>NC_045627.1:34373888-35623888 GCF_009829155.1 Mustela erminea | reverse complement strand
TACATGTCATAAATGACCCTAAATCAAACCACTCTCTTCTCCGAATTAAAACACAGGTATAACTCAGTACCAAAAGTTTGATATGGGAACACCTGGGTGGCTCAGTTGGTTAAGCCGCTGCCTTTGGCTCAGGTCATGATCCCAGCATCCTGGGATCCAGTCCCACATCAGGCTCCTTGCTCGGCAGGGAGCCTGCTTCTCCCTCTGCCTCTGCCTACCACTGTGTCTATCTGTGCTCACTCTCGCTCCTCTCTCTCTCTGACAAATAAATAAATAAAATCTTAAAAAAAAAAAGTTTGATATGTTTTATGTTTCCATATTAATACTAATTTTTAATAAAATATCATAGGTGTTTGGTATCTACACATTTCTGAGGGAGGAGGGGAAGAGAGAGAGAGAGAGAGAGAGAATCTTAAGCAGACTCCATGTCAAGTACAGAGCCCAACATGGGCTCAATTTCACGAACCTGAGATCATGACCTGCGCTGAAATCAAGAGTCAGAGGCTTAACCAACCGAGCCACCCAGGCAGTCTGTATCTTAACATTTTAAATGAAGAATTCCATGTATAAGAATGTGTGCCTAAAATCATGAAAGGAGGGTGGTCCATATGGATAGCTGTTTCTGTGATTTGTCCCACATAAGTGACCACCTAGACCTGCATATACACAGGCAGGTTAATGTTTTTGAGACTCATGCTGTGTGGATAACCTTGAGAGCCTGGTTGATTGAAATATATTATCTGACCTCCAGATCAGAATTGGTCCTTCTGTTCTGTTTTGTTCTATAAATCTTGTCTCACATCCCCTCCTGCTCCAGGCTGGGCTGGCTCCCTGGAATAGAACCCGGGAGGGGAGGCAGACATACAGAGCCCCAGCTCCTTGAAAATATAAAAACATGATAACACAGAAATGCAGCTCACTCCAAGCTGCATGTAAGCAAACAATGTTTAACTTTAAAACCCATCATTTACTCTATAAATATGGCCCTTACGGGGACAGTCAGTTCAAAGTCTCACCTAAGGGGAGGACACTCCACCCAGGCCTCTCCATCGGGACCCCACCTGGCTGTTTCCCCCAGGCTTCCCCAGCTAAGGAGGTTGGATGTTCTAAGCACCCAGTGTAATGTAATCTTCCTTTATTCTCACTTATTGCCTATTACCCTCATCTATGTTGAGATTCCTTTCCTCTTCTGTTTCTATTAGGTTTTTATAGTAATTAATAAAGCTTTCTTTATTTTTCAAAACCTAAACATGCCTGTTGTGAATCTTTTGTTCAGAACAGAGAGTAACATCTCCTTTGGCTTTGTGGTGCTCTGCTCCTCTTAGTTCATTAGGAGGAAAGTTAAAACACCAAGAAGAAGCACCATGACTTTTAAAATGTACAATCCAGGGACGCCTGGGTGGCTCAGACGGCTGAGGGTTTGCCTTAGCTCAGGTCGTGATCCCAGGCTCCTGGGATGGAGTCCCACATCAGGCTCCTTGCTCAGCAGGGCCTGCTTCTTCCTCTGCCTGCTGCTCCCCCTGCCTCTGTACTTTCTCTCTAACAAAATAAATAAAACCTTTTTTTTTTTTTTTAAATGTATATTCTAAAATTCCTTGCCAGGGAGCGGGGGTGGCAGAGAGGGAGGGTGCCTGAGTGGCTCAGTCAGTTAAGTGTCTGCCTTTGACTCAGGTCATGATCTCAGGGTTCTGGGATGGAGCCCTGTGTTGGGCTCCCTGCTCAGGGGAAGTGTGCTTCATCCTCTCCCTCTGCCCCTCCCACCCCACCCCACCCCGTCTCCTGTTCTCTATCTCAAATAAATAATTTTTATTAAAAAATTCCTTAAGGGGCGCCTGGGTGGCTCAGTGGGTTAAGCCTCTGCCTTCAGCTCAGGTCATGATCTCAGGGTCCTGGGATCAAGTACTGCATCGGGCTCTCTGCTCAGCAAGGAGCCTGCTTCTCCCTCTCTCTCTCTCTGACTCTCTGCCTGCCTTTCTGCCTACTTGTGATCTCTCTGTGTCAAAAAAAAAAAAAATATTAAAAAAAAATTCCTTGGGGGTATAATTAACATGCTGATTTGCTCCAATCTTTATCCTCTAGGGGTAGCTTGTTATTTTTAGGGAACATATTTTATTCCTTCCTATTTGATTCCTTAGCATTCTGCACAGTATCTGTCACATAATAAAAACAATCCATGTCTAGTGAATTAAACCGATGAAGCAAACAGAAATGTTCCATCTGTGCATTCTGCTCACAGCACATTCCTTTTACTTGTTATCGTTTTGGTATAGATATAGAAGTCCTCTCTATACTACACAGTTTGGGTGTTTTTTTTTTTTTTAAGATTTTATTTAGTTATTTGTCAGAGAGAGAGAGAGCACAAGCATGGGAGAGTGGCAGGCAGAGGGAGAAGCAGACTCCCAATGAGCAAGTAGCATGATGTGGGACTTGATACCATGACTCTGGATCATGGCCTGAGCTGAAGGCAGATGCTTAACTGACTGAGTCATCCACGCATCCCCTTCTTTTCTTTTCTTTTTTTTTTTTTTTAGCATTTTAAAAATTTATGTATTTGAGACAGAGAGATACAAAGAGAAAGGGAGCACGAGCAGGGGGAGAGACAAATGGAGAGGGAGAAGAAGACTCCCCACTGAGCAAGGAGCCAAATGCGGGGCTCGATCCCAGGACCCAGAGATCTGACCTGAGCCGAGGGCAGACACTTCACGAGAGCCACCCAGGTGCCCGTACCCTACACAGTTCTTCTTCTTTTTTTTTTTTAATTTTTTATTTGACAGAGATAACAAGTAGGCAGAGAGGCAGTTGGGAGGGGGGGGAAGCAGGCTCCCCGCTGAGCAGAGAGCCTGATGTGGGCCTCCATCCCAGGACCCTGAGATCATGACCTGAGCTGAAGGCAGAGGCTTTAACCCACTGAGCAACTCAGGCACCCCACACTACACAGTTCTTAAAGGAGCACCTCAAACTTGTATTTTAGACTAAGTCCAACTACTGAGACAATGGAGTACAGTGGTTAAAAGTATGGATTCTGGAATCAGATCATGTGGGTCAGAACCCCAAGCTTCACCAATTACTAGTGTGTGGCCTTGGGTGAGTCACAATCTAGTGTGCTTCTTTTTCCTCATCTATATAATAGGAATAATAAAAGTTATCTACCTTATGAGTTGTCATGAGGATTAAGTGAGTTAAAATTGGTAAATCATTTATAATAGTGCCTGAAGGTACTGTAAGTGTTATAAATGTTTGTTAAATAAGTAAAATATGAACAGTGGGAAAATAACAAATAAAAAGCTTCTAGACAACAAAGGAACCCAACAACAAAATGAAAAGGCAACCTACCAAATAGGAGAAAGTTTCTGCAAATCCTGTATTGAGAAGGGGTTAATATTCAAAATATATAAAGAATTCATGAAACTCAGTACCAAAAAAACCCAAACAACCCAATTCAAAAACAGGCAGAGAACCTAAACAGACATTATTCAAAGGAAGACATTCAGATGGCCAACAAATACAAGAGAAGATGCTCAGCATCACCAATCATCAGGGAGATGCAAATGGAAACTATAATGAGAAACGACCTCACACCTGTCAGAATGGCTATTACCAAAAAAGACAAGAAATAACAAGTGTTGGCAAAGTTAGAGAAAAGGGAACCCCTGTGCACTGCTGGTAGAAATGGAAATTAGGCAGCCTCTATGGAAAACAGTATGGAGATTTCTCAAAAAATTAAAAATAAAACTACCATAAGACTAGCAATTCCACTTCTGGGTATTTAGCCAAAGGAAAAAAAACACTAACTCGAAAAGATAAAAGCACCCCCATGTTCACTGGAGAACTATTTACAACAGCCAAGACATGGAAACAACCTAGGTGTCCATCAGGGGATAAACAGATAAAAAAAATACGCACACACACAGGAAATTACTTAGCCATTAAAAAAAAAAGGAAATCCTGCCACTTGTAATATGGATGGACTTTGAGGACATTATGGTAAATGAGGTAAGTCAGAGAAAGACAAATACCATATGGGATCACTTATATGTGGAATTGTAAAAAGAAAAAAAAAAAGCAAAAACGCACAAGAAAAAAGAATGCCTAGAAGCAGAGAGCAAACTAGTTGTTTCCAGAGGTGGAGATAGTGGAGAAAAGGCTGAAGGTGGTCAAGAGACAAAAACTTCACGTTACAAAACAAATAAATCCTGGGGATGTACTATATAGCATGGTGCCTTCAGTTACTACTATTGTACTGTAAATCTGAATTTTGCTAAAAGAATAGATCTTAAAAGATCTCACCACAAGAAAAAAAACCGTAAATATATGTGGTGACAGACATTAACTAGACTCGTGATGACCACTTCACAATATATACATATATTGAAACATTACATGGTACATCCTATACTAACATAATGTAATATTTCAATATCTCAGTTTAAAATAAAAATTTAATATAAATGAGCAGACAAATCAGCCAAAAAACACAAACTTAAATAAATATACGTAAAAAGGCATGAAGTAAATGCTTTCAAAAGAAAAGATAAAAATAGAATATAAACACTTAAAAATAATCAAAGAAAGTCAAGTTAAAACGAGACCATTTCGCCTACAATAACAGTACAGATTTTTTTAAAAGCTATGAAAGGTAAGTTCTGAAGGAGATGAGAACTCTCATATACTAGTGAAATAAGAGTACATTGCTAGTGGGGCGCCTGGGTGGCTCAGTGGGTTAAAGCCTCTGCCTTGGGCTCAGGTCATGATCTCAGGATCCTGAGATTGAGCCCGAGCCCCCATGTCAGGCCCTCTGCTCAGCAGGGAGCCTGCTTCCCTTCCTCTCTCTCTCTGCCTGCCTCTCTGCCTACTTGTGATCTCTGTCAGATAAATAAAATCTTAAAAAAAAAAAAAAAAAAGAGAGTACATTGCTAGTGTTTTTATGAAAAGCAATTTTATAACATGTCAAATGCTTTAAAATGGCCATTCTCCAAATAGTGAATGGTACAACTTATACGTAGCATCTTAAATTTAAAAAACAAAAAAACTTAACTCCTAAAAATAGAGTAGAACAGTAAGTGCCAGGGACTGGGAGAGGGCGAAATGAGAAGAAGCTGGGCAACAGGCGCAACTTCCAGTTAAAAGATGAGTAAGTTCTGAAGATCTAATAAGCAGCACAGTGACTATAGTTAACAATACTTTACTATATACTTGAAAGTTGCTTAGAAAGTAAATTGTACATGTTCTCATCACTCCCGTCCAAAAAAGATAATTATGTAAGGTGATGGAGATATTAACTACTCCTACTGTGGTAATCAACTGCAATATATCCACCCATCAAATTATCACATTGCACACCCTAAATGTATACAATGTTATATGTTAATTATATCAATAAAGCTGGGGGGCACCTGGCTGGCTCAGTAGGTAGAGCACACAACTCTCGATCTTGGAGTTGTGAGTCCGAGCCCCATCCTAAATGTAGAGACTACTTAAAAAATAAAATCTTAAAAAATAAGGGGGCACCTGGGTGGCTCAGTGGGTTAAAGCCTCTGCCTTGGGCTCAGTTCATGATCCCAGGGTCCTGGGATGGAGGCCCACATCAGGCTCTCTGCTCCCTTTCTGCCTACTTATGATCTCTTCTGTCAAATAAATAAAATAAAAATCTTTTAAAAACATAAAAAGCTGAGAAAATTTAAATAAGTTAAATATACCTCTGTCTTATTTTTTTGACTTTTTTTTTTAAAGTAATCTCTACATCCAAAGTGGGATTCAACTCATAACCCCAAGATCAAAAGTCACATGCCCCACCAAATGAGGTAGGTTCCCCAATATTTGGTCTCTTAACCTCACACAAAACCTACTAATGAATATACTCTTTGTAAAAATAAAATATATTTTCTTTATTACTTATTCTATATCTGAACAATTTTATGGAGAAAAAGAATCCTTTTATCTTAATACAATAATTATTCAACAATATTACCTTGGAAGGCAGCATGGTACATGAGAAAGAACAAGAGTTTACGGTCTGACAAACCATTTAAATCCTGACTCTGCCATACAGTCTATGTTAACCTCACTGAATCACACACTCACTACCTGTAAATGGGAGTAACAGTACTTCCTCCATAAAACAAGAACAACCACAAAACAGTACCTCCTTCAGAGTTGTTGTGAGAATAAAATACAGTGTGCTTAAGCACACAATAAACATTAGTGTTTTTTAGTTACAACTTTTTTTTTCCCTAAGATTTTATTTATTTGTCAGCAAAAGAGAGCACAAGCAGAGAAAATGGCAGGCAGAGCAGGCAGGGGGAGAAGCAAGCTCCCCACTGAGCAAAGAACCTGATTCGGGACTTGATCCCAGAACCCTGAGATCATGACCTGGGCTGGCAGCTGCCCAACTGATCGAGCAACCTAGGCGTCTCTACAACTTCCAAAACTAAAATGATCATTTTTATTACTTATAACATCTAGCCCAACCTTACAGGGAAGATGAAAAGTATAATCAAGGTGCATGCATGTATTGTATACATTTTCCATGTATTCAAGATGCAGAGTTTATCATTTTAACAGTTGTATCATATTCTCTTTTATTAGTGTTCCATCGTTTACTTAACTGTTATGTGACTATTTCATAGAGCATGTTTCTGGAGACTCTGCATTAACTACTCTATTATCTGATCCCTACAACATTTCTGTATTGTTAAGATAGGAAAGTTATCTCCATCTTAGAGATGAGGAACAGGTGGCACAGAAAGTCTGAGTTCCTCCAGGTCAGTCAGTTACAACCACAAACCAAACTAGAATCCCCACTCTCCTACCTTCAAACCCAGTGATCTTCCCCTGCTATGTTTAGATCTCTCCTTTACCTAGAACTCTTTCTAAATCTACAGATTTTTTAAATGACATTCTAATGTCTGCCACTGTTAGCTCAATAATTTATGAAATATTTAAAAATATTTTTATTCCGAATGACTATTGATACTAAGTAAGTACAAAATCATATAAGCAATTAAATTCTCCAACAAACTACTACTGTATATATATTTAAACTGAAACGCTCTGTTAAATTCATTCAAGCATTCACACAGTAGTAACATTCTGTTTTTGGTTGATATGGATGGACAAAGTGGAATATCACTCCTTATTTCAAGAAATAGGTACTGTTGGGAGCCTGGGTGGCTCAGTTTGTTGAGCAACTGCCTTCGGCTCAGGTCATAATCCTGGACTTCCAGGATGGAGTCCTGCATCAGGCTCCCAGCTCCTTGGGGAGTCTGCTTCTCCCTCTGACCTTCTCCTCTCTCATGCTCTCTTTCACTCATTCTCCCTCAAATAAATAAATAAAATCTTTAAAAAAAAAAGAAATAGGTACTGTTCTAGATGCTGTGGAGACAGCAGTGAATACAATAAAAAAAAATCCTTGTCATCAGTCAGCTTACATTTTAGTACTGAAGATGGGTGATAAGTAAGATAAATCACTAAAATGGCCAATGGGTTAGACAATGTACATGTGAAGCAGGAAATAAAGCAGGAAAGGAGGACAGGAAGCATCAGAGGGTGGTCTGTAGTATTAGACGGAGTGGCCAGTGAGTGCTCACTGGATGGGAGACATCTGAGTCACAAGCGGGAGGGAATGAAGGAGTGAGCCAGGTCAGTGGCTAGGGGAAGAGCAGTCTCAACAGCGGGAACAGTTAAGGGCAAAGACCCTGAGTCAGGAGCTTGTCTTGTATGTTTCCGGAGCAGCAAGAAGGTCAATGCAGCTACAGCACAATGAGACAGGAGAGAATAGCAGAAGATAAAATTAGAAAAGAGGCACCTCAGTCATGCAGTCAGTTGAGCATCCAACTCCTGGTTTCCCCTCAGGTCACGATCTCAGAGTTGTGAGATTGAGCCCTGGGTCGGACTCTGTGCTCAACACTGAGTCTACTTAAGATTCTTACTGCCTCTCCCTCTGCCCCTCCCCACCTCAAATAAATAAAGAAGTCTTAAAAAAAATTACGGAAATAAGGATAGCCAAATAAGATACTGAACTTGTAGTCTTTATAAGGTCTTTGAGGTCTACTCTGAGTGCAGAGCCCCAGGGAAGCAGTGGCGTGACGTGATCTGCCTTTGAACAGGCTGTGAACAGGCCGAAGGAGGCATGAGAGCCGGAAGGCCAGCTCGGAGACTATAGCACTAACCTCAGCAAGAGGGGGCGGCAGCCTGCACCAGGGGATAGCAGTGATCTGATTCTAGATATAAAGGTGAAGCCAACTCTAAGTAAGATACAGTGTGAGAAGCGGAGTCTCCAAGGCTTTAGGCCTCAGCAACTGAAGAAAGAAGTTGGTGTTTACTGTAAGGGAGGTGGGGAGAGGAAGGTTATTAGAAGCTCAGTGTTAGACAGTGGTTTTAGAGACACCTACTCCTTAAAAAGTGCAAATATCACATTAGCAGTGGGACAGACAGGTCTGGAATTTGAGAGCTACAGACCGGAGATATAGCTGGGAGCCATCACGAAGAGATGTTATTTAGAACAAGAGAATGAATGCAGATGGAAAAAGGAGATGCCCAGAGACCACTCTGTTCAGAGGCTAGGGAACCACAGAAGGCGCACCACAGAGAAGTGGGAGGTGGAAGCTAAGTTAAAGAAGTGTTTTTGGAAGAAAGACTAACAACTTGCCAAATGCTAAAGAGAAGTCAAGTAAAATGAGGACTAAAAACTTACCAGTGATTTTAGCAACATATAAAACACTGGTGAACTTAGTAAGACATTGATTTTTTTCTTTTTCTTTTTTAAGATTTTTTTTCAGAAAACACACATTTATTTCTAGTTCCTAGGAGGTTAAAAAAAAATCAGATACCAATGCTTTATGCTCACTCAGGGCCAGCTTATAAATACTCCAAATTTGCATTGGTGAAAAGAAACTAGCAAAATCCACTTCTTGCCACTCAACTTGTCAGATGGTGAAGACCAAAACAGAATGTTCCATCAGTTTTAACTTTTTTTCCAAAGATTTTAGTTATTTATTTGAGAGAACAAGAACGAGCCTGCGCACATGGTGGGGGAGGGAGGGACAAAGAGAGAAGCAGACTTCCCACCTAGCAGGGAGCCCAACACGGCTGGATCCCAGGACCCTGCGATCATGACCTAAGCCAAAGGTAGATGCTTAACTGACTGAGCCACCCAGGCACCCTCAGTTTTAATTTTTAAATACTCCTGTCACATTGGAAAAATGAAATAAATACTGTACAAAGGCAAAATAGAGTAACAAAAAATACTTTACTAAGACATAAGATTACAGAAGTTTCCAGACAAGCCATACAAAATGGTCATTAGCTTTTCCTTTCTTTCTTTCTTTTTTTTTTTAAAGATTTTATTTATTTATTTGACAGAGAGAAATCACAAGTAGACGGAGAGGCAGGCAGAGAGAGAGAGGGGGAAGCAGGCTCCCCACTGAGCACAGAGCCGGATGCGGGACTCAATCCCAACCCTGAGATCATGACCTGAGCCGAAGGCAGCAGCCCAACCCACTGAGCCACCCAGGCGCCCCTCATTAGCTTTTTCTTGAAGAAAGGATCCTACACTTGACAGCAAAGTCATAATGTTTATCAGTGAGGGCTGTGATGTTTGTTTAATGTTCCCACTTTGGTTCAATCAAGCTTGCCCATCTGTAACATCTAAATAAAGTTAGACTTGGCTAGAGAGCATATTCTAAAGAACTGGTGAGCTGCTGTTATCCAAGGCAATTAGGCCACCATAAAAGGGTGAAAGGAACCCATCAAATTAGAACTACTTCTCTGCCCCCTCCAAAAAGTGAAAACACCCATTTCCCTAGAGCTAATCCTGACAATTACCTTCATCCACAGTGCTTTACACTTAGACCATGATGGGGGAAATGAAAAAAAGCAGAGAGAGCTGCATTTAAACAATTCACAACAATTCAGATGGTATTTCTATCCTCTGTTCCTGCTTTACAACAGTGAATGAGGACAAGACATAGATCTGCTAATGTGCATTTAATCACCAAAGGACTGAAGATGTCCGGGCTTTTATTCTGTAAGGTCTCTAAGACTGTGTCCATTAAGTGCAAACAAAAAAGGAAGTCTTGGCAGAAAAGGAGAAGTGATGCACGCTTAACGATCAGATCGATTTGAAGAATTACTCATGGTATACAGCCTAGTGCATGCTCTAGCTGTTTCTACGGCGAGGGCTTCACTGGTCTTCTGCTGCCCCGCTTTGTCACCATGGGTCAAACTACACTCAGTAAAACCTGGATCGGTAGCAGAACTGTGCAGATCCACAGTGCTGGGGACCAACTGTCTTTCTAAACATCTAAACATATTCTTCCCAACATGTTTTGGGAAGAATATGTTTTCCCAAATATAATGATAAGTTTTGGCCTTGAAACATAGTTTAAGGGCTACCATCAAGTATTTTTCTGGAAGGAATAGTTCAAGTTTAAAAGTCCCTCCCTCAAAAAAAATATTAAAATCAAAATTAAATAAAATAAAAAACTCCCTCCCTCAAGGGAACGACTACATGAAAATAATGCACACTGTTCTGATCTGGTTCTGCTTGGATGCCAGGAACTTCTGCCAGCAAATGCTGGGTTCACTTGATAATCCTGTGGGGCAGCCAAGCCATCATGTCTTGACTCTGGCTCTGCTTGGTTCACAAACGAGTGCTAAGATTTTGTTTTTAAGTAATCTCTTCACACAACGTGGGGCTTAAATGCACAACCCTGAGATCAAGAGTCATGTATTCTACTGGCTGAGCTGGCCAGGTGCCCCAGTAAGGCACTGCTTCTGAACTCTGCATGTAAGAAACCTCAAAATACCTGGTTATTTAAAGGAGTGCTACACATAGCCTCAGTACAGAATTAATTAAAATCCACTATAATTTTAGAAGACTGCCAACATTTAAAAGAAAGAAAAGTTAAGCTGACAATACAGAAATAGCTCTTATTCCCTCTTGCCTACACACATGGGTAATCTCCTATAAACTGCCAACTTTTAGTAAGTAAAATTTGTTAAGAAATGGATGGTGGGGCGCCTGGGTGGCTCAGTGGGTTAAAGTCTCTGCCTTTGGCGCAGGTCATGATCCCAGGATTCTGGGATCAAGCCCCATATCAGGCTCTCTGCTCAGCGGGGAGCCTGCTTCCCTTTCTCTCTCCCTGCCTGCCTCTCTGCCTACTTGTGATCTCTCCCTGTGTCAAATAAATAAATAAAATCTTTAAAAAAAAAAAATAAAAATTTAAAAATTAAAAAAAAATTAAGAAATGGATGGTAACACAGTGATCTGCCACCTTTGCAAGGTTGTGACCCTCTAAAGTACAAATTTTCGATCTAAGCTCCCTACAGCCCTAGAAAGATCTATGGCACCTCTTTTGTACTACCAAGGTGGGGTGGGAAGAAGGTGTCTAGAGGATTGGGCTGAGTGGATTCTGACCTGCTTAACCACAGTGGCTCAAACAGTTTTTTACAAACTATATTTCAAAGAGATTTCACAAGTGGAAAAAAAAAATCACTGAAAATCCTTTCTCTGAGGCAGTAGTTCCCGAAGTGTAGTACCTGGACAGGCAGCATCGACATCACCTGGCATCTTGTTAAAAAGGCAAATTCTCGGGCCCCAACCAAGACTTACTGAAAGGTCTGGGGTGAGCATTCTGTTGGTTTTTTGCTTTGTTTTTAAGATTTTATTTTATTTACTTATTTGACGGAGAGAAAGAAACAGTGAGAGAGGGAATACAAGCAGAGGGAGTGGGAGAGGGAGAAGCAGGTTTCCCACTGAGCTCAATGTGTGGATCAACCCCAGCACCCTGGGATCACGACCTGAGCGGAAGGCAGAGGCTTAATGACTGAGCCACCCAGGTGCCCTGTGAGCATTCTGGTTGTTTTTTTTTTTTTTTTTTAAGATTTTATTTATTTATTTGACAAAGAGAGACACAGCAAGAGAAGGAACACAAGCAGAGGGAGTTGGAGAGGGAGAAGCAGGCTTCCCGTTGAATAGGGAGCCCGATGCAGGACTCAATCCCAGGACCCTGGGACCAAGACCTGTTGCTTAACGACTGAGCCACCCAGGAGCCCTGAGCATTCTGTTTTAACAAGCTCCCCAGAGCCCTCCAGACTGATAATGCTGAAATATGAGAACCATACCTCAAAGACATCAGATATTTTGCTAAAGCAACTATTTGCTTTCCTGTTAGCACTGCTATTCTCATGGATCAAAACAAAATTTTTATTTTTATTTATTTTATAATAGAATTTTTATTTTAATTTTTTTATTTTTTTAAAGATTTTATTTATTTACAAGAGAAAAAGAGAGAGCTCACGCATGAGTAGGGGGGAGAGAGGGAGAGAGAGAAGGAGACTCCCCAAGGAGCAGAGAGCGCGATCCAGAGCTCGATCCCGGCACCCGGGAATCATCATCTGAGCCAAAGACAGATGCTTAACCAACTGAGGCACCCAGGCGTGCTCAAAATAAAATTTTAGAATATAAATGGAAATATGCCAATATCAGTATTTTAGGATAGTATCAGAGTATTTCCTATACAATTATATTTGGACTAAGATTGCCCTTAGACCTCATCTGAGGATTATTTTTAAGAACCCTATCAGGTAAACACCTAGACAGCCCTATCGAGAGATTCCTTAGTATAACTAAAGAGTCATGTACTAACATTGTAAATGAGGAATAAGAGCCCTCATATCTTGACTATTTTTTTTAACATTTTATTTATTTTACAGAGAGAAGGAGAGTGCGCGTACATAAGTAGGGGAGGGGCAGAGGAAGGGAAGCAGGCTCCCCACTAAGCAGGGAGTCTGATGAGAGGCTCAATTCCAGGACCCTGGGATTATGACCTGAGCCCAAGGCAGATGCTTAACCAACTGAGCTACCCAGGTACTTGACTCATTTCAATAAAAATTTAAAATCTGGGATGCCTGGGTGGCGCAGTCGAATAAGCGTCTGCCTTGGGCTTGGATCATGATCCCAGGGTCCTAGGATCAAGCCCTGTATCAGGCTCCTTGTTTAGTGGTGAGCCTGCTTTTCCCTCTCCCTCTGCCCTTCCCCCTGCTTGTGCACACATGCAGTCTCTCTCTTTCTCTGTAAAATAAATAAAATCTTCAAAAAAAATTTTTAAATGTATCTGACATCCAACATACCTCTTTCATATACTGGTTATACAGTGCTTCTGATGATTCTAGGTAAGCCTGTGCAGTTTCAATTTCTTCTCTTTCAGACCACAAGATGCCCAGGTTATTCTGGAAAATAAAGAAAAGAGAAATAAATGACAATATAAATCTTCCAGTGAAATTAACTTTCAGGGGCGCCTCACTGGCTCGGTTGAGTATCCAACTCTTGATTTCAGCTCCGTTCATGATCTCAGGGTCATGGGATCAAACCCTGTTTCAGACTCCAGGCCCAGCAGGGAGTCTGCTTGAGATTTCCTTTCCCTGTGCCACCCCTTAAATAAATAAATAAATCTTTTAAGCAAACATTTCGATAAACATCTACATTATTGATTTCTTTTGTAATCCTTTACATTTTCTATTATACATTTAAAATAATCTTGTTTTATAAAATATAGGCTGCAAAAAGGGGCACAGGCACAAAAATGTTTAGAAATCCTACAGTTTAAAGCTGACCAGATCATTCCTCTGGAACACAGACCTCTGGTCTTCCAGTTTCACATAATGTTTCTATCATTTTTTTTTTTTTAAAGATTTCATTTATTTATTTGACAGACAGAGATCACAAGTAGGCAGAGAGGCAGGCAGAGAGAGAGAGGAGGAAGCAGGCTCCCTGCTGAGCAGAGAGCCCGATTCGGGGCTCGATCCCAGGACCCTGAGATCATGACCTGAGCCAAAGGCAGAGGCTGAACCCTCTGAGCCACCCAGGCGCCCCTCTATCTTTTTTTTTAAGTTAAGTGATCAGTCCTCAGTAGGGACTGTAGGTCATAAGGATAATGTACAGAGATGGGACAGTTGTCTCCTTTTTAATTATGAGGGTTCTTTGCAGGACCCTGGGGAAACCCTGGGAAAATTTAAGGGGCTCTGGCCCACAACCAACTTACTGATTACTCTGCCCACCAGGCTCGAGGAATATAATCTCCCTTAATACTCATTTCCTGATCTTAGAAATGGATCCACAAGTCACCTCGTCTCACTCTCTAGTTCAATTTATTTTTCCTGACAACAGTCCCTGAGAAGCTCCACTTAGCCATGACACCAATAAGCCCAACCCGAGAATACTGTATCTAGCCTACAGAGTCTAGAGATTTCCCTAGTATCAGGAACTGGTTGGCACATTTGCTCTATTTTGATGGTATGGTGATATATTTAACCTGCTAGATCCAGGGAAGCCTGTGCTACAGAAATCAACGACTGCAGTGTACGATAAATGTTAAACCAAGGAGAGAACCCTAAAGCATGTCTAGAAATAACTAACATTTTTCTTTTGAACCATAACCTATTGAGGTCTTAAAGGAAAAGACTAGGCAACAGATCTAGAATTCATTTGATTTTTAAAAATCAATAATGTTTTGTTTTTTAGTTTTGTAACTCTTTTTACTGAGATATAACTGACACATAATGTTACTGTTTTTTTAAAATGTTCACTCCACAAAGATAACTACTGCTGACAATCTACATAAATTATGCTTAAATATAATATAAATCCTAAAATACACCAGAAACTATTATATCATTCACAGAGCATCATCACGTTCTTGTCCTCAGAAACCAGACTAGGTAGGAAAAAAATTAAATATAAAATAAAAACATCTGGGGCACCTGGGTGGCTCAGTCAGTTAAGCATCTGACTCTTGGTTTCAACTCAGGTCATGATTTCAGGGCCATGAGATCAAGCCCTGCATCAGGCTCCATGCTCAGCACAGAGTCTGCTTCAGATTCTCTATAATAAATAATTTTTTTTTTTAATTCATTTGACAGACAGAGATCACAAGTAGGCAGAGAGGCAGGCAGAGAAAGAGGGGAAGGAAGCTCCCTGCTGAGCAGAGAGCCCAATGCGGGGCTTGATCCCAGGACCCTGGGATCATGACCTGAGCCGAAGGCAGAGGCTTTAACCCACTGAGCCACCCAGGCGCCCCAATAAATAAATATTTTAAAAAAGATTTTTTTTTTAATCTTTTTAAAAAGATTATTTATTTATTTAAGAGAGAGAGAACACAAGTGGAGGGGAAAGGCAGATGGAGAGGGAGAAGCAGGCTCCCCACCGAGCAGGGAGCCTGACACAGGGCTTGATCCCAAGACCCCAGGATCATGACCTGAGCCAAAGGCAGACGCTTAACCAACGAAGCTACCCAGGTGCCACAATAACTAAGTTTAAAAAAAAAAAAAATTAAAAAATAAAAAATAAAAACAGCAGGGTGTCTGGGTGGCTCAGTATGTTAAGCCTCTGACTTCAGCTCAGGTCATGATCTCAGGGTCCTGGAATCAAGCCCAGCACCGGGCTCTATGCTCAGCAGGGTGCCTGTGTCTCCCACCGCCCCCCACCGCTGCAGGCCTCTCTGCCTACTTGTGATCCCTTTCTCTCTGTCAAATAAATAAAATCTTTTGAAAAATAAAAAATAAAAACAGCTAAAAAGGTATTACTAGCAAATTCTACCAAATACATAAGAAATAATACCAACCCTGTATAACTTATTCCAGTAGAGGAAAGAAGGCTTTCCATCTCATTCTAAACCAAAGACAATAACAAGGAAATCATAGCCTAATACCCTTCATGAACACAGATATGAAAAAGATGTTAAAATTTTAGCAAGCTGAGTTCAACAATATATAGAAAAGGTAATACTTCACCCAAGTTTTTATGTGGTAAAAACACCAAGTGTATTTTACCACAGGAAAGAAAGGTTGGTTTAACACTGGAAAAATCAATCAAGGTCATTCACTGTATTAACAGACTAAAAAAGAAAAAAAAACATGAATGTCTCAAATGCAGCAATGAAATGATGATGCTGAGTGAAACAAGTCAGACCAAAATAAGAGATATACATTCCATTATACAATTCTAGAAAATTTGGAGGAGGGACTAAGAAGGGAGAGAGAAAGGGAGGGAGTAAAGGACTACAGAGGAGCACAGGAAGCCTGTAGTGGTAATTAATGGATATGGTCAATACCTTGATTGGAGTGATTGTTTCATGGGTATATAAATTCATCAAATCATGTACTTTAGACATACAGTTTATTGTATGCCAGTTATACCTCAATAAAGCTATAAAGACACACAAAAGCTACTCTTCATACATATATATCCAGGGAGTGGGGAGAATAATCTACTAATCTTTTTTATATATAATTTTTTATTTTCTTATTAACATATAATGTATTATTAGCCCGAGGGGTACAGGTCTGTGAATCGCCAGGTTTACACACTTCACAGCACTCACCATAGCACATACCTTCCCCAATGTCCATAACCCCATCACCCTCTCTCCCTGCGCTCTCCTCCCTGCCAGCAACCCTCAATAATCTACTAATTTGTTTGGAAATTTACTAAGGTGAAGCAGTTAAATTTCACTCAAGATGAAGGGAACCTGGCTCGCTCAGTGGGTAGAGCCCACAATTCTTTTTTTTTTTTTTTAAGATTTTATTTATTTACTTGACAGAGAGAGAGAGAGAGATCACAAGTAGGCAGAGAGGCAGGCAGAGAGAGAGAGGGAAGCAGGCTCCCCGCTGCAGAGAGCCCAACGCGGGACTCGATCCCAGGACCCTGAGATCATGACCTGAGCTGAAGGCAGCGGCTTAACCCACTGAGCCACCCAGGCGCCCCAAGAGCCCACAATTCTTAATCTCAGGGTTATGATCACAAGCCCCAAACTGGGTGTGGAGCCTACTTAACATATTCTTTAATTAAAAAAAAAAGATGATAATGCAAGTGTATCTTGCTGATAGCAAAAATTGGAAAGAAAACTGGAGAAAAATAGTTCCTTTTTTTTTTTTAATGAGAGAGCTCATGCTCAAGATGGGGGAATGTGGGGAGAGGGAGAGAATCTTAAGCAGGCTCCACATCCAGCACACAGCCCGATCTCATGATTCTGAGATCAAGACCTGAGCTGAAATCAACAGTCGATACTTAACTGACTCAGTAACCCTGGTGGCCCAAGGAAAAAAATCTTTCTTAAGGCCATAAACCTCTAATGTGGATCCAGTTTTGTATTTTTATAGTTTCCCAAGAAGGAAACACGAGATTGAGACAAAGCAGTCAGAATATCATAAATTCCCATGAGCTGTTACTTTCAAATTTTTTCCTACACATACACAGTCTTTTACAAAACAGAATCATTCTACCTAATTCCAAACCTGCCTTATGGTCTTCCCTCTCCCTCTTAATATTGATATTTTTGGGTAACAAATATAAATCATTATTTTTAGTGGCTGCACACTGTTATTCTAAATGGATGTTATCATTATTTATTTAACCATTTATCTACTGACTGATATTTATTTCAATGGTTTTTGAAGATATCCAAGTTGATGTACCTTTGCATACCTGTCCCAATATTATTTTAGGATATTGATATGGAATTTTAAAGTCAAAGTCTTGACTCCAGAATTCTGACACCTACGGATCTTCAGAAAAGTTCTGTGAATTTGTATTTCAAATACAAATTTTGGTAGTATCTGTCTCTCCAATAACAAGTATAAGCAAAATCTTTAATAATCTCTGCCAATCTGATACAATTTTCCTAATTCTTTTAGTTTGTTTTATTATTAGTGAGATCAACTCTCTCATCACTGGAGCACCAGGGTGACTCAGTTGGTTAACCTTCAGACTCTTGGTTTTGGCAGGGGTCACAGTCTCAGGGTTGGGAGATGAAGCCCCACGTCCTCTACACTTGGCACGGAGTCTGCTTAAAATTCTTTTTCCCTTCTTCTCCCTCCCATTCTGCCCCTCCCCTGCTTGCATGTTCTCTCTCTAAAATAAACAAATCAATACAATCTTTAAAAAAAAGTATCGGAGTGCCTGGGTGGCTCAGTGGGTTAAAGCCTCTACTTTCGGCTGAGGTCATGATCCCAGGGTCTTGGGATCAAGCCCCGAATCGGGCTCTCTGTTCAGTGGGGAGCCTGCTTCCCCCGCTCTCTGCCTGACTCTCTGCCTACTTGTGATCTCTGTCTGTCAAATAAGTAAAGAAAATCTTTTAAAAAAAAAAAAAAAAGAAAGAAAGAAACACATTAGCACAAAAAGACAAATTATTATTGCTGTATAGTTTGGGTATCTGGTCAGCTAGGTACTAGCTAATTAAATTAAATTACTATTTAATCTAATCTAATTAAATTACTATTGCTGTATAGTTTTAGTACCTGGTAAGCTAATCTCAGTGCATTTTTCTTTTTCCTATGTTCACTTTTCTTTATTCTTTCAGATACACATATTCATTCTGTCAAGCTCCAGAAAAACTATTAGGATTTCAGCAGAAACTGCATCAAACCTACAAACGAATATCAGAATATGACTGTTATGCTTAATTCTTGCCACCCAGGAAACTGTTATATCTTTCCTTTTAGGATTATCAGTTCTATTATCCCTAATATTGCTGTTGTGAAAGCAATTTCTAAAAATAGTATTTTTAACCAGTATTGCTTAGATACATGAATAGTACTGATTAAATAAACACATTTATTTATATCTTCCCACTTTATTGAACTGATCACAATTCTATTAGTTTTTCAGCTGATGCCTTTAGTTTTTAGTTATACCAGGATCACATATGCAAATAGTTACTTTTAGAAATTATTTTCTTTTTCCCAAAATAAGTAACTCTTATTGGCTTTCTATACTATTTAACAGCCAAAACTTCTTTTTTTAAGATTCATCCATTCATTTTATTTTAAAGATTTTATTTATTCATTTGAAAGGAGAATGAGCAGTAGGGAGGACAGAGGGGGTCAAGAGAGAAAGAAGCAGACTCCCTGCTAAGCAGGAAGCCTGACACCTCGGTTGGATCCCTTGACCCACCCTGAGATCATGACCTGAGCCAAAATCAAGAGTCAGTCACTTAACCAACTGAGCCATCCAGATGCCCCTGCAATGGCCAGAACTTCTAATCAAGGTTTTGTTCCTGATTTTAGTAAGAATACCTAAAATAGGGGCGTCTGGGTGGCTCAGTGGGTTAAGCCGCTGCCTTCGGCTCAGGTCGTGACCTCAGGGTCCTGGGATCAAGTCCCGCATCGGGCTCTCTGCTTCCCTCTCTCTCTCTCTGCCTGCCTCTCCGTCTACTTGTGATTTCTCTCTGTCAAATAAATAAATAAAATCTTTAAAAAACAAAATACCTAAAATAATTCACCGTTCAGAAAACGCTGGCTGCTTGAAATATTGTATTTCAAGATGTAAGATGTAAGATGTCCTATCTGTGAGACACAATTATTTTACCTATCACCAAGAAAACACTGCCAAGTGAATGATGACACAGCTATAAGATGCATCCTGATTTCAGAAATATTAAGATATGAAACAATATGCACAGTAAATACTGGACATTCTATATTACATTTAGAGAGGTTTCTAATTCTATTCTTGAGATGTTGAAATTATTAAGATTTTAGGCAACCATATGGTTAAAGAAAATTTCAAGTAACTGAGGTTTTTTTTTTTAAACTTCTTGCGTTTTTTTTTTAATATATTTTTTAATTTATTTGTCAGAGAGAGAGAGCGAGAGCAAGCACACGCAGACAGAGTGGCAGGCAGAGACAGAGAAAGAAGCAGGCTCCCCGCTGAGCAAGGAGCCCGTTGTGGAACTCGATCCCAGGACGCTGACCTGAGCCGAAGACAGCCACTTAACCAACTGAGCCACCCAGGCGTCCCAAGTAACTGAGGTTTTGTTTGAGTTCAGCATCCTATGAATTTCATTAGACTATTCATCCACTGGACAAATATTTGGAAAGGCCTAATATGCAGGAGGTACGGAGGTTATAAATAGTGTGCAAAAAGAGACATAGTTCCTGTTATTGTGTAGCTTTTAATTTTATTGGATCATGAGTTAAAAAAATGACCTATACAATTTTCTTTTTAGTTCTGAGGGGTTTTTTTGAGGCCTACTTGTCATAGGATCAATTTTGATAAATGTTCCCTGGATCACATGTATTAAAAACTGGAACTACTGGATGTAAAGGTTTGTGAGCTTATGCCAAGTTCCTGGCCCATACAAGGAGTTCATACAAATCTGTATCTTGAAGTGTTATGTTCTGGAAAGGAATGTCAGATTTATTTCTTAATAAACCAGGGGCCCTATAAATGGGAAATAATAAGCACTATAAGAATTCAAAGATACAAGTTCGAAACAAAATGATCCAAAGAGAGTCACTAAAGGTATGAAGTTTGTTTTGAGACGACTTTGAAGAATGAGCAGGAATTCCCTGGGGAGCAAACGGACACATACATATAGGGTAAAAACAGCAACTGAAGATTTGCAAACAACCTTGTTTTAAATTAAGCATGCACTCGGATCATCCTCCGTAATTTCCTCGAGACCTTAAATTTATATTTAAATTACTGTGGGTTGGGGCGCCTGGGTGGCTCAGTGGTTTAAGCCGCTGCCTTCGGCTCAGGTCATGATCTCAGGGTCCTGGGATCGGGTCCCGCGTCGGGCTCTCTGCTCAGCAGGGAGCCTGCTTCCCTCTCTCTCTCTCTGCCTGCCTCTCCATCTACTTGTAATTTCTCTCTGTCAAATAAATAAATAAAATCTTTAAAAAATAAAAATAAAAAATAAAATAAAAAATAAATTACTGTGGGTTTCTTCTTAATGAAAGGAAAGGAGTTGGACTGGTGGAGAAGAGCTGGAAAAGGTATTTACGATGTAACAGGGTGTCACGAACCCAACGCGTTGACCATGACCAAGAGAAACAGCAAGTGATGTTGTCGGAGTTGGCAAGCTGTTTCTTCCAAAGCTTCAAAAACACGGGGCCAAACTGTGCCTGATAACATCTGCCTTCGCCCTTGGCGAGAGTGGGGACCCTCTCCACCCCTCGCCTCTGGCCGACCCCCGTGGGCCGGGCTCGCTCTCACCTGCGCCTGGATGTAGAGGGAGACGCAGTCCTGCGACAGCCGGTACTTGCGCAGCAGCCTCAGGCATTTCACCAGATGCTCCTCCCCCGCCGACAGCTCCTCGGTGTCGATGTGGTTCACCCCGAGGTGGAACTCGATCACCGCCAGCCTCACTGCCCCCTGGGCGATGGGCCCCTCGGCCTCCACCACTTCGGCCGGGAGCCCCAGGGTGTGGTCCCCCGCGCCCAAGCCGTCCTCCGCCTGAGGCCGCTCATCCTCGTCCTCAGGCGCGGGGCCCAGCAGCGCCTTGACCTCTTCCAGCAGTGCTCGGGCGCCATATTTGGACTTATAGGGTTCTTTCTCCGGGTTTTTATGCAATTCCACCCGTGACAGAGCCAGCGCGGCCTGGAATTTCTCACGAATCTCGGCCCACGGAGGATTCGCCATAACGGCGTCTACAGTCTGGGCGTCCTCAATGCTTGCAATCGGGACTCCCGCCTTCGTTCTGCTTTGCGACACTTCACTTACGGCCTCGGATAGATTTCCGACACTGCAGAACCGTAACCAATGAGGTCCGCCAGAGGACCGGCACTGGGCTCGGCTGTAACCAATGGAAAGGCGTGGAAGGCGCCACAGCAACCGTTGTCGCGGAAACGAAGCTCACCTTGAGGGTGGTCCCACCACCAGCCCCACCCTCTGCGGTGATTAATTGTTCTCTTGCGGGACCCGTAGAAGTTCTTTCTGCTTAGAAGTATCGGCTTCCTTTAACCGAACACGTTAGGAACGTACCTAACTACTCCGGTTAGTTAGTTTAACCTGAATGACAGAAGCCTGCTGATATCCGTATGTAACCTAGCACGTGACGGGATGAAAATGTAACAAGGATTCATTTATTATTAATATGTAGCTTCTTCAGTGAAAGCATTCACTACGTAAAAAGCACTGTGATCGACCGGTGTTTTCACTGAAATAGGTTGTAGGTATGCGTACAACTTCCCAAAGTAACACAGAAGTCCCAGGCCTGTGATAAGCCACTTGAGCCGTGGCTTTTTCCATTCCATAAGTTACGAAGTCAAATGCAAGTCAAATGTGGGTAGAAGGCGCGGGGCGGAGGTGTTAACCTTTAGGCGCTAGCCAGCTCGGGGTACGCTTGGAGATACACAGAAGAGCGCGGATTTTAGCAGTTCATACACATAGTTTGATTCTCAGCTCTGCTTCTAACTAACAAGATAACTTTTCTAACCTTCAGCTTTCTAACGGTAAAACTTAAGGGATACTATTACTTATCTCTACAGAATTATCCTAAGGAAGAAGTGAAATCAAATATCTATCCTTTATGTTAATGTTCCACGGGACTCCTTCCTAAACTTTGTCCCAGGGAGATCTTACGCATTTCCATGGCCTCTATTACAAAACTTGCATCTCCAGGCCCGATGATTCTCTGGAGCTCCAGTCTGTAATGTCCATCTCCCTGCTGGAACCACCACACCTGAATGTTCCACTGTATATCAGTATGTTGAAACTGGAACTCATTCTCTTCCTCTTCACATGCCCCCTCTCCCTCCCACCCCACTTTAACTCTTATGTTCAGCATCTCTGAGAATGGCACTATGGGAATCCAGCAGTTAAAAACAGACAAAAATCTCGCCCTTCTATAGGGAAAGACAACTAAATATAGCATATAGCAAAGGCGCAAGGGTGGCTCAGTTGTTAGGCGTCTGCCTTTGCTCAGGTCATGATCCCAGGGTCCTGGGATCCAGCCCCACATCTGGCTCCCTGCTGCACAAGCCTGCTTCTCCCTCTCCCTCTGCCTGCTGCACCACCCCCCACCCCATGCTCGCTCTTTCTCTGTCAAATAAGTAAATACAATCTTAAAAAACAAAAACAAAAACAAACTTACACAGCAATGTCAGAAGATGAATGTCATGGAAACAAAAGAGAAAATAAGGAGTGTTAACAAGGTTGCTATTTTTAAATAGGAAAGGTCCTTTTGAGGAGTGTCTTTTGAGTAAAGGTCTGAAGGTAAGAGAGTGAGCCATGAAGACATTAAGGGAAGTATATCCCAGAAAGAGGAAGAGCAAACACAAAGGCTTTGACATAGGAATGTATCTGGTGTGTCCAAGGAACAGGAAGACTTCCAAAGAGCCTGGGGTAGAGAATGGAAAAGGCAGTAGGTGATGAAGTCAGAGAAGCAATGTGGGCCCAATCATGTAGGGCTCTTAAGGCCACTGTAGGGACTTTGGCTATTCTGAGTGAGATGGGAGCCATTGGATGGTTTTGAAGGAGTGACAAAATCTGACATACAGGATTATTTTTAAAACAACTGAGGAATGGGGGACTGAGAAAGAGCAGGAAGACTGGTGAGAAAACCGCTGTAATAATCATAGTGTGCTTGGTACCTAGCTGTTCATGAATAGGAAAGCAACTGGCACAGTTTAATAATGGTCGCTAATTACTTACCACGAGCCAAATAACATCCTATATATTAAAATCATCTAATTCTCAAAACTAATATTCCACTCTACGTTGACTAGCTAGAATGTAAATAAAAACTTGGGGGAAAAAAATCATCTAATCCCCAGAACAACTTTGTGAGCAACTACTATTATTCCCCTTCTGCACATTGAGAAGTGAGGTCCATTGAGAGTAATAATTTACCAAGGTCATACGTAGGCAGTTTTGCTCTAGGGCCCACACTTTCAATCAGTATGTTATGCTGTCAGAGTAGGAGCTCAAAAAATAAACCTCCATGACCCATGGTGCTGACCTCTATGTATCTAACTGGAAGAACACCCAGATGAAAACTAAAATGAGGATTTTTGGAAAATCCTTACACAGACATAGTAAAAAACACAAAAACGTGAGAGTAGGAAATTTGCAATAGAACTCTGGCTGCGATAGAGAGAGTATGTTCCCTTTCCCGGTCTTCTTTGTACAGAGGTATTTTGAGAGCTGAGCATTCTTAGAGCCCCATGAAACATCTGAAAGCAATCTCTGTGAAAGGTGTGCAGTAGGTAGCAGAGCACGGCTCACCACAGAGCAGTGAGCTGAGCTCTGTCTCCCAGAAGATGACAACAGAGACAAAAAAGTGGAAGGCATCTGTAGTGAAAGGGACTTAACTTGCTTGGCCCAGCTGATGTCTACCAGTTACCTTCATTGTAGTAAAAGCTGCATACTAAAAGCACTAATTCTTGTGCACCTGGGGTACTCAGTCAGTTAAGCGTCCAGCTCTTGATTTCAGCTCAGGCTGTGATCTCAGGTTTGTAAGATCAAGCCCTGTGTCTGGCTCTGTGCTAGGCATGGAGTCTGCTTGAGATTCTCTCTCCCTCTCTCCCTGCCCCTCCACACTTGAGTAAACAAACAAAACAACAAAAACAAAAATCATGAATTCCTTTCTTTTACATCCAAAAGCCCGCTTAATGGAAAACTCCTTAATGAGACCAGTGTAACTATATCATCTTCAGTATATATAACATTGATCTGAAAGTGTCAGAAAATACAGCCAGACAAAAGAATGAAATAAGAGGTATAATGGCTGGGAAGGAGATGGGGAAATTATTATTTACAAATTAGGTATGATTGTCTTCCTGAAAAAGTGAAGTAAAACAAGTGAACACAGAAACTAAAGAAGTTCAGTAAGTAGGCCAGGCCACTCACCAATAAAAATCAACAACTTTTCATTGGGGGAAAGAGACAGTGAAGAAAAAGATCACTTGTAAAGGCTTATTTTGAGAGATAGAGTGCATGCACACACACGTGCACACAGGGGGAAGGGGCAGGGGGAGACAGATATGTCAAGCTGACTGGTGCTGAGCTTGGAGCCTGAAGACTGACCCAGGGCTGGATCTCAGGACCCCAAGATCAGGATGTGAGCCGAAACCAAGGGTCAGACGCTCAACCCACTGCAACACCCAGAAGTCCCCAGGATCACTTTTATAACAACAATGACAACAATAGGGAACAAACGTAAGCTATTTAATGAGTCAGATAAAAAAATAATAGTAATATAGGACATAATGTAAGTCTCGGCTTCCAGATTGCAGGCCCTAAACTGAATTTCCCTTTTTTTTTTTTTTTTTAAGATTATGTATGTATATATGTATGTATGTATGTATTTGAGAGACAGAGAGAGAAAGAGAGAGCACGGGGGTTTGGGGGGAGGTGAGGTGGGAGCAGAGAGAGAGGAACAAGCCGACTTCCCTGAGCTCAGTGCTGAAGGCAGGGCTTAATCTCAAGACTCTGAGATTTTGACCTGCGCTAAAATCAAGAGTCCAACGTTTAACTGACTGAGCCACCCAGGGGCGCCAGCGTTTCCTATTACAAGGAAACACAATTCCTTGGAGGAAATGGTCATTCTGGTTCTGGGGCAGGATGCGCCCAGGTATCTTGTCACACCAGAAATCAAGGAAACTACCAAAGACTACGAGGGTCAAGTCAAAAGGACTGAGAAGGTACCAGGTTAGAAAGAGGCTCTTGCTGGCCAAAAATTGGACAATTTGGACATCAGTAAAATAATTGCCATCAATTAAAGCATATCAAGTATGTTAAAATCCACCAAATTATCATAAATCAACACTAAAAATGCCGTATTTACTGGCCACCTTTGGAGAGAGCTAAGGAACCAATTATAATTTTTGAAAATTTGTATATAAATAAAGGGAAAGGGGGTGCCTGGGTGGCTTAGTCGGTTAAGTATCTGACTCTTTGATGTCAGCTCAGGTCATCAAGCCCCAAGTCCAGTTCTTCACTCAGTGGGGAGTCTGCTTGAGGATTCTCTCTCTGCCCCTCACCCTGCTTTCTGCCTCAGAAATTTAAATTTATTTAAAATCTTAAATAAATAAATGGAAAGAATCAAGCACTTAGCTGTCTTTTCTGTAGGAATAGTATTCCAGGTACCAAGTGTTAAGATAAGTTTCCTTCTTTAGAGGTATTCCAGCTAATGAAAAAGAAATGAGAGTATAACCATTTGCAAGAATCCCAATGAAATTATACATGTAGGCAGAAATGATCTTTTGCAGCTAACATCAAAAGACAGAGCAACAAATAGACACTGTATACCCTTCTAGAGCTGATTATCAGTTTACATTAAATACAGGGGCGGGAAAGGACCTTGTTAAATGATGGAGATGCATCAGCAAAATTCAGAATGTGGCAGAGCCTACAGAACAAATGGCTTGGCTTCTACACAAAATAAGTTGTAAGGTAGGAATTCCTCTAGAGGCAAATTTGCCAGCATATAATAAAACTACATAAAATAAAATTTAAAACTACATATGTACTTACCTTTTGGCCAGCCATCCCATTTCCAGGAATATACCTTGAAGATACATCTCCAACAGTATGAAAATACATATATGCAAGTTTCCCCGCTGTAGCATTGTTTAACTGCAAAATACTGGAAACAATCTACGTGCCTGTATGTTAGTAAGAAGAAAAGGGTTGAATAAACTACAGTGTTCCACACAATGGAGTATGATGTGGTTATGAAACGAAAAGAGTTAAAATTTATATGAACTGATGTCATTTCCAGGATATGCCATTAAGGAAAAAACAGCAAGGTATGAAGTGTCTATAGGATAACATCCTTCATGTTGATACCCTGGTTTTGATCCTTGTACTGTGTTTACATAAAATGTTACCATTGGGGAAACAGAAATTATTCTAAGGAATCAATGAAATGAAAATGTCTGTCTTTCAAGTATTAATGTTCCTCAGGATTGCTTCCTAAGCTTTGTCCCAGGGAGGTCTTATGCATTTCCAGGTGATGGACAAGCAGGCAAAGATTTACACAAGGACATTCATTTTAGAGTTATTTATATATAATAGTGAGAAATTGTAAATAACTAACATGGTCATCTACAGTCCTATTTAAATAGTGACAGGGCACCTGGGTGGCTCAGAGGGTTAAACCTCTGCCTTCAGCTCAGGTCATGATCTCAGGGTCCTGGGATCCAGCCCTGTCGGGCTCTCTGCTCAGCAAGGAGCCTGCTTCCCCCACTCTCTCTGCCTTCCTCTATGCCTACTTGTGATTTCTGTCAAATAAATAAATAAAATCTTAAATAAATAGAAAGTGGCATACCCATACTATAGGATCCCATAGTAGCAGTCATCATAAATGTAGTCATCAAAAATGTTTTAAGATCTGTACTTACTGAAAAGCATGCACATGTAGACAAGGAAAAAGCAATTCACAAAACTGAATGATTCAAATTTTTAAATGAATTCTTGGAAGAGATGCTCACAAAAAAGGTTAGATATGTAGTGACTATTAACTTTTTCTCCTGTTTGGATTTTTACACTCATAATTTAATTACTCTTAAGAAT
This sequence comes from Mustela erminea, assembly GCF_009829155.1. Lineage (NCBI taxonomy): Eukaryota > Metazoa > Chordata > Mammalia > Carnivora > Mustelidae > Mustela > Mustela erminea. Next base: position 35,596,590 of record NC_045627.1, on the reverse strand, counting down.
GTCAGGGGCACCTGGGTGGCTCAGTCATTAAGCGTCTGCCTTCAGCTCATGTCATGTTCCCAGGGTCCTGGGATTGAGTCCTGTATCGGGCTCCCTGCTCAGTGGGAGGCCTGCTTCTCCCTCCCCCACTCCCAGTGCTTGTGTTCCCTCTCTGTCTCTTTGTCTGTCAAATAAATAAATAAAGTCGTTAAAAAAATTTTCTTTCACAATAAGTCTCAATTTTAGGAAAAAAGCCACCAAAAGCATACTAGGAAATACTAATATCTTTATTCTGGCATAAAGCAGTATTTTATACATTAACTCAATTTTACAGAAAAAGCATTTTATGTACAATTGTAAAGAAACTGTTGCACAGATAGCTCCAATGTAAAAATGGATCGGATTTTAAAAGTTCATTGAGTTTGATACATTGGAAAATATTTTCTTTGTAGAAAATAGTAAAAACCGCACTTCCCAGGCTAGCCTAACAAGCCCATTAAAATCAAGTAATTGTGGGATTATAGATTTATTAAGTATGGTGTGGATTCCAGGATCCAGGAGAAAGTTAAGCTTCACTTAATGAAACATCCATGTATTCTTTGTATGAAATGAAATTCTCATGAATCTTCCCCTTAATCTCGATTTCTGCCTGAATATTTTTCTGTAGGCTAATCCATAATCCACATCAAGGTTTTAACTGCTCCTTCCTAAAAGACAGGTACCATACCTTATCTCCTTGATAAGGTATCCATTCCTATCCAAACTGAAATATTTTGGTTGTTATTAAAATATTCTCAGTACTTGAGCAAAACCGGAATCTAATAAATTATCATCTACACAGCATGGGAGTGGTCAGTCATCAACTTCTCCTGAATCCTTGTGGCTTGATAGGAAGCCAAGAGGAGTGGGAGGAAAAAGTGGTAAAATGGACAAGTTGATCAAGAAAATAAAGCCAAGAGAATTTCTGAAAACAGAGAAACGTCCCAGGACCGAGGGACAGAACTGAAGTCCCGAGTAAGGACACGCCGCCTCAAGCATCAGAGAGCTGAGCTGGCTATTGAATGCGTTACTGCAAAGGTCACATAGAGTTAGGTTTAAAAAAACCCGATCCAGGGAGAGAAACCAGGGCTTAAAAAGATTTCAATTGTTCAAATGTAATCAAATGAAAACAGGACCAGCCATGTATTTTAACTTCTCCTATCAGCTTATTTCCTGAGATTCTCAGTACAGAATTTCTAGGAATTAAGGCAAGAAAACAATGCCATTCTTGAGCTCCTGCACTGTGCAGAAGTTTGGAGGAAGTAATATTTGAGAACTCGGAGTTACATGGCAAGTGGCTGTATTAAATTCTTCAGTTCCCTCAAAGCAACAACTTAAAATAACCATATAGAGATTGTCCTAAAAGGAAGTCTCCAAGCGGCTAAAACCTTTCAATGGAATAGCAGTCTTACAGAAACAGGTCCTATACAGTGGTTATAGGAACTAGGCCTCTGAGAAACCACACTGGGTCATTCTACCTAGAACCCCTGTTTACCCATTAGAAGTTAATCTCTAGAAACGTTAATGACCTGCTATTTTAAACAGGAAAAGAATGCTTTATCATGTGTCTTCACTTGCTCCTCTCTTTGCTCTCAGAGATGTAGGTTTCCTTCTCACAGGTGAAAAACATTTTCGGTGGTTTCCTGACTCTTGTCAGCGATGCAAATCTCGGCCCCCCCAACTCCCTTAATTCCTTCTCGGTAAATAATGTTAAGCTTCCAATAGGAAGTGGAGTACCTTGTCATCTAGTGCCTATATTATTCAGCCTCTTTACTTACAAAGAAAGTTCTGGAGCCTTCTTAGTACAGTTGGAATTCCTTAAAGACACTTGCTTTTTATTAAAATATTATATATATATATATGTAAATAGATAAAAGCTGTGAAGAATTCACCAAAGCATGAATCACACCTTACATTAAGTTAAAAATATATCAAAACATACATAAGGATGGCTAACCTATATGTCTCCCATCAAATGTATCACCATCCTCCAAACTTAGAGCATGTGCTGCCATAAAATGCATTACTTACCAGCTAAGTTTGAAACCTTGCCCCAAACATGGCTCAGGACTAATTCTCCGAAGACAGGCTACAGGAACACTGAGTCACTGGCAGGCAGGGGGCTGAGGAATGCCAATTACAGAGCCAAGGCTAGACTGCGCACAACCCCTTTCCAGAGACTGCAGCCTTCCCCACAGGTATCCAGGGAAGGACACCATTTAAGTATAGGGACGGTCAACTTAAAAATATGGGCCAACACATGCTTGATTTTTATCTTATAATCTAGAGACAATGTATCAGAATAAAAATGTAATGAATTCATACACCTTTTCAAAAAAGAAACCTGATACAGAAGTTGCAATCATTATAAGAGATTATCATCAGATGAAATAATTTCCACAAAGCTTGTCTCTCTGGGAGAGATGGGGACAAGGCAAGTGGTCAGGAAGGAAACCCATGTGCTTTTCACCTTGTAGGAAAATGAATGTTCAGTTCCATGTTGCTGCATAAATCCTCTACTTCAAATTACTGTCCGAATGCTTTACTGAAACTCCGCTTCTGGCCCTTGTTTTGGGATCTGTTACTTTTGTTGCCACCTCCTGATCGCTGTCCTCTGAAGCCTCGATTTCCTTCCCGCTGTCCCCTGAAGTTTCTGTTTCCTTCTCGCTGTCCTCTAAAGCGACTGCCTTCCCGCTGTCCCCGGAACCCTCGACTGCCTTCTCGCTGCCCTCGGAAGCCTCGGTATCCTTCCCGTGGTCCTTCCAGCTCTGGCTGTTCCGTGGCCACTGAGAGCTGCCAGCGCCGTGAATCATGCCATTTTTCCTGCAGAGAGACGATTGTCTTTTTTTACCTGCTCTTTTACTGAATTCAGTTATAAAAAAAACAACAACAGAAAACCCTTTTTTTTTTTTTGCTTTTTCTCTAAAGAAAAACCTGACTGATAACCTAAGTATTTAAAAGGTCACTGGTTAGAAAAAATACCACCTTCATGGCCTGAAAGCCAGTCCTGGCAGTGTAAAAGAGTTTCCCTATGAGAGGTACCTTCATCACTGTATCATTTATTCAATTCAATTACTCCCGGGTATCCACAGCTATCAATAAGAGAGTAAAACATGCAAATAAACTATATATAAACCCATTTCTCACAGCAGTACTGAATGAAGATCTAGGAATTTAAAAAATGTCTATGTAAACCTCATACAACACAGGGAAAAAAAGCTAGATGTTGTGCACCAGAAAGGAAAGAAGGAAAAGGCAGGCTGAATAAGAAAACTATCAGAGTACAAAGGCTAGGAGAAAAAATACTAAAATTCATGAATTTTAATTGTCTTTTAGAAAAGGGACTAGAGCTGTTGTTTCTCTTTCCATTATTCTGTATTTTCAGCAATGAACACATTTTCTAAAAAAGATCTTCCTTCCCTCCCTCTCTCCCTCTTTTTCTTTCTCTCCCTCTTTTTCTTTTGAGAAAGAACATGACCAAGGGGAGGGGGGAAGGGAAAGAATCCCAAGCAGACTCTGAGCTCAGAGCCTTACACGGGCTCAAGCCCAGGAGCCCAAGATCATGACCCAAGCCCAAGTCAAGAGAACCACCCAGGTGCCCCAGTAATGAACATTTTACAATTTAAATATTCAAAATCCAAGAGATAAGAATACCTGTATTTCTGTTACTGCTGCAGTAGGGACATCAAAGCAAACACCCTAAAAATCAAACAAATGCAAGTTAACCCAGCCTTTCACCAGAACTGTATATGTACATTAAGTGATATTCCAAAAAAACAGGTATTAACATTAAAAATCAGAAACAAAGACTCCCAGTATTAATTTTTGATAAACTTTAGAATAAGACCAATAAATTATACCTCCCAAAGGCACAACAGCAAAAACCCAAGGATATCTGGGACTCAAATATCCTCAAAAAAGGACTCAAAATGACTCAGAACTGACCAGAAATCATTCTTGGCTATCACACTTTGCTAATTCCTCAAGCAGCTATTAGCTACGTTTTAGAGCTGAGGAAACAGAGGTTTGGAAAGGCTGACTTATCAAAGGTCCCCAGCTCATAAGCAGAGCGGGTTTTAAAAATCTGGTCAGTATGGCTCCAAAACCAATGGTCTACATTAAAATACTCTGCCTTCCATAAGAAAATATCTTTAGGATGACCTACTAAAAGTAGAAAAATAAATGATTTTTTTTAAGAGAAAGGGAGGGAGGGGGGAATGGGTGAAGGAGAGAGAGAATCTTAAGCAGGCTCTACACCCAGCTCTGAGCCCAGTGTGGGGCTTGATCTCATGACCCTGAGATCATGATCAAAGCTGAAACCAAGAGCTGGACACTTAACCGACTGAGCTACCCAGGAGCCCCCAAATAATTATCTTCTATTGTTACTTTTCTAGTTTTTCACAATTCATCCTGCTATAAAAAATTTTTTTATTTTTTTTATTTTTTAAAGATTATTTATTTATTTATTTGAGAGACGGAGATCACAAGTAGGCGGAGAAGCAGGTAGAGAGAGGAGGAAGCAGGCTCCCCGCTGAGCAGAGAGCCCAATGCGGGGCTTGATCCCAGGACCCTGAGATCATGACCTGAGCTGAAGGCAGAGACTTTAACCCACTGAGTCACCCAGGCGCCCCTAGAAAAGTTTTTTTAAAAAACTAGGGGCATCTGGGTGGCTCAGTCAGTCAGGTGTCTGCCTTTGGCTCAGCCCATGATCCTGCGGTCCCGAGATCAAGTCCCACATCTGGCTCCCTGCTCAGTGGGGAGTCTCCTTCTCCCTCTTCCTCTCCCCCAACTCATGCTCTCTCTCAAAAAAAAAAAAAAATTTTATTTGAGAGAGAGACCATAAGCAGGGTGAAGGGCAGAGGGAGAAGTGACCCCTACTGAGTAGGGAGCCTGATGTGGGACTCAATCCTGGGACTTCAGGATCATGACCTGTGGCCAAATGCAGACTCTTAACTGACTTGAGCCACCCAGGTGCCACTTCCTCCCCCTCCCCCGCCAAAAAAATCTTAAAAAAAAAAAAAAGTTAAAACACTTTATAGGACAGTAGCAGTGCCATCCCCTCCAATTAAGGAGATCCTATTTCTTGGTTTTCACAAATGTAACTGAACTACCCTGCATGTCACAGGCACTCCTCCCAGCTGGTTGCCTTTAGTTAAAATATTTTGTGAGGAACACCTCATTTCTAACCAATTATAACCCCAGGTAACATGAGATACTGATAGATTTTGCAATTAGTGGGATTCTTCATTCATCTATTTTTTTAAGTTTATTTATTTATTATATCTACACCCAAAGTGGGGCTTGAACTAACGACCCTAAGATCAAGAATCGCATGCTTTACCAACTGAGCCAGCCAAGCACCCCTTCATATAGTTACTAAGTATTTAACACCAGGCACTCACTGGAGTACCACAATAACTAGAATATTGTTTTTGCCCATGAGTACATCAGAGTGTTCTTGAGGCTCTCAGTCAGAAAGCAAGCACAGCAAGGTAAGATTTAGCTCAATAAAGGCATGCCCTACGGACTCAGGTTTAGGTTTTAGAGCTCCAGTTTTAATTTCTGATACTGTAAACATTAATAGATATAACCCACAAAAACAAAAGCTTTTTGGCATCCCCAACATTTATTAAGCACCTAAAGGGGTCAGGATACCAAAATGTTTGGGAACTGCTGTGCTTATGCATACTACTAACTGAGAGCAGGACTCGAAAGAAAGAACATCAGGTTCGGAAAGCAAGATTTTAAATTTCAGCTTTGAATTAAAGATTTTGCATTGCATTCGATTTTGAATAACTTTCAGTTGCCCAATAACCCCTGCTGGGTAGAAATCATCACGGAAGCAGCTGGATATTCATGTCCGGCACGCTGTGCATAGGTCAGGGTAGAGATACAGATGGGGTAGCTGTCAGTGACTTAGTGGCAACTGAAGGTCATGGATGACATGCCCAGAGAAGACTATCTAGACAGCAGAAAGATGCAGCACGCTCACAGAACAGGGAGAAGCCTCCATTCAGTGCTTTATCAACCACATTAAGCTACTGAACCAAAGCAAAGTCACAACAGAGGACCCAACGTTCCTTACCTGCTTTCCTTTGAGAAAAACCATTCCTTTCACTTTGGAATCAATATCCTCACTCAGCTGCTCTTTAAGCTCTTTCCAAGCATAACTAATGTTTGGCATTTCAATTGAGCATCGTAAGATCATGGTCACAAAGCCCTTACAGAAGAAAGGAGAACAAAAATCAGTCTCAAAAACAAACATAACTGATAAAAAAAAGTATCCTCATGTTTCTAAAATATTTCCAGAAAAGTTATTCCTAAAAGCCTATACCTCCCCTCCACGGACACATACACACAAATTAGTACCAGTAAAACTGGGGAAATCACAATAAAATGGATGCATTGTGTCAATGTTAGTACCAACCCAGCTGTGATATTATAGCTTTGCAAGATGTTACTATGAGGGGGAAACTAGGCAAAGTGTAAAAGGGATCTCCTCTCTCTGTTATCTCTTAAAACTACACGTAAACTTAAAATTATCTCAAAAATTTCATTTAAGGAAAAAATCATTTCTCTTTCTAAGTTTCTAGGGAGATTGGCTAAATGTATCATATGCATTTATGTGTTTATATGGTTGGGGTTTTTCTTTCAGGATTAAAAACACTGACATGTAATCCACATACCATAACATTCACCATTTTGAAGTATACAGTTCAGGGATTTTTAGTATATTTACAAGGTTTCAACCATTATCACTATCTAGAATTCCAAAATATTTCTTTACCCCAAAAAGAAACCACATGCCCATCCACACTCAATGTCATTCTCTTTAACTGAGACACTGAAAACTACGAATCTACTTTCTATCTTTATGGGATTTGTTTACATACATCTATCTTCATACAAAAGCTAAAATTGAGATGTCTAACTGAACCCATTCAAACCCTGCTCACACTTAAAATACCAAGGGTCAGAGTTTGACAGGAAGTCTTACTGCGTCTGAGTTGATCAGAGAGCGCTGGTCTACCGATGTGGCTCCTGAAATATGGGCCAGAGCTGCTGCCAAGGCTTCCACAGCTCCCTTCTCCTCTATCAGTTTCTCTGCTGATTGCTTGAAGTGACTGATGGCAGTGGGAGGCACAGAATCCAAAAGCCTATGGTGTGATTGAGTGTATTTGTTAAGAGAAAGGAGAAGTGGACAGATTGCATTTTCAAGGCAACAGCATTTCAAGATAAACCAGTAACTTTCAAATCTTTCAGATCTCTAACATGTCATTTTCATGCGAGGTACAGACAGAATCATCACATTTCTGTACAAATAAATCCACTCCTTTGATTATGTCTAATCTGACTTTACTATCAAAAAACAAAGTTTCATCCCAAGAAAATAAGAGAAGAGGATGTTCACTAGTGTTAATTGTAATACAGAGCATAAAATGTGCATCGATATGGACTGATTAAATAAACCATGGAACAGATACAACAGAAGTCAGTCCATGCTGCCACTGAGAGTGTTTTTAAATAAATGTTGAACATTTCTTACAATAAGCATGTATTCCTTTTAGAATCAGAAAACACTACAGCTATTTCCATTCTGAAATAAAAGGAAAAAAGACTTCCAAATCACATTAAAAATGATATGAACTTTTTATGAGAATACACATTTGTTAGAGAGTCACTATTATCTTGGTGATAATAAATGTCACATCTTCAAAGGAGGTCATCCAGGACAAGGATAAACAAGGCCACATGAGGCAGCCTCTTTTGGAAGGGCTGCCCCTCTACAAGACATCTTTTGGCATTTGTCTCTTTTCTCCTTCCTGGCCACCTAACCCCAAATTTCCTTATCTAGTGTACAAGGAATCCTGTCTACAGAATTATTTAAATAGGCCATGTGAGGGACGCCCGGGTGGCTCAGTTGTTAAGCATCTGCCTTCAGCTTGGGTCAAGATCCCAGAGTCCTGGGATCAAGTCCCACATTGGGCTTCCTGCTCAGTGGGGAGTCTGCTTCTACCTTTCCCACTCCCCCTGCTTGTGTTCCCTCTGTGGCTGTGTCTCTTCTCTCTGTCAAAATAAATAAATAAAATATTTTTAACTAAATAAATAAATAGGCCATGTGAAAATAAACTTGAAAATTACTGAGTTATATTATTCTCCTTTGGAGACCTTTCTTGAGCTACTAATTAATATGCCAATGTCTAGCATTTCCTCTAATCATAAACTCCCCCATTTCTATGCCCAGTGCAGAGCCCAATGCAGGGCCTGAACTCATGACCCTGAGATCAACACCCAAGCAGAGATTAAGAGAGGATGTGGAGAAAGGGGAACCCTCTTACACTGTTGGTGGGATCCAAGTTGGTGCAGCCACCTTGAAAAACAGTGTGGAGATCCCTTAAGAAATTAAAAACAGAGCTACCCGATGACCCTGCAACTGCACCACTGGGTATTTACCCCAAAGATACAGATGTAGTGAAAAGAAGGGCCATCTGTATCCCAGTGTTCATAGCAGCAATGGCCACAGTCGCCAAACTGTGGAAAGAGCCAAGATGCCCTTCAACAGACAAATGGATAAAGAAGATACAGTCTGCATATAGAATGGAATAGTACGCCTCCATCAGAAAGGATGAACACCCATCTTTTGCATCAACATGGACAGGACTGGAGGAAATTATGCTGAGTGAAATAAGTCAAGCAGAGAAAGTCAATTACCATACGGTTTCACTTACTTGTGGAGCATAAGGAGTAACACGGAGGACATTAAGAGAAGGAAAGGAAAAGTGAAGAGGAATCAAAGGGGAAGATGAACCATGAGAGACTGCACAACTCTGAGAAAAAAACAGGGTTTTAGAAGGGTGGTGGGGGATGGGTGAGCCTGGTGGTGGGTATTAAGGAGGACATGAATTGCATGGAACACTGGGTGTGGTGCATAAACAATGAATCGTGGAAAACTGAAAAAATAAAATAAAAATTAAAAGAAGAGTGTGCTGCTTAACGGACCAAGCCACCCAGGTGCCCCTCCCCCTATTTTTTAAGATAAGCATTACACATATTTATAATAGTTATGGAAAATAGTTGAAAAGTGATGCTCAGACTCAGTGGTTCTTAAGCAGGGAATGTAGGTCACCAGCTGGAAACACTGGAATATAGTCAGCACCTTCTGGTTTTCATAATACCAAGCCCACACACCCCCTCCAGAATATACTATACAGCCAGAGATGCTAAACAACTATCCTTCAACTTGTAGCACAATCTCACCAAATAGTTCTCTTGCCCCCAATGCCAATGACAAACACTGCTAGTTAACCTAATCTTCACCAACCAGCGATACCTTAAAAAAATAATCAACTCGTTCCTACCATGGGGGACTAGAACAATGACAACGTGGAATATAATCTCTGGCCCTAAACTCTCCCTCCACGTGGGAAGCACCCACGCCATATCTAATGTACACTTCCTTAAAATGCCCAGACAAACCCAACTATCAGTAGTGGTTTCCTCTGGTGGGCAGGACTGGGTAGGGATGAGTACAAGTTAGGATTTTTATTTTGTAGAATTTTACTTGAGCACAGTGTGAGTATTTGTATAACAAGTAGGTTGTAAATAATTTTGAGAAATAAATAAAATAAAATCCAAAAGACTGAATCTCATTACTGTACAAAGTCAGGCAATAAATGGAGTAAGTCCTACCATAGACCACGGCAGTAGTGGGAAACGTACCTGATGGCATCTTTGCTGGAAGCTTTTATTATCTCTGTTGCAGAAGGAACCCCTATTCGCTTAAATTTAATTCCCTACAAAAAAATGAGCCATAGTTTAATGTACAATCTGGCCATCAACTGTTTCCATTGAGATTAAATCCCCCAATTTTTTAATATACACTTATTACACATTTAAAAGATAAACTTTAAAAAAACAAAAAGATAAACTTTTTTATCTTAGAACAGTTTTAGATTTATAGAAGAGTTGCAAAGGTATTACTCCACTGAGTTCCTGTACACTACACACAGAGTCTCCCTATTATTACTACTACAGTACATTTGTCATAGCTAAGAAACCAACACGGCCACCTCACTATTAACTGAATTCCAGAGTTCATTCATATATCACTAGCTTTCCTATTAATGTCCTTTTTCTGTTCCAGTGACACCACAACATCAGGTATCATGTGTGCTCAGTCTCCACTGATCTGTGGCAGTTTGGGCCTTTTCTTATTTTTCATGCCCTGTGACAGTTTTAAGGAGTGCTGATCTTAAGGACAGCTGGTCAGGTATTTTGAAAAATGTTGTCCCTCACTGTGAGGCTGTCTCTGGTTTTTTGCATGCTTAGACTGAGATTATGGGTTTGAGGGAAGAAAACCAGAGGCAAATGCGATCTCATCACATCATTCTCAAGGCATATGCTTATCCCTGATGTTAATATAACCACAATCACCCTAGCCGGGGAGTGCTTGCCTGCCTTCTGCAAAGTTAAGTGCCAGCCTCCTGCTCCTTTAGCAAGTCACCAAGTACAGTCAGCTCAAGGGGAAGAGGAGAGCTTAATCTGTCAGAAAAATCAGTCTCCTCTCTCCCATTTTAAATTTATCCTTTTGGTTTTTTTGTTTTTGTTTTAAAGATTTATTTATTTATTTATTTGATAAGGGGGGCAAAGAGGTAAAGGGAGAGGGAGGGAGAATCCTGAAGCAGACTCACCACTGAGCCCAACACCAGACTTACTACCAGGACCCAGAGATCATGACCTGAGCCGAAATCCTGAGTCCGGGACTTAACAGAATGAGCCACTCAAGTGTCCCTATCCTTTTGGTTTTTAAGCAATTCCTATAACCCCTTAATCTGCATTTAAACTATCTGGGGTGTGTTCACGTTATCATTGTCTAAAAACTGCCTTCAAACATAAAAATAGCCTATGTAATTGTAAATATGAGAAAACAGAACCACTGCTTTCTAATGCAAACCTGTTTCAAAATGTGCTTTATATTGTAGGACAGTGTATAAAAAACAACATGCATGCGCCTGGGTGGCTCAGCTGGTTAAGTGACTGCCTTCGGCTCAGGTCATAGTCCTGGGATCGAGTCCTGCATGGGAGTCTGCCTCTCCCTCTGCCTGCCCCTCCTACCCTCGTGCAATTTCACTCTCTCTCAAATAAATAAATAAAATCTTTAAAAAGAAAAACAACAACAACAACAATTGCACCTACAAGTTTTCAGTTATGGCCACATGCTAGAAATACATACAATTTAAAGTTAATGTAAACTGAATTAAAAAAACAATTAAAGATTGACTTTAGAATTCAATTCAACATTTGCTGAAAGAAGGCTAAGAAAATAGTTTTACCGCTTTTTGCTCCACTTGTGCTAACTGATATTCTTCCTTGTGCTGATAAAAGCAGATGCAAATCCCCGTCCTTCCAGCTCTTCCTGTCCTCCCAGAACGATGAATGTAGGACTCCACGTCCTATTGAAGTAAAATACATGAGTGATACTGAACAAAAAAAGACAAAGACCTGAGTGGTCTATGCAGAGGCAAGTATGGTGGTTCCCTCGCATTGCTAAAGTAAAAATTGTCACAATTTTTAAAATCTCTGTAGCAGAGGTCCCTAACCTATGGGCAAAACTGCAAAAGGCATCTACATAGTGCTATGCTACAGAACCACACATGTCATTTCAATCTTCAATTTTCTAGTAATCAGCTAGAAGTTTCAATCAATAACTTAATATATCTCCAAGTTGTATCACCTCAGCATGCTATCTAGAGGAAACAGCTTATCACTGAGATATTTTACATTTTTTTTTAAGTCCTCAAAATCCAGTGTACATAATAGAAAGTTTAAAACATAAAAAAAGTCCAACGTGTACTTTCTACCTCAAGCACACGTCAATTCCGACAATACCCAGAGCCTGACCGCTAACGTGGCTGTGGTCATTGTACCGGACAGCACAGCTCGAGAGGCTCCTTTAAACAGCATCTGTGTCACAAACCCATTGCACTGTCTTTGTAAGAACTGGAGCCTCCAGAGTAATCAGGTTACTTTTCTCTATCATTGTAAACAACCTTTTAATCTTGAGGAATCTGCCAATTTGTGGGGATCCTCATGTTGGAAGTGACAGGAACAGAACAGGCTCCTTCAGACCAACATTTATCAACACGAAGCACTGTCCTCACCACGTAACTCATGCTTCAGGGCCCTCCCTCAGAGTTCCCATCACCCACAAAGCCAAGCAGTTCTAACCATGGAGACTATTAACCCCAGGCCTTTCTTTCCTTTCGCTATCCTCTAGCTCATGAGTTTATCCTATCCCCACCCTGCCTAAGCCCTACCCATCTTCAAAGTCCACTCAAACACTCACTATGTGAGCCTACCAAAACTCCCTCCAACCAGCAACCATCTTTCCAACCTGTGGCCACTGGCCATGCTTCCACTCAACAGTCAGTTCTGAGGGAAGGACCTCAGAAGAGACTGGTTCTGAAAATCACTGTAGCATCCCAGCACTCAAGAGACAGCTATCACTCACCACATGAAAGTAAGTGATACAGCCTCCTCTTTGTTTTAGTACCCCAAAACACAGTAAAATTGTAGTACAGAACACTTACCTTTGGTGGAGAACTCTGTACAACCAGATCAACCTCAGGGATGTCTAACCCGCGAGCGGCAACATTGGTTGCAACCAGAACTCCAAAATCACCATTTCTAAAGCCTTTCAAAGTGATTTCTCTCTGCTTCTGAGGAATATCTCCATGTAATGACTGGGCATCCTGCCAAAGAAAGAAACTGGCCTAAGAACACCAGAAGCAACAATACAGGACCTATTAGCATCACACATCAGGCCTGTAAAGATATTTGATATTTATATTTTGGTGATACTTCCACTGAAAATACAGCAAAGGGAAAAACATGTCCCTGACATGGACAAACCTCAAATTTTTTTCCCACTCCATGGTCATTAAATCAATGTCCAGGCATACTTACTAGATGAAGGATGCCAGACAAGAGTGATCAAACCTACTTTGCCCATGTAGCCTTGGGTGTGAGCCACCCTTTCCTCACCTGTGAGGAGACCGACTGATCAGGTAAGCTCTAACATGTAAACAGGGCCTATCAGTTGAAAGAGGCTTCCTCCCTAAAGGAAAGGGAGGGGAAGAACCAACCTGCTTTATGGCCACATTCTGTGACAACTCCTGGGCTTCTTTCTTGGTTTCGCAGAAGATGATAGTGCGCCCCTGAAAACCACTATATACTCGGATCACGTCCCCAATAACTGCTGCCCTTTGAGTCCAGTGGCACTTAATAGCCAGATGCTTATGAGAGAGGGAAAAAAGATGTGTTTAGTGACGCCTATCTGGACCCTGAAATCACCCGCTCAATGCTACTGGGGCTAGAAGCAATTGTTTAAGCCTAACTAGAGCAGACCACTGCCACCACCGTGCAGGGACAACACACACAAGCACACACAAACCACTGAGACAGAGAGCCGTCTCTCTCTCTCTCTCTCTCTAAAGTCAGTCTTTTTAAAAGGTGGGGTGGGACTCCTTTAAGAGTCTCTCTCTTGGTTTTGGCTCAGTTCATGATCTCAGGGTTGTGAGATCGAGCTCCACAATGGGCTCAGCCCACAGCATGAAGTCTCTCTCCTTCTCTTTCCCCCACTCTGCCCATAATCTCACTCACTCTAACAAATAAATCTTAGAGAAAAGAAAAAGCAGAGAGTTTTTTCCCTTTCTCTGGTTTCTCTATTTCCTTTCTTTTCCCTCCCTCCTTCCCTTCCGTCCTTCGTTTCTCTTTCTCTTTTAAGTAGGCTCCATGCCTAACACAGAGCCCAGCACAGGGCCTGAACCCATGACCCTAAGATCAACGAGTTGGGTACTCAACGGACTGAGACACCAAGGAGCTCCTGGTTCCTCCATTTTCTGAACTAACTAGGAAAATGAAGAAAAAGAAACATCATTCCCTTGATTCCTACAGGAAACCAAATAACTGGCAAGGGAAAAATTTCTGAATGTTTTTCCTTTTCTCCACTTAAAAATGTGATTAGTCTGTTAGCCTGTAGGTCTGTCTATTACTTGGATGAAAGGAATTTTATGCTATGGATCCTTTAACACAAAGTATTAGATTTCTCTGCTGCCCTCAGAGTGTTTAAGTTCTAGGTGTAATTTCTTTTTACTTACATAATTCAGACAGATACAGATTCCAAAAGATTCTGAAGGCAGACCATCAGATTATGAAATTTAGAAAACACACATACCACATACAACTCAAACAGAAACAGATCTTTACTTGGCTCTTCACGTGGATTTAGTATTTATCTGGAAACCAGTGTATATTTGCCAGTCCTAATACCATCACACAGGGAAAACATGACATACAGTTTATTACTAACTCTAGCAGCTGAATGAATCACTCACCTCCACAGTTATTGCCGTTTTCTGGGTCTTTTTACCAATCAGGTCCACCTGTTCATATGTAGATTTCATGTATTTCTTAGCAACATTATATACCCAATGAGGGCAAGTGGCAGAAAAAAGCAATGTTTGGGGATTGTCTTCTGAATCTTTGGAGGGAAAAAGTCAGTATGAATAACCCGAATCAGCCTACCCATATTCCACCTCACCCAGTTCTTCCAGAGTCCATCAACATGCTAGAGCGACCATGGGAGGCCACACCAAGCATTGAGGACATAAAAATGAAAGACATAGAGAGTCCTAATGGGCAAAGAAATACTGCCCAAGTCATTGATGTGAAGGAGACTTGAAACACCAAAGGTACTTTAGAGTAATTTTGCTTCCTGACCATTGGCCTTCATGCACAATGAGGGAAATCTGTCTATTATGAGATATAACTGGAAAACACCTGTTCATCAAACCCAGTAACCATCCAGTTTAGATCACTAAGCAAACATCCTACAATAAACACCAGAATAGATTCTATACTCATCTATACTCTCTAGCAGCTCCTCAGTCTTTAGAGTTTCGGCCTATTCATTCTTTAAGGTCAGGTACTAAAAAGCTCCTCTACCCCCCCCCCTTTTTTTTAGTTTGCTCTTTGAATAATACTGCATTTTCATATATTTCAAATGGTGGTTTAAGTAGATAGAATCCTTTGGAGAGCAAATTAACCATGTACATTGAGAAGCACGAACTATTTATACCTTTAAACTCAGTAATTCCATTACTGGACACCCATCCTAAAGAACAAATTCCAAATACGGAGATGTGAAGGATGCTATATGCATAAAAACATCTGTACGCAGAATTATCTGTATCCTCTCAAAATTAAAATATATACATGGAATTAAATCATGGCACAACCTCTTCATGAGAGTGTTAATGCCAAATTTTTATATGCACAGTAAGATTAAAATTAACATACACACATATGTACGATAGTACAAAGTCAGGAATAAAGAAACCAAAAGCAAAGCACACCAACTAGCAGATATGAAATTTTTCTTCTCTTACTTTCCCAAATTGTCCCCATTATAGATATGTCATAAATCATGATTTTTTAAAACTTTAAGTTTTCCAAAATAAAATAAGTCACTCCCCAACTTAAGGTTTCATTTAACATTTAGAAGCCTGCTTAATCACCGTTCTTCCTCTAAGCCCTTCCAGCAGCTCCCTGAATTTGGAGCTTACCTTTCTTGTATGCCACACTTAAAATCTCTTCCACTTGATCAGCAAACCCCATATCCAGCATCTGGTCAACTTCATCCAGGACAACATGCTTAAGTTTGGTGAGATCCAGCTTGCCATTCTGTAGGTGGTCTTTGATTCGACCTGGGGTCCCAACCAGGATATCAATCCCATTCCGCATGCGTTCAACTATAAAGAACATCAATGATAAAACATGCTGGGTTTTTAAGTCCTTTTATTAGTCCGGGGTACCAGTTAAATACATTTTTATTCTAAAATACTTATTAACCAAAAACACAAGGTAATATGCTAAGTATCAAAGATAAAGATACTCAAGGAGAAACTCAAGATAATCTAGGGGGAAGAGGTAAGAAGTGACAGTCCAGTGAATTGTGTGACATAACAGAAAAAGACGGGGTGCAGGATGGAAGCACCAGGAAAGAAATTACTTCCCTGGTGGTGGAAAGTGCCAAGGTTTCACAAACAAAGTGAGAACGAGGATCTTAAAGAACTTTATATAAGGTAAGCAGGTATGGAGAGAATGAGACCAGGCAGAAGGGCAAGTATTTCCAGAAGGTCTAGAGATGTTCAGGAAAATGGAGTCCAGTATCATGATATCATTATATATATATATATGTGTGTGTGTGTGTGTGTGTGTGTGTATTTATATTAATTATATATTAATATATAACATTACATATTATTATTATATATATCATTATATATATCATTATACTGTCATTATAGGTGAGAGGATAATGACGCAGCTTTTTGTTGAATTGTCCTTACAGTCCAGGGGGTACACTGGGTACTCTATATACATTAGCTAATTCAACCTCTCAACACCATTACCGGATGAGTTTAGTAACCTTGTTTTTTCACATGAGCAAGTGCAGAAAAATCAAGCACCTTGAACTTAAAATTACACTGTGAGCAGAGGCTAGATTCAAACATAGACTTTCCTGATGCCAAAGCCCAGTTCACATAACCAAAGCTGAGAAGAAAAAACCATGAGCTTTACGTGGCAACTGCAACATTTTTAATGCCTTAAGTGCTTTCCTGAAATTATTTATCTGCTCTACATAATGAAGTTTCAAGGTCTTGAATTGGTTAAGTAATGGAGTCCTACAATAGAAGCCTGTATTGCAACATTTGGCCCCTGGGCCCAGAAGAAAGAAGGCCCACCTACAGCAAGAAAGAAACAAAGACCCCAGAAGAGGCAGATTCACCGTCCTTGACAGATAAAAAGAGTAACTCTGAATCGTGACTTTCTAGTGCCAAGGGCCCAAATGGACTCTATCCTCTTAGGTTCAGTAACAGATCTTTATGGCCTTTAGATAAACATAGGTAAGTAATACAAAAATCCAAGTATCTATATGTGGGATCTGACACATCATCGTGTATGACCGTGTTCTGGACCATCTTTAAACAATGACAAAGAAAAATGACTAAACCACGGAAAGCCAGATGTCGAGGTCTGAGAAATCCAACCAAGGTTGGTATTTTTCCTTCCCTCACTTTTGGATTTACTTACTCTGACCTCCATAGGGAGTTCCACCATAAAAACAAGCCACTGCCAGCTTTCTTGTGATGTCACTGAAGTCTCTGCTTACTTGATTTGCCAACTCCCTCGTGGGTGCAAGAACCAGCACCTGGAAAGGAAAACCTAATTATTGAATTCAAAGTACTATGCAGTAGTTCTTCACAAATCTGGAACTGACCAGAAGGCTCAACTCATCCTACCAAGTATTTTAAAAAATCTATTATATGCTTTGCAATGTACTTTGTGTGGGGAAGGATCATAAATGTAATACAGTCCCTGACAAATCCACTCAGAAGAAAAGTCTGTGATCCTACCAACCTCAAGGGACATAGGGCCCCAGCATGCCATGCTCCAGAAGGGTTGCACAGAGCAGGCCCAAGGGACTGGGGAGTTTTCTGGAGCTGCTACTACTTAAATAGCATTGCAGGAAAGAAAAAACTTGAGCAAGGAGTAACACTGCTGATAATAACAACCTTAACTATTCTTTGAGCTTTTACCATCTCAGGCTCTATTAAATGCTTACTATGCATTATTCTCACTTAATTCTCACAAGTTACTGACCCACCTACAATTGTATTGTACAACTGTACCTACAATAAACACACAAAAGATTTTGAACCAAAAAGCTAAGAAGCAAAACCTAGACTTAAAATCAGACAGTTGGGCTCCAAAACCAATAGACTGAACCTTTACACTACAGTAAACTGAAAGTAGAACAAAGACGAGTTAAGGCAGGAGCAAAATGGTGAGGAGCTTTGAATCCCAGAGCAGTCTGAGTTTGACCCAACAGGACACACAATATGAAACTACTACAGATCTTTAAGTATGGTAGCAGCATGAATCAAGTATGATTTCAGAATATTCACAGATTCATCAGATAATTCATCCAACAGGTATTTACTGAATACCCACTATGTGCCAAGCTGGAATAATTCATTTGTTTAATGCTGCATTTGTTTATAGAAATAAGCAATGAATGAATGAAGGGTGGCAGGCCAGTAAACAAGTGAGGCGGGACCTGAAAGTCAAGTGCACAAACCCATAACCAAGAGGAACACATAGGCATTTCAGTGAGGTTAAGGTTTGCCAAATGCCAGGTTCTCCAGAAATGAACCCAACAAGTACCATCCTGACAAGGAAGTTTGGCCTCTTCACCTCTTTGAGTATGCCTCCTTCTACTACCTCCTACCTTCTACTACCTCCTTCTACTATGCCTCCTTTGAGTATGCCTCTCTACTAAAACTGCTTTCACCATCTAGGTAAAAATGGTCAAAGACACCTGAGCAAACCCGTAAGCCCCAGGGACATCTAATAGTTTAAAGGGAACACAATGAGGATTAATAATACAGGTGATCACAACCATGGGGCAGATTATAGTATTTAAATATATAGGGTTTGTGGCCAAAAATCTTAAAAGAACGATACTGCTTTAACTTCAAATAAAAATCTGTAACAGATAAAAATAAAGACTTTAAGGAGAACCCAATTAAAAACTATAGTATATGATGAAAGCAATGCCTAAAAGGTTTTTCTCCTGTGCAGATATGGAGCCTGGGGTCTATGTTAAAGAAAGTTACCTGAGGGGCACGGCCTCTTTTCCGGTCTTGCAGTTCTCCCTGAAGCTTCTCAACCAAAGGGATGGCAAAAGAGAATGTCTTCCCAGTTCCTGTCCGTGCCTGTGCAATTAAGTCTTTTCCACTATAGACATGGTGAAATGTCTTTGCTTGTATAGGAAACAGGAAGGTCACCCCACGGGCTGTGAACAAATTAATCATGTTAGCTGACACTACAGTTCTTAAAATCCCGGCCATGCTTCTGGTCCTGCAGAATTAAGGAATTCTACCTTCTGCTCAATATCTACAAAGTCAGGGGCATCTCAGTGGCTCAGTCATGAAGTGTCTGCCTTCGGCCTGGGTCATGATCCCAGGGTCCTGGGATCGAGCCCCCCATCGGGCTCTCTGCTCAACGGGAAGCCTGCCTCTCCCTCTCCCTCTCACCCTGCTTGTGTTCCCTCTCTTGCTGTGTCTGTCTCTGTCAAAAAAATAAAATATTTAAAGAAAAAAAATCAGGGGTGCCTGGGTGGCTCAGTGGTTAAGCCGCTGCCTTCGGCTTGGGTCATGATCCCGGGGTCCTGGGATCGAGCCCCACCTCGGGCTCTCTGCTCAGCGGGGAGCCTGCTTCCTCCTCTCTCTCTGCCTGCCTCTGCCTCTCTTGTGATCTCTGTCTGTCAAATAAGTAAATAAAATCTTTAAAAAAAAAAAAAGAAAAGAAAAAAATCAATAAAATAAAATAAAAATCTACAAAGTCAGGTTCCAACGCATTCTGGTAGTGAAGAATCTGCTGGACTAAAGAATATCAACAAACTTTAAAGCACCAAATTAGAGTAAATATTATTTTAAGAGTTTAGTCACTTGTCATGAATCTCATCCGTAGGTCAAGAGAAACCCCCAGATCAGGTGCTCTGCAGTCCAGACTATGCCACACCTGATTCAGGAAACACCTACTCAAGCGTCTGTGACTGACTAGCTCAGTCACGGGCACACTGCCAGGCTGAGTGCTGGGCAAGGCTGGTATCATGAAGAGATGTCTCACCAAGTGGGAGAGGATAAAAAGAAAATATGAACATGGCAGGAACCATATACTTGCACCAGTACAATTAGTCCTCACATCTCTGAATACACATACTGGTTTGAATAAAATTGAATCACCTATTTAAGAGGCAGTAAGGAGGGGAGCCTGGGTGGCTTAGTTGGTTAAGCGTCTGTCTTTGGCTCAGGTGATGATCCCAGAGTCCTGAAACTGAGTCTGCATCAGAGCCCCACATTATCGGGGTTCCCTGCTCAGTGGGGAATCTGTTTCTCCCTCTCCCTCTATTCCTCCCCCTCCACTAGTGCTCTCTCACTTTCTCTCTCTCAAATAAATAAAAATCTTAAAAAAAAAAAAAGGGGGGGGGCAGCAAAGCCATCATTAGTACAGTCCTACACTGTATATACATATCTACTGCATTGTACGATTGCATATATTGTCCTTTATCTCAACAAAAACAGTGGAGTACAATTATACAATATTCCCAAAAATATTACCTTTGAGAAGTTTAATAGTCTGTTCAGATATGGGAAAATTAGAGAAAGCTCCTTCTTTTTGTTCCACAGGTACTTCCTATCAAGGAAAGGGCCACAGAAAGAAATCAGTAACTTCACACCTACAGGTAATCATTGAGAAGCCTTCTGAGAAAGAAACAAAAGAACCAAGTTCTAAAACATCTGCTGCAAGTCAACCAAAAATGCACAGAAACTCTGGTAGGTAAATCAAGATCCAAAAAGGAAATATAATCTGTAAAACCCTAAGGAAAGAAAATCTGTAACAAATATATACTGTACATATACTACGTGTGGGTAGTGAAGGCAGATTCAGTCTCAACCAAGAACTATTCCGTTGCCAACCCACAGCAACAATATAGAGTATCCCCCAACCCCTTATCCACAGGGGATTTGTTCTAAGACCCCTGAAACCGTCAGAGGAGTACGGAACCTTTATATATACTATGTTTTTTCCTATACATACCCATGATAAATGTATAAATTAGGCACAATAAGAGACTAACAACAATAATAATAGAACAATTATGTATGTGGGATCCTGGGGTGGAGCCCTGTGTTGGGCTCCCTGCTCCGCCAGGAGCATGTTTTTCCCCTTTCTCCCTCTCCCTCAGCAGCTCACCTGCTGGTGTTCACCTGGGCTCTCTCTCTCTCTCTCTCCCCCTCTATCTCTCTCAAATAAATAACTAAAAAGTATTTTTAAAATCTCTGTATTTTTCCATTTCCCTTCAGATATCCTTTTTGACCCATAGATTATTTACAAATACACAGCTTGCTTTACAAATGTTTCAGAGATTTCTGTTGTTTTTCTATTATGTCTAGTCTGATTACTATTTTCAGGAACAGATTGATTTCAGTTATTTTAAGCTTGGTCAGGGGCTCCTGGCTGGGTCAGTGGATAGAGCATGTGACTTTTGATCTCAGGGTCATGAGTCTGAGCCCCACACTGGGGGCAGAGTTTTTTTCAAAATAGGGTAAATTTGCTTAGTTTTTAACAGGACAGCAAATATAAGCAACAAAGAAGGATGAATTGGGACACCTTTTCCTTTGGCCATTCTTTAATAGAAAGACAGCTGGTAACAAATTCTCATATGCTTCTTCATATGTCCTCGTATACATACCCATGATAAGTTTATAAATTAGGCACAGTAAGAGACTAGAAACAATAGTAATAGAACAATTATAACAATATACCATAATAAAAATTATGTGACTGTGGTCCCTCTTCCTCTCAAAGTATCTTCCTGTGCAACATTCACCCTTCTTGGGATGATGAGAGCGGATAAAATGCCTAAGTGATGAGATGAAGTGGGGTGGATGACACAGGCATCACCATGCCGTGGCAGGCACTATTAACCTTTTCTGACAGTGTGTCAGGAAGAGAACCATCTGCTCCTGAACACGGTGACAGGAAGTAACGGAAACCCTGGAGAGCGGGCGCCTGGGTAGCTCAGTTGGTTGAGCATCCGACCTTGATCTCAGCTCAGGTCATGATCTCAGGATGGATCGCAGGAGATGGAGCCCTCCTCCGCTATGTGCTCACCACGGAGTTGGCTTGAGATTCTCTCTCTCCCTCTGCAACCCCCCAACCCCGCTCAAGCTTTTTCTGTATCTCTCTCTCTAACATAAATAAAATCTTCAAAAGGAAAAAAAAGGGAAAGGGAAGAAGAGAAAAGAAAAAAAAAAGAAACTGAAACCCAGGAAAGCAAGACGTCAGATCAGGGGGGACTACTGTACTGCTGCACAGGTCATTAACTCTTTTCCACAGCCACATCTTCCACATCCATCCACAGAAAATAAGGAACAAACATTTATGACAAAGTAGTCACTGTGGCATTATTTGAAAGTAAAAAATCTAAATGTCCAATAGCAGAATTAAGTGATTTCTAAACATTTATATGATGGATTATGAAAGTGTAAAAATATTTAATATTTATAAGTGGGTCAAAGTGGTTGAGATTCTCTCTCCCTCTCCTTCTGCTCCTCCCCACCGCTGCTAGCACACACTCACTCTCTCTCCCTCGAAAATAAAAATAAGTAAAATCTTAAAAAACAAAAACCAAAAGGAGTGGAGATCAAGAGTTGCATGCCCCACTGACTAAGACAGCCAAGCATTCCTCACCCACTTTTTTTTTTTTTTTAAGATTTTATTTATTTATTTGACAGAGATCACAAGTAGGCAGAGATGCAGGCAGAGAGAGGGGGGGGAAGCAGGCTCCCTGCTGAGCAGAGAGCTGGAAGCCCATCCCAGGACCCTGGGATCATGACCTGAGCCGAAGGCAGAGGCTTTATTTAACCCACTGAGCCACCCAGGCGCCCCTCCCTCTCCCACTTTTAAATAAAACCAGTAGCAATTACCTACTTACTTATCTGAAACAATAATGAAAGATACATTCTACACACTAAAATACAACCTACCTGCTCTACTTCACTGTTACTTTCTTCCCCTGGGGTTTCACTGGAGTTGGAGACGGGTCCAGAATGAGGGAATCCATTCTTCAGTTTGGGGCTTTTCTCTCTAATTTCTCCATTCATTTCCTTTTCTTTCTTCATCTTCTTGGGCTTAGGAGCAACTATTTCTTCTTCAGAAGGTTCTTCATTTTTTACTGCCTTTTTGATTTTAGGAGAAACAACTTTCTTTTCGATAGTCTCCTTTGGTTTTTTCACACTTTTGGTTTTAGGAGAAATCATGTTATCCTGAGATGGCTCCTCTTTCTTTTTTGCCTTTTTGGATTTAGGAGAACTCAAGTCAACCTCATTAGACTCGGCTTTCTTTTTAACTTTTTTAGCTTTGGGGGAAATAATTTCTTCCTTTACTTCTGTTGCCTCTTCAGTCTTATTAGATTTTGGCTTCTCTTTTTTACCTTTCTAAAAAAATTAATAAAGAAAATAAAACTACTGAGCAAAGCATGTATACATTTGTAGGATACATCAATTCTGTATTATTTCAAGATCACATAATTATGAAGAACACAATTTGGGGGCATTTTTCAACATCTGTACTTTCACCTTGAAATTAAGTCAAAACACTGCTTTTTTTAGTACTATTTCTTAGCTATCTGGAAATAAGTACCATGTATATCAATGATTTCATCAGCTTAGAAAAGAATGCCTCTTGTTATCTATTCAATTCATGTTAGTTAAATAATTTGCCAAGCTTTCACAGGGGATTTTGGGGTGGCTCATGGGATCCTCAAGGCTCTAAACTACATATCTATGACTACAGAAAGTGATCAAGTACATTTTATTTCTAATAGAGTATTAAGGCCATATACATCCACAGATGGACAACACATTTCTTTCTCTGCTAGAATTCCTGTACAGGTAAACAGGGATCCATTAATACCTGTCTTGGTTATCTGACAAGTGCAAATGAATTTACAGACACTTTACGAACCAAAAATCTATAAAACTCCACAATATATCACTCCATGTGTAAGAGATGTATCTAATTTAAGGGGGGGGGGGGCTTCACAGCAGCAATGGCCAGTCACCAAACTGTGGAAAGAACCAAGATGCCCTTTAATGCACAAATGGATAAAGAAGATATGGTCCATAAATACAATGCCTCCATCAGAAAGGATGGTCCATAAATACATGTCTCCATCAGAAAGGACGGTCACCTAACTTTTGTTATCAACATGGACGGAACTGGAAGAGATTATGTGAGTGAAATAAGTCAAGCAGAGAGAGTCAATTATCATATGGTTTCACTTACTTGTGGAGCATAAGGAATAATACGGAGGACCTTGGGAGATGGAGAGAAGTGAGTTGGGGGAAATTGGAAGGGGGGGAAACAAACCATGAGAGACTGTGGACTGAGAAACAAACTGAGGGTTTTGGAGGGGAGGTGGGTGGGGGGTTGGGTGAGCCTGGTGGTAGGTATTATGGAGGGCACATATTGCATGGAGCACTGGGTGTGGTGCATAAACAATGAATTTTGGAACACTGAAAAAAAATTTAAAAAAATATATCAAAAAGGACATAATTTCATAGTGATCCGAAGGGGCACATGCACCCCAATATTTACAGCAGCAATGTCCATAATAGCCAAACGTTGGAAAGAGCCTAGATGTCCATCAATGGACGAATGGATAAAGAAGATGTGAGACACACACACACACACACACACACACACACACACAGAGAGAGAATGGAATACTATGCAGCCATCAAAAAATGAAATCTTGCCATTTGCAATGATGTGGATGGAACTAGAGGCTATTATGCTAAGCAAAATCAGAGAAAGACAATTATCATATGCTCTCATTGATATGAGGAATTTGAGAAACGAGACAGAGAATTATAGGGGAAGGGAGGGAAAAATGAAACAAGATGAAACCAGAGAAGGAGACAAACCATAAAAGACTCTTAATCTCAGGAAACAAACTGAGGGTTGCTGGAGGGGAGAGGGGTGAGAGGGAAGGGGTGGCTGGGTGCTGGACACTGGGGAGGGTATGTGCTATGGTAAGCACTGTGGATTGTGTAAGACTGAGGAACCACAGGCTTGTACCCCTGAAACAAACAATATATTACATGTTAATAAAAAAAAGAACATTTCAAAGAAAAAAAAAGGGAGGGGGGAAGGGTAAGCATTATTACAAGGAAATGGAATGGGTGAAACCTCCAAACTAAACCAAACCCAGGACTCCTACCTGAAATGTCTGACTTTTTCCAACTTTTCATAATTAACTTAACATAATTAACTCATTGAAAGTTAATTACTTAATACTACGGAAACTAAGTAGACAGGTGCTGTAGCCTCTGTTGAAATCTTGATGAAAGGCCAATCCCAGAAGTATGATGATTATTACATTTAGCTAAAATCTGCCCCCTAAAACTTCAGGCCCCACTTCTGCTCTCAAATCATTAATGAGGGTACTCTTTCCCACATCATCATCTTTCAAAATTTGAAAAATAATCTGGTCTCCCCACAAGACTTCAGTTTTTTCATCCCTAACCCAGGGGTCTCTTCTGGAATGTAATGGGGTTTGGCCAGGTGCCTCTTCACTTGAGCATCCCACAACTGAGTATCTTCACTGAAGCGGAGCAGGTAACCAGGACCTCTCCACCTGTGGGGACAAGTCTGTGCTCCCCCGCTTCCTACAACGCCAAAATATTGCTGTTGTAAAAGCTCTCCATCAAAAAGACCCATGCAGGGACGCCTGGGTGGCTCAGTTGGTTAAGCAGCTGCCTTCGGTTCAGGTCATGATCCCAGCGTCCTGGGATCGAGTCCCACATCGGGCTCCTTGCTTGGCAGGGAGCCTGCTTCTCCCTCTGCCTCTGCCTGCCACTCTGTCTGCCTGTGCTCACTCTCGCTCCTCTCTCTGACATATAAATAAAATCTTTAAAAAAAATTTTTTAAAAAAGACCCATGCACAGCCAAGGAAAGGGAATTCTAAGTTATGCACCATAGGAGTTCAGGGACAATCTTTGCTCTCACTGACAGACCTTATCTCATAACAGAATTGGTCACAAGTTGAATCACTAAGGAAGTAACAGTAAAGATGTAGACAGCGATCAAGGTAACTTAAGACCACTACACATCGCCGACCTCTATCAAAAATACGGTGTACACTCGGCACAGCAACACATCTTTATATTTCCACGGAAAACCTGGTCCGTAGACATTAAGGCGACTACTTCATGTTCTAAAGGC
Organism: Mustela erminea; assembly: GCF_009829155.1. NCBI lineage: Eukaryota > Metazoa > Chordata > Mammalia > Carnivora > Mustelidae > Mustela > Mustela erminea. The sequence continues at coordinate 35,570,649 of NC_045627.1, read as the reverse complement.
TGCTGGCCGGAAAAAACTGTACCTCCCTTACTACTCAAGCGTCACTGCAGACGCCGCTCACGTGTGCAGGTGGAACTGAAGTGCGGCTATGTCTAGTCCAAAGCTTCAGTCCCTACCTTGACCGGCAATTCCCTCCGCACACGCTCTCACCCCCGGAATCAGGTGAGGGCCTCCTGAGCCAGCAACGTGGGGCCCGAGGCTGCACAGAGCCTGCACATCTGAGTGCCCGACTTTTGGGCATTCAGACTCCCGGACCACGTGCGAGCGGCGCTCAGCGGAGCGCCAGACCGCCGGGGCCGCTCGCTCGGCCCCCACCCGCGGAGGGCACGGCCCCCTGGCACTCCGGCGGTCGACCCCACGCTGGGCTCTGGACGCGCCAGGTCCGCGTGCGCGCCACGGGCTCCCAGCCCGGCACCGCACCCCGCTTCCGTACCCCGCTCCTCTCAGCGTCCCGGGTCCCGCGGCCCTCGGTGGCACCTCTCACCTGCTTTCGCGGTACCTCCACGTTTTCCATGGCCGTGTCTGAGTCCAAGTCCGCGTCACTGAGGAGTTTGCCCGGCATCGCTCAGCGCAAGCAATTGAGGCCGATCGGTCAGGTCCACCGCGTGGAAAGGAAGAGACGGTACCACCCGTTTGGAGCGCCCACCTTCGTCACTTCCGGTAGCAAAGCAGTTCCTGCGGAAGCAGAAAGTCCCAGGGAGGCGGGAGTCCACGTGGTCCCCGAAGAGGAGTGGCTGCTCCGCCTGCTGAGGGATGGTGGTGAATTCCCCGCTCACCGCTCCCGGACTTGAAAGCTCGGACTGGGAGGAACCACAAAGGCTGGCAACAGCTGATTCTCGCTAGCCCTGGCCTGTTAAATGACCTGTTGCTTTACGTGGTGGTCTTCAGTGCTTTATGTTAGATTGCTGGAGTTTGCAAGCTCTTGCACGCGCAGACGCGGCAAGTGTGTCTTTTTGATCACCGTGTGGAAATGACACTGAGAGGAGACGCCCAGACTCACAAGCCTGGGTAAGAACTAGAATTCGGTCGGGCTTTGGTCACTCCTTTATTCGTGCACGTAGATATCCCCTGAGCATTGACTGTGATGTCAGGTGAGAAACAAGGCTAGGACCCAGTAACGGACAACACACAGAAGTGTCATCAAGAAACTCTATAGACTGGTGGGAGATGGACGTATATAGCTGTTCTGAAGACACAGGGAGGCACCGGAACCGGCTTTGGGACCAGTAGAAAGGGTCCCCAAACCACACGGGACCTCTATAAGAAAATACAGGGCTCCAAATCTTGCATATGTGGGCAATACACTAATTCAAGGAGTTGAGGGAAAATGGTCCATTTAATGATCTGTGACAAAGTCGCTAAACTTCTCTGAAGAACTAGTGATCCAAAGAATTGGGAGCCACTTCCACACAAAATCATTTTTGAAAATCAGTTGAAATAGTGCCTGGCTTTGAAAACCTGCAGGTTTTCAAAAAAAAAAAAAACCTGCTGGTTCTGTGATTTTGCACACATTACTTAATCTGAATCGGAGTTTCTTATGCATGAAATGAGGATAACAAACTTAACCTCATGGGCTGAGAACACTGAGATAATGAATGAAAAGGGTTTGGTAGTGCCTAGGACATAAAGCACGATAATTGAGAGCTATTAAAACTTGTATGTATTTAGAAAGACTGCTTAAAATATAATCATTTTCATAAAATGAAATCAAAGGAAAATGCTATTAAGTTTTATTTCTGTATTTCATACTATTAATTTTTACTGCACATTTTTAAATGACAGTTTAAAGGAAAATTTCATGTTTCACATAAACTATTGATGTTTCACAGTCTCAGTTTTTTAAACAAATTATGTACTACAGCAATGCTTTAACTTATACTCTGATACCTTTAAGCTAGGAGCCTTGATTTATCCTATGTTTGTATCCTGAAGATTTCAAACAGTGCCTGATACATAGGCACACAGATTGACACTAAATGTTGATTGGCCTTTAAAATGGCAATGTTGGGGGCAGGGGTGAGGAAGGAACTACTTGAGATGAATTTTAGCTATATGCCCAGGCAGGAAAGCAATTCAGTCATCCTGGTATTAGGTGTGGGATAAGGGGGAGCAAGCATGAATGCAATCAACCAACGGACAAAAAAGGCTTACATCTGGGACTTCAGCATTATACTTCAGACTTCAGAGTACCTAAGTGAAGGCCCAGTCCCTGCCTCAAGGAACCTCTGTGATACTGCCATGATACTGCTAAAAATAGTACAGGCGCATTTGTATTATCAATAAGAGGGTAAGCCTGGACCGCTACTTAATGGAAAATTGTTATCAAGGCTTACAAACTATGTAAATTCCTTTGTAATATACTTATACACAGGCATAAGGCCAAAATCTAAGAGGAAGCATGCAAAGGCTCCCTCTGGCTTAAAGGCAGCCAAAGGACTGTATTAAATCTAGTTATCAGTATAAAATTCAGTAACAAGTGGGAAAAAAATGAGTCTCGTATATACATCTGATTGGAAATGTGAAGTTCTGTTTGGATATTGATTCTGCCAGACATCAGTTTCCTCTGATGTAGAAAATGTAGTATTTTCATAAAATTGGGGGAGAATTTCTATTTCAAAAAGTATGCATACATAACACGCACACATAGAGTGATTCAAAAATCTACACAATAATATGATAGCAGTAATTATCTGAGTGATGTGATTATGGATGGTTTTATTTTCTTCCATTTGCTTCTCTATTTTTCAAATTTTCAACAGTGGATGCACATTACTAATATGAAAAAAATATGGTTAAAAATACTTAAGCACTACCCACAAAACATATGAAACAAAAACAATGAGAGAAGAAGCTCTCAGACATTCACAGCTAAATGTGAACTCATTTAAATTTCTAATGCTGAAGGGAATAAAACAGATACTTACAGATTTAAAAACTGAAGATCAGGGTAACTGGTTTAATTGAATTCTAATAGCTGTTAAGTGACTATACTAGGGCACAGAATGCCAAACAGGAGGCTCTGAATTGCCAAAAGGAAGCATGAAGATGCTGGGCTCTATGAGAAAGGAGCAAAATAAAGGACTGAATGCAGCCCAAAGCTGAGAATTCTCCCCCACCTTCTTCTGGAAGGTATGGACTATTACTTAATCTTGTCAGGGCCTGCCCCACTTCCCTTGCTCATAGGAAAACCAGCCTTTAGCAAGTGGACCCCTAAAATCTACCTCCACTCTGCTAGCAGTTACCTACATGCTTTTCTTTTTCACTCACTTCCCTGAAACTCTTCAATGTCTGTCCTAAACAAGGCCTACAAGGCCTTCCAAGATAGGACTCTTGTCTTGTTCTCATCACTGCTTTCCTCCGAGCCAGCGTCCCAGTAATGAGAGCTACTTATGGTTCCCCATACTTAGACCTTGTTTTATTAGCTATTCTGTGCCTTTCCTGGATGTCCATTCCCACTTCCCACTTCTTTTACCTGACTAAATTCATGTTCAATCATACACCCAAAAAGCTTTCTCTAAGCTCCCACCCCCATTCCTGGACTGGGCTGGGTGCCCTTGTGTAGAGCTCTCAAATTATTGCACTTAGTCACTGCCGTGGACCAAAGTTTATGTGTCCATCGATTTCACTAGATTCTAAGCTCCTGAGGCCAGAGACCAGACACACCTTACCTTTGTACCCAAACACAGTGCCTGGGACACTGTAGGTATACGACTTACCCAGATTAAATTACCATTACTCATGCACCCTTGTAGCAATGGAGCCCCTTTCACCTTTCATATAAATCCAGAGCTCACTTCTACTCAAATGCAGAGGTGAGACTTTCTTCCCCCAAAGAAAGTTATCTGGAACCCCATTGCCCATAATCAAAATTTCTCCCTTAGTTATCTGGAACCCCATTGCCCATAATCAAAATTTCTCTTTCTTAATCTTATCTAGAACTGAGTCCTCCCAACTCCCCGGCTTAACTGTGATCTGGCCCTTCTTGAAAAAATATTCCTCCTGCAACTTTCCCATGCATATGTTGCTTATTCCCTATATCCCGTGTACCCTGGTATTACTGTCTTCTTCTCCTCCAAACCATTTCCAAACTAATACTCCTTCAATATCATGTAATCGCCCTTGTCCCTTTGAAGACATGTGGCAATATCACCCTATGAGTAAGGGTCCTCATTCTGGTAACCTAACCTCCACCATTCATTGATAGTTTGGCACCTGGCTTAGTCTTCCCCTCCCTCCTTGGTCTGGAGACTTCACTGTCCATAAAACCACCCACGCCAGCTTCTCTGTTCTTTGACCATCTCAACTGAAATGACCTACACCCCCATCGGCCTACTACCAAACCCCACACTTGTCTTGTCCCGAAGTGCTCCACTCTTGAAATTTCAAATTCAGGCAGCTCTCAGTGACCTTCAGTCCCCTGTCCCTTCCACATTCTCCCTGTCTTCAACTCCACCTCCGCTTCAGTTCCGAGGCAGTCTAGACTCCATAGCCCATTACTCCAGTAACTTTTGCCAAAGTCCTTAATATATCCACCTTGTCATCCTTTCATGTCCCAGAGCAAACCCCAATCCTAGATCACATCTCCCATCTCCACCCCTACCACAGAATATTGAGTATCTCCACAGGAAATCCCTCAAGTGCTCTAATTGCTGCCACTATACAGTCAATCTCTAACATCACCCAGCCCCTCAAAGCTGCCTGTTAACACCAGTTTGCCTAGTAAGCTCTCCATCTTGTTCTACAGCTGATGCCTCAGCATTTCTCCCATCTCCTCAGATCTCTGAGCCTGCTACTTTCCTCTTCACCCTCAGCAGATGACCATGAAAGAATACCACAGGAAAAAAAAAAAGACATCAGGCAGGAATCTGTCAACTTTTTACCTTAACACCTGCAAATTCACCTACATGATAAACATTTCTTCCTGGCAAAATGTTAAGAGATGTGCTTCTACCACCTAAGATCAAAATCCCCAGTGTGTGCTTAAAGCTCATCCTTCCAAGTCTTCAGAGGGATCTTGCTCCATCATATATTCTTTCCCGTCATCCCTCCTTTCTAACTCCTTCCCATATTAGCAGTTCATCCTCTGATTTCCCTCATCCTCCCCCAACACACACATACAAAAAACTGTCATCTCATGTCCTTTCTTTTACATCCAGCTTTAGCTTATTCTTCCTTACTTCACAGCCAAATTTCTGGAAGACATGTTTGCTCTTGCTAGTGCTTTCTCTCATTTCTTGCCGAGCCCACTGATAAATGGTTTCTACTCTCCATACTTTATTAATATGGTTGCTCCCCATGTAACATGTCTTTTTGCCAAATCCAGTGGCCATCTCAGGTTCACCTTCTGGTTCCTTGAAAAGCCTCATACTCCTAGGCTTTCTGCTGCCTTCTCACCTCTTCTTGATGGTAATGGGATTCCCTTCCTCTGCTATGCAGTAAATACATTTTTCTGCCTCTGAGTTCCTCCCTAGTCCTCTTTTCTTCCTATATGGTCACTAGATAGTCTCTTCCACTGCCTTAACTACAATTAATCTTTTTAATTTTTAAAAATTTTCTTACAATTAACCTTTTTAAAAACTATGTCCAAATCTTTACACCTTGAGAACAGATGTCTCTCCTCCTTCAAATCTATAAATCCAACTGTCTACTCTTAATCTCCTCTTAAATCTTCTTTTATTATCTCATGGGCTCTTCAATATTAAAATATATCTGATATTGAACTAACCATACCTCCCCCTCCCCTTGCTGTGTTCTAATTCTACTACTACCTTATCTCAGTGACAAAAATCTCTTTCATTCTTTTGCACCTCTCTCATCTTCCAGTTCAATCAAGCACTAAGTCCTAACAATTTTATTTCCTACAACTTTGGAGGGGCCTGGCTGGCTTGTTTGGAGGAACATGTGACTCTTGATCTTGGGGTCACTGAGTTCAAGCCCTACATTAGGTGTAGGAATTACTAAAAAAAAAAAGAGAGAGAGAAAGAAAGAAAGAAACAAACAAAAACAAAACAAAAAACAAAAAACAAAAATAACAAAACTTAAAAAAAAAAAAAAAGAAAGAAACCAAAATTTTTGGAAATCTTGGGGCGCCTGGGTGGCTCAGTCATTGGGCATCTGCCTTCGGCTCAGGTCAGGATCGCAGAATCTTGGGATTGAGCCCCGCATCGGGCTCCCTGCTCAGCGGGAAGCCTGCTTCTCCCTCTCCTACTTCCCCTGCTTGTGTTCCCTCTCTTGCTGTGTCTCTATCAAATAAATACATAAAATCGTTAAAACAAAACAAAACTTTGGAAATCTATCCATGTTTCTCAATGTCACCACTGCTATTTAGCACAGTGGTTAAGAATGCTGGTTCAGAAGCAAGACTTATCAGGGTTTAAATCCTCACTCCACTACATATTATCCAGCTCTGATTCTGGACAAGTAATAAGCTCTCAAATGCCTCAGTTCTTAGCAGTCAAAATATGTTCCCTGACATTAGTGCAGACCGTCACCTCTACCTTGGATTACTCCAACAGCATCTTAAGAGGCCTCCTGACCGCCAGTCTGGCCCTTCTCCAATCCAGTCTCCTCAGTGCAGCGTCATCTTTTCTAAAACACAGAGCTCATCACGTTACTCCTTACTTCAAATCTTTTTTCAAGAGAATGTTTAAACTTAACAATGCACACAAGGCCTTTAAGATCTGGTCCCTGTTAAATACTAATCATTCTCTCTTATTCCCATCCTCTGTCTGCCATATGCAAACCACACTGAACTAACTGTAGGTCCTCAGACTTCCTGTGGTATTCTTTGGCTCTGGGTATCTGCATATGCTGTTCTCCCTGCTTGCAAACCTCTCTTCTAAACTCTTCTTCCCACCATACACATACTTGCTTAGATCAACAGATACTTTTAACAACTTCTTTTGGGTATCACCACTTCTAAGACCTTTTTTTTTTTTAAACTTCTAAGCCCTTCTATCTCCAAGACTGGTCTGGTACTCTCCAAATAGGTCCTTAGCATTCCATACCTACCTACTTTACCCTTTAGATGTTAATCTCACTCATAATTGCTTGTCTTTAAACTGTAAGTTCCTTAATGATAGTGATGTGCCTTGAGCACCACTATATCCCTTAAAATTAACATAGTGATAGGCACACAGTAGACTTCAGTCATTATCGGTGAATAAATTATTGAGTGTACAGTGCTTGCACACACTTTTAGTGAACTATATATAGAATTTAAACACTACACCTAACCAATCAAGTCACCAGTTTCTACAGCCCTTTAATGTAGAAGAGATTTCTTATTTTCTACTACACATCCTATGGAAGGAATGATCTGAATACAAATACACTACGTTTTGCAAAATGCGAGTAATCTTTAAGACTAATTTAACTGTTATGTCTTAGAAGAACCTGTAGAAGATTACACTGACAGAATTTTTAACGCATAGTGAAAAGAGACAATAAAAGGAGTTTTTTTTATTCAAAGGTATAACTGGATAAGTAGATTTGTTTACAACCATTCTTGTGAAATACTTTTTAAAAAAATATGACCAACTTCTTTGCAAAGAGCAGACACATACCTCAACTATGATGACCTAATTTTGGTGAATAATGTACATGATTAGGCAGAAATAGGCAAGCTCACACTGGTAGATTAACTATCAAATACTCAGTCAAAACTCCGTTTGTGGCCCCCGCTTCTTGATCGATTTCTATTCCCACTTCGTCGTCTACCATCTTGTCGACTTCCTGACCGACTTCCCTGTCGGCTCTGTCTACCTGACCGGCCACCAGATCGACCACCTGACCGGCCAGAACGGCCTGACCGGCCACTTGACCAGCCACTCCTCTGCCTGGAGTTAGAGGATGTGTTTCCATCATAATATTCTTCAATTTCAGGTAACTTGGCTGGCAATGAAAGTATCCAGTCTGAATCATGCCACTCTGCCTGTTGGGGGAATTTAGAGGATTAATATAAATGCAAAATGGAAACCATAAGCAAGCGTATGAGTACAGAAGATTCTTTTTTAATATCCATCATCTATTAGCTAAAGGCTACCTATCCATTTAAGTTCAAAGTATCTGAAACAAAACTGAAAACCAGAAAACAAAAACAAAAACATATTCGAAGTTCATTCATTAAAGTTCCTAAATTTTAGTCTTAGGAGAAACTCTCAGGCTCAGTTTTTTTTGTTTTTTTTTTGTTTTTTAAAGATTTTATTTATTTATTTGACAGAGAGAGAGAGAGAACAAGTAGGCAGAGAGGCAGGCAGAGAGAGAGAGGGAAGCAGGCTCCCCACTGAGCAGAGAGCCCGATGTGGGGCTCGATCCCAGGACCCTGGGATCATGACCTGAGCCGAAGGCAGAGGTCTTAACTCACTGAGCCACCCAGGCACCCCTCAGGCTCAGTTTGAGGCTCATAATTTCATACTGAATTTATACATTTTAAGAGAGAGCACACTGGGGCGCCTGGGTGGCTCAGTTGGTTGAACATCCAACTTTTGATTTTGGCTCAGGTCATCAATTCAGGATTATGAGATTAAGCCCTGCATCAGGCTCCACCCTCAGGGGGGTTCTGTTTGAAATTCTCTCTCCCTCTTCCTCTGATCCACCCCCACTCTCATATGCTCTCTCCCTCTCAAATAAATAAGTATTTTTAAAAATTAAAATTAGGGGCATCTGGGTGGCTCAGTGGGTTAAAGCCTCTGCCTACGGCTTGGGTCATGATCTCGGGGTCCTGGAATCGAGCCCCGCATCGGGCTCCCCCACTTCCTCCTCTCTGTCTGCCTGCCTCTCTGCCTATTGTGATCTCTGTCTGTCAAAGAAATAAATAAAAATCTTAAAAAAAAAAAAAATTAAAATTAAAAAAATAAAAGAGAGCACTGCTTTCTTGGCATGAAACAAACAGGCCATTAATTAGTGCACAGCTTTCAGTGGTTATAGTGACAGAATCAAGAAGTGAGAGCTAATGATGGGGACTAAAAACCTGTTGAAAATATGTAACCACTGGAAATACTTTGGTATCAGAGTAAACAACTCAAGATTATGTGAATCAGCAGCTCATAAGCGCATCACTATATTATGTCCTGCTAAATTAACTATTATTCATTGTGATCATGAGTTGCCAAGGAAAGTGAATATTAAAATACCCTGTTGAGGGGTGCCTGGGTGGCTCAGTTGGTTAAGCTACCGACTCTTGATTTCAGCTCAGGTCATGGTCTCAGGGACGTGAGATCAAGCCCCGAGCTGGGCTCCGCACTCGACGGGGAGTCTGCTTGAGGTTTCTCTCTCTCCCTCTTCCTCTGCCCCTCCCCCTGCTCGCACACTCTCTCTAATAAATAAATAAATCTTAAAAAAAAAAAAAAAAAAAAGTGTCCCTAATAGTTAGGTATATGGAAATATTCATGGTTGAAATGATAAAATACCTACAATTTGTTTCAAAAGAACACATACAACTCTTAAACCCCTTCGTCTATTTCACCCAACCTGCCACCCACCTCCTCTCTGGCAACCAATAGTTTGTCTCTATATTTAAAGATCTGTTTTTTTCTGGCTCTTTTTTCCTTTGTTCATTTGTTTTGTTTCTGAAATTCCACGTATGAGTGAAGTCATATGGTATTTGTTTTTGTCTTAATCTTACTTTGTGTAAAATAAAAAATTAAAAAACTTATTTAAGCACAGTGGGTATTGTATGCAAGTACTGAATCACTGTGTTGTATACCTGAAACTAATATAACACTGCATGTTGGAGCGCCTGGGTGGCTCAGTGGGTTAAGCCGCTGCCTTCGGCTCAGGTCATGATCTCAGGGTCCTGGGATCGAGTCCCACATCAGGCTCTCTGCTCAGCGGGGAGCCTGCTTCCTCCTCTCTCTCTGCCTGCCTCTCTGTCTACTGTGATCTCTCTCTGTCAAATAAATAAATAATATATTTAAAAAAAAAAAACAAAACACTGCATGTTAACTATACTGGAATTTTTAAGTTTATTTAAGCATTAAGTAAAATATTGTTGTCTTTTTCTCCTAGTATAATATGGAAGAGAAAATCAAAGCTGAGCTTTGGGGGAAAAAAAAATACATATAGGAGAGTGGGAAAATGGATGGAAGTGACATGAAAACACGAAACAAACTGGCCATGAGCTGATCACTGTTGAAGCTGAGTGATGGGTACATGAATATTCATCACGCAATTCTGTTTTTTATATCTGAAATTATTTGTAATAAATGTTTTAAATTATGATATAGACTGGACGTATTACATTAAGGAATGTTAGTTGATTAAGACATCATAAGGATATTGTCACTTTTTAAAAATTCCTATTTTTTAGAGAAACCTACTCAATTTAACATAAAATTTTAAAAATACCTGTAACCTTTCTGATTCAGTTGTGGGAACGTCAAAGCAAACACCCTAAAAGCAAAATGAAAACATTTTTATTCAAATGCAGATGAGTTGATTTTTTACCGATACGCTAATACTTGATGGTAATTTTATAAAAGCTAAAAAAGAAAAGATAGGGCATGCCCCATGAATGTTTACAAGATTAAAACAGCTAACATATAATAATGCATGACAGAGTAGCTGCTTACTGTATTTTCTAAATCTGAAAAGTAAACACAGTATCTAACAGGAATCTACTACTACTACTACCAAGAATCTAGAGTGTTCTCTATAAAAGTTCTTGTTGACACTATAATGTTTAAAGTATAAATTCCTTGAAAAATTTAGTCCCGGAAAGTTTCTATTCTGAAGAGCTGCAGTGTTTATCAGATAAGAATGGTATAAAACAAGATGTTTCTTTTTTGGTCCTGGCTGCCAATAAATTGAAAGTTAATTTACTTCTCAACTATGGCAATTAGTTTGGCCTAAGTTTCTTGTTTTATTTTTCCCTCCCCTCCACATTTTTTTCTTCATGCATATATTTGTCTCATACTTGCCACAAAATGTTCTTCTAGTAATAGTAAACTTTGAGAGAAATGATTCTTTCTAATAAACAAACTCTAACCTAGAATAAGCCTATGTAGTAAATTTAGAAGAATAAATATAATATCTTTTTTCAATCCATTAAAGAAACAGAGTCACTAAGATTAGAGATCTTGGCTATTTCAAAATGTATTAAAATACTAATTTATTTAATTATCCTCTTTAATAACCAAGAGCAGGCCACTTAAAAGTCAATATTGAGCATTCTCTGAGTAATAGAGCTGTTTAGCTATTGAAATCATAAGTTACTTAGTCATAGAATAAAACACCACACACAATCACACAATATGTATCCAAGAGCAGAAACTTAGATAACTTGGTTATTACACAAATTAAGCAGGATGATCTACAGCTTTCTACCCAAAGGGGTAATTTATATAACTCCGTCAAATTTACAACAGGAAACAAACTATCACACAGAGAAAACTGCACTATTCATTCTATTAGACTTAAAAAAAAAAAAAAAGGAAAGAATAGACTCTTTAAACAAAGAATAAATGTCTTTAGAGACATTTACAGTAGCTGACTGAGAAGCTTTTGACTTGTCTAGAAAAACCTACCATATTTCCTTTTAGGAGGCACATTCTGGTAATTTGGGACACAGCATTACTACTCAGCTTTCTGTTAAGTTCTTTCCATGCACAGCTGATATCCTCTATTTCTTCTGGGCTTTCCAGAGTCATGGTGACAAATCCCTTAAGAAATAAAAGTCACATTATCTTTGGGAAAAAAGCAGCAGCAAGATGACAATGAAGTTCCAACTCTACAGCCCTTCATGACTTCACTGTACATTTCTCATGAGCCATCAGTATAATGTGGCTGCCAAAAAAAAAAAAAAGTAACTTTTCTTAAAGATTTTACTTAAGGGCGCCTGGGTGGCTCAGTGGGTTAAGCCGCTGCCTTCAGCTCAGGTCATGATCTCAGGGTCCTGGGATCGAGTCCCGCGTCGGGCTCTTTGCTCTGCAGGGAGCCTGCTTCCTCCTCTCTCTCTGCCTGCCTCTCTGCCTACTTGTAATCTCCGTCAAATAAATAAGTAAAATATTTTAAAAAATAAAAATAAAATAAAATGCCCAATAGTAATAAGCACCATAAAGGAAAATAAAGCAGGGCAAGGGAATAGAGAGTAAAGGGAAAGGTAAGCTAGTTAGGGTCATCAGGAAAGACCTCTGTAACGTGGTGGTATTTGAAGAGACCTAAATAAAGTGAAGGAGGAAGCCGTGCGGTACAAAGAATGAACACCTGAAACAGTGCAAGTGCAAAGGTCTTGGGCGGAAGTAGATTTATGTTCAAGTAACAAGTAGGTTAGGATAGCCAAAACAAGCACAGGCAGAGTGATGAGATGAGATCAGAGAAGTACCAAGGGGATGACCCTGTAGGATCTTGTGGTAAAGGCTTTGGATTTTGGTTTGACTATAAAAGAAATTTCGAACCCACTAATAGAATTTTTAAGATATTTAATCAGAAGTTAAATGAACCATCTGCCAAAGAGGGATTCTTCTATTAGATAAGGGTTGGGAACAAATGATCTCTTAGGTACTTCTTGGGTCTAAAGGCTATCTTAGTATTTTCCTAAAAGGTATGGCGTAAATATTTTCTTACGAAGTATTTGGTGGTAGGGGCACTGGGTGGCTCAGTTGGTTAAGCATCTGGCCTTGGCTCAGGTCGTGATTTCAGAGTCCTGGGATAAAGCCCCGCATCAGGCTCCCTGCTGAGCAGGGCATCTGCTTCTCCCTCTGCCTCTCCCCATGGCTTGTATTTTCTCTCTTGCTCACTCTCGCTCAAATAAATAAAATCTTAAAAAAAAAAAAAAAAAAAAAGTAGGGGTGCCTTGGTGGCTCAGTGGGTTAAAGCCTCTGCCTTCCACTCAGGTCATGATCCCAGGGTCCTGGGATTGAGCCCCGCATTGGGCTCTCTGCTCAGCAGGGAGCCTGCTTCCCTCCCTCTCTCTGCCTGCCTCTCCGCCTACTTGTCATCTCTGTCTGTCAAATAAATAAATAAAATCTTAAAAGAAAGAAAATTATTAGGTGAGTAATTAGGGAAAGCGTACTTGCTCACTGCTAAAGCATTACCCCACAAATTACTAATTACACAGAGTAAAAGATACCTTTACAATTGGAATATAACTTTCCATTATAAACAAGTGATCAAACTAAGCATTATTAGTACTAAAACAATCTGACATTATATACCTCCTGATGTTATACAGCATGAAGTACGTTATCACCCATAGGATACTTTGGCCAAAACTGTTTAACCTGAATATAAAATCAAGCTTTGACTTTACCTCCAGTTTACAAGGGAGGCTGAATAAAGGCAAAAGTTAAATGATGTATGAAGAAAAGAAAACCAGAAAAACCCAGATAAGAAACTCTAGACTCTGATCTAGACAACTAATCTATATTCTTCAAAAAATTAATTAATAAAAGTGATGGCAAACAGTTCCAGATTAAGAGAAACATAACACCAAATGTAGCATATGAACTTGAATTGATCCTGATTTTTTTTTTTTTTTTGTAGATTTTATTTAAAGAGAGAGCGAGCGAGCACATGTACATGCACAAGTGCATGCATCGGGGCGGCGCACGGGGGGCAGGGGGCAGATGGAGAAAGACAGGCAGACTCCATGCTGAATGCACAGCCCAACATAGGGCTCAATCTCACAATCCTGAAGATCCAGGTGTTTTTTAAAGATACACAGTGTGAGAAGCACCCAGGTGGCTTAGTCTGTTAAGTGTCTGCCTGCAGCTCAGAGGTCATGATCTCAGGGTCCTGGGATTGAGTCCCACATTGAGCTCCCAGCTCAGTAGGGAGTCTGTTTCTCCCTCTCCCAGTTCATGCTCTCTCTCTCTCTCATATAAATGAAATCTTTAATAAAAATAAAATAAATTAAAAAATAAAGATACACTGTGGGGGGAGGGCATCAAGGTGGCTCAGTAGGTTAAGGGATCTGACTCTTCGTTTCGGCTCAGGCCTCGGTCTTAGGGTCATGGGATGGAGCCCTGCATCAGGCTCTGCTCTGGGTATGGAGCCTGCTTGGGAGTCTCTGTCTCCCTCTTTCTCTCAAAAAAAAAAAAAAAAGAAAAAGAAAAAAAAGAAGATACACAGTGTATGAAGAGGGGGAGGGAAGAGTTGGGACACATGAAGTCACTCCCAGCAAAATGACATTTGACTAAACTATTAACACTTGCCAGACGGAAAACATCAGCCACCCCTGAGGTACTCATTCATATTATACCAAATTGTCACATGCAAGTTTACCTGCCCGGACCTTTTTGTTCTCCTCTTTCACCAACTCTCCCTCTTTCTCTCAATCTCCGTCCCCACCCAGACATCAGAGAGCTTTCTTGCTGAGAGATCCTGCCATCCAGGGACTCTCCTCACTTACACCCTGATGAGTAGTAAATCTTTGAACTACTTGCAACCAATGGGTCTGGTGTGGTTTAACAACTGATACTAACTGACAAGGGGCTAGGTCAGATGGTGTCACACTACACACACACCCCACCCCACACTCATAGCCCCTCCACATATACAGGTAATCCTAACTTTGCATGGCACTGAATCGATGCTTTGATTTATGTTTATCTATGCACAGAATCTATGCTTTGATTTGTATGGTTCCGTGTCAACTTATAAAATAAAGAACAGGGTCTTGTGTGTAAGTTTCAGTTAACACAGTACTGTGCAAAATGAAAGTCTCTTGTTCTTCTCTCCAGATAGATGGATTATCTATGGTTTTATTTTAATCTTTTCTCAACCATACATGATTTTCTCATAGATTTCTACCTTATCAGAGGTGATCAAAGATCGTGGTTCAAAACTTGATGCACCGGAGATGTGGGCTAATGCTGCAGCCAATGCATCCACTGCCCCTTTCTCTTCTATTAATCTCTGAGCTGATGGTCGGAAAAAATCAACAGCAGCATAAGAAACGGAAGCCAGAGACCTATGGTGTAAAAAGAGTAGATTTTCTTGGTCAAAACAAAGGTAAAAAACTAAATATAAGAGAATGAATGGGAAAAGAAAAGAGCAACGTTTTCGTACTTTAATATAACTTAAAGTCTGCTGGTAAAACTGGTGATTAAGTTTTCTGATATTTGAACTAGGAGAGCTTAAAGATGAATAGCCTAATACAAAAGAAAAACTTATTCAGCAAGGTCAGAAAGCATACCTGATGGCATCCATGCTTTTAGATTTAACTAAATCCATTGTAGAAGGTACACCTACACGTTTAAAAGTAATTCCCTGAAAATGAAAGAATTACATTAAAGAAAAATGGAAGTCTTTACAATTAATTCCTAAATTCATATAGTTTGTTGAATTTCCATTTCTTGGACTTAAAGATTTCAAGCCCCAGTAGATCAAAAGACCTGCTTTTTCTAATAAATCATCAATTACAAATTCTAGGAAGAGAAAAAAAAATTTAATTGCCCTTAGTTACAGTCATGAAATCTCACAGCAAAATAAAGCTGATTCCAAAAAAGGAAAAAAGATGCTGATCACGTCTATCAACTTTTTTTATTACCCTATCTCATTTTACAAAGTAGATGAAATAGCATTTAAAAACACACATCATGAAAATAGGGGAAAATGTCAAATACCACACACACAAAAAAAATACAGGCCACAAAAATGTATACAATTTCTTACAGAAACCAGCCATTTTTACCTTAACTCAATATCATCTTAAAAAATACACCAAGACTATGGCAGTCACCCCTTTACAATACTGGACTTTGAGATACTGAAATCACAATGCACTTCTGATTTTAGAATCAAGGGAGAAATTCAAGGGAAAAATGAGAAAGTCAGCTCTTCTGTCTTCACAATAAAAGCTGTATCAAAACAAAGTCTTGCAGCTCATATAAATTTAGCTCTCCACATGCTTCACATCCAAATGCAGCTTAAACTGAGAAAAGTTATAAGCATCTATTTGTGAGAACAAATATAAAAAAAGCTCTTTTCTAAGGCACCATTTAGATAATAAGCCTGAAATAATTTAACTCTACTTACTGCTTTTTGTTCCACATATCTTAGTTGACCTCTTTCTCTGGGTTGATAAAAACATATGCAAATCCCTGTCCGGCCAGCTCTACCTGTGCGTCCAGAACGATGAATATAGGACTCAACATCCTGAAAATAAAAGAAGCAATAGTGTTTTAAAATCTGGCAAAAAAAAAAATCTGGCCAGTACAGTCATTCCAACAACGAAATAATAACACTAACAATAACAAAACTGCTACTACCAATAATAACATTTTTATTTCAAACCTACTGCTCTTTCAACACCCTTTTATGCTGAATATTTAGATAAAACAGGATTTAAAATATTTATCCACTGCATCCCAAGGCTCTTCACATGACAACTTTTTATAATCCCTTTGCATGATTCCATGCTTCAAATCCAAAGAAAAGTTAAAATCTGCTAAGACATCAGATTCTGACCAATTTAATACGGCATTGTAAAAAATGGTTAACAGCAAGAACAGGTAACGTCTTTATAAATAAAATGGCAATTTACAAGCTGTTCTTATAGTCTCTGAATAAAATCTCATTTCTTACCTGGGGAGGAGAACTTTGAATCACCAGGTCAACCTCAGGAATGTCCAAACCACGGGCAGCCACGTTGGTTGCCACCAAAACTTTAAAACTACCTTCTCTGAAGCCTTTCAGTGTAATTTCTCTTTGTGACTGTGCAATGTCCCCATGTAAGCACTGGGCATTCTATTTGAAAAAAGGGAAAAATTAAGTGTACAGCTCACACTTGCAATTGATTGTACCCTAACACCACAGAGCCTGTGCTCCTTCTTGTTTTTCAGTCTTTTTTCTTAAGTAATCTCTGCACCCAACATGGGGCTCAAACTCATGACCCCAAGATCAAGAATCAGATGCTCCACTGACTGAGTCAGCCAGGTGCCCCAATGTTCTTATTTTCTGATAATTATAGTAATGCATACTTATCGTCCAAAAAGACCAAACATTATAGAAAATATTTAGCATGGGCGCCCACATGGCTCAGTCGGTTAAGCATCTGCCTTCGGCTCAGGTCATGATCTCAGGGTCTTGGAATGGAGCCCCGTGTGAGGCTCTCTGCTAGCAAGTACTCTGCTTCTCCCTCTCCCTCTGCTGCTGCCCCTGCTTGTGCATGCGTGCTCTCTCTGTCAAATAATGTCTTAAAAAAATATTTAACACAAAATGTAAAAGCTTTCCTTAATATCAGCCTCCTAATAATTCACTAACAGTTTGGGGAATATTTCTCCAGATATATTTTTTTAAAACACACAAACAGGGGCACCTGGGTGGCTCAGTGGGTTAAGCAAGCGTCTGCCTTTGGCTCAGGCCATGATCCCAGGATCCTGGGATAGAGGCTCATGTGGGGCTCCCTGTTCAGCAGGGAACCTGCTTCTCCCTCTCCCTCTGCCCCTTCCTCTGTTCATGCTCTTTCTCTTTCAAGTAAGTAAATAAATCTTTAAAAACATACACACACATACACACATAACCCACTTGTAACAGCATACACTTTATGTATTTACTTAGAAAACATGTTTTGAAACCTGCTTTACAAATTATCTTAGCCATTTTCCACATCTATAAATATAACCCTACTTCATTTTTTCAAAACTATATGATTTCATCATATGATATAGTACCATTTATTTTAGCAATATCCTATTATGACCATTTGGGTCATATCCAAGTTTTCACCTTTAGAAACAATACTACAATGAACAACATCACACTTATATCCCTGGACCTCCTCCCCGTCCCCGGTATATGTGTATTTTAGTAGGACACATATCTAGAAGGTGAATTTCTAGATAAAAAATTATGGACATTTAACATTTTAATAGCTATTGCAAAACCATGTTGTAAGAAGAGGTTCTGGGGGTGGGAGCGCCTGGCTGGCTCACTGGAAGAGCATGCAACTCTCAATCACAGGGCTCTCGAACCCCACGTTGAGTGTAGAGATTACTTAAATAAATACATACATAAACTTAAGGGAAAAAAAAGTTGTGCCCATTTACTCTAACATTTATGAGTCTTTGGTTTATCATACCCTACCTACCCTCTATATTATGAATCGTTATAATTTTTGTGAATCTAATAGGCAAAAAAGATTTGCTAATGTTTTAATTTACATTTCCATAATATTTAATAGCACTGAACCTATTTTTAAACAATTTATGTATTATCTTCTACTTGTACTGCAAATAATTTTTCTATTACAAACAAGTTTCCTAGCATTCTAGCTGCTATTAAAATTTAAAAGTTCAGGGGTGCTTGGGTGGTGCAGCTGGTTGAGCAGCTGACTCTTGGTTTCCGCTCAGGTTGTGATCTCAGGGTCCTGGGATCGAACCCCATGTCAGGCTCTGTGCTTGGTGCAGACTCTGCTTGACACTCTTCCTCCCTCTCACTCTGCCTCTTCCTCTGTTCGCTCTCTCTAAAATAAATAAAATTTCTAAAAAAATTTTTTTTAATGTTTCAAAGGATTCATAACAATGATTTAACCCTAACCATATCTAAAGCTTAGTAACTAAGCCTAATGTATTCATGAGTGAATTCACCAGGTACTTGCTATGCACCAGATTCTGGAACAATCATAAAGAAACAGCCCTAGGACAGACATGTTGACAGGCATTTTCAATACAGTATGATATGTACGATAAGCAGGTGCAGGGCACTACTAGAATATTTGAGAGAGAATCCCAACTTAAGGGGCACCTGGGTGGCTCAGTGGGTTAAGCCTCTGCCTTCGGTTCAGGTCATGATCTCAGGGTCCTGGGATCGAGCTCCGTATCCGGCTCTCTGCTTGGCAGGGGGCCTGCCTCCCCCTCTCTCTCTGCCTGCCTCTCTGCCTACTTGTGATCTCTCTCTCTGTCAAATAAATAAATAATAATAAAATCTTTTTAAAAAAAAAGAAACCTAACTTAATTCTGTTTAAGGGGAAGACAGCACTGAAGGTGAGACCGGACAGATCATAAGGAACTAGTAGGCAGAAGGATGAGCAGGAGGCTAGGGAGTTTTGGGCAGAAAAAAATTCATACATAAACACTGTGTCTGGGAACTACAAATATACAAGTATTGCTGAACCACAGTGTGAAAGGGGAAAGTGATAAGAGATGAGCTCGAAAAGGAATATGATTTTATCCTGTGGACAACACGAAACAACTGAATGATTGGAAGCAGAAGAGTATCCTGAACATACTTGCATCACTGAAGGAATACTGATTATAATGTAAAGAATGTATTAGGAAAGGGCAAGGCAAAAGCTAGGGAGACCCAGGTAGCAGGCTGTTGCAGAAATCCAAAAGAGGTATCAGTGGCCTCGCCAAGGCAGTGGCAATGACCATCTATCCATTCAATAAATATTTAGTGATCTACAACATGCTGAGCACTAAGGATAAAATGGCAAACAAAAAACGAGACTGCCCCCCTGCTCATCCTCTTTATACTTTGGCAGGGGAGATGGAAATTAATCAAATAATGAGGCATGCAAACAAATTTAGCCAACAAGTTTAAGCAATGTTGCACCAGTCTAAGCAAAGAGCATTTACCTATTTTTTTTTTAGAGAGGGAGAAGTGGGGAGGCAGAGGGAGGGAGAGAGAATCCCAAACAGGCTCCACATGGAGCCAACACGGGGTTTGATCTCACAACCCTGAGATGATGACCTGAGCTGAAATCAAGAGTCAAGAGTCAGATGCTCAGGGGCGCCTGGGTGGCTCAGCTGGTTAAGACTCTGCCTTCAGCTCAGGTCATGATCCCAGGGTCCTGGGATCAAGCCCCACATCGGGCTCCCTGCTCAACAGAGAGCCTGATTCTCCCTCTCTCTCTGCCTGCTGCTCTGCCTACTTGTGCGCGCTCTCTCTCGCTGTCAAATAAATAAATAAAATCTTAAAAAAAAAAAAAAAGTCAGATGCTCAATAGACGGAGCCACCCCGGCACTCCAAGGCAAAGAACATTTGTAAGAGAACAATCTGACCTATTTTGGGGCAAGGAAGAATTCCTTGTAAGTGGTACTCTGGACTTCTATCTGAAAGATGAGTAGGAGTTGCTAGGCAAGGAAGACTGTAAGTTCAAGAGCCCTGGGATGACAGGAAACATGGCAAGTATGGAGAGCGTGCAAATGAGGAGAAGGTACAATAAGACGAAGCTGGAAAGTAAGTAGGGGCTAGGCCATAAAAGAATTCAAGAACTATTGGTAGATGAAATCGGGGGGGCCTGGTAAGGGGAGGAGAAATGAAATATAAAGGAAAGAAATATTACACATGACTTCCAGAGTTCAAGCTTCTGAAATAGTAGTAAGAAAGAAATGGACCATTTTAAGGGCACCTGGGTGGCTCAGTCAGTTAGGCGTCTCTTTGTTTCAGCTCACGTCTTGATCTCAGGGGTCATGGGGAGCTTGCTTGAAGAGTCTTTGCCTCTGCCCCTACCCCCACTCTCACTTGTACTTGCTTTCTCTAAAATAAATAAATCTTACCAAAAAAGAGGAAAAAGACCATTTTAAATCATGGGAGATAGAATCCAAAAATACTTCGTAATTAACTGAACAGCAAATGATAAGGAAGAAAAGTCAAGAGTGATGTGTAGATTTCTGACTTAGTCTATGGCTAGATATACCATTTAAGAATAGGGAATATTGGAGACAGAGTGGGTATAAGAAAATAGAAAAGAATAAATTCAATTTTAGGTGCCCAGTAATGGGTTGGGGTGTCTGTGGCCAGTAAGATAAACACAGGTCTAGATTCTGGAGACAGAGCTAACCTGAAGAAAGATTTAGACATTATCAGCACATGCACAGGAGCCATAGGAGGGATTAGTTATACCCATCTATATATGCAGCTATACTTCTTTATGTCTAGTCTGCTCGCTATAAGAAATGCATTGTGTTAATTTTTTTATTTTTTTTATTTTTTATTTTTTATTTTTTTAAAGATTTTATTTATTTATTTGAGAGAGAGACAGTGAGAGAGAACATGAGCGAGGAGAAGGTCAGAGGGAGAAGCAGACTCCCCATGGAGCTGGGAGCCCGATGTGGGACTCGATCCCGGGACTCCAGGATCATGACCTGAGCCGAAGGCAGTCGTCCAACCAACTGAGCCACCCAGGCGTCCCTGCATTGTGTTAATTTAAATAAATGATTTCACTTAAGCCTTAAAAGTGGAAAAAGCTTATTATTAATCTTATTTATTTATTTATTTATTTATTTATTTTGAGAGAGGGCGTGCGCACAGCGTGCACATGCGCATGTGAGCAGAGTGGGGAGGGACAGAGATAGAATCCCAAACGGGGATTCTGTGGAGCCTGACGGGGAGGTCTTGATCCCACCACCGAGATCATGACCTGAGCTGAA
This sequence comes from Mustela erminea, assembly GCF_009829155.1. Lineage (NCBI taxonomy): Eukaryota > Metazoa > Chordata > Mammalia > Carnivora > Mustelidae > Mustela > Mustela erminea. The sequence continues at coordinate 35,549,332 of NC_045627.1, read as the reverse complement.
ATCAAGAACCAGATACTTCAGTGACTGAGCCACCCAGGTCCCCCACTGATATCACTCTTTAAAAGGGAAACATGGGCAAAGAAACATAAAGTGACTTGCTCAAGGTTACAGAGCTAGTAAGTAATATAACTAGGATTTAAACCCTAATATGTCTGACTCCGAAGTCTGTGATATTAGTCACTATGCTCAGGAAGAATACATAGAAGACGCAAGGACAGACATTAGATCTGTAAGGAATGCCAATACTGGAAGTACGAACAAGAATACAAAAAGACCTCAACAAAACTTAGAAATGGTAGCTGGAGAGGGAAGAAAACCTCTGTGATATCGCAGAACCCAACATAAGAGAAATTTTGAAGAAAGGAAACACTGCCTTACTGCTGTTTTTAAGTCATAAAAAAAAAAAACTTTAAAATAAATTGGATGGTTTTCCATTGTGAAATTTTCAAATTCACTTTTTAAATTTTTTAAATTAAATTCAATGAATTAACATATAATGTATTACTAGATTCAGAGGTATTGTTCAGTGATTCATCAGTCTTGTACAATACCCTGGGCTCATTATTACATCACATGCCCTTCCCAATGTCCATCATCCAGTTACCCCATCCCCCTAGCCCCTTCGAATTTACTTTTTTTTTTTTTAAACAAAAAACATTTTTTTTTTCATTTAAAAAAGTATTTAGAACACATAAAACAAGGCAACATTTATTCTTTCTTCTCGTCTTCCGGGGCGGGGTCTGTTGGCGGCTCCTCCACCGTGGCACTGTTGCTCTCCGAGCCAGTGTTACTATCACTGGTCCCTTCCTCAGCCATACTGTCCACCCCCTCTTGCCCGCTCTCCTTGTCCTCAGGAGTAGATGTGCCTTCTTCACCATTCTGTTGGCTTTCCGTTGCTTCTTCAAGGTGTGTCTCCTCTGTCTCCGTCGGGATGCTCTCGTCGTCCTTCTTCTCTTCGGTCTTACTCGCAGCTTGCTCCTCCTCAGCAACCATGCTGCTCTGACTGCGTTCGGCTTGCTCTGCTGCCTCTTTCTCTCTTTCCTCCTGCCTTTTTCGAGCCTGCTCCTCTGCCTGTGCAATTTCAGCAGCAATTTTTTCCATATCCACTTCTACTTTTAAACCGCACAACCTTTTCAGTTCATTGTTAAATGAATCTGTGCTTTCCAGGAATTTCCTCTTCTTTTCCTGGTGTCGCTCCTCTATTTGAAGAAGTTCAGCTTCTAGTTTTCGCTGATGAACCATTAAGGACTGGACCTGTCGTTTGAGGACCTGCATTCTAGCTGTTGTGACAACTGACCGAACATCCGGCACCACACTCTCACTGAGGATTTCACTGATGAGGCGGTGGTTTCTCTGGAAACGGGCGGTGGCTGTATGCTTCATTGAAAAGCCATCATCATAATCGTCTGGATCTTCAGCAGGCTGGATGCTCATGTACGGCTCTCCTTTCTCTATGCAAGACTGTCTCTGTCGACTTTCTTCCTCTAAAGCAGCTTCTGCACGACTTTTTGCATTTATGTAAGCAAGGTATGCGGGGGAATTATGATAGGCCTTCATAGATTCATTGTACTCTATCTTTTCTGCTTCGTATTCGTTTAAATATTCTTGTTTTTCTTCATCAGTGAGATCTCGCCACATGCCACCAATAATCTTGCCAATCTCCCACAACTTTAGGTCAGGGTTGGAAGCTTTTACTTGGTCCCAGACCTTTCTGCTGTACCTCATGTAGGGCATCAGCGGCTTATCTGGTGGCTTTGGGGGTTTTGGAATCGTAATACCAGAGGATGCCGTGACCCGGCTGTTGGTGCCCGGGTTCCCTCCCAGCCTGTAGTTGTTGTAGGCGAGATGACTGTATGGATTGTATCCCACAAACCCTGGTGTGCTGGGCATTTGTGTTGCAGGAGCTGGGGTGGGAGGTGGGGCATAAGATGGTCTTTTTGACATTTTGGAAGATTAAGTTCTCAGTTCCTTAAGAATGAATCTGAGACACCGCAGGCAGAAAAAGCCTCGAATTTACTTTTTTAAAAATTTGATACAACACTGAATTTCTCACTTGATAACTAGTCCTAAGAAGTGACATAATACATTTATAATACCGGTGACGGTTTCCAGATCTCCAACTTATGAGTAAATCATTTTCCAAAAGTTTGTGGGCATGCATGTGTGGGTGTGTGTATGTATGCATGTGACTGTTCAGCATTAAGAAAGCATTGTTCTGGTAAAAACTGACTTTAAGAAAAAAATCAAAAATTAAAAAAAAAGAAACCACTAAAGTTCCTCCATTAGTCCCTAAAATCCTGTATCCCCTATAATGATATATTACTACTTTTTACCTAAATAGTAAACCAGCAGAAGAGAAACTGCATTGCTCTCAACCATAGAAGCTCATTAGTAAGAAGGGAATTCTCAGCCAGCCTTTGCAGCAAGGCAGGTCCTCCCTACGGGACAAAACAAGAACTTCTGCAACACTACCGCTGCTCAGTGTTCTAAAGAAGTATAACAGGAAAAAAGGTAAATCAACTACCCTCGATCACTTTCACTATTTACCAGTTGTCGTCCATGTATACCATATATAAAGCTAAAACTAGACAGTTAGTTAAAATGATACTGGGGAAGATATTAACAGCATAGTCTTTGAATCTCCAGTTCCCACATAAAAACAAGCAGGGCAATTAGGACAACAAACTTAAAAATCCACAGACATATAGGACAAAAATAAGAAACAAGTATTTTCATAAGATTTCCAAAACACGAACAGGTAGAGACAAGACTTATATATATGGGGCAAGGGGGAGATCTGCTGGTCCTAAGAACAGATATTCCCTAGAAAGCACAATGGACCGATTTAAGGATAGCAGCTGAAAGCAGAAAAGTTTTTGTACACTGAAGGGCGATTATAAGGAACCAGAAGTAAGGTCTGAAAGAGGCTGGAGCAGCCTGGACCCTTTATGAACTTTCAAAATTTACACGCCAATGCTTCCTTGCCAGGACAAAGGTCCACAATAAGGAGAAAGGGTTGGATCTGGGATCCAAATTGAGGAAGCCAGGGATCACAGAAGCAAAGGAAGAGAAGATCGAGATAAAAGTGAGGGAAAAGACAGCCAGAGCTCAGAAAGTGGGAGATCTTTTTTTTTTTAACAGCTTTATATTGAGATATAATTTACATACCAAACAGTAACAGAAGCAGCAGCTCTAGAGCTATGAAGCTTGAAAACTATTCTGACCCATGCCTGCCCATTTAAAGCTCATAAAGAGTCAGAAGAGCACACAACACTCCATCTTAGGGTTGTGAGGTGGAGCCCCACACTGGGTGTAGAGATTACAATACAAAATCTTAAAAAAAAAAAAAAAAGATTAATTTCACCGAAAAATGAGCAACAGTAAAGAATAAAGTTCTTAACACCTAAATAAATAAATAAATAAATAAACCCAAATAATCCAATTAAAAAATGGGCAGAAGACATGAACAGACATTCTTCCAAAGACATTACAGACGGTCAACAGACACATAAAAAGATGCTGACTATCACTCACCACCAGGGAAATGCAAATCAAAACTACAATGAAATATCACCTTACACTGTCAGAATATCTAAAATCAAAAACACAAGAAACACCAGGTGCTGGCAAGGATGTAGACAAAAGGGAACTGTTGCGTACTATTGGTAGGAATGCAAACTGGTGCAGCCATTGTGGAAAACAGTATGGAGGTTCTTTGAAAAGTTAAAAATAGAGGCTACCTAAGCTACGCTAAGATCCAGAAACTGCACTACTGGATATTTACCCAAAAATACAAAACACTGTATTCAAAGGGTTACACCCTATGTTTACTACAGCATTATTTACAACAGCCAAACTATGGAAGCAGCCCAAGTGTCCACTGACAGAGGAATGGATAAAGGAAATATGGTATGCACATACAATGAATATTATCCAGCCATAAAAAAAGAATGGATGGACTCTTGCCATTTGCAACACGGATGGAGTGAGAGAGTATGATGCTAAGCAAAATGAGTCAGGGAAGGCAAATACCATATGATTTTACTCATATGTGGAATTTAAGAAACAAAACAAATGAACAAAGGGGGAAAAAGGGAGAAAGATAAACCAAGAAAGAGACTCTTAACTATAGAGAATAAACATCTCGTTCCTAGAGGGGAGCAGAGCTGGAGGAGAGCTGAAATAGATGATGTGGATTAAAGATGCTCATCGTCATGAGCCCTAACTAATGTACAGAACTGGTGAATCACTACACTGGACACCTGGAAATAATTTAACACTGTATGTTAACTATACTGGAATTAAAATTAAAAATGTAATTTAAAAAAAGACAGCTGAATCCCACAAAAAGTAACCAGGAGAGGGGGAAAAAGAATAAGCGAATAATATCCCCACAAATCATGAAAGAGCTCTAGAAAGGCACCCCCATAAAACAAATGGAAAGTATAGCGTATTTCTGAATAAGCTAGGAGAAATTTTTAAATGATATAAGAAAGAACAAGAAAAATCAAAAGGAGAAAAACAAACAAAAAAATGACGTGAAATGACTCAACAAAGAAACAGAAATAAAGACTTCACAAACGAAGACTTTACTGGAAGGAATACAAGACTGAGCAAACATAAGAGCTAATGCCTTAAAAATAGGAAATCCTGGGGCACCTGGGTGGCTCAGTGGGTTAAAGCCTCTGCCTTCGGCTCAGGTCATGATCCCAGCGTCCTGGGATCAAGCCCCACATGGGGCTCTCTGCTCAGCAGGGAGACTGCTTCCTCCTCTCTCCCTCTGCCTGCCTGTCTGCCTACTTGAGATCTCTGTCTGTCAAATAAATAAAATCTTTAAAAAAAAAAAAAAAAGGAAATCCTGAAAAAGGTAAATAGAGATGAAAAGGATTTGAGATCAAGTGACAAAGAGGGAAAAAAAAGAAACCAACATCCATAAAGAGTCCCTAAAGGGAGAAAAAAAAAAGCAATCAGACAAACCAAACACCAAAAAAATTGTAATTCAAGAAAATTCTGCTGAAATATTAAATATATTTGAAGCTATAGTGTGCCCACAAAACATAACCAAGAACAATACCAAATACATTCTTTTAGTACAAAATACATTCTAATAACACTACTGATTAAAGATTTATGTATTCTACAGAAAGAGAGTACCTGTGCGAGTGTGGGGAAGGGCAGAGGAAGAGAATTTTCAAGCAGACTTCCCACTGAGTGCAGAGTCTGATGTGGGGCTCAATCTCACAACCCATAAGATCAAAACCTGATACAAAACCAACAGCTGGACGCCTAACCTGTGCCACCCAGGAATCCCTGATTTTTAAAGAAAAACTTAAAGTCTTTTGCCTAAAGGCAAAATCTTGTAAGGAGAAAAAAAATCAGACTGGAATTAGATTTTTTCCAGCATGCTTCACTCCCCAGAACAATGGCAAAACATATTCTAGATACTGAAGAAAGAAAATATGAACCAAGAATTTTAATATCCAGCCAAATGGTTTCCAGGTATAAATTTATAAACATGCTATTATCAAAAGGCAGTATTATTTCCATAAGCCCTTCTTCAGGAATCTACTAGATAATAAGTCACAGACAACAAAAATGATTGGACAGACACTGACATAAGAACTGACAGCCTTACTATCAGTGGATGTTAATATCACAAAAAGAGAAAGAACTACACATTATTACTCCTATAACATAGTTTTGCCCTAATTAAACAAACAAACCTGAATTTTCAGAAAATACAGAAGACAGAGGTACATGTTAAATGACTGCACAAGGAAGCAATACTCTAGATTATGGAAACTTGGTTTCTTAACAAAAAAAGCTGTCAGAAAAAAACAGATGATGGGAGCCTGGGTGGCTCAGTGGGTTGGGCCTCCGCCTTCAACTCAGGTCATGATCTCAGGGTCCTAGTATTGGGTCCCACATCGGGGTCCCTGCTTCCCCCTCTCTCTCTGCCTGCCTCTCTGCATACTTGTGATCTCTGTCAAATAAATAAATAAAATCTTTTAAAAAAAAATAGATGAGAAAGGAAGCCATATATTAAAGAGATTTAATGAAATCACACAATTTATAAATATTTGGATCCAGATTCAAGACAAAAACTCTAAAAGAAAAAACAAAGCAATCATGAGGTAACTGACAATCTGAACACTACTTGACATTTGGAGATACTAATTACTGTTAATTTTAAATGTGGTAACAGTATTGCGTTAAAAAAAACAAACAAGCAATTCTTTTCTTTTAGAGACACATACCCAAATATTTAGGGATGTAATAATATGTTATCTATGGCTTGCATCAAAATAATTCAGGAGCAGGAAGTCAGTGGGCAGTGGATAAAATAAGGTAATTGTTGCAGCTGGAGAATGAATATGCAGGGTTCATTAGACTGTCAACTTTTATATGTTTAAAATTTTGCATATGTTTAAAATTTTCTACTATAAAAAGTTAAAAGAAGAGGTGCCTGGGTGCCTCAGTCATTAGGCATCTGCCTTTGGCTCAGGTATGATCTCAGGAACCTGGGATCAAGCCTCAGCGGAAGCCAGCTTCTCCCTCTCCAACTCCCCCTGCTTGTGTTCCCTCTCTTGCTGTCTGTCAAATAAATAAATAAAATATTTAAAAAAAAAAAAGTTAAAAGACATGGACTTAGTATTCCGATCCATTCATTCAATAAATATTTGTGAATATTACCCCCTCTTACACATAGAAACTCATTTTGTTTCAACCTTTGTGTTTTCAAGATCTCATTATGCAAAGTCTTAAAAAAGCCTTCTCATGAAAACGAGCAAGACTTCCATTCTGACTTAAAGACCATGACAGGCTGGCTATAACTTCCTTCTGAAGTAGACTCAATTCTAAAAATAACAATCTTGGGGTGCCTGGGTGGCTCAGTCAGTTAAGTGACTCTTGAATTTGGCTCAAGTCATGATCTCAGGATTGTGAGATCAAGCCCCTTTCAGGGCTTCACGCTGGGCATAGAGTGTGCTTGGGATTCTCTTTCTCCCTCTCCCTCTCTGCCCCCACACCCATGTTCTCTCCCCACCGCCCAACTCTCTCTCCAAGAAAAAAAAAAAAAAGACTATCAAAACTAGTCCACAAAGGACAGTATTTTTGCTCAAACAATCATCCTAGAAACTCAATTAGAGAAAGCATGATAAAATACTTACCTGTTTTATATGTGGATTCATGGCCATTTCAGTTACATTCTTTTTGGTCTCACAGAAAATAATAGCCCTCCCTTCAGACCCACTGTAGACTTGAAGGACATCTCCAATAACTGCTGGCCTTTGAGACCAATGGCACTGGATAGCCAAATGCTTTGAGGAAAGAAAATATCAAGTATCTGTTTCATAAAAATTAGTGAAAAAAGACTTATTTTGTAAATATTTTTTCTATCTGTTCAAGAATTGGCCTTTCTGGCATAGAGTAAAACAATTCTCCCCAAACCCAACTTAAAAACAATATACAAATGGCCATCAATAAGTGAAAGGATAAACAAACTGTTGTATATTAATATAATGTAATACTATTCAATAATTAAAAGGAACTAAAAAAAGAGAAAACAATCAACTATTGATATATGCAACAATATGGATTAATGTCAAAACATATGCTAGGTAAATGAAGCCTTACAGGAAGAGAATACACACAGGATTCCATTTATATCAAGTTCTAGGTGGGTTGCCTGGGCGGCTCAGTGGGTTAAGCCTCTGCCTTCAGCTCAGGTCATGATCTCAGGGTTCTGGGATCAAGCCCCGCATCCGGCTCTCTGCTCAGCAGGGAGCCTGCTTCCCCCCTGCCCCACCAGTGATCTCTGTCTGTCAAATAAATAAATAAAGTCTTTAGTTAAAAAACAGTTCTAGAACAGGCAAAACTAATCTACGGCAGAAAAAACTCGGAACAAGGTCACTTGGGTGGCTCAGTCAGATAAGCAGCTGACTCTTGATCTCAGCTCTGGTCTCAATCTCAGGGTCATGAGTTTAAGCCCCAGGTTTTTAAGTAGGCTCCACACCCACTTAAAAAAAAAAAAAGAAGAGAAAAAAAGTCAGAACAGTGGCTATCCCTGGATGGGGGACTTGACTGAGCAGGGGCATGAGGGAAATTTCTGGGATGATGGTAAGGGGTTTGGGTGATACATGTGTTATGTAAATCTTGTATTTTAAAAACTGTAAATATGTGAAGCTCAAAAATATACAAATTAAAAGAAGCCGAACACAAAAAGGTCACATATTATAGGATTACATTTATATGAAGTAACCAAAATAGTTAAGTCCCTAGGGACAGAAAGCAGACTGGTGATGCCAGGGGCTAGGAAAAAGGGAGAATGGAAGAAATAACTGCTTCATGGATACGGGGTTTCCTTTTGGGGTGATGAAGTGTTCTGGAAGTGGACAGAAGCTATGGTTGCACAATATCATGCACGTACAGACACTCAACTGTACATATTATACAGTTTATGTTAATTTTGCCTTAAAAAATCTGTAAATATTGAGCTCTAGTTAACAATATGCATGCTAAAGTACTTATGAGGAACTATGCTCATTTCTGCAATATGAAAGGAATTAAAAAAAAGATGGATATAAGGATAAGTAGCTAAATGATAAAACAAATATAGTAAAATACTAATGGTAGAGCTAGCTGATGGCTATATGAGTGTTCACTGTAAAAATCTCCTGACTTTGGACACCTGGGTTGCTTAGTCGGTTAAACATCTGTCCTCAGCTCACGTCATGATCCCGGAGTCCTGAGACTGAATCCTGCATCGGACTCCCTACTCTTCCCTCTGCCTGCTGCTCCCCCACTCCTTAGATTCTTTGTCTCTGACAAATAACAAAATAAAATCTTTAAAAAATAATAAAATAAAATAAAAATAAAAAAGTTTTAAAAATAATAAAATCTTTAAAACAATGTTGGGGAGAAAGATCGGGCTTTAAAGAGGGCACTTGATATAATGAGCGCTGGGTATGATATGCAACTCCTGAATCTCTAAATTCTATCCCCAAAACTAATAATACAGTATATGTTAATTAAATTTATTTTAAATAAAGAATTTTAAAAATAATAATAAATAAAACTTAATAATGTGGGGGAAAACTGGTGTATATCCTAAATCTGTGCATTTTAACATATATCTCAAAAAATTGTTTTTAAAATGTAATATATTAATTACAGAGCACCTGGAAAACAGAAAAGAACAAAGAAGAACACAAAGAATCATTTGTACCACCTATGACAGTGTCTTGCTTCTTCCCATTCTCAAAAGAAACCAAGAATCTAAATCTGCAAGCCTTACAATCTAATCATCAATTCACAGGAAAATGAAGGTGGAGAAACACATTAAAGAACACCTTAGGACTACAAATCAGCAAAATTGAGACTGTGGGAAATTCATCATTTGAAAAATAATCATTTCCTTTTAACCAAACAATTAGAAGAAAAAAGAGACAGAGGAAAATGTACATATAAAAGATTTAAGAGGGGCGCCTGCGTGGCTCAGTGGGTTGAGGCCTCTGCCTTCAGTTCAGGTCATGGTCTCAGGGTCCTGGGAGCAAGCCCCACATTGGGGAAGCCTGCTTCCTCCTCTCTCTCTGCCTGCCTCTCTACATACTTGTGACCTCTGTCTCTGTCAAATAAATAAAATCTTTAAAAAAAAAAAAAAAAAAAAGAGGGGCGCCTGGGTGGCTCAGTGGGTTAAAGCCTCTGCCTTCGGCTCAGGTCATGATCCCAAGGTCCTAGGATCGAGCCCCATGTCAGGCTCTCCACTCCGCAGGGAGCCTGCTTTCTCCTCTCTCTCTCTGCCTGCCTCTCTGCCTACTTGTGATCTCTGTCAAATAAATAAAAATAAATAAATAAATAAATCTTTTAAAAATAAAAAATTAAATAAAAAGATTTAAGAGAAACATAAACCAGTGGCAATTTATTTTTTTAAGCAGGCACGGCTTGAAGTCATAACCCTGAGATCAAGACCTCAGTTGAAATCAAGAGTTGGTCCCTTATGGGGCGCCTGGGTGGCTCAGTGCTTTAGGCCTCTGCCTGCCACTCAGGTCATGATCTCAGGGTCCTGGGATTGAGCCCTGCACTGGGTTTTCTGCTCAGCAGGAATTCCCCCTCTCTCCCTGCCTGCTGCTCTGCCTACTGTCAAATAAAAAAATAAAATCTTTAAAGAGAAAAAAAAGAGTTGGTCACTTAAACCAACTGAGCCACCCAAGCACCCCAGACCAGTGGCAATTTAAAGATCTTATTTGGATCCAGATTGAAACTACTAAAAAAACAAACAAACCACTAGGGTAATGTGGATACTAGATATTTCATAATACTAAAGAACCACTGGGTTTTTTCCTACTGTGATAACTGTGGTTTTTGCTTTGGGGTGTTTTTTTTTTTTTTTTTTTGACAAATTACTGTTTTTTTAAAGATTTTTTATTTATTTATTCGATGGACAGAGATCACAAGTAGGCAGAGAGGCAGGCAGAGACAGAGAGGGAAGCAGGCTCCCTGATGAGCAGAGAGCCTGATGCGGAGCTCAATCCCAGGACCCTGGAATCACAACCTGAGGCGAAGGCAGAGGCGTTAAGCCACTGAGCTACCCAGGAGCCCCTCTGCTTTGTTTTTTAAAGAATACTTATACTTTATTTATTTTTTTAAAATTTTATTTATTTACTTGAGAGAGCGAAAGTGAAAGAGATCGCAGAGGGGAAGGGAGAAGCAGATTCACGGCTGAGTAGGGAGCCCCATGTGGGCTCAATCCCAGGACACTGGGATCATGACCTAAGCCGAAGGCAGACGCTTAAGTGAGCCACACAGGTGGCCCAAGAAAATACTTATCCTTTAAAAAATATATACAATTACGTGAAAATGAAATGATGACTGGATTGCTTCAAAGGTAGGAATGAAGGTATGGGGGTTTAGAAAAGATCATTAAAGCCTGGTGATGGGTATATCAGGTCCCTTATAATATTCAATTTCTGTGTATGTTTGAAAACATCCTTAATAAATTTTTTTCACTGATATATTCTACCCTTACAAAATTTTCAGCCACTATAAAATACAAAAGAAAGCTTCCTTTGACTATTCCATACTGTTAAAGTCCTCTTTTCCAGGAACTAATTATTACTAGCAGTTTGATGTTATCTTTATACATTTAACATAAATATCTGAAAAATCCATTTAGCATTAATATATTTTTTGGAAAATATAACATAATTCTAGGGGCACCTGGGTGGCTTAGTTGGTTAAGCGTCTGAGCTTTGGCTCAGGTCATGATCTCTCTCTCTCTCTATATATATATATATACACACACACACATATATATATTATAATTCTATACGTATCATTTTGTAATTTAGATTTTGCCACTCAATTCATTCTCTTTTCTTTTTAAGATTTATTTGACATAGAGAGAGCGAGCTTAAGCAGGGGGAGTGGTAGAGGGAGAGAGAGAAGTAGGATCCCCACTGAACAGGGAGCCCAATGCAGGGCTCTATTCCAGGATACCCAGTATTGTAACCTGAGCTAAAGGCAGATGTTTAACTCACTGCGCCACCTAGGCACTCCCACATTCATTCTTTTTAACAATTCCATTGTATTTATACATTATACTATTGCTTATTTAGACCATTTTTATTTACATACACGTAACACATACACGCATATCTATTAAATGGAAAGTGACCTATACGGTACCTGTCATAAATGCATATTACTTATATTCCATTCCATTCCATTCCCTTTTCCCTTTTCTTTCTTTTTAAGTAAGTTCTATATCCAACACGGTACTCGTACTCATGACCCTGAGATCAAGTCACACTCTCTGAGCCAGGCAGGCACCCCGCCCCCTCCTTAATTTTTTTTTTTAAATATACTATTAGTTTGAATTTTCACAGAGTGAAAATTATCCACCTTTTCCTTTATGGTATTTTCTTCTGACTTTATGTTTAGAAAAGCTTTCCCTTTCCTGAAATCAAATAACTGTTCATCTGTATCTGCTTTAAATGATTTTATAGCTCACTTTTTAAAAATTTATTTATTTATTTGACACAGAGAGAGAGCGCGTGCGCACACGAGAGAGGGAACACAAGCAGGGGGAGAATGAAAGGGAGAAGCAGGCTTCTGCTGAGCAGGGAGCCCGAAGCGGTGCTCAATTCCAGGACACAGGATCATGACCTGAGCTGAAGGCAGATGGTTAATGCCTGAGCCATCCAGGCACCGCTATGGCTCACTTTTTTAAATTCTATTGAGGGGGCACCTGGGTGGTGCAGTTGGTTAAGTGTCTGACTTAGCTTTGGCTCAGGTCACGATCTTAGAGTCCTGGGATCAAGCCCCACCTCAGGCTTGGTGCTCAGCACAGAGTCAGTTTGTGACTCTTTCTTCCTCTGCTCCTTCCCCCCATCCCATGAGTATGCCCTTTCTCCCGGTCTCTTAAATCTTTAAAAAAGTTTATTTTCTTACATAAAAAAATAAACTTTTTTAAAGATTCAAACTTTTTAAAAGATTTTATTTATTTATTTTAAAGAGAGAGACAGTGGGAGATAGCATGAAACAGGAGAAGGTCACAGGAGAAGCAGACTCCCCAGTGGAGCTGGGAGCTCGATATAGGACTTGATCCTGGGACTCTGGGATCATGACCTGAGCCAAAGGCAGTCGCTTAACCAACTGAGCCACCCAGGTGGCCCCCAAATAAATTCTTTTGAGAATTTTTTTGGTATAGGGTATGGGATGGAGATCTAACCTTTTCACCTAAGTTTTTTTTTTTTTACTTTTTTTTTTTTTAAAGATTTTATGTATTTATTTGTAAGAGACAGAGAGAGAGCAAGCGAGCACAGGCAGACAAAGTGGCAGGCAGAGGCAGAGGGAGAAGCAGGCTCCCTGCCAAGCAAGGAGCCCGATGTGGGACTCGATCCCAGGACCCTGGGATCATGACCTGAGCCGAAGGCAGCTGCTTAACCAACTGAGCCACCCAGGTGTCCCTTTTTTAACTTTTTAAAAATATTTTATTTATGTATTTGACAGAGATCACAAGCAGGCAGAGAGGCAGGCAGAGCGAGGGGGAAGCAGGTTCCCTGCCGAGCAGAGAGCCCGATGCGGGGCTTGATCCCAGGACCCTGGGATCACGACCTGAGCCAAAGGCAGAGGCTTAACCCACTAAGCCACCCAAGCACCCCTTCAGCTAAGTTTTAACACATTAAACCTCCCAGTGCTCTTCTCTTCAAATTGATCTAAACTGCCCCCTTTGTCATTTTCTACACACTTTAAGCTTCTCTCTACAGCTGCTTGTATATCACTTGCTTGGACTTGTCTGCTAACATACTTTTCTCCTCCAATTTATTCTATTCTACTCCTCAATCTCAGACCACAGATGAGATACCTGTGTATCTCATTGACTAAAGGCAAAAAAAGAAAAGACTTGGGGATTCCTGGGTATCTCAGTCAGTTAAGCGTCTTGTCTTCAGCTCAGGTCATGATCCCAAGAATCCTGGTATCAAGTCTCGCATCAGGCTCCCTAACTGCCACTCTGCCTGCCACTCCCCCTGCTTGTACACACACTCTCTCTAAGAAATAACTTAATTAATCAATTAATCAATCTGGAAGAATAGAAGGAAAAGGAAAAGAAGAAAAATAGATTTGGTCTGAACTGGTTCCCAAAACTTAAGTTTAGCTTCAACAAATTTCAAATACCAATAAAAGCTATAATCTATCATGCCAGAAAGCTACTTACTTCCACAGTAGTTGCAGCCTTTTGAGTCATTTTTCCAACAAGGTCAACTTGTTCATATCTGGATTTCATGTATTTTTTTGCAACTTTGTACACCCACTGTGGGCAAGTTGCAGAAAAAAGTAAAGTCTGAGGATTGTCTTCAGAATCTTAAATAAACAAAAAGAAATCAAATGCTTTCTTAATATCCATGATGTAGTCAGCTCTTGAAAATCCCCCTCCACAAATTTCAAAGAAATCATAAAAAATTCAAAATTTGGGTACATTTTGAATATACAAACTTCATTACTATTATTAGAACAGTCAACTTTCAAAACTGGGGGAAAATATCAAGAAAACTGAGCCCTGAGGAAAGGTGAGAATTTAAGAAGGGACAATGAGCAAAGAAATCAGTACAATGAGTTCATAAATCTAACTACTGCCTACAAAAAAAATACATGAAAGAAAGCATAGGAAGGTAACACAGAGTTAAAGGACGCCATTGTACTTTGTTGTGTGGAAAGAGAGCAGATACCAAGTAACTTTTGTTAGAACACTAGGGATGATGTAATAATAATTATGAAATTAAAAATCCGTAACTTTTAAATATAAGAAGCATGGCTAATGTGTTTATTTTTAATTAGGATATACCAGTTTTGTAGGATTCATGGATAATATCTTCGACTTGTTCAGCAAAACCTAAATCTAACATTTGATCCACTTCGTCAAGCACAACATGGCGCAGTTTAGAAAGATCTAACCGGCCGCTCTGCAGATGGTCTTTGATACGACCAGGAGTCCCGACCAAGATGTCAATACCATTTCGAATATGATTAACTGTGAGAGGAGAGAAATTGCAGTAATATGTAAGAATCAAGTATGTGTTCTCACATTTCTTCAGATTTAAGTACCAAATAGATCTTTGCACTACTACCACACATATCTACTCACTTTGGCTTTGATAGGATGTCCCACCATAAAAACATGCCACACTGAGTTTCCTAGTGATATCTTTGAAGTCTTTGGCTACTTGGTTTGCCAGTTCCCTTGTAGGAGCCAAAACAAGAACCTAAGCAAGAGGGTTAAAAAATAAAAAGATACTTCTCTAAAGACATCTAAATTCAAACTGAGGATATTTTTTCTTAAGGTACATTTAAAAACTAGGAATCTCAACATTAAAGTCATAGTATTTAAAGACAGAGCACACACACACATAAATTAATTTAAAAAATAAAGACAGTACAAATGACAACAAGAATAGTAACTTATAATACTCTCCCCTCGTCCTTCAGGTCTCTTTTCAAAACTCACTTTCTCAATGAGGTTCTTAACCCTCTTTTCCTATGCTTCACTCCTCCCTTAACTGTTTCTCCTCAGTCACTTAAGTCATGTAAAATATTTATGTTTTACTTATTTAAATGTTTATTGTCTGTCTCACCCACTAAAATATTTAGCTCCAGGGTAGCAGGGATTTATATCAATTTAAGTTACTGTATTCCTTATGCTTCAAACAGTGCCTGGCACACAACCAGTGCTTTACATGAATTACATAATTCAATCCTCACAAAAACCCTATGAAGTGGCATTATTATCCTAATTTTACAGATGAAGAACCCAGGTCTTAGAGCTAAGTTAAGAGTTTTGCCCAAGTTCAAACAGCTAGAAACGGTGGAGCTCAAATCTCCAATTATGTCCTTCTAGAATAAAAGCTTTTTAAGGCAGTGTTGGAATCTTGTCCTACTTCTTCTATTACTTGCAATCTTTCCTAATTTCACCTAAGAAACAAAGCTCTCTAAAAAAAGGTTTTTCCTGTTGGCCAACCTGATCCAAGACCACCATGACTTAATTATATTAATATATGTGAATTTACTTAAATATTGCAATACTATTTAGAAGTCTCAAAGAACAAATAAGTTTTTGTCATATATCTGTTCAAATTATGATACTCATTTTTTTCCTTCTTCACTCTTATTAACCCTAAAGAGAATACAGGTTCTGAAAACATCAAATTTTAGGCTAAAATTTCACGGTCTTCTCTTTTCTCTACTACAATTAAGGCAGACTTCCAATATTCCAATAACATAGGGACTAGCAAAATCATTTCTATAATCTCTTCTTAAAAAGCCTACCAGTGAAATAGATATTAACTGAATAATTAAATAAATGAATACCTCTTTAGCAAATTCATTGTTTAAAAGCAAAGATCAAGACTGAAAAAAAAGAAGAGAAGGTCACTACATATACTCACTATAAATATACCTAAAATTAGACATGCTGGCTTCATAACATACACTTGTCAAAGACATCTATGAATCCATACACATTACATTCATATGCAATAACTACTTCACTCAACTTCACTTGAGATTTATGTTAAAAGTCAATTAATTATTGTTTTAGGATCTAAATTTTTTACTTTATGCCACAGAGCTAACTTTTCTATCTTGGCGGGACTTGAACTTAAGAGCAGTATATTCTTTCCTTCCCTTTCCATTAGCGTAATGTTTAAACCTTTCACTGGTTACCTTTGGTGAGCGGCTTTTTTTAATTGTCTCTTGATTTCTTTGGAGTCTTTCAATCAAGGGGATGGCAAAAGAAAATGTCTTTCCTGTTCCTGTCCGTGCTTGAGCAATTAAATCTTTTCCTTCATAAACAGGACCAAAGGTCTTAACTTGAATAGGAAAAAGATAGGATACCCCTCGACCTGTAAAATGAGATTCCATTAAAATATATTTAAGACTAGCTTAAGGAAAAAATATTTTTATTTGAAAATGAAAATCTATATTCCTCAATGTCAGCCTAAAAATACACCACCTACTGACATTTACAGTTATTCCTACTGCAAAGAGGAATTTTTAAAAAATCGATCTGACACTTTTGACAAATACATAAAATTATTTAAAGTTAAAAACCAGTTAGAGTATCAAAAAGGATGACATAGAAATAACTGCAATTAAAGAACAGCTATTTCTCTTATGCTTTCTAAATTCTCCTTTTGGTCAGAAGAGGCAGATTTTTTATAAAATCTAGTTGTAGATTTTTCAGTTATATATCCATTAAAATTCATAGTACCTTTTAGAAGCTTTATTGTCTCTTCAGAAATAGGGAAATTGGAGAAGGCTCCTTCTTTCTGTTCACGTGTTAGGGTCTGCCAAAATGAAACCAAAGTACTAACTGATATAGTTCATATTCAACTAGGTATTTAGAATCTTACTCACTTATCGTTTTTGGTTTTACTGAATAAGCTAACAAAACAACTTTAGTTAGTATTTGCAAAAATTGTATAGATTAACTTACATGATAAGTTAGTGGAAAATCCTTTTAATTTCAAAAGTATCCCTTCAACTAACAAGTTTACACAATACATTTTCCCACAATACATTTAATTTTTTTTTCTTTTTTCATTTTTTTTAGAGAGGAGGAGTGGGAGGGATGGGGCAGAGGGAAAGAAAGAATCTTAAGCAGGCTCCATGACCAGCGTGAAGCCCACCCACTGGGCTTAATCTCATAACCCATGAGATCACAACCTGAGTGGAAATCAAGAGTTGGACGCTTAACAAACTGAGCCACCGAGATGCCCCTCCCACAGGACATTTTAAAATGATTAACTCACAAATAAAACTCCCTTTGGAAATACATCTACTACATAAGCCAAAATATATTTCCATTTGATTCAGACATTACAGAAGAGCTATTTGATCATCTAAGTCATACTCACAGATAGAGACTATTAATTACAAGGTCTAAGAGAAGACTATAAACCACCCTAAAAAAAAAAATTACACAAGGAGGAAAGTAAATTGTTTCTAAAAATAAGTGTTAAAAAAAAAAGTTGTTCTATGGCTCTAAAAAGCATGTTTTAGGTCACGAAAACAAAGAAAAGTTCCTGTAAGCTTGAAAATTTCTTTAACACATACACAGGTTAACATGACATAATCATTTAACATCTATTGAAAACTTTATGTACTAATCAATGTGTATATAGAACAAAGACAATATAACTACCTGTTAACTTTATTATTGCTATGTTTAAAGAAAGTAGTTCCAGAACCATACACAATAGCGGTTTCGAACAGAGAACTAGATAAAAGACATAATATCAAACTGAAATTGTAAGCCATTTAAGCAAACCTCAAGGCTATTATCTTTTTAAGATTAAAAGAAAATAATTTTATTACAAAAGTAATACATTTTCATTATAGAAGCCACATATAAACAGAAATAAAACTATAATCCAGTCAGCTAAAGCCACATTTGAAACAAACACTCCTCCAAACCTCAATCTATGCACAAATAAATTTTATCTATTTATCTATTTATTTATTTATTTTTAAGTAGACTCTACATCCAATGTGGGGCTCAAACTCACAATCCTGAGATTAAGTCACATGCTCTATCAACTGAGCCAGTCAGGCACCCCTAAATGTTTTTAAATAAAAATACTGTATATACTGTTTTGTAATTTTTTTTCATTTAATAGGATACATTGAATACCTTTTAATAACTTTTTATTTTTTATTTTTTTGTTCCATGCCCAATGTGGGGGTTGAATTCATGAGCCTGAGATCAAGAATTGCATGCTCTACTGACTGAGCCAGCCAGGCACCCCTTGAATACCTTTTCAACATTCTTCTACAACCTTTAGGATTGATGTCATCTATTGCATAGATATAGCATATTTCCTAAAACCAACTGTCTACTATAAGACATTTAGAATGCATATATTTTTTGCTAGTATCAACAATACTGTAATAAGAGTTTCATACATCCCTGCACAACTCATGAGTATCTTCTTAGGAGGATAAATGCCTAGAAATAGAATTACTGAACCTAACTGCGATCTAAAAAAATAATAAACAACCAAGCCTCTTATAATACAGAGCACTGTACCGGGTAAAATCCCAATAAAGAAAAAGCAACTGTACTTCTGCTACTAGCAAGACAAATTTGTAGGGCCTTATTTAGGTCAGTCAACTTTCTAACATATGTGCTTCCTGACAAATATCAAATTCACAAATAAAAAAATACCATATTTTAAAGCAAAAATTCAACATGCTTTCCCAAAGCTCTGCGAAGATTACACATTAAATTAGGCTCAGATGTACTGGCAACCATCAGATTTTTAAAATATAAAGAACTATTAATTACCAAGAATTATTAAGACTATCAGTGTTGTTTTTCAGAGGACCTGAGTTACTAACAATTTATGATACCTAGACAAATCTATGAACTCTGCTAGAGGAAAATCGCAAGAACAAATCGAATAAATTCTGTGCAAGAAAATACTCTAACAGGTATGGGCAAAAGCCATGGGTACAGCAATGCAAATTCTATACGAAGTATATTTTCTACACCTCCCAAAAAATTATTATCCAGAACAGACTTCTTCAGATCATTTTTAGGTTTCATTTCTGTTTAAAAATGCAAACAGCTTTAAGACTGAATTACAATCTAAATAACATTTAGAATTGGTATTGTTACAGAAGCTGAAAAAACAGAAGGCAAAATACACAAAGTCAAGAGGCTTTATGTATCTTTTTTCAGGAAGTCAGATGTCAATTCATGAGGACTGGTAGGGACTGAAATAACCATAAGAAATCCAAGTAGGTGACCATCAATAAGCAATTTGGAAAAACTATTTAGGAACCCAACTGTACAGGAAAGGTTCACATTTGACCATCCCCCCAATCTCCACTCAAAGAAAAAGGCAACACAATGACAAAAACAAGGGACAAAGGAAAAAGGGCTCATCAGGTTTTAGCTGTATAGACTTTACTGTCCAACTGAGGGCACCAGACACTATGGAATCATTATGAAATCATTATGGAATCAATTCTAATTAGCCTAAAAATCCAATTAGCCTATATTTCAGGGATAATGCCAAATGCATAACAAAAAGTATTCATACCTCCTCTAGTTTATTATCGCTTGATTTAGGAGTAGAACTATCTAAGGATGACACTCGCTTTGATTTTTTTTCATATTCATCAATATCTCCATTTGACAGATCTTTCCTTCTTGACTTATGAGATTTAGAAAATTCATCTGAAAGTCTATTATTACATCCTTCTTCAGTGTCTCCATTTAGCTTCTCTTTCAGTTTAGCTTTTTTGGGCTTGGGACCATCCAAGTTATCTGCAACACCATTTTCTCTTGTTTCCGATTTCTCATCTGAGTCATAATGGTGCCTTGACTTCCTTCTATCACTCTGTGGAAAAACAAAGAATCAGTGACAAGAGGGTCACAAGCTCTCCTCTTAAGGCTCTAGAGAACTGAGAGCATGATTCCCCAACCAGCAAAGTTCAATCTACCATCACCTTGAAAAGTTACCTGGTGGAAATCCAGACTGGTTGCTAACGCCCAGCCTAAGCCTCACCTCTTGCTTTCATTCTCATCCCATTTCTTGCATTCTCAAGACTTGGCCTCTAGCCCCTCTCAGATCCCATTATGTGATTTAAGGGAAATCAAAATAGCTCCTTTCAGAAAAAGATGAGAACCTGAGATTTATAATTATAAATTAAAAAGCAAGCAAACAAAAACTTCTAATATCTCCAAGAAAAAAAAGTTAGTATTATTGAGTACCTACCCAGCATTGTGTAATGTGCTTTCGGCTTATCTTGTTTAAATCTTCATAACAACCCTATAAGGGAAGTACAGGTCCATAATCCCTTATCCGAAATTCCGATATCCATAAAGCTCTGAAAACCGAAAGTTTTTTGGTAACTTATTTGGAGACAAAACCTCACCTAACCTGAACTCGTTTGGTGGAAAAATTCGACTTAAACTGATGTGAGGCTATTTATAACCTTTATTTATTCCACTTAGTAAGCATATTCATATTTGATATTAAGGTGTTTGATTATAAGCCGGGGGCCCCAAACCCTACCCGGGTGTTACTCTTCTAAAAATTCCCAGAATTCTGAATTAGCCCCAAGGATTTTGGATAAGGGATAGCGAACCTGTATTACCTTTGCCATTTTACTGATGAGGAAATAGAAGTTCTTAGAGTTAAGTAACTTGCCAAAGACTCACATGCAGGATTTCCTTCCAGTGAAAGTGCTAGTAATCAAGCTCTGTCTGATTTGAAAGACAATGCTCTTTTCACATCAGGCTTCCTCTTCGAATTTTGATAATTAACAGGTTAAAGAATAAACAAACAAAACTATGTAATTCATGTAAAGCTCCAACTGTTACACTTCCACGAAAAGGCAAATATATTAGTAATCCTTGAAACTTTTTAAGTTTTTTTAATTAATAGAACTTTAGAAAAAGAAAAAAAGACAACTCTGCAACTTTAGTTTTAAAATGCCAAACTGGTGACCAATGTTTTAATATTTGCAAACAGCACGAAATTATTTGGCCATTTAACACTTCGAAATTACTTGGTCAAAAGTTCAAAATAAATTACAAAGTAGTTATTAGTGGTAGCAACAAAACCACCACTATCAAAATTTTCACCATAATTTACATAAATTTTACCGAGTACTTTCACATACAATTTTCTCATCCATAAAATGGAGGAGATGCTGTGAAAACAGAATAACATATATGAAAATGCTTTGTAAACAGCAGAGTTTTACATTAACATAAATTATACAGTTACATGTTCAACATTTGATCTTTCATTAACTGAACTAGCCCACATCTCCCCAAACCAGGAAGTTCTATAGAAAAACAAGGTTATTTACAGAGCCAGCCTTGGGGTTAGAATCACTTTTGGGCCCCATACTTCAGGAAGATGAAACACAGTAAAGTGAGATCTCAAGTCCAAGTCCACCAATATCCCAAGGTGATGAAATACATCATTCCACATCAGATCCATCGTGGGTGCCGACACTGTCCACTTCCTCAGCTTCCATGACACTCTATATACCTTCCTTATCCTCTTACACCTACCCTCTCCAATAGTTCTCCTCCCTCCTCCTTCTGTGGATGCTCCTAAGCCTCTGTTCTTTGTGTATACTTTCATACCATTTTCATGGCTTCAACAAACAGTTCCATGCTTCTTTCCTCATGTGCACTCTGGTTTTGAGAATCTAAGGCCCAGCTCCATAGCTCTACATATCCAAAACCAAAGTTATCTTCAATTCAATGCCAGATCACTATCCGAATGCTGTTTCTACTAGTTGGTACTCCAATCTGCTTCCCAATCTTTAGTTATCTTTCATAGTTGGAGGAAAACCAACAAGTACTTCTGGAATATCTACAACGTGAAAGCCACCAACTTACAAGAATGTATTAATATGTAAGGATGGACAAATACATGGCCATTTCCCTCAAGAATCTTTGGAAACATTTTGGGGAAGACACACAAGGGAAAAGTGAGCTAACTTTACAAAGAAGCACGTAACCAATGCCAATCAAATGGTAAAGCTAGCAATGGAACAAGACTTCAAAGGGGAATGAGATTACTGGATGTATATACCCGAGTGTTTCGAATAGACACATAAACTAAACCTTCATAGATAGGATTTGAATGCAGAAGAAGATATAGGTGTTTCAGGAGCCAAAATATGACTGCTTGGTGATTCCACTTACATAAGGTATTTAGAGAGGTCAAATTCATAGTCACAAAGTAGAATTGTGATTTCCAGGGACTGAGGAGAGGCAGCAATGGGAAGCTGGTGTTTAATGGGAAGAGAGTTTCAGTTTGGAGGGTGAAAAAGTTCCAGAGATGAATGGTGGTGATAGCTGCAGAACAGTGTGAATGTACTTAATGCTACAAAACTTGCACTTTAAGAGAGTTAGAATAGTAAATTTTGTTATGTATATTTCACCACAAAAAAATTAATAATAATAATAATAACTGGTTGGCTGGGATGCCAGAGTTTACCTTGATGATAAGGTAGGAAAAAGTAGGTTCTGCTCTCTAGAACTATACAGAATATTTTCATTTTTTTGGTCAAATGTCAGCCTTCAAATACGGCTTCCTCACCCACCTAAGCTCTGTTTTCTTCTCCCTAGGTCTCTTTGAGGGTGGGGATGGGAATTCCCTGCAACCCCTCTACCGGGTCCTTGAGGGCAGGGACTTATTTGAACTCCTTGGTGCCAGCAAAGAGTGTGGCTCAAATTAAACTCATTAAATACCTGCGGACTGAATTAAAATCTAACAGTAAAGCCTACTTGTGAAACAACCCACACGAACTCCATCACAGCCAAATCCTAGGAACGCTGGCTGTGACACTTTTTTCCTCAAGCCTCTAAACACTAGCTATCGAGGTTTGTAAACCTAAGATCTATTTCCTCACAGGTCAGGATGACGGAGAAGTAACACATACTCAAGGCAACCATCTTTCTTAATCGTCTTCTAAGACCGCCAATAAGAACCAAACAGGCCTCGCTGCTTAAGGAAAAAGAGTAAAGAAAGCACAAATTCCGCGGAGATGGGATCTTGAGTCTGCTCATCTCGTAGGCTCCTACGGGAAGGGCGGAGGGAGCACGGGAGGCCGGGCCAAAGCCTAGTGCAGCCCTACTCCGGGTTACGGTGGAGACGGGAACGAGCCCGGAGCGACCTAAAAGGGACAAGAGCTGCGCGAGGGGAGGCCCTGACATGCTCCGACCGGGTTATGACAGGCCATCAGATCGGAGACAGGTCCCCTCCCCGCCCAAGCCGGCGCAGCCCAAAAAGAGGCGCGGCCCATCCTCAGCGCACCTTTTGCCTCTCCTTCCTCTGGCTTTCGGTCTCCTCCAAGGGTGCCTCCAGCTCCATAATGTCCCCCCAGAGGAGTTTCCCAGGCATCATTCGCTGCCGCCGCCACCTCCTTCTGGGCTCGGCGGCCACAACCACCTACGGGCGGCAGCAGCGTGAAAGGAAGCGGGGGCTGGGCGGCCGCCCGGCCAAGGCCTACGTCACTTCCGGAACACGCACCGCCCGGCGGGGAAAAATAATCCCGGATATTCACGGTTTAAACTCTGCCTTAGCGTTGCAACCTCCCACCCAATGAGCATGAGTGATCTCGACTGGCCCACCCTTGTTCTTAAAGTGATTGGCTGATAGGACAAAAACCCTGGCCAGTCTCCATAAAGGACGCGCGAACTTATTAGCATAAAGTGATTCACCTCCCCCCTTTTTTCCCCCTCCCCCACGCCGAACGCTTATACTGGGTGCCGCGGAGACACTTTGGGGCTTCCCAACATGCACTGCTGGAGCTCGGAAGGCCCTCAATAGAGGCGGAGAGGGGCTCGTGCGCGGCGGGCTGGCGCGTGGACGGCACCAGGCGAGGCGGGTGGGACCGCCACGCGCCGCCTCGCCATTCGCCGCCGGAAGCTGCAGGCCTCGGCCCGCCCATTGCGGGGTGGGGCGTTAACGTCTAACGGTTTAGCGCGAGGGCGGCGGCCCGGCGCTGGTGGGAAGGGGCTTCGCGGGGTCTCCAATGGGTAGGTGGCCTTGAAGGGAAGGATGGGACTGGACAGTCGTACTTCAGGGCTTAGCTTTTAGTCGTGAAGTTAGTCCTTGGTTCATTTTAGGTCCTTTGTACACCACCTCCCCAACGGAGGGGAAACTAAGCCCCTAGGAAAGGATTTACTTGTCTGAAGACACACATTCAGTTAGAGGCACAGTCGGGACCAGAGACCTCCTCCTCTGAATCCAAACTGGGTGCTCTCTCTACCACACCAAGCTGAAAGCTTTGTTTTCCCAAAAGCGTTTTGGGGCAGATGAGCCCACGAAACTTAGGATGAGTAGTTAAATCCTGGAGAAATGTAGCGAGAAACGCCAAAATGTCTTCGACAGATTATGTGTTTGCAGTGAATTAAAGGATTTTATTTTATTGATGGGGATTAACTGCTCCTAAATTACAACCTTATACAAAACTGGAAATCTTTTTGACAATGCAAAAGAGTGATTCGTTAGTCTACACTTTTGTTACATCACTGGTCCAGGCTGGTTGGCTTTCTTTTCAGAGCCATTGCTTTAATCTCTTCATGCTATCTTCAACCCAGCTACTCCTGAGGGGAGAACAAGAACCTAATTCAGATGTAGGGGCACTTGACAATTTCTAAGATACCAGTCTTGTAACCTGAGCATCAGACTTGTGTCTTAGCAAAATTACGAACTGCTATTGTCACCGAGTTTGGGGATTTGTCCTAAATAGCTGAAACCACAAATGATCGCCACAAGACTTCTGCACTATTATGGATTGGCCCGAAGTCAAAAGGGCTATAGATTTTCTAAAAGTTACCTTCTGGATTCAATACTGTGAACAAAGGGGGTGTTAGCTAATGATAGTGGGAAAAATTAACTCTATCTCTAGAGTATGAGAATCACTATGCATCTCTCAATCTGTGCTTTTCTAAATCCCTTTCTTCCATTCCCTCACACCCACCCCAGTTCTACCATTGTAAAGTCTTTGTAGCCCTTCAAGAGAGTATGATGTACATAGGAAAAAGGAGTGGATGTGGCAAAGAATGTCACACTTGTAAAACTGGGATAATAGGAACAGATTTTAGTATGTTGTGGTTGAAAATCAAATACAGATGAAGTAAAGTTTTTAGCCCCTTTAAAACATTGGTATTCATTTGGAGGTCAAACAGCAGGTGTGTAAATAGAAGGAACTAGACAGTTTAATTCTCCCTATGCAAATACTAACGAGTATATTAAATGTTTTTCAGAATGATCTGTGATTTAGTACACTCTACAATCCCTGCCTTTCTAAGCCCCAAACTCATTGAATCAAACATCTGTCTGCTGTCTTAAATCAAGCCATAAGTTACTTCAAGCTATGGCTTAGTGGAAAAAAATTTGAGTGCTACCAAATTTGGATAATTCCCTGTTCTCCATGGGTATCAACTAGAAAACTTGGAAATGGTAATGAAGGAATGTAGAACTTTTCTTCCTATTTGTTCCCTCTATAACACTCAAAGAGATTTGTCTCTGATAATATCTATGGAAAGAACATGAAGGAGTAGTATAATTTCAATGTACAAAAAATTCAAAATATAATCTTATTAGAATCTTAATTCCCCAAAATATCTTACCAGAGGCACTGATACAATTTATTTCTTAAAATTTAAGAATTGGGGTGCCTTATCTATTGCTCTATTCCAAGATTCTATAAAGATTTCTCTTGCCTTTGGCTTTATCTCCTTAAACTCTATGACCTTAAGATATAAAAATAAGAGGACTACACACTTGCCTCTCTCTGGTCATTCTCAAACCTACAGGGCTAGATATTTTGTGCTATAGAAAAGCAGACTTTTTTTTAAAAGTCATTTTGCATCTGCATGTCAATCTTATGTGACAAAAGGAATCAAACTATTGTTTTAAAATGTCATGGCATGGAAATAGTTTAAGGAGCAATTATAAATTGCTTAAAAGGTACTGGAGGATAGAATGAGTGTTTAGAGTACTAAGAAGTTGGGGCCCCTCGTGGCTCAGTAGTTAAGTGTCTGCCTTCTGCTCAGGTCATAATCCCAAATCCTGGGATTGAGCCCCACAGCCTGCTTCTCCCTCTCCCACTCTCTCGTTCCCTCTCTCGTTCTGTCAAATAAATAAAATCTTATAAAAGAAATAGAGTACTAAGAAGTAAGGAGAAAATGGAAGAGGCAACAGGAGGGATATTTTGTCATTGTTAGCCACGTGATCATGGCCAACTCAACTCTAAAACCTGGTCTTTTTTGTCAATAATGTGGGGACAAACATGCCTTCCTTGCTCTGATAGTACAGGGAAATTGGGAGGAGCAGCTAATATTATAGTACTGCAAAGATGATATACAGAACAATTTACATTTCTATCTTTAGCTCAAGGATTTGACAAGTTTTGAAAGCCTTGGAGAAGACACAGCTTTGAACACATTTAGCAAATGTATATTTATGCATATGTGTAGCTCCTAATTCAAACTTATAAAAACTTTTTCTTAAGATTTTATTTTTAAATAATCTCTCTACCCAACGTGGAGCTTGAACTCACACCACCAAGATTAAGAGTCCCACACTCTACCAATTCAGTGGGCCAGGAGCCCCTGGAAAAAAAGCTTTTCAACTTTACCCTTTGCAGAGAGGTCTTACTCTTTTTTTAGCCAATTACTTTGTACATGTTTTCAATCAAGTGCTGGAAAAGTAGTCACATCAGCTACCCAAAAGAGGGCACTATGACCCAAGAAAAGGACGCTATTACTCGTAAAGAGGGAATGACTATGTTTTTAAGGTTTCAAAAGCGAGAAGGATTTGTAGAGGCCAACAAAGTAGTCATGAGTTTGTTTCCCTCTTTCTTGTTTCATGACTCAGTGTCTCTCTCCCCCACTCCATTTTGGCAGTAGTCTTTCTTCCGTATACCCCAAAAGCCTCAGGTAGCTGTAGGATGGGTTCTCAAAATGTAGTGGTCCCCAACTTTCAACATTATTACTGTTCTCGCCATTGTTTTTTTCCCTCACAGATCTGACATTTTGAAACCTTTGTCTGCTAAATCCCATTTAGTAATTGACTTGTGATCATTCTCCTTATCTATAAATAAGATACAAATGTAGCTTAGCAATGTCACCAGCCTGTGATGGTGCTGTATTACTGAGCTGGTATAATTTCAGCCACTGCCAAAGAAACGATGTTGTAATTAGCAAGGAGTTAAGAAAAGGAAATATACAATTTCTATTGGAATTTTTGAAATATTGAAAATATCCAGCTACTCTCTGAGTATTCCTAGGGGTCTGGGATTCCAGATGAAAGAGGATAATCTCAGAATGTATGAAATGTCTAAAATAAGCCCATGCTTTGCACATTTTTTTCCTATTATAGCATCAGATGTTAACTGAAAACTTGTTGGCCAAGGGACAATACCTCCCCAGACAAATCTGGATTTGAATCGATGAAACTTCTTATAATCTTAACCTAAAGGACTTGAATCTCTAAGTGGAGGAATTACAGACAATCTAACAAAAACAAGACCTGTATAGTAGGCCATGTATTCACCTACCAGACAAGTTTTGTGAATAAATACATTAAAAATATACACATATATAACAATATCAGGTGCCTCCTGCATTGGGCACCTTGAGTAGATTAGCCTCAGATCTTACAACAGTTCTGTAAGGTAGATACATCATCACTTATCTCCCTTTTACAGATGAGAAAGCTGAAAGAAGTTTGGAAATTTCCTCCATCACACAGCTCCCAGTGATTTTAATTGGAATTCAAACTTGTTTGATTCCTAAATTCAGATCATTGTTCTGCCTGAAGAAAACAGTTTTCACTTAGAGAATAGAAAAATGGGGACAAGAAATCAAGAACTAATGTTATCACATACAAATTAATATTGGGGGTAAAAATACAAGTCACTTATTTTAGGAGTAATCTCCCAAATAATTCACACATATACCCATCTTTAATATCTGTAATCATATGTTGTGTTTTGTAGAAGGCAAGTTTTATTGGTTTCATAACAGGCTTCATACATTTAGGGAGTGTCATAGTGCATCTAGTGGCAAAATTAGGTGGATTTCATTGGTCCCTACATGTGACTAGAGCCACAAAAGTCGAGGTCCAAAATCAAAGAACGGACAGAGTTGTTAATCTTTTTTGCAAGAACTGACAAGGATAGGTACAGGAATGGAAAACTGGAAGAACTTAGGATTTTTGCAGGATCCTCACTTAATCTTTTTTTTCCTTGAAATATATTTGATATATAACTCTCACTGAATTTTATAAGTATAAAACCTTACAATTGGAAGGAATCTTCAAAATCATCTAGTTCAGCTATCCTGTTAAGGTACTGGAAATAACCTCTGCAGCACACCAATCAAAGGATCCCCAGGCCTCGGCCCGAATGCCCTCAATAACGGGAAGTACATTCATTTATAAAAGTGTCTATTTCAGGACACCTGGGTGGCTCAGTTGGTTGGGCGACTGCCTTCAGCTCGGGTCATGATCCTGGAGTCCCAGGATCAAGTACCGCATCGGGATCCCAGCTACATGGGGAGTCTGCTACTCCCTCTGACTTTCTCCCTTCTCTTGCTCTTGTGTGCTTGCTCTCTCTTTCTCTCTCAAATAAAATTTTTTTTAAAAAAATGTTTCATTTATGGATAGTTTGGGCTAATGGAAAGTTCTTTAAATGAGCTGAAATCTTTTAACTTTCATTCAGTGATGATGAATGATTCTGAGCTATAAGACCCCCTGAACCAGGGCACCTGGGTGGCTCAGTGGGTTAAAGCCTCTGCCTTCGGCTCAGGTCATGGTCCCAGGGTCCTGGGATCGAGACCCACGTCCGGTCTGGCCCTCTGCTCGGTGGGGAGCCTGCTTCCTCCTCTCTCTCTCTGCCTGCCTCTCTGCCTACTTGTGATCTCTGAGACCCCGTAAACCAATATCTCCCCTATGAGCCTTTGCTATACAGATTACCCTTCTTGGTACTTTGTCCAGGGTTTCAAATGTCCTTATGACTACAGCTGATCTTCTTGGATGCCATGGTAGGTTGTGCAGAGCCACTAAAAGTCAACAGTCAGGAGCGAGTGGGCCAAACCACTGAAAAACCCAGCAGTGTATCTGATCTCCCCTCCTCTGCAACACCCTCCCCCGCACCCCCTCCCCCACCAACACCCAGCCCCTGGAGGCAGCTCTTCACGGTGCTAAGCTTCAACTTGCCTTCACTGTTACCAGGATGGTGAGAATTAAAAGAGGCGCACTCCAATTATTCAATCATGCTTGAGATCTAAGGCCCTGACAATCCTTAGAAACCTCTTAGAAGAAACCCCCTCATCCATAAGTCAGCATTAGCGTCTATCCAATATGCTGAAACCAGTCTTGACTGCTCTCTGTTCCTCAGACCCAAGAGAACTGACCATTCCACTACTTGGTCTAAAAAGGCCAGCCAGAAAAAATTCTAGCAAAGCTATCTAAGTCTTAGTGGAAATAGATCAAGTGTAAATAAACTATCATCCTCTTCCATCTTTTCTATAAATCTTTGATTTAGAACCTCCTCTCACAAACCATTCTGCAACCATTCTCCTTCCTTTCTATCTCCACCAATCTGAGAACACCCTGACTTCTCATCGCCATGCTATAGAGAGTGCCTCAAATGTGAGGAGGAACCAGAAAAATAGACCCAGATGCTGCCAGTAAATATAATTTGGGGCCAGCTGTTCATGTTCAAGGTGGTTGCAGAGAAGATCCTTGGTGGCAATGATTGGATAGAAAAAATTCTTGTTGCAGAGTACCCAAAACATCTATATAAATACTTTCTGATAATAATAAAAGACATTAGTTATAAACAAAGAATCTATATAACCCTAACACACTATTTTCTGGATTTCTGTGCTGAAATCTTGTGAGAACCTTAACCTAAGAACTCACTATTAGTATGGGTAGAAAAATTCACTACAAGGTATAGTAAATTATCACCCTATGTATTTGAGAAACTAATGAATGTCTGAAAATTTGAGTTAATTACATTTAATTGGAAAAGGACCAAGGATTTTATGGTTTTTTAATTGAGGAAAATTCTATATATTTTCAATAAATTCATAATAAAATAAGCTTTAAAAAAAAGCTTTAAAACATAAAAAAGGGGGGGAGCCCAGCAACTATAACAAAATGTGTAATGAGATTAATAGCACCTATGCTTCGCTTTACAGAATTCTTCTATACTCAGCAGATTAAAATATTCTATATTAATCTGTACATTTTTATTCATCCAAAAGAAAAATAAGAATTAAACATTTATGACTGGAGTTAGTTGTAGTAAGGAACTGGATGTGCGTGTTTGACCGTTCTTTGTGCCTTCAAAGTTCTGCAGAAAATTCTGTCTTCTTTTGAGTTCATCCAAAACGACTGAATTATTAGATGCCAGACTCTGTGTCCTAAGGTATTAAACATAACACAATTATTATCTTCCAAAAGGGCCTGGATTTCTCACCAAAGCATTATACCTTCATTTGTTACTTTGAAGCAGTATAACATTTACTAACACTAAGCTACATTTAGGTAAGTTAACCTTTAAAAATCTAAAGTGCTCCTTACATTTTAAAGACTTCACAATAGCACCTCAATTATTTAACACCTGCTTACCTAGAAGTTTCATGTTTTCAGAACATCTTTCCTTAGATCCAGTATCAATTATATTCTAGTCAGAAACAGTAAGTTCCCAGGGCGCCTAGCTGGCTCAGTCGGAAGAGCCTGCAACTCTTGATCTCAGGGTTGTGAGTTCAACCCCCAGTTGGGTGTAGAGATTACTTAAATAAATAAATAGACTTTTTTAAAAAAGACGAAAAAGAAACAATATGTTCCCTGAAAACCTCTCCTATACAAATGAAGTGTAATTTGTTTCTTTCTTGAGAAGTCCTATGAAAGAGAGAGAAGCCAACCATAAAGTTTTTCACATTGACAATGTTCCTTTCCAAGTTAAGGATAAGTTAGTCCCTTATCCAACACACCTGCCTTGCTTCAGCCAAGGCACATTACTGTTTGGGCATTTTGCTTTTGACATTCCCCTTTTTCCACCTTGTCTCCTCTCTATCATGTGCTTGTTACATTGATATGCCTCAAAAATATGGCCTCCTGGGGCGCCTGGGTGGCTCAGTCGGTTAAGCATCTGCCTTTGGCTCAGGTCATGATTTCAGAGTCCTGGGATCAAGCCCCACATCAGCCTCTCTGCTCAGCGGGGAGTTTGCTTCTCCTCTCCCTCAGTGCTCTCTCTCTCTCTCAAATAAATCTTTAAAAAAAATGTGTCCTCCAGTAAGTGTTCCCCTAAACAGCTCATCACTCTTAATTCCACATCTCTTTGGCAGCTGTGAAGACCTTCTGCTTTGTCCATTTTTTTTTTTTAAGATTTCATTTAAGAGGGAAAGAATGCACATGAGAGAGAGCACAAGCAGGAGGAGGGAAAAGCAGTTTCCCTGCCAAGCAAGGAGCCCAATGTAGGGGGTTGATCTGGCACTCTGGGATCACGACCTGAGCTGAAGGCAATCGGTTAACCCACTGAACGACCCAGGCGCCTCTGTCCTTAAACTCTACTCCCAATTGAGGATGCAGCTCACGTCCCTGAGACCCAGTCATGTGCTCTACCGACTGAGCCTGCCAGACACATCAATTTGTGGTTTGTTGGTTTACTCAACTAAGGTATAAGCTTCCTATAAGTAGCAACAGCATTTGTTCATCTCTTTCTCCCTAATTCTTGTAACAGGGCGCATAGATGATGTGCAAATGCTATCTTCCCTCCCTTCTCTCCTACATGTCTTTAATGATTATATTTATAAGTCTTTCAAGAGAACCATATTAAAAGCAATTTTCAAGAAATCAAATTTCGAGGCACCTGGGTGGCTCAGTGGGTTAAAGCCTCTGCCCTCAGCTCAGGTCATGATCCCAGGGTCCTGGAATCGAGCCCCACATAGGGCTCTCTGCTCAGCAGGGAGCCTGCTTCCTCCTCTCTCTCTCTCTCTGCCTGCCTCTCTGCCTACTTGTGATCTCCATCTGTCAAATAAATAAACTAAAACTCTTTTTAAAAAATCAAATTTCTTGGGGTACCTGGTGGCTCAGTCGATTGGACATCTGCCTTCAGCTCAGGTCATGATCCTGGAGTTCTGGGATCAAGCCCCACATCAGGCTCCCACTCAGTGGGGAGTCTGCCTTTCTCTCTGCCCCTCACTCCACTTATGCTCTCTGTCTCTCTCTCTCAAATAAATAAAAAATAAATAAAATGTTAAAAAAAAAAAAAAAAGAAAAGAAAAGAAATTAGGGGCACCTGGGTGGCTCAGTCATTGGGTGTCTGCCTTCCGGTCAGGTTATGATCCCAGGGTCTTGGGATCGAGCCCCGAATTGGGCTCCCTGCTCAACGGGAAGCCTGCTTCTCCCTCTCCCACTCCCTCTGCTTGTGTTCCCTCTCTCTTTCTGTCAAATAATAAATAAAATCTTTTCTAAAAAAAAAAAAGAAAAAAGTTTTTCTCAAGATTTCACAAATCTAGGGGCGCCTGGGTGGCTCAGTGGGTTAAGCCGCTGCCTTCGGCTCAGGTCATGATCTCAGGGTCCTGGGATCGAGTCCCGCATCGGGCTCTCTGCTCAGCAGGGAGCCTGCTTCCTTCTCTCTCTCTCTCTGCCTGCCTCTCAGTGTACTTGTAATTTCTCTCTGTCAAATAAATAAATAAAATCTTTAAAAAAAAAAAAAAAGATTTCACAAATCTAAATTCTCAGGTGCATGTCATTGAGTAATTTCCCTTATCTGTTTTGGGTTTGATTTTGGTTTTTATTTCTGCTGTTGACAGAGAGAAAGGGAACCCACAGCTTGTTCATTTATACAACCATTGTTTACTTTGGAGACACTATGTCTTAATTTGGTACTTTAAAGCTTTGATATGAATTAAACAATTGTCTCAAGCAGGAAAGATCTGTTCCCTAATAAAGAATTGAAGATATGTTTTTAAAATGCAGACCTCCAGGAGAAACCTGGGTGGCTCAGCTGGTTATGTGGCTGCCTTTGGCTCAGGTCATGATCTTAAAGTCCTAGGATCTGCTCCACCTTGGGCTCCTTGCTCAGGTAACCTGCTTCTCCCTCTACCTGCCATTCCCCTGCTTATACTCACTCTCTCTCTGCCTGAAAAAAAAAAAAAATGCAGACCTCCAGGGACACCTGGGTGGCTCAGTCAGTTAAGCATCTGCCTTTGACTCAGGTAATGATCCCAGGATCCTGGGACAAAGTCCCATGTCAGGCTCCCTCTTCAGTGGGAACTCTGCTTCTTCCTCTCCCTCTACCACTCCCCCCTGCTCATGGTCTCTCTCTTGCAGTCTCTCTTCAAATAAATAAAATAAAATACTTTATTTTATTTTAAAGGTTTTATTTATTTATTTGACAGAGAGAAAGAGATCACAAGTAGACAGAGAGGCAGGTAGGGGGTGGGGGAAGCAGTCTCCCTGCTGAGCAGAGAGCCCGATATGGGACTTGACCCCAGGACCTTGAGACCATGTCCTGAGATGAAGGCAGAGGCTCAAACCACTGAGCCACCCAGGCACCCCAAATAACATATCTTAAAATAAATAAATAAATAAATAAATAAATAAACCAAACTGTAAACAATGTGTAGGTCACCTCAACAGAATGGCAATGGCAAAGGTTGAGGGATGAAGACTTCCAATTTTACTTTTAATTTCACAGATTAATTAATTAATTTATTTTAGAGAGACAGAGAGAGAGAGTGGGAGTGTGCCAGCTGAGGGAGGGGCAGAGGGAGGAGAAGCAGACTCTCCACTGAGCAGGGAGCCTGCCACAGGCCTTGATCCCGGGACCCTGGGACCATGACTTAAGCTGAAGGCAGACACTTAACTGAGACACCCAGGCTCCCTTACCTTTTACATTTCTGCATTACTTAATTTTTCAAAACAAAGTACACGATAATTTTATATAATAAAAAACTAGTAGGGGCACCTGGGTAGCTAAGTTGGTTAAGCTTCTGCCTTCGACTTGGGTCATGATCCCAGGGTCTTGGGAGGGAGCTACATGGGGCTCCCTGCTCATTGGGGAGTCTGCTTCTCCCTCTCCTTCTCCCCTGCTTGTGTTCTCTCTCACTCTCTGTCTCAAATAAATAAAATCTTTTTTTTTTAAGAGTAAAGTTATACACCCTAATTTTAAGACGAACTTTTTGAAAACTAAGAATATGAGGGGAATGTTCACAATGTACTATTATTTGAAAAAAGCACCATGCAAAAGAGGAAATACAGTACAGGTAAAAGATTTAGACAAAATACATAGATCAATATATTCAGACTGAAGTGAGACAAATATATCAAATATAAAAGAATTTTTAAAAAAATATGTAAATGGGGGCGCCTGGTGGCTCAGTGGGTTAAGCCTCTGCCTTCGGCTCGGGTCATGGTCTCGGGGTCCTGGGATCGAGCCCCGCATCCGGGTCTCTGCTCAACGGAGAGCCTGCTTCCCCCTCTCTCTCTGCCTGCCTCTCGGCCTACTTGTGATCTCTCTCTCTGTGTCTCTCTCTGTCAAATAAACAAATAAAATCTTTTGAAAAATAAAAATAAATAAAAATTTAAAAATTAAAATTAAAATTAAAAATAGGTAAATGGTAGGATGGGAGCACCTGAGTGGTTCAGTCAATTAAGTATCTGCCTTTAGCTCAGGTCATAATCCCTGGGTCCTGGGATTGAGTCCCACATGGGGCTCCCTGCTAAGCGGGGAGTCTGCTTTTCCCCCTCCTTCCTGCTTGTGCTCTCTCAAATAAATAAATAAAATATTTTTTAAAATAATATAAAATAAATGGTAGGGTGATTATATAGGTGTTCAGTTCTGGGGCGTGTGGGTAGCTCAGTCGGTTAAGCATCTGACTCTTGAGTTCAGATGAGGTCATGATCTCAGGGTCCTGGGCTTGAGCCCACGTTGGGCTCCAAGCTCAGTGGGAAATCTGTTTGAGGATTTCTCTTCCTCTGCCCCTCACCCATGCTTGCATGTGCATGCTCTCTCGCTCTCTCTCTCAAATAAATAGATAAATCTTTTAAAACAATTTTCAGTACTTCTCAAATATTCCATTATGACCATATTACTTTCATAATCTGGACAATGTTATTTAAACAGATTCACATGGAAAAAATTGTTGGAAAGTAGTGGCAGCTCTTTCTCAATGGGTGTAGAACCCAAAATACAAGTGAAAACTTCCAACCCTCAGTTGAGCAAGTGTTTCATTTATAGCACCTCCTTCCTATTTTTAGAAATAATTCAAGATTTGGTAGTAGGAGAGTAAATTTTGGTTCACATTAAAAATGAACTCTCTCCTATTATAGAAGAAATTTCATTGTAATTTGATGTCATTCATTCAGTGGAAACTGGCAGAATTACATGGCTATAAAAAGTTTATTCAGGAGTCTCCCACTAGGTAATTCAATACACCACTGATTTTAATCATTCCTGAGGAATAGTGGCTAATCAAACACATTTACATACACTTACCGTGGGGAATCTATTCCACTATCTCCAGCCATGCTATGATTTTCTGTTCCTTCCAAATGACTGTGTTCATGTTGGATATCCTGAGCCAACACTGGCATATGGGAAGTGTTGAAAAGTTCTACCTTTTGTGTGAACTGCTTTCTCATTCCCTGATTCAGAGCACTCTGACTCCAGCTCGCTGGTTTCTTTCCTGTGTCACTAACAGGGTCTTGCAGGGTTTCAGTCTCAGAATCGGCTTTCCTCGTGCTATAGTAACCAAATATCCTTCCATCAGCAGAGGCCGATACTTGTACACAGGTAGCAACGCTGTGTTCCTCTTCGTGGCTAAAACTGGGCTGAGTCCCCAAACTGAGACCACTGCTTTCAGCAGGGAGATTAGGTGTTTGGCTTTCACCTGGGTTAGTGAAAAACCCGGTGGGCTTGTAACATTCATTTCCTTTAAGCACCTGAGGCTCAGACCTGTGCATTTTGCTGTTGTACTCAGTCAGAGATCTCTCAGTCACTTTTTGTCTTCCCAAATGATTCCACTTGCTTCTCCCTGCAAAGGAACACTGAATGTGGCCAGGCAGCATTTGACCTAAGTCGTCGTTCTCAGAAAAGTCCTCCTCATCTAGATATAATGAACTACAGGCACCATCATCATCTTCTAGTTCATTCTGATCCAAGGCCTGGTTTTCATCAGAAAGCCCTTCATCTTCTAGACCCACAGTCTCTGCTTCCTGGACAAATGTCTTTCTCATTGCTATTTCTTCTAAGTCTCTGTCTTGACTCTCAGGTTGTCTCAAAGAGTTCATATGAACTGGGTAATCCAAAAGACCAAGATTTTGGAACTGGTGTATTGTTTTATCAACCAATCTACAAGCAGGGGAGGCATGGCCTAAAGAGGAACCTTGTGATGGCAAGACATGCTGTATTTCTTCGGCCTCACCTAATGCGTCAAAGTGAGAATAACTTTTCCTCCAGACTTCAGGGATTACCTCGTTTTTTCCACCGTCTACATCATATCTCAACATGCTTTCCCGGAAGGAACAACATTCACCGCCATTTTGCAAAACACTACACTGAGTGTAATTTAAGAGGGGACCTCTGAAGTCATCGCAGAGAGGTTTGACGGTCGGGTTACTCATACAGATGGACTCTGCCATCAGTTTATCTTCACATTGTTCAGCAAGACGCTGCTTGGCTTCACTCTTCAAGATTCTTGAGGAATCCAAAGACCTTGACCTTTGGAAAGGTTTTCCCTTTGGTCCAGCCTGACGGGGTCTCAGATCACTGGTCTGGGTGTTGTGCACTTTGGTCATGGGACTCCCTCGGTGAGAGAAGCCCTGGAAAGGATTACTGATTCTCTTCTTGTAAATCAAATGGGAACCCAGCACTGATAAATTCTCAGCAGGTGGTGTTTGAACTCCTGCTTCATTTGGGCTGTTAATTTTGGGGCTGGGCTGTGCAGCAGGGATCTTGGGATGTTTCTCCTGTTTGATGCTTCCTGGCTGAGGCTCGCTTCCCTGGCTCCCCGCTCTGTGCCTCTTCCTCTGAGAATGGCCCCGCCTTCGAGGCTTCCCACACCGGCCCCGCCTTTTCCTAACTCCCTCTTTTGAAGGATATTTATGCCTCGTGGTCAACCTATCAGTGGAAGTGCCCTGGCTATTATATTGTTTCTGTTCTTCGTATTTTTCCATTAAGACTGTATGTTTGATTAAGTTGTCAACGGTCAGAATGGGATTAATTCTTCTGATAATCTCATGTTCGACGTCTCGAGGGATATTGTCCAAGTCATCTTCATCTCGAACAGGCCATTCTTCTGGTGGGAACTGGGCAGAGAAACTGCTGTGTTCTGTTCTGGACTTCTCCTTCCTGGATATACTACGCCAGAAGAGGCTGAAGCCAAACTTCTTGCCTTTTTCTCTGTCTTTTGTGTCTGGTAACGGTTTGGCGCTTTCACTGATGATATCCCCAGACACTGAAACTGCTCGATTCCGTACCAAAGGTCTGGATTCCTGAAGACCTTTCTGGCCTTTTCTAGCCGTTTCCGCAGCCTCCGGTGTTGCCTCTACATCCTGAGCGCAGGGATCAGGGAAACACCTGCAAGACTGACAATGGGAAATGGGGGCAGCGTTTTCTTTGGCTGATTCTGCACAGCTGGCCACGCCCACCAGATAGGTAATGCAAGCCGGCCGCTGACTTTCATCGGATAGGTCTCTGTGATTTTTGTGGGGGGTTGTATTTGTGATGAAGTAAGTCTGAGGAGTGACTATGAAGTATCCCTCTCCAGTGTGATAAATTTTCCTTTCTTTAATCAGGGTTCCCAGGGTGGTATAGAGAATATCCTGAGATGGAATTGCAATGCCTAAAACAAACAAGCATTTCGTTATACTGATAGGTTTGGCATTAAATAATATTTTAATGAGTGAAATCAGTAATGCAGAAATGACCACACATGTGCTTGATGAACCCACAGCTAACTATAACACAATTAATAAATGTAATTGCATTGCCGAAGAAGCATTCATAATAGTAACAATTTAACTGAGTAACAGGAATATAATTTGGTCCACACAAAGACAGGGCTAACTTAGAGAAAAAAAAATCTGAGTTCCCTCGAATACACACAGCAAGTTACACAACCCCATCATGAATTTAAATTTTGACTTCAAGACAGCATTCTTGGAAGCAAACACAGGAGTTTTTGAAAATCGCAGCTTCATTGCTTAAATCTTAAGAATCTAAAGAGAAAATGAAAACCAGTCTATGCCAGGATGGGGGCGAACTACCTAATACCTGTATTATGATAGTTTTTAAAAGTAGGAAGGTAGCAATTTTAAAAGAAATTTCCTTTTCTAAATAGCAGGGTTCAAAGATGCCTCCTTAGCGCAGTAGGCAGTGCATCAGTCCCAAATACCAGGTTTCAAAATTGTATTTATATTGTGAAACATGTTTGTATAACACCGGAAGAAAATACCTCAATATATCAACATTTCCCTTGGATTGTGGTACTATAAGTGGTTACTGTTACTATTCTACATTTTCTTGATTTTTCTACAATAAGCATATCAATTTTATAATGGGAAAATTAAAAATACTCTTCTACATCCATGCATTTTGGATATCACACAGCTGTGAGAAGATGGAAATAAATCAGTATCTAATACAGAAAGATCTCCGAAATTTTTTAAAAGATTTATTTATTGGGGGACACCTGGGTGGCTCAGTGGGTTGAGCCTCTGCCTTCGGCCCAGGTCCTGATCTCAGGGTCCTGGGATGGAGCCCTGCATTGGGCTCTCTGCTCGGTGGGGAGCCTGCTTCCCCCTGTCTCTCTGCCTGCCTCTCTGCCTTGTGATCTCTCTGTCAAATAAATAAATAAAATCTTAAAAAAATAATAAAGATTTACTTATTGGGTCTGGGAATAGGGAGGGAAAAAATGAAAAAAGATAGAACTGGGGAAGGAGACAAACCATAAGAGACTCTTAATCTCAGGAAACAAACTGAGGGTTACTGGGGTATGGGTGGGAAGGATAGGATGGCTGGTTTATGGACATTGGGGAAGGTATGTGTTATGCTGAGTGCTGTGAATTGTGTAAGCCTGATGATTCACAGTCCTGTACCCCTGGGGCAAATAACATGTTATATGTTAATTTAAAAAAAGATTTATTTATTTGAGAGAGAGTGCGTGTGCACGAGGTGGGTGGGAGGAGCAGAGGGAGAGAGAGAATCTCAAGGAGACCTCCCACTGAGCTTGGAGCCTGATGCAGGGCTCAACTCAGGGCTCCATCTTGCAACCCTGAGATCATGACTTGAGCCAAAATCAAGAGTTGGGCACTTAAGTAACTAGGCACCCAGGCGCCCCCACCAAAATATTTTTTTAACTTAGGCAAGGTACAGACAGAATGTAAAGAAGGATCTAATGTATGTTATTAAAAAAAAATACATATGCTCAAATACCTTTTAGGAAAGTATACGCAGGAAAAGATAAACAGTAGAAGCTGTCACCTCTGGGAAGTGGCAGTGGAAGAAGGGGATGGTGGGGAAGAAGAGGAATTTTTTTTCTTTTTTTGCTTTGTATTCCTTTCTACGGTATGATTTGTTTATGGCCATGGCATTGTTTTTGCAAAAGTTCATCTGGAAAGTAAAAGAAATGCCCTTATCAAATTCATTGATGCAGGCCTTCTCCCAGCAGGGCTCTAATACAAGGTTCTACACCAGAGGGGGAAAAAAAAAAAAGTGGCTATCTCCCAGTTTATTTAAGAGGATTTATAAACAGAAAACAGGCCAGGAACTAATAGAGAAAACTGGTCACGCTACCTGGGTAGTGTTGCTTCAAATGCTCCAACAGGGATTCCTGGGTCACCACGGTCTGGGCAGCATTCAGATCAGACACAGCACAGCAAAGAACTTCAGCCAAAGGTACAAACTGAGATTGAGCTATTGGATTCATTTGTACGGGGAAGACATCACCTAAGTTGGAGGTTAAAAAAAAAAAAAAAAAAAAAAGGAAAGGTGATAACATTTATAGTAAAAACTATTTGGGATTAGTGAACCAACAATAAAAACTGAATGGCACGTGGCATTACTATTTTTCTCATCGGTTCTTCCTCCCAATCTGATAACAGGAACAATGGTAGAAAGCATAGAAGAAAAAGGCTTACATTCGGGCCCCCTAGTTTTTAAGAAGTTTGTAGAATTTGTCAGTACTTTACATGCAAGAGGTAGTAAATTTCCGGATGAAAGTCACAAAGTGCTATCAGAGTTTAGGTCAGACAATGCTTACATGGTAATTCATACATTTCAAAGCACTTTCTAAAAATCATATTAGATTTCTGAGGCAGGCAGGGATGGAATTCCCATTTCTTTACTTAAAATAGAGAAAGCCATAGGGGTGCCTGGGTGACTCAGTCCGTTAAGTGGGTGCCTTTGGCTCAGGTCATGGTCCCGGGGTCCTAGGATGGAGCCCTGTATCGGGCTCCTTGCTCAGCAAAAAGCCTGCATCTCCCTCTCTCCCTCTCCTACTCCCCCTGCTTGTGTTCCCCCTCTTGCTGTCTCTCTCTCTGTCAAATAAATAAAATCTTAAGACACACACACACACGTATGTATACATATATACATATATACATACATACACACACACAGACACACACACACAATCCATAGAAAGCTCAAGTGATTGTCCCAAGGTCAGAAAGCAAGTGAAGTGACAAAAACAGGTCTTCTGACTCCTAATCCAGCATTTTCATCATTCCATATTTTTAAAAAGATTTTTTTATTTGACAGAGATCACAAGCAGGCAGAGAGAGAGAGAGGGAGAAGCAGGCTCCCTGCTGAGCAGAGAGCCCAATGAGGGGCTCAATCCCAGGACCCTGAGAACATGACCTGAGCTGAAGGCAGAGGCTTAACCCACTGAGTCACCCAGGTGCCCCATTCCACATTTTCCTGGTTGGAATGATTAGGAAGATTTGAAGAAGGAAAGGTCAAAAAATTTTTCCAAAAGC
This sequence comes from Mustela erminea, assembly GCF_009829155.1. Lineage (NCBI taxonomy): Eukaryota > Metazoa > Chordata > Mammalia > Carnivora > Mustelidae > Mustela > Mustela erminea. The sequence goes on along the minus strand of NC_045627.1, from coordinate 35,508,290 downwards.
ACGAAGACACAGAGCAAAACCACGGAAAGAGGAAAGCACAAGGTATATAAAAGCACGAATAGAGTTATCCTGGTTGGATAGAGTTTAAGAGTTATTATCACACCAAAGTTGAAGACGGATCAGAAATGTAAGCTAGGGGGCGCCTGGGTGGCTCAGTGGGTTAAAGCCTCTGCCTTCAGCTCAGGTCATGGTCTCAGGGTCCTGGGATAGAGCCCTACATCGGGCTCTCTGCTCAGCGGGGAGCCTGTTTCCCCCCTCTCTCTCTGCCTGCCTCTCTGCCTACTTGTGGTCTCTGTCAAATAAATAAATAAAATCTTAAAAAAAAAAAAAAGAAAAGAAATGTAAGCCAGACTGTATTGTCTTTCCTCCTTGCCAATGTCTTTTTTTTTTTTTTTTTTTTAAGATTTTTGTTTAGTTATTTGACAGAGTGACAGCTAGAGAGGGAACACAAGCTGGGGGAGTGGGAGAGGGAGAAGCAGGCTTCCCTCTGAGCAGGGAGCCTGACATGAGACTAGATCCCAGGACTCTGGGATCTGTACTTGAGCGGACGGCAGATGCTTAAGGACTGAGCCCCCCAGGTGCCTCCTCCTTGCCAACATCTTAAATAAATGTTCTTAACCTGCTGTTACTCATGTTAGAGTTTAAGATTCTGCTGAGCGGGGTGCCTGGGTGGCTCAGTGGGTTAAAGCCTCTGCCTTCTGCTCAGGTCATGATTTCAGGGTCCTGGGATCAAGCCCCGCATCGGGCTCTCTGCTCAGCGGGGAGCCTGCTTCCTCCTCTCTCTCTGCCTGCCTCTCTGCCTACTTGTGGTCTCTCTCTCTGTCAAATAAATAAATAAAAATTAAAAAAAAAAAAAAGATTCTGCTGAGCATCCAAGGGAATCACTCAATTACTTGGAAATGAAAGACTAGGACTCAGGAAAGAGATTTGAGAATCAACTAAAACAGAGAAGATCTGAAGCTGAGGAGGGCGTAAGTTCTTCAGTAGGAGATATAGGAAGACAGCCAAGAAACACTAAACTGCGAGGCTACCTACAGTTAAAAAACAGTAGAAATAGGGACCCACAAAAGCAAGAAGGCCCAATAATGGGTGTAGGAGGTAGAGAACCAAAAGTGTGAGAAAAAGAGGCTCTGAAATGACAGTAAAACAACAGTGTCAAAATGCTTAAAAGGGATCAGAAAGGTGGAGGGAGGAGGAAAAGGGCCATTGTATTTTTTTTTTTTTCCTAAGATTTTATTTGTCAGAGAGAGAGAGAGCACAAGCAGGGAGAGTGACAGACAGAGGGAGAAGCAGGCTCCCTACTGAGCAGGGAGCCCTGATAGGGACTCGATCCCAGGACCCTGGGATCATGACCTGAGCCAAAGGCAGAGGCTTTAACCCACTGAGCCACCCAGGCGCCCCAGTCATTGTCTTTCTTGACTGAAAGGTGACCACTGGTATCTTTCAAGAGAACTGTTTTCATAGAAAAGAACACAGAAACTAAATGTCAGGCTGAAGGGAAGGGAGTTAAGTGAGGGAAAAGGTAATGTTAATGGATCCTCCTTCCAGAGCAAGGCTTCTTAACTTTGGCACTTTTGACATTGGGGGCCAGATATAAAGTGACCAGTCATCTCAGTATGCTCAGGACTGAGGGGTTCCCTGGGACATAGGATTTTCCGTGTGATAACCAAGAATATCAAAGGAAAACCAAGACGGTCTGCCGAGCCAGATAATTCTTTGTTGTGCAGAGCCGTCGAGGGCATTGCAGCGTGTTTAGTAGGGTTCTTGGTCTCTGCCACTTCTAGATGCCGGTAGCATCTCCCCCAGTTGCAGCAACCAAACAAGTTTCCAGACATCGCCAAACGTCCCCAGAAGGGATGGGGGGATGGAGGCAAAACTGCTCCAATTATAAACCACTGTTCTATACCATTTGTTGGAAAAATCGGATTCTGAAAGAGGAGAAACAGAACACAAACCAGAAGGGAGCAGGAACAAGTGAATGTGAACGTGTGTGTACATTGTGATTTTCTTAAAAGAAGAGCTCTGCACATTTGCATCCAAAAGAAAAGGCTTCGAGGAAATAATGTACCTGTTTCCAGAAGAGAGAGAAGACCAGTAAGACAACAAGATCCCGTAGGACAAGGAATAGGAAAATGTGCAAAAGGCACAGGTAGAAGAACTGCCTTAGAAATAAGGAAGATGGGGCGCCTGGGTGGCTCAGTGGGTTGAGCCTCTGCCTTCAGCTCAGGTCATAGTCACAGGGTCCTGGGACCGAGCCCCACATCGGGCTCTCTGCTCAGCAAGGAGACTTCTTCCCCCCTCTCCCCCTGCCTGCCTCTTTGCCTACTTGTGATCTCTCTCTCCATCAAATAAATAAATAAAATCTAAATTAAAAAAAAAAAAAAGGAGGAAGGAAGGAAGATATGAATTCACCTGGACCTGAGAAAAGAGTAGAGGAAGGTAGAAGACCAGGAATCCACCGAAGCATAGAAAGAAATACACATGAGCACAGCAAGGTCCTCGATCTCTGCCAAGTTAAGGCAGGGAGACAGAGGATAGGAATGGGAGGAGAAAAAAAAACAGAAGTGAGGAGCTGAAGAGTGGAAAGGGGGGTTGAAGAGCCATTCCTGGAGTGTACTAAATTTAAAAAAATATATATGAATACAAGGATTATGAAGGAGCCCTGAGTCTCAAGATGATTGAAGTGTGGAGTGTGGTTGGTGGCAGGTGACAATCTGGAATGAAAAGGGTGAGAGCCAGGGAGGCCAGGTGCTTCTGAAACTTTAATGTGATAAGGGAGTCACTGGGGTGGGGTGGGGGAGGGAGTGCTAATGTGCAGATTCTGATTCAGAAGGTCCGAAGGAGGGTCCATGATTCTGTGTTTCTAACAACTTCCCAGGTGAGGTCTGCATGGGAATGGTAAGAGGGTGAGGGTGTTGATAATCACAGTGTTAAAGTAGCTAACCATTCAACAAACAAACATGGCCCTGGGGCTGCATGAGGAGTCAAGAGTAGCCAAAGGGAAGTCAAAGAATTGAGAAAACTTGGTTATACTGTGCAGGTGACTTGCCCAATGACAGCAAAGCCAATACATTTTACTAGTTGAGGGGGAAGGAAGGTGGTGAGGACTGGCAAGGTGTGAAGTGTTGTAGCCAGAGCTGGTGAGTGGCCCATAGTATTTATTGTATCAGATGAAGATAGAGGACTTCCATAAGGAAACTGAGAAGCAGTTTGCTATACATAACACTGGTCTGTTTCCCTGTGTGCTTAAGCTTCTGTATCTGGCAGGCGGGGGCATCTCTGAGCTGGAAGGTTACAACACAGGCCAGAGCTGCTGTCTGCCACAGAGGTTAGGATCTCCTCTTGTGTGCTTGTGGCTATTCCACTGGATGGACACCAGGATACCTGCAGCATTCTGAGAAGCTAGGCTGAATGGCTAATCAGTATTTCAAAGGGCAGTGATGAGAGATGGGATTATGAAACTTAGTGTCCAAGTGAGACATTAGCTGAGCTAAACCTCAAAATCCTTCTAGAAAGTCTACCTCTAAGCTAAGGGTAATAAGCCTCTGCCTCTCTTCCGCCCCTCTTTGCCTTTCTTTTTTCCATCCACATCTGGGATTTACTTTCTTCTCTTTCATCTCCCTCCTCAACCAGAAAAAGTACAATTTCAAGTAGTTCCGTGCTTCTTTAACATAACTCTATGTGCTTAATTTGAAATAAGTGACTTTAGGGGCGCCTGGGTGGCTCAGTGGATTAAGCCGCTGCCTTCGGCTCAGGTCATGATCTCAGTGTCCTGGGATCGAGCCCCGCATCGGGCTCTTTGCTCAGCGGGAGCCTGCTTCTCTCTCTCTCTCTGCCTGACTCTCCACCTACTTGTGATTTCTCTCTCTGTCAAATAAATAAATAAAATCTTAAAAAAAAAAAAAAAAAAAAGAAATAAGTGACTTTAAACTTTTATAACCTTCTTCCTCGTCTCCCAAAACAATCTAATAAGTGACTTTTTTCTTCTGTGTGATCTTGAATTACCTCCTCTCCGTCCCCCACCTTCAAGTGGACGAAAAGTCCTTAATTCAAAGAGGGTGGAGAAAGTTCTCTCCTAGAGGGATAAGGGTTAGAGTCCCGGCGAAGCATAGGGCAAAACCTAAAAAGGTTTTCGGTGGTTCAACTACACAACCTCAATACACCCCTACCCTAAACGCAGTCACTTTGAACTTTGCGATGGGGTAGGGAGGAAGAATTTAAAGGAAGGGAGAAGTGGCTAGAGTGTCAGCATCTGACATCCCTGCCTGCCGCGCCCCCTGCCGGTAGCCGCCCATTTTTGGGCAAATGAAACAGGAAGGCTTCACCGAGGATGGGTCCAGTACTCAGGTCTCCACTGTGCCTTTGGGCTAGACCTGAAGCAGCCCAGTTTTTAGCTCAACTCTTAAGCTTATTTCCTCCTTTCATAGGAAAAATAGTCAAAACAGATTTTTCATAGGTCTGGTGGGAGGGATGCGTGGGATATCCCTGTACATTTCTTTGCAATCTCCCATATATCTAAAGTCAATTCGAAATAAAAGCTGAAAATAGATTGTTCAGAAAGCACTACTTTTAACAACCAGAAATATGAGCAACAGAAGTTTTTTCTTACATTTTAAAAATCCCAAACAAGTTCTTTTAAAGAATCCTGACACTGCTTGCCAAATCCAAAAACACTCCCAGAAATGTTATTCATAATTCCTACCACGGTGTGGGAATGAGTATTTTAAGAGCAAACAAACCTACAATCAAGTAGGAAGCCAAATTGCCTTTTTCTGCTCCTTAAAATTAATACAATAACATGTCCACTGCATTTTAGAGAACGTGTTAAATTGCATTTAACCTCCGGTTTGGCATTCCCTCTAAACAAAGCCTAGAGCAAGTTTCTCAGTACATTTCCTTCCCAGCCGTTGCTAAGAGACCTCTTCAGGTGCGTAAATCATCAAGGGTTCTTTTGTGCAAGAGAGCTGAGCGAACCGTGATGGGGAACTTCCGTGATAGACTCAGGAATCATGTTCACACTCTAGCCATCTTATTTTTTTTTTTTTTTTTTGGCTTGGTTACTTTTGCCCTTGGATTTTTGGAACGCAATAACCCTTAATAGAGTTTTCCACCAAAAATTAACTTTCTGTGTAGAAGATCCCATTTATAGATGTAACCAGATTTCTCAGTAAGTGAAAGCCAGTCCTTTGGCTTTATCCTCCATTACTGTGGAGTAATTGAAGAGGGCCCTTAAGCCCGGGCCTGCTGTTGACTTTTGACCTTTGACCTGTAGAGGGGTTGGGAGACCAGGAGAGGCTGCATGCCAGGGCAAACAGTTCACAACAATGTTCTCTCTGTTTACACAGTCTTGGACTCTTGGGTGCTGCAGAAATGGGAAAAGCATTTGGGCAGAAAGACTGGTTTGACGGAAATACCAACAAAGTCCGACTGTATATATTGGCGCCTACTACATTTCATGCCACCTTTTCTGCAAAGATTTTTGTTGCTTACCTTGCTGTACTCTCAAAGGATCTGGTGGGTATTTACTTTTTTTTTTTTTTTTTTTTTTTGAGTTTCCAAATTCTGATGAGTTTTTTTTTTTTAAGATTTTATTTATTTATTTGGCAGAGAGAGAGAGATCACAAGTAGGCAGAGAGGCAGGCAAAGAGAGAGGGGGAGGCAGGTCCCCTGCTGAGCAGAGAGCCCGATGCGGGGCTCGATCCCAGGACCCTGAGATCATGACCTTAGCCGAAAGCAGAGGCTTAGCCCACTGAGCCACCCAGGCACCCCTCTATGATGAGTTTTAAAACCATTTTTCTTTAAAAGCCTACTTTTGGGGAGAAGAATAAAAAACAGCGCAAGGCAAATTCAGTGTATGTAGTATATAGATCCCCAATCAGCAAGTAGAAGCGTGGAGTTCTGAATTGTCAAAGATTGTTGACCCCCAGTCAAGTCTAGAGCAGACCTCTTCTAGCTCGAGATCCTACAATTGTAACAAGAACCAGACTCCTGTGTGAAGCTATAAATTCATATAATCCTGGGCGATCAATTCCTGTCCCTGGTGCCTTATAACAGTGGCCCAGAGAGCCCCTGGCTGATAGGAGCAGAACTCTAAAAGTGTGGCTTGCTCTTGATGTCCTGGTGACAGGAGCCCACCAACAGCCCAGTGTCACTAAAGTCCTCCTCACGACTCTGAGGAAAAGGTGGTGGTTTCTTTGTCAAGGACACAAAGACCTCCTCCATATACCCCCGCTGGAGGCCTCTAGAAGAATACCCTATCTTGACTGTTTCCTATCAGCAAAGAAAAGTGGCTAAAAGAGCCATTTCCTGGCCAAATCCTGAGATGTAAATACTCCTACCCCGGGGTCAAATATCAAGAGATATGTTCATGACAAATATGGACACAGCCGGACTGCCTTGCACCAGACCCCCGGAAGGCAGCTGGAGTAGACCAAGCACACTGTCCCCCAGATCTGTGGCACTAGAGAAATCTTCTACCGGGGCCACTGGACTCCTAAATCCGCTAGTTACAGATCACCAGTTAGAAGCTTTGGTAACCTTACAGGAGCCTAAACTTTGCCCTCTGAGAAATGGGCGCACTGGTGTCAGCACAGTAGCTGGCCCAGTGAGGTTAGTTTCCCGGGGTAGTGGGATGGGGAGCACAAGCCAACAGAAGTGGGACAGCGGTCCGTCCCAGCATCGTGAGGGAAGGTCTAACGCAAGGGGAACAATACCCGGGGTCAAACGACACACTCGCTCCCCATCTTGAGAGGTTATCAGACAGCTGAGGGTGAGGTTTGCTAACTTAACCATTTTGGAGGAAAGAGCCAGAGGCAGAGAAAGCACACGATACCAGACCCCTGGGGAGAAAGGCAGAACCCAAATCAAGAGGCATTCTGCTCGGCCCAATCCTGTGTTTGCTTTGTCCACTGAGAAAACTTTCGAAGAAAAAATGATCTTTATCTAAACGGAGTTTCTTTTGATAATTCAATGCTCTAGTTAAATTTCAAGGACTCAATTAAAGTTGTATATAAAAACTGTACCGTGGGGTGCCTGGGTGGCTCAGTGGACTGGGGCCTCTGCCTTAAGCTCGGGTCATGATCCCAGGGTCCTGGGATGACTGGAGTCAGGCTCTCTGCTCAGCAGGGAGCCTGCTTCCCTTCCTCTCTCTCTCTCTGCCTGCCTCTCTGTCTACTTGTGATTTCTGTCTGTTAAATAAATAAATAAAATCTTTAAAAAAAAAAACACAAAAACCTCTACCTTTAGAGGAAAAAAATTAAATACCATGCAATGTTAACACTTATCTTACGTTTTTAAGACACACAAATTCCAAGAGGGTCTCTGTGAGGAATCTAAATTCTGACATTTTAATTTGGGGTACTTGAATGTCATTTCAAAGTTCCTAAGAGAATGTGCTACCAAATATGCAAAACAGAAGACTTTTTTTTGCAGATTTGGAAAACACATCAGAACTTTTTTGTGTCCATAAAAATTAAGTTCCAGGCAAAAAGAATCCCAACATTACTTATTTCATATTCAAGACACAAAAATTCTCTCTACTCTAAAAATGTTGAGTCCCCATACAAGTTTATGGACTCCGTGCTAGACAGTCTGCCAGAAATTCATGCATTATTGACCTTCAAACAGTTTAACTGAGCAGCTCAAAGTCAGCTAATTACCTGCATACACGAAACCCGAGACCGTCTTTTTTCGGCGCCCGTACTGAATCACACTGTGAGAAAGGTATCTTCTACATGCATTAGAGATGACAATAGAGCATGAATAAAACAGCCTGCAGATCCACTCAAGTTTAAATTAAAAAAAAAACAAAAAACGATGTTTTGTTCTAAGTAATCCAAGAAGCTTCTCTGATTTTTAAACTGCACTTTTATCCAAGACAGAATTTCCAGATTCCTTTAACATTAAAACTAATCCTGCACTTTTAAAAATGCAAGTATTTTGTCGCAATGTGTATCTCATCAGAGATAAGATGCTGTGCAGAAATCTCCATGGCTTGAAATAGTTAGATCTATTGTGTTATAACCTTAAATAGGTTCAGAAAATCAAACAAAATTGGAACAAAAAAGAGAGGTTTCAGGCCAGCAAAACCAAGCCCCTCTCCGTGTCTCCCTTTTATTTTAGTAAAATAAAAGCATGCAAACACTTTCCCTGGCACTTAGAAACAAAAGAGTTCCAAAGACACAGAGACTGGCTCTAGATCTGAGGGTAGTCGGGTTATCACCCAGGGAAGCTGGGATTCTTTCTCAAACATAGTGATGTTTATTTTGAACTCCTAGACACACACCTCCCCTTCTGGGACATGTCCTCTGTTGAAAAGGCTTTGCTCAGGAGCCTGAGCTGTTCCAACACCACGGTAATAACCACACTTCGCCCTGTCAGGGGTAGTAAATTAGTCGCCCCTTTCTTTTCGAGGGATATAGTCACGAATAACCACTATCAGCCGAATTGCAGAGGCTTTGGGCCTTTATGACAGGGGCCGCCATGATTCAGTTGTCAGACAGAACGTAGGACGTAGAAAAGACACAGAAGTGGCCCTACTTCGGGGAGCCCTTTGGCCTCTAGCAGCCTTCCCCCTGACCAGCACTCTCATTCTGGGTAGAGCTATGGGGACACCTGGCCGGGAGGGAAGGGTGCACATGACTCAAAACGGCTGGCTTTGTTTTGTTTTGTTTTTTAATTTATTTTTTTTTTAAGATTTTTATTTATCAGATAGAGATCACACGTAGGCAAAGAGGCAGGCAGAGAGAGAAGAGGAAGCAGGCTCCCTGCTGAGCAGAGAACCTGATGCGAGGCTCGATCCCAGGACCCTGGGATCATGACCTGAGCTGAAGGCAGAGGCTTCAACCCACTGAGCCACCCAGGCGCCCCTGTTTTTTTCTATTTGAGGGAGAGAGCACATGCAGGGGGTGGGGGAAGCAGCAGAGGGAGACGGAGAAGCAGACTTCCACTGAGCAGGGAGTCTGATGTGAGGCTTTATCCCAGGACCCCAGGATCACGACGTGAGCCTAAGACAGACGCTTAACCCACTGAGCCACGCAGGTGCTCCCACCCTTGAGTCCTCCCTGCCTGTTTTTTTTAAAACACTAAAACTCAGTACCTCGACCCCAAAGCCCTCCAGGCCCTGTGGTGCCCTTGCCCTAACCTCTCTTCCTTTCAGACCCCCACTCTGGATATGTTAATGACTTTACCCCAACGGAGTCCATTTTCTAAGGCTGTCAAAATTAATTACCATAAATTTAATGGCTTAAAACAACACAAATTTATTATCTCACAGTCTATAGATCACTTGTTCCTCTGCTCCGGGCCCATGGCCCAGGCTCTCGTTGGAGGCTCTGGAGGAGAGTCAGCTTCCACACTTATTTATGTTTTGGGCAGAATTCAGTTCCTTGTGGTTGTAGGACTTAGGACTCAAGTCCCTGTTCCCTTGATGGCTGTCAGAAGGGAGCCTCTCCTCAGCAATTTAAAGCCACCTGTATTTGTCACGTAGCCCCCTTCATCTTCAAAGACAGCGTGGAGTCTTTTTTATGCTGTGATTCTCTCCGACTTGCCCTTCTGTTGCTTCCCTTCGGTTCCAGCCGGATAAAGTTCTCTGCTTTTAAGGGCTCCGGTGATTAGATCAGCCCTCCCAGGTAATCCAGGATAACCTTCCTCAAGTCCAAAACAGAACTACATCTGCACAGTCCCATTTGCTTGCCACGTAAGGTAACATATTCACAGGTTCCAGGGGTTTGGACGTGGCCATCTTTGGGTGCCATTCAGCCTACCAACCAGGTGTAAGGCCTGGGGGGCAAGGAAGAACTGAGGAGGGAGGCACAGGTCTAAACTGCAGCGGCCCTGCATGTCCCTAAAAATGGCCATGCAGAATCCCTTTTCTTGGCCCTTGAGGCCAACCTGGGACTGATTGAAGATGAACCTTCTTTCCTAGATTCCGGAGGCCACACACGACAATGCCAGGGACTGGCAGCTCAGAGTCATGGAAATGAATAGAAAAACCACCATACAAAATCGGGGGGCCAAACAACAAACCAACGTTGTTGTTTGAGTAATAGATAAATTTAAAAAAAGGTCCCTGTAACAAAGAAGCTGTCCTTTGCATACATAGTCCTCACGTAACGAATGAGCATTATGCCGGAAGTCAAGGGACATGATTGCGGTTCCAATCCAGGTTCTGCTCTGTGGCTCCGATTAAACCAGCTCTCTTCTCTGAGTCTCCGTTTTCCTGGTCTATACATGTGGGGCTGAGCTAGATCAGTGTTTCCCAAAACGTGTTCTGTGGGGCACTCATTCCATGAAACACTCTACAAGGAAAGGTCCCGAGACTTAGTGTTTGAGAACACTGGCTGGAGTCACAGGAGCATTTTTAAAGGCTCTGAGACCTGTGATGGATAATTGAGTTTATTTAAGCCGATGTTTCCCATTCATGCTTGGCTGCAATCTCCTTTCTCCAAAACCTTGTGTTACCCGTTGGCTGTGACTTCTCTCCATAGTCTGTGCTCTCATCTGGGAAAATTTGTCCCTGTTTCCTCCACCTAGAGCACACTTCCCCAGGCCTGTGTTTGAGGATCACGAAGACTGGCTCAGATGCTGACTTGACTCTCCCCTGAATTGTTCTCTGAGCCCATCAGCCAGAGTTCTCCTTCCCACAGGGTCCCCTTATGAAACACCGAATGAGCACTACCCTGGCATAACATTAGTAGCATTAGTACTCCTAATACAGGGATGTTACCACAGTCGAGTTCTGCAATCATTTTGTACCCAGAAAATATTTATTGAGTACCTACTCTATGTCAGTTCCTGGGAATACAACTGGGATCAGAGCACAGTCTTTGCCTTCAGGGGGCTCTGATTCTAATGGGAGAGCGGCAGTTGGAGGCAGTCATAACCCAATAGGTGGGCTATATCTGGTAGGACTAGGACTGTCTTCCTGGTCTCCCTCCTTTTTTTTTTTTTTTTTTTAAGATTTTATTTATTTGGTGCGCCTGGGTGGCTCAGTGGGTTGAGCCGCTGCCTTTGGCTCAGGTCATGATCTCAGGGTCCTGGGATCGAGTCCCGCATCGGGCTCTCTGCTCAGCAGGGAGCCTGCTTCCTCCTCTCTCTTTCTCTGCCTGCCTCTGCCTACTTGTGATCTCTCTCTGTCAAATAAATAAACAAAATCTTAAAAAAAAAAAAAAGATTTTATTTATTTATTTGTTAGACAGAGATAAGTAGGCAGAGAGGCATGCAGATGGAGGGGGAAGCAGGCTCCCTACTGAGCAGAGAGCTCGATGTGGGGCTCGATCCCAGGACCCTGAGATCATGACCTGAGCCGAAGGCAGAGGCTTAGCCCACTGAACCACCCAGGTGCCCTCCAGGTCCCCCTCCTGAATGCCACTCTCAGAAGCTGGTGGGTGCCTGGGCACGGCCATCATAAGAAGAGTCAGACATGCCGCCGTGCAGACATTTGCACAGCAGCACAACAGCCCAGGATAATAAAGAGAGCCCTACAACTGGTCAGGCTGACCCAGGCTCAAGTCCTCCACCTCCATGTACTGACTATGACATACTGACTTTTCTTTTCCCAACCCCCACAGCCTGTGTGACCAGACGCCAGTCCTGCCCATGACGTTCTCCCCAACCGACCGTTCAGGTTGGTAAAACCTAGGCTAGCCCTGCTTTGTTCTCTTCAGTACTATTTTACTGTGACACCTGGTGGCAGATACCATAGGTTGACACATTCAACACACATTCCCAGTCACCTTTGTCATGGTCTGCCTCCAGTGTAGAGGTCGGAAAATGTATCACTCAATTTCCCAACCTCTCTTAAAACTAGTGGGCATGCGACGTCACTTCGGTCCCTGGGATAAGGCAGGCAGGGACCACTGCTAGAAGAGACCTCACAAGGAAAAGCCCTGCCTTCATCTTTTTTCCTTTCCTTCTTGACTCTTCCAGCACGGAACCCGAAGAGGAGGCAGCCATCTTGTGACCATTAGGTGACAAACATGATGTCAAAAGACGACTCTTTGAGGAAGGCGGAGCAGAAAGAGAGTAAAAAGCCCAGGTGTCTGGTCACCTAGTTGAGCCACCGTGCGGGCCCCAGGCTGCCAACCCCCAAGCTTCTTTTCATGAGGCAAATCTACCCAACATTTGCTTGTGCCATTGTTAGGGTGTCTCCTGTAACCGGCGGCAAAACACATCTCCAGTCAGACTTCTTAGTCAAGGGCTTTTGACACTGGTTTTCTCCACATATTTTCTGCTGTGGGCGAAGTGTTTGTCCTGCCAAGGGCTGCAGGAAATCTTCTGGATTCTCTACCAGCTGGACTTTTATTTCAGTGCCTTAAAATGCTGCAAAACTAGGATACCATAGTGATGGGTATTCACAGAAAAGATGTCGGGGCTCCTGCTGCCTTACTCATCATTATCATGCCAAGTCTGGGATAAGCCTTGAGAAGAATGAGAAGCAGAAACTTGACCTAGGGTTGCTAATTTTTAACAGCTTGGGGAGACCCGTCCTGGGAAGGCTACAATAGGCACTGTCCTCCGGATGAGGAAGGATTTCCTTTTTGCAGGTAGAAATCAGAGGGGAAGATAAGAACTGTCAGGGCGGTAGGGCTGGCCCTCCGATGGCCATCTACAGTTAGAGCCCTGAGAACGGGACGCCTTTCAAACTCTCCTGAAAGGAAGCCTTGTGAACTGGAGCCAATAAGTCAGTATCACCGTCCACGATGTAAGATTAACTCGGCATTTAAAGAGGCGAATCATGAATAAACACCACATCTATTTCAGGAGGAGGTAATCCTTGCCATTTGTTGAAAAAAAGTTGCCTTTGGTCCCGAAAGAGCCTGGATCCACTTCCCCACCCCCACCCCACCCCGCCAGTTCACCTCTGCAGCTGGGTCTGGGCGGTGGTGCATGGAGCCCAGGAGAGGTCCCCTGCTCCAAACAGGACTGGGGTCCGGGGTGCTGGGAGCAGGGAGAGGGCCCCAGTCTACATCATGAGATGAACACTTAGTGCCGCCTTTTCTCCCAGACCCCACACACACCGCACACACGTACGCCTTTACCGAAGGTCGCTCAAATAGCCGCCTTGTCTGCAAAGTTCCTGTTGATGGAGGTGGGGGATCAGGTGGCCCAGAATAATGACCAGGACCCGCCCCATAATCCAGGGAGGGTTATCCATGCCCACAGGTGCTGGGGGCTGCTCAGGGCTTGGCCACCCTCACGCCCACCTGGGAGCCGCACCTGCCCCAGTCTGGAAATCATCACGGAGTTTCTGCATCAATGGTCTCTTTCTCTTCTCCCAGACTATCTGCTAGGCTCCAGCTGCTTTCAAGTGGATTATGGGTTATTTTGGCCTCTTGAAATATTAACTTTTAAAAGATAAAAGTACTGTATCCAGGGATACAGTTCATATCAATGTAGTTTTATTGAAAAGTCCTTCTAAGCTGTGGGAGACTTGAAAGATGTAAACTTTTCGATTTTAAGATTGTGAATTTCTTTTCTTCAATCACACCCTTCATGTCACATCTGGGCAGATGTGACTGCACCTCAGCAGGCCTTTAGCAAATTTTCACAAGGTCACTGCCTTAGACATGAAATGAAAGTTCACCATCCTGAGAAATCTTGAAAGAGGCTGTAGGTCTTGCTTCCTATCAGTGGCTCTGATTTTTACAGGTGGGGTCGTAAGACCTCTGATTCGAGCTGCCGAACGCCTACCTCACACCAAGCCATCCATTACTGCACCTCTGACCCGAAGCAGCCATGCATTTTCTCAGGTTACGTGCTGGTGGAAAGAGTGTGGGTTCGTACCCATCATGCTGTATGTCTAGGCAGAAACCGCTAGGGTCCATCTGTAACAGGTGCCTTCACCCTTTGCCTTCTACATAGAATAGACATGGCTTCCCTACCCCATTCAAAGTTTCAGCCCAGAAAAGGGGCTCCAACATATATTTATTTTAATAAAACCCAACATGGGGCTTGAACTCACAACCCTGAGATGAAGACCTGAACTGAGATCAAGAGTCAGACGCTGGGGCGCCTGGGTGGTTCAGTGGGTTAAGCCTCTGCCTTCAGCTCAGGTCATGATCCCAGCGTCCTGGGATCAAGCTCTACATCGGGCTCTCTGCTCTGCGGAGAGCCTGCTTCCTCCTCTCTCTGCCTGCCTCCCTGCCTGCTTGTGATCTCTCTCTCTGTCAAATAAACAAATAAAATCTTTAAAAAAAAAAAAAAAAGAGAGAGAGAGACGCTTAATGGACTGAGCCACTCTGGTGCTCCCAACAGATCTTTTAAAACACTACTTTCTAGATTATTGCTTCTCTAGTCCCCTCTTTTTCCTGTTTAGGAGTCTTTCTTTTTCTTTTCTTTTAAGATTTTATTTAACAGAGAGAGAGTGTGCAAGTATACAAGAAGGGGGATCAGCAGAGAAGTAGGCTCTCCATAGCAGGGAGCCCAATGGGGACTCGATCCTGAGACCCTGGGACCATAACCTGAGCTGAAGGCAGACCCTTAGCCCACTGAGCCACCCAGGCGCCCCTTACTGGCTAGGAGTCTTAAGACTGACATTCTTGGGTCCCTCATCCGGCTCCCCGGTCAGCAGCGAGTCTGCTTCTCCGTCTGCCCTTCACCCTGCTCTCTCTTGGTTGCTTTCTCAAATAAATAAAATCCAAAAAAAAAAAAAAAAAACAACTTTTTACTTAGGAAATACCCCTCTCCTAAGTACTGCACAGTGTTCCTGCCACCAACATGCTGCTCACTTCACCAACCCTATATGCAGTCCGCCGCCTCGCCTTTCCAATGCCACCTCAACCCAAGGCCCGGTGCCTAAACCCAGGTGTCCAAGAGCAAGGACACTTCTCGTGGAAGTGCCCGGAGCGACACACACATCGGGGTCATGAGAGTCCTATACCTGTCTTGCTTCTAACTATGACACAATGGAGCAAACCATTAGCAAGAGAAGCAGAAACTAAGAGTTGGAGCTTTCTAGGTAAATGTTCCTGAAATCTTGGGATCCTCAGCTAAGTTAATTTACAACTCTATAGTGTGCGAACTCCAGAGAGATTTAATGAACCCTGAAGGTGTGTTTATATTTCAAGGGCACATGAGGCCCATGACCTTGGAAATAGCTCTAGGTCATAAAAACTGGAGCCACCAGGGTCACTCTGGCTCCTGCAGAGATGTATTTATATTCCAGAAGGTCAGAGGGAGAACCCAGGATCTTTTCTGTCCGGTCTCCAAATAACAAAGGTGTTTCTCCACCCCCCCAACCCCCCCCAACCCCCCACCCCCCCACCCCCCGTGGGAGAGGACAAAGAAGCAGTTGCCTCTTTCTCCTGAATATAAGGAAGGAAAATCCCTTTTTCTCCACCCCTTTTTCATCACCTCTGGAGAGTCTAACCACCTATGCTGGAGATTTTTCCATCTGGCTTTCATCACGTTGCCCCAGGGGTAAGCAACTGGGCTATGATGGGGAAGATCCTGGTGCCAAATAATTATTTGCCTAAGAATATTTTTTTATTTTTGTGTGAATAATAACTAATCTATCATGTGCATTCAGAATAAAATTAATAGAGATGCTTACAAAAGCCCAACAGTTATGGCAACAAAGATGATGGCATCCTATGTGTCACGTGGCTTACTGCAAGAGACAGACTGAGCCCAGAGGCTGGTTAGCAGGATTTGAAGAATATCCACAGGAATTAGCAGCTGGGCTGAAAAGACTGAGAAATGTGTGAGTACGGGATTAGGAGATAAGCTTGGAGCATCCAGATAAGGATTTTGCTCTTTGCTCCAGAGGGACCCAAAAATCCTTACAGGGGGGCTTCAAGTGGGACAGGAGAAGCCTGTGTTGCTCTCCTACAGGAGAGGAGGAGACAGACTTAATCAGCTCCCGAGTCTGGGGGTCGAGTCAACACCGCAGGGGAAGGGGTCTGGATCACCACTCTGGAGACCCTTCCCAGCTCCCCTCTGCTCCCTAGTTCCTTGGAACCGCAGCTGACTCTTCTGTCTCAGAAGGCCCTGCACTAGTCCCTTTACACAGGGGGAGACGGGGACACTGGCTCCAGGCACCATGTGGGGAGAGAGGATGCAGAGCACGGGGTAAATGGAGATGCTGCAGAATGTGGACTGGAGGCTCCCTGAGCAAGGACAGGGAGTCCTGGAGCATTCTCGCACGTGCCCAGCAGAGGAAGGAGAGGGCGGTTATGAAACCCCACTCTGTAGCCTGCGTTTTGCCCCACTTCTGCATTCTCCACTGGGAAGGAGACAGCTTCTCCCTGCAGCTGTGATTTCATCCCGTAAAAGCTAATTTTAACTGCTTAGGAGTTTGTGCAAAACTTTGCAGGGGGAGAAAAGGAGTTTAAAAACTGCTTCATATGAAACAACAACAACAAAACAACAACAACAACAAACTACTTCGTATGGCTTTCTGTGTTATGGCTTCTGAACCAACAGCAGAAATTGACTTGGATGCTCTGTGCTCCTCTCCCCCACTCCCTCCCTCAGGGAAGGCTGCATAGAGAAGGCTGTCCTTGTTTTTTGTCACTGTGAGTGGAATGGACATCTCTTAGTCCTGAGGCTCTCTGACATTCAGGAGAAAACCATTGGCTTCTTACCATCAATTTGGAGACCTGAAATCTTACTAGATTCTAGGTGTGGGAGACTCCGTGCAGATGTGTTTGCTTCGGGAAAGGCAGTGAGGAATGAGATTTTGTAGAAATCAGATGCTCGCATTTGTGGAATGGGTCAACTCAGACTCTATGACTGACAGGTAAAATGCACTTTTATAAAAATCCTTGCAAGAAAGGCCCCGATAGCTGGGCAGAAGTTCTCCATAGCATGAGAAAGAGGCAGCCCTCTCTTCTTGCTGCTCCAAGCAAGGAAAAGCCACGGTTTTGTTTTGTTTCCAGGTTTTCAGCTCTGCTAAACTATAATAGGTGTGGTTGCCATGTGTGCTGAACTCTGGGAATGCTGAAAGACCCCCTTTTGGGTGCGTGCGGAATGTGCATGTGTGTGGAAAGCATGAATGCTGGTGGGCCTGTCTGGATTGTACACAGGTGCCACGGAAAGGGCTGTTGTCTGGTGGGGCTGCCGCTGATGGAGCCAGCCTCAATCCTGGAGGGATTCCCAGGAAAGCCGCAAGGCAGAGGAAGGTCAAAATCAGGAGAAGCCTGGCCCCTTCACCAGCTCTGGCACTTTGAATCAGAGGGGACTTTGGGCCCTCTCTCGGCGAGATCTCATTGCTGTTGGCTTTGTGTGTTCGGCCTTTCTGACCTTTCTGGCCATTTGTGCCTTTTCTGGTTCTGGCAGGGGTCACTCAGCTGGTCTGACTCCCCTCTGATCACCCAGGGCAGCGGTCACCATGGAGGGCTGATCCTCTCTAGGCTTTGCACTGGCTCACGATCAGGACAGTTAGAGCGGGGACAGGTTACATCTATTTCAAAAAAATCTTTTAATTCAGAATTCTGCCCTGACCAGTCTCCCGGACATGCTGTAGCTTTCGCTCTCCTCTAACAATAATCCCAGATCAGCTTGCCTAAAAAAGGGTCTTAGGAGATGCAGATGTAATGATTAATTAAGTTTGTGTGAATTGTGTGAAAATGCTCTGTGAAAAGGCTTTTTGTCTCTGTTGCACCCAGCCCCTGTGGGTGAAATGTCTAAGAGAGAGCAGAGGATGATGGAAAAAACTCCGTGAAGTTACAGTCCTGAGACACACTGACTTAGGGACAATGAAAGGAGAGCCAAAATCAAGGCCCCAGAGAAGGGAGAACTTCAGACCCAGGAGATGAAGGGCGGGCGATTCATGATGTTTGTTTTTCAGAATCCTGGAGCCGTCCTCCGAGAACACTCCTCACTGCTCTCCTGACCTGCTGCCCACCACTGGGCCCCTCTCCATAACTGCCAGCCTTGCTGCTGTCAGCACCCCAAATTGAAACCAAGCACTGCCCGTGCTCCTGAAGCCTGACAGCTCACCAGACAGGAAGGGATGAGCCCAGCTCCTGCTTGAAACTGACTGCCTGAAGTCAGTCCCTCTGCAAATAAGAACTGAATGGAGTAATTTGGGCCAAAGTGGGGGAAACCCCAAAATTTATCAACTGGTGGAAGGCCTCCTTAGGGATCTTATGCACTTAGGCCGCCTGACTGATATATAATCCCACTTGGGGGCCCTACAAGCTGTAAACTCTCTGTTCCCAGGGATGCCATGTGTACCCTCTGGGGGTGTATGAAAGGCCGGCATTAATTTATCTCTGGGGAAAACACTGACCTACACCTAGAGGCGCTTATCGGAAATATTCCAAATGTCAGGACGCCCAGGTGGCTCTGCCGTTCAGTCTCTGCCTTGGGCTCAGGTCATGATCCCAGGGCCCGGGGATCCAGCCCCACATCAGGCTCCCGGCTAGTGGGAAGCCTGCTTCTTCCTCTCCCACTCCCCTGGCTTGTGTTCCTTCTCTCTCTCTCCCTCTCTGTCAAATAAAATCTTTAAAAGAAGAAGGAAGAGGAGGAGGAGGAGGATTTTAAAAATTTTATTTATTTGACAGAGACACAGCAAGAGAGTCTATCCAGCTGAAACTGGGCATAAGCCTCAGGCCAGGCAGGCAAGGTTAATTCAGAAACATGGAGAAGCCACCAGCCATTCTAAGGTAGACCTTGAAGGTAAATAAGGTTTGTTCAGTTGACAAAAGCCAGGAGCCTTGGAGGCTGAGGCTAAGACCACTGCAGTGGGATGACCTCGTCCTGCCCTTGGAGTTCTGCGGGCAAGAGCTGGGTAAGTGTGGTTTACAACAAACCCAATGGACTTGACCTTATCTCCTGCTGGTCAGACTAAAATAAACTGACCAGAGGAAGGAGTGGCATATTATGGAAATATTTAGCAGTAGCCCCTATGGAGAAACACAAGGAGGTGCAATCCCTGGGTAGAGAGAAAAGTTTGTGTTTCTGTGCAGCTGGGGTTTTCTGAATAAATTTGCTAAAAACTTCAGATCCTGAGCTAAGAGCCAAGCCTTGGAAAGTTAATTTTCAACTGCAGAGGTTGAGAGCTCCAGAGAGATTCACCTAATTCTGGAGGTTGATATTATATGTGTTTATATTTCAAGGGAAATGAGACTCAGAACCTTGAAGACCTCTTTAGGTCAAAAGCTGGAGCTTATCTGACTTCAGAGAGATGTGTTTACATTGCAAAGGGTTAGAGAACCCAGAATGCTTTCCTACCCTGCCTCCAAGTAGCAAAGGTTTTTCTCCTTTTGGGAGGGAAAGGAGAGGCAAATGCCCTTCTCCTCTGGAAATAGAAAATTGATTCTATGGAATGTCCAGCCACGTGTGTGGGAGGTTTTCCGAACTGCCCTTCACAGTGTTGCCCTGGGACTGGTGTAGTTTGTGATAGCTAATCCACTCCAGGATGTCAGTGTGAGAAACTCTTTGGACCACTCCTGGCAAAACAAAGCTGGTGGAAACCATGAAACAAAAGACCAAAGTTCCTGGAAATTCTAAGGGCATATGTCAAATGAAGAAACATTTATTGAAGAAAATCTAGTTAAACTTGATAAGAACCAAGAGTCTGTGGCTAATGAGCCACCACCCTCTCCCCACCCCATCCTTCCCCCACCTCCAGCTCAGTTTGATGAAGGTCTCACTCTGGGCAAATATGGCCAAGAAGTCGGGGCTCCCCTTCCCTCAGCTCCCAATCAAAGTTTAGCATCTTTCAATGGGAGGGGAAGTCTGCCCACATTTTCCATCCCCTCCAATTCCAGGCTGAAGAAGCTAAACTGAAATTCCTGGGGATCATAGCTGAAGGGTTAGGGACTCCCTTTTGTCTACCCAATCCCTACTCACCCCGTCCTAGCTCTGCTCCAGGCGCAGCAAGCCAAGACCCCAGGGACCCCAACCACCTTCACCCCAGCTCACTCCTAGGGCATAGGGTCCACCCTGGAGAGTTACCATGGTCTTCAGCTCCCAGAGCACGGGCTCAGTTTGGCCACAGGAAGAGGCAGTCCATAAGCACGGAAATTCCAAAGCATTCCGAGAAGGAAGGACTCTATCTGAAGAAGTCTGTAGGAAAGGTCAAGCCTCAGGGTACTCCTAAACACAATAGCTCCTCTTAAGAACAGTGGGATAAACTGTAGACCAGCTAACCCACTAGAAAGGACCAGAAAAAGGTATCTAAAAAGAACTTTCCTGGGGTCAGGAAAAAAACAAAAGAGTGACCTCAAAAAACCATCCCTGCCAGAATTTAATTGGATCAGACTGCTGAGCAAGTTTGCCCCGGGGCACTGTTGAAAACAAAAGAACAATGAGTCCTAATTAGAGCCTAATAAGAGTGGTGGGACATCAAATGAAGCGGACATCTTACCCTAGAGCTCAGGGAAAGACACAAAGTGTTTTCAAGAGCTAAAGCCACTGGCAGCCCCGGGTACCATGTGCACGACCAGGAGCCACACCAGAGTTTCCTGGCTGGTGGGGAAATGGATATTGCTAACATAGCCTAGTCAAGCCTCAAGATGAAATACAAGTCCCAGAGAGGGCAAAGAGGAATCTGTATCTAGAGCTGCTGTAATAGATTAACTGAAAGGTCCAGTTTTCAACATAAGACCTGCAAAGAACCAGGAACCTGGGACCCACATGCTGGAGGAAAATCAGGCAACAGAAACTGCCAATGAAAGGGACCAGATGCCAAGTTTAGACATCAAAGTAGCCATGATATGTCCTAGGAACTGCTTAACAAAGTAGACATCTCACCAAAGAGACACTATTGATGAAAAGAAACTATAAAAACTAAATGAAGGGCGCCTGGGTGGCTCAGTCGGTTAAGCAGCTGCCTTCGGCTCAGGTCATGATCCTGGGGTCATGGGATCGAATCCCATATCGGGCTCCCTGCTCAGTGGAGAGCCTGCTTCTCCCTCTGCCTCTTCTGCCTGCTGCTCCCAGTGCTTGTGCTCTCTCTCTCTTTTTCTGACAAAAAACCAAAATCTAAAAAAATAAGAATTAAAAAATAGTAACTAAATGAAAATTCTGGAGTTGGAAAGTACAATGACCAAACTTCAGAATTCATTTGAGGGACTCAGCAGTAGACTAGAACAGTAGACTTGATCTGGCAAGGAACCTGAAAATAGATCAACAGAGATTATAAAGCCGAAGAACAGAAAACAGGATGAAGAAAAATGAAAAGAGCCTCAGAGAAATGCAAGACTCCTTTAAGAGCACTAATCCATGTGTAAGGAGGGAGGTGGAAGAAAGAGAAAGGAGCAGAAAAAATATTCGAAGAAATAATAGTTAAAACTTCCCAGATTGGCTGGAAACCAATCTATATATCCCAGAAGCTCAAAAAGTTTCAAGTAGGGTCGCGCTACACACAGACACATTGGAATGAAGACATGGAAAGACAAAGACAAAAAGAAAATCCTGAAAGGTGCAAGAGAAAAACAACTGCTCACATACAAGGGAACCCCAAGTAAATTAACAGCTGACTTCTCACCAGAAACAAGAGAGGCCAGAAGACAGTGTATAATCTATTTTTTCACGGTACAACATAATTAAAGTGATGAAATAGGAAGGCTTGGGTGTCTCAGTGGGTTAAGCCTCTGCCTTCGGCTCAGGTCATGATCCCAGGGTCCTAGGATCAAGTCCCATACCAGGTTCCCTGCTTCTCCTCCTGCTTGTTGCTGCCCCTGTTCCCCCTGACAAGATCTTTTTTTTTTTTTTAAAGATTTTATTTATTTATTTGACAGAGAGAAATCACAAGTAGGCAGAGAGGCAGGCAGAGAGAGAGGAAGGGAAGCAGGCTCCCCGCTGAGCAGAGAGCCCGATGTGGGACTCGATCCCAGGACCCCGAGATCATGACCTGAGCCGAAGGCAGCGGCTTAACCCACTGAGCCACCCAGGCGTCCCCCCCTGACAAAATCTTTAAAAAAAAAGAAGAAGAAGAAGAAGTGATGAGACAATAAACTGTCCCTGATTCAGAACAACTCAGGTGTGTACTCCAGATAAAATTAATAAAGATGAATATTAAACACCAAACAATACTTTAAAAGATTTTAAAATTTAATGACTTTTTGGGATGCCAGGGTGGCTCAGTTAAGCATCTAACTTTGGCTCAGGTCATGATCCCAGGGTCCTGGGACCAAGTCTCCAGTCAGGCTCCTTGCTCGGTGGGGAGGGAGTCAGCTTCTCCCTCTGCTCATGTGCTCCCTCTCACTCACTCACTCTCTCGAATAAATCTTTAAAAAAAAAAAAAGACTTGGGGCACCTGGGTGGCTCAGTGGGTTAAGCCTCTGCCTTTGGCTCTGGTCATGATCCCAGGGTCCTAAATCAAGCCCTGCATCAGGTTCCTTGCTCAGCAGAGACCCTGCTTCTCTCTCTCCCTCTGCCTGCCGCTCTACTTATTTGTCCTCTCTGTCAAATAAATAAATAAAATATTTTTTAATAAATAAAATCTTTTAAAAAAAATAAAGACGTTTTACTGACACAACTGTACAAGAATTGTATTAGAAAGTGAGTTAAGAGGAGCCTGGGTGGCTCAGTCAGTTAAGCAACTGCCTTTGCCTTAGGTCATAATCTCAGGATTGAGGGATCCAGCCCGGCATCAGGTTCCCTGCTCAGCAGGGAGCCTGCTTCTCCCTTTCCCTCTGCTGCTCCCCTTGCTTGTACTTTCTCCCTCTCTCCCTCGCTGTCAAATAAATAAAATCTTAAAAAAAAAAAATGAGTTTAAAACCCATTATACATTTTGCTCATGGAAAACGCCCTAGAATATCGGGGCTCCCTCTTCCTCCCATTCTTCTTGCAAGGATGGAGTTGTGTTTGACTTTGTGTGTCTCCCCTTATCCTATCATGGAATGATATTTGGTCTCCAGCCCCAGTTCCTGGTTCCTAAAACCCCTGGAATTTCCTGAATGATAAGGGTGACTGCCAGGCCCCTTTAGATAGCCTCAGGATGGGGCTGGTTGCCAGAACAAGCTTCATTTAGAAGCCTGGAACTTTCAGTCCCACTTCTTCATCTCTAGGGATGGGTGAGGGACTGGAGAGTCCATTCATCACCAATGGCAAATAATTTATTTTTTAATTATTTTTAAATTTTATTTATGAGAGAGAGCACGCCAGTGCATGAGCAGGAGGGAGGAGCAGAGAGAGGGAGAGAGGCAGGCTCCCTGCTGATCAGGAAACTGGATGCAGGGCTTGATTCCAGGATCCCCAGATCACAACCTGAGCTGAAGAGAAACACTTAACTAACAGAGCCACCCAGGTGCCACATCCACTGGCAAGTAATTTAATAAATCATGGGCCACCTGGCCGGCTCAGTCGGTGGAGTATGTGACTATTGATCTCAGGTTTTAAGTTCAAGCCCCATGTTGGGTATAGATTACTTAGTCTTTCAAAACATAATAAATCATGTCCATATAATGAACCCTCCACGAAAATGAAGTTGGGAGAGCTTTCCAGTTAGTGACTAGACCAAGGTGTTGGAGATGGCAAAGAAGCTCTGAACCTCCCCCACACACACACCTTGCCCTACGCATTCCTTGCATTTGGTTGTTCCTGTGTTGTATCCTTTGTCATAAACCGATAACAGTAAGTAAAGCACTTGAGTTCCGTGAGTTATTCTAACAAATTAATGAGATGGTTGTGGGAACTCCCAATTTTGTAGCCAAGTAAGAAATGTTGGTAACCTGGGGACCCAATACTTTCAACTATCATCTGAAGTGGGGCCCATCTTATGGGATGTTAGTTAAAACTAACTCCAGGTAGTTGGTGTGAGAATTAAATTGTGGGACACCCAGTTAGCATCTGCAGAGAATTAGTCGGTGTCCAGAGGAACCACACCTCTCCCTCTCTCCTTGGTCAGGAAGGTCCCTATTGCCCCAGCCGTCCCTCAGCGCCCACACTCCCAAGGGCCTGGCAAAACTACACAAAAATCTAAATATAAACAAATGAGATGTTATGGGATCTCAGCTACTGACAAATCGTCAACTTGAAAATGAGCGTGTGACACAGTACTCAACCCCAAGGAAGCTTCGGCAACACCAAACCCACCAGGGGGCTCCTTAGGGTTTAGGGAAGTTGGAAAGTTAGTGTTTCAGAAACCCTAGGCCGTTGTTTCCTGAACATCAATCATTTGGGTCACCTTTGGGATTTGGGACCTATCTACATATATAACGTTTATCTTAAAATCATCTGCATTAAAATCATTACTAAGGAAACTTTATGTCCCTCCTTTAAGAGGAAAATCAGCACCATTTGCTACAACAGAAGGGATATTTTAGATCATTAAGAAAATGCTGAGGGCCTCTGGGTGGCTCAGTCGGTTAAGCATCCAGCTGACTCCTGATTTTGGCCCAAGTCATATCTCACACCAGGTCCCCCTCCTCGCTGAACTTGGAGTCCACTGTCTCCTTCCTCTCCATCTGCCTTCCTCCCCACAGCTCATGTGCATGCGTGCAAACTCTTTCTCCCTCAAATAAATCTTCTTAAAAAAAATGCTTAATTTTTAATTTAAAAAAATGCCCAATTTGTGTACCACCACCAATCCCATACATGCCACACTGTTCCCTAATCTACTGTGTGGGATGATGAAAGGATGAGAATGGAGAGAGAAGGCACTGTCTTTGTGAAGTGCCCGGAGTTTGAGAACTGTCTTCAACTTTCTTCTAAAGTCACATCATGGGGCACCTGGGTGGCTCAGTGGGTTAAAGCCTCTGCCTTCGGCTCAGGTTATGGTCCCAGAGTCCTGGGATTGAGCCCCGAATGGGGATTCCTGCTCAGCGGGGAGCCTGCTTCCTCCTCTCTGTCTCTCTGCCTGCCTCTCTGCCTACTTGTGATCTCTCTCTGTCAAATAAATAAATAAATAAATAATAAAAAATAAAGTCACATCAAGTAAACACTAACCTCTACAGTGTTTTGATTCAATTAAAACAGAACACTACATTTTAAAAATTTAAAAAAAGTTTTTTTACCACGGCTTTCAAATAGCAAATATAACATATAATGATGGGCGACTACAGGGCTAGACAATTAAGCTCAGATTAAAAACAAGAAACACAGGGCGCCTGGGTGGCTCAGTGCTAAGTTAAGCCCCTGCCTTGGGCTCAGGTCATGATCCCAGGGTCCTGGGATCAAGCCCCACATAGGGCTCTCTGCTAGGCAGGGAGCCTGCCTCCCCCTCTCTCTCTGCCTGCTTCTCTGCCGACTTGTGAACTCTCTGTCAAATAAATAAATAAAGTTTTTAAATAAATAAATAAATAAATAAATAAATAAAAACAAAAAAGACAGACCTGGGCTTTCTGAAAAGTGCCATCACCAAATGCTATTGCTCTCCAGAGCCAGGCCAGTTATGTGACCCAGGATGACCACTTAAAGACCCACATGGAAGTGGTAGAAATCCACACAATTTTCAATTTTTCAAAATATAATTTTTATTCATTCTAGTTAATAGCATGGATTATTCCTTATTTTCAGAAATAGTGATTTGTATTAAACGAAAGGAAGAGTTCAGGAATTACTGGCCTCCAAGAAATCATGCATTGACTCAGTGGGATGATAATGGCACTACTCCATACGAAACAGGACGGCTCCACAGCCTGACACTGACGTCCAGAGACAGTCAGCGATGGGCCAGTGAGGGGACAAATTAGGACTGGAATCCAGGTCTCATGGGCCCAGAGACCAAGCCTGCCTGGTTGAATCTGAAAAAGCAAACCTTGGGGCACACTAGCGCAGTCCTGAGAAAGAAGAAAGTTGTTTCTGCGTCCGTTTTAACTCAGTAGTGATCTTTTGGCACGTGGAACCAAGAGAGCCAAAGTACGGGCTCCAGAGTGACAGAATGAGGCCTCCGGGACACTGGTGGCGGCCTTGGGTGCGGTGCTGGCCGGCGCCTGTGAGATCCGCGACCACAGTGAACCGCTAACACTTACTGAGAACTCAGCTAGCTCTAGGCGCTTTTCTAAGTGCTTTACCTGCATCGTTTCACAACTCCTCCAACTCCACGTAGTCACAATACCTAAGTTCTCCTGAAGGGGAAACAAACTTAAATAAATTGCTCCCTGTCTCCGTAGCCTTGATAAGATGGGAAGCCTGGCCCTCTAGCTCCAGAGCTGGGTTCTTCACCACTGACATTTAGTGAGCACTATGTTCTGAAATCCCTCTTCCTCGTTCTTTAATGTTGGCCCTGACCAGTGGCATCAGAGGCCCCCAGAACAGCCCAAGCAAAGGGTGGGAGAAAGGTTGCCTACGGGCCATTCAGGCTTTGGTGGAAGGCAGCAGTGAAGCTTGGCTTGGGTCTGGTGTGGCTGAGGTCTGGCCAGAATGAGCACCTTCCAGTTTGAGTCCTTCAGCAGGAACTAGGCACAGACTCCCAGCCTCTGTCCCCGAGGGAGACACAAGAACAAAATGACAGATGCCTTTCTCAGTGCATGCAAGGTCGCTTGGCCTATGCCCACAGGGCAAGGAGCCCCAGCCCTGTTCACCTGTGCCTGGCACCCCGCTCAGAGCTGGCTGAGCCCAGTTCTTGATCAACAGTTAAAGGAAAGGCCTTGATCAATTCCAGGTGGGGTGCAGACAGGAAAAAAGACTTGAAAACACTTCTACCCTCCAATCCCCAAACCCACTCCCAAGCTGACAGATAAACTCCCCAATAACAGGGAACCACCACAATGAACAGGATTCTGCTCGTGCTCTTACAACTGAAGCCAGTGTCAATCTTTTGTGGCCTTTCAAAATCCTTTTCCCCTCAGTTGGATTTTCTAATTCTTCCTAAGGGTTTTGTTCCTTTTTGATCCTCAGGGCCCCTCTTGAGAATTTAAACAGGTCTTCCCAGATTTCTGTTAGCTCTGTTCCTTCCTGCACCTGCACTGCTTACTCCTTGGTGTCTGGGAAGCATTTGGTTTCAGAGGTTTCCAAAGACTCCAGAGGTCAAAGGTCAAAATTTACATTTGTGACACACAGAAGAATAGAAGATTTAAGAGAGAGAGAGATACACATCAGAAGACTCAATGTTGTTAAGATATTAATCCTCCTCAAATTAATCTACAGATTGACCATAATTCTAATAAAAGTTCTAGTGGGATTTTATTTTTTGTAGAAATTGACAAACTGAGGGGCACCTGGGTGGCTCAGTTGCTTAAGCCTCTGCCTTCAGCTCGGGTCATGATCCCAGGGTCCTGGGATCAAGCCCTGCATAAGGCTCTCTGTTTGGCGGGGAGTCTGCTTCCCCCTCTCCCTCTGCCTGTCTCTCTGATCTCTTTCTCTCGGTTAAATAAATAAATAAAATCTTTAAAATAAATACATAAATAAAAATTTAAAAAGAAGAGATGAAAAGCAAAGGATCTATATTAGCCAAAACACAAAGAAACAAAGCTGGATTTCAAGATTTACTATAGAGCTACAGTCATCAAGACAGTACAGTATTGATGAAAGAACAGGTATACACACCAAAGGAAGAGAACATGGTCCAGAAATATGTGGTCACCTGCTACTTGACAAAAAGATCATTGAAGAAAGGATGGTCTTTTCAACAAACAGTTCTTGAAAAAATTGGTCATACATATGCAAAAAAATGAATCTTGACCCATAACTCACACCATATATAAATACGTGAAATGTATCAGAAAACGAAATATAAACCAGAAGTATAAGATTTCTAAAAGAAAACATAGGACAAAAGTATTATGATCTTGGGGCGCCTGGGTGGCTTAGTGGGCTAAAGCCTCTGCCCAGGTCATGATCCCAGGGCCCTGGGATCGAGCCCTGTGTTGGGCTCTCTGCTTAGCGGGGAGCCTGCTTTCTCCTCTCTCTCTGCCTGTCTCTCTGCCTACTTGTGATTTCTGTCAAATAAAATCTTTTTTAAAAAAAAGTTTGGGGTGCCTGGGTGGCTCAGTGGGTTAAGCCGCTGCCTTCGGCTCAGGTCATGATCTCAGGGTCCTGGGATTGAGCCCCACGTCGGGCTCTCTGCTCAGCAGGGAGCCTGCTTCCCCCCACACACTCTGCCTGCCTCTGCCTATTTGTGATCTCTCTCTCTCTGTCAAATACATAAATAAAATCTTAAAAAAAAAAAAAGTTTTATGATCTTGGTAAGGCAAAGATTTCTTAGGACACAATAAATACACAAACAGCAAAGAAAAAACCAATCAACTGGATTTCATTAAAATTAAAAACTTAATGCTCTTCATAAGATGCTGGTAAAAGTAATTAACAAAAAGACAAAACAAGGACTGGGAGAAAACACGTGCAAACACATATCTGATAAAGGACTTGTATCTACAGTACACAAAGAACTCGTACAATCCAAAAAGAGAAAAAAAAATTTTTCAAAATGGGCCAAAGATTTTAACAGACGAATGGCAAATAAGAACATGAAAAGATGCTCAACTCACCAGACATTAGAGAAATACAAATTAAAATCACAATGAAATACCATGATCCATCTATTGGAATAGTCAAAAATTATCAAAATAAATAAAAGACAATATCAAATACTAGACTGAATACTCATGCATTGTTGATGGGAATGTGAAATGGTACAGTCACCTTGGAAAACAGCCCCCTAACCCTGAAATAGATTTACCCAGAGAAATGAAAACACATATCCAAACCAAGACCTCCTAGTGAATGTTCACTGCAGCTTTACTCATAATCACTAAAGTCTGTAAGCAACCCAAGTGCCCATCAAGTGGGTAAAATGGTGAACACCTACATGGTGAACTACTCAGCAACAAAAGGAATGAATTACTGATACGCACACTGATGAATTTCAAAAGCGTTATCCAGAGTGAAAGAAACCTAACTCAAAAGGCCACATATTTCATTTATAACATCCCAGAAAAGGCAAAATTATAGGGACAGAAATCAGATCAGCCGTTGTAGGGATCAGAGTGGAAGGATGGGGCTAGTTACAAAGGGTCACTAGGGAATTGAGGGGTGGGTGGTGACGGAAATATCCTGTATTTTTTTTAAGATTTTATGTATTTATTTGACACAGAGAGAGAAAGAGAGAGAGAGATCACAGTAGGTAGAGAGGCAGGCAGAGAGAGGGGGAAGCAGGCTCCCTGCTGAGCAGAGAGACCAATGTGGGCTCCATCCCAGGACCCTGAGATCAGGACCTGAGCTGAAGGCAGAGGCTTAACCCACTGAGCCACGCAGGTGCCCCGGAAATAACCTGTATCTTAATGACGGTGGTGATTACATAACTGTTCACACTGGTCAAAACTCAAATTTGCACACCTAAAAGGAATACATTTTTCTGTATGTAAACCAAATCCTCACTAAACCCCACAAAAAGAAGCCAAATATTTCATTTTTAAAATATAATTTATAAACACTTGCAATGATGTAAGACTAATCAGCCATAGAAAAACCAGAACCCTCCATCAAATAAATACACTTACCACTGATGGTTTTAGGCTTGGAGATAAAAGCTGTTCTGATTTACAGAGAATTTCAAAAGGGGCTCCCTGATCCTTAATCAACAGCTAAAGAAATGCTGCCAAGCCACAGAGGGGAGCCAGGCATCGGCAAGGAGATCTTTTTGTCCGTTTTCCTCCCAACGGATACATTTTTTTAAAGTAAATTATCATGAAAAAAAGCTTAATATTGGGCAAGCAGGTTGTTTCCTCATCTGTAAAAAGTCAGCTGATATAAAGAGGTACCTACATTAAAAACTTAAAAGTATGACTTTCCCTAACTAGCACAATTTAGCTGAATCTCCAGGGGGCCTTTGAAAGCTCTCTGATCTATGAAACCCGTGAAGTGAAACTCTACTCCTTGAAACTTCCATTGTGTGTGTGACTGACTGTGTGTGTGTGTGTGTGTGTGTGTGTGTAACATCTGATTAGGGCATTTCCACACCCAAAGCCACAACAACTCTGGGGCAGGACCAGCACAGTGACTGTCATTAATAAGGGGAGGACAGCAGAATGGGAGTGCCAGGAAAACTCAATCCCAGGTCCCATGAATAATACCCTTCGAACAGCCCAGATTCTATCCAGTGCTCCCCAGTGCCCAGCCCCACACTCTGTCCTCCAAGACTCCCCAGGGGAGAGGCGCTTAGGCAGTTTTTCTTTTGTCTCTCTCCATCCCACTATCACAGCTGCTCAGAGACAGTGGGCCTCTGGAGGGGCCTCTGGGCCCACCTGCGACCCCTGAGTTGATATAACTCCTTCCCCAGAAAGATGCTCTATAAGAACCCAGAGTTTCCCCAGACTTCCTCAAACATCTCCCCCGCAGAAGGAGATCCGCAAAAGGGGTTTCCTTAGTAGAATAAGCTCAGAGCACTTAGATTTTTCTCCTGTCTTCTAGATAAGAGTCAGACAGACTACAGTCTCCCGGAAGTCTTTGCAGTAATTAAACCAGTTTTTTTCTTATTTATTTTTAAAAAATATTTTATTTATTTATTTGAGAGAGACAGAGATAGCACGAGCGGGAGGGAGGGGGAGAAGCAGACTCCCCACCTAGCAGGGAGCCCGATGTGGGGCTCCATTGCAGGACCCCGGGGACCATGACCTGAGCTGAAGGCAGACACTCAACCCTCTGAGCCATCCAGGAGCCCCATGAAACCTGTTCAAATGTGGTTTCCAAACTCAGCTAGGAAACCCTCCTTCATGTAATACCCATTTACACACCACAGAGCTAGTGTTCACACACACAATGAGATCAAAGCTGTTGACGTCCTTGCATTTGTACTTTTTACCTTTCTAGAAACCTTTCATTTCCAAGAAAACAAGATACATGCAATATACTAACATTTATGTAAAAATGGGGGCGAGTATATCCCCCATGTATTGCTTGCAGATGTATACAGGACCTCTGGAAGGATTAGGGAACTGGTCACCGCAGCTGTTTCCAGAGAAAGGAGTAAATGCCTGGGGGCAGGGAAAAGAGACTTTTTCATCTGTGCCTTTGTACCATGTGCACATGTTACCCAAGCAACCCATTAAATTAAAATCAAATCAAATAACAGGCACTGAAAAAGCAATACCTTAAAAACATAGAAACATCCACAAGCACGTGAGCACACTTGCACACAGAACGCTCCAACCATAATACCAGAGAGGAGCAGCCACTGGGAATGTTTGGTGTTTGGACTTTTTCCCACTTGCCTTTTTCTGCTTTTGGTGTCATAGTCAAGAAATCATTGCCAAGACCCATGTCATGAAGATTTTCCTCTATATATTTTTTAGGAGTTTTACAGTCTCAGGTCTTACATTTAAGTCTTTAATCCATTTTGAGTTGATCTTTGTGTGTGGTGTGAGAAAAGAGTCCAATTTTGTTCTGCGTGTGGCTGTCCGGTTCTCCCAACACCATTTGTGGAAGAGACTGTACTTTCCCACTGTGTATTCTTGGCACCCTTATCAAAATCAGTTCACTGCATATGTGTGGGTTGATTTCTGGGCTTTCTTTTCTGTTCTGCTGGTGTATAAGGTCTATCTTTATGCCAGTACCATAAGTGTTTTAATTACAATAGTTTTGTAACATATTAAAATCAGAAATTGTGATGCCTCCAGTGTTGTTTTTCTTGCTCAAGATTGTTTTGACTATCTAGGGTCCTCTATGATCCCATATTATTTTTAGGATTATTTTTCTGTTTCTTTAAAAATGTCATTGAGGGGCGCCTGGGTGGCTCAGTGGGTTAAGCCGCTGCCTTCGGCTCAGGTCATGATCTCAGGATCCTGGGATCTAGTCCCGCATCGGGCTCTCTGCTCAGCAGGGAGCCTGCTTCCCTCTCTCTCTCTCTGCCTGCCTCTCCATCTACTTGTGATTTCTCTCTGTCAAATAAATAAAATCTTTAAAAAAAAAAAAATAAAAATAAAAATAAAAATAAAAATGTCATTGAGGGGCGCCTGGGTGGCTCAGTGGGTTAAGCCTCTGTCTTTGGCTTAGGTCATGATCTCAGAATTCTGGGATCGAGCCCCACATTGGGCCCTCTGCCTCTCCCCCTCTCTTTGCCTGCCTCTCTGCCTACTTGTGATCTTTCTCTGTCAAATAAATAAATAAAATCTTTGAAAAAATAAAAATGCCACTGAGATTTTGACAGGGATTAAAATGAATCTGTAGATCACATGGACATTTAAAAAACATCAAGTCCAGGGGCACCTGGGTGGCTCAGTCAGCGGGGCATCGGCCTTTGGCTCAGATCATGATCTTTGGGGTCCTGGGATGGGGCACTTTGTCAGGGTCCCTGCTCAGTAGGGAGCCTGCATCTCCCTCTCCCTTAGCCCCTGCCCCCCTTAAAAACAAACAAACAAAAGAATAAAATCCTTAGGAATAAATTCAACTGAGGAAGGGAAAGACTTGTACACTGGAAACTATAAAAATTGATGAAAGATAAGGAAGACATAAATAAGTAGAAAGGCATCTTGGTTCTTGTTACCTGTACTTTTCAAAGTGTTTTCACAGAGAACACCTCATTTGAGCCTGATGCCAACTGTGTGAAGTAGAAAGGGCGGGTAGGATGCTTGCCAGTAGGAGGCAACCAAGGCCCCAGGAGGACTGGGTCAGAAGCTGGTATCTCTGGCTGCTCCGTGGCAGGGGATTAGATCCTGGGTGTCCAACACAGCCCTCAGCCTCTCTCGACAAACTTACCCGGATGGCAGGCCACCACTTCACAAGCGCCAAGAGCATAAACTGCAGTAGGTCCACAGGTTAGGTAAACTTCCAAGGGACTACCAATGCAGGTGACCATCTCGATGGATGGTAATGCACATGTAAGACTAGGACATGTCACACTAAACAGGATTATAAATGTAATGTGTGATGTACACATACACTCACGCCACTGACTACCACTCTTCAGTGGCCTCAAGCTCAAATCTACCTCCCTCTGTTCGGTAGTCAATGTCACAGCTCAGCCCCTTTCTAGACCCTTTATGCCGTTACCCACCTCCAACTCCATGCTCTGGCTGTGCTTGGCTGCTTGTGGGTCCCCATGCGGGCCATGCCCTAGGATACAAGCCCTCTCCTTCTGCTTTATTAAAATGTGCTTATCATCGAGCTAATATCTTAGTTGAGACAACACTTCCTCCAGGAAGTCTTCCCTGAGAGCACATGCACATGAGCACACATATAGGACTGTTGGTCAACTGTATTTCCATTGTTCCCTATGCCTCCGTATCACTTATTTGTCCATCTGACCCCTGCACAACGAGCTCCTTAAGGCCAAGGCACAGGCTCTGTGTCCCTGTGTACTGACCAGTGCAGGACCAGGCACACAGTAAATGCTCAATGCACACCAAAGTGGTTCTGGCTGATCTAGAAACCTTAAACTACAACTTTCAATGATATTTAAAAGGATATTTCAATGATATTTCAAGGATATTTAAAAGGCTCAATGCAAAAAAAAAAAAAAGGGCTCAACACATGGTACAAGGGAAAAGGAAGAGGACCGTCTTTACCAACAAGCTGCATGGAGCTGACTGCAACTTTCTGGGACACTGACCCCTCAGCCAGCAACAGAGGGAAGAATGGAAGTGTCTGAAACTCAAGGATGACTCAGTAATTTGCTTTTCCTCAAAGAGCAACAGGCATGTAAGTACAGCCCGTGAGGCCTAGCGATGGCAGGCACCAGGGAGACCGAAGAGCACCCATTTCAGGCACCCAGCAGAGGGTGCAGCCTGCAAAGGCAGCCTAGGTGACAGCCCAGCTTGTTCGTTCAGAGGACGGCACTCAGGTCTGGCCAAAGGGAAGTTTGACTGTCAGTCTCATCAGTCAGTCTGGAGAGGCCACAGCCCTGTTATTCAATCAGACACTAACCCAGGCAGGGCCTTAAGCCTATTTGATACATGTGATTAAAGTTAATAATCAGTTGGGGTGCCTGGCTGGCTCAGTCAGCTGGGCGTCTACCTTCAGCTCAGGTTCAGATCCCGGGATCCTGGGATTGAGCCCCACACAGCGCTCTCTGCTTGGCAGGGAGCTTGCGTCTCCCTCTCCCACTGCCCCCTGCTTGTGTTCCCTATCTCGCTGTGTCTCTCTCTGTCAAATGAATGAATAAAATCTTTAAAAGAAAAAGTAGTTTATAATCAATTGATTTTAGGTAAGGGAGACTATCCTACATAATCTAGATTTCAGTCAGTTGAAAGGCCTTAAGAACAGAACTGATGCTTCTCAACAGAAGAAATTGTACTTGGGCATAACAGCTTTGGTTGTGCCAGAGAGTTCCGGCCTAGCCTTCGTGATGGCTAGAAATACAGATCCTAGACTCGCCTTCCGGGCCCCCATGACTATGCAAAGCCAATTCCTTGTAAGAACTCCCTGAACATATATGTCATACTGGTTCTGGATCTCTGATGGAAGACTGACTGCTAACAGGAAGGCAGGCACCTTTCAGAGGTGGGGAGAAAAAGGAGGCTCAGGTTGGAACTGGATTAGAGAGCAGGGCATGTTAAAGGCTCTGGACTGTTCCTGAGAAGGTAAGGGGAGCTGCAGAGGGCTCTGAGCCGATGAAGAGCAGGACCAGACCTGCATTTCGGATGGAGTTTGTTCATCTGACTGTGGGATGGAGAATGGACTGCAGTGTTCAGGGCCTGCCAAGGGGAGGCGCTACAAAAAAAGGGCAGAAGCTGAAGCCATAACTCAGGTAAGAAATGTAAGATCTCAGGTGGACAGAGGCCTGGGAGGAAAAACAGAAAGAAATATCTGGAGGAGTTAAGAGGAGTTAAGCGTCATGGAACCTGGTGACCTACTGGCCTGGAGTATGAGGAAGAGGGCAGAGGAATCCAAGCTGATTTCCAGGTTTCTGGTTCTTATCCCACTGGACCTCACTGCCATGTGACAGCAACTAAAGTGTGTTCTCTTATCTCTCGGCTAAATCAAAACATGGGGCTGGGAAACACTCATTAACTACCCAGATGCTACATATACATCATCCAGCCTGGTAAAAACAATAGGCCCACAAGACACCCTGTTGTGAGCCCTTTGGCTCTTTTGAATGGAACCCTACAGCTGCCCCTGCACAGAATACGGAGAAAGGTAACATCTGGCAGAACAAAGCCAGAAAAACATGTCTGGGAAGATCCTGGGTAGGAGGGAGGGAGGTGAGAGCAGGGGCATGGCCCACGCAGCTGTTTCTGCCATCTCCTGGGCCTGGAATGGACCTAAGGCAGGGTGGGAGTCCAAGAGCCTCCTAGGGAGAGTGAGGACCAGGGCATGGGTTGGGGGAAGATACCAGAACCTTCATAGGATCCTGGGAAGACTGTTAGTGGATAGAGAAGAAGGCAAGAACCCCAGGTGATATCAGCACATTGCAAACTAACGGCCATTTCCTGACTGCAAACTTTGGAAAATTACCCCATCTTCCCACCTAACAGAAGAAAATAATCCATCTAGAAAAGACTGGGGATATGTCAATATCTATCTCGGAGAAAGAAGAGATGGGAGCAGAGGTATTTGTCCTTGGTGACTGTCTGAACCATTTTTTTTTTTTAAGATTTTATTTATTTATTTGACAAAGAAAGAGATCACAAGTAGGCAGAGAGGCAGGCAGAGAGAGAGGGGGAAGCAGGCGCCCTGCTGAGCAGAGAGCCCAAGGTGGGGCTCAATCCCAGGACCCCAAGATCATGACCTGAGCCGAAGGCAAAGGCTTAACCCACTGAGACACCCAAGCACTTTACCCACTGAGCGCCCCTGTCTGAACCATCCTGACATGACCATCAGTTTCTCTGCAGGCTAGACACTTTTCATCACCAGAATGACATTTTAAAAGAGGAAAAGACAGAATAGGCAAAGAATAAGGAAAAAGAAATCCAGATATAAGGGCGCCTGGGTGGCTCAGTGGGTTGGGCCTCTGCCTTTGGCTCAGGTCATGATCTCAGGGTCCTGGGATTGAGCCCCCAATTGGGCTCTCTGCTCAGCAGAGAGCCTACTCCCCCCCCCACACCTCCTGCCTCTCTGCCTACTTGTGATCTCTCTCTCTGTCAAATAAACAATTAAATAAATCTTAAAAAAAAAAAAAAGAAATCCAGATATATCAGTAAAGAAAACCAGCCAACTGTGAGACAAAGACAAGAAAGGATCAGAGAAAATCTTCAGAAACAATCACAAAAGAAGTAATAAAATGGCAATAAATACATATCTATCATTAATTACTTTGAATGTAAATGAACTAAATACTCCAATCAAAAGACACGGTGTGAGAATGGATAAAAGAAAAAACAAGATCCATCTATATGCTGCCTATAAGAGAGTCATTTCAGACCTAAGGACACCTGCAGACTGAAAGTGAGGGTGAGGGGAGGGAGAAACTTGTCATGTAAATGGCTGTCAAAAGAAAATCAGAGTAGCAATACTTACATTGCATTACTAGACTTTTATTTTTTTCTGACGAGGTAGACTTTATTTTTTTTAAATATTTTATTCATCTATTTGAGAGAGAGAGAGAGAGAGGGGAAGAGTAAGCACTAGGTGGGGGGGCAGAGGCAGCAGGAGAAGGAGACTGCCTACTGAGCAGGGAGCCCTATGCCATGCTGGGCTCATCCCAGGACCCTGGGATCATGACCTGAGCTGAAGGCAGACACTTAGCCATCTGAGCCATCCAGGCACCCCAATTCTCACCACTTCTATTCAACATAGCACAGGAAGTCCTAGCCACGACAATCAAACAAAAAAAATAAATAAAAGGCACCCAAAGTGGTAAGAAAGTAGTAAAACTTTAACTACTTACAGATGATAGGGTACTATATTTAAAAAAACCTGAAAGACTCCACCAAAAAACTGCTAGAAAATTCAGTAAAGTCATAGGATACAAAATCAATTCACGGGGTGCCTGGTAGGCTCAGTCCTTGGGCATCTGCCTTCGGTTCAGGTCATGATCCCAGGGTTCTGGGATCGAGCCCTGGCTTCTCCCTCTCCCACTCCCCCTACTTGTGTTCCCTCTCTTGCTGTGTCTCTCTCTGTCAAATAAATAAATAAAAATCTTAAAAAAAAAAAAAAGTGAGACCTGAAACCATAAAAATCCTAGAGAGTAAAAGTAGTCATTTCTTTGATGTCAGGAGTATCAAGTTTTTTGTAGATATGTCCCCTGAGGCAAGAGAAACAAAAGCAAAAATGAACTACTAGGACTACATAGAAATAAAATGCTTCTAGGGTACCTGGGTGGCTCAGTAGGTTAAGCCTCTGCCTTTGGCTCAGGTCATTATCTCAGGGTCCTGGGATTGAGCCCCACATCACGTTCTCTGTTCAGCAGGGAGCCTGCTTCCCACTCTCTCTCTGCCTGCCTCTCTGCCTACTTGTGATCTCTCTCTCTGTTAAATAAATAAATAAAAGCTTAAAAATAAAACCATACCCAGAAACAATAAAATTAAAAAAATTTTAAATTAATAAATAAAATCTTAAAAAAAAAAAAAAAAAAAAAGGAACTACCCTACAATCTGACCCAGTAATCACACTACTGGGTATTTACCCCTCAAATACAAAAGCACTCATTCAAGGAAATACATGCATCCCTATGTTTATTGCAGCATTTTTGACAACAGCCAAAACTATGGAAGCAGCCTGTGTCCATCAATAGATGAATGGATAAAGGAGGTATGGTACACAAAGACAATGAAATATAATCCAGCCATAAAAAAGAATGGATGGAATCTTACCATTTGCAACAGCATGGATGGAACTAGAGAGTATAATGCTAAGAGAAATGAGTCAATCAGAGACAATACCATAAGATTTTACTCATATGTGGAATTTAAGAAACAAATGAACAAAGTTAAGAGAGAAAGAGAAAACAAGAAATAATCTCTTCACTATAGAGAGCAAACTGATGGTCACCAGAGGAGAGGTGGGGGTGGGGTTGAAATAGGTGATGGGGATTAAGGAGCTCACGTGTCATGAAGAGCACCAGGTGATTAAAATAAAACTTAAGGGGCACCTGGGTGGCCCCATCTGTTATGTGTCTGACTCTTGATCTCAACTCAGGTCTTAATCTATGCTGGGCGTGGAGCCCACTTTAAAATAATTAATTGGCGGGGCGCCTGGGTGGCTCAGTGGGTTAAAGCCTCTGCCTTCGGCTCAGGTCATGATCCCTGGGTCCTGGGATCGAGCCCCGCATCGGGCTTTCTGCTCAGCGGGGAGCCTGCTTCCTCCCCTCTCTCTTTCTCTCTGCCTACTTGTGGTCTCTGTCTGTCAAATAAATAAATAAAATCTTAAATAATAATAATAACAATTAAATTAAAATTAATTAAAAATAAAATAAAATCTTAAAAATGAAAAAAGGCAGAGACATATGTACATAAAAGAGAAAAAGATGGGGATTAAAAAAATCATTAATGGGGTTTTGCTTCCAATAATGATGGATGAGTTCCTTAGACCAACCATCTTGGAAATAACAGCCATATGTTTTGGACAAAATATAAAAACCCTGACCTTGGGACGCCTGGGTGGCTCAGTTGGTTGAGCAGCTGCCTTCGGCTCAGGTCATGATCCCAGCGTCCTGGGGTCGAGTCCCACATCGGGCTCCTTGCTCAGCAGGGAGCCTGCTTCTCCCTCTGCCTCTGCCTGCCATTCTGTCTGCCTGTGCTCGCTCTCTGCCCCCCTCTCTCTCTGATAAATAAAAAATCTTAAAAAAAAAAAAAAAACCCTGACCTGAAGGCACTTAAAACCAACCAAAACCAGGTAGAATCTGGAGGGGAGGTCCTCTTGGCGGGAAATGGCACTAGTTAAGTGTCCCATTTTTTACAGCTCTTCACCTTAGGGCAGGTCCCAGTGGGAGCCAGGTCAGAAGGCTAAAACTTTGATAGAAACCAACAGTCCGGGCACCTGGTGGCTCAGTGGGTTGATCCTCTGCCTTCCGCTCAGGTCATGATCTCAGGATCCTGGGATGGAGCCCCTCACCGAGCTCTCTGCTCAGCAGGGAGTCTGCTCCCCTCACTCTCTCTGCCTGCCTCTCTGCCTACTTGTGATCTCTGTCAAATAAATAATAAAATCTTAAAAGAAACCTACAGTCTTCTTGGCCTAAAGAGTCTAAGGACACAGTGTGGAGGGGCTACAACAGCAGAAAAGTGATGCTGGAACGGCCTGACCCATAGAGCCAGAACCTCAAGTTTTGCACATGAACTCTGCCTGCCTCTATGAACGTAACATGAGCTAAGCAGGCACAGGGCATAAGCAGCCTATCTTAAGAGATCTGAGCTGCCATTTCGTGCAGGGGTGGTAGAATTTAGAGGTTTTAGTCCAGCCAAATTAACTGCCTGATAAACAAACAAATGAACTTTCTACAGAGGAGTGTAACAATCTAGAGTCTCTAAAACACACCACTCATATCAGAGAGATAATCCACAACTCTAGACACAATACAGTGTGACCCATTTGAAACAAAAGGCAAGCAATGGGACTGACTGTGAAATGACTAAGATGTCAGAATTACAAAAATTTTGGGAGCACCTGGCTGGCTGAGTCAGCAGAACTACTACTCTTGACCTGGGGTTGTGAGTTAAAGCCCCATGTCTGTTGTAAAGATTACTTAAAAAATAAAATAAAAAGTTTGGGGGGGGGTGGGGCGCCAGAGTGGCTCAGTGGGTTGAAGCCTCTGCTTTAGGCTCAGGTCATGATCCCAGGGTCCTGAGATCAAGCCCCGCATCCGGCTCTCTGCTCAGCAGGGAGTCTGCTTCCCCCTCTCTCTGCCTGCCTCTCTGCCTACTTGTGATCTCTGTCAAATAAATAAATAAAATCTTTAAAAAAAAAAAAAAGTTTGGGGGGCATGTGGGTGGCTCAGTCAGTTAAGCCTCTGACTTCAACTTGGGTCATGATCTCAGGGTCCTGGGATCGAGCCCTACAGGGGCATCCTGCTTAGTGGGGAGTCTGCTTCTCCCTCTCCCTCTGACCTTCTCCACCCCCCACTCATATTTTGCCTTGCAAATGAATGAATAAAAAATAAATTAAATAAATAATAGGGGCGCCTGGGTGGCTCAGTGGGTTAAAGCCTCTGCCTTCAGCTCAGGTCATGATCCCAAGGTCCTGGGATTGAGCCCCACATTGGGCTCTCTGCTCAGCAGGGAGCCTGCTTCCTCCTCTCTCTCTGCCTGCTTCTCTGCCTACTTGTGATCTCTGTCTGTCAAATAAATAAATAAAATCTTAAATAAATAAATAAATAATAAAATAATTTTTGACTTTTTTATTTTAAAGAAGCTGGTACAGTTATGCTGAAAGATTAATAAATATGCTTATAATTAATAAGTTGGTAATCTCATCAGGAAAACAAATTATTTAAAAATAACTACATGGGCTCTACCTAAGAATAAAAACTTATCCACACACAGCCTGCACAAGAATGTTCACATCAGCATTATTCACAGTGGTCAAAAAGTGAAAACAACTCCAATAACTATCCACTAATGAATGAATAAGTAAAATGTAGTATATCCATACGATGGAATATTATTCAGCCACAAAAATGAGTGAAATGCTGATTCATGATATGATGCAGCTAAACCCTGAAAACATATTAAGTGAAAGATAGGAGATACAAACAGCAATATATTATGTGATTCCGTTTTTAAGAAATATCCTTGTGTGTGATTCCTGATCTCAGGTTTCTAAGATGAAGTCCCACATTAGGTGTAGAATTTACTTAAAAATAAAATCTTGGGGCACCTGGGTGGCTCAGTGGGTTAAAGCTTCTGCCTTCAGCTCAGGTCATGATCCCAGGGTCCTGGGATCGAGCCCCACATCAGGCTCTCTGCTCAGCAGGGAGCCTGCTTCCTCCTCTCTCTCTGCCTGCCTCTCTGCCTACTTGTGATCTGTCTGTCAAATAAATAAACAAAAATCTTTAAAAAAAATAAAAATAAAAAAAAATCTTAAAAAAAAAAGAAATACCAACAATAGACAAATTCACAGACTGAACGTACACTAGTGTTTGGCAGGAGCTGGAAGGAGAGGGATAAGGAGAGATTGCTGGTGGGCAGAGTTTTTTTCTGCGGTGAAGAAAATGTCCTGGAATTAGATAACGGTGATGGCTGCACAGTGGTGTGAATACACTAACAGCTACTAAATTGTATACTTAAAAATGGTTAATTTTATGCTATGTGAATTATATCTCAAAAATTTTTTAAAAGCTAAAAAATATCATAAGAAACAGGGATGAATACAGAACTCTTTTTTTTTTTCTTTTAAGATTTTACTTATTTATTTGACACAGAGAGAGAGAGAACACAAGCACAGGGAACAGCAGAGGGAGAGGGAGAAGCAGGCTTCCCGCTGAGCAGGGAGCCAGACATGGGGCTCAATCCCAGGACCTGGGATCACAGCTTGAGCCAAAGGCAGGAGCTTAACTGATTGAACCCAGGCACCCCAGAACTCTGTACTACCTTTGTGATTTTTCTATAAACCTAAAATTACTCCAAAATAAAATTTAAAGATTATTCACTTATCTATTTGAGAGAGAGAGTACGCACACACCATCTGAAGTGGGGGACAAGCAGAGGGGGAGGGACAGCAGACTCCACACTGAGCACAGCCCAACACAGGGCTCAATCTCATGAGCTGGAGATCATGACCTGAGCCGAAATCAAGAGTTGGACACTTAACCAACTGAGCCACCCAGGTGTCCCTAAAATAAAATTTATTTTATTTGTATTTTCTTTTATTTTTGATTTGGCAGGTAAGTTGTTACACACCCCTCAGCGGATTCCAACTTCCATGACCACCATCCTGGTAAGATTTATTTTAAAATAATTCCAGGGATGCCTGGGTGGCTCAGTCAGTTAAGTATCTGCCTTCGGCTCAGATCATGATCCCAGGGTCCTGGGAGGGAGTCCTGCATGGGACTCCTTGCTCAGCAAGGAGCCTGCTTCTCCCTCTGACTGCTGCTCCCCCTGCTTGTGCCCTTTCTCTCTGACAAATCAACAACAACAAAAAAATGTTAATTAAAAAATTGGGGCACCTGGGTGGCTCAACCAAAAAGCAGCTGCCTTTGGTTCAGGTTATGATCCCAGGGTGCTGGGATTGAGCCCCATATCAGGCTCCCTGCTCAGCAGGAAGCCTACTTCTCCCTCTCCCACTCCCCCCGCTTGTGCTCCCTTTCTCTCCCTCTGACTCTGTCAAATAAATAAATAAAAATATTTTTTAAATAATAAATAAAGAAATAAATAAAATAATTCTATTTACTGGGGCACGTGGCTGGCTCAGTCAGTTAAGCATCTGCCTTTGGATCATGATCCTGGGATACTGGGATCAAGCCCAGAGTCCAGCTCTCTGCTCAGCAGGAGTCTGTTTCTCCCTCTGCCCCTCCCCACTGCTTGTGCTCTCTCTCTGTCTCTCAAATAAACAAATAAAATCTTTCAAAAAATAAAATAAAATAATTCCATTTATAATGGCATCCAAAAACATAAAGTTCTTAGGAAGATAAATTTAACAAAAGATATTCATACCCTGTACCCTAGAAAGTACAAGCCATTGCTAAAACAAAATTAAGAATACTCAGAGATAGGGGCACCTGGGTGGCTCAGTCATTAAGCATCTGCCTTCAGCTCAGGTCTTGATCTCAGAATCCTGGGATCAAGCCCCACATCAGGTTCCCTGCTCAGCAGGAAGCCTGCTTCTCCCACTCCTCCTGCTTGTGTTCTCTCTCTCCCTGTCAAATAAATAAATAAATAAATAAATAAAGGAAGAATATTCGGAGATATACCATGTTCATGGATTGCTAAAATGTCAATTCTCCCCTAATTAGGGTGACCAATCATCCCAGTTTGCCTGGGACTAAAGGAGTTCATTTCTACAGATGCAAGACTATAATTTCTAAAGCCAAGGCAATCTTGGGCAAATCAGATGAATTTCTCACCTAACTTCAAACTGATCTATTGTTTCAATACAACAGATCTTTTTTTTAAAAGATTGACAAACTTATTATAAAATTTATGTGGAAAA
The DNA here is from genome assembly GCF_009829155.1 of Mustela erminea. Classification (NCBI taxonomy): domain Eukaryota; kingdom Metazoa; phylum Chordata; class Mammalia; order Carnivora; family Mustelidae; genus Mustela; species Mustela erminea. The sequence continues at coordinate 35,465,495 of NC_045627.1, read as the reverse complement.
ACAGAATCTACAGCAGCCAAAACATTTCTGAGGAAGAAAAAGTTGGAGGGTTTACAATATCTAATTTCAAGTCTTACTATAAAGTAAAATAAGATAGTATGTTATTAATATAAGGGCAGACTCAAGGTCAATGGAAATAGATGCCCATATATATAGCCAATTGATTTTTAACAAAGACAATTCAATGAGAAAGGCTAATCTTTTCAATAAATTGTCCTTGAATAATTAGACACCCATATGTGGAAAAGTGAAACTCACACACAATACCATTTACAAAAATTAACCCGAAATGGATCACATACCTAAATGTAAAACCACAAATCTATAAAACTTCTAGAAGAAAACACAAGAGAAAATCATTGGATTGGGCAAAATTTCTTTATAGGAGATACAAAAAGTATGATCCATAAAGGAGAGAAATGGATAGATTAGATTTAATAAAATTTAAAACTTCTCTCCAACAGATACCATTGAAAAACTGAATAGGTGAGTCGCAGGCTAGACCAATTCACAAAGCATATATCTAAGAAAGGACTGGTATTCAGGATATATAAAGAACTCCTACAACACAATAACAATGAAATAATAAGTAACAATAATAAAAATAAATACTATCCAGGGGTGCCTGGCTGACTCAGTTGGAAGAGCATGTGACTCTTGATCTCAGGGTCATGAGTTCAAGCCCCACACTGGGTGTAGAGATTACTTAACTATGGGGCACCTGAAGGGCTCAGTCAGTTAAGCTTCTGGCTCTTGATTCTGGCTCAGGTCATGATCTCAGGGTCCTGGAGTCGAGTCCCATGTGGGGCTCCACACTCAGCCTGGGGTCTGCTTGGGATTCTTTTCCTCTTCCTCTCCCTCACCTTTTACCCCTCCCCCTGCCTGCTCACTCACGCACTCTCCAATTCATAAATAAAATTTAAAAAAAATAAAATAAAAAAGAAAAAATACTACCCATTTTTTTTAAGAAGGCAAAACGTGTGTACAGATACTTTACAAAGGAAGTTGATAAGCACATGAAAAAGTGTTCAATAACATCAAGGAGTTCAATAAGATATCACCAGAATAGCTAAAATTAGAAAGACTGACATCAAATGTTGGCAAAGATGTACAACCACTCTGGAAAACGGTTCCTTAAAACTAAACATAATCTACTCGATGAGTCAGCAACTCCTTTTTAGGTAATGACCCAAAAGAAAGAAAAGCATTAAAAAATTATATTCGGGGCATCTGGGTGGCTCAGTGGGTTAAAGCCTCTGCCTTCGACACAGGTCATGATCCCAGCGTCCTGGAATCCAGCCCCACAGGGGCTCTCTGCTCGGCAGGGAGCCTGAGTCCCTTCCTCTCTCTCTGCCTGCCTCTCTGCCTACTTGTCATCTCTGCCTGTCAAATAAATAAATAAAATCTTGGAAAAAAAAAAAACTTATATTCATGAATATTCCTAGAAGCTTTATTCATAATAGCTATAAAGTGGAAACATCCCAGGAATCCAGCTACAAGAAAATGGATCAGCTGTGGTATAGTCATAAAATGGAATTCTACTCAACAATAACAAGGAACAAACCAGTAACACAACAGAGATGAATCTCAGGAACATTAAACTGAGTGAAAGAATCTTCACACAAGAATACATACTATATGATTCCACCTACGTGAAGTTCTTGAACCAGAAAAATTATTTTATGGTTAAAAAAAAAAAAATCAGGTTGGGTGCCTAGTTGGCTCAGTCATTAAACATCTGCCTTCAGCTCAGGTCATGATCCCAGAGTCCTGGGATGGAGTCCCACATTGAGCTCCCTGCTCAGTGGGAGCCTGCTTCTCCCTTTCCCACTGCCCATGCTTGTGTTCCCTCTCTTGCTGTGTCTCTCTCTGTGTCAAATAAATAAATAAAGTCTTTACTTTTAAAAAATCAGGTTAATTCTTAGTGTGGGGGCAGAGCTGAGTGAGAAGAAGCAAGAAGGAACTTTATGGGGTAATGGTAATGTTCTAATTTCTTCGAGGAAGTTGGGTTACATTCATGTAGGTATTTGAAAAAAACCATCAAGTACCACACTTATGGGGCTCCTGGCTGGCTCAGTCAGTAGAGTGTGCGACTCCTGATCATGGGGTTGTGGGTTCAAGCCCCATGACGGGTGCAGAGATTACTTAAAAATAAAGTCTTTGTTTAAAAATTATACACCTATGATTTGTGCATTTCACTAAATAAAATTTCACCTTAAATATTCCATTAGCTATTAAACCCTACAAGATGCCCTACTGCCTTTCAAGGTAGGGTTTTAGAAACAGGGCAAGATAGGAGCTGGACCACTTCTCCTCACCGTCTCTATACACGCCCCTTATGGCATTCCCTAAATCACAAGATAAGCCAAAACAACATTTCAGGTATTCGTCCAACTCCTGCACCATCAGGCACCTGGTATCCTTGAGCTATTCCTCCTATCTCAAACCAGATCCCACAGTAGATTCTGAAAGCAGTCATTTACGTCTAGCATAAATTAGTGACTGGCCTCTCTTCTGCTGGGGCCCTTCCAATTTTGCCTCAGTATCTTTCTGTGCTCAGAGATATATCAGGGACCAGGAGGAGGGACACGTAGAGAGGTGGGAAGATCCTTCTGTCACTCCCCTTCACCAGCCTAAGCTGCCTGATCTTCAGTGCTACCCAAAAAAATCACAGGCAGAGCCTGCAGTGCCCACACATCACAGTGGGATGGAGAAGACTCTGTGTGAACCAGACAGCGTCTAGAACATAGTCTACCACTCAACTATTTCCCCCTTGAACTGAATATGGAAGACCTTCCTGACTCTGTTTGCTCCTTGAACACAAGCAGCTCTGAACGAAATATGCATTAAAACACAGACACAGAGGCTCCTGGGTAGCTCAGTAAGTTAAAACCTCTGCCTTCAGCTCAGGTCACGATCCTGGGGTTCTGGGATCGAGCCCCACGTTGGACTCTCTGCTCAGCAGGGAGTCAGCTTCCCTTCCTCTCTCTCTGCCTGCCTCTCTGCCTGCTTGTGATCTCTGTCTGTCAAATAAATAAATAAAATCTTAAAAAGAAAAAAGAAAACACAGACTCACCTAGACAGTACCCAACACACAGATGAATAAATAAATGAATGAATGAATGAAGCAAATATTTAGAAAGAGCCACAGGCATTTTTATTCAATGATAACAGATGGAAGGCCATGCTAGGGGTGAAAGAGAAGAGACACCCCAGCTATAAATTTCAGCAGAAAGGACCAAACTGTTTGGCCAAGTGGCCTTCCCTCCCTAACCCCTGGGAAGCCATTATTAACCTTTCACCTCCCCAGGAGGTGTGGTCCCAGAGTAACAACAGATTCAACCAAACAAACACTGGGGTCTCCCACCCCTAACCACCTGCAGTGGCTCAGCTTCCTGAGCAGATCTCCCCCTGCTTCCAGAGTCACCCCTTTCATTTGCTAATGTCACTTGCTTATTAAAAACAAGAAAGACTGGAGCGCTGGAGCACAAAAGAAGACTTAGCTACCGGTCATCACTCTAAAGATCCTATGTCCTCCTTTTTAAGGGAGTGCTCTCAGCCTGGGAACTATTTTTCTCACCAGAGGGAAGTTGAGGTGGAGAAAAAAGAGGGAAAGAAAAAGCACAAAACATGGAGAAAACAAACTCCTGCAGGCCTTAAATTTAGGGGTGCACTGGACACTCGGGTCTCTTATCTGCTCAGCCTCCTCATATCTTACGAGGCCCCAGGAGTTCCAGGTCCAGAAGCCCAGGAGAAGAACCCATGGGAGCATCCAGGATTTATAATGCTGGTGGCTACCCCCATCTTGTCTAGGCTAGCTAGCAGCATTCCCTATGTCTACATGCCTTAATATGGGAGTAAATGGGCCTCAAAAAAAAAAAAAAAAAATTTACAGCAAAGGGACTAAATTGATCTGACCAAATTGGCCGTTTGTGTCTTTTGCTTTTTGCATTCTGTGCATTTGCCCTTTGCCACAGAGTAACACTACCTCCAAGAGTGCACAGTTGCTCTTCCCTTGCCTTCCTGGAAGCGCATTTTAGCTTCTGAAAGTCAATGCTGCCAGATTCAGGAAAGCAAGTGAACTGAAATTTCCAGTTTCTTTAGGAGAAGGCAGCTCCTCCTGCCCCCACATTCTGGGACTCTAGAGGTGGCCCTAGAGCTGCCTTGATCTTCTCCTTTGATCTGACTTAAGGACCCCAAGTTAGACTAGTAATTACCAATTGTATTGGAAACAAACTCCCGTCCATATGCATCCATCGGCCTACATCAAATAAGATCTTTCTCCATTTTGCTCTTCAAATTGTCCTATTAGGTGGTTTTGTATGAATTCCTGCTAAACGTCCAAATTCTTATCAAGACTCTGTTAAAAACTTCAGTCATTAGTCCTAAGAGACCCCGGTCAGAGGTGATGACCTAGCGTAAAGACCACTGTTATCACAGCATACTCCACAGAATACCAAGTCCACGGTATCCTGCCTTGTGCAGCAAGGCAGCATTATCTAGCAGGTGGAGGACTATACAGCACCTGGTGATGTGTTCAGGGCCAAGCCAGGAGCCACGGTTCACTGCCGCTCCGTGGGCTCCAAGTGGTGGTGCCATGGCTGCCTCTGGCTTTAGCACAAGTGCTCTGTCACCCTCAGGTCCAGACCCCCAACTCCACCCTCCCTCTCTGCCACACTCTATGCTCACCCTTTGAAAGGGGGTGGGCAAACCAGAGAATGCAACCACTAATTCAAACCAGAAAAACGGAGCACATGGAACTGAAAAGAGTTTTTCATCCAACCCGTCTGAAAGACCCCCTCCCTGTGAGAATTCTGGCTTGGGCTACTTGGCTCTCCACTTTCAGAGTCAGAAAACCTATTTTCTTGGGGCGCCTGGGTGGCTCAGTGGGTTTAAAGCCTCTGCCTTCAGCTCGGGTCATGATCTCGGGGTCCTGGGCTCTCTGCTCAGCAGGAAGCCCGCCTCTCTCTCTCTCTCTCTCTCTCTCTGCCTGCCTCTCTGCCTACTTGTGATCTCTGTCTGTCAATAAATAAATAAAATATATTTTTTAAAAGCCTATTTTCTTCACTAACTCCTTCAAGTAAAAGGAGATGAAATGTATGTGGCTTTGCCCGTTAGCTCTTTTGCTTTTTAACTTTAGAAAAAGTGAGGTGGGTTACCACACAGGATGGGAATGCACAGAGATTTAAAGCCAAGGCTTAGTCTCCCTGGCCGGGGATGTTGAGGTATCAGCTCTAAGCAGAGGATACACGACAAGGGCCTCTTGCTAACCTCCCCCCACCCCCACTCTCTTCTCCCTGGGGACTGAAACAAATGTGTTTTATTTGCTCCATCTAGGAGGAGGAGGATTTATGCACAAAGAGAGAGGGGTTCCTGGGGAGGAGTCAAAATTCAGGGCTGGAACAACTGATGGCTTGTCAACAGCACACGATCAGATGGTCGTCCCAAACCCACACAAACGCAAACAAGCCAGACTGGTGCAGGGAACTGCCAGGCCGCCCCAGTGCAGCAGTGGGTGTCAAAGGGCGCTTAATGGTGCAGTGGTTTCAAATGAAGCTGTTTTACACAAGCAAAAAGTTGCTGTCTTCTAACAAACGGGCTCTCCAAAAAGACTGAAAAGGAGGAATGTTCTCTATTTAGCTAAAGGGATGGGATGTGTTCAGAACAGCATTTGTCATTTCTTTTTCCCAAGCAGTTAATGACCCCAAACGTTCCACTAGGCCCTGAGTGAAGCCCACCACACCACCCAGTACACAAGGGCATGGAAACCAGGGGCTGCTCTCCGCTCCAAGCCTGGAACTTAAAAAAAAAAAAGCAACCAGTTCAGCAGTCCCCTTTCTAAGCGCCCCCATGGTGCCGGGACAGAGGACAGGTGCCCAGTCCCGGTGCCCCGGGGTTCCCAGAGCATCACTTTTCTAAGTAGAAAGTTACTTCCGCGGGAACCTGTTGGCTCCACCAGCTGAGAAATGGAGGCATCCTGGAGTTGGCCCCAGGCAGCGGCCAGGCCTGAAGCTCGGGGTCCGAGCTTCGGCGTCCCGGCAGGAGAGAAGGTCCTGGGAGGACAGCCCTCCTTCAGTAGCCAGGTGGCCGCCCAGCCCCTCTTCCCCCGGCTCCCGCGGCCTGGGAGCGAAGCCCGGGCCGCACACGCCCCAGCAGCCAGGGCTCGGCCCCCGCGGTTGGCGCGGGGCGCCCCTCCCGTCCGGGCCCCGCACTCACCCACCGCCCGGATGCGGAAGCCGCGCGGGGGGCGCAGCGCCCGACGGCACCAGGCGTCGCGCAGCACCTGCAGGCTGGCGGGAGGCGCGTGCACCAGCAGCACCCCGCGCCGCAGCCAGCCCTGGAAAGTCAGCCGCGAGGCGGCGCGCGCCAGCCGCGAGTTCCAGAAGCAGCGCGCGTTGGCGCGACGGAAGGCGCGGAAGACCGCGCGTCCGCCAGGCTCCTCCGCGCCCGCCGCCGCCGCCGTCTCCGGCGCCTCCAGCCTGCACAGCACCAGCGCTAGCGATCCTGGCGCCAGCTGCACCGGCCGGGCCATGCCGCCGCGGGAGGCCGGGGCCCCTGCCTAGCGCATGTCCGGGAGCGGCGGGCGCGCGGCACCGGCGGTCCGGGCGCCACACGCCGGGCGGGAGGGATCGGCCGACTGCGCGCAGCGCCCGCTGCCAGGGGAACGGGCTCCGGGGGGCGGTGCCGGCGGCGCCCGGCGGCCGGGGGGTGGGGCGGGACGCGCGGCCGGAGGGTGGCCGCGGCTCGCGGCGGCGCGGCGCCCAATGGGGCTTTCCGAGGACTGAGGGGACTCTCCTCCCTAGCCGGACTCTGCCGCCCCGCCCCCCGAGGCCTCCCCTTGGCTCCCTGCACCCCCCAGCTCCCGGGCAGCTCCAGCTCCCCTACCCCGAGGGGGACGCTCTGGAGCCTTTCCAAGTCCTCGGGGAGCCCCGCCGCTCCCGAGAGCCTCTTTCAACCGCCGCGCGAGCGGCACAGCCAGCAGTGCCTGGAACTGAGAGGACCAGGGTGGCCGCCACCGTCCTGGCTTTAAGGGCGCTCCTAGTGAGAGAGGCCGTGAGGGACAGCGTGCGGGTGTCGGGGACCTCTCTGGGGCCGGGAGTCCTTCCAGCCAGGTTTGAGTCGGTCTGCTCCTAACCCGTTGGCTCCTCACTGGTACTCTCTCTGAGCCTCCGTTTACCGCTCCTTACCCCGGGAGCTCCCCGGACTGGAGGGAGAGGGGCTTGTGATCTGCCCGGCAGACTGTAGCGAGTGATTCCGAGCTACGAGCCGTGCTTCCTATGCGGAGGGACAGAGGCTGGAGCCCTGACGGGCAGCGGAGAAGGGCCCCAGGAGGGAAGAACAGGGGACGGGAGAGGTAGGGCGCGCGTTGTTACTACTAGAAACTGGCCCTAGAAGAGGGAGCAGAGCTGCTCGGCGAGACCTGGGGTCGCCCCAGACTTCCCGCTCCCTCAGCTCCTCAGTCAACAACCATAATAACTGGAGATAATCTATACCCCGCCTCCTTGTAAATCATCCTCACAATAAATGATAGAGGACTCGATTAAATAATGATAGCTAACGTTTATTGAACTCTCTATGCTGGGGGTGTTAATTTTACATCTCGGCGTTAACTCCTGTTACTATTTCTTTATTTTTAGAGATGAGGAAACTTCAGGCTGGGTGAGGCGTCCTGGGGCGCCTGGGTGACTCAGTCGGTTAAGCCTCTGCCTTCAGTTAAGGTCATGATCCCAGCGTCGTGGGATGGAGTCCCACACTGGGCTCCTTGCTGAGTGGGGAGCCTGCCTCTCCCTCTCCTCCCAGCTCGATATCTCGGTCTCTCTCTCAAATAAGTAAAGAACATCTTAAAAAAAAAAAAAAAAAAAGATGCATCCTGATCACACAGATAGTAAGAGAGAGAGTTAAACAACTACCATGCAGGGTTCCCTCTGACAAATAAGTATGACACAATTTTCAATTCAAATAAGCATGCGAACCTGAGATACCATCTCGGGTCGAATTCTGACACTGATGGAGATGGATGGATGGATCAACACAGCAGAGAGCCTAAATGAACTAAACTCCTATGTCTGTAGAAGCTCCCTGGGGAGGGCAATTTCCTCCTCGGAGTTCTCTTTATCATAGCCCCTAACCCTGTGGGATCAAGGATAATTTTGCCGTGTTTCCCACCCTAAAGAACGATGACATCTCTATATCTAGCATTTAGCACAGTGTCTTTTCCATTATAATAAGGATTATGATAATTCTCATTTACTCTCAGCTCACTCTATGCCTAGAATTGTACTAAGGGTTTTACATGTGTGATTTAATTTTATCCTCAAAATTAACCCTCTGAAATGGGTAATATTAGTAAGCCCCATTTTCCACAAGAAAAACAAAAGCTTAAATGAGGGAAGCTGGGTGGCTCAGTCAGTTAAGCATCCAACTCTTGACCTCAGCTCAGGTCTTGATCTCAGGGTGGTAAATTCAACACCCTGTGTTGGGCTCCATGCTGGGTGTAGAACCTACTTAAACCAAAAAAGAAAAGCAAAACAAAAGCTTAGAGAGCTCAGGCCAAGAGCCTATGAGGACAAAACGAATGCAAGGTCAAATAGAGATCCCAACATTGTCCATACACCTGGTTAGACGGGGAAGCCAGAGGACCAAACTCTGACTCATGGAACCTATTGCCTGGTCTGAAAAATTGTCCTGAGCTTGATTCCCTCTCCTAAGCCTTTGAAATGGAAACACACAATAAGGCCCTCATTAGAAGAGCCTGTAGCTGCTGGGATGCTGTCGGGTAGACCCAGCTATGAGATTTCATGGTCTGAACTTGTGAGGTAGAACTCTCTTAAATTGTGGAAACTTTCATTCAGATGTGTGACATTTCCATTATCATTTTACTTTAGCTAGTCCAATTAACAAAAGAAGAGGGAAGACTGTAAAGAGAAAAAAAAAATTTTTTTTAAAGATTTTATTTATTTGACAGAGTTCACAGGTAGGCAGAGAGAGGGGGGGAAGCAGGTTCCCTGCCGAATAGAGAGCCCAACGTGGGGCTCGATCCCAGGACCCCAAGATCATGACCCAAGCTGAAGGCAGAGGCTTAACCAATGGAGCCACACAGGTGCCCCATGTAAAGAGAAAAATTTTAAACTACACCCAAATGTGTATCCACTTGTTTTCCCAAAGGATCAGCTACCTCGCAAATATCCCTACACTCTAACCAAATGGAACTTGAGAGTTAATGGAGGGGGTGCCTGGGTGGCTCTGTTGGTTGAGCATCTGCCTTGGGCTCAGGTCATGATCTCAGGGTCCAGGGAGAAAAGCCAGCTCGGCTCCCTGATCAGAGGGGAGCCTGATTCTTCTCCCTCTGCCCCTCCCTCGCTTTCGTTCTCTCTCTCTCTCTCTCTCTCTCTCTCTCAAAGAAATAATCTTTTTAAAGTGTTAATGGAGGGGCACCTGGGTGGCTCAGTTCTTAAGTGGCTCCCTTTAGCTCTGGTCATAATCCCAGAGTCCAGCGATAGAGCCGTCAATTGGGTTCCATGCTCAGCAGGAAGCCTCTTTCCTCCTCTCCACTCCCTCTGCTTGTGTTCCCTCTTCGATGTGTCTCTCTCTGTCCAAAAATAAATAAAATATTTTAAAATTTTTTAAAAAATAAAATGTTAATGGAAAACTAAAGACCTCCGACCTGAATGGTCAGTATTACATGTCAAAACTAGAGAGACAGAAACTTCTCAACGGTCTTCCATCTTTGTGATCTCTGGAGACCAGACACAGAAATATTTTTTTTAAAGGATTTTATTTATTAGGGCACCGGGGTGGCTCAATAAAACATAGCCAAGACTCAATATTTGGCCAACTCTGGTACATGAAGCTTAGAGATAGATTTTATTTGGGTTAGAGAACTGAAGTTGCAGGAGGCACAAGGACATAGCTGCTCCGTTTGTCATTGCTACCGAAGATAAACTTGATCATCGGATGCTCACATCTGCCTGGGGTCTATACTAAGTAGAGCATTCAGTGCTCTTCACACTCTGACCCCAGCCCGTCTTTCTAACTTCATCTCCTTTTTTTTTTTTTAAGATTTTATTTATTTATTTGAGAGAGAATGAGAGAGAGAGAGAGCACAAGCAGAGGGAGAAGCAGGCAGAGGGAGAAGAAGAAGCAGACTTCCTGATGAGCAGAGAGCCCAATGTGGGGCTCGATTCCAGGACCCTGGGATCATGACCCGAGCTGAAGGCTGACGCCTCTCCCACTGAGCCAACCAGGCGCCCCTCCATTTTCATCCTTGGCCTTCTCCTGCAATCCACACCAAGGACCTTGTGCTCCAGCTACACAAAAGGACACACCTTCCCATGTTTTGCTCCCATTCTTCCATCTGCCTAGAAGGCCTTCCTCCTTCCACCAGGTGCTATGCTACAAGGCTCAGCCCATAAAACCTGTGACACATCCCAGGGAGATATCATCTGTTCTTGGAGCACATTGTTAACCCTTTTATAACACTTGTGTGTTAAGGGTTGTAACACTTAATTATCTGTCTCATCAGGATTCCCTGGGGACCAGGCTCCTGACTGAGTCATCTCTCTGACCCAGCACATGGCCAAGTACCTGGGCCGTAGAGTCATTCCACGTGAATCCAGTCCAATCGAACTGATCCTTGATCCAGGATAACTCCACTTTATCTTCTTTTCATGAGTCTGGGGTCACCACACACCTAAGCATTTCTGGTCTGTGGGTGGATCATAGGAAGACCTAGTTACCTAATAGTCAATGCCAGCGCAAAGCCTCAAGGCACAGGCACACCCAGGCCTCACACACCCAGGCATTTGGAGTTCAGTGATTTCTCTGGAGGCTGTTTATAGCACACATGTTATACTGAGGATGATGTTGAGATTAACTGCCTCAAAATTTTTTCCACACCCAAATTTATCAAGCTGAACTTCCTTCCCCTTACCTGAGAAAATGAAGCCTTGACACTTAAGGCTGAGTTAGAAATTGTTTTCTATCTGGTTTCCCTTTATTATACCATTTCCACTTCTGCAGCATCTTTGTGCCCTGTACAGAAAAAGAAAAAGAAAAAAAAAATCCTGGAGACTTTTGTTTTTATTTCTCAAAGAAAAATGTGAGGCTTTGCAAAGCAACTGTGTCGAGGCAAAGGCTAGAAAAAAGGAGGCAGGGACAGGAGAAAATCATTTAATGCCATCTCTTTATTTTTTTATTTTTATTTTTTTAATAAACGTTAGGGTTTATTTTTTTTTTTAATCATTTATTTATCTGAGAGAGAGAGAGCAGCAGAGGGAGAGTGAGAGGGAGACTCCCTGCTGAGCAAGGAGCCAGATACGGGACTCGATTCCAGAATCCTGGGACCATGACCTGAGCAGAAGGCAGATGCTTAACTGACTGAGCCATCCAGGCGCCCCAAACATCTGACTCTCGATCTCAGTTTAGGTCTTCATCTCAGGGTCCTGAGTTTGAGTCCCACACTGGGCTCCATGCTGAAAAGAAAGAAAAGAAAAGGGAAAGGAAGGGAAGGGAAAGGAAGGAAAGGAAAGGAAGGAAGAGTAAAGGAGGAAGAGAGGAAGGAAGGGAGGGAGGGAGGGAGGTGGCTTAGAGGAGCCTGACCAGAGTTTGGTGAAGAAGGGTCCCTGTCAGGAGCCAATACAAACTTCCTGCACTCTGCCCCTCCCTATTGGTTAAAAGAACTAACAGCTGTAAAGCATTTATCTTTTTTTTTTTTTTTTAAGATTTTATTTATTTATTTGACGGAGAGAGATCACAAGTAGGCAGAGAAGCAGGCAGAGAGAGAAGAAGGGAAGCAGGCTCCCTGCTGAGCAGAGAGCCTGATGCGGGGCTCGATCCCAGGACCCTGAGATCATGACCTGAGCCGAAGGCAGAGGCTTAACCCACTGAGCCACCCAGGCGTCCCAAGCATTTATCTTTTTTATTTGTTTTAAAAGATTTTATTTATTTATTTGACAGACAGAGATCTCAAATTGGGGGAGAGGCAGGCAGAGAGAGAGAGAGAGAGAGAGAGAGGAGGAAGCAGGCTCCCTGCTGAGCAGAGAGCCCGATTCGGGGCTCCATCCTGGACCCTGGGATCATGATTTGAGCTGAAGGCAGAGGCTTAACCCACTGAGCCATCCAAGTGCCTCCACCCCTGTGAAACATTTAAAACGTCCCCATAATCCCATTTTTGTTTGGGGAAGGGGGATTTTGAATATTATCATTAACAGAAATTATTTCTAGATGGTGGAATTACAAGTAATTTTTCTTTCTTTCTTTGAGCTTTTTCTATACTTGCCAAAAATTTACCGGGGGCGGGGGGCGGGGGGCGGGGGGTGGGGGAGAAGTCCCCAATGATCTTTGGTTTCAAAGAAGTTAAGGCTGCTGGCGCTCCTGCACTGGGGTCATCAGAGCCAATAAGCTTTCTAACCAACATGAAGAGACTCCATCATTTAACTTCCCTATTCAACTTTGGGTCAGAGGGCAGGTCTCAGAGCTGGAAAAAATTACTCCCAGAAAGAAAGCCACAACGCTATGTCTGTCAAAAAGATATGCAAAAAAGTGCCCTGAATCAGAGCAAGTCAGCAAAATTCTTATTTGAAACCTGGAAAATCAGATTTTCCCTACACCTAAAAATCAAACAAACGAACACACAACCCCCTTTCCTCCCCAAAACCCCACAAAAAACAGGAATAAAGTATGCAGGACTATGGCAAGATGCCAAACCCAGCTTCAGGATTTTAAAGGAGAAACCACATCTCTTCAGCTTGATTATAGCACAGGTTGTAAAGCTGGGCCTCATATCCCACTATTTACATGCAAATCCCACCAAAAATGAGTTGGCCCCTCTCCAGATGCCCAGATCTCAAAGGAACTCTGTTTCCAGGGAGGCCCCTACTCCATAGCCATGAGTCTCTTTTCTCTGCTTTCCTGGGCACAGAGGGGAGTAAAGATGTTAAGGCATCTCCCTCACATGCTGAAATGATCTTGGATTGGGAAACGGAATGTTGCTTGTCCCTTCTCACAATCTACCTGTTACCAGTTTTTTAGCCCTTTTTTTTTTTTTGTAAGATTTTATTTATTTGAGGGGCACCTGGGTGGCTCAGTGGGTTAAAGCCTCTGCCTTTAACCCACTGAGACACCCAGCACCCCTCTTTTTTCTTTTTTAAGATTTATTTATTACTTTGAGAAAGAGAGAGGTGAAGGGCAGAGGGAGAAGGAGAGAGAATCTCAAACAGACTCCAGAGCCTGACTCGGGGCTTGATCCTGCAACCCTAAGATTATGACCTGAGCCAAAACCAAGAATCAGATGCTCAACTGACTGAGCCACCCAGGTGCCCCAAGCTGTTTAAGCCTCTTAACGGGAATGCAGGATGACCTGGTATTCATCTGCCTACCCTCTCGAGTGCCCCCCATAGTGTGGCTCAAAAGCCAGAGAACAGCCCCCTGAACAAGAGAGTAAGAAGCACAGTGTGTAAGGGAAGACAGGACATTAAAGTTGGTGCCAGACAACGCTGGTCTGGGACGCACAGATGCGGTTCATTCAGCATTCTCCAGAGGACCCAAATAAAATAGGAGGCTTTGTAGAAGTACCTGTAACATGATAAGTAAAAGTACTTATTGAGGTGCCCCTTTGGGTAATAAAGAGGAAGACACGTGGAGGAAACATCCGTTCGTGAGGAAACATTTTCATTTGCTCAGATAACTTGCCATCTAGTGTTTTTCAAAACATCAGAGCCTTCGCGGGGTGCCTGGGTGGCTCAGTGGGTTAAGCCTCTGCCTTCGGCTCAGGTCATGATCTCAGGGTCCTGGGATTGAGCCCTGCGTATGGCTCTCTGCTTGGCAGGGAGCCTGCTTCCTCCTCCTTCTCTGCCTGCCTCTCTGCCCACTTGTGATCTCTCTCTGTGTCAAATAAATAAATAAAATCTTAAAAAAAAAAATTAGAGCCTTCATAAATTTATGATGAGAAAAAGCAATAGAGAAGAGTTAAAGTAAAAAGAATGAGTCAATGGTCAATGCAATGGTCAATGTGGGCCTTATCTGGAACCTATTTGGAACAAAACAAACGGGAAACAATTTATGAGAAATCTGAACACTGACTGGGTATTTGACACAAAGAACAAAAGGAAAAACAAAGGAATACATGAGTGTGATTTATGAAGAAATGAATATGCTCTGAAAATACTTCCACCTTCTAAAAAGAAACATCAGTGTGTTGGGTAAGTTGTTCGGTGATTTTCTTTTCTGAGTTTCAGTAAAAATGATTACTGACCCTCAGTCATCACCTCCTACAATAGGGTACATCTGGGTAGCAGAGTGCTTATAAAATATACTTGCCAATAAAACTCCAAAACATTAATATTTTAAAATAACATCTTCGAAGGAAAAAAATTTCTGTTTTCCAACAAACTCTGGGATCATACTTTTCCCATTCACAAAAAAACAAAACAAAACAAAAAACCTCCCAACAACCCAGAAATGAAAAAGAATAGCTCTGGAAAAACAGGGAGAAGGCTGGCTAATGAGCCTTCAGAGATGGGCAGTTACACATCTTGGTCTTGCTTTCAGGATTGTGACATTGCTCCTCTTACTAGGACAAAGAATCACACTGAGAATAGATTTATCTGTTACCTTTTAATGGATCTTTATTTATTTGTTTGAGGAGGGAAGGGCAGAGGGAGAGAGAGAATCTCAAGCCGACTCTCATGGCAGGCATCCGTCCCAGGACCCTGAGATTACAACCTGAGCCGAAACCAAGAGTCATGAAGAGTCAGACACTTAACGGACTGAGCCACCCCGGCACCACTTGGTGTTACCTTTATTTATTTATTTTAAGATATTATTTATTTATTTGACAGAGAGAGAGAGAGAGAGAGACAGCGAGAGAGGGAACACAAGCAGGGGGATGGGAGAGAGACAGGCAGACTCCCTGCTGAGCATGGAGTCTGATGTGGGGCTCGATCCCAGGACCCTGGGATCATAACCTGAGCAGAAGGCAGACGCTTAGGAGTGTACACATATCTCGATGAGCGTTGAGAAACGTATAGAATTATTGAATCATTATATTGATTCTAACATAATGAAACTAATGTAACACTGTATGTTAACCATACTTGAATTTAAAAAAGAAATATGGCATAAAAATGAATAAAATAAAATAATAGAGTAAAATAAAATAAAGTAGAGATTGCAGACTCAGAGGACCCACAGATGGTGGGCCACATCTGGCCATTGGCTGTTTTTGTATGGCCTATAAGCTAAGGATGAATTTTACATTTTTAAATGCTTGGAAAAAATAAAAAGAAGAAGAAGACTATTTCTTGACATGTGAAAATTACATAAAACTCAATTTTCCATGTCCATCTCGTTAAGTGGTAAGATGGGCACACTCAGTCATGTACCAGTTAGCTGTGGCTGCTCTTCTCAGTCGAGTTGAGTGGTTGCCATAAAGTCTGTATGGTCTGCAAAGCCAAAACTACTTCCTCTCTGGCCCTTTTTAGAAAAAGTTTGCAAAATCCCAGTCTAGAGCCCCATCGGTGCCAAGGCTCCTTTGCAGAACGGGGCCTTTCATAGGGAAAGCATTCTTCAAGCACAACCAGTAGGCCTTTGGGCCTCCTTGGGCCAACTCTGTTGCTTTCCATGTTGGATGCTGCTGGAAGAGGGTAGAATGGGGAGCTGCCCTGTGTCCTCCAGCCAACATGCTGAGCCGAGGTGGGGCAATTTAGTTTCTGTTCTCACTGCCTACTCAATCATGGCCTCTCAGCTCAGCCTGTCAACAGGGAGACCAATTAGTGCCGATTTCTATGCAAAAGGCGTTTCCTTAAGGCAAGACTGAGATCACCACCTCGTTTCACACAAACAATTCGGGGTTACAAGGTTAACCCCGGTTAGATTCAAACCAGGGCTTGAAAAGTGAAAGGCAGCCCTCTCACCAATCCTTAGAGCTCTCCAGACTCCTTAGGAAAGAAGTGTCAAAGAATTCACCTCATTTACCAGACGGGGACCTAACACTTCAGGGGAAACAGCCAGCAGACCCTGCAAATTTCATATCCCTCTGCAAGATTACCCTCAGATTTCCCACAGATGTTTAGGGCAAAACTTTATTAGAACCATATGTAGCAATCAGTTTTCTTGGAATTCAAGAGCACCAGAGAGCAGGCCTTCCACTCCGGAGTTCTAAATTTCTTAAGAAATCAGAGACTCAACTCTAAGAGCCAGTGAGTCCTCCAAAGCACATTTCTTACAAGTAAAAATATTCTTTGGCCTGAGGAGAAAGATGTTATGGGCAAACGTAGTTTATACTAGGTTGTCTACAAATTTACTGTAAATAAATTGGTATGTTTATGTTAGAACATCTTAACAAGATGAGCAGAGCAAACCCTTTGGTGGATCATTTCATAAAGAATATCTTTTTCTTTTTGACAATTCATAGTTTGTTATTCAAAAGAATCTCAGAACTTTTTTCAAATTGAAATGCCATTCACATAATATAACTTGCTGATTGTACCTAAATCAAAATTGTTCACTTTAAAGAGAACATCTCAATGGTATTCACAATGGAAGGATTTGTTTTTTACACCAGTGTAGGCTTTTCTCATTGGCCTAAAATTTCGTTTATATTTTGAATATAAACAGGGTACGTACACCCCTTCTCCTCAATGAATTTAAAGCCAAGAACTGTTTTTTAAACCAATAAATTGTCCCTCTTGGACATTCAAATTGTCAAATGATGATAAAAGGTAAAACACACTAGCAGACAACAGGAAAAGAACCTTTTTTTTTTTTTTTAAGATTTTATTTAGAGCCTGATGCGGGGCTCGATGCGGGGCTCGATGCGGGGCTCGATGCGGGGCTCGATCCCAGGACCCTGCGATTATGACCTGAGCTGAAGGCAGAGGCTTTAACCCACTGAGCCACCCGGGCACCCCGGAAAAGAATCCTGTCAAACTGATTACAATTCTTCAGAAAGGAAATTTGCTGGGTTTCATAGGATGTAGACATTTTACTGGGAGATATTAACATCTCCCAACCTTCCCCCAAGCCACACACTGGCCTTTTTTTTTTTTTTTTTTTTTTTTAAAGAATGCCTCTATTCTTTTAGAAAAAACAATGTATCTTAATATTAAAAATTTAAACTACAAAAAAAAATTCACTTGAAATTCTTCCACCCAGAAATGATTATTTTTCTAGGTAGATATATAGACAGAAATAATTTTAGAAAAATAGAATCATATCATGTATCATATTTTAAATGAAAAATATTAGATTTAGTTCCAGGAAGATGGGAGGGAAGCACCTTCCCCTATTCTTCGCATTTAGCTTAACTAAAAACTTTGGGAATATATATCTCTGAAAGGTAGAGAGAGACAGACTGGTAGACCAGCTGGCTAGGAATCTAGGGCTCTAAGAACAGCACCCCACTGGTTGGTTCCTTGGGTTTTCTTTTTGTTTTCTATATTCCAAACCGGATACCAGAGAAGCCAGCAACCTGAAATACCAATGGGCACAGACAAAACTAACACCTCAAGAAAAGCCTCTTTTCTATATGTAAAGGAGTAGGAAAGGAATAGCCTAGTGAGACAGAAATTTGGGATGCCTGGATGGCTCAATCCATTAAGCACCTGTCTTTGGCTCAGGTCATGATCCTAGAGTCCTGGGATTAAGTCCCCATCAGGTTCCCGGCTCAGTGGGGAGCCTGTTTCTCCCTCTGCCTGCCACTCCCCCTACTTATATGCTCTCTCTTTCTCTCTGTCTCTGACAAATAAATAAAATCTTAAAAAAAAAAAAAAAGGAAACTTCAACACAGTAGCCATTCAACACCACCATCTCCCCAACAAAGGCCAATGAGAAAACCTACACTTGCACACTTGCCAAGCTATAATGACGTGTCCCGGCTCACCACCCCACCCCAGCCCTCTGCGGGGTCAGTGACAAGCACATGGGGAACTCAGATATCTACTCCTCACCACCAACATCAAGTGCCAGTCCCCACCCCCCTGGGATGGTGTCAGAGGCAGTCAGGTGGAGAGTGAGCTCCCCCAGCACAGCACAGCAGTAACAAGGCCACCCCCTTCTTGGTGTTGGTGGAAGCCACGTGGAAAGCAGTTACAAGATGTGCCACCACTTTCAGGCCTAGTGGACAGCCTGAAAGCCCACCCAATCTAGAAGCACTGAGTCCCCTCTCCTCACTGTCAAAAGGGCAAGAGTAAAAAGCCTGGACTTCCCCCTGGATGTGGCAATAACATGGTGGCACGCCTCTTCACCCACTGGCATGGTGTCAGAGGTTTGAGTGTTGTCTGCTAAAATACAAAATTTATTTATTTATTTTTAAGATTTTATTTATTTGACAGAGTTCACAAGCAGTCAGAGCAGCAGATAGAGAGAGAGGGGGAACCAGGCTCCCCACTGAGCAGAGAGCCCGATGCGGGGCTCGATCCCAGGACCCTGGGATCATGACCTGAGCCAAAGGCAGAGGCTTAACCCACTGAGTCACCCAGGCACCCCTAAAATACAAAATTTAAATAAGATCCAGAGTCTCACAATATCAAAATTTCCAGGTTTCAGTTGCAGACAAGTTGTCATACCAAGAACCAGGAAGATGTCAAAACAAAAGACGACACCAACACAGAAATGATCCAGATGTTAGAATTACCTGATAAGGGGGCGTCTGGGTGGCTCAGTCAATTAAGGATCCAGCTCTTGATTTCAGCTCATGTCATGATCCCAGGGTCCTGGGATCAAGCCCTGCATCAGGTGGGAGCCTACTTCTCTCTCCCCCAATCCCCCCGCTTGAGCTCTCTCTGTCAAATAAGTAAATAAATAAAATCTTTTAAAAAAATATGACCTTAAGGTGACTTTTTCTTTGTTTTTCCTTAAGATTTTATTTATTTATTTGTGAGAAAGAAAGAGCGCACAAGCGGGGGTGGGGGAGGGAAGTGGCAGAGGGAGAGGGAGAAGCAGATTCCCTGCTGAGCAGGAAGCCCAATGCGGGCTCCACCCCAGGACCCTGGGATCATAAGCTGAATTGAAGGCAGATGCTTAACGACTGAGCCACCCACGTGGCCCTCAGACATTCTATATACATTTGATTTTTTCATTATGGTTGATAACATTTCCATTCTTCAACCCCTAAGCTCAACATTTGCAAAAGAAAAGGGGAAACCACAAAGGACTTCTATGTATTAAAGTGCCTAACTCCTTAGTTATGAAACAGCAGTGTAGAAGTCCCAAAGAAGTTTGGGGTAGGAGGGTACCTGCCCAACTCAGGTGATAAAGCATGCGATTCCTGATCTTGGGATTGAGTTCAAGCCCCACACTGGGCATAGAACTTACTTAAGAAAAGGAATAAGAAGGAGAAGGAGGAGGAGGGGGAGGGGGAGGAGGAGGAGGAGGAGGAGGAGGAGGAAGAGAAGGAAGAGAAGAAAGAAGAAGAGAAAGAAGGAAAAAGGAAGAAGAAAGAGGAGAAGGAGGAAGAGGTGGAGAACGGGGCGAAGAAGTTGTTTCTGATAGGAACCACATTAGGTACCAAGGAGATACCCTGAGCAGGAAATGAGGGGACAGATTTGTGAAGCTATTGCTGAAGAAGCAACATATCAAACTTCTGATCAGTTCATCACAGTTATATCATTCTTTTTTTTTTTTTAAAGATTTTATTTATTTATTTGTTAGAGAAAAGGAGAGAGAGCACAAGCACAGGCAGACAGACTGGCAGGCAGAGGCAGAGAGAAGCAGGTTCCCCACTGAGCAAGGAGCCCGACGTGGGACTCAATCCCAGGACGCTGGGATCATGACCTGAGCCAAAGGCAGCCGCTCAACCAACTGAGCCACCCAGGCGTCCCCAGTTATATCATTCTTAATCTACATCTATCATGGGACACCTAGGTGGCTCAGTCAGTTGAGCTCAAGTTATGATCTCAGGGTCCTGGGATCAAGCCCCAAGTCTGGCTCCTTGCTCAGCAGGAAGTCTGTTTGTCCCTCTGCCCCTTCCCCCCATTTTTTCCTTCCTCCCTCCCCACCCCCGCTCCTATGCTCTCTCAAATAAATAAGTAAAATCTTTTTTTAAAAACCCTACATCTATCATAAAGTGTTTTTTCCGAAAATAGTCTAGGCTCTCAAAAAGAATTTTTAGTAAATTTCCCTTTATTCCAGTTCATAATGAAAGGAATCCAAGACATCTTGTTTTTATTTGGTGTCTATCATGAGAATTGAGAAAAGCAATCCAAATGTTTTCACTTCTTTAAGAAGCTGGGGAGAGACTTTCAGCTCGTGTTACATGGCTTGGCAGGCAAACATTCCTCACAGTGTTAAGCGTGATTTGAGCTCAGTCCCACAGTTCTGGTTCATTGCCTAGGAGTTCTCACCTACAAAGTGGGAGAATGAGGAAAAGCTCTATCTCCTCACTTTAAAAGGTGATTCAGTGAAGGATGATTTAGCTTAAGGATCGAGATAGAACTGTAGACCAGAGGCATCTGGTTGACTCAGAAGAGGTACAAAACAATTATTGAAATAAGATTAAGATTATACATTATACTTGGAAACATAGATTTTACAAAGTAAGTATTTCTTACATGTCTTACAGCTGTTAATATCTATCTTGTTTACACAAAATTCCAGTGCTATGTCGTATTTTTCTTATCCTAACCTAACTTGTTATGATTTATATTTCCTCTATCATCTTCTCAATTATAATTTGAATATAAAACCATTTTCATTTGAGAGAGTGTTGTTTTGAAAATATTTAGTAAAGGTATCAGCATCTTTGCAGTAACCTGGAAGACTGTGGTTATCCATGGGATTATGCCATTTAGGGATAATAGACGTTAGCTCAAAGCCATTTAAAAAAAATATCTTATTTATTTATTTGAGAGAGAAAGAGAGCACACGAGATGGGGGAGGGTCAGAGGGAGAAACAGACTCCCCTTTAATAAAATCTTAAAAAAAAAAAAAAGTTGAATCACTATGATGTACGCCCGAAACTAATGTAACATTTTTTGTCAACTATACTAAAAAAGAAAGAAAGAAAGAAAGAAAGAACAGTTAATAGTCCCTTTACAAAATGGGAAGCATTTTAAGCTGGGCAAGGCGGCACTTCAGTAGGTACTGGAAAAAATAATACAAGGCAGGAGTGGCTCTGACCCTGCAACTCAGACTTTCAACTCTACTGCTATTTTAAGTTTAATAAAGAGTTTTACTGTCAATGTAAGTACCATTAAATCACAACTGGCTTGAATCACTTTTTTTTCTTTTTTTTTAGTGTGGAATGGAGCTGAAGATTGGATTCCTAAATTTTATTTTTTTTAATTGTAATAAAAATCCGTTTTACCATGCCGGGTCAAATCAATCCTCTGCGTCTATAC
This sequence comes from Mustela erminea, assembly GCF_009829155.1. NCBI lineage: Eukaryota > Metazoa > Chordata > Mammalia > Carnivora > Mustelidae > Mustela > Mustela erminea. The sequence continues at coordinate 35,444,160 of NC_045627.1, read as the reverse complement.
CGACTAAACCCTATATACCATTCCTTTATTAGTTTGGTTCTTACCTCTTATGTTTATACTGTGACATTTCAACCTTTTGCTTTTTCTGACTGTCATTTTGTTAGTTTGTTTGTTTAAGATTTTTATTTTATTTATTTGACAGACCGAGATCAGAAGTAGGCAGAGAGGCAGGCAGAGAGAGAGGGGGAAGCAAACTCCCAGATGAGCAGAGAGCCCGATGCGGGGCTCCATCCCAGGACCCTGAGATCATGACCTGATCCCAAGGCAGAGGCTTTAAACCACTGAGCCATCCAGGAGCCCCCGACTGTCATTTTGGATATGGGTATATTAACAGAGTAACTGCCAAGCCTCTCAATAATTAAAACAGAATTAAATTGTGACTTCATCATCTTGGGCAAAGGAGTCAAAAGTAGTAATGATGCGGTCACCTGGGTGGCTCAGTAGGTTAAGCATCTGCCTTCAGCTCTGTCCCTCCCCCAACTCATGCTTTCAGTCTCTCAAATAAATAAAATTTAAGAAAAAAAAAAAAAAAGATGTAGGAGCCCCTAGGTGGCTTAGTCATTAAGCATCTGCCTTTGGCTTAGGTCATGATCCCACAGTCCTGGGATCAAGCTCTGCATTGGGCTCCCTGCTCAGTGGGAAGCCTGCTTCTCCCTCTCCCACTCCCCCTGCTTGTGTTCCCTCTTTCATGGTGTCTCTCGCTGTCAAATAAATAAATAAAATCTTAAAAAAAAAAAAAAAAAGATGTAATGACTTTCTTAAAACATTTTTTCCTATCCAAGCAGATAGGCTTCCAAGGAAACAGGAACTAATCTATTTTTTAGAAGATTTTATTTATGTATTTATTGAATTAAGAGAGAGCACAGAGCAAGAGTGAGAGAAACTGAACAAGCAGGGGGAGTGGGAGAGGGAGAATCAGGCTCCCCCTCTGAGCAGGAAACCCGATGTGGGGCTCCATCCACAACCCTGAGATGAAGACCTGAGCCTTAACCCACTGAACCACGCAGACGCCCCTGATAGGCTATTTATCAAAGATGGAATCTTCACTTATAACAAATCCTTAATAATTTAAAGGAGTACAAAATTACCACTGGAGGAAGCTGAATACACGGGAAAGCCAGAAGCGTGTGGGTCACAGCCTGTACCTCGAAGCTTTAGTTTCCCCAAGGGATCTTTCTGCGCAGACTGCACGAGGTCTCAGGCAACCAAGACGGAAGCATGCCCCAGCCTTCAAGCAGAAGCAAATTAACCGTGGAGCTAAAGAATAGTAGAATGGTAGAATTCTCATTTTATTCCTAATTCCAGTTCTTATAGTGAGGGTTGTTTGCCTGATACTCTTCTGGAAACAGTAGCTCAAAGGTTAAACATTCACCTCTTGGAAGAATTTCCAACAGCCAAGCGACTGCCTCCTGAGTTTACAAAGCTGATAAAAGACCCTGGAATAAATAACAGATGGATTTGGGAAATGGCCTAAGTATACCCCAAGGCTGGTATATATTATACCTTAAGAAGAATGGTTCAGGCGCACCCGCCTGCGGTTCGCCTGCGCCGCCCGGGAGACCGCGACTTCCGGGCTGGTCCTGGGCCGCTGGGGGCGCCGCCGTTGCGCGGCGCGGCCTGGGCGGGGCGGCCGGGCGCTCAGGAGTGCGGCAGCGGCGGCTGGAGCGCAGCAGCCGGCCTCTCGCACCGCAGCCTGCCCGCCAGCCCGCCGCCGCCGCCCGGAGTGATGGCCGGGAGCAGCTCGCTGGAGGCGGTGCGGAGGAAAATCCGGAGCTTGCAGGAGCAGGCGGACGCCGCGGAGGAGCGCGCGGGCAGTCTGCAGCGCGAGCTGGACTACGAGAGGAAGCTGAGGGAGACCGCTGAAGCCGATGTAGCTTCTCTGAACAGACGCATCCAGCTGGTTGAGGAAGAGTTGGATCGTGCCCAAGAGCGACTGGCAACAGCTTTGCAGAAGCTGGAGGAGGCTGAGAAGGCAGCGGACGAGAGCGAGAGAGGCATGAAAGTCATTGAAAGTCGAGCCCAAAAAGATGAGGAGAAAATGGAAATTCAGGAGATCCAACTGAAAGAGGCCAAGCACATCGCTGAAGATGCCGACCGCAAGTATGAAGAGGTGGCCCGTAAGCTGGTCATCATTGAGAGTGACCTGGAACGCGCGGAGGAGCGGGCCGAACTCTCAGAAAGCCAAGTCCGACAGCTGGAAGAACAATTAAGAATAATGGATCAGACCTTGAAAGCATTAATGGCTGCAGAGGATAAGTACTCGCAGAAGGAAGACAAATATGAGGAAGAGATCAAGGTCCTTTCTGACAAGCTGAAGGAGGCCGAGACTCGGGCTGAGTTTGCAGAGAGGTCAGTAACTAAATTGGAGAAAAGCATTGATGACTTAGAAGAGAAAGTGGCTCATGCCAAAGAAGAAAACCTTAGTATGCATCAGATGCTGGATCAGACTTTACTGGAGTTAAACAACATGTGAAAACCTCCTTAGCTGCGACCACATTCTTAAATGTTGCTCTGTTGTTTTGTTTTGTTTTGTTTTGTTTTGAAACACCATGCTTACCATGAAACCCCTTAAATGCATTTTTATTTACTTTTACACTGTCACAGTAAACATCCACGAAATACCAGCTAGATCAGGGAATGGGGAAAACACACACACACACACATACACACACACACAGGCGAGCCCGTGGCAGGGCCATAGTGACTTAAATGTGCCATTTCCCAGGTTGCCATTGCCACACTTCATAGAGAGTTTTGCAACACAGGGTACTCAGCCAGCCCAGGAATCCTCACGAAAGCAGAAAGATTTCCACTCAAAAGTGCCAACGATGTATTCAACAGGCAGATTAATGTTGAAAACACAATGAGGTGTGGATTGGTGCTACTTTAAACAAAAAGCCCCACTGTGGTCTTTCGTTCAATATTGTACAATTTAGAATTCTGTCCAACACTAATTTATTTTGTCTTGAGTTTTACTACGAGGTGAGGCTGTGGGTCCTGTATGCCTGAATTCACTAAAGCCAGGGATGTGTAAGGCACGCTGCTCTTGTAAGACTTCTGTCTCCTCCTCATTGGCACACTTGCGGCTCATTACAACTTGTAGGATAGCATTCAATGTGGTTTTCCACTCTCCATTTCTCCATGTTAAAATGAAAGATTTAGGCACTACGTACAATTGGTAAAGGAAAAACATTTAAGAGTTTTAACTATATGTAAACATTGTATAATGGTATGGAATAAAATGCACACTGTAGGACATTTTCTAAAAAAAAAAAAAAAAAAAAGAAGAATGGTTCAAAGTAGGTTTTAATTAAATATTTATGTTACAGCCAGAAACAGCAACTGTCTCTGTGTGGCCAGCCCCCGGCTTCCAACAGGTCTGTCTCAGCAAGGAAATGAATAGACATTAAATATTTATTCTCTACATGTTAAAAGTACACTCTGCTCTTTCCCTGCCTGAAGAGAGATAACAAGGCTAGAGATAGGGGTGCTTGGGTGGCTCAGTGGGGTAAGCCTCTGCCTTCGGCTCAGGTCAAGATCTCAGGGTCCTGGGATCATGTCCCGAATTGGTCTCTCAGCTCGGCGGGGAGCCTGCTTCCCCCCTCTCTCTGTGCCTGCCTCTCTGCCTACTTGTGATCTTTCTCTCTCTCTCTGTCAAATAAATGAATAAAGTCTTTTAAAAAAATAAAAATAAAATAAAAGGAAATATAATCTTATAAAAAGACTGGGAGGCCCAATTGAACTAGGAAGCAGATCAGGGGTTGAGCCCCGCATCGGGGCTCCGTGCTCAGCAGGGCACCTGCTTCCCCCACCCTGCCTCTCTGCCTACTTGTGATCTCTGTCAAATAAATAAGTAAAATCTTAAAAAACAAAAGAAACAAAAAAACCCTCCAAGATCAGTATTAAGAAAACCTCTGTTTAATGGGCTTCTATAGAGTACACTTCCAAGTTATTCCCTGCCCAATGGGGCACCTGCTGGCTCAGTTGGTAGAGGACCCAACTCTTGATCTCAGGGTCGTTGAGTCAGAGAAGCATACGACTCTTGATCTTGGGGTTGTGAGTTCAAGCCTTGCACTGGGTGGAGAGATTACTTTAAAAAAACTTTTTAATCTTTTTTTTTTAAAGATTTTATTTATTTACTTAACAGAGATCACAAGTAGGCAGAGAGAGAGGGGAAAGCAGGCTCCCTGCTGAGCAGAGCCCGATGCGGGGCTAGATCCCAGGACCCCAGGACCATGACCTGAGCCAAAGGTGGAGGCTTTAACCCACTGAGTCACCCAGGTGCCCCCCAAAATCTTAAAAGTCTTAAAGAAAAAGGTATTCCCTATACTTTATGAAGTTTCATTTGCTTGAACCATAGTGACACAAATCAATTTTTTTTTGAGATTTTATTTATTTGACACAGAGAGAGACAGAGAGAGAGGGAACACAAGCAGGGGGAGTGGGATAGGGAGAAGCAGGCTTCCTGCTGAGCAGGGAGCCCAATGCAGGGCTCAATCCCAGGACCCTGGGATCATGACCTGAGCAGAAGACAGACGCTTAATAACTGAGACACCCAGGTGCCCCCCAATATCTATTTTTGTTTACCACATGCACATGTAACCACAGGTGAAATTTCCACCTGATTTAGTAGCTTAGAGAGTTTTTAGGGCAAAGGTCATGAAAATACAAATAAATACCAATTATAAAAAATTGTTAGGAGAAAGTTCAATTTTGAAGTTAATTTAATTCCCCAAATTTGATAACCTAGAACAAACCTCATACAAAGAGGCACCTGCTTAGCCACATGTTAACAATAATGAAACTGCAGTAGTGCAATAAAGGATAGAAATTAAAGTGATTATATGAGATGTTAGGTCCAAGGCATATGTGTTCTAAAACTGATGAATTAGAAAGCCATCTGTTCTCAAGACACTGTATAACAATGCTAAGAGCCAAGTATTTAAAAGGTGATTGAGATATCCAAACCTAGACTTAAACTATTTTTTTTGTTATGTTTTAAAGATTTTATTTATTTGACAGAGAGAGATGCAGCGAGAGAGGGAACACAAGCAGGGGGAGAGAGAGCGGGGGAAGCAGGCTTCCCACTGAGCTGAGAGCTCAATGTGGGGCTCAATCCCAGGACCCTGGGATCATGACCCAATCGAAGGCAGATGCTTAACAACTGAGCCACCCAGGCACCCCTAGACTTAAAATATTTTTAAAGTTCAAATACCTTAGTAAAGAATAGATGTTTTAAAAATATCCACTTAGAGAATATAAACCAAATAAATAACCCAAAGAGAGTAAGCCAGAATCGACAGTTACTCCAGTGAAGTCCACAGTAAGATTTTTGTTACCATTAGAAGGAAGCTCTCCCAACATATTCATGCTCTTTACATGAATAAAACCTCTTTAACACAGAGATTCACAAGAGTTTAGGATTTCCTATAGCAAACATAAAGTTTTGCCTATTGGTCTTGAATTTGCTAATGAGTAAGAGTGCTGCAAGTTCTTTTTTTTTTTTTTTTTTAAGAATTTATTTGACGGGCGGGACGCCTGGGTGGCTCAGTTGGTTGAGCAGCTGCCTTCGGCTCGGGTCATGATCCCAGCGTCCTGGGATCGAGTCCCACATCGGGCTCCTTGCTCGGCAGGGAGCCTGCTTCTCTCTCTGCCTCTGCCTGCCATTCTGTCTGCCTGTGCTCGCTCGCTCTCCCCCCACCCCGATAAATAAATAAAATCTTTGAAAAAAAAAAAAAAAAGAATTTATTTGACGGGCACCTGGGTGGCTCAGTGGGTTAAGCATTTGCCTTTGGATCAGGTCATGATCCTAGGAACCTGGCGTGGAGTTCCTCATCGGGCTCCCTGCTCAGCTGGGAGCGTTTCTCCCTCTGCCTGTTGCTCCCCTTACTTGTGCTTGCTCTCTGTCAAATAAATAAATAAAGTTTTTTTTTTTTTTATCTACATTTTAAAAAATGAATTAGAGAGTGAAAGAGCAGAAGCAATGGAAGGAGGGGCAGGAGGAGGAGGAGGAGAAACAGACTCCCCATTGAGCAAGGAGCCCATCTTGGGGCTCAATTCCAGGACCGGAAGTCATGACCTGAGCCGTAGGCAGATACTTAACCGACTGAGCCACCCAAGTGCCCTTACTGCAAGTTCTAAAACAGAAAATTTAACTGGAGCTCAAGTCTTACCTTTAGAATGGCAGCATTCTTATTTTATTCCAAATCCAGATTTACTCTAGATTTGGTTTCACTTAATTTGAAATTAGGCTGACTCACACTATCAAAACATATTAAATATATAAATGCTTACTTTTGATGAGTACATATTTGTATAACCACTCAATGTTAAGCCTGCATTTCAGCCCTGCCTAGCTCTAAGAATCAGATACCTTTAAACTGTATATTTAGGCTCACCAGGTCTCTGAGCTAATCCAAACTGCCTAATAACACGTTAGGAGTTCATCACCCCAGTGGACAGGAACTAAAACTTTCATTGCTTTATATGTGGTTGTGAACCCAAATGCCACCACCCGTATCAAGCTCTCACCTTCAATCAAATATTCAATCTCATCAAGATCTGTACAGATGAGCCTCTACCTTGGCTCATGGCCTCTGCCTAAGTTGTTTGCAATGAAGCTGGGGCCCCAGCTCTGAATTCTGCCTCTGTGGTTGGGGTCCTGATAGTCTGCAAAATCCTCCCGTTTTTAGGGACTGGACTTTGTCTTCATGGTCCTGTTACTAGCTGTAGTCTAATTCAAACTGATCAATTTCCCTGGAACTATAATCTGCCTGATTTTCAGTACACAGCCTAGAGGGCTACTTCCTCACTTCCCTTACCTTCTCCACTCATCAAATTAGAAACCTTTGGGCAGGGACGCCTGGGTGGCTCAGTTGGTTAAGCAGCTGCCTTCAGCTCAGGTCATGATCCTGGCGTCCTGGGATCAAGTCCCACACTGGACTCCTTGCTTGGCGGGGAGCCTGCTTCTCCCTCTGTCTCTGCCTGCCATTCTGTCTGCCTGTGCTTGTTCTCTCTCCCTCTTTCTCTCTGACAAATAAATTTTAAAAAATCTTTAAAAGAAAAGAAACCTTTGGGCAGTGAATCTGCCTGTACACAGGAATCAGAATTGGGACTATAAGTCACCCCTGAGGAGGGCATGGGGGAGCAGCACAGTGAAGATGACCCCCCACCCATCACCAGTCTCTTTATCGACATATTCTAGTCCCTTAAATGCTCAATGGAGCAACATTTTAGGATTTACCTAATTTAGCCAAATAAATTGTCTCTAACCGTTTGCTTGCAATTTCACTGTGGGGGCCTAACTAGTCGTGGAAGCTCCCTTTCTCTCTGATGCAGAGAACACAGCCTTTCCAGGTAAGGCTTCGGAAGATGAAGTCACCGTCTTGAAGAACAGTCCTTTAGATTCAGGCAGACCACTAACCTCTGGCTGGAGACACACAGCCTGGAACCTGGGCCTTTGCAAACAAGTCACATCTCTTTGACAGATCCTCCCTCCCTCATTGCTTGATAATCTACATAATCCTTGCCTTGCCATTTTTGTGGCCTCTCCATTGTCAAAAATACTTTGTTGCTTACTGTTTACCCCTTCCTCTGCTGACCATCTTAATTCTTTAATTTTTTCCCTCTCAGGCCGGAAACCTAGTGTTTCTGCCCAAGCCAGCTGACAGGCCCCCTCACCACCTACCTGTTTTCTCAGTCAAGCCCTTCATGGCCTTCACAAACTTTTTAGTTTGAACGTCTTGCTTGTCAGCCTCTGAAGCGGATGGCGGAGGCCACACCAAACACATGGATTATGTTCATTATATGACACCTCACAAGAGAATTATATAGTCATGTCAGCTTAAGGGTGACAAGTACAACAAAACACTATGAAGAAAATGGATTTTTCCCAGCGTATTTGTTGCTTATGTAGTTGTGACCCTTCCCATAAAAAAGTACGCCAGAGCAGCTTTTCAAAGTAAGTACCTTGCAGATTCCAAGGCTTGCTTATCCAATGTAGAAATATTTACCCCTACAGAAAAAGCCCAAATTGCTCAGATAATATCTCCAAGGTAATTGCTACTTTTCTTGGAGTTGTTTTGTTTTGACAGACAGAGAGAGAGAGAGAGACAAGCAGGGGGAGCAGCAGAGGAAGAGTAAGGGGAAGAGGGAGCAGCTGAGCAGCGAGCCCGATGTGGGGCTTGATCATGGCCTGAGCTGAAAGCAGATGCTTGCTTAACTGAACCACTCAGGCACCCCGCTTGGTGTTGTTTTGTTTTTATAAGTTTTGGGGGCGCTCGAGTGGTTCAGTCAGTTAAGCATCCGACTCTTGACTGACTCAGGTTGAGATCTCAGGGTGTGAGATCGAACCCCACGACTGTCTCCACACTGGCCTGGAGCCTGCTTAAGATGCTCTCTCCCTTTCCCACTACCCCAGAGCACACAGTTCTCGCTCTAAAAACAAATAAAATTTAAACAAATTTTTAAAGTCATCTCTACCCCTAACATAGGGCTCAAACTCACGACCCCAAGATCAAGAGTTGCCAGGTAGGTACCCTTCCTGTTTTTTTTTAAAATCATGTATTAGGTAGGGAAACCCACTATGTATACCTTAGTGAAAAGGATGTTAACCCAGAAGAGCAGCAGCAGCACCTGATGACTTGGTAGAAATGCAAACTTGGGTTCAACCCCAGACCTTTTCAATCATAAATTCTGGAAACTAGGCCAAGCACTCTGTGTCTTTTAACAAGCTTGTCAGGTGATTCTGCTGCATACCAGTTTGAAGAACCACTGCCTTCGTTTAGGCATAATGATCACCTTCAAACTCCATCATTAATGGGGCTCAAATAAGGAGCTGACTCAGTGACTTCCTTAGGTAGTACCCTATCTGATAATCTGATATATGTCTTCTATATACACAAGAAAAACTAATACTTCATGGTTGATAGTAGTTTGGGACATCTTCTTCCAAGCCTGAGACTTGTTTTTAAACTAGTGAACACCAAGAGCAGGTAAATTTTACCTTCAACATGAATAATAAGTAGGCAATAATACCCAGTATCTTGGTATAATTATCCTTAGCCCCCTCTTCTCAAAATAAGTTCCCAGTATAGACAATAAATTATGGCCTAAATATCCCCTTATTAGTAAGTCATAAAATAGGCGGTGAAATGTGTCAACGATTCTTGAAACATTCTCATCACTCCATTATGTCTAACAAAAACAACTGTAAAGATATTTAGATGTTAATTTTAATTTCCAAAATAATCTGAACACAAAATTATAGCGGGAAGGGAAACCTTTCTTTCATGGAACCCACAGGCCAGGCAACTATTTTGCAGTTAAACCAGGAAATGTGTGGCACACTACATGTTCAATAGAGGAGGCTTTTATTGTGCCTCTAATTACTATGATCACTTCAATCCTTTGCTTAAAACCCATGGTTCTTGTTTTTTGTTTTGTTTTTTAGAGACAACACATGCAGGTATGTGGAGGGGAGAGGCAGAGGGAGAGTGAAAACCCTAAGCAGGTTCTCTAAGGAGTGTAGACCGAGGAAGGGCTCGAACTCATCCTCCTGCTGAGATCATGACCCTGGGCCAAAACCAAGGGCCTGGTGCTTAATTGACTGAGCCACCCTGGCATCCCAGCAATACTTTTTTTAAGGTGTTTTTGTTTTTGTTTTTTTGTAAATGACAGAGAGATGGTGAGAAAGGGAACACAAACACAGGGGAGCTGGAGAGGGAGAAGCAGGCTCCATGCCAAGCAGGGAGCCTGATATGGGGCTTGATCCTAGGACGCTGGGATCACGATCTGAGCAAAGGCAGATGCTTAATGACTGAACCATGCAGGTGTCCCATCAATACGTTTTTTGAACTTAGTTTGACTTTACACCCACTAGGACTAGCAATCTTGTATGGCTTCTGACAAAGAAAACCTCAGGCTATCTCAGAACCCCCCCACTAAAGATTCAGTGCCATTTCAGTGTTAACCTGTGGACTTCCAAAGGTCTCATGAGAGGAGTACGCTGGGCTAGGAAGGCCCCATGGAAGAAACAGGGGAGGAGTGCCCCTTGTATACTATGTATAGGACTGTCAGAATGCTGAGAGCTTGCTAGTATTCTGCCAAACATTTATGTGTAGTCCCTACTGTAGTATTTTTAATAAATTCTAGCCAGTATTTAAGAGATCTATGTACAATTCAGGCTCTGAGGAGCCTCTCAAGGGTCCACTATTGCCTGGATCAGAGAGAAGTCACAAAGACTGGCCTTGATTCATCTTCCTGCCGGAAAGCCAACAGTTCTATCTAGGTACCTGAACAGTTATCTTTACTGTTTGCTACATACATGTACCATTATCTCTTTTCACCCAATTCTTTAATGTCTTGTGGGCATGGATATCCACAGGTAAATTCCTTAGTTTTATGATAAATTTCTCCCATATTCTAATAAGTAAACTCATCCATGCTTAACATACTCCAAATTTCTTTTAGCAGAAAGAGAATTATTTTTTTGCTTCCTACATAAATATCCCACTTTTTTACAAGAAGTGACCACCTCTGTATTAAGGTTCAACACAGTTACACTGTCACTGTAGCAGAAATCCCTGTTGTGACCTCTAGATCTCAGGTAAGACTGAGTTGTGGGCCAGAAACTAAGGTACTTCAATTTTTCTTTTTAAGATTTTATTTATTGGTCAGAGACCACAAGCAGGGGGAACAGCAGAGGAAGGTTTCCCCTGAGCAAGAAGCTTGATGTGGGACTTGATCCCAGGATCTTGGGATCATGACCTGGGCTGAAAGCAGATACCAACTGAGCCAACCCCGGCCCTTGAAATTTTTGTACCAACTCAAACCTAAGGAAAGTTGATACTCTTGGGACTGCACTGGTCTTTGGTCCTGTGTCCAAGATCATACGTCTCTACTAGCGCTAACAGTGGATGTTAAGATTTATCAAAAATGTAAAAGCATCAAACGTCTTTCCTCCTAAGTTTACCTTTGGCAGTCTCCAAAGCATGACCCCTCAAAAAAGGTACAACTCCATACCCTTCCCACTCTTAGGGCTGAGAGAGAAAGGCCCAGGCGTGCCCAACTGATGTAAAGCTCTCTGCAGTCGTGCACTTGTGCAGAGGGTGAGGCGTGGTTACACAGTAAGACATGCAGTGCTCCTGGGAGCATTCAGGACGTGCAGACAGGGCAGGTGAAAAGGACATCAGCTCAATCTCTTCCACCTACTCCAGCTCCTCAAGTTCAGGGTCTTCACATTTCCTTTGTTTTTCACTTACACTGAAATAATGTTTTCCAAGGAATTACTATTGAGGACTGAATTATTTAGGTCTTACATGCTAAACATTATGAAAAGGTAAGTCGGAAGAGTCCTATGTTAGTTAGTTCGTCCTAAATCTGCCACCATGATTTTGGAATTCCAACTCTTTATATAAGCGGGGGTCAATTATATAAAAATATTTTTAAACCTATAAAATTTGATGTCATCCTAAATACCAAAATCACCTTTGAGATTTTTCAAATGTATTAAGAGATTTAAACATCAGCGAGCAGTTAATTCTGACTTTATAAAGATTTATTTATTTGAGCGAACGAGCAAGCATGAGCAGGGGGTAGGGATAGAGGGAGAAGCAGACTCCCAGCTGAGCAGGAAGCCCAAAGTGGAACTTGAACCCAGGACCCTGAAATCCCAGGCACCCCCTCTTTTGCCACTTTAGAGGAAGTCTTGGATTTATAATAGGATTAATGTTCTTACTGCATCAGCAGAATGATCCACGTATTTGAGCTACAAACACTTTATGACTGAGGTTTTAGAATTGTTAGGGTAAAAGGCAAGAGCACTTCAAAATCTTCTTAAACTGGTACACAAACGACTAAAAAGTTTAAGAATTCTATAGTTTCTGAATAAACACTGATTCATAATTAGTATTAGTTATCTTTTTTTTTTTTTAAAGATTTTATTTATTTGACAGAGAAAGATCACAAGTAGGCAGAGAGGCAGGCAGAGAGAGAGGGGGAAGCAGGCTCCCCGCTGAGCAGAGAACCTGATGTGGGGCTTGATCCCAGGACCCTGAGATCATGAACTGAGCTGAAGGCAGAGGCTTAAACCACTGAGCCACCCAGGCACCCCAGTTATCTCTAATTCTAAGTAATTATGTAGTAGGTTAGGGATCAGATCGTGTAAAATACTAAAAAAATGTGGTTGAATAGTATTCAACTTTTTTTTTTTTTAAAGATTTTATTTATTTGGGGTACCTGGGTGGATGAGTGGGTTAAAGCCTCTGCCTTTGGCTCAGGTCATGATCCCAGGGTCCTGGGATGGAGCACCGCATCCAGCTCTCTGCTTCGCAGGGAGCCTGCCTACCCCCCACCCCCCCGCTTGCCTCTCTGCCTACTTGTGATCTCTGTCAAATAAATAAACAAAATCTTAAAAAAAAAAAAAAGATTTTATTTATTTCAGAGAGAGAGACAGAGTGAGAGAGAACACGAGTGGGGTGAGGGGAAGAGGGAGAAGCAGACTTCCCGCTGAGCAGGGAGTGTGACAGGGGGCCTCAAACGTGGGAAATGCTTCACTGATTAAGCCACGCAGGCACCCATTACTCAACATTTTGAGAAGAATGTAATGTGAACATACATAAAGTCTAAGCGTTGCTTAAAGGAGTTTTTTGTGTTCTTACAGTTTTACTAGGACTTGGGCAAAATTCAGTAAGAAATAATAAATTCTTAAAATTTCAGTTGTTCTATAATGACTGAATCATGCATCAGAAATGTAAAAACAGGGGCACCTGGGTGGCTCAGTCAGTTATGTGTCTGTGTTCAGCTCTGGTCAGGATCCCAGGGTCCTGGGATGAAGCCCCAAGTTAGGCTCCCTACTGAGGCAGGAGCTGCTCTCTCTCTCCTCCCTGCTTGTGCTTTCTCTTGCTCTCATTGTCTCTCTCAAATAAAAACTTAAAAAAAACTTAAAAAAAAAAACACAAAAAAAATTAGGAGCACCTGGGTGGCTCAGTGGTTTAAGCCTCTGCCTTCAGCTCAGGTCATGATCTTAGGGTCCTGGGATCAAGCCCCACATTGGGCTCTCTGCTCAGGGGGGAGCCTGCTTCTCCCTCTCTCTCTGCCTGCCTCTCCACCTACTTGTGATCTCTATCAAATAAATAAATAAATAAAAATCTTTATTAAAAAAACTAAAAAAAAAAAAAAAATGCCTTTTAGGGGTGCCTCGGTGGTTTAGTCATTGAGCTTTCCATTTTTGGGTTTCAGCTCAGGTCAGGATCCTGGGGTCCTGGCATTGAGCCCTGTGTCAGGTTCCATGATCAGTGGGGAGTCTGCTTAAGATTCTCTTCCTCTTCCTCTGCCCCCCACTAAAAATAAATAAATAAATAAATAAGTCTCATGCTCTAGTGAGTGAGCCAACCATGTATTTCTTTCTTCCCCAAGATTTTTATTTTTAAAAAATTTTACTTATTATTTGAGAGAGAGAGAGCACGAACACAAAGCAGGGGGAGTGGGAGAGAGAAAAGCAGACTCCCTGTTGAATAGGGAACCAGACACAAGGCTCTATCCCAGGACTGTGGGATCATGACCAGAACTGAAGGCAGACACTTAACCGATTGAGTCACCCAGGCCCCCCTGATCCTTTCTTGTTGAGGGGCTGTCCTATGCAACATAGGATGGTTAACAACATCCTTGGCCTCTAACAACTAGATGGAGTAGCATTCACTCACCCAGCTGTGGCAAGTAGAAGTGTCTCCAGACATTGCTAAATGTCCTCTGGGGCAAGTTCACTCCCTATTGAGAACCACTGCTTTAGAGTGTATCACATTTTCTACCCTTTTCACTCAACAGTTAATCAACTCTTACATACCCACTAAAATTCTGAAGGAAGTACACAGACTAATAAAAAAATTATTTTTAATTAAAGAAGGCTTAACTTAAGACATCATACTGACATCTACTGGCTTGGTGCTAAACTGTACATTTGACAAACACTGCATTTAAGGGAAAAAAAAACCCTCAAAATTCAAATATAGGTGCTATTTTGGGAAAGAACAATTAATTGAAAGCAGTAACATTAACACCAGTACTATTTGTTTTTCTTTTGTAAGTCTAACATATATATTAACAATGGTAATTATCTATTACTTTCTTAGTTTTTGATGTCTTTTGGATGAACTGAATTTTTAATGAATAGTTTAGAGGCTGATAGAAGGGATTTTTTTTAAGACAAGTAAAAAAGTCTGATTCAAAAAACTTGCAAAAAATTAAGCAGCATGCTATTTTATGATTTATACTGAAATTTTAAAAGACTAAAAATTTTTATAAAAACCTAATAATGATAATTCTATAAATAAAACTGCAATTATTCTAAGTATTTTAATAAAAGACATTTGGTAATTAAATACTACTATCAATTAAAGTGATGAACTTTATTGGGGTTAAAAACTATAACAAAGTTCATCCTAAAACATTTTGCAATGCAAAATTATTTCACTCAAGGAGTGTTTAATAATTTGAATGCCAGGAATTACAAGCAATTTTCAAAAGCAGACTCTTCACATTCATAAAACTTTATACATCATTTGAACTAACATATATTTATACTACTAAAATCAAACATGCATCACTTTCAAACATTCTTGTATCATGATTTTATATATTACATTATTTAACACCATTCTTCACCATTACACATATTTTATCATACACTTGCACCATTCTCCTTGGATTTCTGATCTTTATCTTCATTCTTGACATTATCCTATAACACAAAAGACAAAATATTTAATTAGATTCTCTTAAACGTAACTTAAAAAATTATAATAAACATTAGTTAACAGGAACTCTAGAGAGCCCATTTTGCCATCTATGAAAAACTGACACTAGAGACAACTATAAAGGAAACCCCTCAATTCTATGCAGAACAGTTTGTAGTATTTGAGAAAGCTATCTATGTCCTAAGAAATCAGAGGTAATTAGGAATACTAGTAGTATATTCCTTGCACAGTAATATGATTTCTCTCCCCTTGTTCTGAGACTGAGGATATGGAAGATTCTCATTTTAATTAGTTTATAATGGCACTGAGTTACAGATATTTTTTAGTGACAAAAAATACTAATAAATTGATTTTGATAGTGCCAAAGGGTTTCTCAACTCTGCCCAACAATAAATGGCTTTAAAAAGAAGTAAATGGTTTTATTTTCCTCAAGTTCAAAATCAATTCACTCTCTGGCTCTGAAAGAAATACAAATAAAACTTTTAAGTTTTCAAGAAGTTTCAAGAAGTCTAAACACATAAATCATGTTGACATTCCAACTAAGTTCTAGAAGAATACAATCTTTTGGAAATCACTTTTGATTAATATGACAAAGGACAAAACACCCACCACTATTTGCTCTGAGAAAACCACTAAGAGCTTAATGACATTATAATTTCCAGAGTTAAAAGTTGAGACAAACTGAAAATATGTAAGTATAAAACTGCTAACCTTCTTCAGTACAGTGTGGATTTCATCCATTACTGTAGATAAGTTTCTGATTGTCTTACTGAGTTGGTTTTCAAACTGCAAATTCATGTTTTCTGAAATCTTCAAGTTTTCTTGTAATTGACTAAAGTCCTTTTTAACTTCTCTGAGTTCACCTGAGAGGCTTTTGTTGGAATTCTCCAAATTTAGTATGGTTTTCTCATCTTCATCTGTTTAAAAAAAAAAAAAAAAAATTGGAATTCACCATCTTACCCCTTAAAATCTCCAATCATGAGGTTAATAATATCTAAGGGGTGCCTGGGTGGATTAGTAGGTTAAGGGGGCACCTCTTGATTTTGGCTCAGATCACCTCAGGCTCCTGGGACTGAGCCCTGCATCAGGCTTGGTGCTCCACAGGAGTCTGCTTGAGGACTCTCTCCCTTTCTTCCCCTCCCTGCTTGCATATTCTCTTTCTCTCTTAAAAATAAGTAAATTTAGTGGGGCCTGGGTGGCTCAGTCATTAAGTGTCTGCTTTTGGCTTGGGTCACAATCCCAGCGTCCTGGGATTGAGCCCTGCCTTGGGTTCCCTGCTCAGCAGGAAGACTGCTCCTCCCTCTCCCACTCCCCCTGCTTGTGTTCCCTCTCTTGCTGTTACTCCCTCTGTCAAATAAATAAATACCTTATTTTTTTTTTAGAAAAATAAATTCTTTTTAAAATTTAAGAAAATATTAAGGAAAATAAAAAGCAGATATAATTCCTTACAATGGCCACAAATGTCACAGTTATAAAGCATGATGTAGTATACTCGCTTCATTTAAATTTTACCTAAGTCTGTCTTCTCACCCAGGTTCCACTTTTTGGATGATTGTATAGATTAGAGAAAGTAGCAAAAACTGATGAAAACTGAACTAGGAGAAGATTAAAAAAATACAAGACAACAAAGGAATCTAAGAATGCATATAAAAATCCAAGATAAATTCTTAAAATGACAAGCTTTTAATGGTCAAAAGTGAGTTGTATAATGTGCCTAAACTAAAATGCAAAGTATGGATCTGCATGTGTACATAGGTTTGTATATATGTGTGTACACATATATATTCCAGCAGGGTTTTAAAAGTACCAAGATACCCAATGCTGTTCCTTACCCGTTTTTTCTTCTAGCAACTGCAGCTTCTGTTCTACTTCAGCTCTTACTTTTTCACTCTTTTCCAATTTTTGCAAGAGGCTTCCTACATCAACCATTGCACCATTATACACAATAAGACCAACATTTTCTTCCACATCCTTTGACTCCTGCTTTACTGTTGGTGTTGGAAGTAACAACCGGTTCCCTATAAAAGATCGTATTTTATTACTTTTTTCTTCTTTAACAATTACATAATAAGAAAATATCAAAATAATATATTCAAACCTAGCATATCTTCCTGCAATGCTTCAGACTCTTCATGGTTTTCTTCATCTTTTGAGGTGTCTGTTAATTTCCGGTAAAAGCAAGACTCACGGAGTACTACTTTATTAAGAAGTTTCTTTACCTGTTATATAAGTAAGTAAAAAAAAAAAAAAGACGAGAATAGAATACATTTCTGAATTGCCTTAACTGTGTTCTAATTCTCACATATGATAAACATCAGTGGCATCTGTGTTCTCAGTTATGTGGGTGTTTTTTTTTTTTTTTTTTGAAAATTTATTTCAACCTGAGCTGAAATCAAGACCCACTCTACCTGTGTTTTTCATTGCCTTTTTTTTTTTTTGAGATTTTTCATTTATTTCTTTCAAAGAGAGAGAGAGAGAGAGAGCATAAGCAGGAAAAGAGGCAGACTGAGGAGAAGCAGACTCCCTGTCGAGCAGGGAGCCTGATGAGGGACCCAGATTTCTGGGATCATGACTTGAGCTTAACTGATTGAGCCACCCAGGCTCCCTCACTTGTGCATTTTTTTAACTGCCTTCTCTATAAACCTAAAATCCAAATTATCATTTGAAAAAAATTTTGTTAATAAAAAACATGTAACACTGATAGAAACACTAAAGCATATACTAAAGTGTATATACTGGCTGACTCAGCTGACTCTAAATTTCAGGGTTGTGAGTTCAAGTCCCACACTGGGCTTGGAACCTAATTAAAATGGGGGAGGCAGGGAGGGCGCACACCTGGATGGCATAGTTTGTTAAGAATCCAATCTCTGATTTCAACTCAGCTTGTAAATTCAGGGTCCAAAGACTGAGCCCTACACATTGGGCTCCATGCTCAGTGTGGAGTCTGCTTAAAAGACTCTCTCCCTCTGCCCCTCCCAACCCCGGGATGTGCATACTCACTCTCTCTCAAATAAATCAATCAATCTTAGAGAAAACAAAACAAAACAAAAAAAACCCATGAGTGGGCGCCTGAGTGGCTCAGTGGGTTAAGCCTCTGCCTTCGGCTCAGGTCATGATCTCAGGGATCGAGTCTCACATCAAGCTCTCTGCTCAGTAGGGAGCCTGCATCCCCCCCTCTCTCTGCCTGCCTCTCTGCCTACTTGGGATCTCTGTGTGTCAAATAAATAAATAAAATCTTTAAAACAAAACAAACAAACAAACAAAAAAACCCACCCAACCAAACAAACAAAAAAAACCATGAGTTCCTGGGAGCCTCAGTTAAGCATCTGCCTTCAGCTCAGATCATGATCCCAGGAAGCCTGCTTCTCCCTCTCCTGCTGCCTTCTATTCCCCCTGCTTGTGCTCTGTCAAATAAATAAAATCTTTTTTTTTTAAAAGTGTATGTACAAAGATATTTATTACATTAGAGTCTATAATTTCAAAAAATGGAAATTGCCTAGCAACTGACACTTAGTTAAGGCAATTATGGTACATCTGTATTACAGAATGCTTTGTAGTCATAAAAAGGTCAAAGTGGGTCTCTATTTTCATAAAATGGTCTATACTGTTAAATGAAAAAAGTTGTCCAGGGGCATTGGCCGAATCAGTTGGTACGGCATGGGACTGGATTTTGGGTTTTAAGTTCAAGCCCTAAACTGGGTGAAGAGATTACTTAAAAATAAAATCTTAAGGGGTGCCTGGGTGGCTCAGTTAAGCAGCTGCCTTTGGCTCAGGTCATGATCCCAGAGTCTGGGATCCAGCCCACAATGGGCTCTCTGTTCAGTGGGCAGTCTGCTTCTCCTTCTCACTCTGCCTATTGCTCCCCCTGCTTGTGCTCTTTCTCTCATCAAATAAATAAATGAAATTTAAAAAGAAAAATCTTTAAAAAAGAAAAAGAAAAAAGCTGTCTATAAGTAACGTATAAAATGATTTCATGTATGTATATATATATATATGTGTGTGTGTGTGTATACACACACACACACACACGTATCAAGTTGCTTACAAAAAGATCTAGAGGATTACATGAGGCCAAAGGAACAGAACTATGGAAGGGACTTGTAACTTTTATTTTACACATTTCCATTATTTCTTGACTACAGTATCTCTATTAGCCAGTAGACAGGGATTAAAAAGGTAATTACTTAAAATGGCTTTTCATTTTAAACATGCATGACAGATTACCTGAGCCCGAGAAAGATGTAGTCCAAGAGTATAGAGTATTTCTTCTAAATCCTTCTCAAGAAGATAACCACAATGGCTTTGATCAAAATAAACAAACGCCATTAACAGATCCCTGTTAATTGTGATCATCTGAATCTTTTCTTTTTCCTAAAGAAAATGCAAAAGATAATAGTACATAATCTTTACCTCTGAAAAGTAAGAAATTGACACCATGTCCATACAATAGTTAAAAATAAGAAAAGACCTTTGCCTCATGTTACAAGTTAAAATGAGCTCATCTTGCTTATGTGTACAGGAGAAAGGAATAAAGCATATTGGTTACCTGACATAACTACAAATATAAAAATACAATAGGCTAAATTTTGCTCTGAGTGGTAATATATAGATATATAAGGACCAATAAACTTCATGATAGCGTTATGCTTAGTAAGTCTAGATTATGTGAGAAATGGAAATTATTATGTTATAAAGAATACATTATTCAATAAATACCTTATCTTTAGAGGGTCTCTCCTTGCAGTACCTGTTGATATCTCTTTTGTCATCTCGTTTGTTTATTTCTTCCTCATCCCGATCTATAAAATCAATACAATAGCAGCAAAATACTCATTAATACAGGTATTTTCTATTGCTGTAGAGATCAAAAATAGTTTTATGTTACTGGTCAGTTTTCGAAAGACACAATGTAAAGAAATACTGTATGAATAAAAATCTTTTGGACTTTAATGGGGTGCCTGGCTGGCTTAAGTCAGTGGAGTATGTGACTCCTGATCTTGGGGTTGTAAATCTGAGCCCCCACACTGGGTACAGAGATTACTTAAAAATAAAATCTTAAAAAAAAAAAAAAAAAAGAATTATGTTTTATTTAGAGAGGAGGAAAAGAGAGAGCGAAAAGGTAGGAGGAGGGGCAGAGGGAGATGGAAAGAGAGATCTCAAGCAGACTAAACACAAGAGCCCAACATGGTGCTCCATCTCACAACCCTGAGACCATGACCTGAGCTGAAATCAAGAGATGGTCATGCAGGGCACCTAGTTGGCTCAGTGTGTTAAGCCTCTGCCTTCGGCTCAGGTCATGGTCTCGGGGTCCTGGGAAAGAGGCCTGCATCGGGCTCTCTGCTCAGTGGGGAGTCTGCTTTCTGGTCTCTTTCTGCCTACTTGTGATTTCGGTCAAATAAATAAAAAATTATTTTAAAAAAATTTAAAAAGAGGGAGAGATTGTCATGTAACTGACTGAGCTACTCAGGCACCTCAGAAAATTAAGAATTATGAAGAATAAGAAAAGGATGAAATGTATAGAGACACTAAGAGGAGAAAAAAATTTTACTTTGTTAAATCAAATAAATTAATTCCATAAAAACTTGAAGGACATAGTTCAAAAAAAGTGTTTTATATATAAAATTGGAAATTATAATACAAATTTAAATAAAATAGAGGAAAGCATATTTTCTAAAACTTAAAAGGAATACTAGTCAATGCAGTTAAAACTAACTGTAGATCAATTACTGCAAAATAAAACTACATTAGGAACTAAGATGTTCTTAAGATAATTAAGAAAAGCTAACTGTGTTAATATCAAGATTTGCTTACACTAACGATCTATTCCATGTTTAAAAATGGTAATTTGGATAAATCATTCTATTTTAAGATTTCATTTCATTCATTCAATTGGGATTTAGAGTAATCTCCACACCAAATGAGAGACTCAAACCTACGACCCAAAGATCAAGAGTTGCATAATCTGCTGACTGAGCTAGCCAGGTCCCCTGAACTGTATACTTCTAAATGATGAGTTACGTAGTATGTGAATTATAACTCAACAAAGCCATTTCTGTAAAAGGAAAACAGGCAAATTGTCTAAAGCGGGATTGTGGTGATGGTTTAACAATTCTATGAAGTTATTAAGAATGATTAAAGTGGGAGCACCTGGATGGCTCGTTGGTAGGATATCGGCCTTTAGCTCAGGTCATGATCCCGGAGTCCTGAAATTGAACCCCGTATTGGGCTCCCTGCTCAACAGGAAGCCTGCTTCTCCCGCTCCCTCTGCTGCTCCCCATACTTATGCCCTCTCTCTGTTCAAATAAATAAAATCTTAAAAAAAAAAAAGACTGAAGTGCACATTTAAAAGTATTGAGTTTTGTAGTATGTATTGGTCCATAAATAAATTGTTAAAAAAGTGTCCTCGGGGTGCCTGGGTGGCTAAGCTGGTTAAGCAACTGCCTTCGACTCAGGTAATGATCACAGGGTCCTGGGATCCAGCCCCACACTGGGATCCAGGGAGCCTGCTTCTCCCTCTCCTGCTGTTTTCACGCTGTCAAAGAAATAAATAAAATCTTAATAAATAAATAAATAAATAAAAAATAAAAATGCATCCTTGGAACCCATTTCTCTCATATATGCTATAGAATATTATAGGTTTATTATTGTGGGTAAATTAATTCACTGTTAAGAGCCTCAGTTTCCTCAATTATAAAATAGAGAAAACAATAGCCTCTGAGTAAAAGTGTAATTACAAATAACTGTTATTAAGAATGTACCATATACTACAACAAGGGTAAATTTCTTTCCTTCATTAACATTTTATAGACATGATCCACCTTACTTGAGTATTTAACTTGAAAGCTATTTATTTCAAAACTTTGTCTCCCCTGGAACGCAGATTTTTTACAAATAAATCCCACCACACAAAAATATACTAAGGTTATGTAGCATGTCCCTTTATTTTTCCCCCACATATACTACTACCCATATCAAACATTTAAAGGAACATGCTATCTATAAAAAACTACTTTGTAATCTTTTTCAATGTCATTAATCTTCCAACAGTTTCTTCAATGGCTGCACAGAATTTAACTGCATGTCTACAGCAAAATGTATTTAAATAATTCTCTATTATTAAACATTAAGACAAGGGTACCTGGGTGGCTCAGTCAGTTAAGCGTCCAACTCTTGATTTTGGCTGTCATGAACTCAGGGTTCATGGAGCAGTGTATGAGCTCCAGTGTATGAGCAGTATACTCAGCCCCCAAGTCAGGTTCCCCGTTCTGTGGGGAGTCTGCTTCTCTCCCCCTCTCTGTAGAACATTCCCCCTGCCACCAACTCTTTCTAAAATAAATAGATCTTTAAAAAAAATACATTAAGACCAATTTTGATTTTTTGTTTATAGGCAATTATGGAATGAAGACCTGTGTTGATATGTTGACTGAATGACCGACAGTTGACTGACATCGCCAAATTTATGTCCAGAGAAAGTGCAACAATTTAAACTGACTGCAAGAGCAATGAAAGAACTCTTCTCTTTACCTCTGTTAATTGTTAAACTGATGTTCACCTTTGATTTAAAATATTTCGTCAAGGGAGGCCTGAGTGGTGCTGTCAGTTGAGCATCTGACTCTTGGTTTTAGCTCAGATACTGATCCCAGGGTAGCGCCCCATTATAGGTGTCCACGCTTATAAGAGCCTGCTAAGACTATCTCTTCCCGTCCCTCTCCCCTGTTCTCTCAAGTAAATAAATCTTAAAAAAATTCATCAAATTGATAGGCAAAATATAGATTCCCGTTATATGCTCCCAATTACTAAGAAGATTCAACACAAATTTAGACATTGAGCTGCACTGTATTTTCATTTTGCAAAAAATCACCTTTCTACTTGTCTACTGGAAAAAGAGCGGTCTTCAAGTAACATGATAGGATAATGAAATATAAAGTATGGGGGAAGGGGGAGCTATGATAACATAAGCAAGCAGCAACTGAAAACACCCAGGAAAAATCAATAAAGAACTATAATCCTATCACTGTTTGGCTTCGCAGTTTAGGATATTCATTCAGCAAGTATACCTGCAACGTGTATCAGCAAAGAGGGGACAAAAATCTCTCTTTTTCTAAGATTTAAGCAATTTTTAGAAAAGATTTTATTTTTAAATAATCTCTATGCCCAATGTGGGGCTCAAACTTACAACCAAAGATAAAGAGTTACTGACTGAGGGGCGCCTGGGTGGCTCAGTGGTTTAAGCCTCTGCCTTCAGCTCAGGTCATGATCTCAGGGTCCTGGGATCGAGCCCCACATCGGGCTCTCTGCTCAGCGGGGAGCCTGCTTCCCCCTTTCTCTCTGCCTGCCTTCTGCCTACTTATGATCTCTATCAAATAAATAAATAAAAATTTAAAAAAAAAAAGAGTTACTGACTGAGCCAGCTAGGTGCCCCTCCAAATCCCTCTTTTCCTTATTAAGGGCTTGTATGTATTCAAGTGGGAAGACAGTAAGTAAAAAGTAGTATAGTAGAACAGGTTCTGTAAGCAAAAAAAAAAGGACGGATAAAGAAATGTGTACTGGTGGGAAAGTCTGCGATTTTAAATAGGGCTGGGTGCAGAGCAGGCCTTGTTGAGAAAGTGATAGTTGAATAAAGACTTCCAATTTGAAAGCATCAGGAAGGTGGATCTCTGGGAGTTTGCATGCAGAAGGAACTGTCAATGCAAATGTCCTAATACTGGGCCATCTGTAACAGGTTCAAGAAGTCAGGATTGTCTTCCGTGCAAAGAGCAAGTAGAGAAGAGTGTTAAGAAATGAAATCAGAGGCTTGATTTTATAGTCTTAGAGGTCACTGTAAACACTGGCCTTTTACAGAGCGAAATGAAGAGCCACTGAAGGAGTCTGAAAACAAAAGAAATCAAACAAATAAATGACTTAAATTTACAAGGTTATTCGGGCAATTGTGTTAAGAGGACACATTAGAGAAGGAAGTAAGCAAGGGAACCAGGTAAGAGGTTTTTATTTTTTTCATTCTTTTATTCTTTAAAGATTTTATTTATTTGATAGAGAGAGTG
Source organism: Mustela erminea (assembly GCF_009829155.1). Taxonomy (NCBI): domain Eukaryota; kingdom Metazoa; phylum Chordata; class Mammalia; order Carnivora; family Mustelidae; genus Mustela; species Mustela erminea. Next base: position 35,420,366 of record NC_045627.1, on the reverse strand, counting down.
AGAGACACGCTGGGGCCAGGGGCAGAGGAAGAAGAAAAAGCAGACTCTCTGATGAGAAGGGAACCTAATGCAGGGCTTAATCCCTGGACCCTGGGATCATGACCCCAGCCAAAGGCAGATACTCAACTGACTGAGCCACCTAGGTGCCCTCAGATAAGAGGATTTTAAAATAAACTAGGCAAGAGACACATGGCTTGGATTAGCGGAGCTGGTGAATACAGTCTGTTTCTGGATATGTTTTTAAGACAGAGGCAATATGACTTCCATATAGACTGGAGATGGGATTATGACAAAAAGAAATAAGTTTAGAGTGATTTCTAGATTTTAGCTTGAGCAACCTGAAAGATGAAACTGCCATCAAATTAGTGGGGTAAAGCTGAGGGTGGAAGACTTGTTTGTCTTCTGATGAAGGGGGAAAGCAGTTGTTTTAGACATGTTTATTTTGAAATGTCACGTAACTTAACCAACTATGTCAAGTAGGCAGGTGATTGACAAGAATGGGAGAGAGGTGTGACTTAAGATATAGATTTGAGAATTGTCAGCATATATTATTTAAAGCCAGGAGAATGGATTAGACCACCACCAAGGGAACTACACAGCAGAGAAGAATAAAAACAAATGAGAGCTGGAACATTCTGACATAGACAAAATAATGAGGAAAACTGTTAGTGGATTTAATTAAGGCAGTGAAAGAACTGTACTAGAAGAATGGGGGAAAAACAGGGTAATAAAAAGGATTAACTTCCACTGGACAAAATAGGTTATGGAAGATAAATCAATCAATACTGATATATGTATATTATGTCATTGCCATGGAGGTTATTAGAACAATTAAGACTAGATATTATATGGCTAAGGTAGAATATGACATTATTGTTAATTTTCTTATGTGATTACAGAATTGTGTTTAAAAGAGTATCTTTTCTTGACAAACCATAAGTGACTCTTAATCTCACAAAACAAACTGAGGGTTGCTGGGGGGAGGGGGTTTGGGAGAAGGGGGTGGGATTATGGACACTGGGGAGGGTATGTGCTTTGGGGAGTGCTGTGGAGTGTGTAAACCTGGTGATTCACAGACCTGTACCCCTGGGGATAAAAACATATGTTTATAAAAAATAAAAAAAATAAAAAAAAAAAAGAGTATCTTTTCTTAAGAAAGTTGAAGAATTCCTATTTTTTAATGGGTCAGAAATACACACAAACACAACATGAATAAGGCAGAATATTAACAAATCAATTGTTGGATATGGACTGTTCAATGCACTATTCTCTCAAGTTCTTTAATGTTTGAATATATTCCTTCTTTTTTTTTTTTTAAAGATTTTATTTGTCAGAGAGAGAGAGAGAGAGAGAGGGAGCACAAACAGGGAGACTGGCAGGCAGAAAGAGCAGATTCCACTGAGCAAGGATCACCCCCAACCCAAGCCGATTAGGGACTCAATTCCAGGATCCTGGGATCATGACCTGGGCCGAAGACAGACATTCAACTGACTGCGTCACCCAGGAATCCCTATTTTTGAGTATTTTCATCAACACAAAGGAAAAACAAAATACTGTGGTAGAACCAAAGGTAGAGGCAAATCAAAAAATACCTTAAGTAGTAGTAATTTTCAGAGATATACACTATTTAAAAACCTCTTATAATATTCTCATCTGAAAAAAGGAGTTTGTTTGGATTTTTTTTTGAAGACTTTGACAGAGAGAAAGATACCACACAAGCATGGGGAGCGGCAGGCAGAGGGAGAAGCAGGCTCCCCAGCTAAGTACGGAGCCCAATGTTTTGACCTGAGCCAAAGGCAGGCACTTCGCTGACTAAGCCACCCAACAGCCTTAAAAAAAGGATTTTCAAAATCGCAAATCTATATGGAGATTGACAAGTACTCAGTGGTATTTCAGAGGTACTTTATGGCTGACATCGATGACTCGTTGGGACATTTGCTGTTGTTAGTTTTGGTTTTGTTTGTTTTTAAAGATTTTATTTATTTATTTAACACAGAGAGAGAGAGAGAGAGAGAGAGAGAGAGAAACACAGTGAGAGAAGGAACACAAGCAGAGAGAGTGGGAAAGGTAGAAGCATGCTTCCCGCTAAGCAAGCAGCTCGATGTGGGGCTTGATCCCAGGACCCTGGGATCATGACCTGAGCCGAAGGCAGCGGCTTAACCCACTGAGCTACCCAGGCGCCCCGCCATCCCCCCTTTTAAAAAGATCTTACTGGGCGCCTGGGTGGCTCAGTGGGTTAAGCCGCTGCCTTCGGCTCAGGTCATGATCTCAGAGTCCTGGGATCGAGTCCCGCATCGGGCTCTCTGCTGAGCAGAGAGCCTGCTTCCCTCTCTCTCTCTCTCTGGCTGCCTCTCCGTCTACTTGTGATTTCTCTCTGTCAAATTAATAAATAAAATCTTTAAAAAAAAAAAAAAAAAATAAAAAAAAAATAAAAAAAATAAAAAGATCTTACTTACTTACTTATTTCTTTTTAATTAACTTTTTTAAAGATTTTATTTATTTGTTAGAGAGCAAGCACTCGCACAATCTCACAAGCAGGGGAAGGAACAGGCAGAGGAAGGAGGCTCCCTGCTGAGCAAGAAGCCCAATGTGAGACTCAATCCCAGGGCCCTGGGATCATGACCGAGTTGGAAGTAGTCGCTTAACAGATTGAGCCACCCAGACATCCCCTATTGTTGTCGTTTTTAAGTAAAACTTTGTGCCCAAAGTGGGGACTGAACTCCTGATCCTGAATCAAGAGCTGCATGCTCTACCAACTGAGCTAGCCAGGTGTCCCTAATCTAAGTATTTCGAATCATTCCCATTGGTGTCTTTTATTAACCTGAGTGATAAACAGGTGTTTATTTTCATTAGTCTTATTTTTAACATTTTTTAAAAAGATTATTTATTTATTTATTTGACAGAGATCACAAGTAGGCAGAGGCAGGCAGAGAGAGAATGGGGGGGGGGGGGGTGGAAGCAGGTTCCCTGCTGAGCAGAGAGCCAGATGCAGGGCTTGATCCCAGGACCCTGGGATCAAGACCTGAGCCTAAGGCAAAGGCTTTAACCCAATGAGCCACACAGGCTCCACCCCCCACCTTTTTTTTTTTTTTTTAAAGATTTTATTTATTTGAGAGACAGCACAGCTGGGTAGGGGGCTGGGGATGCACAAGGAGTCAAAGAGGGAGAAGCAGACTCCCCGATGAGCAGGGAGCCCTACATAGGGCTTGATCCCATGAATCTGGGATCATGACTTGAGTCAAAGGCAGACACTTAATTGAGACACCCAGATGGCCTAGTCTTTATTTCTTAAAAATTTTATTTATTTATTTGACAGTCAGACAGACACACACACAGCGAGAGAGGGAACACAGGCAGGGGAGTGGGAGAGGGCGAAGCAGGCTTCCCACTGAGCAGGGAGTCCAATGCGGGGCTAGATTCTAGGACCCTGGGACCACTACCTGAGCCAAAGGAAGAGGCTTAATGACTGAGCCACCCAGGCACCTTTCTAGTCTTTATTTTTTTTAATAAGTTTTTATTAAGTAATCTCTACACCTCACGTGGGGCTCAAAATCACTTGAAGATCAAGAATTGCACATTCTAGACTTATAAATAAAGTATTTTTAAAATTCAAAAAAAAAAAAAAAAAAGAATTGCACATTCCACCTACTGAACCAGCCAGGCACCCCTAGAGTATCTTTTTATTTTTTTAATTATTATGTTAGTCACTACACAGTACTTCATTAGTGTTTTTTTTTTTTTTAAAGATTTTATTTATTTGACAGAGAGAGAGAGAAATCACAAGTAGGCAGAGAGGCAGGCAGAGAGAGAGAGGGGAGGAAGCAGGCTCCCTGTGGAGCAGAGAGCCCGACTTGGGGCTCGATCCCAGGACCCTGGGATCACGACCTGAGCCGAAGGCAGAGGCTTTAACCCACTGAGCCACCCAGGCGCCCCAGTACTTCATTAATTTTTGATGTAGTGTTCCAAATACAGTCTTCTTTAGCCAACTAATTTTAGTATATTTTTAAATTAGGGAGACTGTCAAACATGGAAAGACTACACAGAATATGTTCTTCCTCAAGAAACTATGCAATCTTTAAAATCTTTAAAAACAAACAGGAACTATTACCCCTTTATGACACAGAGCACATTCCTCAAGTTGAGTAAGTATTAATTACATACAGAACACATTACAATAAAGAATAAACATTTCTTGGGGTGCCTGGCTGGTCCAACTCTTGATTTTTGGGTCATGAGATTGAGCCCCATGTTGGGTGTAGAGATTATAAATAAATAAATAAATAAATAAATAAAGAAGCACATCTAAAAAAAAAATCCTATCATACACAGATGTCAGAGGGCAATACTTAAGGGTCTGCAGGTTGCTGCACACCTTGGTACCAGATTAACTTTTTTTTCTTTGTAATAAAGACTGAGTACTCCACACTGCACAGTAATTCCTCCCAGGGTTTTAATGTTTTTATTTTCAATACCAAGTCTGAAGAGTTGGTATAGCTACAGAGAAACCGGCTTCCTTCAGAGAGCAGTACTTTGGGTGGGGAGGACAAAATCCCTATGTATTTGAACATTTTCTAATTGCTTATTTATTGTATTCTGTGGTGTGGCGGTATGGCATAAGTACACAGAAGTCATCACCTCAGAAAGTAGCTTAAAAAAAATTTTTCCCCCTCAACACCATGATTTTTAAACATTTTTTCCAGCATTCCTAGGTAGTCCAATCCCAGGTAGGATTTTTGTCCTACAAAATTCCTTGGGTTAGGGGAACCTGGATGGCTCACTCATTAAGCATCTGCCTTTAGCTCAGGTCATGATTCCAGGGTCCTAGGATTGAGCCCCGCATCAGGCTCCCTGCTCAGCAGGAAGCCTGCTACTCCCTCTCCCACTTCCCTTCCTTGTATTCCCTCTCTCACTCTTTCAAATAAATAAATGAAAGCTTTAAAAAAAGAAAAAAAGAAAAAAAAAGACCCTTGGGTTAGACCTATGGGGGTCTGACTGGTGTTAACAGTAAGGGAGGGCAGAACTGGTGCGGGGACCATGGAGCAGGCTGACGTGGTTGCTGTGGTACAGAGAAGCCAGCTTGTTTACATGCTCGTCCTATTACTGCTTACCTTAAGCAGAAAGTGCCTGTTAGGATCTATTTTTGAAGGTTTATTATGTATGTCTGGTTCTCAATTCCAACAGTTTACAAGATCTAAATAAAATGCTAAGTTCTACCTTAAGAAGAAACCCTCTCGACTATTTTTTCTTTTTTTGAAGATTTTTTTTTTTATACCCTCTCAACTATTAGTAAAATATAGATTTTTGGGGTACCTGGGTGGCTCACTGGGTCAAGCCTCTGCCTTTAGCTCAGGGCATGGTCTCAGGGTCCTGGGATAGAGCCCTACATCAGGCTATCTGCTCAGCAGGGAGCCTGCTTCCCCCTCTCTCTCTGCCCACTTCTGATCTCTCTCTGTCAAATAAATAAATAAATAAAATCTTTAATAAAATATTTTTACTAGAGGCGCCTGGGTGGCACAGTGGGTTAAAGCCTCTGCCTTTGGCTCAGGTGATGATCCCAGGGTCCTGGGATTGAGCCCTGCATGGGGCTCTCTGCTCAGCAGGGAGCCTGCTTCCTCCTCTCTCTCTGCCTGCCTCTCTGCCTACTTGTGATCTCTGTCAAATAAATAAATAAAATCTTAAAAAAAAAATTTTTTACTAAAGAATATTTTACTGTTTCTATTCTAACTAAAAAAGAAAAAAATATTAAAATTAGATTGCAGAGGTGCCTGGGTAGCTCAGTGGGTTAAGCCTCTGCCTTTGGCTCAGGTCATGATCTCTGGGTCCTGGGATTGAGCCCCACATCGGGCTCTCTGCTCAGCAGGGAGCCTGGTCCCCACCCTGTCCCTCGCCTACTTGTGATTTCTGTCAAATAATACATAAAATCTTAAAAAAAAAAAAATTACAGACTGCAATTATACAAAGCCATCAAACAAAAATTGTATTTTTCATCCTAAGAAGAAATAAGTAAATTTGAATCATACATACCATCTTCTTCATCCTCAGCTTCTTCTGCTTCCATTGGATCATATTCATCCTGATTATTATCTTCCTCAGTTTCATCATCATCTTTAGAATCATCTTTTCTTTTATCTTCTTTCTGTAATTTAAAATGCCTTAAATTAAGCAAGATATCTGCCCAAACATTAAATGACTACAATCAATATCATTAAATTCATTAAGTTTACTTGAAATAGAATCAAATCATAAAATTTTCTTAACAATACACTTCAAAAATAAACTATCAGGGTGCCTGGGTGGCTCAGCCATTAAACCTCTGCCTTCAGCTCAGGTCATGATCCCAGCCTCCTGGGATCAAGCCCTGCATCAGGCTCTCTGCGATGGGGAGTCTGCTTCCTCCTCTCTCTCTGCCTGCCTCTCTGCGTTTGAACTACTGTTCTTAAAAAAAAAAAAAAAAAAAAAAAAAGTGATTATTCACATATATGTAAATACACCACCATGCTATATACCTTCAGTTAAAAAAATAAATAAATAAATTATCAGAAACTAGTTCTAGATGTTTATATAGGCTTAATTCAAAGACTTAAATTTTTTTTTGAAGAGTTTATTTGACAGAAAGAGAGAGAGAGAGACAGTGAGAGAGGGAACACAAACGGGGAGAGTGGGAGAGGGAGAAGTAGGCGTCCTGATGAGCAGGAAGCCTGACCCAGGGTCAGGCTTGACTGCAGGACCCCGGGATCATGACCCAAGTTGAACGCAGGTGCCCAACGACTTAGGTTTCTTTTTTTCTTTTTTTAAAATTTATTTGACAGAGAGAGATCACAAGTAGGCAGAGAAGCAGATGGCTGGGGGTGGAGGGCGAGGAGGGGAATAGGTTCCCTGCTGAGCAGAGAGTCCAATGCGGGGCTCAATCCCAGGACCCTGAGATCATGACTTTAGCCGAAGGCAGAGGCTTGACCCACTGAGTCACCCAGGTGCGTCCCACGACTTAAGTTTCTAATAATACACTAAAATCTTTAAGTTTACCCTTTACATTTTGCTTTTCTGGTGGAATTCATCATCATTTGTTATACTTGGGAAAACTTTGAAATAGGTTGCTGGTAGGGAAATAATTACACACCTTCCTTTCATCTCTATCTTCTTTTTTATCCTTATCATCGCCGGATTTTCTCCGTTTGGGTTTTGGCTCATCAGTTTCTTCATCCCTGTCTTCTTTTTTATCTTTTCTCTCATCTTTTTTGCTTTTCTTTTCCTTTTCTTTTTTGTCCTCTTTCTCAGGAAGAGATAATAATGACTTGTATATTCTGACACCAAAATCTCTTTGAAGCATTTCATTGAAAAGTTCTGCAAACAGTGAAACCTACAGAAAGATACCAACAGTAATCCAGCCAACTTTAATAGAAATATTGAATAAATCCAGCATAATAACTTATCAAATAATGTCACATCTAACATGCCACATCTAACAATTAACATGCACTAGTAAGAGTTACAATAATTGATGTCAATGATGCTAAGGATCTTCAAAAGACTCAAAACTCTCCTGAAGATATAAGTACTATGTTTAGTATACTTTTGGCCACATTTTAGAAACAATAATCAAGAATTTGACAAATTTTGAAATGAGATTTTTAAATTTGAAAATGAGTAAGAAAGAAAGATTTGTATTATACACAGCAATTTATCTTCATGATAAATGTATTTTATTTATTTACTCAAGTTTTCCTGAAATACCTACTGTGTACCCTGGATTATTCTAGGCGAAGGAAGCAGATAAAAATCCTGACTCAAATGTACTAACAATCTAATGGGGAAAAGTAACACAACCAGAACAGCATCAAATTTTAAGGGGGGAAAAAAAAAGGCAGCATAACCACAGAGAATAACAAAAAAGCACAGTGTAGTCAAAGAAGACCTATCTGAGTAGGTGACATCAGAAGTGACCTGAAGGTGACAAGTGAATGGGCCACATAGATACCTAGAAAAGCATTTCAGGCAGGGAACACCAATTCAGAATTGTGAATAGGGAGCATGCATTATTACTATGCAAATATCCATGGATAATGACATACTCTCAAACCTGAAATTATACACTAAATTTTCTATATAAATATTTCTAAGTATGAGGTACATGGCTGGCCCAGTCACTAGAGCATGTGACTCTTGATTTCAGGGTTGTGAGTTTGAGCTCCATGTCAGGGGTAGAGATTATTTAAAAAAAAAAAAAAATATATATATATATATATATATATAAAAAAATCTTGGGGCACCAGGGTAGCTAAGTCAGTTAGGATCCAGCTCGATTTCAGTTCAGGTCATCTCAGGGTCATGAGATCAAACCCTGTATTGGGCTCTGCACTCAGTGCAGAGTCTGCTGGAGATTTCCCCTCTCCCTCTGCCCCCATTTCCACTCACACTCACTCTCTCAAATAAATAAAATGTTAAAAAGTTTAAAAATAAAATAACATCTTAAAAAAAATTCTAAGGCTAGTTTTTTCCAACAGATTAAAAAGGTCCAGAGATTGAAATGGCTGAACACAACTCTAAAATGTGTAACCTTTTGCAATGAGCTCAGTATATTTGATAAAGCACTTTAATCAGACCATTTTCCTGATCATAAAAGATAATATAATGTATTAAAATTAAAATTGAATTTATGATCTATTTTTAACTCATGCCCAGACTTTGCACATTTTAAAAATCAGAAATTTATTATCAGTAAAATAACCATCCAAATGTTGAAAACTCAGAGGAGTGTCTGCATAAGCAGAGGGAAGAACAGGCAGAGGGAGAAGCAGACTCCCTACCGAGCAGAGAGATCCCAGATTCTGGGATCATGACCTAAGCCAAAGGCATATGCTCAACTGACTGAGTCACCCAGGCAGGAATCCCAGGAACTAATTTTTTTAAGGTTATTTACTTATTTAAGAAATTTCCACACCAGGGGCACCTGGGTGGCTCAGTGGGGTTAAAGACTCTGCCTTTGACTCAGGTCATGATCCTGAGGTCCTGGGATCGAGCCCTACATCGAGCTCCTTGCTCGCTGGGGAGACTGCCTTCTCCTCTCTCTCTCTCTGCCTGCCTCCCTGCCTACTTGTGATCTCTGTCTGTCAAATAAATAAAATCTTAAAAAAAAAAAATTCTACACCAAATTTGAGGCTCAAACCCAAAACCCCGAGATCAAGAGTTTCATACCCTTCTGACTGAGGTGCAACCTAGAAGAACAAAATTAATTTTTACGTATCTTTTTATGTACAAGCAATGAAAGAGAAAATCTAGCATTAATATTAAATCAGCCAAAAACTTATAGTTTTATAAGTCATTTTTCTTAAATATATTTTTTAAAAATTCATGTACCAATAGGTGCCTGGGTGGCTACGTCAGTTAAATGTCTGACTCCTAACTTTAGCTCAGGTCATTATCCAAGGTGATATCATCAAGCTCTATCTTGGTTTCTGCACTCAGCACAGAGTCTGCTTTAGATTCGCTTTTCCTATCTCTCTCCCTCAAATAAATAAATCTTAAAAAAAAAAAATTCATATACCAAAATGACATTTACATTCTAAATAGACTAAAAGGAAATTAACCCAGAAGATATAAGTGGGGAGGAAAAATGTAAAGGATCATTTTGCTAGCAAATGGCTGTTTCACAAATTGCTTTGTTTCCACTGGAGTAGAATTAATTTGAGATTCTCCCACAGCATCAGTCAGATACATGGTATATATAGTATAAGTAGGAAGTAATACCAAAGACTAATTTTTCCATTTATTTATTCAAATTATGATTAGATGGTAGGCACTATTAAACAAATGGTAATAAAAATAAAATCATGTAGTACTTATTGAAAAACACAGGCTTACTGGAATTATTAATGTTCTAAAGTTTACAAATATTTTAAGATTTGTAATCTTTTATCAGGACCAATAAGCACGCATGTCATGTTTTATAACTGCTTCAGTAATCTTCTATGTTTGTTTGTAAATGTCTCTAGTCTAAGTATTTCATTTTCATCTTCTGGACAATGACCTCTTGCTCAAGTTAAGTCTGGTGCAATTTCAAAATATAATTTATAAAATAAAACATACAAACAAAAGTGTGAAATGTGTTGGTAAGATACAAAAATTGAACACCATTATAAGGTTTCACATGCTATTATGAAATTAATATTCTGGAATATTTTACATTTATTTAAGGAATAAAGTAATCACTTCTTTAGGGATAAAAATCTTCCAATTATTTTGAAACAAACAAACAAACTATATGTTGTAAATCTGCTCTACAATAATGGTAGGAAATAGATTCATTTTGAAAAATAAACATCAGGGGCGCCTGGGTGGCTCAGTGGGTTAAGCCGCTGCCTTCAGCTCAGGTCATGATCTCAGAGTCCTGGGATCCAGCCCCACATCGGGCTCTCTGCTCAGCAGGGAGCCTGCTTCCTCCTCTCTCTCTGCCTGCCTCTCTGCCTGCTTGTGATCTCTGTCAAATAAATAAATAAAATCTTTAAAAAGAAAAAAAGAAAAATAAACATCAATTATTTTTTATCTTACATTTCAGTCAATCACAAGTAAAATTTTAAATCGCGCTGAAAGTTATTTTAATTCTAGAGTAAATAATATAGCATTACCTCATTCCCAAAAGAGGCAATTAGACATTATGTATCATGTGTCTCCTGATATTCTGATGAAAGAACATACCACTACTTACAAGGTTTTTTAAAAAAAATAACAAATCAGAACTTGATTAATACTTTAGAGCCAACTATCAATTTACAAGTACAGAGGACAGAGGAACATTTAAAAAAATACAAGAATGCAATCACCAAAAGTGAATCTTGTAGGAAAAATCAGCTGGTGTTCCCCCTGCCAAAATTAATTGCAAGAAAAAAACAAAGCAAAACAAAAAAACAGAATCCATGTAAAAGGCCATCAAAGAGACTTAAGAAATGTATTAACCAATCAAAATGGGTGTACCTTATTTAGATTCCAATTCAAACTTAAAATATTACCTCAAAGGAATGTTCTTTATTATCCTCTAACCTGTAGTCCAAAAGTACACTCAAAGACATAATGCTACAATCAAACTTTCCACTTTTTGCAGCCCAGTTTGGATGTACAATGATGGCTGGTTCATCAGGCAAAATGTATCTTCTTTCCCGACGCTGGCGTTCCATTTCTTCCTGACGTTTTCTTTCTTCTTCCTAGATATTTGAAATTTTAAGTAACAGTTAAACTTCCATGCACCATATGTTTGTATGTTATGAGATGCACACCATGTTAAAAAGGGGGGGGGGCAAAATTCCCATAACTCCTTATGGTGATTATGCCAACCATAAGGGATGGGAAGAAAGTTCAAATTTAGCAAAGGAGACAGAGGCTTCTACATTCTACAGCTCCTACTTCTCTGGGTTTCCGAGCACAAGAAACTAACTTCTACAGAGAAAAAGAAAATACTTACGTTATCATTATATATACCAGGGATGCCTGGGTGGCTCAGTCATTGTCTGCCTTTGGCTCGGGTCATGATCTCAGGGTCCTGGGATTAAGCCCCACATCGGGTTCCCTGCTTGGCAAAAAGCCTGCTTTCCCTCTCTCATTCCCCATGCTTGTGTTCCTTCTGTCTCTCTGTCAACTAAATAAAATCTTTTAAAAGTATTATATAAAAATTATATAAACCAGATTCTGGAAAATAGTGTCAGCTCCATCTTCCTGAAGCCCGACTTTTAAAAGGGAATACTCTAGATACCGAAACCAACGTTCAACATTCATGCACATTCAGAACAAAAGAAGGTGAAAAGGTATTCCCACGAATGCCAATACACAAAAGAGTGGGAAAAAGCCACAAGAGCCAAAAGCCCTATATGCTACTGGCACCTGTGTAAAAGGAAAGCAGAAGGAAACAATGAGATTGTCTGATGGATCTAAGAACAGGAAAACCACAAAACAGTCAAAAGGCATTCACTGGTAAGTGAGGTCAATTTCATAACAGCAGTTGAAACTAGGCAACGTTTTGCTCCCAACAATACCAAGTACAAGGAGCCTGTGTTAAGATCTGAAAGGGCCTAGAATATTTTAGTTCTATGAACTTGCAAAGATGATTTACCATGGCATCCACAGGGTCTCAAACTGAGAAGAAATTTCTGAAAGTAGTATCAATAGTGAGCAGGAAAGCAATTACACAGACATGGGAGGAAAAAGTCCCAACAGTGACAGAAGGGCAAGAGAGACTGAAATCTTAGAAAGCAAACCACGATACTTTTGGGGTTTTTTTTTTAAACATTTTATTTACTTTGGGGGGTGGGTGCCACAAGCCGGAGAGGGGGAGGTGCAAAGGGAGAAGCAGACTCCCAGCTGAGCAGGAAGCCTGATGCAGAACTCGATCCCAGGGCCACGGGATCATGACCTGGGCCGAAGGCAGACACTTAAGTGAATGAGCCACCCAGGCACCTGCAAACCACCACAGTTTTAAACAGAGTAAGAAAACAACATAATATAAATCTTTTTTTTTTTTTTTTTAAGATTTTTATTTATTTGACAGAGATCACAAGTAGGCAGAGAGGCAGGCAGAGAGAAAGGGAAGCAGGCTCCTCGCTGAGAGAGCCCGATGCAGGGCTCGATCCCAGGACCCTGGGATCATGACCTATCCGAAGGCAGAGGCTTTAACCCACTGAGCCACCAGGCGCCCCCAGATTAGAGATCTTTATGAAGTTCGGAAAAAGTGATCTTAAGAAACCTTTTTTTTTTTTTTAAGGTTTATTTATTTGAGAGAGTGAGCGTGTGAGTACATGCAGGCTCCCCCCCGAGCACGGAGCTCAAAAGGGGGCTCAATATCATGACCCCAAGGTCAGATGACCTAACCTGAAACCAAAAGTTGGTCCCTTATTTGAGCCACCCAGGGCCCCTTAAACAACCTCTTCTAATAAAATGTTAGGAAAACTAAATCCGCCTTAAAACGAGCAAAAGAAAGTATTGAGGTCAAGTCCTATAGAAAGTTACTATTTAAAAAAGGAGAACAAGGAGAATCACATCCCTACAGACAATGAAAGTGGGCCAGAAAAACAGGCACAGAGAAAAATCTTAACTATTTTAAAACATACTGAAAGAGATTAAGATCTTACAAGATATGAAAGAATATAAATAAGAATTATTTTTAAAAAATATTTTATTTGAGAGCGCAAAAAAGAGAGAGAGCACAAGCGGGGTGAGGGGCAGAGGTAGAAGCAGGTTCTCTGCTGAGCAGGGAGCCTAACATGGGGCTTGATCCCAGGACTCCAGGATCCTGACCTGAACTGAACGCACTTAACCAAATAAGCCACCCATACACCCCAAGACAATATAAATAAGAATTTTAAAACTAAAGATGAGGTGACAGAACATACGAAACAATTACAGGGAGCCATCCAGGTGCCCTAAAAACATGCTTGTAGATAGCTTTTTTCTTTTTAAGATTTTATTTATTTATTTTGACAGACAGAGATCACAAGTAGGCAGAGAGGCAGAGGGGGTAAGCAGGCTCCCTGCTGGGCAGACAGCCCGATGCAGGGCTTGATCCCAGGACCCTGGGATCATCACCTGAGCCGAAGGCAGAGGCTTTAACCCACTGAGCCACCCAGGCACCCCTAGATGAGTTTTATTCACAACACCCAAAAGGTGAAAACAACTCAAGTGTCCATCAACAGATTAACAGATAAACAAAATGTAGTATATATATGCAATGGAATATTATTCAGCCATAAAGAGAAATGAAGTTCTGGGACGCCTGGGTGGCTCAGTCGGTAAGCATTTGCATTCAACTTGGGTCATGATCCCAGGGTCCTGGGATTGAGCCCTGCCTCGCCCTCTCCATCTGCTTGTGTTCCCTCTCTAGCTGTTTCTGTCAAATAAACTAAACAAAACAAAAAATGAAGTACTGATTCTGCTACAACACGGATGAACTCTGAAAACATTATGCTAAGTGAGAGAGACCAGACACAAAAGTGCAAATACTGTATGACTCCACTTCATGAGGTAAATTCAGAGACAGAAAGCAAAACAGAGGTTATAGAGTATGGCAGAAGATAAATATGGGGACTTACTGTTCATTAAATATTTAAAATAATTAAAATAATAAGTAGAGTTACCCTCCAGAATAAAATTCTTGATGTATAAAGTAGGGATAGTTTCACAACACTGTAAATGTACTTAATGCCACTGAACTGTACACTAAAAATAGTATATAGTTATTTTTATGTATATTTTACCACAAAAAAATCTGTTAGAGAAATTTTGCTTGGAAAAAAGGGATCTAGGGCACCTGGGTGGCTCAGTCTTTAAGCATCTGCTTTAGGCTCAAGTCATGATCCTAGGGCTCTGGGATCCAGCCCCGATTTGGGCTCCCTGCTCAACAAGAAGCCTGCTTCTCCCTCTCCCACTCCTCCTGCTTGTGTTCCCTCTCTGTGTCCCTCTCTGCCAAATAAATAAATAAATAAATACTTTTACAAAGAAAAAAATAAATAAAAAACCAAAAGGCTTTGAGAGAGAGAAAGCACAAGCAGGGGAAGGAATTGAGGAAAAGGTAGAAGCAGGCTCCTTGCTGAGCAGCGAACCCAATGTGGTACTCAATCCTAAGACCCTGGGATGATAAACTGACAGCGACTTAAAGGCAGACGCTCACCTGAGTTAGCCACCAAGGCACCCCCCATAACGATGTTTAAAAACAAACAGGTACCCATCAGAAGATGATAGGGAACCAATTCAATACCCTGAAAGCTGCATAAAGTAAATGAAAACAGTGCTTGCTTCGTAGCACATATAATAAAATTAGAGTAACATGGAGAAGATTAGCATGGGCCTTGCACAAGGATGACTCAATTAAGAAGACGGGGCGCCTGGGTGGCTCAGTCGGTTAAGCGTCTGCCTTCAGCTTGGGTTGTGATTCCAGAGTCCTGGGATTGAGCCCTGCATCAGGCCCCTTGCTCAGCAGAGAGCCTGCCTCTCCCCGCTGCTTGTGATGTCTCTCTCTTTCTAAATCTCTCAGATAAATACAATCATAAATAAATAAATAAATAAAAAGGATGGCTGGTTGGCTGAGTCATTAGGTGTCTGCCTTTAGCTCATGTCATGATCCCAGGGTCCTGGGATAGAGCACTGTGTCAGGCCCCTTGTGCAGCGGGAAACCTGCTTCTTCCTCTCCCACTCCCCCTGCTTGTGTTCCCTCTCTTGCTGTCTCTGTCAAATAAATAAAATCTTTAGAACAAATATTAAAAAAAAAAGAAAAAAGGAAAAGAATCAAGGATTGATCCTGCCTTCTTTTGTATAAACTTACAAAGAGGTAAACAATACCACCAGGTAACCAAACAGAAGATGAGGAAAATATGTGAAAAGAAAATGGTAAGAATTATCACCATTTTTCAACCCCAGTGGCTGCTAACAACAAAATGTGAAAATCAGCTTTTTTCTGCCTTCTCTATCTACTCTTTTGGAACAATTCAATTCTAAAGCAACTCCTCCAAGCAAAGCAGGTGTCTACACAGGGGATGGAAGCTGCCCAGTTACCAGATATTAAAATCCAAATAGAGCAAGGGCATCCACATAAAGACAGAATACAGGGTAGGGAATCAGACCAACATAGAGTAAAGAGGGTATCCAGAAAGGAGAGGGAATGCAACAGACAATTGAGTAAGTAAATAGATTATTAAGTACAATGGAAGCTATGTCTCTCATTACTGGACAAAGAATCAGATATATAGAAAGGGAGAAACTGGGGCGTCTGGGTGGCTCAGTGGGTTAAAGCCTCTGCCTTCAGCTCAGGTCATGATCTCAGGGTCCTGGGATCGAGCCCCACATCGGGCTCTCTGCACAGCAGGGAGCCTGCTTCCCTTTCTCTCTGCCTGCCTCTCTGCGTACTTGTGATCTCTCTCTCTGTCAAATAAATGAATAAAATCTTTAAAAAAAAAAAAAGGAAGAAAGGGAGAAACTGAAATGAACTCTGGTGTTGGGAACAGAATTGGAGATACTAGTATAAATTTACAACGCTCAATACACACAATATCTACTAACAAGTACAGATGTAAATACATATATATGTATAAACATTAAGTATAAACAAATATATATCTGTACCATAGCTCTGTTCACTGACAAGGGTTGTCAGCAACACAACAATGATACCAATGAGTATATCTTGGCTTCTAAATATTATTACCTTTCTTCACTAAAAAGTATCAGGGTTTCCTGGGAAAATGGATGATTTCAGTGCCAGGGCAGGGATAGTACTCAGTGAAACTGCAACACTGCTTTGTGCTATAAAATAATTAAGTCCTCAAAATATGATGGAGAGCATGCCAAAGGACACAGAAGCCAACTCAAAAGGGCTCCCACTGGCCAAGTGAGACAATTTCACTGTCAAGATAAATATTTATAATCTAATGAATAAGAAATCACAAATCAATGCACCTCTGAATAACAAGGCAATTCTACATGATCACAAAAACACTATCACGGGGCGCCTGGGTGGCTCAGTGGGTTAAAGCCTCTGCCTTTGGCTCAGGTCGTGATCCCAGGTTCCTGGGATAGAGCCCCTGCATCGGATTCTCTGCTCAGCAGGGAGCCTGCTTCCTCCTCTCTCTGCCTGCCTCTCTGCTTACTTGTGATCTCTGTCAAATAAATAAATAAAATCTTAAAAAAACAAACAAACCCACTATCACATCCGGGAAATTAAGCCCTGCTTCAGTATTATCTAATATCACATCCATATCCATAACCAAGTATACCCAATTATTCCCAAACTACTCTTTATGGCTTTATGCCTCACTGAACTTTGACAGACAGAGATCACAAGTAGGCAGAGAGGCAGGCAGAGAGAAAAGGGGGAAGCAGGCTCCCTGCTGAGCAGAGAGTCCAATGCAGGGGCTTGATCCTAGGAACCTGGGATCACGACCTGAGCCAAAGGCAGAGACTTTAACCCACTGAGCCACCCAGGTGCCTCTAAACTCTTTTAACGTAAAACATTTTTCTTTTGTCTCTCACTACATAGACATTTTTTTCAAGAGTTCAGACAAGCTGTTCTGTAGAATTTTTCACATTCTAAATTTATCTGATGGTTCGTTCACAATTAGATAAAGGTAAACATTTTTGGCAAGATACTTCATAAATGATGTATACTCCACAATGCATCACATTACGAAAAACATTAGTTTCTCCAATTACTGGTATTCTAACATGTTTCTTGTATTCCTATATTTCAAATTCAAAAAGAAATGACAGGCTTCTGCATCCAGGAATTACCTTAATTATCCAGAGGACAAGATGGCTTGAATCTATAGTCTCAGAGCCTTAAGGACACAGAGCTGTAGAAGCAGCAAAATTCTGGGACAAGCATTTCACTAGAACTCAAATCTCTGAACTTAATGCCTCAATCCAATTTTCTCTCATTTTCTATATCTAAGATATACGAATAACTTAAGTAAACTCTATGCTCAATGTAGTGCTTGAACCCATCACCCTGAGATCAAGAGTCTCATGCTCTAATTACTGAGCCAGCCAGGTGCCCCAAACATATGAATAATTTATTTTCATTTTTAAAAGGAAAGATTAAAAATACATGACTTGGAAACAACTCAAATGTCTCTCAAGTGGAAAACCAATAAACTGTGATACATCGATACTACGGAATATTATTAAGCAACAAAAAGGAACAAATTAGGGACGCCTGGGTGGCTCAGTTGGTTAAGCAGCTGCCTTCGGCTCAGGTCATGATCCCAGCGTCCTGGGATCGAGTCCCACATCGGGCTCCTTGCTCCGCAGGAAGCCTGCTTCTCCCTCTGACTCTGCCTTCCACTCTGTCTGTCTGTGCTCGCTCCCGCTCGCTCGCTCTCTGACAAATAAATAAAATCTTTAAAAAAAAAAAAAAAAAAAAAGGAACAAATTAGTGGGTACCTGGCTGGCTGTCAATTGGGCAACCAACTCTTGATTTTGCTTCAGGTCCTGGTCTCAGGGTTGTGGGATAGGGCCCTAATAGGCTCTGTGCTCAGCGTGGTGTCTGCTTAGAATACTCTCCCTTTCCCTTTTACTCCCTTTATTCCCCCACTGAGCTAATAAATAAAAGCTTAAAAAAAAAGAAAAAAGTAGAGATATATACAACAAAATGGGTGAATCTCTACTGTATTATGCTAAGCTGAAGAGGTCAGACTCAATATACAGTTCCATTTCCATGCTATACTAGAATAGGCAAAACTACATGGAACGGGTCAGTGGCTCTGAGAGGCTGGTCTGGGAGGCAGAAGGTACACATGGAGAGAGGAAAGGGCTTACAGAGGGACACAGAGGATTTTTAGGGGGTGGCAGACCTCTTTTATATCTATTTTTTTTTTTTAAGATTTTATTTATTATTTGACAGAGATCACAAGCAGGCAGAGAGAGAGTAGGAGGCAGGCTCCCTGCTGAGCAAAGAGCCCAGTGCGGGGCTTAATCCCAGGACCCTGGGATCATGACCTGAGCTGAAGGCAGAGGCTTTAATACACTGAGCCACCCAGGCGCCCCCTGTTTTATATCTTAATTGTGGTGGTGGTTATGAAACTATATGCATTTGTCAAACTTGCCAAACTGGTTGAATCTTAAGAGTTATGTGGTTATAACTTAAAAAAAATATATATTTTAGAAAGAAGAGCAAGCAACCAGGGGGAAGGGGCCACTATAGTTTTATCTTAATAAAAGTATACACACAGACATATTTCAAGAACTCCTTATAAACCAATATATTTAATAGTATATACCTCTTTATCATCTTCAGATTTCCTATCATCCTCCTCTTCCTCTTCTTTTTCTGATTTTTCTAATTCCTTTTGTTCTTCTTTTTGTTCTTCTACTTTAAGTTGTTTTGTCAATCGGGCTATTAACTGGGATTTTAATCCTTTAGAACTAAGAGCTCGACTTTCTAATTCTTTTCGGAGATCATTTACCTAAATACACAGAACATAAAAACACAGAAAAATAAAATGGGATACTGAAATAGGGAATAAACTATGCACTTATCTTTTGTGTGGTTTTTTAAAATGGTGAAAAATACACTTGTACACCTCAGAACACGTTTATGAAAAGGCAAACTGATAGAATATTTTTCAAAGATAATCTATAACCTGTTTTAAAATGCTTTTTTAAAAAAAATTAATGCTCTTTGATACAGAAATTCTAATGTATATCAATTTACCCTTAAGACATATTCTGAACACTGTGAGAAAAAAAAAGAAAACGAAAAACCAAACCTCCACATATTTCACGTAACAGTCCCTTCCTCAAAAATGTGAAGAATCTAAACATCCAATAAAACATCATAATACCACATCAACTAGATGGGAGGAATACAGAACACTGAAAAATAATTACATGGGAAACACCAACCTTAAAAGGATGAGATTTCCAATATTTTAAATGTGATCAGAACCAACCAACCAATCACAAAGCTTATACACATAAAAAAATAATAGAAAAAATGCATTACAATTTTAACAGAGGTTGTGTTTGAGTTATAGGTTTGAGTCACTTTTATCTTTTATTATTCTATGTAGGTACCAGTTTTTAAAATACATTGTATTTATAATCAAAAGAAATATGAGTTTTAAAATAAGAAATTTAACAGCAAAGCCATCAGTTTGATATCCTAGGATACAGACTTAATCTTCCTATGATATATATTCTCTACTTATTAAAAAAAACAATGTGGGTTAAAAAAAAAACTAGTCTCATAAAAAGGAAGAAAATCAGTCTTTTGCTGATAACAGAAGTTTAAAAAAGGGTCAGCTTTTTTGTGTTAAAAATAACAGTCTGCAAAATGTTGTGCTCTTCTGATCTATGTAGAATGTATATGCATAGAATTTTATGGGTCTACATTCACATTATAAGCCCAGAAATGAAAAAGTACAGAATGATAATAGGTCCAAAGACATTGGGGGCCAAAGAAAAACTAGTACAGCTTAACCAATGCTTTTCAAAAAAGGCTTTTTAATTATTCCTTCCCAGTTCAGATGTGTATCAATCTACTTTTTAAATATTATTTCAAAAATTAAAATAATCTCAATAATCCTTCTCCTGTTTCTTCCCTTATCCTTGAATTTAAACTACTTAAGTGCAGAAATTCTACCTACTTGGTCAGTAGTCAAATAAAAAAATGATGTTACTCACACTATAGATACTTATATATTACATTTGACAGATGCTGACTGAACTGATTTATGAACTCAACCTTTACTTAATCATTATACACACACACATAAATACAATATGGAATATTTATATAAAATCAGTGGACTTCATTTTTAATGGTTTTTTTATGATAAAACATTGATCTCATTCTCTATTCTTGCCAGAGATTTCACATTAAATACCATTAATTTCAAAGTTACCTTCATTGTCTTTGGATCAAGTTTAGACCAATGGGTAGGAGTGGAAATTTCTTTCGCTTCACCATCATCTTTCTCTTCTTCATCCTGATATACAAAGTTAAGAACATAATTACTATTCTGAAACCTTAAAATAAAGGTAATTTATTTTTAAAAGTCTGTTGCTGATCTGTGCAAGGTCACAAATGTTTCAGATTGTCTTCTCCTAAAGTTATTATTTAGGCAAGTCCACGTACATACATTCTACCACTTTTAACTGATCACAAAGACACTCATCAGCCAATCAAAGCCAGATCTGTGAAACACAAAAGGGTGATAAATTACAACACAAAGGATATCAGGGATGCACAAACACTGCCGGTCTCCACTAACCACACAGTGTGTGATCTTGCCCCAATTTTCAAGCCACCCAAAGTTAAGACTGATTTAGTCAGACCTTTCAAATGTACCAAAGACGATGCCACATAGCCTGAAATGCCAAATCTCTCAGACTTGTGGTTGTCCAATTTCAAATATCCATGACTAGAACTGATGACCGTGAAAGAGAAAATTTTTTAAATTTTAGAAAATGGCAAAATGTTTAAAATGGCTTAATACTGAATCTTGCTCAACAACTGGTCCCAGATTCCAGCAACTAGACCTATGATAAAAACAAAATTCTGTGCAATTTAAGCACAACTTATTTTCCTTTGAGGTCTCAGCACTCTTAAAGTTAGCATACTAGACAGATTTTTTTTTAAAAGAAAAGAAAATACAACTATACTGCTGAAAGCTGGATTACCAGTCGCTGTTACCAGTTATGTTCCTCCGTGTGTGTTTGTTATGTAGTGTGTGGTGTGCATTTGTGCCTGTGTTCCTGTGCCTGTGAGAAGCGGAAATAGAAAAAGGGATTAGCGTTCAGTGCCTGTTCTCCATCAGCCTCCTTGCGTTCACCCTGAAGCTTCTCGACCAGCTGCTGCTTGTATCCTCGGGAGAGGGTTTCCCACTCTGAGCGGGTGGGAAGGCAATGCCAAACATCCGGGAAAAATAAAACCACTGTCTCCACATGAGCTGGAACTGTACGCCCCTTGTGGGTCTCCTCAGGGCGATGGTAGCGAATCTCTGCAAAACGGTACCTGTTGCAAGGGAAGAAGCATGTTGGAAAAAAAATTCTAAAATACATTTTAAAGACCCTAGTTCACTTGTAGCACATCAAGTAAAGAAATTTTGCTGCAAGGACTTGAGGTTGGTCTAAAGAAAAAAAAATTATAGAAGCCATAGTTCCTCTTTTGGTACATTTGTACAATATTTTATGGTTAAAAGAATATGTTCCCCAAGGCATTTTCAAGTTTGATTATAGAGCTACCCATATTTTAGAGAATACCTGAAGAAGCTGGATAGCTGTTCAGATTTCATGTGCTAAAAAAAGAATATTCTTAATTAAGTCACAAGAAATACACTAAAATACAAAAGACAAATAAGCCTCAAGAGAAAATATGGCTGAACAAAAATAATCAGCAACTACATCATTTTATAACAAAAGAATTATAATGAAATGAAGTTCTCTCTTGACGATCTTCTCCAGCTATGCATGAAATGAAAAATATTTTCAACATACATCCAACTTCCGAAGTAAAGCATAACAAAACATTTAAATAATTTTCAGTTTATTTTGATTAGTTCTTAATCCTTTTCCCCTCCCAAACATTTTTGGCACCAAATAAACTTTTGCTACAAATGGGGATTTTCCTTTGAGATTACCTGCATGATCAAGACTGCTAAAATAAGGGGGAAGGGGAGGCTGACAGATAAGAACATCTATATAAACTATGAAAAAAACATTTCTAATCAAGAAATGAATTGATACTTACCATTGTGTGCATACACTTAGATCAATGCCTGTCAGAGCCTTACAACAACGAATAGCAGTCTTAATCAACACAGAGGGGTCTTTTTCTGGGTCTGGTCCATCCAACGAAGGAGACCAGTGACCTCCAATGGCCATGGCTTCATCCTTGCCTTTCATGCCCACTAAAAACTAATTCAAAACAAAGAATCATTTACATGTATTATGCAATCTGTCAAATTACAGATAAAATACTTGAAAAGGAAAGGTACAAACCTTTCCAATATCATTTTTACTACCTCTGGTATCTGTCAGTCAAGGAAGAGTTCAGTTCATCGTGTTCCACACTGCATTTCAGCAATGGAATAGGATTTACACATCATAACTCATCCTTCTAAAATATTTCTTCAGATAAAGAATTCTTTAAAGAAACAAGCTATAATTCACACCTTAAAGGAATCCAAAGATATACTAATTCCATTACCACTAAAATTGTACTATGCTACAATATAAAACACCAAAATGACAGCTGAACTAGTGATGTACAAATAAGCTATAGCCATAATCTGCAATGAAAAAATCTGTATCATTAAATTTTGAGTGCCTTAATACAAAAACTAGTTGTTAATAAAAGTGTAGTATTTTTAATTATATATACATATACAGTTAGAACTAAGCAAAGCAAATAAACACCTGGCGTTAAAATAATGTGTCATTTTACCTTAACAAGTCTAGCAGGATGTTGAAATCCATCTCGAAGTTCTTGTGGGTCTTCAGCAAGAGCACATGACTTATGATACAAATCTTCCATACTAGGACTAGCCATCAGCATTACCTATTATAGTCAAATAATTCAATCCTGTCAAAAGTCTAAAGTAATGTAAAAAAATGAGAAGCACTACTAATTATCCTTACATAATAGATATCCAAAATTTTTTTGTAAAATGCAACAGCAGAAATGGTATTAGATATACTATATAGTGATAGAGTTTCAACTTCTCAAGAAATGCTTTTTGATTAACGTTCTAAAATAGCCAAAAACTATCCAACCATAAGCAATATACTAAATGTCACCCTGAAGACTAATATACAGGGTATTTACCAGCATTACATTTTTTTTTTCACCAACAGTACATTTTATCTGATGCTACCAGAAGTCACAGAACATCCCAAAATGCTCAATAAAATCGACTTCATCTTCACGTTTATGGGTTTCAAAATGTTAAAACAATAACCATGAATTTCACAGCTTAAGAGATAAGACAAAGAGGTTAAATTAAATTACTTAAATAACCAAAACAGAAATCAGGCAGAAAAAAAAAAAAAAAGCTATTTAGGTCTTAAACTCAACCACTTTCAGGAGATAAATTCCACACTCTTAATATGAATAACTGCTCAGATGTTTTAGCTACATTTCACAGAATACAAACCTTTGCACTGTATAAATGGTCAGCATCTGGTGGATCAAGAATAGCCATATTTTTTTCTAAGGACTCTACTTCTCTGTGCATTACATAGAAATTGCAGTAATTTCCCAGCTGAAATGGTCTTGACAAAGGGAAAGCATCCACCCATGTAAACTGAGCATCAAAAAAGTCACTAGGTATATATAAATTCTGATAACGGCGCCTTAGTTCCATCATGTCACAACTAGGACTGAAAAACAGACATAAGTAAGTGAATAAATAGCCTTAATATCAAAGATTATATAAACATTCACTCCATTCCACATCTAAATATATAACCTGACATGATTTAAAGCCAGCTGAGACTGGTCAAGGGTCAATTATTAATAAGCTACAGATCTGCAAAGAGCCATGAAACCTTACTTGCAAATTTGTCTACTTACAGCTTTAAATAAATAACTGGTACCTAAGTGTTACCTTCATTTCTTTGCTTTTTGTGTGTAGCTTCAAATACATTAGAGACCCTCTGAAATAACTTCAACACCAGCTCCAGAGAAGATATGAATAAAAAGCAGTTCTACCTCTGCTGAAACTATGAATTTTTTAGAAAACTACAATTCATATAGAATGGATACAAAGAAGGGAGAAGACTGGTACCATATGATGAGTATTCCTCAATCAGGTTCATACAATGTAAACAAATAAAACTTACTTTTATTTTTATAGTAAGATCCTGTATCAAGCATATTTATATTACATTCAAAATTAAGCATAAAAATCCACATGAAAGCTAAATCTAAATGTTTTTTAATTATCTAACACCTCCATAACGCTCTCTCTGATAATGATTACGATCCATACCTGATTGTTTATTACGTAAAAAGAACAAGTTTCTTGCTTTTAAATCTGGCATATTGATTTTTTTAAAGGATGCTTTTCTTTTTCCTAAGAGGCAGAGCTTTTAAAGGAAAGAAACTCAAAGGTAAATCAATCTGGTAAAAGAAAAAAAGGATTTCTATTAAAAGCATAACAAAAAGTGGAAAACAACAATTTGTAAGATGAAAAAATAACCACTTGCCTTTTTTTAATTTTTCTTTACAGGGGTTTTTTTTTTTTTTTAAGATTTTATTTATTCATTTGACAGACAGAGATCACAAGTAGGCAGAGAAGCAGGCAGAGATAGAGAGAGGAGGAAGCAAGCTCCCTGCTAAGCAGAGAGCCTGATGCAGGGCTCGATCCCAGGATCCTGGGATCATGACCTGAGCTGAAGGCTTTAACCCACTAAGCCACCCAGGTGCCCCTTCACTGTCTTTTTTAGAGACAACTAAAGACAAGGTGTAAATTATGACCTAATGTATTTGTAGGGAAATTTTTAATTTAAAGATTAAAAATAACAATATATAATGACAAACTTGTCAAGTATGGTTGCTAACATTTGGATAATTCTGCTTCCAAATTAAGGAAAAATATGTATTTGAGTGTTTTTAAAAGTGTGGCAGACTGACAGTATGTATAATAGTTTCTTAGTTTTCCATCACTAGAATTTTTGAAGTTGTGTTCTAACCTATAGGATTTTAATTTACAATAAAACAAAAGATATACAAATGGGTCATTTTAGTATCTTATAATCACATTACTATAAAACAATCTTGATTTCTTCAAGTATAGATGAGAGAAGGTATGGTAATTTTAGAATGATTTTTATTTGTAATGGGTTGATTTGATGCTCTGGGAATTTATTTCAAAGGGCGGAAATGAAAGTGTGATCGTCTAACTCTGAAGGAGATAGCTACTGAATTTACATTCTATTCATCACAATTCTCCCCCAAAGGTAGCATTCTAGACTGCAATAGTTTAGAGCAGAGCTGCTCTATTTACTATCTTTGGGACTGGAGAAATGTTTTTCTTCTAGTAAGTTTCTCTGATATATGCAGTCTAGATATTTAAACATATATATGTAAACAGGAGTAACAAGAAAACTAGTATAAATCAAGAACAACTGCTCATATGACCACATGACTACAGGAATACGAACTATTTAACAATTAAGCAAAGTTATTAAGCAAGATTTTTTGTGGCATTAAGTAGTTTAAGTAAATTATACTGTTTTACTCAACCTAGAACTGAATGTATAGAAATTTAAATTTTTGATAGGCCAGGATTATGAATATTAATTATTAGTCTTTGTTGAAACACAGTAATACGTCCTCAGGAGACTGAAGTGCACACAGTTATTTGTTCCTATGCTAAACAGCTTTAAACACTGCTTTTAGTTTTGTTTTTGTTTTTGTTTTTTTAAAGATTTTATTTATTTATATGACAGACAGAGATCACAGAGAAGCAGGCAGAGAGAGAGGAGGAAGCAGACTCCCAGCTGAGCAGAGAGCCCAATGCGGAGCTTGATCCCAGGACCCTGGGACCATGTCCTGAGCTGAAGGCAGAGGCTTTAACCCACTGAGCCACCCACTCGCCCCTTAATGTTTCATTTTTATTTTACTATTAATTTGTTTGCTCCACTTGTTAATTTATCTTTTATTCAATTGCCAGTGCCAGGGCCTTCAGATAATTCCTCCTCTCCCTTAGACTAAATTAGTAATTTTACCTATTTGCCTTTTTATGAACCACAACACTGTCGTCATTACCTGGCCGTCATCCTACCACCACCATTAATTACGGAGTATCTACAACTGCCACAGATTGGATTGCTTTAGATACACACACACTAAATTTAACCTTAGTAATTCTGCTAGTTGATAAAACTTCCATTTTACAAATGAAACTAAGAAATTCTTGTTAACTTACCCATTACCTCTGACTCCAACGGCTGAAAATGTGTTTATATATACATCTTTATGCATATATTTATACATCTGTGAGTGTATATGAAGATCTATGTTGCTATTATGTCACACTATCCCAACTAACTTGAAATAATAGGTCCACTGCTGTGTTATTACTCCATCACACACAATGAACTACCCATGGACTTTAAATAAAGTTATCAATACATCTGGACCTTAAATGATTGTAACTTTAAGGAACATATTAAAAAAAAAAAAAAAGTTGATCACAAGGGGGTATCTTTTTCAATAGCTATCTTTAATGATTTTATGAATATATGAAAATACACTCCTACTTCAAATTACATTTCTACCCTATATAAATTAAAAGCTAGGGATGAAAGTTGTAAGAAAAGTATCTCTATAACACAGTCTACTAAATTAGACAAATTACAAAATTGGTTATTTAATAAAACAATGGGGGAAAAAACTTACCAATCTAATGAAAATTTTGAAAACTGAACTGTGTAACGTGGAACAACACGTCGAACTCTCCGAGGTGATCGTTCTCGCTCTCTTCGAGGAGATCTCTCCCGGGAACGTTTTCTCTGAGGAGATCTTTCTCTGGATCTACGTCGTTCTCTCTCCCTTTCACGACTTAAAATTTTCTAAAATTACTAGTATTTCTGGCATTACTGAACAGTTCTTTTTATAAAACAGGTAATATAAGATTCTGTAATATATTTAAGCTTCTTAAAAATTGTTGTAAAATATGTGTAACATGAACTTACTATGTAATCATTTTTAAATGTACAGTTAGTGGCATTATGTGCATTCACAGTGTGCACCATCACCACCATCAAAAGTACACTTAAAAAAAACATACCTTCGGTCATCTTTTCTGTTAGGCACTTGATCCCCTCTGTCATTCCTTCCTGAAAATCTGGATGGTGGATCTAATCTTCGTGCAGGTTGTGGCTGCGAAACTATACGAACAGGAGGCTGCAATAAACCAGCTTTAAAAGACACAGAAATAAAAAAATTAAACTTAAATAAAAGCATTATCTAGTTAAGTTTTTACAACTAGAAAAAGTTGGCTAATATTTTAAGCTTTGTGGCCAGGAAATAGTAGACACTACTTGTATATTTGGATGTATTTTTTACAATCATTTAAAATGGAAAGGTCAGGGGGTGCCTGGGTGGCTCTGTGGTTTAAGCCTCTGCCTTCAGCTCAGGTCATGATCCCAGGGTCCTGGGATCTAGCCCCACATCAGGCTCTCTGCTCAGGAGGGAGCCTGCTTCTCCCTCTCTCTCTGCCTGCCTCTCTGCCTACTTCTGCCTACTTGTGATTTCTGTCAAATAAGTAAATAAAAAATCTTTTAAAAAAATGCAAATGTGATTTATAGTTCAGGTACCATATAAACCAGGCCATGGACCAAATCAAAGGGCTATAGTTTGAAATCCCCGATCCACAGAGAGTAAACCAAAGACTGCTGTGCAATTTGTTCACAGTGTGCCAAACTATTATCCAAAGTTTCCACAGAGAAAAAGAACTCCTTAGTGAGAGCTCTCCACTCTGACCTAGTAATCAAATTTAGCATCAATTAACAGAAGAATGTGCCTCCTAATATAATACAAATTACAAAACCTCAACTATAATGTGTCCTGGCCAAAGCCTTTCGTTTTCTCTTTTTAAGAGAGAGAGTGCAAGTGAGTCAGGGGGTGGTGTGTTGGGGGAAGAAGGTGAGGAAGAAAGAGAATCTTAAGCAGGCTCCACACCCAGCAAGGAGCCTGACACAGAGACTCAACTTCACAACCCTAACATCATGAACTGAAAGGAGATAGCTTAACTGACGCTTAACTGATGGAGCCACCCCGGTGCCCCTTACTAAAGCCTTTACACTTTTTCTATTAGGTTCATAGTTTATACGGCAGATAGAAGAACAAGGTAAAAACATCACGAGGAATAAAGGGACATCCATAATACCATATTCCAAAAGAATCCACAAGACAACTAGCCTAATTTCTTCAAAAAGTCAAAGTCGTAAAGGAAGAAAGAAAAGGTGGGAAACTGGGGCACCTGGGTTGCTCAGTCAGTTGAGTGTCCAACTCTTAATTTCAGCTCAAGTCATAATCCCAGGGACCTCTGCTTTGGGATTTTCTCTCCCTCTCTTTCAGCCCTCTACCTTCCCCTCCACCCCCCACACTCTTTTACATAAATATTTGAAAAAAAGAAAAAGTAGGAAACTATTCCAGAATAAAAAAACTAAGGGGGGGCGCCTGGGTGGCTCAGCGGGTTAAGCCGCTGCCTTCGGCTCAGGTCATGATCTCAGGGTTCTGGGATCAAGTCCCATATCGGGCTCTCTGCTCAGCAGGGAGCCTGCTTCCCTCTCTCTCTCTCTCTCTGCCTGCCTCTCTCTCTGTCAAATAAATAAATAAAAGCTGACTGGCTTTTTGTTTAGGAAACAAAAAACAACCTTCAAAGACATCTGGGAGACAAATGGAGAGATCTGAATATACTAAAATACTTGAATCCTTTTTCTTAGATGGAATAATAGATTGCAATTATATAGGAAAATGGTCTCAGGGTGCCTGGGTGGCTCGGTCAATAAAGCCTTTGCCTTTGGCTCGGGTCATGATCCCAGGGTCCTAGGACTGAGCCCTGCATGGGTCTCCCTGCTCAGCAGGGAGCCTGCTTCTCCCTCTCCCACTCCCCTGCTTGTGTTCCCTCTCTTGCTATCCCTCTGTCAAATAAATAATATCTTTGGAAAAAAAAAAAAAATAGAAAGATGTTCTCTTTTAGAAAGGACATGCTTGGGACACCTGGGTGACTTAGTCGGTTGGGCGTCTGCCTTTTGCTCAGGTTGTGATCCCAGGGCTCTGGGATCAAGTCCCACATCAGGCTCCCTCTCCCTGCTGCTCCCCTGCTTTTGCACACACTTTCCCTGACAAATAAATAAAACCTTAAAAAAAAAAAAAAAATAGAAAGGTCATGCTTCAGCATATAGACGTGAAGTATCAGTCTAAATGCTTCAAATGAATAAGGAAAAACGGGTTTATCTGAATACATGTTAACAGACAAAACACAAAGTAAAATGTTAACATTACAGGATTGAAGTATGTAAGTGATCCCTTTACAGTTCTTTCAAAATTTTTGTATAGTTAAAAATTTTCATGATAAAAACTAAGGATGAAAAAAACAGCTAACTTATGAACATTTCTTATGTTAAGAAATCCTAGTTGCTGGGGTGCCTAAGTGGCTCAGTGTGTTAAGCCTCTGCCTTCAGCTCAGTTCATGATCTCAGGGTTCTTCGATGGAGCTCCACATAGGGCGCTCTGCTCAGCAGGGAGCCTGTTTCCCTCCCCACCCCGTCCCCCCCACCTGCTCTCTGCCTACTTGTGATCTCTGTCAAATAAATAAATAAAATCTTAAAAAAAAAGAAAGAAAGAAAGAAAGAAAGAAATCCTTAGTTGGCAATGGAAATTTTCTTTTTTTAAAGACTTTGACAGAGAGAAAGAGAGAGCACAAGCAGGGGAGCAGCAGGCAGGAGCAGGAAAAGCTGAGTAGAGAGCCTGATATGGCTGTTGATCCCAAGTCCCTGGAATTATGACCTGAGCCAAAGGTAGATGCTTAATCAACTGAACCACCTAGGCACCCCTAAGTAAAATCTTTAAAAACAAACAAACAGGGGCACCTGGGTTGCTCAGTTATTAAAGTATCTGCCTCCAGTTCGGGTCATATTCTCAGCATCCTGGGATTGAGAAGCCCCCCCCCCCATAGCAGGCTCCCTGCTCAGCAGGAGGCCTGCTTCTCAACCTCTGCCTGTTGCTTCCCCTGCTTATGTTACCTCTCTCTCCCTATTTCTGTCATGAATAAATAAAATCTTTAAAACAAAACAGGAGGACAGCTAGGTGGCTCAATCAGTTAAGCATCTGCCTTCACCTCAGGTCATGATCCCACAGTTCTGGGATTGAGCCCCACATTGTGCTCCCTGCTCAGAGGGGAAATATGCTTCTCCCTCAGCCCCTCACTCCTACTTAAGCACGCATGCACTCTCTCTCATTCACTCTCCAATAAATAAATAACAATTAAAAAAAAGAAGAAAAAGTAAGTCATATACAGCAGATTATATAAATGGAATCAAACACTGTAACATTCAAAGAGACAAATCTAAACAGTATTAGGTAGAGGGGAGGGAGGTGAGAGGGATGAGGGATCTGTACCCTTGAAATAAGTAATACATTATGTGTTAATAAAAAAAACTCACCTGTAGTATGTGGACGCATATTTAGAGAGTAAAACCATTAAAAAAGACTGAACAGCAAAATTTTAATTTCTTACCCAAAAAATTACATATGTATTTTAGTAACTCATTACACTGTAATCTCTTTTCATTTTTTTATATGTGATATAATAAAAGAGAAAATGTCATAAATCACACTTAAAAAATATTAATTAGGGGCACCTGCATAGCTCAGCCGTAAGCATCTGACCCTTGATTTTGGCTCACATCACGACCTCAAGGTCATGGGATAGAGCCCTGCATTGTGCTACACACTTGTCAGAATCTGCTTTAATTTCTCTCCTCTTCCTCCCTCTCCGCTCTTCTCCCTGCTCCTGTGCTCTTTCTCTAAAATAAGTCAATCTTAAAAAAAAAAAAAAGAAGGGGCGCCTGGGTGGCTCAGTGGGTTAAGCCGCTGCCTTCGGCTCAGGTCATGATCTCAGGGTCCTGGGATCGAGTCCCGCATCGGGCTCTCTGCTCAGCAGGGAGCCTGCTTCCTTCTCTCTCTCTCTCTGCCCGCCTCTCAGTGTACTTGTAATTTCTCTCTGTCAAATAAATAAATAAAATCTTAAAAAAAAAAAAAAAAAATTTAAAAAAGAAAAAAAAAAAAAGCCCACCAAAAACAACAGAAAAAATGAATTAAGTAGGCTTTTTTGTTGGGTCACCTGGTGGCTCAGTCAGTTGACCATCTGCCTTCAGTTAAGGTCGTGATCCTAGGGTCCTGGGTTCGAGCCCCACATTTGGCTCCCTGCTAGGCAGTCTGCTTCTCTCGCTCCCCCTGCCCCCTCCCCTCATTTTCACTTTATTTATGAAGAAATAAAATCTTGAAAAAAACAACAAAAAAAAAACCGCTTCTCTTAAGCCAAGGTTATCTTGTTACCATTTCAATTAAAACAGTGTCCAGAATTTCAAATAATTAATTTACAAAGTAAAATGTAAAATACAGCTCACTTATTTCATGCACTGTAATTCAACAAGTAATTTAAAGTACTACCACCATGGGGCGCCTGGATGTCTCAGTCGTTAAGCATCTGCCTTCAGCTGTGGTCATGATCCCAGGGTCCTGGTATCAAGTCCTGCATTGGGCTCCCTGCTCAGCGGGAAGCCTGCTTCTCCCTCTCCTACTCCCCCTGCTTATATTCCCTCTCTCACTGTGTTTCTATCAAATAAATAAAATCTTCTTAAAAAATAAAGTACTACCACCAAAGAACATATACATAAAATATTATGTTTAGGGGTATCTGGTTGGCCCAGTGGGTTAAGTAGGCAACTCTGGATTTTGGCTCAGGTCATGACGTTACAATCCTGGGACTGAGCCCCATGTTGGGCTCCCTGGTTAGCGGAGACTCTGCTTATAGATTCTCTTCTCTCCCTGTCTGCCCCTCCCCACAATTAAATAAATCTTTAAAAATACAGTAAATAAAATGTTATGATTATATGAAATTTTCTTCAATTACAGATAAGATACCAATAAAGGGATTGGGGATTAACAGTTCTGATATTTAAGTTCACAAAGAGCATCTCTTTCTGTAAGAGCAATAACGGGAGCCTGGGTGGCTCAGATGTTAAGCGTCTGCTTTTAGTTCAGGTCATGATACCAGAGTCCTGGGATTAAGCCTCAGGTCGGGCTCCCAGCTCAGCAGGGAGTCTACTTCTCCCTCTCCTGCTGCTTGTGCTTTCTCTCTCAGTCTCTGTCTCAAATTAGTAAATAAAATCTTTTAAAAAATTAAAGTTAAAATTTAAAAAAAATACAAGAGCAATAAAATAAAAATACTTCCAAACAGCTACAGAAGTAGAAGTAGTCTGTAGAAGATACTTACTTGCAAGTATTCTGGAAATCCTGTCTTTTTTTTTTTTTTATAATTAAAAGCATATTTTCATTATTTTAACTACACAGTTGTAAAAGTTATGTGTTAGCCTGAAACTGAAAAGACACATTACAAGTAATACCTTTTTGCTGTGGCTGCTGTAATAAAGGCTGTGGCTGAGTCTGCAATAATGGTGTAATAGAAGCTGCTGAGATCTGGGCTTGCAGCAAGGACTGGGGTTGGGGCTGCGCCTGAACACCAAATGTCGTCTGTGGTGCAATTGGCTGAAGTACAGCAGGAGGAGTCTTCAGTAAAGGCTGAGTTTGGGATTGATTCTTGACCAAAATAAAGAAATAAAATAAAAATTTGAAAAGGAAGAAAAAACTTAGAAAATTAGAAGATGAATCACCCAATACTGTAACACCTAACCCAGTATTTTATATACCTGATTCGGTAGCGTCTGAATTCTTTGAGCATTCCATTTAAAAGGCATATTGGGATTATATGTAGCTTCAACCAATACTCTGTCACCCACTTGGGGGGTTTTCCCTTTGACAGCACTGGAAAAAAAAATTAAGTTAAATATATACACAATTAAGAGATTCCTCCAAAAAATTTTGTATATGTAGTATTTTATCAAACGTAAACTATCTGAAATGGAAGTCTAAAAGAAAAAAGCTTTCTTAAGAAGTAAATATACCTCGACTTATTTTATTTTAGAACAAATGTTTTACCCTGAAAAACACGGGGTTTGAAAGGTTAGAAATAACTTTGCACCTCATGTTCTGCCAATATTGTGTCTCTCCATCTACAGTACGTTCTAACTTTTACAATCCAAGAGTAAGATTTTCCTTGTGCTGTGGAGTGGTAAGAGAAATGAAGACGGTACACAGGACACCAATTTCAAGAAAAATATCATATGATAATTAAATTTAATTTCCCAAATAAAGTACTTCTAAAGCAGTTCACTAGAATACAGCAGAAATATCCACATGCAACCACATCACACTAACAAAATAGTATTTTGAATGTTAGTCATTATTCATTCAATCCTACCCATTAATTTTTCAATTAAAAATGCTTTTTTAGTACATAGTGTCATTAGATAAGTCAAACATATTAAATTTTAAAAGGCATATGACTAGTTCAATCTCTGCTCTCACTCTAAGTCTGCCCATGGTGAGTTAAAAATATTAACTCACTCCTATAAAATATGTATAAAGAATTCACCATAATTATTTTATTCAGTAACCAGAAGATATCTTCACTCATTTTCTCCATGAATAAAGGCCAGATATAAATATAATACAAGCTAGATGGTTAAAAGAAAAAATTATAATTAAACTATAATGCTATGCCACAATTTGGTCTTATCAATATATTTCACGCTAAACAAAAGAAGGCATTTGCCAACACCTAATTAAGTTACCTAAGCTGAAAGAATACATCTTCATCCACAAATCCAAATGTATCATGTAGTTTCGTAACTACTCCTGTAAAAACACGTTGTTTCTGAGGCTGGGTTTGTTGCTGACTCGACCTCGGTGTGGGATAAGATACAGTTATCTGGGCTGCAGGCTGAGGAGTAGACAGGCTAAGGCTTGTAGGCAATGCAACAGCTGGCTATAAAACAAAATCAAGATCGAGATCGAATTAAGCTAATGAAATACTCTAGAAATTAAAAATGACCACTCAAAACTAATGCGAAATGCTAAAATTAACTTATTTGAAGTTAGGAAATACTCATGTACACGATGAAGGTAAGAATCAAGTCTGAAAAAAACTTTACTATCTACCTCAACAACATTAAATTCCATAAAATTAATATTGTCACAGCCTGTTCCAGGCAAAGAAAATACCATACTAAAATGAGATTTAAGAATACTGCAGGAGCGCCTGGTGGCTTAGTAGGTTGAGTGTCCCAGCTCTTGATTTTAGCTCAGGTCATGATTTCAGGGTCGAGATGGAGCCCTGCACTTAGGAGGGAGTCCCTCTGGGATTCTCTTACTCTCCCTCTGCCCCTACTCACACTTGAGCGAGCGCACACGTGCGAGCACACACTCTCTAAGATAAATAATGCACATTGAGGCGCCTAGGTGGCTCAGTCACTTAAGCATCTGACTCATGATTTCTCAGGTTGTGAGATCAAGGCCCACATCAGACTCATGTGCTGGGCATGGAGCCTGCTTAAGATTCTCTCTCCCCTTGGGGAGGGTATGTGCTATGGTGAGTGCTGTGAAGTGTGTAAAC
The DNA here is from genome assembly GCF_009829155.1 of Mustela erminea. Lineage (NCBI taxonomy): Eukaryota > Metazoa > Chordata > Mammalia > Carnivora > Mustelidae > Mustela > Mustela erminea. Next base: position 35,385,645 of record NC_045627.1, on the reverse strand, counting down.
CTGGTGATTCACAGACCTGTACCCCTGGGGATAAAAATATATTATATGTTTATAAAAAAATTAAATTAAATTAAATTAAATTAAAAAAAAAAAAAGATTCTCTCTCCCTCTTCCTGTGTACTGCCCCCCTTAAAAAAATACTGTGTATGTTAGAGGTAGATGCCTGGCTGGCTCAGTTGGTGGAGTATGGGAATCTTGATCTCGGGGTTGTGGGCTCAAACCCTACATTGGGAGTAGAGATTACTTAAAAACAAAAACAAAAACCTGCAAATTTTAGTCCCCTCTTAGAAATTCAAATAGTGGCATAATACTCAGCAAGGTCCTATATAAGTGAAATAGGTAAAAAAAAAAAAAAAGACAAATATGTATAATCTCACTTACATGTGAAATCTAAAAAAAAAAAACCAAAACATTCATAGAAACAGAATAGAAGCTTGGTGATTGCCAAGGGTATGGAGGAAGAAATGGGTGAAGTTGGTCAAAAAGTACAAACGTCTAGTTATAAGCTAAATATTAAGTTCCACGGATGTAATGTAAAGATAATGACCATAATACAGTATTTGTGTATTTGAAAGTTGCTGACATAGTACCTCTTAAAAGTTCTCAACAGAAAAAAATTTTAATGATGTGAGGTGATTCATGTTAAAAAGAATCTTATTATGGTCACCATTTCACAATATATACATAAATCAAACTATGTTGTATACCTTCTGTTAATACAACGTTACATACCAATCATCTTTCCATAAAACTGAACAAACAAGAAAAATGTTAACACTTTCATTTGTCTATTCTGGCATAATCAAACATAAACAGCATATTGCTTTTAAAATGTCTATATATAAATAGAAATAAAATCATCAGAAACAAAGAAACAATCATCTGACTCTTCAAGGCAAAACAAGAATTCAACATTTCTCAGACTATGACCACAAAATTATTTCCCATGAAATTTCTTTAACATCCTGAGACAATAATGATTTATGGGTGCAAACTGGGAAATGCTATTCCAAGAAAAGACTAGACTGCTTTTTATAGCTTTTCTACTCAGTTCGGAAATTCTATTGGAGACTGAATATACAAGATCAGTGTCAGTTAATTTTGATTCCTTAATAAAAACAAAGTGAGGCTGACTTCTCAAGTGAATTTTTTTTTTTTTACAAAAATAATATATTCAAAACTAAAATGGTATGAAAAGGTTATAAACTACAAAGCTTCTTCTCTACTCCTGCTCCTTAGCTATCCAATTCCCTATCCATGGACAATCACTGTTACAGGTTCTGCTTCCTTTTTATCAGTTTCATAGTATTTCACTTTAAGTCAGTAAACCATGGCCCTGGTCCAAATCCAGCCCACAGCTTATGATTTTGTGATTTTTGTACAGATCAGAAACCAGGGATGGTTTCCTACACTTTATTAATTTTTAATGATTTTATTCATTTATTTGAGAGACAGAGCATGAACGGGGGAGGGGGGGGGGTGTGCAGAGGGAGAGGGACAGACTCCCTGCTCAGCTGGGAACCTTACACAGAGCTCAATCTCAGGACCCAGAGATCATGACCTGAGTGAAGTCAGACACCTAACTGAGTCACCCATGTGCCCTGGTTTCTTAGACTTTAAAGTAATTTTTAAAAAGAAAAAAAAAAAATGCAACAAAGACTGTAAGTCATCCACAAACCTAAAGGAGCACTATTGTAAGTTTAAAAAGGTTAAGTGTCATAAATTTAAAAACGGGGCACTTGGGTGCTTCAGTCATTAGGAATCTGCCTTCGATTCAGGTCATGATCCCAGCATCCTGGGATGGGAGTCCCACATTGGGCTCCCTGCTCAGCAGAGAACCTGCTTCTCCCTCTCCAGCTCCCCTGTGCTTGTGCTCCCTCTCTTGCTCTCTGCTGTAAATAAATAAATCTTTTTTTTAAAAAAGTAAGTTTAAAAACGGGAAAGCCTCGGTGGCTGGCTGGTTAAGTCTCTAACTTGATTTTGGCTCAAGTCATGGTCTCAGGATCATAGGATTAAGCCCCATATCGGGCTCTACACTCAGTGTAGAGTCTCCTTATCCTTCTCCCCCTGCTCTTTACTGTGCAATCTCTCTCAAATAAATAAAATATGTATTTTTTGAAGTTCAAAAACACTTTAATGCTGCTGAAAAATTAAACTGATAATGTAATACAACACTCTCACCTATTAAGGTCAAGCTTAAAACGATATAATAAATACATTTTTCTAAAAATATTAGCTAAATGAAAATGTATTAAAATTAAGTTTAGGGCGCGTGGGTGGTTCAGTTGTTTAAGCCACTGCATTCGGCTGAGGTCATAATCCCAGAATCCCAGGATCAAGTCCCACATCAGGCTCCCAGCTCCACAGGGAGTCTGCTTCTCCCTCTGACCTTCTCCCCTCTCATGCTCTCTCTCTCTTACTGTCTCTCTCTCTCAAATAAATAAATAAAATCTTTAAAAAAAGAAAAAAAGGAATTAAGTTTAAAGTGAAAATTAAGTTTAGGGGCGCCTGGAAGACTCAGGCAGTTAAGCATCTGCCTTCAGCTCAGGTCATGATCCTAGGGTCCTGGGATCGAGCCCTGCATTCGGATTCCTGCTCAGCAAAGAGCCTGCTTCTCTTTACCCTTCTGCCCCCTCCCCCCGCTTGAGTTACCTCTCTCCCTCTCTGTCAAATAAATAAAATCTTAAAAAAAAAAAAAAAGATTAAGTTTTACACAAGACCTCATATTTATTCAAACTAGATCACAGCTGGATCTACAATCAAATACCATTAAAGACAAAACAACAACATGCATTCCACCTTTATTTCATATACTGTTAAACTAATATGTAAATCAACCAATATTCATCTTCAAACCCTGAAAGAAATACTAAAATAGGAATAAAACTTTGGTCTATTCTTCACTCAGATATCCAAAAGAAACAGATTAATGTCAAACTAACCTGTGTTAAAAGGGTCTGCTGAGGTTGCTGTAACTGAAAATAGAAAAAACAAGCAAAAATAGGGAAGAAAAAAGAAAAGAATCAATCAAAATTCTTTCACAGATGCTCTAAAGAAAAATTCCTATTAAATGGGTACTTTATTTCTAATTAAGAAATAAGGTGAAAAATAACAGAAGTCATCAGGTGTAAGATTTCCTACAACTATTTCTAACTGCAGACCTGATGTATCACTAACGCATTCAATGGGGCACCTGGCTGGCTCAGTCAGTAGAGCACGTGACTACTGATCTCAGTGTTTGAGCCCAAGTTACGTGAAGAGATTACTAAACATAAAATCTTTTCTTTTTTTCAAGATTTAGCTTATTCATCTGACAGAGAGAGAGAGAGAGAGAGAGAGCAAGCAAAAGTAGGGAGAGCGCAGGCAGAGGGAGAGGGAGAAGCAGGCTCCCTGCTGCAGAAAGCCCGATGAGGGGCTCAATCCCAGGACCTTAGGATGACCTGACCCAAAGGCAGACACTGAGCCACTCAGGCACCCCTAAATATAAAATCTTTAAAACAAACAAACAAAAAAACCTAACACATCCAGTAAAGAAACTGATCTTTTACCTTATTTCAGAGTAACAACCCCCCCCAAAAAACAAAAACACACACACACACAAAACCCTTAAGTACTTAGATGGGAAATTTCTTTTTTTTTTTTTTTTTAAGATTTTATTTATTTATTTGACAGACAGAGATCACAAGTAGGCAGAGAGGCAGGCAGAGAGAGAGGAGGAAGCAGGCTCCCTGCTGAGCAGAGAGCCCGATGCAGGGCTCGTTCCCAGGACTCTGGGATCATGACCTGAGCTGAAAGGAGTGACTTTAACCCACTGAGCCACCCAGGCACCCCTAGATGGGAAATTTCTATTATTAAATTATTGGTCACCATGCTACAAAAATATCACTGGGAAAAAAAAATACTGGCTCTCTAAATATTATATCTGATAACAGATTAATACACAAAATATATAGAACACACAAAATCTTACACCAAGAAACAAATAACCCAATTAAAAAATGGGTAGAGAAAATGGACAGTGTTCAAAAGTAGACATAAAGATTGAGAAGAGAAACACGAAAAGGTGTGCAACATCATGCATCACCAGGGAAATGCAAATCAAAACCAAAATGAACTGTCAGAATAGCTGACACCTGTCAGAAGAGCTAAAGCCAAAAACACAAGAAACAAGTGTTCGGCAAGATGTGGAGAAAAAACCTTTATGTACTTTTGGTGGAATGTAAATTGGTACAGCCACTGTGGAAAACACTGTAGACGTTCCTCATAAAATCAAAAGCAGAAATACCCCATATAACCCAGTAATTCTACCATTGTATATTTACCTACAGAGAAAAAACGCTAATTTAAATGACGTATGTATCCCTATGTTTACCACATTATTTACAATAGCCAAGATGTGGAAACAACCTGTCCATCAACAGATAAATGGATAAGGAAAACCTGGAGGGTATACACATGCACACATGCAAAGGAGTATTATACAGCCATAAAAAGGATTAGCCTATGCCATTTGAGACAACACAGATGGACCTACAGGGTATTATGCAAAGAGAAATATGTCAGCCTGAGGAAGAAATACTGTAGGATTCCACTCATAAGCAGAATCTTAAGATAAACAAAACAATGGGCACGTGGGTGGCTCAGCTGGTAAGCATCTGTCTTCAGCTCAGGTCATGATCTCCAGGTCCTAGGATCCAGCCCCATGTTCAGTGGGGAATCTATTTCTCCCTCTCCTTCCCCTCCCCTGCTCTAATAAATAGATAAAATCTTAAAAATAATAAAGATAAAAAATAGAGGTTCATGGGGTGCCTGGCCGGGTCAGTTGGTAGAACATGCAACTCTTGATCTCAAGAGTTGTGAGTTTATGCCCCATGCTGAGCATAAAGCTTCCATTTAAAAAACTTCAAAAAGATAAAAAAAAAAAAATAAAGTAGGGGTGGCGTAGGTGGCTCAGTCAGTTAAGCACCTAACTTTTTTTTTTTTTTAAGATTTTATTTATTTACTTGAGAGAAACACAGCGAGAGAGGGAACACAAGCAGAGGGAGTAGGAGAGGGAGAAGTAGGCTTCCCGCCAAGCACGGAGCCTGGACTCAAGACCTGAGCTGAAGGCAGCTGCTTAACGACTAGGCCACCCATGTGCCCCTAAGCATCTAACTCTTGATTTTGGCTCAGGTCATGGTCTCAAGGTTGTGAGACTGAGTCCTACATGGGGCTCCATGCTGGACATGGAACCTGCTTAAGATTATCTTTCTCTCTCTCCTTTTGCCTCTCTTCCTCGTGCATGTTCTTGTTCTACAAAAAAATAAACAAAAATAAAAAATAAAGGCTTAAAGCCAATGGTCTATCTAGGATTAAGGCTTCAAATGGGAAAAAGGATCTTTTCATTTTATTATGTGGTCTAATACAGCACAGTAGGGGTAGATGTTCCACAGAAGACCTGGTACAAAAATTCAGCAATACAGTGATTCTTTCCAAGAAACATGTGACAGGGCACCTGGGTGGCTTCAGTTAATTAAGCATCTGCCTTCAGTTCTGGTCCTGAACCTGGGATCCTGGGGTCCTGGGATCCAGCCCAGTTCAGGCTCCCTGCTAAGTGGGGAGTCTGCCTCTCCCTCTCACTATGATCCTCCCCTCTTCCTCATGCTCTCTCTCAAATACATAAATGAATCAAACCCTGAAAGAAAAAAAGAAAGCAAGAAAGAAACGAGGGAGGAAGGAAAGGAAGAAACGTGACAAAAACATGCTATTAATTATTTGGATTTTCAGGACTTCACTTCTATAGTCCTCTTCCTCAGAGACATTCCTTTTTGCCTACCCCATTTAGCCCACCCCCAAAGAATTCAAATCACACATTAATGTAGCGGACAGGAAATAAAATCTATATAAACTGAATCTGGGACAAATTATTTTTTCGTATCAGTTTTTAACACGAAAAATATAAACTAACCTGTTGTTGCACACTATACAAGGCCTGCTGAGGTTGTGAATATTGCTGGAAAAAAAGATTTTTCAAAGAAAAATATGTAGTCAGTTTTATTCATTCCCAAGAAGCAATATACATACATACAAATACATAAACAAAATCACACTATAAAGAAATTTTGTGGAACAAATAAAGTTCACCAAAATAAACCAAAATGATGATTCCTTATACTCAGGAATTAAGAACTGAATTTTATTCAAATAACTGAGGTATGATTACTGCCAGTTTTATGAATTTTATTGTCCAACTGTACCATTCTGTATGTCTTAGGCACATACAATTTTTATTACATGAAAAAACAATAAGCATAATAAAAATGCACAATTATTGGGGTGCCTGGGTGGAAAAGTTAGTTAAGTTTCTTGGTTTCAGCTCAGGTCATGATCTCAGGGACCCGGGATCCAGCCCCACCTTAGGCTCCATGGTCAGCACAGAGTTTGTTTGGGATTCTCCTTCTCCCTCTACCCCTCCACCAAGTGCATTTGTGTGCATGTGCAAGCACATGCTCGCTCTCTCAAATACATAAATCTAAAAACAAACAAACAAACAAAAAACCCCAACAGAACAAAACCCCACAATTATTAATTCTTTAAAATTATCTGGCTACTCAGATATGACGGATTACTATGCCACACACTGAAAACCAGGGAAGACTCACCTGTTGCAATGCAGCTGCTGCGGCTGCAGCTTGTTGCTGTAAGGCTGCAGTCTGAGTTAACTGATAGTTTGCTGGCGTTTGTGTGGTAAGTCCTGCTGCTGCTAATGCAGTTTGCTGGGTATAAATGGTAGGAGATGCTCCAAGGAGTGATGGTTGTTGAACACCCAATGCAGCTAAAATGAGATTAGAAAGGAAAAGGAAAAAAAAAAAGCATTATTCGGATCCTTTCTAGGAGTTTTCCGTAAGTGCTAAGTTATGAATTATGTTCTGCCATTGTCCAGTAAAAACCTAAAGCAAAATTCCAGTAATGCTTGTTAAATTTAATTGATTCAGGGCACCTGGGTGGCTCAGGTCATGATCCCAGGGTTGGGGATCAAGCCCGGCATTGGGTTCCCCACTCAGCGAGCGGGAAGCCTGCTTCTCCCTCCCCCACTCCCCTTGCTTGTGTTCCTTTTCTGGTTGTCTCTGTCAAATAAATAAAATCTTAAAAATAAATAAATAAATGTAATTGATTCAAGTGCCTCCCGAGATCCCAGTGGCTTTATACTAAATTTTTATATCATAATAGATACAAGACATTATTCTATAAAATTAAACTACATAATGAACACAACCAACCTTACCTAGACCAAGAGGCTAAACTACTCTCAAGAAGTATTTTTAGGAAAAGAGGAAAAAATAAACTGTACTATTATACTTCTCTTGAATTTACTGTTTTATCTCCAATAGATGAGAATCACATATTGAAGACAGTGTTAATGAAAGTGATCCACCCTAAAACTTTCCATTGGACAAAATTTTCATACACTTATTTTGCATTAAAGATTTAAATACTAGGAAACAGACCAAAGCAGCTTTTGTGGGTTTTTTTTTTAAGGTTTTATTTATTTCTGTGAGAGAAAGTGAGAAAGAGAGCATGAGCAAAGAAGGAGGGGCAGAGGGAGAGGGAGAAACAGATTCCCTGTTGAGCTGGAAGTTGGGCATGGGGGCTAAATCCTGGAACCTGGAGATCACGACCTGAGCCAAAGGCAAATGCTGAAACTGACTAAGCTACCCAGGCATCCTAACTTTTGTGTTTTAAAGCACAAAAAGTTTTTAATTTTAGTCCACTACTATACTGGACAATGAGACAAGATTAACCATAGTGACTTAAAACTGTAATTTGATTAAACCAAACTTAGAGGACTCAGAATGATAAATTAGGTACTTAATGTTTAATGTATGCTTAAAAAGCTCAAGAAACATGAGAAAGATTTTACTTGATGTTTTCATACAATTCCACTGAATGCAAAAAAGCAATCAACTAAAAACTGCAGTGTATGGGGCACTTGGGTGGCTCAGTTGTTAAGTGTTTGCCTTTGGCTCAGGTCATGATCTCCAGGTCCTGGGATCCAGGCCCATGTCAGGCTCCCAACTCAGAGGGAAGCCTGCTTTTCCCTCCCCCTGCTTGTGCTTTCTCTGCCTCTCTCTCTCTAATGAATAAATGAAATCTTTAAAATAAATAATAAATATAAAAAATAAATAAAATACATAAAAACTGCAGTGCAGCACTCCTGTTCTTAAAATTCTATCTCCTGATACAATGACTAGCTCCACAGGACATTAAAGTCGGAGAACAAATTAGAAAGGGCCCAAGGTTTAAAAAGCTGAGGGAACGGGGCACCTGGCTGGCTCAGCGGCTAGAGTATGCAACTCCTGATCACAGGGTCATGAGTTTAAGACCTACAATGGTCAAAGAGCTTACTTAAAAGCTTAGGAAACAGTGATTTAAGCACATATTTTTACTGCAGAATTTCTCAGAACCTTTAATATGCCAACTCAGCATTCTGAATCCCAAAAGATTGCCATAAAAGCAATATTTACACATGGAACACTTCCGTTTCCAAAGCATCTTGCTTGTATCTGAAAACAACCTCAAAAAATGCTGCTCTATAATTATTAGTTAACAACCTTATAAAAATAACAATATTTTGCTTTGTAAGAACAGAACAGAGAACGTTAATGAATTAACTGAAGCACCTAGTCTAGAATATCCCAGAAAATCTTTAGAAGTACAAGGTTCATAATCAGTTGTTTAAAAGTTCAGACTAGGGGGCGCCTGGGTGGCTCAGTGGGTTAAGCCTCTGCCTTCAGCTCAGGTCATGACCTCAGGGTCCTGGGACAGAGCTCCCACTGGGCTCTCTGCTCAGCAGGGAGCCTGCTTCTCTCTCTACCTGCCTCTCTGCCTACTCGTGATCTCTCTCTCTCTGTGTCAAATAAATTAAAAAATAAAGTTCAGACTAATCTTATTTACTTATTTATTTTTAAAGATTTTATTTATTTAACAGGGAGAGAGATCACAAGTAGACAGAGAGAAGGGCTTCACAAGTAGAACAGAGAGCCCAATGCAAGGTTTGATCCCAGGACCTTGAGATCATGACCTGAGCCGAAGGCAGAGGCTTGACCCACTGAGCCACCCAGGTACCCCCAGACTAATTTTATTCAAAAATAAAACAAACGAACAACAAAATAAAGCAAAAACAAAAATCCCAGAAAGTATGTTTGTAGTTCTTGTAAATTACAAATTACTCTTTGCAAAAAATACTGATTGTTTTAAAATTAAAAAAGGAGGGGTGAGGAAAGGCAGAGTCTAAGGCAGGCAAAAATTTCTAAATGGTGTACGTCCTTACCACATTCATCTTTTCTTATTTTTAAGGAAAGTCAGATATCACAAATGGCAGAAAGAGGAAACCAGGACTAGCTTAATGAATTTAAATAGAAGTAGAGACTATCTTAATACCAGCACAAGTTCAAAATGAGGTTAACTACAATGAGAATTAAGGAGAAGGTACTGAAATCTAGGACAGAGGTTCTAATCAATGGATCCTGTTAACCTTTTAAAATTAAAAGCAAAACTACGATGAGAGAAAGTTCAAAGCTTTCATTAGTTTTCAACAGGATTACAGACCAAAAAGGTTAAGAAGCACTGTTTTAGAACAACAGAAGCAAAATACGCACTGAACACAAAATAAAGATCACAGGAAAAAATAGTACTTTAAATTCTAAGATTGGCATGATATACATTTGACAGAGTAACATCTGTGACTCACGTATCATAACCCAACTCCTTCACCCACCTGAGCTCTGACCTCAGATCTGCTGTTTCATTCTGTTGGTACCAATTTCCAGAAAGTAACACAAACTCTTTTCTCCTATTACTTTTTTAGGTGTTCTGAATCCTGGCATCATACAGCAAGCAGTCTAGCATTAAGCAGATAGGATGATAGACACATCTGTCTTCTACTGTTAACAGCATGATAAATTAGAAACTACAACAAAATTACAGGTGACCTGTAAACAACGTGGGAGTTAAAGGTTCTTGGCCTCCATACACAGATGAAAATCCACATATAGTTTCTGAATCCCCCCAAATTAACTACCAATAGCGTAGGATCTTGGAATAAAATATTCCTAATGAAATTAAGTACCAATTAGTTGATTTGTTGATGGCATTCTTCTTCTAGGACCACCATACAGTGTTCTATCTACGTAAGCCATTCATACACAGGGAAGAAAATACAGACACAAGGCTTTAAGACAATACTGATGTCTTGATGATAAAAAAATACAGCAGCAGGGCCATCTAGGTGGGTCAGTCAACAGAGCCACCAGCCAGAGAAGTCAGAACATCCGACTCCTGACTTCACCTCAGGTTGTGGGATTGACCCCCCACTGCGTGGTGCAGAGTCCTGCTTGAGATTTTCTCTCCCTCTCCCTTCTCTTGCTCCTCCCTGTGCTCTCTCTCTGAAATAAAATCTTTTTTTTTTTTTTAAGATTTTATTTATTTGACAGAGAGAGATCACAAGTAGGAAGAGAGGCAGGCAGAGAGAGGGAGAAGGGGAAGCAGGCTCCCCACTGAGCAGAGAACCTGATGTGGGGCTCGATCCCAGGACCCTGACATCATGACCTGAGCCAAAGACAGAGGCTCAACTCACTGAGCCACTCAGGCGCCCCTAAAATAAAATCTTAAGGAAAAAAAAAAAGGAATATGGGGTGCCTGTCTGGCGTAGTCAGTACAGCTTGCAACTCTCAATCTCAGGGACATGAGTTTAAGCCCCACGTTGAGTGTAGAGCTTATAGGGAAAAAAAGAAAGAAAGAAACATTCCATTCACATGAATTAGCAGTTAGTGACTGGATCAATACATAGTCATAGGTTTGTCATTTATATATTTTCTAATTACCATTTCTCCCCAAATTTTGCATTGTAGAATTACCATTCAAAGATTTTGGAAGAAAACTGAAAACAGTATAGTGAAACACTAAAATGAGTAGAAGGAAAACTACAGTAGAAAAGATAAAGTATAAAGCTCAGTTCTCTTTTATATTAAAAGTTAATTCAGGGGGTGCCTGGTTGGCTCTGTTGGAGAAGCATGTGACTCTTGATCTTGGCACCACGATTTTGAGCCCCACATTTATCTTGAAATGAATAAATTTAAAGCAAAAAACCTCAGAACTGATGTAAACTACCCTATTTCAGAACATGTATTAATAGCCTCTATATGCCACTGAAAATTTAGGTGCTGTATCATATTTTATCATAAGACTTTTGTTAAAAAAAAAAAAAAAAGATCAAAACAAAAAAAATTTTTTTATGAAGTATTACCTAAACATGTGGCTTACTCAGTGTTCAATTGCAAGTTTTCATTCTTGGACATTGAAAATGAAATTAAACATTAATGTTTCTGTAAATCAGACAAAGTGACATTCAATTTTTAAAACTAGCCTTTGGATTTAGAAGGGAAAATAAAGTATCTCTAGATCCTGGGTGGCTCAGTTAAGTGTCTGACTCTTGGTTTTGGCTCAGGTCATGATTTGGCTTAGGGCTCTGCCCTCAGCACGGAGTCTGCTTGCCCCTCCCCCACCACACATATAAGCTTACATCCCCTCTACGCTAAAAGAAAAATCTTACAAAAATTTTTTTTTTTAATTTTAAGTAGCTTCACACCCAGTGTGGAGCCCAACGTGGGGCTTGAACTCATGACCCTGAGATCAAGACCTGGGCCGAGGTCAAGTCCCATGCTTAACTGACTGAGCCACTCAGGTGCCCCAAATAAATAGAATCTTTAAAAACAAACTACAAACAAAAAACTACTAACAGGGATGCCTGGGTGGCTCAGTCAGTTAAATATGACTGTCACTGCCCTCAGCTCAGGTCATGATCCTGGGGTTCTGGGACTGAGTCCCAAGCATCTGGCTCCTTGATCAGTGGGGAGCCAGCTTCTCCCTCTGCCTGCTCTGCATGCCGCCCCAACTTCTTGTGCTCTGACAAATAAATAAATAAAAATCTTAAACAAAAAACAAAAAACAAAAAACACTACTAACAGCCAGACGTTGAGTGGAAGCCAACTGTTGGGCACCTGGGTGACTCAGTAGTTAAGCCTCTGCTTCGGCTCAGGTCGTGATCCTGGGATCCAGGGATCAAGTCCCACATGGCTCCCTGATCAGTAGGGAGCCTGTTTCTCCCTCTCCCGCTCGCCCTGCTTGAGTTCCCTCTCTGGGTGTCTGTCAAATAAATAAATAAAATCTAAAAAATAAAATTCTTATTTTAGGGACACCTGGGTGGCAGAGATGGATGGTTCAGCATCTGCCTTCTGCTGGGGTCGTGATCTCAGGTCCTGGGATCGAGCCCCCCATAGGGCTCCCTGCTCATCAGGGAATGTTTCTCCCTCCCCCTCTGCTGTCCCCCCTGCTTGTGCTCTCGCTTTCTCTCAAATAAATAAAAATAAATAAAATAAATCATTCGTATTTTAGACTTTACTGTCAATAAAGTGTATTTCGTTATTAATACTCCTTTTTTGTGGTTATCTGAGAAACTATCCTTGAGTATTTGTGAATTATAATCAATATTCTGTAAGATCATCCTGTAATTTGCATATCATAAAAGTATCAATCCCTGATTTAATCTTTCCACCTAAGTGGCCAAACACCTGTCGAATGGAGGTCTTTTCCAATTATCCACAACAAAATTGTTCACATATCTATACCTAATTCACCATGATTGCTGAAGGTCTTGTGACCCTTCTAAAAGAGATATGCTTACCACTGTGTATCAATACTTCCAGAGACAAACCTATGAAATGACCCCTAGATGACCACAGGCTACCAGGTAAACAAGTAAACTTAAGGACTAATTTACCTTTAATCTTTTTAATAAGACTTTATTTATTTGACAGAGAGAGACAGCAAGAGAGGGAACACAGGCAGGGGAGTGGGAAAGGGAGAAGCAGGCTCCCCACTGAGGAGACAGCCCAATGCGGGGCTCCATCCCAGGACCCTGGGATCATGACCTGAGCTGAAGGGAGATGCTTAACGACTGAGCCACCCAGGCGCCCCGAAGTTTTTTTAAACGTTTAAGGACAAATGTAAATTATATATCATTTTCTAGAATGTCAAATCAGTTTCATATGACTGAAACACACTCGTGTTATGACATACTAGCAGTTTTTACTGATTACCAACCAGTGAACACACCATTAAAACACAGAAGAGAAAAGAAAAAAAAACAACACAAAAGAGAAGCCTGTCCCTTTTCTGCTGTCCCTTTATCTTATCAAACTCACTGTTAAATTTAAAAATCCTTATTACCTTTAATCTTTATTAAGATGAGTCATCCTGAAATAAAGTCCAAAACCTCAAAGCTGCATGCTCAAGTTAGGACAGGGAGAAAAAAAAAAAAGAAAAGTTAGGATAGAAAGATGGGGCACTCAGTACTCCTGGCTTCCTAGTTTTGTTTTGGTTTTAAGATTTTATTTATTTGAGACAGAGAAAGAGAACACAAGCAGGGGAATGGCAGAGGGATAAAAGGCTCCCTATCGCTAAACAGGGAACCCAATGCAGGGCTCCATCTTAAGACCCTGGGATCATGACCTGAGCTGAAGGCAGGTGCTTAGGTGGGCCTGTAACTGAGCAACCCAGGTGCCCCTGTAGTTTGATGTTAATGCAGCTATCACTGGATAAGAGTACAAGTAAGGCATACTTACTTGAGGGGGAAAAGTATGCATTAACAATGAGCCTTAAAAGATTTTATGTGTAGGGGTGCCTGGGTAGCTCAGTGGGTTAAGCCTCTGCCTTTGGCTCAGGTCATTATCTCCAGGTCCCAGGATCGAGCCCCATGTCAGGCTCTCTGCTCAGCATGGAGCCTGCTTCCTCCTCTCTCTCTGCCTGCCTCTCTGCCTACCTGTGATATCTCTCTGTGACAAATAAATAAAATCTTAAAAAAAAAATTTTTTATGGGTATTTTTTTTACTCTTAGAAAAATGTTTTGCTACTACTAGCATAAGCAGTGTTTAAACAGGCTTAAACCAATACTAGGAGCAATCTTTTCCTACTAAATGAGTTGTAAATAATCAAGTCCATTAAAGCGTAACTAATATAAGTTAAGTATACATAGCATATCAGCTATTATTTGTTTGAAAAAGACCATGAATTCTGGAATTTAACAATCTGAGCTGCTGATTCAAGAGGTTGTGGTTTTAAGTGACGACAACTGGGCCAGAACAAAGAGGCAGGAAAAATGGAATCATATTTAAAACAACTGTATTGGGGCCCCTGGGTGACTCGGTGGGTTAAAGCCTCTGCCTTCAGCTCAGGTCATGATCTCAGGGTCCTGGGATCGAGTCCCACGTTAGATCTCTACTCAGCGGGGAGCCTGCTTCCTCCACTCTCTCTGCCTGCCTCTCTGCCTACTTGTGGTCTCTGTCTGTCAAATAAATAAAAATCTTTAAAAATAAAAAAATAAAAAATAAATAAATAAAACTGTATCGGCATTAGCTTCAGTTGCCTGTTGAAAAGCACATTATAACTATAGTTTTAACTCCTGAAGTAGGTCATGCTTCTCTATGACCAGAATGCAGTCATTTTACAAATGGTCCAAAAGAAATAGGGGAGAATATACTAATTCATTCCCCACATTTCAATATTATTATGATTACATACAGATACAAATGCAAATGTTTTCAGTCAAATCTACAAACTATTATAATTAATCAAAGAGTTAAAGATTCGATCGGTGGGGCACCTGGGTGGCTAAAGAGTGGAACATGCTGAGCCTGGGTGGCTCAGTTGGTTAAGCAACTGCCTTCCGCTCAGGTTATGACCCCTGAGTCCTGGGATCAAGTCCCGCATCAGGCTCCCAGCTCCATGGAGAGTCTGCTTCTCCCTCTGACCTTCTCCTGGCTCATGCTCTCTCTCACTGTTTCTCTCTCTCTCAAATAAATAAAATCTTTAAAAAAAAAAAAAAAAAAAAAAGGGGCACTTGGGTGGCTCAGTGGGTTAAAGCCTCTGCCTTCAGCTCAGATCATGATCTCAGGGTCCTGGGATCGAGCCCCACATCAGGCTCTCTGCTCAGCATGGAGCCAGCTTCCTCCTCTCTCTCTGCCTGCCTCTCTGCCTACTTGTGATCTGTCAAATAAATAAATAAAATCTTTAAAAAAAAAAAAAAGTGAAACATGCAACTCTTGATCTTGGGTTCATGAGTTCAAGTACATAAAACAGAAATAAATTTTATTAATTTTTATTTTTATTATTCGAGCAGATTTATTCATTTGACAGAGAGCACAAGCAGGGGGAGTGGCAGGCAGAGGGAGAGGAAGAAGCAGGCTCCCTGCAGAGCAGAGGATGCCCAATGTGGGACTTGATCCCAGGACCACAGGATCATGACCTGAGCTGAAGGCAGTTGCTTAACCAAATGAGCCAACCAGGTGCCCAAAAATAAAAATAAATTTTTAAAAGTATCTCAGGGGGTACCTGGTGGCTCAGTCAGTTAAATGTCTGACTCTTGATTTCAGCTCAAATCATGATCTCAGGGTCATTGTATCGAGCCCAGGTTGGGCTCCATGCACAGTAGAGAATATGCTTGTCTCTCTCCACCTGCTCCTCCCCAACTCACATGTACACTCCAAAAGAATTAAAAACTTTTATTTTTTTAAGGATTTTGAGAAAGTGAGCGATGAGAGAGAAAGAGACAGAACAAGCAGGGGGAGGGACAAAGTGAGAGGGAGAAGAAGACTTCCTGAAAGGGAGCCCAACAGGGGGCCCAATCCCAGGACCTAGGGACCATGACCTGAGCCAAAGGCAGATGCCTAACCGACTTAACCCTCCAGACACCCAATAAATAAAATCTTAAAAAAAAAAAAAGGAAAGAAAATGAAATCTCATAAAGATTCAATCAGTGGTTCACCAGTTATCTCTCTCAATCTCCTTATACACAGGAAACTGTTAAACTTTCAAACCTAAAAGTTCTAGAAACAAATATGACTGTCACTGAATATATATCACAGCACTTCAGCTAGGGGATGGAAAAAATAGGGAAATAATAAGAACTATTTCAGTGTAGGAGAAATGTTATATAGGGCTGGAAAGATGGAACATCATAAATACCATCCCAAGGAGTTTGAAATGAATTCTAAAATCCTTGAAGATATTTTTTGTAGATAAGTAAAAATAATGGAAGATACAATGAACCTTAATTCTGATGATCTAACATTAACTCTCCTGTGACCGTCTGAAAAATCTAAACAACTTTCACCTTTCTAGGCCTCAAATTCCTAATCTGATAAAGTTGTTGAGATAGAATCTAGGACACGTCCCATCCTGCTTTGAAAAATAGTTTGACTTGGACAGAAATTAGGAGGGGCTCCTGACTGGCTTTGTCGGTAGAGCATATGACTCTCGATCTCAGGGGCATGAGTTTGAGCTCCTTATAGGGTGTGGCGCCTACTTGGAGAAAAAAAAAAGAAAGAAAGAAATCATACTTTAGTTGTATCACATCTGACAGATACACTGAAACTGAAAGAGAAATAAGAAGTAGCATATCTAGTATGTAAGAGAAGAAAGCAAATAAAAGCAATTAGAACTAAAGAAGAGGGGCGTCTGGGTGGCTCAGTGGGTTAAGCCGCTGCCTTCAGCCTGGGTCATGATCCCAGGGTCCTGGGATCCAGCGTCAGGCTCTCTGCTCTGCAGGGAGCCTGCTTCCTCCTCCTCCTCCTCCTCTCTCTCTCTCTCTGCCTCTCTGCCCACTTGTGATCTCTGTCAAATAAATAAAATCTTGAAAAAAATTAAAAAAAAAAAATCAGTCATCTATGTGAATGTAGTGAAATCTAGATCACTTTAGCTGAGAATTTCCAAGGTCAGTACAAATGCAAAATATCCTTGCCAGAAAATGGAAGAGCAAAGACTTTAACTGAACAAAACCGTGTTATGTTATATACAAAAAGAGTAGTATTTTCGTACTGTTCTCAGGAGAAAAAGGGTCAGAAATATAGGCAGAGAGATCAAAATACTTAATTCAAGTTGAATTACTCAGTTAACCTTTTTCTGTTCCATGATTATTTATGACAGTAGCCTCTGACAGTAATATGTCTGGAATAGTTCAAAGGGTGCATTTTTTTTTTTTTTTAATAGAATAAAAAACCAGCATCTTGGGGCACCTGGGTGGCTCAGTTGGTTGGACGACTGCCTTCGGCTCAGGTCATGATCCTGGAGTCTCGGGATCGAGTCCCACATCGGGCTCCCAGCATCATGGGGAGTCTGCTTCTCCCTCTGACCTTCTCATCGCTCATGTTCTCTCTCACTGTCTCTCTCTCAAATAAATAAAATCTTTAAAAAAAAAAAAAAAAAAAACCAGCATCTACACTATTGCCCCGATGAAGTCCTTATATGTCCTTCACTGAAATTTTTTCTCAAATTGTACTTGAAGCTACTAGGAGAAAACCTGAGGTACTATAATTAGGTTAGAATGTTCTCTATTTCACAGGCACCTAGTTGGTTCACCTAGTTGGAGCAGGTGATTCCTGATCTCAGGGTTGCAAGTTCAAGCCCCATGTTGGTTGTAAAGATTACCTGGGGGGGGAGGGGGATTCTCCATTTAGATGAGATGTAAATAAAACTCATTTTAATTGCCTCAGGATTGAAAATTTAACTTTTACAGAAATTTGTGTGGCTCTGAAAATCAGCTAATAAGATGAGATGATTAGACACAAATAAGGCTTTAAAATGAGTAAGAAAAGAGCAAGCTTTAGGAAACAGCCTGAAATAGAGCACCTGGAAAATAAACATTTTAATAAAAACAGTATCACTAGAGAGTTCTCTTTAGAACCTTCTCCAGGATTTTTACAGGAAAGCTAAGAGAGACATATGCTAACAGAACACTTGGCCTACTTACTGAAGTTATGATGAATCAATAAAATTTGACTTGGAAAAACTGATTAACAGCAAGGTCTAAGAAAACCCATAAAAATTTCCTACAGCACAAATAAAAGCTCTGTTTACACAAATCCCACTATTTATGTTTGGACTCTTGCCAAAAAGGGAGATCTATATTTACTACTGACTTTGTGTTTGATAATTTTCATGAACATCTGGTGTCTTCTCTGTTCAATCTTAAAATAAAAACAAAAAAAGTATAATGTGAATTTAAGTAATTACAATAAATTTTTTAAGATATTTTATCTATTTATTTGAGAGGCAGAGATAGCAAAAGCGACCATGAGTGGGGAGGAGAAGAAGCAGGCTCCCTGCTGAACAGAAAGCCCTACAAGGGCTCTATTCCAGGACCCTGAGATCATTCAGCAGTCACCCAACCAACTGAGCCTGCCAGGCACCCCACAATACAAATGTTAAGAGCGACAGATAATAGGATTCCCCCTGAAGAGCTATTTAACTGGAACAATACAGAAATCAACTTAAAACAAATTACAGAGATGCCTGGGTGGCTCAGTCCCTTAACCATCTGCTTTTGGCTCAGGTCATGATCCCAGGGTTCTGGGATGGAGCCCCACATCAGGTTCATCAGGCTCCCTGCTCAGTAGGGAGCCTGCTTCCCCCCACCCTTGCTCCTACTCTCCTGCTCTATCAAATAAATAAATGAAATCCTTCAAAAACAAATGTCACCCGGAATATTATGTTCCTGACCTTGTTTTAAATAAACAAAGCAAATTATATGTTGAAAAAGCCAGGTAAAACATGTTTAGTAGACCAAAATACAAGTCATAGAACTTGCTTCTGGACATAAGCTAACTGTTGACAATTCCCATTTCAAAACTAAGTCAAGGGGCGCCTGGGTGGCTCAGTCAGTTAAGTGTCTGCCTTTGGCTCAGGTTATGATCCCACTTCCTGGGATAGAGCACTGCATCAGGCTCCCTGCCCAGCAGGGAGTCTGCATCTCCCCCTGCCTCTTCCTCTCTCTCTCATGAATAAATAAATAAATAAAATCTTTTAAAAAAAAAAACAAACTACGTCAACACCAGAGTCCCCATTATTTAACATAAAGTACCACCTGGATCTGAATTAAATATAATCTATAACTATTATTTCATAATCTCGTTGCCTGCAGAACTGCCCATTTAAACCCGCAAATGAAAAGTAACAAAAAAAAAAACCTCCGAAGCATCCATTTAAGAAGAACGGTCCCCTACTTAACAAGATAATCATGTCCACCAAATTTTATAACACCCAGTCAGAAGGTCATAGGGTCTCTTTAACTGACCCTGAATTACTAAAATAGACATTTTAAGTAAAAGGCAGTAAAGAACCAGTATTAGAGATGTCATAAATAAAACATATACTCAAATTAACAGAAAAAGCTGCAACTTTTCGGGGTACCCAAAGAAACTGAAATTCATACTGTAGAATCCTTGGGATACTTCTCTAAGATTCAAACCTTAAATCAAACGGTTAAAAAAAAAAAAACCTTCTTAAAGCAAACAGAAGCAGCTTATTGATACATTTGCAATGACATTATCTGTTGACCTTATTTTGAAAATGTAAATATTCATTTGCTCTTTTATACCTATTTATCTTTCTCCTTTGCTTGATCAATTCTTTAGAACTGGGTTTGCCACTTTAAACTCTAACAACGGAAAACCAGTCATATATAATTTTTCATAAAATGTAAAATTTTAATACATTTATTTTTCAGTATAGAATGTGCATACTGACATCTTAACATGCCAAATGACAACCTCTAATCAATGAGTAGCTGCTAACCTATTTAAATCAAAGTTAATCAATATGTTTGAAAAACTATATAAAACTATCCAAACTGCTGTGTAAAACATATTTGTGCTAGTTGATCCATCAATTTTTTAAAAGCTTCACAAATAAAAGATACATCATTTAGGAACATTTTACAATATCACACACAGCCTAATTCACGTCCTCCCCCAACCCCAAAGTTTACAGTACATGTGTTCAGTGGCCTGACCTGGCTGAGATACCGCAGTGGCTGTAAATTGAGTAGCCCATGGCGGATTCTTCTGTCCTCCAAACTGAGCCATGATGAAAGAGGGAAAAAAACCTTCACTTGTTTGTCTTCTATAGCAGCAATCTACTAAGAAAAATAATCCACATTTTAAAGTTCAAACTATAAATATCATGAAAGTGTTATTAAAGAAAAGTTTGTCAAGGAAATCTTCCTAAATTCTAGTATAAATAATGAGGTACATATAAACGTCCAATATGCAGCAAAAAAATTCTACATCAAGCAGCTCACTAAAAGCCCCAAATTTCAATACATTAGGGGTAGACTCACAAGAAAGGCACTTCTTTCCGTGACTACAAACTGTCACATTTTAACAGAAAACCCATGTGCTGTTATCTACCCAGTTCTTAGTAAGTACAGTTTCAGGTTCAAAGAAAATAGAGCCTGTGTGTTTCTTTCAGCAATCAGTTGGGGA
Organism: Mustela erminea; assembly: GCF_009829155.1. Lineage (NCBI taxonomy): Eukaryota > Metazoa > Chordata > Mammalia > Carnivora > Mustelidae > Mustela > Mustela erminea. The sequence continues at coordinate 35,365,291 of NC_045627.1, read as the reverse complement.
CTGAAAGTGGTGGAACCAATTACGGAAATTGGGACGATACACTGAGTAAGTATTTAAGACTATCATTTAAATAACGAACATCTTACTTTCTCGGGTTGGGAAGGGGCCGAGGAGCTCCTTTTCCTTCTCCCCTCCCTCGAGGGGAAAAACGGTTGAAAATAACGGATGTCCCGTAAAGAACAATCGCTAAGACCCCCTCCCCCCAAAATCAAGCCAGGAAAGGATCTAAGCCCGCGCACCCTCTCCCTCCCCCCGCGACTCGGAGGGGCCAGAGCTCGGCCATCCATCTTCTTCCAGCCCCAGCTCCTCGCGGGACGCAGACCAGAGAAGGCGGAATCCTCCGTCTCACGAGACTGGGCGAAGCGCCAAGAGAGGACTACTGAAAGCCCTGGTCCCCTTAACCTCCAGGCCGGGCAAAGAGCCTCTATCCCCCAAAACCCGCGCCGCCGCCAGCCACCCGACGCCCTGGGCCGGAGGCCGGGAAGCTAAAGCTTAGCGACTCCGAAGTGAGGGATGGCGCTCGGCAGTGCCTCTAGAACCGCCAAGCCGAGGCTGAGGGGCGCTGGGTGTACCTGAAGAACCCGGGAGTGGGGAGGGGGGCCGAAAAAACGAGGCGGTGGGGGAGGGGCTGCCGCGCGGGGCCTGCTCCGACCCGCACAAAAGGGACCATAGCCCTCCCGCCCCAGTCCCACGAGAGCCCCACCGTCGCCGACCTACGGACGCCGTGCTACCAAAACGGTCGCTCCTGGCCCTTCAGCAGATCCGATAGGATATTAGGACTCCGGCTCCGCCGCCTGCTGCTCCAACCGCGAAGACCAGACCTTCACCTGAATCGGGTCCCGGCTAACACCGAAGCCATTTCAAACCCGTCAGAGTTAAGCGCATGCGCCAACTTCCCTCTCTTCCTCCACGCCTCTCCCCTCCTCCGCATCTCTGCGAGGAGCGGCGCTTACGGGTTTACGTTCTACGTGCGCGCACCCCAGCTAGCCTTCCATACGCTCTCTACGCTCACTAAGCCGCCGGCGCTAGAGCGCGCTTTAGAAGGGTTACCTGGGCTTCCCATAACAATGAACCGCCAGTGTCTCTGCGCCAGCTCTGAAGAAAAGATTTTTCAGAGGGTGGGCAGGGAAGAATTGTAGGTCACGTGATCGGACCAGCCCGCCGCCATTTTGTGTTTTTTCGCCTTTTCTGTGTTTTTTCCTAGTTCAAGTACTTAGAAGTATACCGGGTACCATCTTCCTAAGTTTTTTTTTTTAATTGAGATAAAATTCACGTATCATATAATTCACTGTTTTAAATATTTTGTACAGTTCAGTGACCTTTATTTTTTATTTTCCTCCGATGGCCTTTGTACAGTCAAGTTTCTACAGCCATCACCACCTCAACCGTCGGAGGAAACCCCTACCCGTTAAGCAGTCACTCCTTAATTCCAGCACCCGCCATCCTTTTACAGCCACTAATCGTCTTTGTCTCTGTGGATTCGAATGTCCTAGATACTTCATAGTAATAGAGTTATATAACATACGGTACTTTGTGTCTGGTTTCCGTGGTATCTAAATGGGGAAACTGGATCTGATCGGCCCCCAGGTGTGGAGCGACCCCTTCAGGTGGAAGCCAATGGCGCGGTTGGTGAAAGAATCCCCCTGAGGCAGAACAAAGGAGATAAAAGTTTTTTGAATACACCTCGAGGGAGCCACTGACTGGAGAGCTGAGGAAAAGCTATCTGCCAGGGAGGCAGTGGGTGGGGGCTGTTTTGAAAGGGGGAAGATGAGTATGGCCACGTGCGGGTTTCTCTCTTTCTTGGTAACTGTGGTTCGTTGTTAAGTAGCCCGATGGCCAGTTAGGACCCGTGGATATTTTGAGGTGGATCCGGGGATGGTCCCCTCTGTATTCAGTCAGGTAGGCCTATAGGCCTTTGTATATTCCATTGCTCAAGCCTGTTTGCCTAAAAGTGTCCTCTACAGCTTCTTTAACTTAACTATTGTTTCCGAGGTTCATGAAGCAAGTATCCACACTTCATTACATTTTATGGCTAAAACTAATCCTTTAAATGGTGAATACTAATTTTTTATCCATTTGTTCTAAAGTGATCGCTTAGGTTGTCTTCACATTGGGGTGTTATGAATAAGGGGGCTGTGAATATTCACATACAGGTTCTTTTTGAACTCTTGTTTTCAATTCTCTTAGGTATATGTATGCACAGGAGTGGAATTCTGGGTCACATGGCAGTTCCATAGTTAAATTTTGAGAAATTGCCAACTTTCTTTCCCAGTGGCCACACTAATTGCCACAGGCAATGCACCACATTCTCCTCCTCGGCTCTTTCTTTTTAAAATGTTGTGGAGGGGGCACCTGGGTGCCTCAGTCATTAAGTGTCTGCCTTGGGCTGGGGTCATGGTCCCAAGGTCCTAGGATATAGCCCAGCATCAGGTTTCCTGCTCAGCAGGAAGCATGCTTCTCCCTCTCCCACTCCTCTTGCTTGTGTTCCCTCTCTCGCTGTCTCTCTCTCTCTGTGAAATAAATAAGTAAAATCTTAAAAAAAGGGGGGGGGTGCCTGGGTGGCTCAGTCTTTAAGCATCTGCCTTTGGCTCAGGTCATGATGCCAGGATCCCTGCTTGGCGGGAAGCCTGCTTCTCCCTCTCCTGCTCCCCCTGCTTCTGTTCCCTCTCTTGCGCTCTCTCTCTCTCTCTCTCTGACAAATAAGTAAATAGGCAACATCTTCATTTAAAAAAAAAAAAAAGTGGTGAGATCAGATATCCTTGTCTTGTTCCTGAATTTAGGGAGAAAGCTTCAGTCTTTATTTTTGATTTTAGCTCTGGGTTTTTTCACAGATGCCTGTTAGCAGGTTAAGGAGGTTCTCTTCTAGTCCTAGAAGCATCTGGGTGGTTCAGTCAGTTAAACTTGATCTCAGTTTGGGTCTTCATTTCAGGGTCATGAGTTCAAGCCCTACTTAAAAAAAAGAAAGAGAAAGTTCTCTTCTATTCCTAGTTTACTGACAGTTTTTATTATGAAAAGGTTTGCAGTTATCAAACAGTTTTCCTCCACCAACTGAGAAGATCATGTGAATTTTTACCACACTGTATTAATATGGTGTATTAGATTGATTGGTTTTTGTATATTGATCTATCCTACATTCCTGGGATAAATCCCACTTGCTTACAGTGTGTAATATTTTTAATATGCTGCTGGGTTTGATTTGCTACTGTTTTGCTCAGAATTTTTGCATATATATATATATATATATATATATATATATATGTATATTGGTCCATAGTTGTCTTCTCTTCTTCTTCTCCTCTTTCTCCTCCTCCTCCTCCTCTCCCACCTCTCCTTCTTCAAGATTTATTTATTTATTGGGGCACATGGGTGGCTCAGTGGGTTAAAGCCTCTGCCTTCAGCTCAGGTCATGATCTCAGGGTCCTGGGATCCAGCCCTGCATCAAGCTCTCTGCTCAGCAGGGAGCCTGCCTCCCCCTCTCTCTCTGCCTGCCTCTCTGACTACTTGTGATCTCTGTCTGTCAAACAAATAAAATCTTAACCAAAAAAAGATTTATTTATTTATTTATTTAAGAGAGAGTGGGTGAAGGGGCAGAAGGAGAGAATATCGAAGAAAAGGCCCCCTGAGTTTGGAGCCCAACACTATTTCATGAGCCATGAGATCAGGACCTGAGCCAAATCCAGGGGTTGGTTGGATGCTTAACTGACTGAGTCACCCAGACACCCCTGTAATGTTCTCCTTAATCTTTTTTTTTTTTTTTTAAAGTCATTCTACACCCAACATGGGGCTGGAACTTATGACCCTAAGATCAAGAGTCCCATGCTCTAGTGACTGAGCCAAACAGGTACTCCTCTTGCGATGTCTTTGACTGGCTTTAGTATGAGAGTAATACTTGGCTCATAGAATTAATTAGAAGCATTCCTTTTTCCACTTTTTAGAAATGCTAGAGAAGAATTCCTTTTTAAGTATTTGATAGAATTCATCTTGTCCTGGAATTTTTTTACTTCATGGCAGATAGTATTTTTTTAAAAGATTTTATTTATTTATTTGAGAGAGAGAGAATAAGAGAGAGAGAGAGCACATAGGAAGGGGGAGGGTCAGAGGGAGAAGCAGACTCTCCGCCGAGCAGGGAACCTGATGTGGGACTCCATTCTGGGACTCTAGGATCATGACGGAGCTGAAGGCTGTTACTTAAGCAAGTGAGCCACACAGGTGCCCCCTAAACATTTTTTTAAAGATTTTATTTATTTGGCAGAGGGATAGTACAAGCAAGCAGATCTGCAAATGGAGGGAGGGAGAGAAGCGGGCTCTCCACTGAGCAAAGAGCCCAATGCAGGGCTTGATCCCAGGACTGTGGGATCATGACCCAAGCTAAAGGCAGCCATTTAACTGACTGGGCCACCTAGGCGCCATTCAAAAAAAAGTTTTAAGATTTTGGTTTTTTTATTTTTTTAAAGATTTTATTCATTCATTTGAGAGAGAGAGAGAGTGCACAAGTAGGGGGAGCAGCAGAGGGAGGGGGAGAAGCAGGCTCCTGCAGAGCAGGGAGCAGATGTGGAACTTAACCCCAGGATCCTGGGATCATGACATGAGCCGAAGGCAGACGCCCAACCAACTGAGCCACCCAGGTGTCCAAAGATTTTACTTTTAAATAATCTCTACATCCAACATGGGGCTTGAACTTATTATAGTCCTGAGATCAGTTGCCATGTGCTCTACTGACTGATCCAGTCAGGCAACCTATTTTTTCTCCCCATTTTTACACAGATTCTGTATCTTGTATTTCAAATAATATATCTTGTAAATTTTTCTATATCTGAATGTAAAATGTGTTCCCATTTTTTTTGCCAGCCAAATAATATTTTTTGTATGAATTACTATAGTATGTATACTCAATCCCCAATTTATGAGTATATAGGCCATTTTTAAAAAACCTTTTTTTTGGGCAACCCTTGGGTAACTCACTTGATTGTCCAACTCTTGGTTTGGCTCAGGTTATAATCTCATGGGTCTTGGGACCTGCCTTTTTTTTTTATTATTAAGATTTTATTATTTTATTTATTTGACAGAGAGATCACAAGTAGGCAGAGAGGCAGGCAGAGAGAGAGGGGAAAACAGGCCTGCCCTGCGAGCAGAGACTCTGATGCGGGGCCTGATCCCAAACGCCCCCCTGGGAGACTGCTTAAAGATTTTCTCTCTTGGGGCACCTGGGTGGCTCAGTGGGTTAAAGCCTCTACCTTCGACTCAGAACATGATCCCGGGGTCCTGGGATCGAGCCCCGCATAGGGCTCTCTGCTTGGTGGGGAGCCTGCTTCCTCCTCTCTCTCTCTGCCTGCCTCTCTGCCTACTTGTGATCTCTCTCAAATAAATAAATAAAATCTTAAAAAAAAAAAAAAGATTCTCTCCATTTGCTCCTGCACCCACTGCCTTGTGTGTGTGTGCACACTCTTTATCTAAAATAAATAAATAAATCTTTTTAAAAAACCATTTTTTTTTAATGGGATGCCTGGCTAGCTTAGTCAATAGAGTGCATAACTCTTAATCGTGGGGTTTTAGCTTGAGCCCCACATTGGGTGTAGAGATTACTTAACAATAAAATCTTTTAAAAATATCTTTTTTTTTTTTTATGGGAAGGAGTATTTACTTATTTATTTAAAGTAGGCTCTAGGGGCGCCTGGGTGGCTCAGTGGGTTAAAGCCTCTGCCTTCAGCTCAGGTCATGATCTCAGGGTCCTGGGATCGAGTCCAGCATCGGGCTCTCTGCTCAGCAGGTAGCCTGCTTCCTCCTCTCTCTCTCTCTCTGCCTGCCTCTCTGCCTACTTGTAAAATAAATAAAATATTAAAAAAAAATTTAAAGTAGGCTCTACACCCAAAGTGGGAATTGAATTCACTACCCAGAGATTAAGAGTCACGTGTTCTCAGGCTGAGCCAGACAGGTACCCCTCATGCAGGGGATTTTTTTTTAAGACTTTATTTATTTACTTGACAAAGAAAGAGAGAGAGCAAGCACAAGCAGAGGGAGCAGCAGAGGAAGGAGAAGCAGGCTGCCCACTGGGCAGGGAGCCTAATGCAGGGCTCGATCCCAGAAACCTGAGATCATGGCCTGAGCCAAAGGCAGACACTTAACCAACTGAACCACCCAGGTGCCCCTACGTAGGGGATTTTTTATCTTTTGCACTCAAGCAGTGCTGCAATAAATAACCTCATATTTAGCTCGTTTCCCTCTTGTAAAATTGTATCAGTAGAATACGTTTCTGCAGGTAGGATTGCTTGGTCACAGATCTTGTGAATTTACAATTTTAATACATGTGGTCAACTTGACTTCCATAAGTTTATACCGGTTTGCACTCCTACCAGCAATGTATGAGAGCATCTATCTTCCCCAACACTTGCCAAATAGTATTATTTTCCAATTTTTAAGCCTGCTTATAGGTGAATAGCACTGCTTCTATTATCTATTGTAACAAACTGTCACAAAAAGTAGTGGTTTAAAATAACAACTCTTTGGGATGACGGAGCTCAGCTAGATGGTGATGACTTAAGGTCTCTAATTTGCTTGTAGTCAGATGGCCGCTGAAGCTGGAGTCATCTGATCCGGGCCTGTTCAAGGTGATCTCTTGACTCACACATCTGGCACTAGAGTTCGTTCCTCTCAGCCTCTCCAGGAGCAGCCTGGCCTCCTTTCATAACAGCTCACACTTCCGAAGTAAGGAAGGGGATAATGTCAGCTCAGTTTGAAGGAGGTGGAAGAATAGATACCAGATCTCAGTGCACAAAGAGGGAGAAAAGGAGATGATGGCCCTCATGGCCCTCTCTGGTAACCTGATACAGTTTCTGTTTTTCATTTGTTTTTTTTTTTTTTTTGGCCTGATATAGTTTTGTTTAGTATTTCTCTCAGTATGAGTGAGGTTATCTTTTCATAGGTGTAAGAAACACTTGTATTTCCTTTTCTAGTAACCAGTATTCATTTCTTTTGTTCTTTTTCTATTTGGACACTGTTCCTTTTCCTGTTAACTTTTGGGAACTCATTATCTTAATCCTTTGTCACAGCACCTAAAAATCTTCTGTTAATTTTTGTTTTGATTATTTTTTACTTGGATTTTGGAGCGTTTCACTGTGCAGAAGTTTTTACTTTTATGTAGTAAAATTTATAAAATTTTTCTTTTTTTTTTTTAAGATTTTTATTTATTTATTTGACAGAGATGACAACCAGGCAGAGAGGCAGGCAGAGAAAGAAGGGGGAAGCAGGCTCCCTGCTGAGGAGAGAGCCCGTTGTGGGGCTTGATCCCAGGACCCTGGGATCATGACCCTAGCCAAAGGCAGAAGCTTTAACCCACTGAGCCACCCAGGTGCCCCTATAAAATTTTTCTTTTATTGCCCCTGAATTTCTGGGGGGTGGGGAGAATGGCATTTCCCACTCTGATTATAAAAGAAATAATAATAATAAATTCTATAATTGTTTATTCAAGAATTTTTATTTATTTGTTTATTTTTTAAGTTTTCAATCCATTTAGAATTTATCCTAAGGAAAGGAGTGAGGTAAGAATCTAACTAATTTTGTTTATACAGATGGCTACCCTGTTATTCTAACTATTCACTGAATAACCTTTATTTCCCCTGTGATTTGAAATGCTACCCTTAAATTATAGTGAAAGTCCATAGGTATTTAGGTTTGTGATGTGAACAAAGGCAAAAGAAAAAGAATTAAACTTCTTTAGAACTTAGAGCCTATTGACAAGTACTCGAGACAAGCAGAGTGACATTTCTCAGTGCGAGTAACTGCCTTGATGTTAACACATGGCAGGAGGCAAAAGGCAACCCCAGGTTCACATTAGCCTGACACCCAAGATCCTGTGAAAATCTCTTTGGAAACTTCTTTTATCTTTGCCCCATACTCTCCAAAGATATATTTTAGCAATAAGCCTCCAAGCATATGGCCTGCTGATGGACATTTGAAGGGTCTCATGATTAAGATTCTACTAGACAGTAATAAATAAACTTTTCCTGACAACAGTCAGATCCTCAAGGTCCTAGAAACTTTGCTTCCAAATTCCTTAGAGACTTATATGATCCCTAACCCACACTCAACTTGAAAGTATATAACCAGCCACTTCTCATGACCCTAGCACAGCTCTTTCTGCCAAGGGGTCCTATCCCTGTGCCTGCTTTCATGCTTGCCTTATTTATTTATTTATTTATTTATTTATTTGTTTGTTTATTTCCCTGTGCTTTAATAAAACCACCCTTTTTGCACCGAAGATGCCTCAAAGATTCTCTTTTGGGGTACCTAGGTAGCTCAGTTGGTTAAGCATCTGACTTTGGCTGAGGTCATGATCCCAGGGTCCTGGGTTCAAGACCCACATTGGGTTCTCTGCTCAGTGGAGAGCCTGCTTCTCCCTCTCCCTCTGCCTGCTGCTGCCCCTGCTTGTGCTCCCTCTGATAAATAAATAAATCTTTAAAAAAAAAAAGAAGAATTCTTCCTTGACCGTTTGCTCCAAATATTTTCAGATCAGTTTGTTTAAGAATTCTGTTCTGTTCTACCAATCTATAATTCATCACACCAGTACCACACTCTTTCAACTTTCATAGCTTTATAAAATATTTCATAACTTGGGGCACCAGGTGGCTCAGTTGGTTAAGTGCCTGCCTTTGGCTCAGGTCATGATCCTGGGGTCCTGGGATCAAGCCCCAAATCAGGCTCCCTGCTCAGTGGGGAGTCTGCATCTCCCTCTCCGTCTGGCTGCCATTCCCCCGCTTGTACTCGCTTTCTCTCTCTCTGTCAAAAAAACAAATAAAATTTCTAAAAAAATTTTTCTATTTGTAAAGATTTTTATTTATTTATTCATGAAAAACAGACATAGGGCTCATAATATTATTTCTCCTACCTGCAGGACTTGATCCCAGGACCCCAGATCACCACCTGAGCTAAAGGCAGATGCTGAACCAACTGAGCCACCCAGACACTCACGCCAGTATCTCTTATCTACTCTCCTTTTCTCCCTGGCCCCTGTATTTTTTTTTTTTTTTTTTGGCTATTTTTTATCTAATCCATATGTACTTTTTTTTTTTTTTTAAGATTTTCTTTATTTGAGAGAGAGAGAGAGAAAGAGAGAGCACATGAGGTTGGGAGGGGCAGAGGGAGAAGGAGAAGCAGGCCCCCCGCTGAGCAGGGAGCTAGACACAGGGCTCATTGCTAGGAACCTGAGATCATGACCTGAGCTAAAAAGCAAATACTTAACCAACTGAGCATCTCAGGTGTCCCTCCATATGAACTTTATATTTTTGTTTTTGTTTTTTTAAAGATTTTATTTATTTATTTGACAGTCAGAAATCACAAGTAGGCAGAGAGGCAGGCAGAGAGAGAGGGGGAAGCAGGTTCCCCACTGAACAGGGAGCCTGATGTGGGGCTCGATCCCAGGACCCTGGGACCATGACCCGAGCCGAAGGCAGAGGCTTTAACCCACTGAGCCACCCAGGCGCCCCTATGTTTTTGTTTTTTTAATATTTAATTTATTTGCCAGAGTGAGAGGGAGAGTGAGAGCGAGAGAGAGCACACACAAGCAGGGGGAGCCGCAGGCAAAGAGAGAAACAGACTCCCTGCTGAGCAGGGAGCCCAATATGGGGCTTGATCCCAGGACCTTGGATCATGACTTGATCCCAAGGTAGGCACTTACTTGACTGCGCCACTCAGGTGCCCCTCCATATGAACTTTAATGTGACCTTGTCCTGTTCCCTCCAAAATATCCTGTAGGTGGTATTTTTAATCAGGATTTCTCTCAACAAATAGCTTAAATTAGTGATAACTTATTGTCAGCCAGCAATCAATCCAATCAGTGATACTTTTTAAAAATTTGATCTATTTTTAAGTAATCTCTACCCCCAATGCAGAGCTCAAATTCACTGCTCTGAAATCAGGAATCTCGTGCTCTTCCAAGTGAGCAGCCAGGAGTCCCATTACTCCAAGCTTTTTACTTATTTATTTTTAAATATTTTACTTATTTTTTTTGACAGAGCAAGAAAAGAAAGCACAAGCAGGGAAAGCAGCAGGCCCAGGGAGGAGAAGCAAACTCCTCACTGAGCAGGGAGCCCATCTTGGGGCTCGATCCCAGGACCCCGAATTCATGACGGGAGCTGAAGGCTGATGCTTAACCAACTGAGCCACCCAGGCACCTCTACCCCAAGCTTTGTAACAGGAAATGGGACCAAATGATTGTATTTAAGTTAGCATTGTGACGTAATGTGCTGTGTAGGTGAAACAGAGTGCTATCAGAGCAATAGGGACACCTTTCCAGTGAAGGGTGATCCTGAGAAGGTGGCCTTTAGCTAAACCTGAAGAATGAGGAAGAGTTGGCCCGACTAGACAGAGGGGAAGTCACTGTGACGTTAGTAAGTGCAGTTGCTAAATTTTAAGTGTCACCCTATAACATGTAAACACTTTTGTTTGTTTTAGGATTTTGTTTTTGTTTTTAGTTCTTTCTACACCCAATGTGAGGCTCAAACTCACAACCCCGAGACCAATAGTCACCCTCTGTACCAAGCCAGCCAGCCAGCCAGGTATGCCTACCTTGTAAACATTTTTAAATGCACTCAACTCTTCCACTATGTATATTTAATATACATTTTAAAAACATTTCTATGTTTTTCTGTTTGGAATTTTGTTGCCATAAGTAACTCTTTTAATTTATAATAAACTAAGATTTTTCTTTAATATTTATGCATATGTGGAAATTCTTTTTTTTTTTAAGACTTTATTTATTTGACAAACAGATCACAAGTAGGCAGAGAGGCAGGCAGAGAGAGAGGAGGAAGCAGGCTCCCTGCTGAGCAGAGAGCCTGATGTGGGGCTTGATCCCAGGACCCTGGGATCATGACCTGAGCAGAAGGCAGAGGCTTTAACCCACTGAGCCACCCAGGTGCCCCTGGAAATTCTTTTTTTTTAAATTTTTAATTTTTTTATTTTTTCTAATTGAAGTGTAATTAACATACAATGTTGTATTCGTTTCAGGGGTACACCATATAGATCCATTGATTCCTACATTATACAGTGCCCTCCACAATAAGTGTATACACCATCTGTCACTCTATAACCTTATGACAATATTACTGACGATTTTCCCTATACTCATGAATCATTTATTTTATAACTGGGAGTCTGTACCTCTTATTTTTAAAGTTTATTTATTTTTTAGTAATCTCTACACTCAATTTGGGGTTTGAATTCAAGAGCCAGAGATCAAGAGGTACACTACACTGAACGAGCCAAGCAGGCACCCTGTAGGCTGTGCATCTTAGTCCGCTTTAACTACCTCAGCCATCTCCTCACCCACCTTTCTTTTTTAAGATTTATTTACTTATTGGGATGCCTGAGTGGCTCAAGTCAGTTAAATGCCTGCCTTTGGCTCAGGTCATGATCCCAGAGTCCTGGGATCAATTCCTGCATTGGGTTCCTTCCTCAGCAGGGAGCCTGCTTCTCACTCTGCCTGCTGCTCCCCCTGCTTGTGCTCTTTCTCTCTCTCTGACAAATAAATAAATAAAATCTTAACAAAAAAAGACTTTGGGGCACCTGGGTGGCTCAGTTGGTTAAGCAACTCCTTTCAGCTAGGGTCATGATCCCAGGGTCCTGGGATGGAGCTTCCTGCTCAGCAGGAGGCCTGCTTCTCCCCCTCCCCTCTACCCATACTCTCCCTCTCACTCACTTTCTCTTTCAAATAAATAAATAAAACCTTTTTTTTTTTTAAGATAGAGAGAGAGAACACAAGCAAGGGCAGAGGGAGAGGAGGAAGAAGCAGGCTCCCCGCTCAGCAGGGAGCCCGATGTGGGGCTCAATGTGGGGCTCGGTCCCAGGCCCTGAGATGACTTGAGCCAAAGGCAGACACTTAATGACTGAGCCACCCAGGCACCACTGAAATAGAAGTTCTATGAATAGTGTGCTGGAAAATTAATGAAGTTTTTACTTCGTTTAAGAAGTAATCCAAGTTTTGTTTTTTGCAGTGCTCCTTCCACATTATATTGAGCTAATACTTTTTAAAATAGGATTTTACATCTCTCCACAGATATTTGGAATGATTATAAATTCTAGGTGCTCATATGTATGTAAATAATCATTTAAAAAATTTTTTTAAATAATTCTTTTTTTTTTTTAATTTATTTGACAGAGAGATCACAAGCAGGCAGAGAGGCAGACAGAGAGAGAGGGAGAAGCAGGCTCCCCGCTGAGCAGAGAGCCCGATGTGGGGCTCGATCCCAGGACCCTGAGATCATGACCCGAGCTGAAGGCAGTGGCCAAACCCACTGAGCCACCCAGGCGCCCCTCTTTTTTTTTTTTTCAAAGATTTTATTTATTTATTTGACAGAGAGAAATCACAAGTAGGCAGAGAGGCAGGCAGAGAGAGAGGAGGAAGCAGGCTCCCTGCTGAGCAGAGAGCCTGATGCGGGACTTGATCCCAGGATCCTGGGATCATGACCTGAGCCGAAGGCAGCGGCTTAACCCACTGAGCCACCCAGGGGCCCCAATTCTTTTTTTTTTTTTTTAAGATTTTATTTATTTATTTGATAGACAAGAGATCACAAGTAGGCAGAGAGGCAGGCAGAGCGAGAGGAAGCAAGCAGACTCCCTGCTGAGCAGAGAGCCCCATGCGATGCCGGGCTTGATCCCAGGACCCTGGGATCATGACCTGAGCCTAAGGCAGAGGCTTTAACCCACTGAGCCACCCAGATGCCCCTAGAATGTATTTAAATACTGCTCGGGAGGATCCAATATTGAAATGGATGTTACAGGGAAAGAAGAAATAATTCTCTCCTGAAGAACTAGCAGTCCTTGAGAACCGGGACGGAGGCCAGCGCGCACAGAGAGGGATTAATCTTTGACTGAAAGAAGGACATTTCCTTCCTGGTGATGGAAAGCAGAAGATGGGTGCGGGTGGAGGGAGGTCACTAAACTGCAGCTGGGAAAAGGAGAGGATTTTCCATCTGTGGCTTCGACTTCTCTTAGGAAAAAGGTGGTCAATAATTGAGAACAAATGGGGTTCAAAGGTGGACACAGATGGGATGGTTTAGAAAAACAGTGTTAGAGGCCTCATTGACGCTGGTAATTGTGACTGTGTGACTGGGAGAGTGGGGATTCAGACCATCTGCCAGAGGACCTTTGCATAATCCAGCTTCAGGAAGCAGAAAGGCCTCTTGACCACAGGCCATATGACTCTGCTTTCTTCACATAGGAACACATGGAATTAATAACCTGACACTAGGTAAGCAAGGCCTAGGCTGATCCATTTTCATGAAATTATTTCTATGTGATAACTAAAGAAAGAGAACAAAAATGTAACGTATTCCTTGGACTTTATATTATGTACTAGGTCATGATAATTTTGGTGTGCTCACAACCTTGTATTATTCTGTTAAAGGATAAAGAAACCCCATCTTTCAGGGTTCCAAAAAGAAAGGAACATTGCATATCATTACCACTCCTGAGCATAAAGGACAAAGGCCATCGCAAAATGGAAAGATAGTGACCAAGTCATCTCATAGAGGAGCTCATTTATTCTGAATCACCCGAGATGGGGCAGGGATGGTTGGAAGCAGAAGTTAAGAGTATGGACTGTGGGACCAGATTGCCTCGGTTCAAATCTGGCTCCTTCTCCTAACAGCTGTGTTAATGCTGGGCAGTCCAGTTACCTCTCCTGTGCTTATTTCTTGATTGAAGATTACATGACTATTAGACATGCAGTGGTAGAGGGAAGCACTTAGAACAGTGTTGGCATATAGTAAACTATTATAATCTCCTCCATTTCTGTTCAGATATGAGAAACAGTTCAAGGAGAGCAACTTCATTACTAGAGGGCTGGGCAACTAGTGTGGATAACATCTGATTATGCTTTAAGCTTATCTCTAGTAGAAAATACAGCCTTTTTTTTTTTTTAAAGATTTTATTTATTTGACAGAGGGAGACACAGCGACAGAGGGAGCACAAGTAGGGGGAGTGGGAGAGGGAGAAGCAGGCTTCCCGCTGAACAGGAAGCCCAATATAGGGCTAGATCGCACAACCCTGGGATCATGACCTGAGCCAAAGGCAGATGCCTAAAGACTGAGCCACCCAGGCGCCCCAGAAAATACAGTCTTAACAAGGGTGAATCTCAAAAGCATTATGGTAAATGGTCCAAGCTAGCTATTTTATTCTCATTAACATTCTGAGAAGGGCAAAAAAACTAAGTAAAGAAATCTGACCAGTCATTGCCAGGAGCAACCATCTGGGGAGGAGGCAATCTGACTACAAAGGATACTAGGGAATTTGGGGGGCTATTGGAAATATGTTGTAATCTGAGCCATCTGATATAGTAGGAACTAACCACAGTGGCTACTAAATACTCAAATTGTGACTAGTGCAAGAAAGGAACAGGACTTTTAGTTGTACTTAATTTTAAAAATTTTCTTTTTAAAGTAAGCTCTACATCTGACATGGGGCTTGAACTTAGAATTTCAAAATCAAGAGTGGCATGCTCTATAGACAGAGCAAACCAGGTACCCCGGTTGTATTTAATTTTAATTAACAAAAATTTAAACTTAAAAATTGATCATTGATTCAATTATTGGAAACCTTTAAAGTATGTTTAGAGGGGCACCTGGGTGGCTTAGTGGGTTAAGCCTCTTCCTTGGGCTCAGATCATGATCTCAGGGTCCTGGGATCGAGCTCCACCTCGGGCTCTCTGCTTGGCAGGGAGCCTCTTCTCCCTCTCGTTCTGCCTGCCTCTCTGCTGGCTTGTGATCTCTCTCTCTCTCTGTTAAATAAATAAAATCTTAAAAAAAAAAAAGTATGTTTAGAATAACTCTGGTACGCATATCTACTTTTTCAAGTAAATTTGATGAAGCAGATCAAGTATTTCATATGAAAATTTAACTTCTGAATGGAGATATACTACATATATAAAATACACACTACATTTCAAAGACTTAATGCAAAAAACTTCATCATTACTGTTAGAATGATACTATTTTGGGGAGCACTTGGGTAGGTCAGTCAGTTAAATGGCTGATTCTTGATTTTGGCTCAAGTCATGATCTTAGGGTCCTGGGATCAAGCCCCAAATCAGGTCCTCACTCAACCGAGATTCTGCCTGAGGAGTCCCTCTCCACCCCCCTGCTCTTACATGTGCACACTCTCTGTCTCAAAAAAATTAATATATCTTTAAAAAAAAATGAGGGGAGCCTGGGTGGCTCAATCATTAAACGTCTGCCTTCTGCTCAGGTCATGATCTGGGTGTCCTAGGATTGAGTCCCCACATCAGGCTCTCTGCTCAGCGGGAAGCCTGCTTTTTCCTCTCCCACTCCCCCTGCTTGTGTTCCCTCTCTTTCTGTGTCTCTGTCAAATAAATAAAGTCTTTAAAAATAAAATAAAATAAAATGGTATTATTTTGGACAAATTTAGTTAAAATATACAATTAAAATAATTTCTTGACTCTTTTTTACTTTTTACTTTATTTTATTTATTTATTTCAGAGAGAGAGAAAGAGAGAGAACACATACAAGCAGGGAGAAGGGCAGAAGAGGAGGGAGAATCAGACCTGCTGCTTCTGAGCAGGGAGCCTGATGTGGGGCTTGATCCCTGGACCCTGATATCATGATCTGAGCAGAAGACAGATGCTGAACTGATTGAGCCATCCAGGTGCCTCTCTTTTTTTCCTTTTGATTTTTATTTTTTAAGATTTTATTTATTTATTTGATAGACAGAGATCACAAGTAGGCAGAGAGGCAGGCAGAGAGAGAGAGAGGGAGAAATAGGTCCCCAATGAGCAGAGAGCCCGATGCAGGGCTCGATCCCAAGACCCTGAGATCATGACCTGAGCCCAAGGCAGAGGCTTAATCCACTGAGCCACCCAGGCGCCCCTCCTTTTTATTGTTTTTAATTTACTTTTCTTATTTACTTTTTAAAATGTGGCTATCCTACAAAAATTTTAACTAGAAATGTAATGGTTTTCTGTTGGACAGAGCTGTTCTATGTCTTGATTATTGTGGTGGTTATAGGACTATATGTTTGTCAAAATTCAGAGAACTCATGTAAAGGGAGAATTCTGATGCATGTAAATTATTTCTCAATAAACATAACTGTTAAAGGGTGCCTGACTCTTGGTCTTGGGGCCATGAGTTCTAGTCCCCCACTGGGGATAGAGATTACTAAAACAAACAAACAAACAAACAAACAAATCTTTAAAAAATGTTTTAAAGAAAATTAAAATCTTGTTTGAAAAATGTTTTTAAACAATGCCTGTCTCTTAAAAATTCTGAACTTTTCATTCACAGTCTTATAAAATAACCTGGTAGCAAATCTGGTTTCTGGCAAAGAGAAGGGATTTTCCTTGATCTTTGGCCAAAAATTTTTTTTTAAACTTCCAGAAAGGGCTTATTAGAAAGAGAATGTAGAGTTGGCCAGAGAATGACTGAAATCAGGAAAGAAGCCAGAGAAGGAAAGATTGCATAGGAAGAAGTTTCAATGGATGCTCCAGGGACATAGACAAAGTGCTGTGGAAATAGCTGGTGGGACAAACAGCACAGATACGAAGCTGAGGTCATGTACTTGAGCTAATGATTTGGGAAGTGATGATATATTCCATTCTGTGACTGGAAGAAGGAGGCTCTGGAGGAGAAAAGTTACCCAGATAAGGTCAAGGAACTGAGCACTATATGTCAACTAAACCAGAATATATTTGTTCATTCATTCATATCATCTTTAGAGAGAAAGAGAAAGCAGGGGGAAGGGGAAGAGGGAGCGGGAGAGAGAAACACAAGCAAATTCTGTGTGAGCACAGCACCCCACATGCGGCTTGATCTCACAACCCTGAGATCATGACCCATTCGGAAACCAAGAGTTGGGTGCTTAACCAACTATGCCACCCAGGCATCCTACCAACTAGAATTTAAATAAACACTTGAAAAATAGATAGATAGATAGTTAGGTCAATGTTGGTATCTCTGAGGGCATAAAAAAGAAAAAGACACTGAAGCTGACACAAGAACAATGGGAAGGAGCTATCCATATGAGAAACTGAAGGTAGTACCAAGCAGCAAGTGCAAAGGGTCCCAGTCAAAAGACTTTGGCCTGTTCAAGGAATGGTAGCTTGGGGAGGCTGGAGCATGGTGAATGAGAGCAGACAGGCTGGCAGGGGCTGGATTCCCCAGAGCTTTGCAGACTAAGTAAGTAGTATGGTTTCATACTAAGTGCAATGGGAAGCCATAGAGGTCTTTCAAGCAAGGAAACATCATGATCCGAGATCTGTTTTTATTTTTATTTTCTTTTAATTTTTATTTTATTGCTTTTTAAAGGTTTGTTGTTTTATTTGAGAGAGAGAGAGCTCAAGGTGGGAAGAGGGGCAGAGGGAGGTGGAGAAACTCAAGTAGATGACACTGAGGGCTCAAACTCATGACCGTGAGATCAAAACCTGAGCCAAGATCAAGGATTGGTCTCTTCAGGCACCTGGGTGGCTCAGTTGGTTGAGCATCTGTCTTTGTTCAGGTCATGATCGTGGGGTCCTGGGATGGAGTTCTGGGCCCCTGCTCAGCAGGGAGTCTGCTTCTCCCTCTCCCTCTGACATGCCCCCCTGCTTGAGCTCTCACTCACTCTCTGTCTCTCTCAAATGAATTGAAAAAAAAAACAAAGCAAAACAACAAAACAAAACAGTTGGTCTCTCAACCCATTGAGCCACCCAGGCATCCCTGAGCTCTGCTTTAATTAATTAAATAATAATAATTATTTTTTTAAAGATTTTATTTATTTATTTGACAGAGAGAGATCACAAATAGTCGGAGAGGCAGGCAGAGAGAGAGAGGGGGAAGCAGGCTCCCTGCTGAGCAGAGAGCCCGATGCGGGACTCGATCCCAGGACCCTGAGATCATGACCTGAGCCGAAGGCAGCGGCTTAACACACTGAGCCACCCAGGCGCCCTAATTAATTAAAAAAAAAAAAAAGATTTTATTTATTTATTTGACAGAGATCACAAGTAGGCAGAGAGGCAGGCAGAGAGAGAGAGGAGGAAGCAGGCTCCAGCTGAGCAGAGAGCCCAACGTGGGGCTTGATCCCGGGACCCTGAGATCATGACCTGAGCCAAGGGCAGAGGCTTTAACCCACCGAGCCACCCAGGTGCCCCTGAGCTCTGCTTTTAAAAGATTACATGGGGCTCCTGGGTGGCTCAGTTGGTTAAGGATCCCATGGAGCCAACTTAAAAAATAAATACATACATACATGGGCTTTTGTCTAGAGACCATTAAGATAAAGAATCTAGAAACCATGTCACTAGAGGGAAGGAACTGTGTATTTGGCCTGAAGATAAAAAACAAAACAACACACGATAGTTGTCTTATAGGATGGATGTTTAGTTAGGATATTCATTGAGCTGTTTAGCAGGGATATTCATTGAGCTGTTTAGCAGGGAGCAAAATCATAGAAAAGAATACCTCTTTTTCTCTTGTGTAAAAACAAATTTGATTGGTGGGTCAGGGGTGTAGGTCATCCAGGGAACCAAGTTCCTTGTATTTTGCTGTTCTGGCATTACCTAGCGTGTTGCCCATGTCTGTATGGTCAGCCTAACTTGCAGATCTCCCTTTTAATCAGTCAGGCAAAAGGTGGAAAATGTAATCTCCAGTGGCCTTGCTAAACCTGAGGAGATCTGGTCGGGAGGTGGAGTTGTTTCCATTACTAGAGAAAGAAGGGGAGTTGCGCTTCAGATTACATTAATCAATCAATCAATCAACCAATTAACTTTTATTTTATTTTTAAAAAGATTTTACTTATTTATTTGACAGAGACACAGCGAGAGAAGGAACACGAGCAGGGGAGTAAGAGAGGGAGAAGCAGGCCTCCAGCTGAGCAGGGAGCCCAATGCTGGGCTCAATCCCACGACCCTGGGATCATGACCTGAGCCAAAGGCAGAGCTTAACAACTGAGCCACCCAGGCACCCAATTAATTAATTTTTAAAAGTAAGCACTACACTGAACATGGGGCTTGAACTCACAACCTTGAGATCGGGAGTCACATGTCCTACCAACTGAAATAGCCAGGCACTCTCAGATTAGATGAATTTTTAAAAAACTTTAATTAATTAATTTGACAGGGAGAGAGAGAGTGAGACAGTGAGAGAGGGAACACAAGCAGGGGGAGTGGGAGAAGGAGAAACAGGCTTGCCACGGAGTGGGGAGCCCGATATGGGGCTTAATCCCAGGACTCTGGGATCAAGACCTGAGCTGAAAGCAGACGCCCAATGACTGAGACACCCTGCGCTCCATAGATATATTTAAAGTAACTTAGGGGTGCCTGGGTGGCTCAGTGGGTTAAAGCCTCTGCGTTCACTCAGGTCATGATCCCAGGGTCCCGGGATCAAGCCCCGCATCGGGCTCTCTGCTCAGCAGGGAGCCTGCTTCCTCCTCTCTCTCTCTGCCTGCCTCTCTGCCTATTTGTGATCTCTGTCTGTCAAATAAATAAAATCTTAAAAAAAAAAAAAGTAACTTATTAGTTCGTGATATTTGCTGTAATATCAGCCTATTTTTTTTCACCTCAGGTTCTAGTAAATACATTAGGATGTCAACTTTAAAATACTGTTAACATACTGTGTTCAGGATTAAGTTTATTAAAATAATGAAAAACCAAAGGGAGGGCATGAGTCAGTCTAAATCCAAATTGACTTAAAGCTCTGCCAACTACTAGGGGTATGATCTTAGCCACTTTTAATTTCTTTCTTTTTTTTTTTAAAGGTTTTATTTATTTATATGACAGACAGAGATCACAAGTAGGCAGAGAGAAAGAGAGAGAGGAGGAAGCAGGCTCCCACTGAGCAGAGAGCCCGATGCGGGGCTCGATCCCAGAACCCTGGGATCATGACCAGAGCTGAAGGCAGAGGCTTTGACCCGCTGAGCCACCCAGGCGCCCCGATCTTAGCCACTTTTAAGCTTCAGAATTAATCTGGAAAATGGGGTTAATCAGAGTCCTTACTGAATAGCATCACTGTGGAAGTTAAATAGTTTATATAAAATGTAAGGGTTTGGTACACAATAAGGATTCTATAAGGGAACCTGGCTGGCTCAGTCAGTAGAACATGCGATTCTCGATCTCAGGTTCATAAGTTTAAGCCCCGTTGGGCATGGAGCCTACTTAAAAAAACAAAGCAAACAAACAAACAAACAAACAAAAAAATCCCCAAAACAAAACAAAAAGTAAGGATTCCATAAATGTAGTCCTCTTGATTTTATATTAAACATAACCCACACAATTGGACATCTCTAAATATTAAATCTTATAGTCCTTTATAGTTAAAAATGTGTGATTTTTATTGGATATTAAAGTTTTAAAATATTCTTTTGAAGAGGAAAGAAAAATTAGACTACCAGGTGCAAAATAGAAGTATAAAATTTATTTAAAACCACCCACAAAGTTCTGTGTAATCAGGAATGATACAATTTGCAATATTTTTTTTAAAAACTCATGACAAAGATTTAAAATATAATTTCAATTACAGTATTCATTTAGCCTTATTCAGTTAGAACACTTAAAAAAAAGAAACTTTGTGCTCTAAATAAATGAGACACACAAGGAAAATATAATAGACAATTTCCACAACTATCTTTACATGTATGTTTCAATACTAGTACATTTCAATGCATTTTGCTACATAAACATGAAATCATGTACAACTGCTGTGCACCAAAATTTAGCTTAATTAGGTCTTTCAAGTAACATGCAATTCCAACTCACAAGTCTTCAAGTACTGCTAGTAAGTGTTCCCTTGTATGCAGAGCACTGTATGTTGATCCTGAATTGAAATAATCATAATTAAGATATTCTCTTTCCCTTCTGCATGGTGAAGTGCTTTTTCTTTAAACTGTTTCTCCCATATATTAAGAACCCAAACCAGATTTGGGGGAGTTTTAAAATCTTTTCCTTACTAACTTATTTCCTTATATGGGATATTTCATACAGTAGGACTGCAATAAGTAAAAATAATCCCCGAAAGCAAAAAATCAAAGGTACAAAATAAATAGTAAATATACCCTAAGGAGAGACAAAGTCACCTAAAGACAGGAATATTAACTTGTGAAATTGGTATTGTCTATGGAAAGTCAGCACTGCTCTACTTCCCCATGATGAAGATTCTGTGAATATTTTACTCCCACTATTGAAAAGCATTCAGTCTTCTTTGAGCCAAAGTATTGATATGCACATGAATCCACTTGGTAGGTCACCACATAACACAAGAGAAAATGAAAGAACTAGAAGCTAATGCTTTTCTTTCTGTGGAGTAGTTTTAGGAGTTTCTCTTCAGGGAACACTTCACTTACTAAGAAAGTAACTCAAAGATGACTATCCACCCATACATCACAATGCAAAAGCTGCCCCCCCTTTTTTACTATAAAACCATTTCTGGAAAAATATTTCTCTTAAAGCACCTGTTATAGAAGTTAAAAAAAAAAGACCATACCTATTAATAAAAAATATTTAGTCTTTTTTTGTTTTGTTTTGTTTTGAAGAGCTGTTTTTGTAAAGTCCTATGTGGCCAGCCATTTTATAATATCACAAAGAGGCCTTAGTGAGGATGGGCAGTTACTGAACCAAATCACCAAAAGTGGATTTATTTGACTATTTAGGGAAGTTTGGGTTTTTCGTTAGCAACCCATAACGTACTGATGGAACAGCATAAAGTATCCCATCTCTTTATATTTATAAAGCGCTTACCAAAAACTTTACAAATACATCTCATTATTTTTCTTAACTCTCTGGGCAAAGGTATGTGTAAACAAAGTGGAACAAAAGACAAAACAAAACAAATTTAAATAAGTGGAGACAGTACTATTTTTTTGAGATGCCAACAAGTCTACATTTTTACCATGAGCACCTGGGAACTAAAACAGTCAGCTTACCCAGCACATTCCCTTCTAGAAACCTGCATTTCAATGTAACAAATACATTAAACTTGGATTATGAGTTGGTGATCTCAGTCTTTTTAAAAATAATATTTTTAAGACCAACATTATTGAGGTTTCCCTTTGTTTTAGTAGTACAGGGATATTCTTTATTGAAAAGTTTATTTACAGGGAAAAACTAAAGCTTCATTAATTTCAATCGTAAAATGCAGAAGTCTTGGGAATTTGGGGAGACCTTCCAAAGGATGCATAAAAAAAAATCTACCTGCTAAATAAATAGTAGAAACAAAATACTTCAGAAGAATGTTTTGCATACAATAAGTAGGTTTTACATTATTCTTAGATTAGATCTGACAAAATTTCTACTCAATAACGCTCTCTAAGTCATAGCTTACGGTGCAGAGATGCCTTCAGTAGTCTGCGGCTATAAAATGGTTTGGTCTCAAGGGGTTGACCTGCTCTATGACTTGGAGCACGCCATTTGCTCTTCTTGCCAATCTGCAGGTTTCCATCACCAGTAAGATGGGAACATTTGGACATCTGTCCAACCTTCAGTGTTGGGAAGAAAAAGGGACACACAGTAAAGCAGTTTGATAAGCTACAACATTATATAAAGTACAGGGATTATCATTTTTCTTACTACCATATTTGCATTCACGATGGTTTCTCATTTTGAGCTGCTATTTTTCACAGAAAACTATCATGGGGTGGGGAGAAGAGCTATTAAAGTATGTTTTGGTGTTGGGCTGGTGGAGTGAACCTGCAGATTGCTGATAGGAACACGATTTTCCCTCCTCCTTGCCCCTGAACTTCGTCCTACTACACTCATGACTCCCGATAACTGATTTATCCCATCTTTAAGAATTCCTTAAGAGACTTTCAGTTCATTCTTTTTTAACCTTTCTCACCCAGATTACAGAATAGTTCCTATTATTGCCAAAACCCAAATTCCAAAGGGGTAAATTTATACTGGGAAGTAAATACCATGCACAAAACCAGGCTGGGAGATAAAACATGTGAAAAGAAAATATTGTCTACTGTATAAATCAGACCCGTCACTAATTCAAAGCCACTGGTCAGACAACTTATAATTAGTATGATGCGTCATACAGAAATTACAAAGCTATGTAGAAATAGTGCTAGAACATTTAACTTCTAACGTAAGTTTTTGCAAAACACTCAAAACACTAATAAACATGTTGAGAGTCAGACATTGTTGGGATTTAAAACGCAACAAAACAAAACAAATATTGTTGGGATTGTTAAAGAGAAGTGGATGCTAACCGGGCCTTGTGACCACTATCTCTTCCTAAAAACTGAATTTGCTTCTAACAGGAAATGACCACATAAAAGATCATGATCCTTTTTGGTATTATAACATGAAGGATTTGTGAAACATGATTTTGGAAAGCAGGAAAAAGACAACTTGACCAAGATCACTGCTATTCTTAATACGAGCCATGTGTATTTGCGTAGGGGTCATGGGGAATGGAGAGAGAACAGAGAGGGGAAGCAACAGAGTTTTAATTTAAAGAAAATCAGAGGAAAGGATCAAAAACTGTAAAAAGAAAGAAAAGTACACTGAGTGACATCATAGCTTCAGTAAAATGAAAAAAGAATAATAACAAGCAGAAATTCTGGTCAAAGATGGTTATACTTAGCTAAATGAAGAACAAACAAAATTACTTTTCAGTACTGTTTCTCCAAAAGTGAACATGCTTCTGATAGCTGTGATGTTTTTTTCTGATGAACAAGACAAGAGAGAAAGAATGCCTTTCCTAACAGCTGCTAGGGACAAAATTTCTATTTTTAGGAAAACTAGGTTTATATTCTTAAACAAGGGCTTCCCAAGTTGCATTCAAACATAGATCAGTTAAATCAGGTAATGTGTTTAACATCTGATAATAACATTCCTACCTTAGACTAAGTTTTGCTTTAATTATAGGGGACATGAAGAAACAAGAAAAACTTGTGACCCATGCAGATCATGGATATCACAGTAGGGATCGGAAAACTATAGCCAACAATGCAGAGATGAGTATTGTACTTCTAAAGCCAGAAAAATTAAATACTGCATACTATCAATAGAGAAACACATTGTGGGGCCCTTAAAGGAGAAGTGAACATTTTAAGTGGCCAAGTAAGGAAAACCTTTGCATTACTCGAAGGAATAAAATTTATGCCTTTTGAAGTAAACAATGGTATTTGATTGGGTGCCCAGAAAGAACAGGGACTGAAACAGACATCCAGAGATACTGGAATGCAGAGAAGTCAAGTTTCTAGAGTTCAATGTGGACAAAAAGAGTGATGTCTTCTTGCATAAAAGCCAATTTTATCATCTCCAAAATGACCAGAGTAACTCAGACTCTGTTTTATAAATGAGAAAAGGGAAAAAAGCCAATAAATCTCAATACACTCTAAGAAAATGCACAAATTTAGCTTCTGACACACTGGTTCTCTGGCTTGCATTCCAGAGCCATGAATGGCCACATTCTCTAAATCTATTAGATGAAAGTACAATGCCAAGCACAATTCGATCTGGGTAAATCCAGACTCTTTAGGAATCAGGGCACTCATTCTATCACCTGGTTGAGGGTACCTTACTGTTGATGTTGAAGTTACAGGTTCAATACACTTCTGGGCAAGTTTCGGAGCTGTGCACAACAAAACAGTATTCTAATACACGTAGACAATCACATCAAAGTGAATTAGACTTCATTGTGAGGCCAACTTGGCAAGAGGTGGGAATAGACTGTACAACCATAGGTAATATATACAATTGGTATTTTCCCCCAATTCTTTCAACCACTCATTTTTTCTAACTCCTTGTATATGCCTAATACTTGTATCAGGGGAAATAAAAGCCTGTACTATATAAGTACTTGGTATTTCTTTATTGAAATCGCAAATAAGACTATTGCCACATTTTGTTGGATGAGTTAACAGGACAGCGTCATAGGTAAAAGTCAGCTAGATTTCCCACACAAGGCCCACGAAACTCTGCAGGCAGGGGAATCTTGATTCAATTTCATTTGTCTTGTTTTCCTGAATCTCTCAGAAAAAAACAAAACCCAACAGAAAAAATAAAAAGCCATTTTGATTTTTTACTTGTACCACAATCAGGTTATTTCCCAGTGATAAGATACTCTCTGGGTGAGCAAATCAAGTTTGTTTCCTCCAGTTCTCCAAAACACAAAATGGCCTCCACTTGATAGTTTCAACTCTCATTATAAACGTAAGTACACACTGACATTAACAACCGCTCTCTGAGCCCCAGTGATTGAACTGTGTGACTTCTAAGGTGTGAGAGGCCACTACCATATTATTTCACAATTCTCATCATCAATTTTTCCAGAAGACCAAAATTCACAGTAGTACTAACTCTAGACAAGAAAGAAATTTCCATGCATCAAGAAGTTGTGAAATAGAAGGTAGCTATATATTATTAAAAAGTCGTATGACAGCTACTGATTTACTAGGTACATTTGAAGGAAATCCTGTGCCCACTATTGGTGGAAGTTGTCATGCAATGTCAAAACTTTGTCCCAGATAAAAAAAATCTCAATTGAATTTGTTTCAAAGAGTAAACTTAAGTAGTTTAGGGTTATTTTCATACATGCTATTGTGGAATAAAGGATAATTAGCTGAGTCCACTGAAGTAGTAATATTAGAAAGTAGGTTACTTGGTATGAACTGGTATCTCATTTATACAAGGGTATGCATTCAATTAAGTATGTATTGGGGTTATGTCTTAACTAATTGCTTATGGATCTCATCTAGTTGAAGTTCTATATTTAACAAATTATTTCACCCACATGCAGATTGCATAACAAAGATGTTGGAAGGTTGAGCTGCAAACATTTTGCTAATGTGTTGCAAAAATTTACCTACAGCTATACATTTTCAGCTAGCCTCACTTTCCAATAATATATTTCAATTAGGTCTATGACACGATGTGTTCGGTACTTTGTGGATGAACTGGAAAGATGTAGGTGAGGCTGATAAGCAGAAGAAAAAATTTTTTCAACCATGCTCTGAGAGCCATTAGAAATAGGATTTTGAAGGGCAGCGTGCTTATTTTGTGAGTTTCTAAAATAGGCAGGTTCATTGAAGTTAGGAAGTTTGTAACATATTATGGACAGCTGGGTTAACTTGGGGGGTCATGTATCAACTAATTCAATTATCATACCATGAACAAAGGCAGAATATTGAAAAACTCATTTTGAGTAGTATAAAGCAGGTAATACAAAAGGTGATCGCTATAGATAAACATAACAGAAGGTGCAGAAATAATGTTAGATGACCAGTTTTCTGGTGAAAATGTCATTTCAAACAAATTTATTTCCTTGCTTCTTAAAAGCAGTGTCACTAGCATACAATCACAATGCTGGAGAACACTGAATAAGCATGAGCTTTTAAAAAGAAAAAAAAAATCACAGGGCAGACAATGGGATGGTGAACTGTTAATTTATGAAGTAGAGTCCAACAAAGTGGGAATCATATGTGGTTCCCACCATGGGGTTATCAGTTGAGGCAGGACATTGATGTGTTAATTATAATAACGGAATGGAAACATTTTAGTTGAGAAGGTACATTTTCATGTACTGGCTTTGGGCAGCTGCAGCCAAAATTCACAACTCCCAGGATTCCTCTAAGTAACACTGTCACTTCAAGTTCAGTTGTTAAGAAACCTCAAAATTAGTGACACTGACTTGAACTGCTGCAGATATATTACAATGGATGTTTTTGTTCTTTTTGTGTTTTCAGTTTTAAATAGATTCCGTGCCCAATGTGGGGCTCGAACTCACGACCCTGAGATGAAGGGTCACATGCTCTATCAACTGAGCCAGCCAGGCACTCCCCTCCCCCTGCCGCCCTCCCAACAATGGATTCTTTTGAAGGAAATTTGTTGTTTCTTTGAAAAGCATGGACCAAAGCATCTTTTAGGATTTCAATTCTTCACGTATACTGTGTCATGGGCGGCAGTTCAAAGAAAAACCAAAGCTAATATTTAAATTCTGCAGACATTCGGAAAGTGTTGAATGGAAGGAAGATGGGTGGATGGATAAAGGGTCTTAAAACTTGATTCATTAAATGTGGTGAGAGAATTTCTAGTGGGAGCTAAGGCCTAATATCTAAAACGAAATATCACAAGGGTGTATTCCTGATAGTCTAATACTAGTAGATATCTTATCAAAGCAGCTGAAATAATAAACAATCACTTATTTATATACTTATATGTATAAGAAACCTTAGGCTCACAAAAATATACATGTTTTAAAACGCAAATCTAAGGCACACAAAATACTAAAACAAGTCAATGAATCACCCTATTTTACATATTCAAGAAGCAGAAATCTACTTGTACAAGATGATGGTCTACCAATGGTATTTGTTATATACAATCCCTTCATATTCCTTTAGTTGGACTAGTCAAAAGCTTGAAACTGATACTTTGCACCATATATTATTTTAATATAAGTTACAATGAGTTTTTTTTTAGAGCTTGCTGGAACTGTTTGCTTTTGCACCAAAATTGTTGAGTGTTAGCAGTTGTGGGCTTCCTATGGCATTCCCAAGGGAGAAGCACCATTATTTAGGTTTTCCACACTCCCAAGGTATCTGACACTTTGAATGTTATAGCACCTCTGCATTTTAAATAGAATCAAGTATTTCACTGAAATTTCTTGCTCTAAACATTTTGTTTGGGCAATTCCTTTTGTTTTGCTATAAAATGAGCCAATAAGTAATGGGAAAAAATACGGGAGGGCTAATTTAAACGGAATGCCTATTTTCCTGTTACCTAGAACACAGGCAAGTATCAGAGAAGATGAGTTTTTATTTCCCTAATACTAATATGCTTAGATAAACTACTTTGGATTAGCTCTTTATGGGCAATACCATACTTAGATTACCACTCCTACTGTCTGGGATGTGTGGATGTGTGACAACAATAGGGGATTTGTTTTCACAAGATTTCTATGGGAATTTTATTCTTATTCTGTACCAAAACAAATAAGGCAATTTGGAATGGGTCGGGTTCTTGCTACTTAATTTTTATATTTTATCACCTTGAAACTTTAGAAGCATTTGACTCTTCTGAATCCTACGATGTCCCATCTCCTTTTGGAAAAACCTTTCATGAGTATTTTGAGAAAGCTGGGGTGAAAGTGAAATTAGGGCCACTGTTGCTTGATAAATCAGAAGAGACCACGCTTACTTAGTTCCAAATAAAATGTTAATCGATATTGGTGATATGCTTCCTAATCCCAATTTTAGAGAAAATTAACGATTTTTGCATGTTCTAACTATTTTATATAAGTAGCTAATATTTGCATGAGAAAGGACACATTAAAAAAAAACCATATACATGATTAGAATACATATTGCAGTTAACAAGATGGAACTCTACACAGCAAGAATAAATGATTTCTCTTGTATGCAAATATGCACAAACAATAGACAATAAGATTCTTATACTATACTATTTCAAGTTACTTTTAAAAATAGAAAGTGCTTTTAAAATATATATTTACAATTTATGAACAGCCTCCAACCATTATTAACAATAATGAATTACTTTATACAGGAGAGATATTTTGAGAGAGAAAACATTTCATTGGTTTATTTCAAAGGAATATGCCGATATTCTAGCAATGATTGGAAGATGTTGGAACGATGGCACCATGAAATAATAATGCAGCTTATTTTTAACTGTTGATGTGGGTAAGCACCAGGAGCTGTGTAGAGTTAACACTGTGTCTTGATTTTACGTCATAGCACATGAACCTGTTAAAATCCTCTAAAAATGACTCTTGTTTCATAGTAAACAGACTTAATTTAAAGCACCAAACTGAGTGATTCTATCAAGGTTAACGCCTAACCAAAACATTTCTGTATGTATTTAAAACTATAAAACTTTTATTTTTGCTTAAAATGTGCACCTTCTACCAATTGTCAAAATATAGTCACAGTTAAGAAATACCCACCCCATTTTTGTTTTTTTGTTTTGTTTTGTTTTTTTACCTCAGCCTTCAAATGGGTGAGATGAAGATACGTAAACGACAACATGACTTTCTTTTAACAGCACCTTGAAAAAATACACTGCACTAGCAAAGGCATTAAGAAGGGGGGAAAAGCCTTCAGACCCAATGGTTATAGGGTCCTGCAACATGTGTGAGAGCATAGGGGGACACGGTGACAATATTGTCATGGGTTAATGTTAACGCTTTATGAGAAGGAATTTGGTTCAATTCATTAACTTCAGGGGACAGTTCGGGACCCTCACTAGCTGCCTGGTCTTTCTGCTCTGAGGCCTTCATTTTCTTATTCTTAGCTTCTTTTGCCTCAAACTTAATTTTGTTTAGTTCAAAACCGTGTTGGGGCTTATTCAGGTTTTTGTGCTGGTAGAAAACGAGGGAGAGGCGAGTGGGGTGGTTCCGGTTCGGGTGCTCGACGGGCGTGGTGGCGTGAAGCTCCCGCCGCGCACACTCGATCAGAACCGAGCCGTGGGCAGGCGCTATGGCGACCCCACCGATGTTGGCGTCCAGGAAGATGTGCTCGCTGTCTGACCAATACTCATCGATGTGGGGCAGCTTCTCCTCCGCGGGGGACAGGGGGTCGTCGGACAGGGGGTCGTCGGACAGAGGCTCGTCGGCATCAGAATGCTGCTCGTCGTCTTCCACCAGAGAGGACGCCAGGTCATGGGGGCAGGTGGTGCAGGGGGGCTGCTGGCTTGGGTGACTGGAAGGTGGCTGTTCAGACGGACCAGTGGGCGGCTCAGAATAAACCAGGGTGTCTGCCACGGGAGCGGGCAGCGTGGGCAGAGAAACCACCTCGCCAGGCTGTGCAATTCCAGTGCATTCCCCCGCAGCTGCATTAGCACCGCTGTGTCTCGCAGAAGGCACCGTGCAGTGGGGATTGCTACTTCTTTCTGAAAACCCGTAGGGAACGGACGCATCACTCTTACAAGGAGCTGGGGTGGCTGACGCCGTCTTAGGGGACCAGGAGAAACCTGGAGGTATGTTTGCCTCTTTCAGTGGGTGAGGAATGGATGGGGTCAATGAGTAGGTTTTAGTGTTGTCCGAACCTTTGAAGATAAAATGGGGTTCAGTTTCACTTTTTATTTCAAGTTGCAAGGCTTCGGTTTTATTCCCTAAACAGAGAAAAGGACACCAAATGCGAAGTTAAGTACAAACTACTTTTGGGAACTGTCCCTAAGTAAAGTATTTTAAAGAGAAATACAAAGGATAATGTAACAAAACATCGGTGATGGCAATGTCGGCCAGTTTTGTTCTCTTGCCTTTAAGTCAAACACACAAGCAGGCATTAAAAATTGCACGTCGTCTGGTATGCTTTTTCACCCAACAATTTTCCTTCAAGAATTCTTCCCCTTGCAAATAATATAAATAAGCACAAAGATTTAGCCAGAAGGATGTCCATTGTTTGAAACAGTAAGAGATTAGAAATGACCTAGTTGGCGATGAAGTTAAATGTTAAAATCATATATTGGAACACAATGCAGGGGATAACATGGATGACCTAGAGCAGTATTTCTACCCAAAGAGATATTTAGATACACTTTATATATCGCATGATCTCACTTTCAAAAAAGTAAAAATAAAGTTAAGTTATCGAGAAAACAGCGTAACTGGGAAACTCAATTATTAGGCAACGGGAAGTCACGTTAAGAAATTTTAGGGGAAGTAAGTCATTTGTGGCCCTCAAGACCAGGTGCATGTAAGCCTTGTTTCTTTCTCACTGATTAGGAAGATCTTTATTACCACATTGGCCATTGTGGGTAATCTGTTCAAACATAACCACACAAACCTCATATCAAATGGAAACATTTTCTTGAGGACATTCTTCCTGTTTTGAGGTTCTAAAAAATTTCTGCTCGAGCAAAAGCAGCAGATTTTAGGACCAGAAATAGAAAATGTGGCCATGTTTTAAAGTAATTAACAATATAATAGCAAACACATGTAATATATTGTACCCCTGAAACTAACATAACGCAATACAACCTGGAGACAGGATAATTTTTTCTCTCTTTTTAAACATGAAAAGCTTAAAAAAGTAAATAAAATTTTAAAAAAGTAAATAAAATACAACATGGAACACTTCACGAATTTGTGGGTCATCCTTGTACAGGGGCCATGCTAATCTTCTCTGTGTTATCCCACTTTCAGTATATGTGCTGCTTAAGCCAGCACCAAGATAATTCTCACTTTTATTTTATTTTACTTTGTTTTAAAAGACTTTATTTGGGACGCCTGGGTGGCTCAGTTGGTTAAGCGGCTGCCTTCAGCTCAGAGTCCTGGGATCGAGTCCCACATCGGGCTCCTTGCTTGGCAGGGAGCCTGCTTCTCCCTCTGCCTCTGCCTGCCACTCTGTCTGCTTGTGCTCGCTCTAGCTCCTCTCTCTCTCTGACAAATAAATAAATAAATAAATAAATCTTTAAAAAAAAAAAAAAAAAAAGAGTCTCTTATTAATAAATAAATAAATAAATAAATAAAATAAAAGAATTTATTTATTTGATAGAGAGAGAGAGAGATCACAAGTAGGCAGAGAGGCAGGCAAAGGGGGAGGGAGAAGGAGGCTCCCTGCTGAGCAGAGAGCCCTATGTGGGTTTTCAAATCTGAGATGGAGGGACGCCTGGGTGGCTCAGTTGGTTGGACGACTGCCTTCGGCTCAGGTCATGATCCCGGAGTCCCGGGATCGAGTCCCGCATCAGGCTCCCAGCTCCATGGGGAGTCTGCTTCTCTCTCTGACCTTCTCCTCGCTCATGCTCTCTCTCACTGTTTCTCTCTCAAATAAATAAATAAAATCTTTAAAAAAAAAAAAAAAAAAAAAAATATGAGATGGAGAGTCTCATGCTCCACTAACTGAGCCAGCCAAGTGCCTCAGTTCTCTCTCTCTCTTTCTTTTTTTAGGGGGTTGCAGAGAGGTGGCAAAGGGAGAAAGAATCTTAAGTAGGCTCGAGTCCCAGTGAGGAGCCCGATGCACGGCTTCATCTCACAACGCTGAGATCATGACCTGAGTTGAAATCAAGAGTCAGAAGCTTAACCAACTGCGCAACCCAGGCACCCTGCCAATTCTCATTTTTTAAGAGAACTTGTACATGGAACCCAAGAGGTGGCACATTAAGAAATCTGTGGTTACATCTATTATAGAAGTTGTCAACAGAACATAAATCATGGGGAGGAAGAGTAATGAGTCTTGGGGGATTTGGGTTAGGGGAGGGAGAATAAAAAAGTAAGGAGTCTTTTATTGAAATGGATAAATCTATTTTAAAAGCTCTTATGGGGGTGCCTGGGTGGCTCAGTGGGTTAAGCCGCTGCCTTTGGCTCAGGTCATGATCTCAGGGTCCTGGGATCAAGTCCCACATCAGGCTCTCTGCTCAGCAGGGAGCCTGCTTCCTCCTCTCTCTCTGCCTGCCTCTCTGCCTACTTGTGATCTCTCTCTGTCAAATAAATAAATAAAATCTTTAAAATAAATAAATAAATAAATAAATAAATAAAATCTTAAAAAATAAGATAAAAAAAATTCTTATGGGTAAAATTATAAAAGGACAAGGGGCTATAAGCCAAATATTGTGCGGAGGACTACTAACAGGATATATGTTACTGAAAACACAGCTTGTGAAGATGCTATGAGGGAATGACAAGATGAAAATGATAGGAATGCTGTTTACAGGCAGCGTGGAACTAGGCACGGGAAGCTCTAAATAAATCAAACTAAGTATTTGTGAATGGAGCTAACAAGCAAAAAGGAATGCTAATTCTCTCTGCCTTGCCTCATCACTATCTATTTATTGAATCTTTCCTAGCATTATATAAATGTCTGCACCATCGTTTCTCTCATCTTACAAAACGCAAAATAAGCCAACTCTCCTTGCAGCAGGAACAACAACAACAATAAAAACTAAGGTTAAGGAATACCCTGTAACTCTAATGTGGAGTTTCAGTATAAATTCAAGCTGTATTTTTTTCTTTAGAATCCCCGGAGAGATGGCTGAATTTATATACTGGGCAGGATTATATCAGATGAGCCTAGAACATCCTGTCGGAACAGAAGCTAAGGAAGCTCTCAAAAACAACTGGGGTCATGACAAAAAGTTCAGAAGCCAGCATGATGGGTTTCTACTGATGAAAGATGGGACAATTGAAGGATATTTGGTTTCAATTTGAGGATTTTTTTCTTTTAGGGTTTATTTGTTTTTTTTTTTTTAAGATTTTATTTATTAATTTGGCAGAGAGAGATAGAGAGGGAACACAAGCAGTGGATGCGGGAGAGGGAGAGGGAGAAGCAGGCTTCCCACTGAGCAGGGAGCCAGATATGGGGCTCGATCCCAGGACCCTGGGATCATGACCTGAGCCGAAGGCAGACAACTGAGCGCTCAGGCACTCCTCAATTTGAGGACTTTAAAAAGCATTTTCATATTTAATTGGGGGGAAAATAACCCTATATAATGTGCACTGAAATATAAATTATAAATAATAATTAACTATAAATACTGCCAATAAAATAACAAAAAAATAAAAAACACGAGATCAAAATGATACTAAATGAAAAAGAAATTGAACACACTGGAAGATGCCTAGAAATTAACTTGTATTCTGAAAAGTGGAGAGTAAAGTCAAATTGCCAAGCACTTATTCTAATTTCTCAATATGACCCGCACCTCAGAGTTAATAAGTTCTTGGTAAGGACAGTATTTCTTTCTTTTTTTTTTTTTTTTTAAAGATTTTATTTATTTATTCGACAGGTAGAGATCACAAGTAGGCAGAGAGGCAGGCAGAGAGAGAGAGAGGAGGAAGCAGGCTCCCCGCTGAGCAGAGAGCCCGACGTGGGGCTCGATCCCATGACCCTGGGATCATGACCGGAGCCGAAGGCAGAGGCTTTAACCCACTGAGCCACCCAGGCGCCCCAGGACAGTATTTCTTTTTAAGAGATCGCCTAACAAATGGATAAAGAACGGTAGACTGTGTTACTCCTGATGGAATAAAGAATATAGAACATTATAGTAAGTGTTTCTAAAACCATCAGGTAAAAAGCTCCTAGGGAACATTATAATCAGTGAATCACGTTGACAACCCCTGTACCATGAATCTGCTTTAACATCACAAAAAGAGATACCATCAGATAATGTGTTTCCTGATGTAAAAAAAACCAAGAGTGGTTTAGTGGGTTAAGCCTCTGCCTTCGGCTCAAGTCATGATCCCGGGGTCCTGGGATGGAGCCCCACATCAGGCTTCTGCTCAGCAGGGAGCCTGCTTCCTCCACCCCTCTGCCTGCCTCACTGCCTACTTGTGATCTCTCCCTGTCAAATAAATAAATAAATAATCTTTAAATTAAAAAAATAAAATTAAAAAACAAAAAACAAAACAACAACAACAAAAAGAATAGAGTGTAGAAATGAGCCAGTGTCCATGCCACAGCAATTGTTTTTTTGTTTTCTGGTTTGTTGTTTTTGCTTTGGTGAGCTCTACATCCAACATGGGGTTCCACTCGCCATCTTGTCCAAGATCGAGTCATTCGCTCTATCTACTGAGCCAGCCAGGTGTCCCCATAGTTAAGTGTTTTTATTTTGTTTTTTTAATTAATTTATTTATTTTAAGGAATGCTTCATGAATTTGCGTGCCATCCTTGCACAGGGGCCATGTTAATCTTCTCTGTATCGTTCCAATTTTAGTATATGTGCTGCTGAAGTGAGCAAAGAGTTAAGAGTTTTAAAAACTGAAGCTGAATTTGTCTCCATAGGATAATGGTTTCTGATATATGTAAAAAAGAAAAAAGAAGGAAAAATAGGAAAAGCAAGCTTTAAATTAAAAAAGGTATAGGAGACATATCAACAAACTGGAATGTGTGACCTTGTTTGGATACTGATTTAAACATACCAAATGTCAAAGAAAAATCATTTAGGAGACAGACGGAGCAGTGTGAGCACTGATTGGTATTAAGGCATTATTTGATTTATTTGTTTTGGGTATTGTGGTTCTTATCATTCCTTATCTTTTAGTGACACATACTGATGAGGTAATTGATAATATGATGAGAATTCTGCAATTTGTTTAAAGATTTTTTCCCCTTAATTTATTTGTCAAAGAGAGCACAAGCAGGCAGAGTGGCAGACAGAGGCAGACAGAGAAGCAAGCAGGCTTCCCACTGAGCAAGAAGCCTGACTCAGGACTTGATCCCAGGATGCTGGGATCATGACCGGAGCCAAAGACAGCTGCTTAACCAACTGAGCCACCAGGTGTCCCAACTTCTGCAATTTGTTATAAAAAATTTCGAAGGGGTGGCGCCTGGATAAGGATATAGATGAAATAAGAATTATTCTGTATTAAAAATGTTGGGGCGCCTGGGTGGCTCAGTGGGTTGAGCCTCTGCCTTCGGCTCAGGTCATGATCTTGGGGTCCTGGGATCGAGCCCCACATCAGGGCAGGGAGCCTGCCTCCCCGCTTTCACTCTGCCTGCCTCTCTGCCTACTTGTGATCTCTGTCCAATAAATAAAATCTTAAAAAAAAAAAAAAAAAGAAAGAAATTGACATGTCCAAAAGTGAGCTTCTGATTTCCCTCTGTATCTTTCCAAATCTATCCCTTTCTCCCCTTTTCTCATGACCTTCGGTGATTTCCCCATCTTTCCAAGTCCTTCAGACCAACATCAGGATAAACACATACACTTCTTTTTTTGTCTACATTCCAGATTTATAAGACATCTTGTTGACTCTACCTTGAAAACATCCAGAACCAGACATTTCTCATGTTCTTCTCATTAGCCAATTTGGTCCAAGCTCCATCACCTCTCTCCTGAGCTGTTAGAATGGCCTCTATACCATCACCCTACTGTTTGTTCTCTGCCTACTGTTTTCTGGTTTCAACCCAGTGAGCAGAATGTTAGGTTTCAGTCAGGTTATAGTCCTTCTCTGCCTTTTTTAAAAATTTCATTTTTATGTAATCTCTATACCCAATGTGGGCTTGAACTGAAAACCCTGAGACCGAGAGTCACATGCTCCACCAAATAAACCAGCCAGGTGCTCCAGCCCTTCTAGATTCTGAGATATCCAATAACGTTCCTTTCCCTCAACAGCAGTCAACGAAGCCTGAGATGAGCCGCTCGGACACCCTCTTCCCCCTCTGATCTACTTCCTGCTCTTCCCATTTCCTGCTCCGCGTCAGCCACACTGGCCTCCTTGCTTGCCTCAAGTGTTCCAGGCAAATTCTTCCCTCCTAACCTTTACATCTGCCATTTACTCTGCCTGGAATGCTATTTCTCCAAATATAATTCACTCATAATGTTCATTGCTTTGAGGTCTTGACTCTAATTCCTCATTCTCAGCAAATGACTCTCTAACAAACATATTCAACTGGTTTGCTTGCACAGCACTCCCTCTAATCTTTCACCGATACATTCCCAACACCCCCAACCACACAAAGGGGTGCTCGGTAATACCTGCTGACTGCCTCACTTAAATTGATGCTAAACTTCACTGAGGAAGACTTCAAGGAAGCGATCACATATGCCAAGGAGGAGGACTAAGGCTTCCAAACAGATGGGGAACATATAATAAAAACATGTTTTTTAAAACAAAACAAAACAAACACCATAACTAGAAAAAAATACCAAGAAATAAGGAGGGGCCACTTTCTTGTTGACTCTGAGTTTTGGCCAGTACAGAGAAATTGCGTATGTGAAAGTAGTCAGTATCTTATTTTAAACTCTAAAACAACCTCTATTAAAAACCAAGGAGCTTAAAAATAACTGTCTAACTGAATTGATATCTGATCTTAGGTTAGGTTCTTTTTTTCTTTCTTTTTTCCCCAGAATGCCTCATGCCTAGGAGAGCGGCAAAGATAAAAGAGAGAGGAAATGAAGTGTAAAGGCAAGTTCCAACCCTCTGGCCAATGGGAGTTGTGCACAGAAACTAAGGAGCATCCACAGGCCTCACCTAAAAGCGGCAGCGATGAAGCCTTGCTACTGTTTGTTGTCCCGTGATTCTTGCGCTTGATCCGAGGAATGAATTTCTTCTCCACAGCTCTTATCTTATGTGCGAGAACTTCTGTCATCATTGCTGCCCTCTTCTTCCCAGAACGAGGAACTGGCTGGGTAAAACGTGTTCTTTTTTTACGGCGGGGAGCAAGCACCTCAATGGCCCCAGACTGGATCTTGGCTTCCATTCCTTCGCTAGAGCCAAACTCATCTGTGTCTGAGAGTTTGTAGAGCGGTAGAACGTGGAGTTGCTCATCCTGAGGGATAACCCCCAAGGAGCGGTTATCTTCTCTTGTTAAAGTACAAACCTGACAGAAAGAAAACATGAAATAGGTCCTGCAATTCATCACAGTCATTTCTACCTTCTAACTGTTGCCATTGTCAAAAGGGTCTGTAGTCCCATTCTGTTTTCCAGTGGGTTACTGCTGGTATAGTGATTTTGGATAAAGAATACATATTAAGTCACTCAACAAGCTTCAATTCTAGGAATTTATCAACTGTTTGTAAGAAGACCAGTATAATTTTGAGTTGATCTTATAAGTCAATGGTATTATATACATTTATGCATTTTATAGTACTTTTTAAGTAAACTCTAGCCCCAGTGTGGGGCTCAAACTCACAACACCAAGGTCAAGTCACATGCTATTCCAACTGGCCAGTCATGCAGCCCCAAACTCCTATATTTTAAACATTAGGCCTTTTGTTACATTCCATTTTACTTCATTGCCTAAGTTAGGGAATATCTACTGGACTGTCCATAGCATTCATATAAAATATTAAGTATTAAGAAGATATTATTTTAGCCTATGTATTTCCCTATTTCTTAAATAATGTCTCATTCTTTGTGTAGAGGGGGTTTAATTATGAAGAATTTTCTAATTTGCTGTTTTCCTTTAGGATTTCTTCACTTCTGCTTATAAGTGGAATTTATCTATAGATTATATAGATTTTTTTTCCCCCGCATTTCCCCCCATGTCAGGGTGATTTTTCTCTTCACTAAATGAATGGAAGAGATATTAATGAAATAAAAGGAGCACAAGAGATTTCTCTCTCCAGCAGGACTTATATTCTAATAGCTTTATTTTTAAATTTGACTTTTTATTCTTTTTAAAAATTACTTATTTTTAAAAATTTGAATAGTTTTAAAAAATTGAACATTTCATTTTGATAAATTTTCTCTTTCTGTTTCATGTTGCTTCTCTTCTGGCTAGGAACGTGCCAGTAAGTTACCCACCTTTCTTTTGCATGTGAATGAGACATCTGAGGAAAATTCTGTCTTGAAATATAACCTACCTCAGTCCTCCTGACTTTAAAAGTTATTTTTATTCATTGTAGAGAATTAAACTACAGAACTACATACAGAAAATTCCTGACTTGATACCTAATATTCACATTTTTCTTCATAGATTAGTATCTTAGTGGTAATTAATTTTCAAGGGGGATTCAAGAGCCAACAAAAATATATCCAATGGTTTCATTATTTTTATTAAAAACATTTCTCCTAGAGCTAAGGGCTCTTTCTACGATGCTAGAAGAAATAAAACTGCCTGATTGTAAGGTCAATAGACTTGATGAATATAGACGGGAAAGTAAGATAAAGTTTTAAAAATCACGATATTTTCTCAATATTTATGATCACGTTTACCAGCGAGACTTGAAATACTGAATTACCTTGGGTATTATCAGTAATTTTAAAGTAACTGTGTTAAAAAGTAGACTCTTCCACCAATAAATGTTTATTTTAATCAGTTTATTTGTTCGCAGGGGGACTTAGAAGGCAACAAGGAGTAGATATGAGGAGCATAATGAGAAGGACGGAGGCAGCAGGGAGGGTGAAAAGGGAACTGCAGCCTCATTTGAAGAATTCAGGGTTTCAGAGATGGGGAGATTTGGAGTTCTGTCAGGTTCCGGGAACGAGCCTCCCAGCATGAAGGAGAGCAGTGGAGAAGAGGCAGCAGAGTAATGCACAAGGAGAAGCACGAGAGAAGTGGAACCAAAATTTAGTTTGATTCTGAACCTAATTCAGCCTGAGCACAGATAGTCTGTAAGGAAGCAAATCAGGTAAAATGTACTAGCCAAGCAATGACAATGAACCACGCTCTGGCAAAGATTCACCCGGACAGATTATAATATTTCAGCATCTGAAAATAACACTGATGGGTCAAACACTACAATCAACAAGAGTGGAGAAGAAAGATTAAGAAAAATGAAAAAAAAAGGGGGGGGCTCCTTAATCTATCATTCCTAGACTTTATTGGCCAGACAACAAAGGACTGGAAGCAAATCCATTCCACTTACAAAAGGACTATTGCATGATTCTCCCCAGTATCTTTCAACTAACTGAAACATCTCTTGATTGACTTCATGCTATGGACATTTAATTCTTTTCATGTCTGTAAGCCTAACTCTGCACAGCTCAATGCAAATATTTCTGACAATGCTGGCATATTAACGTAACTTTATACATATATACTGGCACTAAGAACAAACACACACCAAAAAGATGATATGTTTGGCATAGTTCCTTCACAACAACCCTGAAGTGCACAGAAGGCAAAAAACAAAAACAAAAAACTCTAAGTTGTTTAACTTCCTACCTACCAGTTTGATGGCACAGAACTGTACTCCTGCCTCCTAGCAACCACACCACAATGATCCAAGACTTTCAACAAAATATCTAAGGCCAGTTCTGTAACTTTGTGCAAGTATATCAACAATAACTTAATAGCACTGATATTACACAGTATGTGGCGCAGAACATAGAACAGGATTTTTAACAATCATCCTATTTCAGGAGCTCAGCCTAAGCACACAGCTATGGACCTTCTAGGATCAAAAGCCACCCAGGTACATACCACAGTGCTTCCATTATTCATGTTGTGAATGTCCCTATGAGGATGGGCACAGAAGTCGAGGCAAGCGGTGACTCCAGAGAAAGGACGCCCTTCTTTGCTACCAAGCCGACATTCTCGGGCCACATGTTCGTATTCTACCTAAAGAGAGAAATGTACGACGCAGTTTTAACAGCCAGAAAGAATCACCTTCAGTAAAGAGTAAAAATCACTTCCTGACCATGTATTTAAA
This sequence comes from Mustela erminea, assembly GCF_009829155.1. Taxonomy (NCBI): domain Eukaryota; kingdom Metazoa; phylum Chordata; class Mammalia; order Carnivora; family Mustelidae; genus Mustela; species Mustela erminea. Next base: position 35,325,321 of record NC_045627.1, on the reverse strand, counting down.
CTAATTCTATGTTTTAAGTCAGAGATTTTTGACTGTAGTGTGATAAAATAGATGGGCAGTTCAGTAACATTCAGGAGGAAGAGTATGGAAGGACATCAGGTAAAATGACAATGACTGGCTGTGACTGATGGCAAGGCTGACGACAGCACCCGTTAGAGATGCATATGTGAGCAGAGTAAGCCTAAATTATCCCAGGAGGAACAGAGACTACTATAGTGCATGAAGCACATGTGATGTTTCAATGTCTATGAAAAGTAGCTAAACTTATATACGTATGTTCATGAGTCAATATAGAAACTGAATTTATAACTCTCTTTAAAACCAAAGGTTAGCAATTAACAGAGAGCATGTTATTCATGATAACAGAAATAAAGATCTAAGAAATCTAGATTTCTGGTTATGTCTAAAATGAACAGATCATTAACACTAATTTTCTACTTGTGATGACTGCATACAAATATGTCTTCCAAAACGACTGCCACAATGAGGTTAGGTAATATTTCAATCCGTTTACAAAGTAAGGATTATGTTGTGTATGTCGTGGTAACACTTAAGATCTCTTAAAAGTTTCTAAGTTTATGATATGGTACTGTAAATCATAGTCCCCACACTGTGCGACAGATGCCCAAATATTATTTATCTTATGGCTGGAAGATTGTACCCCCAACCATCATCTCCTCATTTCCCACACCCCTCATTTCTTTTCTTTTCTTTTCTTTTTTAAAGATTTCATTTATTTATCGGGGGGGGGGAGAGAGCAAGCACAGGCAGACAGAATGGCAGGCAGAGGCAGAGGGAGAAGCAGGCTCCCTGCCGAGCAAGGAGCCCGATGTGGGACTCGATCCCAGGACGCTGGGATCATGACCTGAGCCGAAGGCAGCTGCTTAACCAACTGAGCAACCCAGGCGTCCCTCTCATTTATTTTCTTGATAATGTCCTTTGAAGCACAGAAATTTAGAAATTTTGACAACCTAGTTTTTCCTTATTTTTATTTTTGGATGGCCTAGCACTAGTATATAGAAAAAACAATGACTTTGCCTATTGATCTTATATCCTGAAACCCTGCTAAACTCATTTATTAGCAGTAATAGTGAGTGCGTGTGTATGTGTATCCCTCAGTAGTTTCCACACATAGGATCATACCATTGGCTAGTAGAGATCATTTTATCTCCTTTTTGACTCTGAATTTGTTCAACTTGTTCTTATTTATTTATTTGACAGAGAGGGGGCAGGAGGGAAATACAAGCAGGGGGAGTGAAAGAGGGAGAAGCAGGCTTCCTGCAGGGCAGGGAGCCCCATGTGAGGCTTGATCCTGCATTGTTATGTGGGATCCTGCAGGGATCATGACCTGAGCCAAAGGCAGATGCTCAATGACTGAGCCCTTCAGACACCCCTCTTCAACTTGTTTTTAACAGAATCTCTTGCAAAATGTTAAAAGAAATGGCGAGTAGATACTGTCTTGTTCCAGATATTAAGCAAAAAAATTTTTAGTCCTTTTTTGGTAATTACGATATTATCCGTGGGTTTTTGTAAATATCCTTTATTAGGCCAAGGCAATTCCTTTCTATTGCTATTTTGTTAACTACTTTTATCATGAAGGTGTTGGGTTTTGTTAAATGTGTTCTATCTCTAGGGAGAACATGTGGTTTTTGTCATCTGTTCTATTAATGTAGTTAGTATACTACACTGATTTTCTTGCACTGAACCAATCATACATTCCTGTTTTAGAAATTATATTTCTAGAATTAATCAATTCTGTTACTCTGCAGTTTTAATTCAATTGTCATAACAGGAAGTCTTTTAAAAACAGGCTAGATAATTTTTTTACTCTTTAAAAAAAATATTTTTAAAGTAATATCGACACCCAACATTGGCCTCCAAGTCATGACTCTGAGGTCAAGAGTCACATCACATGCTCTACCCACTAGCCAGCCAGACACATCCAGGCTGGATCATTTTTAAGCTGTTCTGTAAAAATAGATATACACTGAAGTTCAAATCTGAAGCTTTCCTATGAAGCCATTTCCTATATGGCTTATATAGAAATTTCAACCACATTTAAGCTCGTGCACTGCATACACGGTCCCCAAACATACCTGGTTTTGATAAGCAACAGGAGCATACTGCTTATAAATTGGAGCTAATCGTGTAGCCAAACTCTGTAAATTATCTTCAAGGTTTTTCTCCTACAGGAAAAGACAGTCCATGAAAGTTGTTTCATAATGACATGAGTCTTAGGTATGAAAACGAATCATCAATCATTGCCGATGTGCAGTTGACGTAAGACTCATACTTACCCTAGTAAAAGAGCTATCACAGAAAATCACATGGGTTGTTTCTTAAAAAACCTGAACTACTGGTCATTGTTATGCTTTAATTTAGTTTTTGAAATTCAAGTTCTATGTTATAAGTAGTTAGAAATCTAAATGGTATTAGAGGAAAAGTGCTCACGTTGCTAAAGAGAAGAACCCACCCCACGTTGTATTTATTCAGTTGTACTGGCACCTGGAGTAAATCAAGACAGGGTTCCTAGTGGCAAGAGGAGATGTTGACACAGTGCAACATCTGTATAACCAAAGTTTCTGTAACAACAAACATAAGGTGCATACTACGAATAAGGTCCTGTGCTGACAGCTTCAAATATGGGTAAGTGGGCAACTGTTTGTCTAGAACTAATGGCTTCTTTTTCACATTATAATGGCCACAAACTGAGGAGAACACAGTGGGACACCATGAAAAGAGTCTGGATTGCTACTCATAGTAGAAACATGTAAGACCTTTTTTCCCAAGGGGAACAGGCATGACAAATGTCTCTATTCAAAATGTCACTGAAGTTTCAGGTTAGGTCATGATCTCAAGGTTGTGAGTTTGAGCCCCAAGTTGGGATCCAATCTTAGAGCTAAGAAAGTTTGATACTCTCCCCTACCCTGCTCATGCTCTCTGTTTCCTTCTCTAAACTAGATAAATAAAATCTTAAAAAAAAAAAAATCATTGAAGATAGTATAACATATGCAGCAGATAAGGTAGGCTTCCGAAACAATAGTTGAAAGACCACTGTGATAATTTTTGAGAGAGGACTATATCCTAAATCAAACTGAGAAATGATCAGTCACATCTAAAGGAAGACTATCGAAGGGGAATTGAGAGTAAGGATGAAGAGACTTAAGAAAGTTCCACACTTCTGCTTTATTTGAGATTTAGTGGATGTCAAGAACATAAGTAAGACCTTGATGTGGATGAGTTCACTTCTAATATGCATCAGATTATTAATAAAACCAAAGCCACACACAGTGTAGACATAGGAAGTTAATCCTTGAGTGCACTTAACAAACCCCAATTTGGGCAACTGTAAAGGATCAGTGATAACCCTTTTGGTTTCTTAGTAATTTAGGTTGATGCTTGCATTGAAAAAGAAATTGATGTATATCAGGTCTATATACAGATTACTGGGTTCCTTTTATCTGTCTTATGTATTTGCTGAATACAGTTTCATATAGTTAAGAAACACTTCCTGGCTACACTCACCCATTAATTATTTCATTTATTTGAGGAAAACTTATAATTGTGATTTAAGTACCTACTGAAAAGATTTTGATTATGTTTTCTTTTCTCCTTTTTTTTTTTTTTTAAAGATTATTTATTTATTTATTTATTTGACAGACAGAGGCCACAAGTAGGCAGAGAGGCAGGCAGAGACAGAGAGAGGGAAGCAGGCTCCCTGCTGAGCAGAGAGCCCCACGTGGGGCTCGATCCCAGGACCCTGGGATCATGACCTGAGCCGAAGGCAGAGGCTTTAACCCACTGAGTCACCCAGGCGCCCCTTGATTATAATTTCTAATACCTGAAATATTTAGCTGAGTAAGTAATTGTGTTTCACTGCTAGGAGATTATGAACCGTCTGGTATCAGAAGTCAGACTGAGTAATCGGTCATCATGAAATACCTCATTTACAGTATAGAAATGATAAAATACAGTAGGCACATAGAAAAAAATAAAGCTTGTATAGCTGAGCACTGGTATCATCTTACAAATTTAAGTCTCATTAAACAATGTAAAAATTTTGATTTTTTAATTGTTTCATTAGAACAAACGTGTGTGTCAGATATAGAGGTTTCTTCTTATCAGATATCAACCTACTGGGGCTCAAGCGTACATTCCTCTGCTTTTCTCCTCCTATACCTGATGCCTAGGACTGTCATATATCCACATCTGGACCACAAATCAAACAAGTATTAGATTCTTCTCTTTTTTCTTGTTTAAGACTTACTTATTTGAGAGAGATAGAGAACGTGAATGGGTGGGGGGAAGAGGCAGAAGAGAGACTTTCCAGCAGACTCCCCACTGATTGTGGAACCCAACATGGGTTTCAGTTTCCAGACCCATGAGATCAGGACCTGAGCCAAAACTAAGAGTCCAGCACTCTACCTACTGAGCCACCCAAGTGTCCCCAGATTACTATTACTGACCTGACATTCCCACTTGGATTTTATAGAAATCTCTCATCTAGTGGCTCCAAAATGAACCTATAGAAACTGGGTTCTATTTCCATGTACCTTACCTTGAGCAATGTCACTACCATCTAGTAATTAAAACCGGTCCAGACTAACCACTGCTCACACTTTCCTCTGTCACAATCATATTCCAAGTCACAATTATCCCTTCACTCAACTATTCTTAAAGCTAGCTCATCTTGCTAAACACCCTTTTCACTACCTCCAAACCATTATTCAAAGAGCAACCAGAGAGATTTCTTTCAAAGACAAGTATAATTGTATCACTTTCATTAAAACCCTTCAATGATCTTCCAAAATGTTTGACATCCCATACAAGGCCAATGTTTTCACCTTACTCTCCCTTGCCTGCTCTGAGCTTCATTCTGGCCTTCTGTCAGTTTCTGTAATGAGAAATTCTTCTTTTTATTATGTTATAAGCACTATATAGATGTTATTCAATATTTAAAATGATCATCAACAAAAATTGAACTAATACTTAGTAATTATGTAACATTCTGTTGTAGGATAAAAATTTAACAGTCATGTCAATATTACTAATATATTTATATACTGGTAGTTTTATCATAATATATGGAAAGAAAACTGATTAATTTTAATTTTAAGGGAGAAGGAGATCACATTATTAGGCGTTATTATGGTTGAACATAGTAGCACCTTTCCATGATTAGGTGTTTTATATGTCCGCTACTAAATTTTTAAAGTCTTCTTCCTAAAGGTCTCACATACTTTCCTTTTTTTTTTGTTTTTAATGTAAGCTCCACGCCCAATGTGGGGCTTGAACTCACGGCCCCGAGATCAAGAGTCACACAATCTACTGACTGAGACAGTCAGGCGCCCCGAACATACTTAATAGATTTCTTCCAAGGCCCTTGATCAGCAAATGATAGTTCTTTCTGGAATCATTTCCTTGCTTAATTATAGTAGATGAGAACTCAAGAACATGCTAAATAATTCTGATTATCTCTGGAAAGGGATCATTATTAATTCTGAGTTTCTTGAGAGATGTTATATTCATTGTATTATAGGAATAGTTAGATTCATTCCTGTTTTATTTGTGTTTCCTATTTATCTTGCAGTCTAACGATTTTTAAAAATCCTCTCAGATTGTCTTCTTTTTAAAGATTTTTCCCCCACAACTACTTCAAAATGTAAAAATTCTATTTCTATTAATCTAAAAAAATCTTAAAAATACACTTTCAAATATATGTTTTTCTGATGACACCTAGAGCAGTGTTTTCCAAGCTGTGGGTCATGACTCATTCATGGGCCAAGAAATCAGTTTAGTAGGTAACAACTAACATTTAAAAAAAGACAAATGAAATTTTATAAAAAATATTATAGTGAATCATAATGAACCTCAGCAATAACTAGAATGGATATTAATTTTTAAATATTTTAATGTCTTCTCTTGCATAGAAGATGAAGTATTATCTTCTGATATTTTATTTGAACTATTTGCTTGCATATACCTATTGTACAGCAGTTTGTAATATAAAATATTTTTTATTCTTGGTCACAGCTCAAAGTTTGAAAAACACTGATCTTAGTATCTAAATTCTCCCCACTCCAAACAAAGAATAAAACATTACCACACTTAGTTCCTATAGGTGCCCCACCCCCTCCCAGTGCCTACCCACCCTTGAGTTGATAAGAGTATGGAATTATACTTATCGGTTGTTATTTTAATTAAAAAAATGTAAGTACTCAACTTATTTAAACTTAACAGTAAGGTTGACTAATTTCTTTGCTCACCATGGCCTCGTGTCCCGGACAGATTGGTTCCGGTTTCATATATCTTCTTTCTGGATTACGTCCTTTAGTAATTCTTTCATAGTAGTTCTGTGGGTAGTAAACTTTCTGAGTCTTTGAAATGTTGGCAAATGGCTTTATTTATTTTTCCTACTTTGGCTGGGTATAAAATTCTAGGTTCTTTTAACAATGACTTTCTTGGGGGTTAGGGGAGAGGAGGAGGGAACCAGGGACAGTTGGAATTTGGGTTGGTAGTTAAAGGCTTTACCTAATTTATTGAGAATTTTAAACTATTTACTTATATAGAGAGTCTTGGGTTTTTTACACTATTTTAAAATATTTCATTGTTTTACTATTTAGAAAATATTTTAAGGGATGTACTTATAAATTCATTGTGTAATTGCAAAGTAAAAAAAGGACACTTACGTGCAAGGGAGAGCTTGGATCAATTCTAAATCTTCTAGGGCTTGGGCTTCTACCAAATTTACATCCATTGAAATACATACTCCATGAACAGCCGAAAGAGAATGAAGCTCCACAGGTCTCTGGATCAATTCCTTGACATGTACAGGTACGACTGTAGGATGAGAATTGCAAGGGGATGAACTGACAAAGCGAGGCCAATACCTCAGACAGAACATTTCCGATTCCTGTAATTTTAGAAGTATAGATGACCAATGAACTGATTTTAATGTATCTATTTTGTTACTTATTTTATCGTAAGTAGTGTCAGCAACACAAAGCCAACTGCCCTTGATATAAGCAAGTATTTAACTAAAATGTTCATTCAAGATTGTAAATCCAAAGAAACAGCAATAAACTATACAGAAATACACACAGCCCTCTTTGACTTGGATATGCCTGAGAGGAAATAAACAGTCTGCATTTTACTTTATCGTATTAAGAGAGAATCTTTAAAAAAAAAAAAAAAAAAAAAGCAATGAGAGAATCTTAAAATAGGCTCCACGCTCACTGCAGAGCCTGACCCAGGGCTTGATCTGATCCGAGCTGAAAATGAAAAGAAGAGTCAGCTGCTTAACCAACTGAGCCACCCACTTTGGTGCCCCAAAGTGTCTGCATTTTATATTCTTGATGTGTGTCCCTATTAGAAATGAAAATGAGGGGTGCCTGGGTGGCTCAGTGGGTTAAAGCCTCTGCCTTCGACTCAGGTCATGATCCCAGGGTCCTGGGATCAAGCCCCATGTCGAGCTCTCTGCTCAGCAGGGAGCCTACTTCCTCCTCTCTCTCTGCCTGCCTCTCTGACTAGTTGCAATCTCTATCAAATAAATAAATAATATCTTAAAAAAAAAAGATTAAAAAAGGAAAAATGGAACTGAAAGCTTGTTTCATTCAGTAACTTGGTTATTTTAGCACATTGGGGGCATTTCTGAGGCCCTAACATGTACCCAATAGTAAGAATGACAATGATTAAAATATTCATGCAAAGATATGAAATCAAGGAAGTGACATACACTCTTGGGGTTTCTAACTGCATAATACTTGAAACTTCTAATAGTATGAATATGATACTTAATGGAATGATTAAAAACAAGGAAAAAAAAGTTAAAAAAGTCAGTAAATGAAAAGTATATAGAAATTTTGAGATCAAAACTAGTAGTATTTTTTAATTGTAAAATTCAAGGAAATAGGGGCACCGGGGTGGCTCGGTGGGTTAAGCCTCTGCCTTCAGCTCAGGTCATGATCTCAGGGTCCTGGGATCGAGCCCCACATCGGGCTCTCTGCTCAGCAGGGAGCCTGCTTCCCCCACTCTGCTTGCCTCTCTGCCTACTTGCGATCTCTCTGTCAAATGGATGAATAAAATCTTAAAAAAAAAAAGAAGTCAAGAAAATACCTAATACTAAGATAACACTGACTATGAAAAGAAAAATAAATAATACATATATGTTATTAAAATGATACATGGGCTGGGGCGCCTGGATGGCTCAGTGGGTTAAGCCTCTGCCTTCAGCTCAGTCATGATCTCAGGATCCTGGGATGGAACCCTGCAGCGGGCTCTCTGCTCAGCAGGGAGCCTGCTTCCCCCTCTCTCTCTGCCTGCCTCTCTGCCTACTTGTGATCTCTCTGTCAAATAAATAAAATCTTCCAAAAAAAAAAAGTTTAAAATAAAATAAAATGATACATGGGAAGAAAAATGTAGTTTAAATAATAGCTGATAGTTATTCAAACAATGAAATACATAAGAAATGTACAGGATTGTGAGAAGTAAAAGTGCTTTTGCAGAATATCTGAAATAGTCAACATCACTAATAATAGGACAAATGAACTAAAAATAGGTCTTAATATTATGGACAAAACGCAGTCTACCAGTAATTCCTCAATTGAATTTAATTAGAAAGAAACAATCAGACAAACAAATACTAAGCAATGGTCCGTAAAATTAGGCCTTCAAAAAAGTCAATGCATGTCAAAGCCCAGGAGCTCAGTTAGTTAAGCATCTGACTCTTGATTTCTGCTGGGTCAAGATCTCAGCACTCAGTGGGGAGTTGAGATTCTCTCCCTGTGCCCCTCCCCATGCTCTCTCAAATCAATAAAAACACCTTAAAACACCTAAAAAAAAAAAAATCAGTGCCAAGAAAGACCAGGCAAGAGATAAGAATCAAGAGACCATCCAAGCAGGGGGAGCGCATTGGGAGAGAAGCAGACTCCCCACTGAGCAGGGAGCCCAACGCAGGGCTTGGTCCCAGGACCCTAGGATCATGACCTGAGCAGAAGGCAGACATTTAACTGACTAAGCCACCAGGTGCCCCTGTAAAGTACATAACTGGAAAATATTCAGATACATTAGATAATAACATTTTAACGAATTTTGTTATTTTGATAATTTGACTGGTGTTATGTAAGTGAATGTCCTCATTCTTAGAATATACCATCTGAAGTATTATTTACAGGAAAAAGGCATAAAGCTTGCAACCACCTAACAATCCAGAGTGAAAAAACTTTTAAAAATCGACAGTAATATATATGTTTGTGTGTATGTATGGCTTTGTATATAAATGCAAATGTTATAAACTTAGTGATGATGAGATCTATGAGAGGTATAAAAGTGTTCACTGAAGGATTCTTGCATATATTCTATCAGTAAGAATATTTATTTATTTTATTTATTTCTTAACTAGACTCCACACCCAGTATGGGACTTGAACTCACAACCCTGAGATCAGTAGTCACATGCTCTACTGATTGACGAACCAGTCTGGAACCCTTGCAAGAATCTTTAAAAACAAAAACAAAAACATAAAGATATGCTGGAGGCATCCCTGACTGGTTCAGTCAGTAGAGCCTAAGACTTTATTTTGGGGTCATGAGACTGAACCCCACATTGGGTATAGAGATTACTTAAAAATTAAAAAGGTATGGGGGCGCCTGGGTGGCTCAGTGGGTTAAGCCTCTGCCTTCGGCTCAGGTCATGGTCTCAGGGTCCTGGGATCAAGCCCCACATTTGGTTCTCTGCTCAGCAGGGAGCCTGCTTCCCCCACCCCCGCCTGCCTTTCTGCCTACTTGTATCTCTCTCTCTCTCTGTCAAATAAATAAATAAATAAATAAATAGGTGTGCTAGATCTACATTGAGTGAAATAGAATAAAACTCATGTTGTTGGATTCTTGGGAAGATTAAACAAGACTATATATATATATCCTTCAAAGCAGAGTCTTCATACAAGAGTTATTATGATAACTGAATCTACATACAAAAGAACTAGCAGACATTAAAAATAGCTTGTATATTATTAGCATTGTAAAGATAAGGGGAGTGTAATGAAATCATGATATAAGCAATAAAGGAATTCTCTTAAAGGTATACAAATTAATTGTGTGGTGATCAGAAAGGGGGCAATATATATTATGTTTATATTTTATATATATAATGATATTTCTGTGTTTAAAGATTTTTAATTTTTCTGGCAAAGATTTTATTTATTTATCTATTAATTTATTTTAGAAAGAGAGAGACACACACAGAAAGAGAGCAAGCATAAGCAGGGGAAGGGTTAGAGGGAGGAGAGAATCTCAAGCAGGGTCCATGTTCCGTGTGGAGCCCAATGCAGGCCTTGATCTCATGACTTGACCTGGAAGAGTCGGACGCTTAACCTACTGAGCAACTCAGGCACCCAAGAAGATTTTTGTATTTTCAGTAATCTCTACATTGACCACGTGGCTTGAACTCAGAACCCAAGATCAAGAGTTGCACACTCCACCAACTGAGCCAGCCAGGCACCCCAGTATAATGAGATTTCTTTTAAAAAAAGAGAGACATGTATGAAGAAAACACCACAAAACAATCCTGAAGGACACAAAAGCAAACTTGAACAAATGGAAAGAAAAACCATGTTATGGGATAGGAAGATTCAATATCATAGTAAGTTAATTTAATGAAATCTCATTAAAAATGTCATTGGAGGGGCACCTGGGTCGCTCAATAGGTTAAAGCCTCTGCCTCCAGCTCATGAGCGTCATGATCCCAGGGTCATAAGTCTGAGCCCCATGGGTGTGGAGATTACTTAAAAAATAAAAAATAATAAAAATGGAAAACTTCTGCAAAACATAACATAGCAGGGGTGCCTGGGTGGCTCAGTGGGTTAAGCCTCTGCCTTCGGCTCAGGCCCTGGGATCGAGCCCCGCATCAGGCTCTCTGCTCAGCGGGAAGCCTGCTTCCTCCTCTCTCTCTCTGCCTGCCTCACTGCCTACTGCCTACTTGTGATCTCTCTCTCTCTGTCAAATAAATAAATAAAATCTTAAAAAAAAAATAACATAGCAGAAGTAGAAAGACAAATATTAAACTGGCAAAAATGTTTAGATATTATACAGCAAAGTGTGAAGAGCTCCAATACATAAAAGCAGCAGCAATTCTTTAGAAACAAGGGCTAGAACAATTAACAGACAACTGAGCTATAAGTACCCCCACTTAGAAAGGCAATCTTAACCACTCATTCCTAACATGAAAAATGGCACTTATCACCTACTAAAAAGGCAAAACCTGAAGTTTGACAGCAAGGTGGTAGGAAAACATATGCTCTTACATTGCTGGGAATATGGTACAATTCTCTATGGAGGAGCTTTTCATTTCTGGAAAAATTCCTCTCTTCCAGACACTGGGTGAGTAGGATCAGGCATCAAAGAGGGAAGCAGAAAAAGAATACTCTCTAAGGGTACCTGGTTGGCTCAGTCAGAGGAGCCCCGTGACTCTTGATCTCAGGGTCTGGTGTGGGGCTGGTGAGCTTGAGTCCCATGCTGGGTGTAGAGATTACAAGTACATAGATAGACAGACAGATAGATAGACCCACCCTACGATGGTTTCAACTCACTATGCAACCAAGTCTCGCTTTTTAAAATATATGCTCGTTCTTCAGTTTCAGAATGCCTGAAATTCTGCAATATGCATATTTGGTAGTTAATGAATTTTTTTTTTTTTTAAAGATTTTATTTATTTATTTGACAGAGAGAGATCACAAGTAGGCAGAGAGGCAGGCAGAGAGAGAGAGAGGAGGAAACAGGCTCCCCGCTGAGCAGAGAACCCGATGCGGGACTCGATCCCAGGACCCGGAGATCATGACCTGAGCCGAAGGCAGCGGCTTAACCCACTGAGCCACCCAGGCGCCCAATGAATATTTTTAAAAAAGATTTTATTTATTTATTTATTTATTTGTCAGAGAGAGAGAGAGAGAGAGAGAGAAAGGAAGCGAGCGCACAAGCAGGCAGAATGGCAGGCAGGCAGAGGCGGAGAAGCAGGCTCCCTGCCAAGTACGGAGCCAGATGTGGGACTCTGGGATTCCAGGACCTGGGATCATGACCTGAACCAAAGGCAGTGGCTTAACCGACTGAGCCACCCAGGCATCCCAGTAGTTCATGAACAATTTTATATTGTATGACAGAGGTCTGAATGGGAAAGCAGTACAAAACAGATCTGATTACTTTTCATTGAGCGTGCATCTTCTGTCTGTGGGATGACCATTGTATGACTTTAGGTTTTCCGTAAGCTCCGTGTACAATCTGTCGGCCATGGGCAGAGGAATGCCGTCCCATACCATAATGAGAACCACCATCACAGCTGTTGGACAGTGATGGCCTGTACGTTGCCGGACCAAGCAAAGAACTTTCTCTTCATCGCTGCCTCTTCTTAAAACCTGGAAAAGCAGAACGCATTTATTTATAGAAAACAAGAAACCTACAGTTGAGTGCAATGGATATTGTTTTGAAAGCTCTGTGTCATTGCATTTTAGGTCTTTGACACAACTATTTCTGAAAGGGTTGAAGCCTCTAGGACATTCAGTTTTCTGACTAGCTGCGTCCACACAACTCATCCAAGTATCCCAGCTTACTTGACTAAACAAACAACAGGCAGAACAGAAGTCTGTGGTATGGTAGTTATTTGTAAAAGTAGAACAAAGCTGTTTGTGTTTTATTTCACTGTTGATACAGTAATGCAAAATAGACAACACAGGATCTCCTAGAAAAGAGCCTAACTGTTCTGCTCTTCCACAAATGCCACAACGGGACAAATCTAGCTACATGCAAATAACCAAGGACTCCCAATTTAAAAAATCAACTTCAGCCTGAAATTTAGCATTTGCACAAAGTTATGGATCTTTGCCTTGGGTGAATGGCTTTATTATACAGAATAATTAATATACAGAGCAATGTTCCTGCAATTTCTGTGATTTTTTCCCATGCTACCACAAGGATTTAACATACCCGTATTATCATAAGATTAAGGTGGTTCAGTTGACATGGTAAATGCAAAATACAACAATTAATTTTGAATAGTGATTGATTTATCTTACACCACATCATACCCACAGGGTGCTAAAAAGGCCTCAAAAGTACTTAATATTGCCCGGTGGTCCCAGTGTGTACAAAAAGAATTACATAAAAATGTTGACAAGACATAAAACCAACCAATTCTGGTTAAAACTCCCTCCACAGATCACAAATTTACAGAGCAAAGATACTGACCACATTAATCAGTACATAATCAGTAAATGATAAAGGTGCCCACCCCTATGACCAAAATGGAGCAACCAACAGCATAATTAAGATTCCATTTTTGTTGCTATAATAATATTACATAAACTTGAGATGAAACTTCTTAAGATGTTAGTTACCCAATATCACTTTCTTCTGTCACTCCAGATGGTTAACAATCATTGCTACCAAGGCATCCCTTGAGTAGAGTTGGCTTTAGGACCTTCCCCCTAAACACAATTATTTATATTAAAATTTTTTTCTATATTTATATGTCCTTTTACAGCCAAATAAGAATACATTTGCTTTCAAATAAGCTCAAATATAAAATGATATATATTGTACCAAACAAAATTTTTTTAGATAATTTACAAGTTAATGAACAAAGAACAAAGTTACATTGATTGGGTTTTTGTACGGGAAATGCTGAAATGCTGTTTATTAGGTTATCTGTGCTTTCCCCAGATTTTCCAAATATCCTTTAGTGAATGTCAGAGAATTAGCATAATGGGTCTCTAAATTCAGATCAAGGTTCGATAAGCACCTTGGGTATTGCCTTGGTATGGATATTTGTGACCACCCAAAATCGATATAATAAATCCTGAATCCCAATTGTGATGGTATTAGGAAGTAGGGCCTTTGGGAGATAATTAAGTCATAAGGGGGAAGCTCTCATTAGTGAGGTTAGTGTTCATATTAAATAGACACCACAGAACTCCCTAATGCCTTCAAACATGTGAAAACACAAAGAGAAGAGGGCCCTCACCCAACCATGCTGGCACCCTGATCTGAGACTTCCAAACTCCAGAACTGTGAGAAATAAATTTCTGTTGTATAGAAGCCATTCAGTCTGGTATTTTCTCATAGCAGTCTAAATGGAGGAAGACAAGTGTTAAACCTGTGTAAGACCTATGAAAACTATAAAAACATTAAAAGAAATTAAAGATGACCTAAATAAATGGAGAGAAGTACCATGTTCATGGAATAGACACTATTATCATGTCAATTTTCCCCAAATGGATTCTTAGATTTGACATAAGCTCAATCAAAATCCTATCAAAGTTTATTTTGCTGTGGGTGGAAGTTGACAAACTTGTGCCCTAGTGTATCTGGAAATGAAGATGAAAAGCCAAGAAAATGAACAAAGGCAAAGTAATTTATGAGATCGTCACTATCTATTGTAAAGCTATAGTAATTATAGTTTAGTATTGGTGCAATGACAGAAAAACAGATCAATAGAATAAAGAGTGCAGGAGATGCATATATATAGCCATCAGACTTATGACAAAGTTGACATTGCAATAAAAGTGGTCTTTTCAATGAATGATACTAGGTAGATATCCATATGGGAAAAATATGAATGGTCACCCCTACTTCGCATAAGTAGCATGAGTTATATTGTTGATCTAAACATGAAAGTTAAAACAGTAAGTTTTGGGAAAGAAACATCTTCATGACCTTAAGGCAGGTAAAACCATTTTAGAATAAATTATCATATTTAATAATTAAATAGGAAAAAGTTAAGAAGTTGGATTATAGGGGTAACTAACTGGCTCAGTTGGTAGAGATGAGACTCTTCGTCTCGGGTAGAAGTTTGAGCCTCATGTTAGTTGAAGAGATTACTTAAAACTAAAATATTAAAAAAAACCCTCCTGGATTACATTATGATTAAGAACCTCTGTCCATCAAAAACATTAAATACTGGGGCGCCTGGGTGGCTCAGTGGTTTGGGCTGCTGCCTTCGGCTCGGGTCATGATCTCAGGGTCCTGGGATCGAGCCCTGCATCGGGCTCCCTGCTCCGCAGGAAGCCTGCTTCCCCCTCTCTCTCTCTCTCTCCCTGCCTGCCTCTCTGCCTACTTGTGATCTCTGTCTGTCAAATAAATAAATAAATAAATAAAATATTAAAAAAAAAAACATTAAATACTAATAGATTAAAAAGCTATAAAGGCAAGTAATACAGTGGGGCAAATACTGACAATACGCATAACTGGCAAAATATTTTTACCCAAAATACATAAAGAAATTTCTGCAACTGAGTAATAAAACACAAAGGAAAACTGGCCAAAAAAAAAAAAAAAAAAAAAAAAATCAAATAGGCTCAACACAAGAGAATATCAAACAGATGATGAACATGTGAAATATGTCCCACATTTCTAGTCATGTAACAAAGTAAAAAAATTTTCAAGCACTACATATGCTGGTGGGATTCTAAAATGGTGCAACTGCTATAGAAAACAGTTTGGAAGTTCCTCAAAAAATGAAAAACAGAACTCCCATGTGATCCAACAATTCCACTTCTGAGTATACATCCAAAAGAGTTGGAAGCAAGGGCTCAGACAGGGATTTGTGCATGAATGTTCGTAGCAGCACTATTCACAGTAGCCAAGAGCTGGAAATAACACAAATTTCCATTGACAGATGAATGGATAAACAAAATGTGGCTTATACGTATAATGGAATATTACTCACACTTAAAAAGGAAGGAAATCCTGTTACATCCTACAACATGGGTCAACCATAAAGAGAAAATGTTACGTGAAGTAAGCCAGTCACACACAAAAAAGGGAAAATCTGTATGATTCTAGTTACAGAACTACTCAAAAGTAGTCAAATTCATAAAACAGAAAAGTAGAATGGTGGTTACCAGTGGCTGTGGTGATGGGGAAATGGAGAGTTATTTAATGGGTATATAGTTTCAGATTTGCAAGATGAAGAAGTTCTGGGGTTCTATTTCACAGCAATGTGAACATATGTAACACTACGGGACTGTACATTTTATATTAAAAAAAGATGAAAGAGGTCTTTAAAGAAACAAAAAGAGGCAGAACTCTACACACCACAAAGAATGTCTAAAATGACAAGGAAAATGTGGAGCACTCATAAGAATGTGGAGCAACTGGGAACACTTCTACCTGACTCACGGGAATATAAGAAGAGATAAGCACTTTGGAAAGCTGTGTGTTCCTATCAACCAAAGCTATGCAGATGCACACCTGCCCTCCCCCGTAATTCGGCAATTCCACTTCTAGGTATACATCATACAAAAATATGTATTCTTCTATTTCCCAAAGGTGACAACAATATTCATAATTATCTCAAATGTCAATCACCAGAAAAATAAATCCATACATTTTAACTGCTTATGATAACAGAATAAGAGTGAGAATGAGCTACGACACACAACATGAATTAATCTTACAATTCTAATGCTTGATGAAAGAAGACAAGACAAAAGAATATTTACTTTAAGACTATTTATATAAAGTCAGGCAAGATTAACCCACAGTATCAGAAGACAGGAGAGTGGTTACTTTTAGGGTGTAGCAGGTCAGGGGGAAAAGAATGCTTCTGAACTGCTAATAATATCAGATGTTGGGTCACACAACGGTGCTCACACTATTTTATATCTTTTTGCTTTATTTCTGCATACCTGGCTCCTGAGCCCAGAACGCAGCTCATCAAATATTTGTTGAACAGATGGTTAAAAACCACAAAAGCCTAATGTGGGTGCATTTTATGAAAATTTCAAAAGGTGTAAGTTACACTAGTAATAAAATGAAAACTCTCATTTCAAAAAAAAGATTTTAAATGATACAAATGTCCCAAATTTTAAAACTTTTCTTCAGAATCACATCTCATAACTGGAGGGTATATTAATCTGTAAACTGTTGAATTTGTAGTCACATGGCAGTCACTGTAGATGGTAAATGTTGTATACAAACTTCGGTGAGTAATACCTGTGACTACTCTTCTATTACTTAAAAATATCTATTTGTATAATCTCCATTACATATTAGGAAATTGTTATATCTTACGCAACATAATACATTCATTTGGTAATTGTGTTAACTAAAAACATATAGCAAATTGATTATGTTGGAATGAAAAATATCTTAAAATATACCATTTGTTATCAGAGCAACTGAAATATAATGTATATATCCTTTAGAAGTATGAATTCAGGGACCCCTGGGTAGCTTAGTTGGTTAAGCAACTGCCTTTGGCTCAGGTCATGATTCCAGGGTCCTGGGATCATACCCCGCATCAGGCTCCCTGCTCAGGAGAGAGCCTGCTTCTCTCTCTCCTTCTACCTGCCATTCTGCTTACTTGTGATCTCCTTCTATCTCTCCGTCAAATAAATAAATAAATAAACTCTTAAAAATAAATAAATAAATAAATAAATGTATGTCCCGACTCTTGATTTTGACCTAGGTCATGATCTCAGGTTCCTAAGACTGAGCCTGCCTTGGCCCCCAGCTGGGCTCTGCATTGGGTGTGGAGCCTACTTAGAATTATCTCTCCCACTCCTCTGCCTCTGCCCACCACCCTCCTCGGGTGCTCATTCTATCTCTAAAGACAAATAAAGAAATAAAAATAAATCAGTAAATAAATTATGGAATTCAATGTATACTCAGAGATGACTCACTATATAATTTAGAACATTTTCATCCTCTCCACCATCCTTAGAAATCACATCACAGGGACGCCTGGGTGGCTCAGTTGGTTAAGCAGCTGCCTTCGGCTCAGGTCATGATCCCAGCGTCCTGGGATCGAGTCCCACATCCGGCTCCTTGCTCGGCAGGGAACCGGCTTCTCCCTCTGCCTCTGCCTGCCATTCTGTCTGCCTGTGCTCGCTCTCTCTCCCTCTCTGTCTGACAAATAAATAAATTAAAAAAAAAATCACATCACAAATTCCCCCTTTTCTCAGCCCATAACAATTTTCTATTTCTATGGATTTTACAAGTTTGGGACATTTTATATAAATGGAATTCTCTTAACTTGTGGACTTTTGTGTCTGGCTTCTTCTACTTTGCATATGTTTCATTCAAATTTGTAGCCCTTATCAGTACTTCATTTCTTTTTACTGCCAAGTAACATTCCATTGCATGGATATGGCATTTATACTTATTCATTAATTGGCTGATTGCCATCTATACTGTTTCGACAATTTGCAATTATGACTGTCGCTGCTAAGAACATTCATATAACAAGTTATTCTGTAGATAGATGTTTTCGTTTTTCTTGGGTACATACCCAGGAGTGGAATTGCTTGGTTATATAGTAACTATGTTTATTCTTTTAAGTAACCATCAGACAGTTTTCCAAACTGGAACGATTATTTGACAATCATATTAGGAATGTACAAAAGGTTCCCATCTCTCTAGGCCCTCCTCAACACTTGTTATTGTATGTCCTTTATTTATAAAAGACAGTTATAAATTGTAGTGTAGTGTAGTGTAAAGAGGCATCTCATTTTGAGTGTGATTCCCATTTCTCTGATGAGTAACAATGTTGAGTATATTTCCATGTGCTTATTGGTCATCTGTATATCTTCTCTGAAAAAGGACTATTCAAACACATTGTTTATTTGTAGTTCAGACTGTCCATTTATTATTGAGATATGAGGTTTTCTTTTTTTTTTTTTTTTTTAAGACTTTATTTATTTATTTGACATAGAGAGCGAGCCAGAGAGCACAAGCAGCACGTACGACAGAGGGAAAGGAGAGGTAGACTCCAGACTGAGCAGGAAGCCTGACTTAAGGGATTGATCCCAGGACCCTGGGATCAGGACCTGAGCCAAGGTCAGACACTTAACAGACTGAGCCACCCAGGCACCCCAGGAGATTTTTTAAAAAGTCGTCATACAAGTTCCTATTTTTTTTTCTTAAGATTTATTTTTTTTTTAACTTTCATGTAATCTATACACCCAACATGGGCTTGATCTCTCAACAGCAAGATCAAGAGTCACATGTTTCACTGACTGAACCAGCCAGGAGCCCCTACAAGCTCTTTATTAGACATATGATTAGCAAATATTTTCTCCCACTCTTAGTTTTCTCTGACTTTTTTTTTTCTTAAGATTTTATCCATTTATTTGACACACACACACAGAGAGAGAGAGAGAGAGAGAGGAAATACAAGCAGGGGAAGCAGCAGAGGGAGAGGGAGAAGCAGGCTCCCCACTGAGCAGGGAGTCCCATGCAGGACTTTATCCCAGGACCTGGGGATCATGACTGGAGCTGAAGGAAGATGCTTAACAAACTGAGCCACCCAGGTGCCTCCGATGTGTTTATTTTTTCAAAAAGATTTATTTATTTCGGAGAGAGTGAGAGTGAGTGTGTGTGTGTGTGTGTTTATACATGTGCACACAGAGCACATGAGAAGAAAAGGTAGAAAGAGAGGGAGAAGGAGAGAGAGAATCCCAAGCTGATTCCCACTTATCCTGGAAGGGCAAAAGGGGGCATCATCCCACAACTCTGAGACCATGACCTAAGCCAAAACCAAGAGTCCAATGCTCAATCCATTGAACCACTCAGGTGCCCCTCTATGTGTTTATTTCATTTTACTTTAATTATACCTCAATAATTAAAGGGAAAAAGAAAACATGATTTACCATCTCAAGCCTGTTTCCTGAGTAAGTCTTTAAGTCACTTAGGTATTTCATGACAATTTATTGTACAGTTTTAATTTTAAGAAATGTGGTATGTAACAACTAAATGTAAACAAGTGATCCTGAATTGAATATAGATACAAGACCAAATGTTCTCTTTTTCCATAAAGGAAATTATTTAGTTACAAGACCTAAAGATTAGACAATAATATTATAATAGCATCAAGAATAGTCCCGTAGCTTTGTAAAAGTTTCGTAATTGTTTTGTGGTTATAAGGCAATGTCCTAGCCCTTTTTTAAAAGACTGCATTCTTTTTAATTAAATAAAAAAAAATAATTTCTATGCCCAATGTGGGGTTTCAAGTCATGACCCAGAGATCAAGAGTTTCATGCTCCCCCAACTGAGCCTAAATGTCATGGTTTTATGAAAACACACACCAATGTATTTAGGGGTAAAGGCATCATGTTTACAAATTACTATTAATGTGTAAAGGAAAAAAAAAAGAAGAGGGAGGAACAAAGGAGAAAGAAGGAAGGAGTGTGAAAAATAAAGAAAAGTTGGGCGCCTGGGTGGCTCAGTGGGTTAAGCCGCTGCCTTCGGCTCAGGTCATGATCTCGGGGTCCCGGGATCGAGTCCCGCATCGGGCTCTCTGCTCAGCAGGGAGCCTGCTTCCTCCTCTCTCTCTCTGCCTCTCTGCCTACTTGTCATCTCTGTCTGTCAAATAAATAAATAAAAAATCTTTAAAAAAAAATAAAGAAAAGCTAATTTGGTAAAAAGCTGCATTTGGGAAATGTCAGGGAAGAGCATATAGAAAGTCTACGTAATTCCTGCATTTTTTTTTTTTAGTAAGTCTGAAATTATTTATTTAAAAATATTTCTATGGTGCTGGCCCAAGTTTCATATTGTATATTTTATTCTCAGTACAAGCTTGGGATTCAAGTGCTGGTGACCTGTAGAAATGGAAGACAAGTTTCAAAACAGAGCTACTGGATGTGTGGGGTCATAGGTCAAGAGATAAGCCACCAGCAGATCTCTGGATGGAAAGTACTAAACCCGGGTGGTTTAAAAAACAGGCCACTGTCAGACAACAAGGAAGAAGGGCAGAGAGTACGTTCATCCATAAACCGATGAATTAACAATGGACACATTTTTGCAAAATAAAAGATCTCTATTTTGAGTTAAAGTCAATCTATGGGTCAATGAATATTCATTGTTTATTAAGTTTTAGATAACACTTGAAGTAAACTAAGCTAAAAAGTTTGTGAATTTAGGGGTTCCTGGGTGGCTCAGTGGATTAAAGCCTCTGCATTTTGCTCAGATCATGATCCCAGGGTCCTGGGATCAAGCCCGCATCTGGCTCTCTGCTCAGCAGGGAACCTGCTTCCCCCTCTCTCTCTGCCTGCCTCTCTGCCTACTTGTGATCTCTGTTGAATAAATAAATAAAATCTTAAAAAAACAATTCGTGAATTTAGATAAACAATTAGTAGCAAGTCCAAAATACTGTCAGGTGAGCAAGATATCATTTTGTCTAATTATGATATGCTACAAATTGTAATCATCTGGGAAGCCAATTAAGTAAGACTGTAAGTGAAACAATTCAAATGTAAAATTGAATGTACAGCATCATTTCAACTAATGGGGATAATATTAGCAATGTATTTTTATATTGTAATACTGTTAGGGGGATAATAGAAGACATCTGTAAGGGGTCTGTATGAATTAAGTTCTGCAAAGTAGGGCTGAGTCTTTCTGTTTAGAGTGGGAAGGCTTCATGGAGGAGACTCCTCTTAAAGGACTACAGGAGTTTGCCACTAGACAGAAAACAGTACAAAGGCAATGCTAAGATTCTGGAAAGCAAGCTCTAAGAGCCAAGAGTATTATTTGAGGAAGAATTCTGCTAACTGTATTGATACCAGATGTCGTCTGTGATTTATAAAACCTCCTTTATTAAATTATTATACATAGTTGATTCTATTTCTGGGATCTCTGTCATTAACATGACGCATGCTGTGTGGACAAGATGTAGCTCAAGGGCCAGTATTTCCCCAAAGCCCTTCCTGGACCCTCACTTCCAAGCATTACACTTGGTCTCTTCCTTGTTCCCTCGATTGCTATTTTCAAGCAAGCAAGCAGTAGGATTTCACAGTAAATAGCAAGCTGGTGACTGCTTGAGGTAGGGTCATGAATAAGCTCACCCAAGAGGACAGATTACAGATCGGCTGACTGAAGCGCTGAGAAGGGATGGGGGAAAGCAGTGTTACAGAAGCCTAGCAACACATGAACTTCTCAGAAGAGCAAACCAATAGTTTGAGCTGCTGAAGAAAGGCTATGAGGACCTAGAATTTTCTTTGACAGTTAAGGACCTGGCTGATCATTGGGCTAGCACTTTCAGAGACAGGGTAAAGAAAGAAGATAGATCAGTCTGATGATCATTAGGAAAAGATTTCCTAGCAAATCTATGACCGAATTCTTTTACCTCTGGTTATAAATTATTCTGCCGCAACAGCCTATTTATGAGTAGCTCTGAAAAGTACATATTAAACTTATTTTCGGAGAATCTGGTCCAGATGAGAGAACCTATTGAAATTCCCCATGGGATGCTCTTAAGGAAGGTTAGGCCAGGATCGAGAGCAGTCACCTAGGATATTCTTTTTTTTAATCTTTTTTTTTTTTTAATTTTTTATTTTTTATAAACATATATTTTTATCCCCAGGGGTACAGGTCTGTGAATCACCAGGTTTACACACTTCACAGCACTCACCAAAGCACATACACTCCCCAATGTCCATAATCCCACCCCCTTCTCCCAAACCCCCTCCCCCCAGCAACCCTCAGTTTGTTTTGTGAGATTAAGAGTCACTTATGGTTTGTCTCCCTCCCAATCCCATCTTGTTTCATTTATTGACCTAGGATATTCTATATAACCTTTGGTCTAGGGGGGTTTAGAGCAACTCATTACCATGTGTCTAAAAATTGGTGGAGGGAGGGTCACCTGGGTGGCTCAGTCAGCTGAGTATCTGACATCGGCTCAGGTCATAACCCCAGGGTCCTGGGATGAAGCCCCTGAGTTGGGCCCCCAAGTTCGGCTGGGAGTCTGTTTGTCCCTCTACTCCTCCCCCTGTTCATGCTCTCTTTCTCACTCTCTCAAATAAATAAAATCTTAAAAACAAAACCAGCTTAAAACAAAACTGGTGGACAGAGAAGACTGTCCTGAAAAACAAAATTACTGTTATGATTTCTCAAGAGGCAAACATAAGATAACAGTGTTTTCACAGCTTTAGGGCATAGAAAGAAGGAATTCAAAGACCAAGAGAGGTTTCTACGAGGGGAGGCAAATCTAGATTCAGATTTAGATGGGTAAATGAGCAATGTCAACAAAAATTACATGTAGAAAATAAAGTGGAATTTTAAATCAATGAAAAAAATGTCATATTAACTACTGGATCTATCCATAAAATTACGAAGGCACGGGAGACACTATTTTTTATAATAGTTAGAATGAGGATAGGCTCCGGGGCGCCTGGGTGGCTCAGTGGGTTAAAGCCTCTGCCTTTGGCTCAGGTCATGATCCCAGGGTCCTGGGATGGAGCCCCGCATCGGGCTCTCTGCTGAGCAGGGAGCCTGCTTCCTCCTCTCTCTCTCTGCCTGCTTCTCTGCCTTCTTGTGATCTCTGTCTGTCAAATAAATAAATAAAATCTTTAAAAAAAAAAAAAGAATGAGGATAGGCTCCTGTGCCAACAAGAAAGACTGAAGGTATATAGTGACATAGATTTGACCTGCTAAGAATTTCAAACGTCTGTACAAAGATAACAATCAAGCACTAAGACTATAAGAAAATCTAGAATTAAACAATGGCAAGGGCGCCTGGGTGGCTCAGTTGGTTGAGCAACTGCCTTCGGCTCAGGTCACGGTCCTGGAGTCTCGGGATAGAGTCCCGCATCGGGCTCCCAGCTCCATGGGGAGTCTGCTTCTCCCTCTGACCTTCTCGCCTCTCATGTTCTCTCTCACTGTCTCTCTCTCAAATAAATAAATAAAATCTTAAAAAAAAAAAAAAAAACAATGGCAAACGATTTAATAGAAGTTCTATTTACAAAAAAGGAAACATAAAACAAAAACTGGTTATGAAAAGTGACTTCATGAAAGAAACACAAATGGTTAATAAATATTTTTTTTAAAGATTTTATTTATTTATTTATTTATTTATTTGTCAGAGAGAAGGAGAAAGAGAACAGGCAGGGAGGCAGAGAGAGAAGCAGGCTCCCTGCTGAGCAAGGAGCCAGATGCGGGACTCGATCCCAGAATCCTGGGATCATGATCTGAACCGAAGGCAGCGTTTTAACCCACTGAGCTACCCAGGCGTCCCTAAATATTTTTTTTAAAACCTAAACTTTACTAGTTAAAATACAAGCTCATTCACGATATCAATTTTTACTTACTAGGTGGACAATGTTGTAAAAGATTACACTATTAGATAAACGTATATATATATAAATCTGTTTTTGAAGAACTAATATTAACTAAAAGTTTATAGTTAACCTAAGTATCATAAGCAAAGAATCTCTAAGAGTCCATTTTTGGTTAACTTCTTTTTTTTTTGAAAATTTTATTTATTTATTTGACAGACAGAGATGACAAGTAGGCGGAGAGGCAGGCAGAGAGAGAGGGGAAAGCAGGCTCCCTGCTGAGCAGAGAGCCCGATGAAGGGCTCAATTCCAGGATCCTGAGATCATGACCTGAGCCAAAGGCAGAGGCTTAACCCAATGAGCCACCCAGGCGCCCCTGGTTACCCTTTTTTTAAGAGTTAAGGGAGTTCTCAGATGCCTTCTTTATAATTTATTTTTTTAAATATTTAATTTATTTATTTGACACAGAGAACTCACAAGTGGACTGAGAGGCAGGCAGAGAGAGAGAGACGGAAGCAGGCTCCCTGCTGAGCAGACAGCCCGATGCGGGACTCGATCCCAAGACCCTGAGATCATGACCTGAGCCAAAGGCAGCGGCTTAACCCACTAAGCCACCCAGGCGCCCTGCCTTCTTTATAATTTCTAATGCTGCATCTAAACCACACATGATTTCCATTTTAGTGTGTAAGAAGGAGGAAATGATTTTGAGTAGATTCTGCTCCCAAACCCCATGCTTATTTAATCAAATAAACTTCTACTGAAATTAATAAAGTGGTAGAATAAACAAATTTCCCATTAAGTAATATTGACCCTGTCACTTCTTTGCTCAACATCCTTCAGCAGTTGTCTTATCACTTGTTATTGGAAGTTTTTTTTTTTAAAGATTTTATTTATTTATTTGACAGACAGAAATGACAAGTAGGCAGAGAGGCAGGCAGAGAGAGAGAGGAGGAAGCAGGCTCCCTGCTGAGCAGAGAGTCCGATGTGGGGCTGGATCCCAGGACCCTGAGATCATGACCTGAGCCGAAGGCAGAGGCTTTAACCCACTGAGCCACCCAGGCGCCCCTCATTGGAAGTTTTAACACCAAAACTTAGTTTGTATATACTGGAAGTTGCTAAACATCATTATCTCAGAGGGTAAATTTAAGATGGATTTTAAAATTTCAAAGTAATAAATTTGTATTTCTTTCTTTATCTGTTTATTGAGGGGTGGAGCAGTGGGAGAGAGAGAATCCTAAGTCGACCACATGCCCAGTAGGGATCAATCTTACAACCCTGAGATCATGAGCTGAGCCCAAATCAAAATTTGCGACACTTAACCAAGCCACCCAGGTGGCCCCGAAAGTAATAAATTTTTATTTAATTTTTTTTTATTTGACAGAGAAAGACACAGCAAGAGAGGGGACACAAGCAGGGGGAGTGGGAGAGCTAGAAGCAGGCTTCCCACTGAGCAGGGAGCCCAATGCCGGGCTTGATCCCAGGACCCTGGGATCATGAACCAGGCCCAAGGCAGACACTTAAGGACTGAGCCACCCAGGCACCCCAAAAGTAACAGATTTTTACGCAAAGAATCAACAAAACGAAAAGACAGCCTACTGAATGAGAAAAGATCCTTGCAAATGACATGTCCAATAAAGGGTTATTTTCCAAAACATATAAAGAGCTGATATAACAACATGTAAAAACCAAATAATCCAATTAAAAAATGGACAGAAGACATGAACAGACATTTCTCCAAAGAAGACATACAATGGCCAAAAGACACATGAAAAGATTCTCAACATCACTCAACAGGGAGATGCAAATCAAAACCACAATGAGGTATCACCTCACAAACGTCTGTGACTAAAATTAAAAAACACAAGAAACAAGTGGTGGCAAGGATGTGGAGAAAAAGGAACCCTTGTGCACTGCTGGTGGGAACATAAACGCCTGCGGCTAGTGTGTACAAACAGTATGGAGGTTGCTCAAAATATTAAAAATAGAAATACAATCTGATGCGGTCATTCCACTACTGGGTATTTATCCAAAGAATATGAAAACACTAATTCAAAAAGTTATATGCACCCCTATGTTTACTGCATTATTTGTAAAAGCCAAATTATGGAAGCAGCCCAAGTGTCTGCTGATAGATGAATGGATAAAGATGTGTGTAAACACACACCAGAATATTATTCAGCCATAAAACAGAATGAAATCTGGCCATTTGCAACAACATGGAATGAGCTGGAGAGCATAATGCTAAGTGAAATTAGTCAGAGAAAGACAAATATGTGATTCCATTCATATGTGGAATTTAAGAAATAAAACAAGTGAACAAAGAAAAAAAAAGGCAACCCCCAAAGCAGACTCTGACTATAGAGAACAAACTGATGGTTACCAGAGAGGAGGTAAGTGGAGGGATGGGTAAACTAGGTGAGGGGGGATTAAGAGTCCACTTATCTTGATGGGCACTGGGTAATATATAGAGTATTTCAATCACTGTATGGTACACCTGAAACTAATTTAGCACTGTAGGTTAAGTATATTGGAATGCATTTTTGAGTATATCAAATAATCATGTGGGAGACAAAGTAGAGCCATACTTTCAACAGAAAATGATGGTGGCCAGCCAAAAAACCCACTGATTATTTATCATTTAAACGCCTCTAAACACCTATATTTCATCACACACACACACACATATTCATTTCATCACATAAAACAAAACAAAAATGCAGCCCAAAGACATTTAAAGCAGAATCTTGGAACAAAGGAACCATCAAGGAAAAGATCATATACATGTATAAATCCAGGCAAGCTCCTTCGAAAGCTGGTTCGAAAGGATACTTAGTTACACCTTTTCCAAAACTCTGATCAGCTCAGACCAGAGGAGGCAACAAAACATTCACTTGTATAAATTGTAGATGTTCAGTGCCACACCTGTTCTACAGACCAATATATAGTTCTACGGAGGAGAACCTACGAACTAATTCCTGGTGAGAATTGATCAGGCATGGGAGCCATTCGGGGAGCCTACTACTTCACCACCTACTCCTGCCACCACCCCAGAGGCTCAATTGTAGTGTATGTGTGTGTGTGTGTGTGTGTGTGAGAGAGAGAGAGAGAGAGAGAGAGAGAGAGAGCGAGCGGTGGGAGTTAGTAGTATAGGGAGTTAATAGAGATTGCTGGATTCAAGAAACTACATTGTTACGTCCAAAGTACAACCTTTCCCCCAAAATCTACTGAGTAACAGGATAACTAGTCCCTGACAAGACCCACAGTGACAGCAAAGAGTCAGAAACATCTACCAAAGGCCAACAATTATGGGGGAGTGTTAATGACTACCTGGCGAAGGAAACAGTGTTAAGAGCAAGGGCAGAACAGAGTGAGCCTGGCTCAGAAAGTTGTGCTGCCCAGTTCGAATTTGCTGTTAGGCTTTTTGTATGTGACCATTAAAAAAAGAAGCAATAAGCCTCTCCTTCAAGAAAAGAAGCCAAGTGCAGCATAATAAAAACAGGATAGAAATCAACCACTGTGAACAAATGTGAGCCTGCACGCAGAGCCAAGGAAATTTACACAAAATTTTACGCTAATGCTTAATATCAAATACACAACAAATAGATACTGTGCAAGATGCAAAAGAAATCGGAACAATGCAACCCTCTAGTTAATTGTTTACAGGATTCCTCAGTTTACTTCCTCTACCCATACTTCATTCCTGCATAAAATATCCATATAGGAATTATTCTAGTGCTATTCAAAATAATCTGTTATAAAATCCTAAAAAGCATATAGATCATGGAGACCTAATCCTCTCTCCACCAAAAGTTCAAAAAAAATTTTTTTAAAGATTTTATTTATTTGTCAGAGAGAGAGAGAGAGAGCGAGAGCGAGCACAGGCAGACAGAGTGGAAGGCAGAGGCAGAGGGAGAAGCTGGCTCCCTGCGGAGCAAGGAGCCCCATGTGGGACTCGATCCCAGGACGCTGGGATCATGACCTGAGCCGAAGGCAGCTGCTTAACCAACTGAGCCACCCAGGTGTCCCAAAAGTTCAAATTTTTGATGGACGACCTTATCAATTCTAATACTCCAAGTTCTGCCTTCCTCAGAAAAGAGCTAACAGTGAAAACCACAGCAAAACTATTCCAAGATACCAACTCAAATTTAAAACATTCAATATTCTATGTTTTTAAAAATATTTTATTTATTTATTTGAGAGAGAGAGAATGAGAATGAGAGGGAGAGGTCAGAGGGAGAAGCAGACTCCCCGCTGAGCAGGGAGCCCGATGTGGGACTGAATCCTGGGACTCTAGGATGGTGACAGGAGCCGAAGGCAGTCGCCCAAACCAACTGAGCCACCCAGGTGCCCCAGAACAATCAATATTCTAAAGCAGTTTTATTTATGCTCTATATTCCTTCACTGATCAAAAACTTATTCAGTGTTGACGATGTGCTGGGCAGTGCTTCGGGCACTAGCAACAAACATATGAATATATATATATATATATATATATATATATCTGTTTTATTTTTGTTGTTGTTGTTTGTTTTTTAAGATTTTATTTATTTATTTGTCAGAGGGAGTGAGCACAGGCAGACAGAGTGGCAGGCAGAGGCAGAGGGAGAAACAGGTTCCCTGCTGAGCAAGGAGTTGCACTCGGGACTTGATCCCAGGACCCTGGGATCACGAGCCGAAGGCAGCCGCTCAACCAACTGAGCCACCCAGGCGTCCCATATATGAATATTTTAAATAACTTGGAAAGTTTGCAAAAAATAAAGTTTGATGAATATTTTTATTTTTCTAACATATAATCATGTAGGACACCTAGCTTTTTCACAGATACAGGAAATAAATTCTTGGTTTTTTATAAATCAAGATTATACTTCTGACTTGTCACTAGCAGATATCAAAATTTTCATTAAGTTGCTTAGCAACTGTGCTTTACATCATTCCTTGTCTCTGGATTGTTTCTGTATTTGTGAAAAGTGCCAGATATGTATCACAACATATTGAAATGTTCTATTTATTCTGAAAGAAATATTGCAAAAGGGAAAATAAGAAAGTAATTCAGCTACTGCTGTGTCATGGAAAATGCTAAATACTTTTTTCTGCCTAAGAAACGTTGAAGACTTGGAGTGCTTGGGTGGCTCAGTGGGTTAAAGCCTCTGCTTTCAGCTCAGGTCATGATCCTGGCATCCTGGGATCATTGGGCTCTCTGCTCAGCAGGGAGCCTGCTTCCCCCTTTCTCTCTGCCTGCCTCTCCACCTACTTGTGATTAAAAACAAAAAAACAAAAAACAAACCTTGAAGACTCAATAATAGCGACAGAAAGTTGCTACCAAAATCTCTGAACTATGGATTTCATAGTCTTCATAAAAAAAAGAGGTATACACTAAATTCTACTGGTGTAATTATTACTACATAAGAGAAGGTCTGAAAGGCAGGAAGAATTCTCCAAAATCCCACTGCTTATCCCAAGCTACCTTACTCTCTTTTGGATCACTTACTCTAGGGAGAGCCAGTTGCCACACTGTAAGGAAATTTTTACCCTTTGATAATTAATGGACAAGAAAGTAAAGGATTCAGAATTAACAGATACAGATTAATCAACCTATGTCAACTACCAATCCCAGATATTGAGAATCAATCTCTGCTCTTTATTTCAGCAAATGCTCAAGGTACTATATAAGGGCAAGATAGAAAAGAATGATGCACAACAAAATACTATACTGTTGAGAAGCATGTAAATGAAGGGAAAAAGCAAGAAAAACACTTTTTTAAGGTTATTTATTTATTTGAGAGAAAGAGGGAAAGAGAACATGGGCATATGTGAGCAGGGGGAGGAGTAGAGGGCCAGGAGAGAGAGAAAATCACAAGCAGACTAAGCATAGAGCCCAATACAGGGCTGCATCCCACAACCCAGGAGATCATGACCTGAGCCAAAACCATGAGTCAGAACCTTAACGGACTGAGCTACCCAGGTGCTCCCAAACCAAGAAAATTACGACAAAAGTTAGGATGGGAAGTTCTCAGGGCTTCTGGGAATCTAAGAATACTCCATTTTTGACCTAGGTAGTTGCTTCATGAGTATTTTCTGTATAATTATAGGTAAGTTGTACATTTATTTATTTATTTTTAAAGATTTTATTTATTTGACAGACAGAGATCACAAGTAGGCAGAGAGGCAGGCAGAGAGAGAGGGGGAGGCAGGCTCCCTGCTAAGCAGAGAGCCCGATGCGGGGCTCGATTCTAGGACCCTGGGATCATGACCCGAGCCTAAAGCAGAGGCTTTAACCCACTGAGCCACCCAGGTGCCCCGGTAAGTTGTACATTTATATATTGTATGAACTTTTCTTTTGATTATGTCTGTTGACATAATGGAAAATGTTAATACTATAATAGCATTATTTTGTGAATAAAGATACACAAAGGACTTACTCTTTAGAAAAAAATAGGACTAAGTCAGATAGATTAGATATATGTTAAATATTATATATATATTGATTTTTATGAAGATTTTGTTTATTTATTTGAGAGCCAGAGAGAATGAGACAGAGAGCTGAGCAGAAAGCCTGACGGGCGGGCCCAATTCCAGCATCCCAGGATCACTCAGGACCGGAGCTGAAGGCAGACAGACCCTCAACCAACTGCACCAAGCAGGCGCCCCAAATATTAGATACACTGGCAAAGCTGAGATAGGTATGTTGTATGATGCTAATGCAGTGTCCTTAACATAGTAATATTTTTAGTGAAGAGGAGAGATGGAATTGTGTTAGGCATCTCCAAGATGTCCCCAGAGACTGCCACCACCTCGTATTTACACCCTTGCATAGAACTTCCTACGCTGGGGGCGACTGGATGGCTCAGTCATTAAGCTTCTGCCTTCAGGATCCCAGCTTCCTGGGATCAAGCCCCTCATCGGGCTCCCTGCTCAGCGGGAAGCCTGCTTCTCCCTCTCCCACTCCCCCTGCTTGTGTCCCCTCTCTCACTGTGTCTCTTTCTGTCAAATAATAAAAACAAATAAAAACTAAGCGTCACATGTGCAGGGGTGCCTGGGTGGCTCAGAGGGTTAAGCAATAGACTCCCAGTTTATCTTGATTCTTGCTCAGGTTGTGAGATTAAGCCTTGATTTGGCTCTGCACTCAGCGGGGAGTCTGCGTGAGGTTCTTTCCCTCTGCACCCCCCACCCCCAGTACCTGCTCCTGTGCTCCCTGTCTCACTCTCTCAAATAAATAAATCTAAAAAAAAAAAAAAAAAAAAAAAAAAAAAAGTCGCATACCCCACTGAATGAGCCAGCCAGGTGCCCAGCTTTCAGATTCTTGACCGCAAAAACTCTGAGATGTTTATCGTTCGAAGCTACTGAATTTGAGTACTTGTTAAGCAGCAACAGATAACAGATTGTCAGTTAATTCCTTAGAAGGCTCTTTATAAAACCTGAACCAGATAGAGAACATCTCCCTAACTAAAGTGCTTCAAGGTTTCATGTTCATGGACTAAAACCTAAACTCCTTGTATTAGTGCACTCACGCTCTAGCTTCTGCCTACACCTTTTTACCCTCACCTGGTTCTACTCTCCACCTACTTAAAATCACAGGACTCCTCTGAGATTAAGACTATAATCTCTTTTTTACTTTTGTATTTGCTGTTTTCTCTGCTTAGGAATGCTCTTCCTTGCCTTCTGGAGAGTTTTCTGGCATTCTTGGCTCCTTTTTGTCCCTCAGTTCACAGCTTAAATGTTCCCTCCCCAGAGAAGCCTTCCCTGATGACCTGATTATGAGAACGCCCCGGAAAGTTTCCATTAAACAGAGGAACAAGATAAGGAGGCCACATTCAAAGCCATATAAAGCTGGAGTTAGTCTGTTTGACTATCTGCATTAAATGAAAGAAGGAAGTTAATAACACAAAATTTGGAAAGGAGAATATAAACTTGTCACTATAGACTACATGATTGTACTTCTTTTCTCTCTCTTTTTTTTTTGATTTGTATTTATTTGTTAGAGAAAGAAAGAGACAGAGAGCACAAGCAGGGAGAGAGGTCAAGGAAGAGGGAGAGAAGCAAGCTCCCAGCTGAGCAGGGAGCCCAACACAGGGAGCAGGACTCTGGGATCCTGACCAGAGCCGAAGGCAGACACTTAACTGACTGAGCCATACAGGTGCCCCTGAATGTATTTCCAATACATAAGAAAAATAAACTGAAAAACCAGAAACATCTAAATTCTAGGAACAAAACTTCAAGACACCTCTGAAGGAGGGGCATGAGGCTGGCTCAGTTGATGGAACATGTGACTACTGATCTCAGGGTTTGGAGTTCTCTACATATTGAGTGTAGAAATTCCTTAAAAAAACGAACAAAAAACCCCCCAAAAAACGACAACAAAAACACCTCTGAAGGACAAAAAAGGCCTTAGCCAATAGAAAATATACTATCTAGGATAGAAAGACCAAACATCAAAGAGAATTCAATTCCCCAAATTTTCTGTGGAATATGGTTCCACTAATAATACCAATAGGGCTTTATTCTTGCAATTAGACAAGATGATTATTAACTTACAGAAAAATAAGTCAAGAAAAGTCAAGAAATTTCTAAAAATTAAAAGGAGGAATTATCTCTATCAGATATGAAAACATAAAACCGAAATAATTAAAGAGTTATTTGATGCTTATACAGGAGACACTTAACATTGGGATAACAGAACTGAATACTAACACAAACAAATACAGATCAGTAGAGAAAAGATGGACAATTAAGTAAGTGGTGTTGGATGGCTGGGTAGTAGTCATCTGAAAAAATGTAAGTTGTTACCAATATTCTACACACACCAAGTGAATAAAATAGTTAAATGCAGAAAAATGAAATGAAAATACAACAGAAAGAAAATGGAAGATTTATAAGCGAGAACTGGTAGATTTTTCTAATTAAGACACAATATACTAAAATCATAAAAGAGCAGATGAACAATGTTTTTCATCTTTAAAATTTTTTTCTCAACTTAAACAATTTTTTTAATGTAAAATGCAATTTAAAAAACCTAGATGTTAAAAACAATGACAAACTGGAAATCTATCTGCAACTTTTATCATGAATGTCAATTTTCTAAAGGGGCTCCCATAAAGTCAATAGAAGATTAAAAATCCAATAGGAAAATGGGCAACATGTACATTATTTCCTACTTTAAAGTGCTCTGAATAAGCAATATTATTTTTTCAGAAGAGTGAATAAAACAAAAAATAAACACTCTGGTCATTGTTTAGGTATCTCTTCATCCAAACTATTACATATAGAGTCTGACTGATAGGAGTGTTTTGTGGGGACTGAGTAAAGGATGTATCTTCATAGCTGAGTTAACACAGAATGAAAATCAGTGCATGATAGGACAAGAGACTGATCCATGAAATGAAGAAATAGTTCAAAACTAGTTGTGAAGCATTTTAAGGAAATTTTATTTAGTTCTTGAGAGGTAAGGTGACCCCAGCAAACATTATGTGTCCCTGGAGGGTAACGCAAACTGTTCTCAGCAAACCTCTGGGCCAATTTCTTTCCGTCTATAAAATGAAATGTCCGGTAGGTTTTAATTCATGTTTGCATCCCCAATACCTAGCCTAAGTCCTGGCAATCAATAAAAAGTATTCAATAAGCACGGTTTCTTCACCTATTTTTCTCATTCCAAAATGTTCTTTTTTCCTTCTAAAAGTCACCCACATTGTAATAAATTGAAGGCAGTTTATCTTAGTTGGTAATTGATTCTATTTCATGTAACAGAAAACCCACAAATAACAGGTTTTTAAAAAGTAAAAAAATAAGTAAGTATAAAGAAAAAAATTTTTTTTCCTCTCTCATGTTAAAGAAATTCAGATTTAAGAAGGGCTGTGGTTGGTATGGTAGCTCCATTGGTATTAGCAAGAATTTGGGCTCCTATATTTCTTCCCACTATCTTAGTATGTATCTCCCACTATCAAGTCAATTTAGGCTTCCAGGTGGTTGTTGGAGCTCCAGGCATTAAATTCAAGTTCTACAAACGTTGAGGGAAAGGAGACAGACACAAGAGAGCATATGCTCTGTGATTCTAGTTATATGAAGTTCATTCGAACAAAAACAAACGTAATGGAGATAAATGTCAAAACAGTAGTTATTATTATGTGGACTCATGGCTTGGGAAGGACCACGAGGGAGCCGTCTGGGTGTCTGAAATGATTATATCCTTCTCCGTATAGTGTTATACACATGAAGAATAACCCTGATACATTCATTTATGATTTGTGCACTTTACTCTATGTAAGGTAGCTAAACGAGGTAAGATCCAGATCTTTGAGCTCATGTGTATTTTGACAAGACTAGATTTAGATCTAGGTTGAATAAACGAAGCATTCTAAAGTATTTAGTACTCATTGTGTAGCTCTTTGTGCTTGTAACTGTGGTCACCTTCCAAAGCTGAAAAAGTAACTAAGACCAATGGTCTGGTACTAGAGTAGCTATGGGGGTGGCAATTGTCTTGCTTTAGGAATGAATACATGAATTTAAATCCTACCTCTGTTTTGCATTTACTGTTTTGCTCCAGAAGAGGTATGAAAATAATGATCTTTCCCTTATTCAAAAACCTAACGGAGTCCTTGTAGAAGGATTTATGAAGCAATGTATGTCAAGTTCTTAACAGTGTCTGATACGTAATAAAATGTAGTTGCTATTACTTTATTACCATTGTTACCATCATCATTACTAAAAAAAAATTTTTTTTTTACATCATCATCATTATTAAGAAATGATGGAATAGGGATCTTAAACGATTCTATGGTCAAAAATTCCAAATCAACTGGTTAATATCCTTGTGGATATGAATAGCCTACTGGAAATACACATTTGGCTATGAACTTGTTTTCCACATGAGAACTTCCTAAAGAAGCAGAATCCAGTTCTTCTTATGGTTCTCTATGTTTAGAAAACTCAAAGTACTTATGGGAACTGTTTTGGGAGCATGTCATAAAAATTTAGTTTTGCTTTCAGAATCATATGACCCTCATTAAGGTGCTTCTGTGGATCATGATTTGGAAATAATCACAAAATACAGAAACAGATAAAAGTTAGGAAACAGTATGTTCAGTTCAGTACCACTTACTTATGCTATCCAGTTATAAGTGCAATAAAAGATCCTGGAAAGTACACAAGATACTGGTAAAAGTGGTGACCTTAGGGAGATGAAGATCACTTGGTAGTAACTGTGAACTTCTATTCATAAAAAACCCAGGCCAAGATAGTTAACTGCCTTATTATGTCCCAGGGAATAATGAGAGTGGATACTTATCTAGTCCACATTTTCAGGGAAAATAAACTGGTTGATTTTATATGTGGAATAAACTCATTTTTAAAAAAACGTGGAAGTACAAAATACTTACCCACTTAGCAATTGGACACCCATGAGAGCTTTTTCCTTCTTTTCCTGTGTACACTACAATTTCTATCCTTACTGCATTTCCTTTTTGACCATACCTGAGTACAAAACACAGTGAAGGGAAAATGACTGCAATTAATTGAGATATACCCTTTTAATATCTTAAGGTACAGAAGATACAGGCTTACAGAAGTACATAAAACCCAACACCCTGTTTGTTAAAATTTATATTTGTTCAAAATTTACATTTGTGTGGCAGATATTTTTATTTGTTAGTCCATTCTCCTTACTTATCCTTAGAGATCACTTGTTTAAAAAAGGACCGGCTCCAAGATAAGCATTAAGGAATGTGAATGCAGTGCGGTTGGAGGTAATTTTAACTACTTCTACCATTATACAAGGATATAAGAATAAGTATTTCTGGATTTTACAAAGACAGCCTTGCTTTGTGACTTAGTGGGGACACCAGGACACTACGGTCTTCCTGGGCCCTGAGAAACATCCGACTTACACTCCTGAAGGCTTTCCATTCACTTCTCATTTGTTCCCAGAGATAGTCTCTGCATTGAGTCAGGTGCACGATAATGAATGATTTTTAACAGGGAAGGGAATTTCCTCACCTATTCTCCATGATTTCCCTGACAGCAGCAACACTTGGTCCTGCCCCAAGGTGTGTATAATATGGGCCTTTGTCTTTTTGTATAACTCGATCTGTGGAAGGAATAAGATTATTAGACCCAAAGCTTACAGAATTGCACAGGGGCAAGGAGGAGCTATTTTTATTAATTCTTTTTTTTTTTTTTTTCCAATTCAGAACAATTTATCTTGACAAGGTTTTGGTAAACATTAATAATTAAAGTCTAGGACAAAAGGCCCTAGAATTTAACTTGTTCCTTTCTTACAGCCCCTAACTATTTAATTCTTCCTCTAAGCATCAGAGGAAGAAAACAAAAAATATTAAGATATGGGTCATATTTCTTCTCCTATCTCCTGCTTTAAAAGAAATCTATTAATAATTAAGGTGCAAAATTAAAAGTTTTCTAAGAGCAATACATCTCTAAAAGCTTGGCCTCAGAATCCGAATAAAACTGAGCCCAGCAACTGCACTGCTAAGAGTTTATTCTACACTCACATAGTTATATATCTGTAAAGCAAATGTACAGAGGAACGTTACTTGTCCCAATTATTTGTAACATCAAAAAAGAAAGAGAAACACACTTGGCACCTGCCACTAAATGATAAGTGACTAAATTAAGGGATGTTTATATAGTGGAAAACAATAAAACTATTAAACAAGTATTTACAAACTTTGGGATGTCTGGGTGGTTCAGTCAGTTAGGGGTCTGCCTTCAGCTCAGGTCATGATCTCAGGGTCCTGAAACAGAGCCTGGGTCAGGCTCCCTGCTTAGCAGGGAGTCTGTTTCCACCCTCTCCCTTTGCCCTCCACCCCGGTCATATTCTCTCAAATAAATAAATAAAATCGTAAAAAAAAAACCTATTATTTATAAACATGGAAAAACCTGAGATTTCATTAAATTTTTAAAAAAGCAAATTGCGAGCACAGTATATTTTAAAAGGCCTAAATTTTCTAAAACTGCAAGCAAAAA
The DNA here is from genome assembly GCF_009829155.1 of Mustela erminea. NCBI lineage: Eukaryota > Metazoa > Chordata > Mammalia > Carnivora > Mustelidae > Mustela > Mustela erminea. The sequence goes on along the minus strand of NC_045627.1, from coordinate 35,288,312 downwards.
TAAAATAATAATATTAAGGATGCCTAGGTGGCTAAGTCAGTTAAGTGTCTGCCTGCAGCTCAGGTCATAATCCCAGGGTCTTAGGGTCAAGTCCTGCTGCAGGCTCCTTGTTCAGCAGGAAGCCTGCTTCTCTCTCTGCCTATTGCTCCTTCAGCTTGTGCGCTCTCTCTCTCTTTCTTTCTCTCTGACAAATAAATAAGATCTTTAAAAAATAATAATCAGGGGCGCCAGGGGTTAAAGCCTCTGCTTCTGGCTCCGGTCGTAATCCCAGGGTCCTGGGATAGAGCCCCGCATCGGGCTCTCTACTCAGCGGGTAGCCTGCTTCCTCCTCTTTCTCTCTGCCTGCCTCTATGCCTACTTGTGATCTCTGCCTGTCAAATAAATAAATAAAATCTTTTAAAAAAAATAAAATAAAATAAAAAATAAAATGCCAGCAGTGCTCAAATTGAGGAACCATGATCCAGAAGTTAATCACAGTCCGCTTAACACAATACTTCCACGGAAATCTTTTTTAAAATTAAAGACTGTTATTTATTTCTTTCATTTTAGAGAGACAGAGCGAGCGTGCAGGGGGAGGGGCAGAGGGAGAGAATCTCAAGCGGACTTCAGATCAAGACCTGAGCCGCGCACTTAACCAACTGAGCCACCAAGGTGCCCCTCCAGGGAAATCTTTTACGGGTAGATATGATCATTCCACTTGGGATGATTTCTGAGTGGCTTTTTCAGCTTTGTTTTTTTTTTTTTTTTTGCTTGTTTGTTCTTTGTTTTTTTTTAAAGATTTTATTTATTTATTGGACAGAGAGATCACAAGTAGGCAGAGAGGTAGGCAGAGAGAGAGGAGGAAGCAGGCTCCCCGCTGAGCAGAGAACCCGATGCGGGGCTCGATCGCAGCACCCTGGGATCATGACCTGAGCCGAAGGCAGAGGCTTTAACCCACTGAGCCACCCAGGTGCCCCTGTTGTTGTTGTTTTAAAGAAGGCTCCATTCCCAGCATGGAACCCAACGTGGGGCTTGAACTCATGACTGCAATTCAAGACCTAAGCGGAAATAATTGGGTGCTTAATTGACTAAGTCACCCGGTCAGCCCTGCCTTTTTGTTTTTCTTAAGTTCCCATTTCTACACAATGAGCTCAATTACCTCACATGTAATGATTATAGGAACACACTGACAATGTATAAAACAATCACAGGTCCACTGCAGATGCTCAATAAATTTTCAATGCCTAGGTGTCTCAACTCCTACAAGGTACTAGTTATATAAGGAAAGAAACTAGATTGTCCTGAAACTAGACTATCATTCTACTGACATTATGCACAGAGTAAAATTAGACTAGCTCGGGTGTATACATTCTTTTTTTTTTTTTTGGTACAGATTTTATTTATTTATTTGACAGAGAGAGATCACAAGTAGGCAGAGAGGCAGGCGGAGAGAGAGGAAGCAGCAGGCTCCCTGCTGAGCAGAGAGCCTGATGCAGGGCTCGATCCCAGGACCCTGGAATCATGACCTGAGCTGAAGGCAGAGGCTTTAACTCACTGAGCCACCCAGGTGTATATATTCTAACGGCTGTCTAATGACTCCTAAGGCACAAGGGTTTTTTTTTCCATTTGTAATGATATTCAGAAAAATTCTGTCCGTTTCTTTTTTTTTTTAAAGATTTTATTTATTTATTTGACACAGAGAGATCACAAGCAGGCAGAGAGGCAGGCAGAGAGAGAGAGGAGGAAGCAGGCTCCCTGTGGAGCAGAGAGCCCGATGCAGGACTCGATCCGAGGACCCTGAGATCATGACCTGAGCCGAAGGCAGCGGCTTAACCCACTGAGCCACCCAGGCGCCCCTCTGTCCCTTTCTTAATTCAGATTTTCAAAACAAGAGGAAGGAGGCTAAAAAATAGGCTCTGAAGTTGAGACTGTCTTTGAATTACAGTTTAACCATTCACTAGCTGTGACCCTTCCAGTGACTTAGTTTCCTCACTTGTAGAATGAAGATAACACACGTTCTTTTTGCAGGCATGTTATGAATATAACAAGTCAAGGTCATGGCACAGTATCAGACTTGCAGTAACAGATCTGGAATAGGAGTCATCATTACTGTACCCTTCTGTCCTTGCTCAAAGAACCTCTCATTCTCCCAACTCAACCCCACTCAGCATTGTCACCCTTTTCAGATTATGAGATCCTTCTGAAAAGAGCCTCTCCCTGGGGCCTGGCACATGGTAGGCTGTCAAAACTGTTCAATGATGAGTGGCAAAATGGAAGGCTTGATTTCAGAGTATCAAATGTACTTTAGATAATCGAGAGCAGAAAGTCATTGTTAACTTCACTATTTTTTCTACTGTTAAAAAAAAAAATCAAAATGATAATAGTTTATCCTTCTAAACAATCATTTACCCATTCTGGAATGTACTAATGAACCACCTACTTCAGGCAAAAAATTTTCCTTTATGATTTGGGGTTATATTTTAAGACTTTTTAAAAATAAGACCGTTTTATTTTATTTTAAAGGGTTTTTTTGTTTGTTTGTTTTTGTTGTTCTGTTTTTTTGACAGAGAGAGACAGCCAGAGAGGGAACACAAGCAGGGGGACTGGGAGAGGGAAAAGCAGGCTTCCCACAGAGCAGGGAGCCCGAAGTGGGACTTGATCCCAGCCCTGGGATCATGACGGGAGCCAAAGGCAACAACTGAGCCACCCAGGTGCCCCTATAAGACTGTTTTAATAATTAAACCTATTTGAGTTCAAAATAGGATATTTCACAAATTCTCTCCTCATACATTGTATAAAACCTGAAATAATAAGGACATCAAGCAGCCTAACAAACTTTAATGACAAATCTACTTAATCTCCTAATTACAGTTGTGTTAGAGTAAATTAATTCTTCTTTTATTTGAGCACTTCCATGAAATTTGACCACAGACAGTGACTAATCACTATAGGGTTCAAATTTAGCTTTCATGTATTTCAAATACTGAGCAAATTTCTTGTAAGGACTGCCTAAGAATCATTAGTCCGGTTAGTTTTCAAGGGCTTTTAACACATTGATTAAAAACTTCAATAATTAGCTCCTGGCTTTTCTCTTTCAATGACTCCTAAGGCACAAAATACATATCAGTTATAAACTGCTCCATAAATCAGCTACTCCCATCTCTATTTGTTTTTTTTTTTTTTAAAGGCAATCAGTATTATACAATGATTTCTTATTTTAAAATTCCAAAAGGTTTACAAATTCTTCAATGGCCAAGACTGGAATTTCATTTATAGGGACATTCTTTGTATCACAGAGCAGAAAAGCAACAGGCATTGAAAAAGAAACAAACCCATTCCAGTTCTTGAACGGGGTGGTAATTATTTATAGCTATTTGTTAAGTTGCACATGTTTTACATTCTGTGTATGTATATCATATTTCACAATAAAACACATTTTTTAAACAAAATGCTTATAGGTTGAAATTCTTTTAAATATAGGAAGAATAAACTCTAATAGAAAATTGAAGGAGTTCAATCTTACGATACGCACAATAAATAATTTAGGAGACATTTCACCAAGTGAAATCAGCAAATCTTCCACTTGAGAAAGTTTCCAAATTATGAGTTAAAAATTTCCCAATTAGTTGAGCAAAATCAATAAGGGTGCAACAGAAAAAGAGGTATAGAATTCAGTCCATTTTCGCCAGAATACGAATGGGGCAAAAATGCCACATATAAAGATAACCCAAAATTGGATATGGTCATGACAATTAATGGAGGTAAACAAAGAATTCACGTGCACGCACACACACACTCAGGCACATGTGCACACACTTACCGAGACAGTTGCAGGTTGGCAATTCAGAATCTTTCGTGGTGGACACCAGGTTTTTTGTAGGATTGGTAAAGAAGTTCATGGCATAATCATTAAAACTTTTCTGTGCACTGTCTACTGGGGAAAATTCTGATGCTCCAACACTAGATGAACATACGTCCTCTTCGCTCTTCGTCGAAACCACCGTGATCCCACCTGAACATACTACATTGACATTCCTGAGAATTTGTGCTGGGTCTGGTAAGGGGGTTTCATGGGAGATACCAGGCAATGTTGACAGTTTCTGATGCATGAGTTGGTCTTGAACATCCCCCTGGATCTGTGTTTGGTCATCGCCAGCCATTACGTTAGCACACTGGTTAGCAGGAGAGGAGGGCTGGATTAAAGGGTGAGCTTTCTGATTGACATTCACTGTTGGCTGTACCTGAGAATTATAAACTTTTTCTGTAAACGCCTGCCCACTGGATTCTGTTTTTAACTGGCATAATGGGAGAGAATCCAACGGTTCAACCTTCATGTTTCTTTCCTGTGCTAATTCAGGATAATAACGCTCAAATTTTATCTGAGTGAGTGGAGGAAATAATTTTTTGTGTTCTAACGCTGAACTCCTTCGAGTCAGTGGTTTCCATACTTTGGTTAGGGGAGGAATTTTCCCCAACAGAATGGGAAAATCATGTGGACCAAATTGACCGAATCTTTGAAACTTAGATGCTATCCAAATGTCATGTAACTTACTATACTCATATGACAACTGTTCCTGTTTTTTCTGGTCATTTTCTTGACAACTTATGACTACAGGCTTCTTTTTCCGCCGATCTCTTGATGGGGTAGCTCTTGTCTTTTTCTGTGTTGTGTTCTTTTGCTTTGTCAATGATGAGCTATGGTTATTTTGTACACTGGAAGGTTGTTTCTGTTGTATTGTGACCTTCTCCTGATTACACTTTTGCTGTACATTATATGCAACAAGGCTTGTTGGTGTACTTTCAACCTTTTTGTCTTCTTGTTTTATGTAATTGAATTTAATTATTGACGCAAGTTGTGTTAACTGCGTTGCAACATCCTCCTCTATTTTGCTGTGTATTGTATTCAGACACGATGGATCGTCTTTTAGGTCTATCTTTTTACTGCTGGCCAGTGACTGGTTACAATGCCCCAATTTATCACCTGATGGTGGCAACTGATGCAAATTCTTAGAACTATCAAGAGTAATTCTACCTTGAGCAACATTTTTACTGGTGTCAATTTTAGATGAATTTGAATTTGGTATGAAATGAGGGACTGAATTTGTGACTTTTGAATACTCCTGCGATTTTGAAGTTGTCTGGTTAGCAGCTGAGCTGTGGTGTGACTTGGAAATGTTCTGCCCATTGAATACCACCGTGTTGCATGAACTCTGCTTTTCCAAAGATGGACAGTGAGGAAGGCTTTCTGGTACCCCTTGTAAGTTTGGGTCTTGGAGGTCTTTTCGTACAGAATAGAGGATAGCTTTACAGCTATTAAGCAAACTCGCTGTTCTGTGTTCTGTTTCTTCATCCTTCTCTGACTTTGATGGTGAGGAATTTTCTGATGGGGCTTCTGACAGTTGGGTGAGAGCTTCTATGGCCACAACTTGCTCCAGCGTTAGTCTCCTATCTTTCATTAGGGATAGAAGACTTGGTTGAACTGGAGATCCATCTTTTGGTTCTTTACTTGGTATATTTTCTAGAGATTTGGGTTGATCACTTTCATTGTGTGTACTAGTAGGACTATTTAAGTGGAAAGTTGCAGGATTTGGAAAAGACTTGCAGTTAAAGCCAGATTTCTGGAAGACTGAAACATTACTTCTTCCTTTGAGATGATCACAGCTCGCACTAGTGGCAATAGAACTCATGGCATTATGGTTGGCAGTGTCTTTCAGGAATTTACAGGAGTTGTTTTCAAATGCCTTGCCAAATTCTTCAATATTGAATTTTTTAAAAGACACATTTGTTTCGGTTGGTAAATAGTGTACATTTTTAATGCCATTTCTTACGGTTTGTGCAAACAATTTCTGAGGCTCAATTAGATCAGTAAGTAGGACTTTTTTCCTGTCATCTTCAGAATTTTTTAATTTTTCAGCTTCCGTCACAACTGCCTTAAATTCACCTTTGACATGATCGGTTAAATGTGATTTCTTGTTTTGCGTCCACTTCTCCACTTCAATACCTGTCATACTTTCTTCATTTTTAGTCACATTTTCGAGAGGAGGTGGGTTTAATTCCAATCTCTGTTCCCCCCCATAGCTCCTCCTGTATTCCATGGATTCTGACTTGGGGCCATTTACTAGTTTGTTGACAAAATCTGCCTACAAAATAAACACAAAAATATCTCATATTATCTATGCAAATATTGGAGTAAGAGCCACAGGAACGTTTTGATTTAACACTAACAAAATGTAAAGCCCCTGAAAAAAATATTCATTTTTCTTTTTATGCTTCCAATAAAATACCAAAGGGGTGTGTCGGGAAAAAGAAAAAAATTGAAGTAAAATTTCATTACTCATACCTGTAAAGGTTTTGGTAGACTCATTTGTTTTTCAAAATAATGTGTGTGTTTTTTGTTTTTTGTTTTTAAGAGAAAGAGAGTGAGGAAGTGTTGGGCGGGAAGTGGGGGGTGGGGGTTGACAAGGTTGTGAGGGGCAGAAGGAGAATCTTAAGCAGGCTCCTTGCTCAGGGCAGAGCCCAATGCAGGTCCAACCTCATGACCTAAGCTGAAATCAAGAGTCTGGATGCTTAATTGACTAAGTCACCCAGGTGTCCCTCCAAATAAATCTTTAATATTTTTACATTGGTACCATTTGACGGCCAATATCTATTATCTTAATGCAAACTGTACTGAAATACAAAATACACACAGAAAGGTGAACAAATCCCAAGTATATAGCTTACTGAATTTTCACAAATGAACCCCCAAGTGCCCAGATTCCAGCCAAGAAACTCCCATCTAGTCATCATTCCACTGCCAAAGGGTAACCATTATTTTGATATCTATCACAGATTTCCATTGCTTATTTCCAAACTTGACATAACTGACTTCCTTTCATTCAAATTATACTTGTGATTCATACATGCCTCAGTCCATTGATTCTTACTATTTTTTTTTAAGGATTTTATTTATTTATTTGACAGAGATCACAAGCAGACAGAGGCAGGCAGAGAGAGAGAGGGGGGAAGCAGGCTTTCCGCTGAGCAGAGAGCCGGACACAGGGCTCAATCCCAGGACCCTGAGATCAAGACCTGAGGTGAAGGCAGAGGCTTAACCCACTGAACCACCCAGGTGCCCCAGATTCTTACTATTGTAGGTAAATTCACTGAGTGAAAATACTACAATGTATTTACTGACTGTACTGTATATGGACATTGGAGTTATCTTTGGTTCTATACCACTATAAATGCTACTGTAATCTTTGGAAGTGCTGGGTTATCAAGTGTGTGTGTACCTTAACTTCAGCTTTAGTAGACAGGCCAAAGAATTTTCTAAAGTGGTTATCAACATGCACTCCCAACAGTAATTATGATCGTTCTACTGTTGCACATTCTTACTTAGTATTTTCTGTCTTTTCACTTAAGCCATTGTGTTTAGTGGGAATGATATAATCCCTTAAACAATTTTTTTAAGATGAAATGCCTACAAAATAAGATTAATCAGTTTACCTTTTAAAACTGTACAATTAAGGGTGGTTTTTAAACATATTTACAATGTTATGCAATAATCACCTCTATCTAATTCCAGAACATTTTCATCACCCCGAAAAGAAACCTTGTACCCATTAAGCAATCACTCTCTATTCCCCCTACAAACCCTTATTTTTAAAACCCAACAGCTCATCTAAAATTACAACAAAGGAATTGAGACAGTAGGGGCATTTCCAACTGCTGTCGGGAGCGAATGTAAAGTTAACCTACACCTCCTAATTTCTAGTGTGGCTCTGGACATTCTATTCAATGACTCAGGGAGAGAAAAATAAAAGATCAGGAGACTTCCTATTGAATGAAGGTGATATACCTGAATCCATTACTGACTGAAAAACTAAACCAAATTTCATAATAGCCATAAAATATGTAAGCATTACCCAATTGTATAATTAAACATTAAACAATCTTTTCTTCACATTAAAAAATCTTAGTAGAGGGGCACCTGGGTGGCTCAGTGGGTTAAGCCTCTGCCTTCGGCTCAGGTCATGATCCCAGGGTCCTGGGATGGAGCCCCACATCGGGCTTTCTGCTCTGCAGGGAGCCTGCTTCCTCCTCTCTCCCTGCCTGCCTCTCTGCCTACTTGTGATCTCTGTCAGATAAATAAAGAAAAAATCTTAAAAAAAAAAAAAATCTTAGTAGAAATAAACTATATTTAACTTTTTTTTTTTTTTTTAAGATTTTATTTATTTGACAGAGATCACAAGTAGGCAGAGAGGCAGGCAGAGCGAGAAAGGGAAGCAGGCCCCCCACTGAGCAGAAAGCCGGATGTGGGGCTCGATCCCAGAACCCTGGGATCATGACCTGAGCCAGACACAGAGGCTTTAACCCACTGAGCCACCCAGGCCCCCCTAAATAGTTACTATTCTTAATGTAAAAGAGCTTCCACAATCAACAAGAAACGGTAAATGACTCAATAGAAGAGTGAGAAAAAGAGAGGAATATGTCCTTTGCTTAAGTGGAAATCCACAAGATCAATAGCTGTTTGACTTTCCTAGAAGACAAGCAAATGAAAATAAATGCAACTTTTTAATCCATCCAAATGCCAAAATTAAAAATGCAGAAATGTAGGTAAGCAAATTATAATACAATATGACATTTATACTAGAGACAGTATGAAATAAAGACACTCATACTCATACTGTGAAATAATGTGCAGCCATTACTTGAATTTATCAGTCTAGTGATTGCATGGCAAGAGATCCTAAATAAACAAGAGGCTGAAAGCCAGTAGGTAAAACGTTAATACCAATTACCATGGGGAAACAGAAGTGAAGAGAAGTTTTTTTTTTTTTAAAGATTTTATTTTATTTATTTGACAGACAGAGATCACAAGTAGGCAGAGAGGCAGGCAGAGAGAGGGGGAAGCAGGCTCCCTGCCGTGTGGAGAGCATGATGCAGGGCTTGATCCCAGGACTCTGAGACCATGACCTGAGCCAAAGGTAGAGGCTTTAACCCACTGAGCCACCCAGGTGCCCCAGTTTTGTTTGTTTTACTTGATGCTTTTAATTTTACGAATATGCATATCTAAGATACTGGGACTTCAACGTACACATCACTCTAAAGAGAAGATACTGAGTACCTTTTAAGATTTATGTACTATAAACATAGAACATTCTCATAAGTAATGAGCTTAATTAAAAACTGACCTTTATCATTCAGTTATAGCTCATGTAACTTTTTTTTTTAGAGAGGGAGGGATACGGCAAGGGAGAACAAGGCATGATGTGGGGCTCTATTTCACCACCCTGAGATCATGACCTGAGCTGAAGTGAGAGCCAGACGCTTAACTGACTGAACCACCCAGAAGTCTCTTATCTCATAACTGCTTAAAATCATGCGGTTTGAAAACATGAGGTCTATAGGTAAACGAGAACATGTTCTACACAATGCCAACTACTAACCTTTAAGAAAACAGCTTGACATATGACATTTCAGCAGGGGCTAGTAAGATTTTCTCTGTCCTCAGAAATCAACCAGAGATCTTACAAGCAGATACTATTAAATGTAATTGTGCACTAAGAAAACAGTTACTCAGTTTCACTTGTTCTTCATAGTGAAACTGAGTGGTCAGAACAAACATTTACTGTTATTTGGGAAAAAACAAAAATTCAAGTTCCTGTTGTTAAAAGTGGATCAGCAAAACAAACTATATCTTACATGTAGTATTTCAATAAAGCTGTTAAAAGAAAAAGAAAAAGAAAAAAGAAAAAAAAAAGAGCCCCGCATGGGGCTCTCTGCTCGGCAGGGAGCCTGTTTCCCCCTCTTTCTCTGCCTACTTGTGATCTCTGTCAAATAAATAAATAAAATCTTAAAAAAAAAAAAAAGCATGGATGAGTGAAAATGCAACTTGAAAAATATGCAACACTGCCTTATGTTTAAAAAGGACATCTAAATAATGTATAAACATGTTTATTTTTAAACAGAAGTGTGGAAAAGAAAATAAACCAATCTAATTTCTATTACTGGTTAATCTTTTTTATGAAGACTTATTTTTTTTTTAGCGGTTTTATTTATTCATTTGACAGAGAGAGAGAGAGATCACAAAGAGGCGGGGGGGTGGAAGCAGGCTTCCTGACACCATGACCTGAGCTGAAGGCAAAGGCTTAACCCACCGAGCCACGCAAGCATCCCTTATTTACTTATTTGTCAGAGAGGAGGAGAGCACAAGCAAAGGGAGTGAGTGGCAGACAGAGGGAGGTGGAAAGTAGGCTCCCTGCTGTGCAGGGAGCCCAATGCAGGGATGGATCCCAGGACCCCGGGATCATGGCCTGAGCTGAAGGCAGATGCTTAACCAACTGAGCCACCCAGGCGCCCCTATTACTGGTTAACCTTGAACAGTAAGATAGGGAAAGAGCAATTCTTTGGAGTTGTCTGGTCCAGGAGATGCCATGTAGCCTGAACTTTCGTGTTCTCCTTTTTTAAGAGGTCAGGTAGATTGTGATGGGAATTCAATGAGACCATATGACCAAAGCTGTTAGCACAGTAAGGACGAGGTATCACTATGAGGGAACACTAACAATTTCATTATAATAGTTACAATCCAAAGAATGTTACCTATATTATAATATACACCCCTTACTGCAATAACTCATTTGATCTTCACTTCAATCCCGAGGTGGACACTATAAAAAGGTGCTCAATTCTAAGAAAAGTGTAAATTAAAAATGGCAAAGATAACACTTTTCACTGATCGAAAAGCAAACTTCAAAAAATGTTTGAACACCTAGATAGGCCCTTAGGGAAGTTGTGGGGATATATATTCTCATATAATGGTGGTGGAGTGCAAAATCTTATCATCCCTCTGGAGAGCAATTTGGCAATAGCTATCAAAATTACAAATTCAACCTCTCCTTTGCTACAGCATTTTCACTTCTGAGAATTTATCCTAAAAGTTATACTTGCACTTAATGATATGTTTTGACAGCTTTGTATAGTTTAACAAGTAACTGATAATACCCAAATGTCCACCTGTAGCACACTAATTCAATTATGGCATATCTACATATTACCTTGCAGCTATAAAACAGAATGAAAAGAGATTCCATTCCAAATAGGCAGATGTCCAGGATTAAAAAAAAAGGATCCAGAACCTAAATATACCGTTTTTTTATGTTAATAAAAAGTATGGGGGGGCGCCTGGGTGGCTCAGTGGGTTAAGCCGCTGCCTTTGGCTCAGGTCATGATCCCAGGGTCCTGGGATCGAGTCCCACATCGGGCTCTCTGCTCAGCAGGGAGCCTACTTCCCTCTCTCTATCTCTCTCTGCCTGCCTCTCTGTCTACTTGTGATATCTGTCAAATAAACAAATAAAATCTTAAAAAAAAAAGTATGAAGCACTAATATATATATTCCTATTTGCATAAAGAAACTCTGGAAGAAGACAAAAAAAAAAAACTTAATACAAGTAATGAGGAGGAGGAAGTCCAAAACAATACAGGAGCTTGGGAACTATTAAACCCAGACCTGGTTAAATACTGTTTTGATTTTTAAAATGTACTTCCTTTAAATTTAAACCAAAATTGAAGCGGTCTGTGGAAAGATTTCTAGCATACAGTAAGTGAAAAAAGCTAAAAGTTTGTGTAGTACCAACTCACAAACATATCAAAGCATAAAGAAAGGGTGTGGAGTACATACACATTTGTTAATACTCAGGAAGGTATATTTGTCCTACAGAAACTTTACTGGTAAATATTTAACAACCAGGCTGGGAACTGAGAGGGGAGGGAACCCTGTTTTGCCCTGTAGGCCGATTTTTGTGGTATAAATACATCCACCACAGTGGACTGTAAATTATCAGTGAGACACCTGTGCCAGCATTAGGAAGAAATGCAAGTAATTACTGACCTGGAAGAAGCTGACTCCTTCCTACCACTGAAGGTACAATCCCAAGGTACTTTGTCAAACAGGCTCCATTAACTACATTATGAATGTTTATTTTTATTTTTTTTTAAAGATTTTATTTATTTATTTGACAGAGAGAGATCACAAGTAGGCAGAGAGGCAGGCAGAGAGAGAGAGGGAAGCAGGCTCCCCGCCGAGCAGAGAGCCTGATGTGGGACTCGATCCCAGGACCCTGAGATCACGACCCGAGCCGAAGGCAGCGGCTTAACCCACTGAGCCACCCAGGCGCCCCCTGAATGTTTATTTTTTAATGAAGATTTCCTTGACATTTAATCTGCTTAGGTGTACTGCATCCCCAAATATCCATTCTGAATCTCAAAATACTTGTTAACATCTACCTCTCTAAAGAGATGCCAAGTCTCTGGGAGGCCTGGGTGGCTCAGTGGGTTAAGCCTCTGCCTTGGGCTCAGGTGATGAGCTCAGGGTCCTGGCATGGGGCTCCAGATTGGGCTCTCTGCTCAGCAGGGAGCCTGCTGATCCCTCTCTCTCTCTGTCTGCCTCTCTGCCTACTTGTGACTTCTTTCTCTGTCGAATAAATAAGAAATCTTAAAAAGAGAGAGAGAGAGAGATCTTAAAAAGAGAGAGATGTGTCAATTTTCTGAAGGAAGTATTTCACAAAAAACTGGCTGTTTTACTCTCTCAAGTGCCATATATACTCTGGGGACCTAAGCTCATGCCCACCAGTGTCTCTTCTCTTTCTCCTCTACCACCCCAAAAGTGCCCAAGTGTACCGTTTTAAGGACAGTAATTCAAATTCTCCCAGTCTCTGTGTTGCATTCTATGCCAGTCACAAGACTATATGTTGCTCTGGGCCCCTCTTATCCCTTCTAAACTGACAGGAATGTCGATCACCTTAGATCAGATCTGGGTTCAATAGCTGTCAAGCACCCTGTTTTCTCATTTCTCCACATTCCTATAGTAGTGCTACTCACACCCACTCTTGAATGAATGAGCTCAAACGGCACTGAGCAGAGTGGTATTTTATTCTGAAATGACTATGCCCTTTGGACAGAATCTGTCGCCTCTCCCAACACGCACATTCCATACATGCTGTATTTCCTGTATCTAGAAACAGCTGCTCAGATCACATGGAAAGTCTTTCAAAGCGTGTACAGAGACATGATCCACAAGACTATGACCTTTACTGCAAGCAGATCAGTGTTTCTCAACCTGCCTTTATGGTTTTTGTATTCTGTTTTGCTTTTTTCAGCCCCCACCCAGTAGTCTTTTAAAACATTTTTTCCATAATAGCTCTCCTCAGGAAATTTTAATTCCACAGATATAGGATGTATCTGCTTATGCCCTGTGGTCCCATCATAATATCTAAGTTTTTTTTGTTGTTTTTGTTTATTTTTAACCCTCTCTGGGCAACCGAGAACTGATCTTAATCCCCTTTGAGGAATTCAAAAAACTAACATGTAGAAGGGGTGCCTGGGTGGCTCAGTGGTTAAGAGCATGCTACTTCTTGATTTCAGCTCAGGTCATGATCTCAGGGTGGTGAGATGGACAGACCCCACGAGAGCCCCACATTGGGCTCCATGTTAAAAGAGCTTCTCTCTCTCCTGCCCCTCCGCACCCCCAAATAAATAAATAACCCCCCCCCAAAAAAAGGAAAAAAAAAAAAAAAAACTAACATGTAGAAGACAAGGAGCAACCCAGAGTATTTATACCTGATTAGAAGGGACACCCTCAGGACCTATGTCCTAAACCAGAAAAATTAAGTGTTTGGGCAAAAACTTCTGGAGAATCACTAGCGGCTCCATTAATGCTGACTTGAATATGATGCAATCATGCCTGATGCGGTATTTGTCCTCCCACATTCCCATAGAAGCATGGAGGTCAGACCCTGCCCTGCACAACTGCTTTCGAACAAACCCAAATTGCAATAAAAAGAAAGATAAACCAGCCATTCACCAAAGCTAAAATAAACATTGAACACACACACACACACACACACACACACACACGCACACACATACACATCCTTCTTCAAAGGGGACCTGCAAAACAGCTGCCTTATTTTCCTATAGCAGTACAATGGTCTAGTTCTTTTCCTTTTTGAGGCATAAAAAGAAGACACCTACCCCACCACATTTTGTAGCCCTAATATTTGAGCTTTGCCTCTGTTCTGTTTTCTCCACTTTGCCTACAGGCACCCTGTTAGATGTTCAAAGTTCATAGAAAGGCAGGGAGGTAGGGTCAAAGGGACCAAATCTGCCCTTATCCCCACTTGTCCTACCTTGGTGCCATAAAGCCTAATGGCTCTTCCTTGCCTGGGCTGAACAGAAGCCATCCCAGAGACTCTGAAAGTTCCTTTCCCACTTTGATCCACCACATCCAGAGTTCTTTCCTATTCTAACTTTTTTACTCCTACCCCCAACAAAAACTCCACCCTCATTTGGCCACAGGGTCTCAGAATCCAAAGTAAATCCTTCACCTGGGGGGGGGGGTAGGGCAGAGAAGGGGAAGCGTATTATTAGGGGGAGGGACAACTTCTATTTAATCCAAAAACATGTAAATTGTAGAATGGTTCTGAATGTATACAAAACTGACCTAGGAACCAACCTCTCTAGTCCCAGGTGTCCTCATTCCTGCCCTCTTCCTTGGGAGCTAAGCCAGTACAATTCATTAAGAGTCAGAAAGACAAAAAACCTTTTCAGACACCAAATTCGCCTCAAGCTATCATCCTATCAAATTCCCTCCTCATTCAAGTATCTTAAATGGTTACCCACGGTTCTAGGCGAGCCCTCAACTGCCAAATTCCACCATTCCTTAATGTGCTCTTTTGTAGACCTCCAAGGAGAGTCTCAACTGAAACGCTGAAATCGAGGTGTCCCTGGGAGCTCCAAGCTTCCTTGCCTCTGTCCCCAGGCTGTAGGTGTGTCCCCCTGAGCCTACAACTTAGAGGATTCCAAAGCCAAACGCAATGCCCGTTCCTTCTTCACCCTTTCTCAAACAGCCTTCCCTATGCTTCAAGTTCACAACTCTTAGTGCCCAGTGTAGTTAATACTTAGTCTTTTTGTGTACCTTGCTACATATAGTTTTCAGAATTGGGGCTTTACTGGAATCAGACAAATTTCGGCCTCTTTCCCTGCTCCATCACTTCCCAACGATGGGGCCAAGAGCGAGCCATTGCTCTACAAAGCTTCATTGAGCCTCAGTTTCCCTAAGATAAATCAGGATGAGTAACAGCATTCACTGAACCAGTTTATTGTGAAGGTTAAATGAAATAATGCATTTACACATATTGTTGAACCTTACCATGTGTAGAAGTGAACTATTTAGGGGAAAAACACCTATTAGGTAGTTCTTTTTTTGTTGTATCTCCTTCAACATAGAGCAAAACCCTACTAACTCCAATCTCAAATCCACAACTGAGGAAAAAAAAAATATTCATCAGTAGCTATTACTCATGCATTGACCACTGACTCCTTGCCAGGCATCATCACTGATGTTTTATAGGAATTACTTCCTTTGCTTTTCCTACTTAGTATCAGTATCTCCATTCTTCTGATAAGATTTAGAAAGGTTGAGTAACCAGGCAAAGTAATAATTAATAATTTATGACGTATTTATGACGTATTTAGTTACTAATATTTAGTACTGTTTACTGACCTAACATTATCATCAATGCTTAAAACTTAGGAGAACAACTCAATTCCTATAGTTGTTTCTTTTCCTAGATTGTGTGAATTATTGTTTTTCTGAACCCACTGGCCTACTTTCATTCACCTGTTTTTTAGTTGTAACACTATAGCATTGCTATTCAAAATATTCTCACCTTTGGGGGGTGGGAGGTTGGGGGAACCAGGTGGTGGGTATTAGGGAGGGCACGGTTAGCATGGAGCACTGGGTGTGGTGCAAAAACAATGAATACTGTTACGCTGAAAAAATCCTCACCTTTTGTGCAAATTTTGTAAATGCACACTGGGTTCACACCAAGTTATGAAGGAGAGTTGGGTGAAATTAAAATTCAATTTACATTCCAACTTTTCGGGATATGATCAGAGGTCATTGTCTATTCAAATATTCCCTAGACTATAACTCTTCTTACTTCCAGATAAATCTGATTTGCTTTACCTTTTTCCTAACTTTTTACTCAAAATTTTCAGGTTCATAGCATTAGAAGGCTCAGTAAAAACATATTGGGTTGGGGTTTTTTTGTTTGTTTGTTTGTTTAAATTTTAAGTATGCGCCATGCCACTCTACCAACTCAGCCAGCCAGGTGCCCTGAAAACTTATGGGTATTAAATAATACCACAACATGAAGTACATTAATTATTTAAAAAACAATGAAAAGAACACAAAAATTGTCGATTATCTAAATCAATCAGACTAAAGTCAATCAGACTATTTGACAAATGTAATTTATATGCACTCATACTGTAAAGGTTCATGATAGAAGGCAGCCTCCAAATTTTTTTTTTTTTTTAAAGGGCATTTAAATGCTCCTCAAGATTTCAGGAAACATGGTCTTATGACAAATCCTGTTTTCCACTAGGATTTAGCCTCTATCAAGTCATTTTTGCCTAGAATGCTCCCTCAAGATGAAAGATATATTCAAGGACCTTGCCTCACCAACTCCGTCCAGAAGGCCATCAGATAACTAGTTAATTCATGATCCTACAAGACACCAATAAAGATTTCAACTTTTAGTTCTTTCCAATATTGCTCATGTGGCCTTAGGTCTCCTTCCTCAATGTTTTTCCTTAAAAGAAAAAAAGAAGTACCTATTTCTGTTTAGGTTTTCTAAGAACATAAGCTCCAAGAATACTGAGTATTTATTTAGCACTTAGCGGGTGATGCTATGCACAGGGGTATTTACACATTCCTAACAGAAAAATCAGAGAGCATTCTGGAGCCAAACCATCAAGATCTGTAAATCTTTCTCTACTAGCTGCTTCCCCACAGGCTATGACAAACTTAAGGCTTTTCTATCTAAAGAAAACAAAACCCATGAGAAATATTTAGCTCTCTCCCTATCTCACTGCACCATTTTGCAAAAAGAAAAAAAAAAAAAGGTCTTCAAATAATTATCTGCAATCACTATCACGCACTCTTCAGCCCAGTGTAATTAGCATTCTGTGGCCACCACCTCACTGAAACTGCCCAAGACTCACCAACCTAGTCCTAATCGTCAATTCAGTGGACTGCCAGAGTATCTTTTAATACTGTTGCTCACATCTTTAAGGTTCTCTCTTTAATTCTCCACCAGTCATTTCAGTCTCCTTTGCTGGCTTTTCCGCACACTTAAAAATGACGGTGTTCCCCTCTGTCTTCTCCCCAGGCTCCCCATTTATCTAGATAGGGGCCTCCAGTCTATATCTATTTGCTGATGACTCACTCCCACAGCAAGCAAGATCTTTCCTCTAAACTTCAAACTCAGTCATCCCCCAAATGGGCATCTTCATCAGGCAATTAAAACTCAATCACATCTAAAAGCTGAGTCACCTCTACCCCATCCCTGCTTTAACCCCAAAACTCACTTAAATAATAATTCATGAGTTTCCTCGGAAGCCTCCTCCATTCAACACCCCAATTCAGCCAGGGAATTTGGTGGTCTTACTTAAAACCTCTTCCTTTCATCCTGAGTTTTTCATCTCTACTGCTTTTTGCCTCAGTGTGTTCGTTCTACAAATATTTATAGGAGTACCCATAACATGCTGCAGGCATGATTAGTGGGAGAGGTAACATGAGAGGTACCAGTCCTGACGGATACTACACTTTTTTTTTTTTTTAAGATTGTATAAATTAATTTGAAAGAAAGAGAGAGAATTGGGGTGGGGGTGGGAAGCAATGGGGCAGAGAGAGAAGCAGACTCCCCGTTGAGCCAACTCAAAGGACCCTGAGATCATGACGTGAGCCAAAGGCAGAGGCTTAACCTACTGAGCCACCCACGTGACCCTGGATATTCCATTCTAGTGAATGTTAGGTAACAAGCATTTTCAGAACCTAACCTTTCACCTACTACCCTTAGTGCATTAATCTCAGAATTGGGACTGGTTTCCAGCCTTCAGGTTTCCCAAATCTTCATTTGCTGTAATTCTAAGGAAGCACTGTCCCATGGAGATACAATGTGAGCTACAGAAATAATTGTAAAGGTTTTAGGAGGTTTGTTTCTTAAAAGTAAAAAGAAACCGGTGAAACAAATTTTAGTATTTCTATTTAAGCCACCATATAAAAAATGTAATTTCAACTTGTAATATAAAAATTAATGAAGGGACGCCTGAGTGGCTCCGTCGGTTGAGTGTCTGCCTTTGGGTTGGGTCAGGATTCCAGGGTCCTAGGATCAAGTCTCACATCTGGCTCCCTGCTCAGCAGGGAGTCTGCTTCTTCTGCCTCTGCAGTGGGATCTCTCTCTGTCAACTAAATAAACAAAATCTTTAAAAAACAGAAAAAGTAAAAAAAAATGAACAAAGATGTTTTATTTTTGTATATTAAGTCCAAGAAATTCAGTGTATATTTTATACATACTGCAAATTAATTCATCGCTAAACTTTCAATGGTTAAAGTAAAATGTAGTGGTATTACAACAAAGTTGTATTTAATTTTAAAATTTTCACTTTAATTCAGTTTTAAATTTTAAATCAATTAAAATTAAATAAAATCACAAAGTCAGTTTCTTCGATATACCACCCAAACTTCAATGATCAGATATGCAGTTATTTACAGAGACAATTTTAAATGCAAATCTCATTGCTTTAGGCGGCATTCCACAAGCACCTGGCTAAACATCAACATCACCCTAGGGGTTTTTAGAAAAAGAAATGCTGAACTAGCCCCAGTAAGGTTCTCTTAGTCTGAAGGTAATAATTCTATAAAGACTCAAAGAGCAGCAAGGTAAGGGAACCCAGGAAGCAGGAACCACCAGAGCAAAACTCACAATTTCCATTACTGACAGCAAGGCCTCCAAAATCCTAGCCTTGGCCAAATTTTACAGAATGTGTCCTGCAACAGCGATGTCCTCACACCAGCCCCACCCAGACTGGCTTCCCCTGAGGCTATGTTAAGCTGCCCAGTCCTTCCTTGAGTAGCAGATTTTAGGTAGAAAGACCTTTCCTGATTCAACCCTCCCCCATCAATTTTGCTCCCCAAATACCTAAAAACTAGAAGAAAGGTATCTGTAGAAATCAACTATTTTTAACACTTCCCCCAGCTCCGCTCAGGTAAAATTGAACACTCCACCCTTTACTATCTAGGCACAGATCTTTATCATATCAATTGATTGTACCTACTTACTTGTTTGCACTGCGGTCTTCCTGGACTTTAGACCCCAGAGGAGAGATCTTTGTGATTGTCCTCTAGGCTCACAAATGTGTTTTATTTTGGGAACAAATGGGAAAACCTATGATTGTATGGTAGAACTCTTAAAGAGGATAACCTGCAATTTTCCAGTGGTTCATACACATACAAAGAGTCAAATACTGAATTGCATTAATGGAAATAGTGGTGTTCAGTGCATTATTCTACTAACTTGTTTTCTGCTTAAAATGCTTATTTAAAAAGCTGGATGATTATCATAAGAATAAATGAGTGAGTACACAAATGAATTTAGGAAAAAAAAACCACAGGGTGGTTTAATCTGGAGAGATTTTCCAATTTAGTTTTACTGATTTGTAAATATTATTTTAGAATAAAGGAATAGTCCTTCGTTTCTAAATGTCAACTTTATTTTTTTTTAATTTTTAAAGATTTTATTTATTTTTTAAAGCTATTACTTATTAGGGGTGCGTGGGGTGCCCAGTGGGTTGAGCCTCTGCCTTCAGCTCAGGTCGTGACCTCAGGGTCCTGGGATCCGGCCCAGCATCGGGCTCTCTGCTCTGGGGCGCCCCTGCTTCCACCTCTCTCTCTGCCTGCCTCTCTGCCTAGCTGTGATCTCTCTCTCGTCAAATAAATAAATAAGATCTTAAAAAAAAAAAAAAAGATATTACTTATTAAAGGGAGAGAGAGAGAAAAAGAGCACGAGCAGGGTGGAGGGGCAGAGGGTGAGGACAAAGCAGACTCCCTGCTGAGCAGGGAGCTGGACACAGGACGCAATCCCAGGACCCTGGGATCATGACCAGAGCCGAAAGCAGCCACTTAACCAACTGAGCCACCCAAGCACCCTAAATGTTGATTTACTTGTTTTCAGGGACGCCTGGGTGGTGCAGTCGGTTAAGTATCTGCCTTCAGCTCCGGTCATGATTCCTGGGATTGATCTGCTTATGTGCACACTCTCTCTCTCTCTCAAATAAATAAAATCTTAAAACAAACAATCAAAGAAACACACAAAAAAAACCAAACTTGTTTTCACAAGGTGGCTCTTCCAGAACCAGATATCTCACGTGGCAGGATTGGTTAGGAAAAAGGAAAAGTTAATTTAGATATATTTGTTCTAGTCTTTCCTTGCCTCCTGCAAAACAGTCTCCAGCACCTTCCATGACTAAACTGTTCCTTTCTCATCCACCACCACTCAGTCTGTATATAACACCTTTCTTCTTCACCAGAGCTCTGGTCTTCTTCTACCTAATTCACCTTTTAATGCATGACTCAGTCTTAGCAAGTCAAGAAGAGAAACCCAGACATGCACTTTGACGCAAAGCCATGAAGCTAAGAGGTATATACCCACCAGTACCCATTATGAGTACACTCCTTTTTTATCCCCTTTTATTTCCATAAAATAAGTACAATGATGATAATTTTGCCTTACTGTTCTCCTTCTATGAGAAGTAACAATTTAAAAATAGTTCCAGATTTAAGTATTTCCTTAATAAGGAAAAGAATTATTTAAAAAGTATACAGAAATGTTTATAGGTGACTTATTTGAACTGCACTGTAACAGCATATATTTCAAAAACAATACAGGACTAGGTGAATAAAGTATGGTATGGTATGTCTATAAATGGAATTCTTGGTAGCCAACGAAATACCATGTACTGAAATGGCCAAAGATCCAAAACATTTCATGAAATGGCCAAAGATCCAAAACATTTCATGAAAAGACCAACTGACAAGGAACAGTCTTCTGTCTGTGTATGTGGATAGAGTAGAGGGGAGAAAGTTTGACCTAAGCGCGATATAAAACATCTGAAGAGGGGCCCATTGGTGGCTAAGCCACTAGAGCTCCTAAGTCGTCTTCTTCTTTTTTTTTTTTATGATTTCTTTTTCTTTTCTTTTTTTTTTTTTTTTTTAAGATTTTATTTATTGGGCGCCTGGGTGGCTCAGTGGGTTAAGCCACGGCCTTCGGCTCAGGTCATGATCTCAGGGTCCTGGGATCGAGTCCCGCATCGGGGTCTCTGCTCAGCGGGGAGCCTGCTTCCCTTTCTCTCTGCCTGCCTCTCCATCTACTTGTGATTTCTCTCTGTCAAATAAATAAATAAAATCTTTAAAAAAAAAATTTCACTTCATTAGTAATAAATAAGATCAGGGCACCTGGGTGGCTCAGTGGGCTGGAGCCTCTGCCTTCGGCTCAGGTCATGATCCCAGGGTCCTGGGATGGAGCCCTGCATTGGGCTCTCTGCTCAGCAGGGAGCCTGCTTCTTCCTCTCTGTCTGCCTCTCTGCCTCTCTGCCTACTTGTGATCTGTCAAATAGATGAATAAAATCTTTTAAAAAATTAATAAATAAGATTAAGGACCTAAATAGATATTTTTTTCTAACAACTAAAATGCAAATGGCCAAAGGGTACTGAAAAAGGTGCTGATCATATTTTTCTTTTTAAATAGGCTCAATGACCAGTGTGAAGCTTAAACTCCTGACCCCGAGGACCCTGAGATCAAGAGTCAATGCTCTACCAACTGGGCCAGCCAGGTGTCCCTGTGCCAATCATAATCAATCATCACATAAATGCAAATGAAAACCAAAAAGAGAGAGATCACCTCTATAAGGTAGCAGCATTATTCACAGTAGCCAAGATAAGGCAACAACCTAGTGTGTCTGACAGATGAACGGGGTCAAGTATATGTGCATGTATGTATATATGTGAACACACACACACACACACATAGAGGTATATTTATTCAGCCTTACAAAAGAAGGAAATCCTTTCATTGGAAACATGGATGAACATGGATGATCTGTATGAGTATTACGCTAAGTGAAATATGGCAGACAGAGAACACCAAATACTGCATGGAAACATTTATATTTGGAATCTAATATCTTAACAAGTCAAACTCACAGAAACAGTACAAAAGTGACTGCCAGGGACTGAGGGGCTGGAAGAAATAGGGAGAGGTTCGTAAAAAGGGTACAAACATTTAGTTATAAGGTGAAAAAGGTCTGAGGATCTAATGTACAATATGCGGTGCCTATAGCTGATAACACTGAATTGTATAATTAAATTTGCTAAAAGGAGTAGACTTCAAGTGTTCTCACTAAAAAGAAAAAAAAAAAAGACAATAAATCTGTGAGGTAATGAATGTGTTACTACGATGGAGGGAATCCTACCAAAGTGTATATGTGTATCAAATCACCACACCACACACTTTAAGTATAATACAAATCTGTCAATTGTACCTCATAAAGGTGAAAAACAAACCCTCAATAACAATTTTTTTTTAATTAAAAAGAAATGTAATCCAGAGGTGCCTGGCTGACTACACTGGGTTAAACATCTGCATTAGGCTCAGGTCATGATTCCAGGGCTCTGGGATCCAGCCCCGAATCGGGCTCCCTGTTCAGTGGGAAGCCTGCTTCTCCCTTTCCCACTCCCCTTGTTAGTGTTTCCTCTCTCGCTGTGTCTCTCTCTATTAAATAAATAAATAAAATCTTTTAAAAAAGTAATCCATTTAAAAATGTCAGATCGACAAAGAATAATCGATAATATCTAGATGTGATAAACTTAGTGCTCTTGGATCAATTTTTAAATTTACAGATGGCAATAATCATCAGAAATTTAAATTTAAAATAGAAGCATATTCTATTTTTGTTTCTATTTCTCTGGAATATTTTTGCCCACCCTTTGAGTTTCAAATCTCTTTCCTTTAGGCATGTCCCTGTGGACAATAAATCACTTAATTTATAGACTCTGTTTTATTTACATAATCTGAGGCATTTCTTCTTCCTTTTTGAAAAAGATTTTATTTATTATTTAACAGAGAGAGACACAGCGAGAGAGGAAACACAAGCAGGGAGAGTGAGAGGGAGAAGCAGGCTTTCCTGCTCAGCAGGGAGCCCAAGTGGGTCCATGTGGGTGTGCTGGGGGAAGTAAACTGTCCACTACAAATAAATTTACAGTTAATGAAAAAGATAATCTTACCTATGACTTGAACTTATGAGTTAAGACTTGCATGCTCCTCTGATTAAGCCAGCCAGATGCCCCAAGAAAGATACACTTTTAAAGAGTGTCTAGAATGTCATATGCTTAGGGGTGCCTGGGTGGCTCACTCGGTTAAGCGCTGGACTCTTGATTTTGGCTCAGGTCATGATCTCGGGGTTTTGAGACAGACCCCCCCACTGGGTTCCTCACTCAGCCAGGAGTCTGCTTGAGATTCTTCCTCTCTCTCTTCCTCTGCCCCTCCCTGGTACACACCGGCACATGCCCTCTTGCTCGCTTTCTCAAATAAATAAATAAATCTTAAAAACATTAAAAAAGAATGTGATCAGCCTGGGCTCACATTATGTGGCATGGAACACCAGCACGTGTGTTATCATCATTTTTTATGTCTTTCATAGCACAAACAAAATGGAGGAGAAAATGAAGGCATTACAAAAACTTCACTGAACTTAGAAGTCATTACTACATTAAGGAAGAGAGCACTGCATTTCCCCCCACCTTCTATGTATTTCTTTGGCAGGTTTCACAGGCAAATTCAAATCTGGGACTATATTACCTTTTAATTCTTCATATACATCTTAAACAACATGGAATATAAAACCAATTAAGAAACACAGGCATAAAAACATAAATCAGAAAGGGACACAATTCTGAATTCCACAGTTCCCAAAAGACGGGTGTCATAAAATAGAA
Source organism: Mustela erminea (assembly GCF_009829155.1). Lineage (NCBI taxonomy): Eukaryota > Metazoa > Chordata > Mammalia > Carnivora > Mustelidae > Mustela > Mustela erminea. Next base: position 35,264,455 of record NC_045627.1, on the reverse strand, counting down.
AAACGTCACATTTTACTATCATACAACTGAGGATGATTGTAAAGACAGACAGAGCCGAGTGTAGGGCTTTTAATAAAAATAAACAAAAATAACACCAGGAAAAAGTCTCCTAGTCTATGAACACTGAAGGCTTTCTGTTACCGCTGAATTTTTTTCACCTCTTTTTTTTTTTTTAAAGATTTTATTTATTTTTTTGACAGACAGAGATCACAAGTAGGCAGAGAGGCAGGCAGAGAGAGAGGAGGAAGCAGGCTCCCCGCTGAGCAGAGAGCCCGATGCGGGTCTCGATCCCAGGACCCTGGGATCATGACCTGAGCCTAAGGCAGAGGCTTTAACCCACTGAGCCACCCAGGCGCCCCTCTCACCTCTCTTTTATGAATTCCAAAGTTACAGTCTGACCCTAAAATACCTCTCTTCTGTACCTGCCTGGAAAGCTGCCAGGAAAACTTTTGTGGCCTGTTCTTAGAACCATTTGGATGCTTTAGGAACAACTGAGGTGACAGCCTTGTGAGCTAAGAGGACTTTTGAGAACATGGGGCTCCAGGCATGAAGAAGCATCACCAGATGTTGTTACACATTTGGACATTAATAATGAGGCAACTACTTACTACCAGTCCTTTTAGTATTATATTTGCAAAACTGATTCAAACAAATGAGCTTGGGAAGAGCAATCAGTGCGACTAAAAGCTGGATTAAATATGGTAAACAGAGGATCCCTGCCAGGGGTGAGCAGAACTTGGCTAGTAGAGATTAAAATAACGTCTAAGACCTGCTAACTCTAACAACTAATTGAAAAAGACAGAAAAGAGTAAAGTTTGGGCCACTAGTAAATTATGACCAATGCTACTAGTTATTACAAGGGAAGAAAATTTCAATAACATTCTAAATGAACACCAAAATGTGGTTATTATTTTACAATACATATGTCTATCAGATAAGCATGTTATAGGGGCGCCTGGGTGGCTCAGTGGGTTAAAGCCTCTGCCTTCAGCTCAGGTCATGATCCCAGGGTCCTGGGATCGAGCCCTGCATTAGACTCTCTGCTTAGCAAGGAGCCTGCTTCCCACCCCCCTCTCTGCCTACTTGGGATCTCTTGTCTGTCAAATAAATAAATAAAATCTTAAAAAAAAGGAAAAAGACAAACCATAAGTGACTCTTAATCTCACAAAACAAACTGAGGGTTGCTGGGGGGAGGGGGTTTGGGAGAAGGGGGTGGGATTATGGACATTGGGGAGGGTATGTGCTTTGGTGAGTGCTGTGAAGTGTGTAAACCTGGTGATTCACAGACCTGTACCCCTGGGGATAAAAATATATGTTCATAAAAAATAAAAAATTAAAAAAAAAAAAAAAAAAGGAAAAAAAGCATGTTGTACACCTTAAACTTACATCTCTACTAGCCAAGTACTGCTCACCCCTGGCAAGGATCCTTTGTTTACCGTATTTACCTTAAACTTATATGTCAAGTATACCTCAATAAAAGTGGGGAAAAAATAAATTTGAAAATTTTTTAAATAAAATTCAGTATTTTTTTAGTGTAAAATAAATATAAGAACAAAAATAAAATAAGTTTGTTAAAACAATTTTATTATTTCATGGAATATTTCAGAAACCATGGAAACAAAGACAAGTCTAAAACTCATTGAAAAAATGAAAATGGCTGGGGGTATAAACCAAGGCTAAGATTCTAAGGAAGAAGAGTTGAAACAATATGAAGAACAACAGGCAGCAAATCATAAAACAACACAATGACACCAGCAAATAAATGCAATTATTTCCTTTACACATCCAAGAAAAAGCCACCTGGAGATAAACTTACACATCATTTTGTTTAGTTCTAAGAAGTAAGAATCTGCCACATGAAAGTGATGGAAACTGTCAGGTCTGGCATTTTTGGAGTATACACACTGAGGTTCCACACACCTTACCCTTTGCCAGGAGTGCTGGCTCAGTTTTACAATTTACACAACAGATATACCAGAGGCTAAACACGCTCTGATATAAAACCCTTACTACACAAGCTTAGTAGTTAAGTAAGCTATGAAGTGACCATCTGTGTTTTCTGCTTAAGCAGATGAGAGGATCTCAAGGTTAGAACAGACCTTCAAGGACATGGAATCCACCTCCTTATGCCAGGCCCAATCTCTGCATTACCTTTATTAAGTGATTCATCTACCTTGGCTTAAGTACCCAAAGCAGTAACAAACTACCTCTATTTTTTTTTTTTTTAAACAAACTACCTCTAAACAGTTAAATATGCCATTTCTTTCTATCCCACACTAATCAGTCTTATTTTTATGCTTGGAACCTGACATGGCATGTCTTCCTTAACCCTTCACTGAATGATTAGGGATGGATTATAGCCCACAGAATAAAATAAACAGCTCTGAGTCCATGCTGATAGAATAAATAATTGAATGAATGAATACATAAGTGGGAGAAAGATAAGGGAGGTATGGGAGAAAAAAGAAAAGTGTTTTCTTACAGTACAATTCCTATTAATAGATGAAGAGGAATGGCAGAACATGACCATTTGGTAAGCACCATATTAATCATTGTTGGAAACAAGAATTATATATGAATACTAAAATTAGCAGGTAGGTAGGGGCCTGGGTGGCTCAGTCGGTTAAGTGTCTAACTCTCGATTTTGGCTCACGTCATGATCTCGGGGTTGTGAGACTGAGCCTCATATCAGCTTCAAACTGGGCATGAGCCTACTTCTCTCCCTCTGCTCCTCACTCACCTCTAGAAATATAAATAAAATAAAATTAGTGGGTAAAAATGTGATGGGAGGCAGGATATTTGCATAGTGTCCAAGTATCTCCCCATAAGCTACCTTTTAACTACAATAGGAAACTGTAAATTTATAGAGAAGAATCCAGGCAGACACATAAGCCAAGAGATCAAAGTTAATTCAGACATGAGACCTGATATTATACACTGAGAAAGACACATTGCTTCTGTGGATTCTTGCCAAAAATGCATATCCTAAATTTAATTATGAGAGAGCATCACACAACCTAACATGAGGGTTATTCTACAAAATAACTAAACAGGATTCTTCAAAAGTCCCAGTGCCATAAAAGACTTAAACACTGAGAACTACTACAGTTTGGAGACTAAGGAAACATGACTATTAAATGTGGTAAGAGATCTTAGATTGAGCCTGAGCCCCCTCCCCTTCCAAAAGGACATTAGTGGAGAAATTGAACAAATTTGAATTAGATCTTTAGGATAGTAAACAAAATTGTGTCAATGTTAATGTCTTAATTTCAATCCATAGTATGTTAAGACATTAACTTTTGGGGATGGTCATCATCAGGGAAATGCAAATCAAAACTTCAATGAGATACCGACTCATCTTCCTCAGAATGGTTAAAATCAACAATACAAGAAACAACAGGGGTTGGTTAGGATGCGGGGAAAAGGCACGGTTGGAGGGAAGGCAAACTGGTACTGTGGAGAACAGTGAGTTAAAAATACAACTACCTTATAACCCAGCAATTGTACTAGTGGGTATTTACCCAAAAATACAAAACCCCTAATTCAAAGGGATACATGCATCCCTATGTTTATAGCAGCATTATTTACAAAAGGCAAATTATGGAAGCAGCACAAGTGTCCATCTACTGATGAAGGGGTAAAGAGGATGTTATAAACTTCTGTACAATGGAATATTACTCAGTCATATAAAAGTATGAAATCCTGCCATTTGCATCATGGATGGAGCTAGAGAGTATAATGCTATGTGAAGTCAGTCAGAGAAAGACAAATACCGTACAATTTCACTCGTATGTGGAATTTAAGAAAACAAATGAACAAAAGGGGGAAAAAGATAAAAGAGACGAATAAGAAACTCTCTTAATTATAGAGAACAAACTAATGGTTACCAGAAGGGAGGTAAGTGGGGGCAGCGGGGTGGGAATAAGTGATGCGGATTAAAAAGAACATATAATGTCATAAGGAGTTGGTCATGAATAGATCTGTAGAATCACTATCATTATATTGTACACCTGAATCTACGATAACACTGTATGTTAACTATAATGGAATTAAAATAAAAACTTAAACATCTGGGAATGTTGGGTAAAGACGTTGTACTATTTTGCAATATTCTTTTTTTTTTTTTTTAAGATTTTATTTATTAATTTGACAGAGAGAAATCACAAGTAGATGGAGAGGCAGCCAGAGAGAGAGAGAGATAGGGAAGCAGGCTCCCCGCCGAGCAGAGCCCGACGCGGGACTCGATCCCAGGACCCTGAGATCATGACCTGAGCCGAAGGCAGCGGCCCAACCCACTGAGCCACCCAGGCGCCCCTACAATATTCTTATAAATTAGAATCTCTTATAAATTAGAGTCTCTTCCCAAGACTCTTCTGCCCTCACAGCTTTACAGAACATTTACACAAAAGGAATGGTTTTTGCAATGTTCAGAGTGGTAGTTGGTGCTCTTTAATCACAATGGTAAGGTTTGCATTTTTTATTTTAATTAAAATTACTTTGATTTTATTATATTCTCATATAGGGAAAAAACAAAACAAAACGAAAACTGGCAGACAAGGAAAATCATAAGAAGGACTACAAATCATTTGCTCAGGGGAAACTAATATGTAGTCTCCCAGATCCCTTCTCATGTATATTATATTTGATGCACTGTATTTTAAAACAAAAGTGAAATCTATACCATGTCATATTGTAACCTATTTTATTCAATTAAAAAATGTAGATACAGGGGTGCCTGGGTAGCTCAATGTCTGCCTTTGGAACAGGTTATGATGGCTGGGGTACTTGGATTGAGTTCCGCCATCAGGCTCCCTGCTCAGCGGGGAGCCTGCTTCTCACTCTGTCTCCTCCCCTGCTCTTGCTCTCTCTCTATCTCAAATAAATATATAAAATCATTTAAAAATATATAGATAATTCTCTCATTTTTAAGACTGATGTAGGTTACTTTTTTTTAAAAGATTTTATTTATTCATTTGACAGCGAGAGAGTGAGAGAGCACAAGCAGGGGGAGCAGCAGAGTGGGGGAAGAAGCCAGCTCCCCACTACGTAGGGAGCCCGATGTAGGGCTCTATCCCAGGACCCTGGAACGACACTTAACCGACTGAGCCAGCCAGGTGCCCCAGCATGCATACTTTCAAGACTCTAAGCCAGACTGCTCTCCAGAAAGACAGTACCAATTTATTTTTTCCAGAGTGCTAAGTGTCCCATTTTAACTCTAATTCTCATATTTGCTAATCTCATCCTTTTCCCTTTCCAAATTCACATATAGAGAAAAACAAAAACACAATCTTAATGCACATTTTCTTTCTTTCTTTCTTTCTTTCTTTCTTTTTTTTTTAAGGATTTTGTATTTATTTGAGAGAAAGAAGAGCAGCAAGCAGAGGGGGAAGCAGGTTCCCCCCTGAGCAGGGAGCCCGACGCGGGGCTTGATCCCAGGACCCAGACACCTAACCAATTGAGCCATCCAGGTGCCCCTTAATGCACATTTTCAAACGATTTTAGAGACTGATCATTGAAAAACTATTTTTCCGATGTTTATATTTCTTTTGTGATGTTGACCACTTAGGAAGTTTTCTTGTTTATTTTAAACTTCAGACAACTCCTTCATTCTCCATGCCACCATAAACATCACTGATATTATGTAGATGCTCTAATTTCCAAGTACTGTCATTATTATGGGATGCCATCTATCTTAAGTAGAATTGCGAACACTTTTGGACCAACTATGAGCAAAATTTTGTATACTATCATCAAACATCCTGAACTTCAATTCCTCTTTTGGATGTTTTATCTATGCTTTAATCCAAAGATTAAAGGCAAATGGCAAAAATGCAAGATAGGTCCTGCTTCCTCTATAGAAGAATTACCAAAGTTCACCACCAGTGCTTAGAATAGTAATAATTTTTAGGGGCGCCTGGGTGGCTCACTGGGTTGGGCCGCTGCCTTCGACTTGGGTCATGATCTCAGGGTCCTGGGATCGAGTCCCGCATCGGGCTCTCTGCTCTGCAGGGAGCCTGCTTCCTCCTCTCCCTCTCTTTGCCTGCCTATCTGCCTGCTTGTGATCTCTGTCTGTCAAATAAATAAATAAAATCTTTAAAAAAAAAAAGAATAGTAATAATTCTTAAAAACCCACTGCACTGCGCATTTTTTTTGCCCTGCATTTTTACTATTTTTCTTCATACTGTTATGACATCTTCAATATTATATGACAGGTGCATGGATCATATACCTTTATTTATTTTTTTAAAGATTTTATTTATTTATTTGACAGAGAGAGAGAGCACAAGTATGCAGAGCAGCAGGCAGAGGGATAGAGAGGGGCAGGCTCTCCACTGAGCAGAGAGCCCGATGCAGAGCTCGATCCCAAGACCCTGGGATCATGACCTGAGCCAAAGGCAGCCGATTAAGCAAATGAGCCACCCAAGCACCCTGGATCATATACCTTTAAAAATCTGTATTTAGGGACGCCTGGGTGGCTCAGTTGGTTAAGCAGCTGCCTTCGGCTCAGGTCATGATCCCAGCGTCCTGGGATCGAGTCCCACATCGGGCTCCTTGCTCAGCAGGGAGCCTGTTTCTCCCTCTGCCTCTGCCTGCCATTCTGTCTGCCTGTGCTCGCTCTCTCCCCCTCTCTCTCTCTGATAAATAAATAAAAATCTTTAATAAAAAAAAAAAATCTGTGTTTAGCCAAGTATGCTTATTTTAATAATAACTATAATGAGGAAAAACTAGGAGTGAATTAATTCTCCTAGATGATAGGTTTTTCCCAAAATATTAATGTAATTTAATAATGTTACTATTTTTAGGTAACGTACAGAATAGTGTTCAAAAATATAGTTATTATAGAGCTTATGATGGGTAACATAAGAATGCAGCTATCATTAGTATGACTAAATTTTAAAGGTGCCAAACCAAATGTTGGATAAGATGTGAAGCAACTAAGAATTCTCATAATCGCAGTGTGAGTATAAAATGACACATTCACTTCAGAAAATCATTTGGCGGATTTTTAAAATACTAAACATACACCTGCCCTATGACTCAGTAATTCAACTCCCTTAGAGAAATGAAAACATTTACTCATTAAAGCTCCAAACTGGAAATAATCAAAATGTCCATCAATGAGAGAATAAATAAAGTGTGGTATATTCTTACAAAGGAATACTATTCAGCAATAAAAAGAAACAAAGTACTGATACACACAACAGCATGCATGAAACTAACAAATGTGATGACTTCCAAGACAATTCAATGGGAAAATAATCTTTTCAATAAATGGTGTTGGGACAACTGCACATCCATTTACAAAGGAATTAAGTGGGACCCTGCATCACTACATATATAAAAATCAACTTAAAATGAATCGAAGATTTTAAAGTAAAAGCTAAACTAAGGATCTCTTTGAAGAAAACTTGTGTATATTTGTAAACTTGGATTAGGCAATGTTCCTTAGATATGACAACAAAAGCACAAGCAATAACAACAACAAAAAACAGATAAACTGAACACTGTCAAAATTAAGAATTGTTGTGCTTTGGGGTGCCTGGGTGGCTCAGTTGATTAGGCCACTACCTTCGTCTCAAGTCATGATCCCAGGGTCCTGAGATTAAGCCCTGCATTGGGCTCCCTGCTCCATGAGGAGTCTGCTTCTCCCTTTCCCTCTGCCCCTCCCACCATTTGTGCTCTCTCTCTCTTTCTCATTCTCTCTCTCAAATAAATAGATAAAATCTTTAAAAAATAAAAGTACTATTGTGCTTCAAAAGACATACCAAGAAAAAGATAACCTATTGATTGAGGTAAAATATTTTCAAACCTTACACCTTGATAAGGTTTTTGAACATAGAATATACACAAACAATTATAAGTCAAATAACTCACTAGAACATGAAGAGATAGTTCTCCAAGGAAGACACACAAATTCCTAATAAGCACATAAAGAGATGCTTACTATTATTAACCATGTGAGATACCACTTCGCCTACCCACTGGGAGGGCTAAAATAAAAAAGACATAGAAGAATGAGTGTCAGCCAAAATGTAGAAAAATTGGATCTCTCATACAATTCTAGTGAGAACGTAAAATGGGGCAGCTGTTTGAGCAATGTTTGGCCATTTTTCTAAAAGTTAATCATCATGTTAACATACAACTCAGCAGTTCTACCTGTAGGTCTATCCCCGAGAGAAATGAAAACATATGCCCCACATGAAAACTTACATGTGAATGACCATAGCATCGTTACTCATAATAGCCAAAAAGTGGAAACGAACCCAAATGGCCACCAAATGGTGACTGGATAAATAAAGTGTGCCATGTACAGACAATGCAATATTATTCAGGAAGGAAGGAAGGAAGGAATTAAGTACTGATACATACTACAAGGATAAACCTTGAAAATATTATGCCAAATGAAAGAAACCAGTCACAGAGTACTGTGTATTGCATGATTATATTTATTTTTTTATTTATACGAAATGTCTAGAACAGGCAAACCCACTGAGATAGAGGGTAAGTTACCGGTCGCTCACAGCTGGAGAGGATGGAAAGGTAGGGAGGTGTCAGCTAAGGGGAACCGGTTACTCTCTGGGATAACGAAAATCTTCTAAAACTGACTATGGTAGTCCTTGTACAACTGTAAATATACTAAAACCCACTGAACTGTACACTTTCAATGAGTGAATTGTGTGGTGTATGAATTTTATCTCAATGAAGCTGTTTTAAAAATAAAAAACAGGGGCGCCTGGGTGGCTCAGTGGGTTAAAGCCTCTGCCTTCAGCTCGGGTCATGGTCTCAGGGTCCTGGGATGGAGCCCCGCATTGGGCTCTCTGCTCAGCAGGGAACATGCTTCCTCCCCTCTCTCTGCCTGTCTGCCTACTTGTAATCTCTGTCTGTCAAATAAATAAATAAAATCTTTAAAAAAATAAATAAATAAAAATAAAAAACAAAAAACTAAGGATGTTCAAATCTACCTACCGAGTACTGAGTGAAAGAAGCCAATTTATTCTTTATAATTTCATATGAAAAAGAAACTAACCTATGATGACAGAAAACAGATCAGTAGTTGCTGGGGTGGAGGGAGGGTAATATAAGGAAGAATCATAGGAGAACTTGCTGTGGTGACAGATAGGATTGGTGTCTATATATTCATCATAACTGGTTCAATAGCACATATAAAATTTGAGTATTTCAATGTATATCAAATATATTTCAAAAAATAATACCAGTATTAAAAATGAGCTGATCCATCTGTATATATCCATCTGTATATATACATGACATTTATGGAACTGTAAATATATATATCTGGAAAATACCCACAAAACTATTAAAAGTATGTACCTCTCCATGTGACAGTAAAGAAGCTAAAAAGAAGGGCTGGACATTGAGTAGAAGACAACTGATTTTTCACATTTCTGTTGGAATTTCATTCCAGTTTGTTCTTTTTTTGGGAATTTCAAACTATTTTTAAATGAGTTTACTGAATTTTAAAAATCATACTGGTCTTTGCATTTTATTTTTTAACATAATTTTGACTACACTTTGATGTTTCCATCAGATCACTAACTGTAGATAGGATTGTGGCATACTTTTGTGATTATTATAACTTATTAACTCCACCAGAGGTGATTTTGTGAGTGTTGTTTCTTGTATATATTCTGAAGAAATCTTCAATGTAATTGGTTTCTTATCTGGTTCATAAACAATTCTTTTTTCTTAAAGCTATTGGGTCCTTGATTGAAGCAGTAGGTTATCACTGGTTGATTATCTCCTATTTTACTTTGTCTCTGTGAGTTTCTGAGTTGGGCTTCTTTCTTTTGTATTAAGTTCTTGGTAAGACTGTGTGTTTGTGTGGAAGATAAGACATGGAAAGGGCAAGATAAAGAAGGAATGAGGTCTCCGTCACATTCCCTTGAAATTCTTTGCCTCATCATCCTGATATCTGCTTTTTCTCAACATCCCAAATACTATACCCACATTTTTACCACACAGTAGCCTGAATCCAACATTCTTAACCAAAATTAACCATTTGCATACAATGTGCATTAAATACAGCCAAAGGCATTTTTCATTACTACTAAAATAGTTTATTCATTTAATCTTTAGAACTTAAAAGTTTTTAAGATCAACTTTTTTATGCCCCCCCTCCAAAAGTCAAGGAGCTTTAAAGGTAATAAAATAAAAAACAATGTTTAGATTAAATATTGAGTACATTATAATAACATTTCATTCAGACAAGAATCATGAATGGATTCTAAAGATCAGTCCTAGAGTACCTCACTATAGTAAATTACAAAAGGTAAGAATAAATTATAACCTGGCAGATACCACCTTAATCAAGTGATCAATGTTAAGATCATAGTAATGGAACAAACTGGTATCATGTGCCTCCATGTAAGAGCCACTGAGAAGAACACAAACTCACTTCTGCGGCATTCTTGTTAAAAATACATAACCTGAATCTAATCATGAGTAAACATTGAAAAAACCCAAATTAAGTGACATTCTACAAAAATAACTGACCTGCATTCTTTGAAAACATCAGACTGGCAAGATTAAAGAGAGAACTCAGAGAAAGACAATTATATGATCTCACTCTGATGTGGAATTTAAGAAACAAAATAGAGGATCCTATAGAGGAAGAGAGGAAAAAAGGAAATTATGAAATCAGAGAGGGAGACAAACCATAAGAGATTCTTCTTAATCACAGGAAACAAACTGAGGGTTGCTGGAGGGCAGGGGGTAGGCAGATGGAGTAACTGGGTGATGGACATTAAAGAGGACACGCAATGTAATGAGCACTGGGTGTTACATAAGACCGATGAATCACTGTGCTCTACCTCTGAAACTAATACATCATATGTTAATTAATTTAAATTAAAAATTTTTCAGGGTGCCTGGGTGGCTCAGTAGGTTAAAGCCTCTGCCTTTGGCTCAGGTTGTGGTCCCAGGGTCCTGGGATCTAGCCCCACATTGGCTCTCTGCTCAGCAAGGAGCCTGCTTCCTACCCCCCACCCGCCTCCCTGCCTATTTGTGATCTGTCAAATAAATAAATAAATAAATAAAATCTTCTTTTTAATCACTTTATTAATTAAAATGTTTCCAAATAAAATATGCTAACCTAAAAAACAAAACAAAACAACAACAAAAAACAGGGGGCCTGGGTGGCTCAATTGGTTAGCCACTACATTCTGCTCCAGTCATGAGCTTGGAGTCCCAGGATCGAGTCCTGCTGCAGGTTCCCTGGGCTTCTCCCTCTTGACCCTCCGCACCTCATGCTTTCTCACTCTCTCTCTCAAATAAATAAATACAATCTTTAAAAATAAATACATAAATAAAAATTTTAAAAAATAAATTTATTGCTTCAGTTTTTAAAAAACTTTGATTAAACTACTTTTTTTTTTTTTTAAATAGAATCTGTAGATTCTTTTGGATTTTCTATATATTATGTCATATTCCTCGGTTTATTTATTCCTTTATACTGTCTCTATCTTTTGTCTCTTAGCTTATTGCAATGCCTTATAACTCAAATATAGTATTGAATACACTTAGTCTTGGGAGACAGGCTTTTAATTTTCCCAGTCTCAGGATAAAATTTAATATATAACCATTACAAAAAAATGGCTGCTCTAAATGTTTTTAAACAAAATATATCAAATTAAGTACAGTTCCATTCTACCCAAAATTTTCTGTATTTTTGAACAGTTTTAAATGTGGGCTGAAATCTATCAGATGCTTCCCCTTCATCTACTGAGATAAGCATTTGAGTTCTCCCCTTTATTTTTGATTTTTTAATGATTTTATTTATTTATTTGACAGAGAGAGAGAGATAGTGAGGGGGGAATGCGGGAAGGGATGTGGGGAGGGAGACGCAGGCTGCCGGCTGAGCAGGGAGTTTGATGCGGGGTGCAATCCCAGAACCTTGGGATCATGCCCTGAGCAAAGACTGAGCCACCCAGGTCCCCCACGTTATCTCCTTTATTCTTTTAATGAGGTAAGATGCAATGACTGCTTTGAATACTAAACCAACCTTGCATTACTACACTAGGACCCAGATGGTCACAATATATTATCCTCTTCATATATTGCTAAAATTTATCTGAAATATTTTGTTTAGGCTGTATGCATCCACGTTCAGATACAGAAAGAGATTAACTTGTAATTTTCCTTTCTGAAATATTCTTGTTATGATTTGGAGTAAAAACTACGCTGACTTCTTTTAAGTATTAGTGTTCCTTTCTCAAGAAAAATGCTTATAAAAATGCTATTTTGCTTTTGACCTATTTAGAAAAATTCACTAATAAAATTATACAAACTCTACTTTTTTGAGGAAAGGATTTTTAGGAGTTTCAATTTCTTTAATAGATATAAAATTCTGAATTTCAACTAGTGTCACCTTGGGGAGTGACATATATATAACTATCTATGTATACTGTATATACATATGTATATATGTATTTAAGTAATCATAAAGCTATGCAAAATAAAACAATACCTTTAATTTTAAAAAGAGAGAACTGGGGTGCCTGGGTGGCTCAGTGGGTTAAAGCCTCTGGCTTTCAGCTCAGGTCATGATTCCAGGGTCCTGGGATGGAGCCCTACATCGGGCTCTCTGCTCAGCAGGGAGCCTGCTTTCTCCTTTCTCTCTGTCTGCCTCTGCCTACTTGTGATCGCTGCCAAATAAATAAATAAAATCTTAAAAAAAAAGAGAACTACTGAATGCAATGCAGGATCTGAGATTATCTTTTGATATCACATTATTAAGGACAATGGTGAAATCTGATCAGTAAATTAGTTAATGCTAGTTATTATATCAATGTTAATTTACTGACTTTGACCTTTGTAACATAACTATGTAAGAAGAGGTCTCTGTTTGAAAGAAATGTATATTTTAGTATTTAGGATAAAGAGACATCACATTTGAAAGTTACACTAAAGAATTCGCGGCGGGGGGTGGCGCCTGGGTGGCTCAGTGGGTTCAGCCGCTGCCTTCGGCTCAGGTCATGATCTCGAGTTCCCGGGATCGAGTCCCGCATCGGGCTCTCTGCTCAGCAGGGAGCCTGCTTCCTCCTCTCTCTCTCTGCCTGCCTCTCTGCCTACTGTGATCTCTCTATGTCAAATAAATAAATAAAATCTTTAAAAAAAAAAAAAAGAAAAAGAATTCGCGGGGATCTATGTATGTGGAGAGAGAGAAAGCAAACAAGATAAAATGTTAACATTTGGGAAAACTCGCTGAGGGGTATATGGGACTACTCTGTACTACTCATAGCTTTTCTGTAGTTCAAAAATATTTTTTAAATTTTAATGAAGTTCACAAAAAAGTAGGGGGTAGACCGGATGCTTTCTCATTTCAAAGTTGAGCACCTTCCACTGCTGCCCTACAAGTCTGAGTATTCTGAATGAAAAGTCAAGTTGGAAAACATTATTTATATTGTCTTTTTCTTTCTGACCATGGGCAGCCTGTAAATTAATCCTCACAGTCCATTTTTGTTAGAAATTATGGTGAGCTGATGTCAGGCCCCCTATAACTGTATCATGTGTCCTAATGCATATGGGATCTTAGGCAATGTGGCCCAGGTAACTCAGCTTTCTGATGGTTCAAACTTGTTTTAGTGAAGAGATCAAATATCAGAGTCTTTAAATAAACCCTGGACAGCTGGATTACATTTCTGATGAAATGTTCTAACCTGCGGTGATTTTACACCAGCCATTAAGTAAACTAGATTTCATGGGTGGAGCGATAAAATTAACATTTTGAAATACCTTCTATTTATCTGAGTCAAATAAACTTCAGATTTTTATAAGGTTCATCAAAACCTTTACTTCAAGCCAGTAATACATTTGTAAGTCCTTCCTCATAGCCCTATAAATATTCCTACTTCACTTTTTTATTTATTTTAGTGAACCAATAACTAAGCTATCCCTTTCTCATCCATTCCCTGCTACCACCAGGTGTAGATGCAAAAGAGCAATTTAATCTCTGAATTTACACTAATTTTTTTTCAATCTGCTTACCTCCTTTAATTAGAAATTTAGGATCCAATCCAGGAATCATTGGACAGTCTCCAACAGCTAAATGTGAACTGGACAATCTACTCAAAATCTGAAATTTACTGCCATTTACCCAGACTTCTCGACGGTCAAACTGAAAGATTTTATAAGAATGTAAGTAAGAGGGGCGCCTGGGTCGTTCAGTCCCTTAAGCGTCTGCCTTCAGCTCTTGTCATGATTCGGGGTCCTCGGACTGAGCCCAATGCCGGGGTTCCCTACTCAGTGGAGAGCCTGTTTCTCCTCCCTCTGCCACTCTGCTCCTTGTGCTTGCTCGCTCTCTCCCTCTCCCTCTCTCTGTCAAATAATAAACAAATAAATAAAATCTTAAAAAAAAAAAAGAAGAAGAAGAATGTCAGAAAAGAAAAGCAGTATTCAAACTCATCAGTCAAGAAAAACACACACCCACACAAAATGGTAGAAAAGCCAGGTAATCAGAGAGACAGAACCCAATGCAAGATGTGATCTAAGACTGGATGCTAAGTCAGGAGGAAAACAGCTGCAAAGGATTTTTAGGGGGTTGGGAGGAAAACTGAAAATATTTTTCAATGGACAGGATTTTAGGTTAGACTGAGTCAATATTAAACTTTCTTAGTGTAGTAATTGTATCATGGTTACATAGAATAATCTTTTCTCAGAAGACACATGCTTAAGTATTTACAGGTAAAATGTCACATGGTCCAGGAAAAAAAAAGGATATAAAGGAATACAGAAGTTTAATGTATTATTCTTTCAATGTCTCTGTAAATTTAGCTTTTTCAAGTAAAATTTAGAGAAAAATTAATCCAACTAGTTTAAAATTATTAGATATATATCCTGATTTCCATAGCAATTAATTTCACAGACTACTCAGGCCTGGCCAGATGCTTTCAGCAAACAGTTTCTCTTGTACACCAACATGTCAGCATAGTAATTTCTACAGTTCCGACCCAACTAACTGAAATCAAGCCATGATATGTATTAATTTAATCATCCACTTAACTAACATTTATTGAATTATAAGCCCAGGACACTATGCAGAACACAAAGTGACCACTGCTCTGAACAAAAAAGGTTTACAATCTAGTTTAAAAAATGAGGGGGGGGGGCACCTGGGTGGCTCAGTGGGTTAAGCCACTGCCTTCAGCTCGGGTCATGATCTCAGGGTCCTGGGATCGAGTCCCGCATGGGGCTCTCTGCTCCGCGGGGAGCCTGCTTCCTCCTCTCTCTCTCTCTCTGCCTACTTGTGATCTCTCTCTGTCAAATAAATAAATAAATTCTTTAAAAAAAAAAAAATGAGGGGGTCCCTGGGTGGCTCAGTCGGTTAAGCATGTGCCTTGGGCTCAGGTCATGATCTCGGAGTCCTGGGATAGAGCCCCACTTAGGGCTCCCTGCTCAGTGGGGAGCCTGCTTCTCCCTCTACCGGCAGCTGCCCCTGCTTGTGTGCTCTCTCTCTTCTCTCAAATAAATAAATAAAAATCAAGAAGAAGAAGAAGAAGAAGAAGAAGAACAACAACAACAACAACTTGGGATACTTGGGTTGCTCAGACAGTTAAGCGTCTGCCTTCAGCCCAGATCAAGATCCCAGGGTCCTAGAATTGAGCCTCCCATGTGCTCCCCGCTCAGTGAGGAGCCTGCTTCTCCCTCCCCCACCCCGTTCCTACTCTCTTGCTCTCTCTCAAATAATAAATAAAATCTTTTAAAAGAAGTGAGAACTTGGAGCGCCTGGGTGGCTCAGTGGGTTAAGCCGCTGCCTTCGGCTCAGGTCATGATCTCAGGGTCCTGGGATCGAGTCCCGCATCGGGCTCTCTGCTCGGTGGGGAGCCTGCTTCCTCCTCTCTCTCTCTCTCTCTCTCTGCCTGCCTCTCTGCCTACTGTGATCTCTCTATGTCAAATAAATAAATAAAATCTTTAAAAATAAATAAATAAATAAATAAATAAAAGAAGTGAGAACTCAAAATCTAAACACATTAATATTCTACAAAGGATTTTATATTAACAATCACAACAAAAACAATAATGATGGTATAAGCTATCATTTATTAAATATACACTATAAATGAGATAAATTAAGTAAATTAAAAATTATCCAAGTATTCAAACAACACTGTAGATTAGTTACGTTCCCCTTTTACAGATATGGAAAATAGGTCTCAGACTTTACTTAAACTTCCTTAGGTAATATAGTAAATAGATGAAACATGACTTAACCCAGAACTATGTGACATTAAGCGTCATCCACCTTCCTTTGGGTACTGCTGATAAAATAGGAGATATAAAGTTCAAAATTTAAAAAATGAAAAGTAATTAACAACATCAGATATTTATAGTATCATAATTTAAGTGCTCAGAAATTTTCAGATATATTTTCCCTATTTTTTTAAGTAGGAAGTTTTGTCTAAACTTTAAGCTTATTTCAAAAATTGAAATAAAGTTATCAGATAATTTTTTAAGTGAAATGAGTATGTAAGATATTAAGTGAAAACATTTCTAAGATAAAAAAAAAGCCTTCAGATATTTAAGATAATTTTTTAAAAAGATTTTATTTATTTGACAGAGAGCGACGGCAAGAGAGGGAACACAAACGGTGGTGGGGATGGGGGGGGCGGATAGGGGGTGGGGAGTAGAAGAATCTAGCAGGCTTCCCACTGAGCCCGATGCGGGGCTCGATCCCAGAACCCTGGGACCATGACCTGAGCCGAAGGCAGAGGCTTTAACCCAACTGAGCCACCCAGGCGCCCCGAGAACTTTTTTTTTTTTTAAGATTTTTTATTATTTATTTGACAGAGAGAGATCACAAATAGGCAGAGAGGCAGGCAGAGAGAGAGAGAGAGAGAGAGAGGAGGAAGCAGGCTCCCCACCGAGCAGAGAGCCCGATGCGGGACTCGATCCCAGGACCCCGAGATCACGACCTGAGCCGAAGGCAGCGGCTTAACCCCCTGAGCCACCCAGGCGCCCCTAGTGAGAACTTTATTAAGTGATTCTTATCTAGAAGAAAACAAGCTTAAGATACATAACCTAAAAACATCCCTAAAACTTGTATTCTGTTTTGGATGGATGTGTTCATGTCCATCTTAGCTTTGTCTTTGTATCTGAGTTCTACAATTCAAACCAACCATTAATTGTGAGACATACATAGAGAGACAGACAGACAGAGAGAATCTTAAGCAGACTCTATGCCCATCACAGAGCTCGATTCAGGCTTTTCTCACGACCTTGACATCATGAACTGAGTCGAATCAAGAGTCAGGCGCCCGACCAACTGGGCAACCCAGGCATCCCTATAAAATATTTAAAAATAAAAGGGGAAAGAGAAATTTAGGACTTTCAAGGTTTGAGGTCTTATTTCTTATATTCCTCATTACAAAAAGCTAAGTGGAATTTTTAAAGGAAAGAAAAGGCTTTCTGGAATATAGGTTTATAGTTCTCAAATAAAGTAATTAAGTGATGTACTGCTAAGAAAATACACATTTTCTGAAAGGTTCACTTAATATTTTTAGTAACACATATGAGACCTTTAGATATAATAATACACTAATTGAGAAATTATTACATACCAAGCTGTCCTAACCACTTTACATGTATTAAATAATTAATTTAACTCTATAGTAATCCTGTCTTACGTGTTATATATTAACATATATTAACTTATATGTTTATGTGTGTACTATATTTAAAATTAAGCACATATTCCATATAATACTTAAATAATTTAGTTCTTTAAAATAAGTAAGTTCCTATAATAAGTTTACTGTTTAACATCTGGTTCCTTAGAACCATGAAAAGAACATGTACTTTAATCAAACTCATATGACATCAGTAAATTTTAAACATACATGATAAAACTATAGCATCTCCACTCTTAAAACCTGTCACATGCAGAAAGTCCTGCTATTAGTTCAAAAAGGACTCAAAGAGGTAGTATTTAAAACAATAGATTCTATAATCTTCATTTTCTTGCATCAGCTCTGTGGTAGGTAAATTTTATGATCAGATCTTTAAAAATGTTAGTTTTATAACATTTTGGACACTGAAAGACATTCAATTATTACATTAATTAAACCTGAAAATGAATTAAAATACTAGTTAAGGTTTCAACAAAAAATTATTAACATTTATTTTGAGCGTTTTTTCGGACTCTTAAAAATACATTCTAAAACACACACACACACACACACACACACAAAATTCTAGTCCAGCGCTATGAAAACACAAACAAGTTTCAAATGAGTTTAAGTATTCAAGACACAAGGTATATATTCTTTTCTTAGCTATGAAGAATTCAACAGATTTTTTTTTTTTTTTTTTTTTTTTTTTTTTGGGTAGCTTGAATGAAATTTTCCTCACGCCCATTCACCCCAGTTGGCTTTTATTCACTGATTCTCTGGGATCATTCCTAGAAATTACAGAATGAACATGGGTCTTGAGTCACTGGAAATGTACGTGCTCCAATAATAAATGAATGATTTGACTGTGTATGAGCTGGCTTAGTGAGAACCTAGCCCTGAAATCTGTCTGATCATCTCTGGGCAAAGTGCTGTATTACAGTTTCTGGGTATGCAAACCAGAAACCCCATGCGTGCCTTTGATCATGTGACTAAACACTGATGCATGAGCACACATCTTTGACAATTTTTGCCAGTTTATGACATAATGAGGAAAATAAGGACCATGTGTTGAATCATAAAACTAAATAACTAAATTTATATAACTGTCCTATATTCTGAGATTATCTTCTTTGAATGTATATGCCTTTTGTTCTGGGGTTTTTTGTTTGTTTGTTTGTTTTTTAAAGCTCGTCTTGCTTTCTGGATACTCTCACCACCCACTCTGAATTTTTCCCTGTGAGCCCATTATACTCAGAAGTCTCGGATTCACTGCATTTGACTGTAAAAGACTATAAAAATGGCATGCTTTTTGGCCTGAACAATGGTCAAGCTCAGTATTGGATCAGGCCCTTAAATTTGCAACATGTTACTATGTCATAGAATGTTACATTATAACTACAGTTAAGAAAAGTTTATCATTTACCAATGATTTTTTACTAACTGAAACAATGTTGTAGATAAGTGTGCAGAGAAAAATGTTTAGTAACTGTTCAAACTTCCACTTCTCCTAGCTTAATGGGTTTTAAAAATAAACAAGATAACTCAATTGTATCTAATTTGGTACTTTTATTTTTATTTTTTTTTTTTTTAAGATTTTGTTTTTATTTATTTGTCAGAGAGCGAGCGAGCATGAGCACAGGCAGACAGAGTGGAAGGCAGAGTCAGAGGGAGAAGCAGGCTCCCTGCGGAGCAAGGAGCCCGATGTGGGACTTGATCCCAGGACGCTGGGATCATGACCTGAGCCGAAGGCAGCTGCTTAACCAACTGAGCCACCCAGGCGTCCCTAATTTGGTACTTTTAAATCAGCGCCAGAATGCATAAGAATTTAAAAATGAAGGGAACAGCTCACAAATATATGAGGTAAACTTCCCCAGCTTGGTAATTTTTTTTGTTTCCTTCAAAGCATATGTCACAATTTGTAATTTATTCATTTGTCTTTAATTTTTGCCTGCTTTTCCTAAGCAAAGTTAATCTCCATGAGGGCAGAAATCATTTTGGTCTTACACACCATTGTAGCCACAGCATTTAGTATATGGCTAAAAAAAAGGAGAAATTATTCAATGTTGTTCAGGAAACTGAGCTTACTGAGCATTTACTATGTGCCAGGCAATGATGGTACTAAATATTTTGAATGTCACTATGTCATGCAAATCAAGACCATATATGAATATGATTTATTTATGATTTGATTCTCCTTTTAAAACAGTTTTCAAAAAATATTTAAGTAGGGATGGCTCAGTTGCTGAAGCAACTGCCTTCGGCTTTTCATAATCCCAGGGTTCTAGGATCAAACTCCTCAGCAGGGAGCCCGCTTCTCCCTCTGCCTGCCACTACCCCTGCTTGTGCTATCTTTCTTCCTCTGAAAAATAAATAAATAAAATATTTCAAAAATCTATTTAGGTATGTCAATGTCCCCCATCAGCTCCCAGCAGTACTTGTTCTCTCCTTTATCAGCATCATCAAGGAAGGAAGGAAACAGTGAAGAGCTGGGCTGCCAGTGTAGAAGCTAGCAGGAAGATCACTTAGCTTTCATTTTTTCTTTTCTAAATCATCTGTAGACCGTTTCCTGGTTTAATATCTACTGCCATTTCTTTATATTTGTTCACTCAGTCCTTCCAATTGCGACTCTGATTATATTTTATAACCTAATAGCTAGAAAATATTCCCTTACTGCCCTCGAAAGAGTGTCTCTAATTATAGAATGTATAAACATGGTTCCCGCTCACAGATGCCCACACTTTTTATTTTGAAATGATTTTAGGGGCGCCTGGATGGCTCAGATGGTTAAGCGTCTGTCTGCTTTCGGCATGGTGTTGATCCCAGGGTCCTGGGATCGACTCCCTCATTGGGCTCCCTACTGGGCGGGGAGCGTGCTTCTCCCTTTTCCTCTTCTAATTCCCCTGCTTATGCTCTCTTGCTCTCTCTGTTAAATAAAATAATAAAATCTTTTTTAAAAAATTCTTTTACTTTATTCATTTGACAGAGAGAGACACAGCAAGAGAGGGAACACAAGCAGAGGGAGTGGGAGAGAGAGAAGCAGGCTTTCCGCTTAGCCAGGTGCCCAATTCGGGGCTCATCCCAGGACCCTGGGATCATGACCTGAGCTGAAGGAAGACGCCCAATGACTGAGCCACCCAGGTGCCCCAATAAATAAAATCTTTTTTAAAAAATGATTTTAGATTTACAGATAAGTTGCAAACACAGTATAGGGTTTCTTACATACACTTCACCCAGGCTTGTGTAATGTTACCCTATTGTTTTAATGGTTCTGGTTTTGAACCCATCGTCCTAACCTGTCCCTGCAGTTGCTAGTGACGCTGAATATGTTCTGTCGGCCCCTCTTGGTCCACACTCAACTGACTGGCCGACTGGTCCCTTTTGGCTTCTGATCAGATCCACGAATGAAAGCAGCAGAAAACTGGAGGGCAGGGTATTTATTTGCATCCCTCAACCCCCAAAACTTTCTCTCTGCAGAAACATCCTAGTATGAAAGGCTGCAATAAAAACCCCTCCTCCATCTCTTCAGTTCCAACTACTGCTTCTATCTGGGTTTCTGCTCCCACTTCTTGGCCCCTTCAGGTCTAAGAACGGAGAGAAAGCTCTGCAGTCACTAGTCTTGGGATGCTCTGCCATCCCTCATTTCGCCCTTATCCCTGCCCACGTCTTTTAAACAATTCCTTTATTAAATTCCCCTCGATACCCCCAAATGACCACGCAATCTGATTTTTTTCCAGGGACAATGACTGATGACCTAACGAAAGTGTATTACCTTAAAATCGACATTCTCTTAAGGGAATATATCCTCTTACCCTGACACACCAAGTAGAGATTATATTTACATAAATATTTCTGCCAAGTGGAGTTCCAAAATCATGCCACTCACAAGTCCGATTTTATGAATCAAAACCTGAAATTATTTCCACTTTTACCTTACTCAAGAGTCAAAGAGACAATTACAGCCCAGCCAATAAGCTGCCACGTATATATAAAATAACTCTAGTTGATAATAAATAGGGCTTGAGAAGGAACATGGTCCTCCAGACCAGTGGGGACAGGAATTTGTGCTTCGCTTACCTCCTACCCCCATCATTTGATACCCATTCTGGCAGTTTGAGCACTTTGAACAGAAACTGTCATTTCAGCTACGGGAGAATTCTCTCTCTAGTCAGGGATTTGAAGTCACTATCCAAACTTTTACATTTTGAACTATAATAAAATGAATACAGGTTATTGATATAGATAATAGAGTGCTTAAAAGTGAGAGGTATGAGACATACCAGGCAATTTTAGCCCCGCAACTGGATTCAATATTTAGTTAGCAGGTTCAGAGTAGCAGGTTCATAGTATTGGCTTCTGCACCCAATTTCCTTGATCAGACTCTTCACCTGTCCAACTACTTCTTCACAGAAAATGCAGATAAAATCTTTGCTTAGGATACCTGCAGCATCCACCCTGACAAAGAGCAAGGGACCCAGATATGAAGATCTAAGAGGCCAGAGTCAAAGGAAGTGGACTAGATCTCTGGCACAAAGCCTAAGGCAAAGAGAGAATTATGAAAGGAGACCAAGTTGTAACCTGTAGCCTCCCATTGCTGCTCCCCCAGGTAGCACCCAGCAGAAGGCTAAGTCCTCACCCATGAAACCTTAAGCTGAAAGTTGTACTCTTCCCCTGCCCTCCCTCCCAAAATATGAATTTAGTTTTCATAACATCTCCTTCAGGGTTGTACAATATTCTACCTATTTTACACATATCAAACTAAAATCTGAAAGTATTTTAGCATTTCTACTGTGGAACAAAGAGACAAAGCTTTCTCTGGTGAATGAAATATATTATAACCAATAGAAAAGTAAAGAAAACACTTTAAAATGCCAACATCAGAGGAAAAAATTATTATTTTTTTCCTTTTAGGGCATTTCCCTACTCCTGTATAACAATTGACAACTATAGAGGAAAGTGAGCAACAGTTCAGTTCCATTGCTGTGGCACATGAAATTCAGCCACCCACAGGCACTTTATTTTAAAATAAGACAGAGTCCACTGCCAAAATTCAAAAAAGCAACACACGGTATATTTCCTTCTGAAATTTATTTCAGGTGACAGGACACCCACAGACTAACAAAATAAACATAGAATTAAGTAGTATTCCCCAAAACCCAATTTCACTTCCTAGCAAGGCAGATGATGATTTAGCTACCAAGCTTCTTCTAGATCAGTCTGTCCATGCAATTGAACTCTTTCTCTCTGCCCCCACCCTAACCCCTGCAAATTTGAGAGCCATTTTAACAGCAGCACTAACATGATTTCTCACTTGAAAATCTGAAGACGAAACACCTGAGATGGATACACCCAACACAGAAAGTGTAAGAAGAGATTAAAAAATACAAGCAGGGCTTTTAATGATACAGTTTGACAGCTGGAGGTGGGGAAGGAAGTAAAAGGGGCGAGTGGATCAATATCCAGAAGAAAAACAGGAGGGGTTAATCTACCTTGAAAATAACCAGTATTCTATTTGTCCAGGCCCAATGAGAATTTGTGCCAAGCAATTTCATTCATTTCACAGTGCCTAGAACTGATGGCTGTGTGGTAAATATGAAACAAATACTTGTTGGTTGATGAAAATGTACATGGCAACGGCCGCGTACACACAGGAAACAGAAACTCAAGGTGGTCAGACAAATTTGAAAGCAATGCAAGGTTTGGTTCTCCATGTCAATAACATTTTCAAGGTACACAACAGGGGAAGCAAATGACATAAAAATTTGCCACATCCATAGTTCAACATGTTGTTCCTCTTTGAGTGCTAAAACTTTATTTGCAAAAGAAAAGCTAAGATTAGGTGAAAATGTTGTTAATTATATACACACGATATAATTTTAAAGATCAGTTTTATTGCTTAAGGTTTTTGGTTTTGTTTTGTTTTTTTAATTAAAAAGGTTACTTGCTCAGGTTGCTTACATTTATAACAGCAAT
The DNA here is from genome assembly GCF_009829155.1 of Mustela erminea. Classification (NCBI taxonomy): domain Eukaryota; kingdom Metazoa; phylum Chordata; class Mammalia; order Carnivora; family Mustelidae; genus Mustela; species Mustela erminea. The sequence goes on along the minus strand of NC_045627.1, from coordinate 35,240,858 downwards.
ATGCCACTTGAAACCTTTAACACATAAGCACCCATTTGCTAAACTAAAGCTAGCCTTGAACTTTGAGTAGTGCCATATGCTTTTAAATTAACCCTTCTAAATACTGTACAAAGCTCATATCACAGACTGTTAGCTTACAACCAAATTAGGTTACTGCTAAATACTCATTAGGCAAACTACTGAAAATAAAGAAAACATGCATATTTCTACAGCTCTATGAATGCCAAAATTAAAAATGATACAATGAGAATCTGGGATCAGGCAATGATAATTTGGCTGATCTCGATGGCTTACATATTTTAAGTTGAACTAAAACCTCTAAGGACCTTTCTCTTTGGAAAGCAAAACCACACATTTTAAAATAGTATCTAATGGAAGGTCTATTAAAATCACAATGGATCATAGCTGTCAACTTCAAATAGTGTCTCCTTAAGAGCTTAAGTTTACACACTGGTGCAACACCACAAAGGCAGATGCTACAAAAGGATCTACAAAGAAAAACAAATTTTATTCACAACACTTTGCATATAAACTTTTCCTTTTGCAGACTTGTGTGGAGTTGAAAATAAAGGATGCTAATATGTACACCATAGAGCACATCAAAAAAAGAGAGAGAGGGAGAGAGACAGAAACACTTCAGTTGAGTGAAAATTCATTTATCTACTGAAAATCCAGGAGAATTCACATCCACTGTACTCCAAATTTACTCCTAAGTGACAGAAAAATACTATATGAAATGGCAAAAAATTAAATATGATTTAATCAATAACTGATTACCTTTAAAACTTTGGGCTTCTTTTCCCTCTGGGGCCTCTTGTTTTCTTTTATAACCTAAAAAAAATCAAATTGCAAAATGAGCCTCTGTTTAAGAAAAAATAATTAGCTCCCACCCCCCCAAAATTTTTGGCTATTTCTCTATAAAACTACTTAGACCATTTAAAATCATCAACATGTTTGCTAGACAGAACCTAAAGAGCTTATGTAAAATGTATACTTTAAAAGTCACTGAAAAAAAGCCTTGCATAAAGATGAAGTAGGGAAATACCCTTTTTTCCCCTTAAAGTCTGTCTTAATTAGCCTCTGCATTCTTCACAGCGAAGCCCACGAGGTAGCCATCTTGCTTGCTTCTGCAGAGGAAGCCTCTACAGTGGAACAGTTCTGCAAACTGCTTTTTGGTATTATTATCATGGTGTTTAAAGGCAGCCCTGGCCTGCCAGCACTGTAGACGTGCTGGGCATGCCTTTTGCAAAAACAGCCCCACAAAGAGTGCAGCCAATGGCAATGCAGAGCTTAGCAACTCCAAAGTGATCTTCTCTGCTAGCCTTCCTAGACAAAGGATCTCCTGTGCGGCTCCGCTCTCACCACAGGACACAGGCAGCCACAAGCTGCGACATGGAGTGCGCTGCAGAGGATCTGGTCGCGCCGAAATCACAGGAGGCTTCAGCAAAAACAATGCACACAAATCCCCCAGGTCTCCACCATCGGATCGATGGCGGAGGCTCCCTGATTAGTAACCTCTTGGCGGCTCCGAGGGCAGGTCTGCGCGGGGGGAGGGGTGCGCGGTTCTGCCTCCAACGTACAGGAGATATAACTGAGCTGAGGGGGGCATTTGGGCTTGCTGAAACTCTGGAAGGTATTGTGCATTTTTACTTTATAAGGCAAGGCTAAATATTGGCGATATTTAAGGCAGGGAGGTTATGTGAGGACAGTGTAGGCTCAGCTGTTGGGCTGCGTGTCTCATTCCCCGGGAACCACACCTCTTTGCAGCAGGCGCTTTGCCCAGAAACACAGCAATTTGATTTCTGTCAATAAATGTCCAATGACAAAGGCGGATTAAAAAATACTAATGAAGCCACTTGAAAGGAAAAGGACAGGATGAGGACAAGGAGAGGGGGAGGAGTTTTCAAAATACACTTGCCACTCTCAGTGGCCGGAGAGAAAAGATTTCTCTCTCTCTCCAGACATCTCTGGTGACCTTCATGTCCTAAAGATACCCCTCCGGTCCAGAAGACGGGCTCATACCTTTGGGACAAAAGGCGCACCTATGGCTCCTCCGTCTCCGGAGATCATCAACTGTCACTGAGCATCTCTCCCTGGAGCTGCCAAGCAGGTCCCTGCTTCTCTCCCACACCCCCCAGAGCCTGTCTGCTCACCCGGCTGATGGTCAGACAGGACCACCGGGGCCACTGGGGCCACCCACTTCCGGGAGACTGGGAGCTGAGCCAGAGGTGGCACCTGGACTGTCACCACGCCCAGTGGGTGGTTAGGCACTGAGAGAGCGGGGCACTGAAGTTGGAACTTGCCGGTCCCCAGAGAATGCCAGAGCCAGCAGAGTTTAGCTCCCTCCCCTCAGCCCCCTGGCCAGGCAACCGTGGCAGGAGAGAAAGAACCAGGACAGCTGCTGTGAGCTGGCAGGTCTCAAGGTCACTGCCAAAATGTAGTGTAGAGGCCGGTCACAGTCCCATCACGGCCACCTTGACAGCTGCACAGATCTTGGGAAGACAGCCTCAGCTCCATCCTCACAGGGCCAAAGTTTCAACAACACATTTAGGGGATTGGCAGGAGGGCCGCCCTGGCTGCCCAGCCAAAGATGGGTTTTCCACTTGCAGTTGGATTCAGAACAGATTCCCACAACCAGAAATCAGGAACAGAGTGAGGGCCGGAAGGCCTGTGTTTCATCACTCGGGATTCCTAGCCTTTTGGTTTGCCACAAAGGCACACTTTCCTTGTTAGCATGGTTAAGTCCAACATGCACTGTTTTCCCACATTAAACTGTATCTCCCTCACCTACCCATCCTCAAAATTTTCAACAAATATAAAAAGCAAGCTTCCTTGTAGCAAAACCAGTGGATTCTGACCTAAACACGTCCATCAGGCCAACATCGAGGATACTGAGCCCACACTAAGAAACTCTCTGCGGCGAATGAAGCAAAGCCATGAAAAAGCTAAAAAAACAGGACTTAATACAGCAAGACTTAGAAATGGCTCTATGCTTCTTTTTCTTTGAGGTCCGTGTGTGTGCATATGTGTGCACATGTGTGTGTCCGTGGGTTCACATGCGATAAAATATAACATAAAATCTGCCACTTTAACCATTTTTAAGTGTACAGTTTAATAGCATTAAGTACATTCACAATGTTTTTCTTTTTTCCAGATTTTTATTTATTTACTTGACAGAGAGAGACACAATCAGAGAGGGAATACAAGCTAGGGGAGATGGAGAGAGAGAAGCAGGCTTCCCACTAAGCAGGGAGCCTGAAGGAGGTTCGATCCTGGGACCCCGGGATCATGACCTGAGCTGAAGGCACTTAGCGACTGAGCCACCCAGGCGCCCCCATTCACAATATGTGAAAACTATTCCCACTCACCAATTCCAGCATCTTTTCATTATCCCAAACAGACACTCTAACCATTCAAACATAACTCATCCGCCTTCTCTTAGTCCCCGCTACTTTTTATTTTGCTTTTTGTCGCTATAAATTCACCTATTCTAGCATCTAAGTGGTATCACATGGTATCTGTCCTTCCGTGTCTGGCTTATTTCACTTTGCATAATGTTTTCAAGCTTCATCCATGTTGTAGGATGTATTATAATTTCATCCTATTGAAGGCTCAGTAGTATTTCACTATGTGTATATACACCAAACCTGTTTATCTCTTCTTCTGTTGATGTACATTTGGGTTGTTTCCACCTTCTGTCTATTGTGAGCAATGCTGCCATGAACATGGGTAGAAGTATCTATTGGAGTCCCTGCTTTCAATTCTTTTGAATATATACTTAGGAAAAAAATTCCTGGATCATATGATAATTGTTTAAATATTTAAGGAAGACAGAAAAGCAGTCACCCACCAGGGAGGGGGCCTTGCTGCTGGATGCTGGGCCAGGAGCTACTCTGAATGGGCCAGCATCAGTGGCCAGGGCTTCCTGGAGCCACTGGTTCAGGGATGCGTGTTACACAGCCTTAGTGCTAACCACCAAACTTTCTGGAGTGGCCATGCCATTCTACATTCCTGTCAGCAGTGCACACAAGGGTAGTCTACATTTCTTAAAGTTCCTTGCATGTCAATTACAAATTACACCTCTCCCCCCTGAATACCCTGAATATAACTTTCAAAAAGCATCAAGGTTTTCCATTGAGCTCGATTGCTCAATATTTAGTACAGTGATCCATGATATATAATGCATATAATTCTAAAATTAAAAACAATCTATTACCAGTGAGATCCATGTGTGTCTCAATAAAATAAAATAAAATCGGGCTCTGAGTGTTAGGTGTACTGAATATCCACATCAGTGAGAAGTCAACTTTTTAAAGCCCCACTGACAAGCATTTTTACTGCATGGGACACTCGTGAAGCCATACAACACTGCCCTTGGCAAACTAAGCAAACATTGGAGGTCTGTGTGCAGTGTTCTGTAAAATGAATTCATAAATAAAGCCACAGCTCATCTCAGCTAAATATGAGGGTTAATTAAAGTGACCAGAGCTAAGATTAACTCAAAATATCCAACTGATACTATGCTATGAAGGTCTGTACTTGTTTAAACACAGAATACATTGGTAACCTATATTGGTTGTGACCATCTGCTCTAAATCCTATACTTAGTGATTTGACGGTCTCTCAGCTTAGGGCTTAGGTGATGGTGAGCTTTGATGGAGAAAATAATCAGACATTATTAGCAGAGAAACTGGGAGGCAGGAGAGGCATTCTCATTCTCTTATTATTTAGGGCAAAGTACATACAACTAGACTCTATTGAAAGAATGGCAGGACAGAAACTAAGAAACCCTGTGTTATAGTCCTACTTCTTCAGAACTTGTTTTTGTCTCTTAAATCTATTTGTTTTTCTCACAAAGAATCATGATTATTAAGTTGCATGAGATGTATTTAATTTTGTGATAACTCAAGTATTAGGTTCTTTCGAAGATTATAAAACAAGATCTCTTTTCTCTTAAAAATCACAATTATAGAACTAAAAAAGAACATCAGAGAAAACTGAGTCTAACTACATTATTTCATTGAAAAAACTAAGGCTTAGCGAGATAAAATTCCTTAATTCACATTACACAGCAAGTAAGAACTTAACTTGAGCTGAGGTATAACCAACCGTCTACACTGCTTTCTCTAACTCCTAATAACCTTTAAGACTGAAACATCTTCAAAACCACATGCTAAAGTTTTTTGTTGTTGTTACTGTTTCTTTTTTTCTTTTCTTTCTTTTCTTTGTGAAGAGAGAGAGAGAGACAAAGAGTGCCTGTGCACTTAAGCACGGGGAGAGGGCAGGATCGGGGGAGGTAGAGGAAGAAGCAGACTCCCTGCTGAGCAAGGAGCTGAAGCTGGGCTCCATCCCAAGACCCTGATCAGTACCTGAGCTGAAGGCAGATGCTTAACCTACTGAGCCACCCAGGCGGTCCCAACATACTTAGGATACAGGAGTAGCAGCTCAGATTTCTAGAAGACTGGTATTTAAATGAACCTTACATTAGGTATGCTTTTAAAAAATTAATTTTGTCCCCTCAGAGGTAAGTTATGAGTAATTCAAAAGTCTACTTCTCTTTCTAAGCATAAACCATTCTGCATCCATAAGAAACTACACATACAAACACTGCCCAGGAGGAGTTTTCTCCTAAGGTAATCTCAAGTGATCTCGGTTCCTCAAACTTGACACCTCTCCAGCAAAAAATCCTTCCAGTATTAGCCACACTCTCCTCTTCCATGAAATCCTTCTCTATTTCTCTTCTCCCATATTTGGGGGTGGAGGGGGCGGTTGGTCATAGCTTTTGCTATGACACCTGGGTAAAGATATTTCAAAAACCATATTTTATAAATTTCCAATCATTAAGAGTAACAAAAGGACGGCTCATTCTATTCACAATTCTAATGGAGATCTCCAACTTAGCTTGGTTTTATTTCCTGTGAGACATGGAAACTTCAGATTAACAGGAGATCTTCCTGGGTGACTGGGCAAACAATAATAGTCTGGGTATAAGGGGCTGATCTCCTCACAACAGCCTTTCCTTGGCTTCCCTCCCCCACTTCCTTCCCTGAGGCTTATCTGCAATAGCCCTTTTTCCTTCCAAGGGGCCAGGTCTACCTAGTGACTACCCCATACCCTCCAGCAATCATGCTTATTGCTGGTAAAAATAACTGCTTTTCAATAACAAGAATTAAGGAACAAGTGAGCGATGGTCTTCAGTAGTTGCCAAATGAAAACTGTTGACAATGAGGTGAACCAGAGATAATGCCAGAGACTAATGGAGCTGAAATAACCACCTCTCCTCCATTTCTCAGCCATTCTCAGTACTACCTTGAAATGGACAAGCCTACTCCATTACAGTCTAGATCCATAATGTGAACAGATAAATCTAATAAGAGTATCTATGGGTTTTTGTCAAAAACAAAGAAATCACAAAGGATGATACTATTTAGAAAAATGTCCCCTTTTATGAATGATATATTGAAGTTTGCTTCTTATTATTTGCTAGTCTGTCCTGTGTATTTTGGAATCGGTAATATCCTTTTTTTTTTTTTTAAAGGAAGTTCTGTATCTTCAGGCTCCTTCTCCCTGTCATTCCTGCTAGAGAGCTGACACTCGATAGCACCGTATGCTCCGTTTTTAGATAATCCCATTGTCTCATCAAGTCTAACGGCAAAATCATAAAAATTTATTGTTTCACTGAGAAACTCAAATCATTTTACACCCACACAACTTCCTTTTGAGAAAGTTAGATCTAGTTATCCCCAAACTTTAACTAAATCAAAATTGTTGAACCTTAAAAGACTCCACACCCAAAAACATTGTCTTCAAAACGTGTTAGTTCATTTTTTTACAATGAACTTCCCCCATTTAAACCTTTAACAATTTAATAATAAAAAATAGTAATTAAAAACCCAAACAACGGACTTAATAAATGTTGGTGAACTTCCAATATGCAGAATGGTGCTGGGCCATGAGGCGCCTGGGGGGCTCAGTCCGTATGTGTCTGCCTTCGGCTCAGGTCATGATCTCAGGGTCCTGGGATAGAGCCCCACATTGGGCTCTCTGCTCAGCAGGGTCTGCTTCCCCTCCCCCCTCTGCTGCTCTCTCCAGCTCTCTCTCAAATGAATAAATAAAATCTTTAAAAAAAAAAAAATGGTGCTGAGCCTACATCAACTCAGAAGAGACACAAACTGACAGTCATGATACAGTACAGCATCTGGGATGTGCCCAGAAAGCTATGAAAGGCAGAGAAGACTTCCCCTGGCAAGTGACTTTTCTACCAAAACCTAAAGAGGTAAGCAGGAGTTGGTGAAATTTAGAGGAGTGAAGAAAGGGAGGTGCCCTGATGAAGGTAATGGCATGTGCAAGGACACTAGTAGCACTGAGGCTACAGAAAAGTCACACTAGAGGATGGCTGTGAAGAGGCAAAGGGGACAAGGCATAGAAAAAGGCTGGTCACTGTGCTTGCACAAGAAGAGGTATAATTAGCTTTCAATTCTCCATCATTGCAATGCGAAATGTGGCTTTTTTTTGTTCCATCCTTCAATTTTCAATAATTAGTCCTTTCAAAAGCCAACAAGGATGCTCCTGTTAAATCATCACAAATACCAGCTACTTTTTCAAGGGAAGAACTGAGGAGAGGTGACTGGTTTGGCTTCGATCTTGAAAACCCTGGTTTTTAAGGTAAGAAGTACCTCTGTATAAGTAAGTCTCCTAATCAGAGAAAAGCATGTTTTGGAAATGAATGTATGTAAAATTTCTGTTAGGATTAGTTATTTGAGAAGGTCAACTCCTTAAGAAAAAAAAAAAAAAAGATTTTTTATTTATCTATTTGAAAGAATGAGGGAGAGCGAGGGAGAGAGCATGTTATGAGCAGGGAGAGGGGCAGAGGCAGAAGCAGGCTCCCCACTGACAGGGATTCCCAGGACCCTGAGATCATGACCTGGGCCGGAGGCAACCCACTGAGCTAGCCAGGCGCTCCAGGAAGGGTTAATGCCTTTAGTTTTTGAGGCTATATGTCAGAATTTCACACAATCTATAGAGAAGCAAACTTGTCTGCCAGGAAATAAGTTATTCTTTCAGCTGAGTAACTGTATTGGACAGATGCTTTTGATGTTTGGAGTAAGGGGTACTCTTTGCTCATGCCAGGAATAGAAAAGAGATTACCCCCTATATTGGAGGCACTTTTTAATACCTTTGGGATCTCTGATATAATAATGAGTAATTCTTTTCCATGGAGCTTAACTCAGCTAGAGAGAAGACGGGAACTACCTTTTTTTCTTTTTTTTTTTCAGGAAGAACCAGAAAGACAAAACCCCAAAAACCTGCCATTGAGTCTATAATATTTATAATAATAGAATGCTTAAAAATCAAAATTTTTTCTGAACTCTGCTTGATTTTTTATGACAGCTGAACACTTATTCAATGCGCACATTATCTCTTATTTAAGGTAAAATAAAGAAATGGTTCTCAAAGTTCTTACTAGAGACAGTTCTAACATGCTACCTTCTGTTTGAAGGGGATCTTTTTAAACTTTTGCAATGTAAAGCCCTTTAGAAATACCTTGTGAAATCAAGAGATAATACGTGCCATAACAAAAGACCAAAAATGTTATTTTCATCACACTTCACCTTAGAAACCAGAAAGTGTAAGAGTGACTGGGCAGCTCAGTCGTTTGAGAAATGGACTCTTGACTTCGCTCAGGTCATGATATTGGGGTGCTGAAATACAGCCCCAAGTCTGACTCTGTGCTCAGCATGGAGTCTGCTTGAGATTCTCTCTTCCTCTCTCTCTGCCTTTCCCCACCCCCTACCCCACCCTACTCTCTCTCTCTCTCTCTCTAATAAATAAATAAAGTCTTTTTGAAAAAAATAAACAGGTATAGAGCTCAGGGTTGTAACTGTGCGAACTGCAGATTCAAATGAAAAACTTGCCTATCTTTATTAGGAATGTTTTAGCATAAATTATTCTAAGGGAGTTTCCATAGATTTTTTTTTTTAAGATTTTATTTATTTGTTTTGAGAGAAAGAAAGAGAAGATGAGGTGGGGGGAGGGGCAGAGGAAGAGGGAGAAGCAGGCTCCCCACTGCACAGGAAACTTAACACCGGGCTGGAACCCAGGACCCAGGGATCATGACCGAAGCCTAAAGCTGACCTTAACAAACTGAGCTACCCAGGTGCCCCTAAAGATTTTATTTTTAAGTAATTTCTACAGTCAACATGAGGCTCCAACTCACAACCCCAAGATCAAGAGTGGAATACTCTAACAACTGAGCCAGCCAGGTGCCCCCATAGATATTTACCCTTAATACTAGTTAAGAAAATGCCATTTTCCCAAAACAGTGTTTTATTTCCCTGACTTCCAAATATTTATACAATAGACACATTAACTCTTGTTGCTTAAAATAAATAAATGGGGGCACCTGGGTGGCTCAGTCATTGGACGGCTACCTTTGGCTCAGGTCATGATCGCGGGGTCCTGGGATGGAGCCCCATATGGGGCTGCCTGCTCAGCAGGGAGCCTGCTTCTCCCTCTCGCACTCCCTCTGCATGTATTCCCTCTCTTGCTGTGGCTCTCTATGTCAAATAAATAAATAGAATTTTAAAAAATAAAAAATAAAATAAATAAATGGTTCTTATGTTTTTTAATGGTTTTCTAAAAGATTTATTTATTCATTTGAGAGAGCTGGCATGAGAGCAAGAGGTAGGGAGGAGAAGAGGAAGGGGGAGAGAATCTCGAGCAGACTACTGAGCCCGGAGCCTGATGTGAAGCTTGATCTCAGGTCTCTAAGCTCATGACCTGACCTGAAATCAACAGCTGATGCTTAAAAGACTGAGCAACCCAGGCACCCCTGATTCTGAATGTTTTACTACTGTTCATAAACTGAACCCTGACACTCCTCAAAAATATTATTTTAAACAAGATCCGTATGTCCCTGGTGAGTCCAAATCCCAATGATGCTATTAAATATGGGACCTTGAGCAAGTCAACCTCCCCAAGACTCAGTGAAGGAAAATGCTGACTTAGGGTTAAATGACGATGAAGAGTATGTGATAATGGCAACTGGCTTACAGGTGGTTCCACTGCAGCAACAGAGAACCACAACTGTCACCAGTTAGGAAAACTGTATACAAGAAACACTGTAATAAAGAAAAAAATGTGGGGCCTAGGTGGCTCAGTCAGTTGAAGATCTGCATTCAGCTTGTATCATGAACTCAGATCCTGGGATCAAGCCCCACGTTGGGCTCCCTGCTCAGCAGGGAATCTGCTTCTCTTTTCCCTCTCCCTCTGACCTGTTCCCTGACACTTCCCCCCTCACCCTGCTTGTGCTCACTCTCTCTCTCTATCAAAGATGCATAGAAAAACGAACACCCATGGACCACTGGTGGGAATGTAAATCAGTACAGTCACCATAGACACAGTACAGAGGTTCCTCAAAAAATTTAAACTAGAGCCACCCTATAATCCAGTAAAATTCCACTACTGTGTATTTACCCAAAGAATATGAAAACACTAATTTGAAAGGATATACAGACCCCAATGTTTTTTGCAGCATTATTTATAATAGCCGAATTATGGTAGCAGCCCAAGTGCCCAGTAATAGATGAATGGATAAAGACATTAGTCAGCCATAAAAAAGAATGAAATCTCGCCATTTGAAACAACATGGATAGATCTACAGAGTATAATTCTAAGTGAAATTAGAAGTCAGAGAAAGACAAACACTATATGATTTCACTCATATGTGAAATTTAAGAAACAAAGCGGGGGGGCGGGGAGAGACAAACCAAAAGAGAGACTCTTTTTTTTTTTTTTTTTATTTGACAGAGAGAGATCACAAGTAGGCAGAGAGGCAGGCAGAGAGAGAGAGAGGAGGAAGCAGGCTCCCTGCTGAGCAGAGAGCCCGATGCGGAACTCGATCCCAGGACCCTGAGATCATGACCTGAGCCGAAGGCAGCGGCTTAACCCACTGAGCCACCCAGGCGCCCCAAAAGAGAGACTCTTAACTACAGAGAAAAAACTGATGGTTACCAGGGGGAAGGTGAGTGGGGGATGGGTGAAATAGGTGAAGGGGATTAAGAGTACACTTATCATGATAAGCACTGAGTGATATACAGAATTGTGAATCACAATATTGTACATCTGAAACTAATTTAGCACTGTATGTTAACTATACTGTAATTTTTTAAAATGTAATGAAAAAAATGTAGTGAGAAATTAAAACTCAGTTACTATAAAAACTGAAGATATTCAAAGGACACACTATTTGGGGACATGAGAACCCCTCCCAGATAAATCTAGTATTAACAAGATTTCTGCTAGAGTTGGGCATTCTAACTCCACCATTTCATTATAACACAATCTTACATGTATTAGTTTAAAAGAATATGAAACTTTCACTTCCACTGATAACAGAATTGGTGATTTGGATCAACTACCCTGCTAAAGACAATTAGAAAAGCTACACAAAATATAAAAACATCTCTTAGAGTGAAAAATTACCAGGATAGTGTAGAATTATCATACCAAGATTCAGAAGGTAATGAGATCCAGGGAGGGTCAAAATATTTTAAAGCAAAAATATAAAATGGAGGGAAATAACTAAAAAGATGGTTAAAAAGAAACGCAACCTTGAAAGTATAATATACAAACAGTGGAACTAGCAAACTCAGAGAGTTTCAAGATTTGATTCAGGTCAAAAAAGACTGACACTTTTGCAAAATGAACCCCTAAGACTCTTACACAACCTCTCTTTCAAAGTTTCACAAGTCTGAAAGATAGCATGAATACCCTTAATGTGACTATTCACAAATCCGGCTCTTGGTCCCACTGCTTTGGAAAGCATCATCCTCTGGGTTCTTCACATTCTGATTGTTGCCCAAGAATATGGCGATGAAAATGAGCACACACCATCCAAGCCATGGGTTCTAATCCTAGATCAACTGTTTGGTCTTAGACAAGTTACTTGGCCTAAGCTTCAGTGGCTGACTTTATACCGTGGGGGAAGAACACAGACTTCAATAAGATTGCTGAAAGGATTAAATGAGACAATGAGCATGCCAGTGCTTAAAACAGTATCAGGCACATTGTAAGTACTCAAAACATGATAGTTGTTATTAACTATCAAGTTGATTGCATACAACTTCCACATCTATGATGAGTATCTTTCAATTCGACCAACATCTGTTTGGTGGCAACTAAATGCCAGGCACTTGCATAGGGAGGGAAATGAAGGGCAGGAAAAAAAAAAAAATCCTCTTCAGTCAAGTCCGTGACATTCCTACAAAGCAAAAAGTGAAGTTCACTTGGAACTGAAAAACAAAGTAAGAGATTAAGCACAGGGGCGCCTGGGTGGCTCAGTGGGTTAGGCCTCTGCCTTCGGCTCAGGTCATGATCTCAGGGTCCTGGGATTGAGCCCCGCATCAGGCTCTCTGCTCAGCGGGGAGCCTGCTTCCCTCCCTCTCTCTCTGCCTGCCTCTCTGCCTACTTGTGATCTCTCTCTGTCAAATTAATAAATAAAATCTTAAAAAAAAAAAAAAGAGAGAGATTAAGCACAGCAGCCAAAGGAAAAAAATAAAATAGAGTTCATCAAAATTCAAACTTTCTGTTTTTCAAAGGACCTATGACAAGAGTGAAAAGACAACTCTCGGAAAAATATTTGTGAATGACCTGATTGGGGTCTAGTCTACAGAACATATAAAGAACACCTGCAATTCAACAGAAAACAATTAAGCCAATTTAAAGATGGACAAAGGGGCACCTGGGTGGCTCAGTTGGTTAAGCCACTGCCTTTGATTCAGGTCATGATCCTGGGGTCCTGGGACTGAGTCCCACATCAGGCTCCCTGCTCAGCGGGGAGTCTGTTTCTCCCTCTGATCCCACCCCCTCTCATGCACTCTCTCTCTCTAAAATAAATAAATAAAATATTTTTAAAAATAAATAAATAAAGATGGACAAAAAAATCAATTAAAAAATAAATAAGGGGGTGGCGCCTGGGTGGCTCAGTGGGTTAAAGCCTCTGCCTTCGGCTCAGGTCATAATCTCAGGGTCCTGGGATTGAGCCCCAAATCAGGCTCTCTGCTCAGCAGGGAGCCTGCTTCCCTTCCTCCCTCTCTGCCTGTCTCTCTGCCTGCTTGTGATCTCTATCTGTCAAATAAATAAATTAATTAAATCTTAAAAAAAAAAACAAACTATAAAATATAATAAATAAATAAATAAATAAATAAATAAGAGGGAGGGCCTGGGTGGCTCAGTGGGTTAAAGCCTCTGCCTTCGGCTCAGGTCATGGTCCCGGGGTCCTGGGATCAAGCCCCGCGTGGAGAATCTCTGCTCAGCAGGGAGCCTGCTTCCCTTACTCTCTCACTGCCGCTTCTCTGCCTACTTGTGATCTCTGTCCATCATATAAATAAATAAAATATTTAAAAAATAAATAAATAAGGATGGGGCACTTCGGAGGCTCAGTGGCTTAAGTCTCTGCCTTTGGCTCAGGTCATGATCTCAGGGTCCTGGGATTGAGCCCCACATCGGGTTCTCTGCTCAGTGGGGAGCCTGTTTCCCCCTTTCTCTCTTCCTTCCTCTCTGCTTACTTGTGATCTCTCTCTCTGTCAAATGAATAAACAAAAGATATATTTTTTAAATAAATAAATAAGGATGGACAAAGGACTTCACTATGGTCTGAATGTTTCTGTCCCCCCAACATCTATGTTGAAATCTCAATGCCCAATGTGATATTAGAAGATGGGTTCTTTGGGAAATGTTTAAGTCATGAGTGGAACCCTCATGAATGGGGTTAGTGCCTTATAACAGAAGCTCCAGAGAGATCCTTCACTTATTTCACTAAGTAAGGCAATAGCGAGAAGGCACCAACTGTGAACTATGAAGAGGGACTTCACCAGAATTTGACCAAGCTGGCACCTTGATCTTGGACTTCCCAGCCTCCAGAACTTTGAGCAATATTTTCCTGTTATTCACAAGATACCTGTCTGTAGTATTTTACTATAGAAGCCCAAAAAGACTAAAACAGAATTGCAAAGTATTCCTAGAAGATATACAAGTAGTCCAGAAAGACATGGAAAGATGCTTGACCTCCTTAATCATTAGAAAAATATAAATCAAAACCACCATGAGATACCACCTCATACTCACTAGGATGGCAATAATCAAAAAGTCAGATAATAACAAGTGTTGGTGAGAATGTGGAAAAATTAGACCCTCATACATTCTGGTTGGAATCCAATATGGTACAGCAACTTTAGAAAGCAGTTTGGTAATTCCTTAAATTTAAAGTTACCATTTGACCCAGCAAGTCCACTTCTAGGAATATATACAAGGTAACAGAAAACACATGTCTACACAAAAATCTGTATAAGATGTTCCTAACAGCATTATTCAGAATAGGCAAAAACTGGAAACAACCTAAAAGTCCATGAACTGATGAATGTTTATACAAACTATGGTTTATTCATACAAAGGAAATATTATTCAGCCACAAAAGAGAACAAAGTACTGATATATGGTACAACATGGATGGACCTTGAAAGCATTATACTAAGTGAAAGAAACCAGACACAAAAGACCAAATACTGTATGATTCCATTTACATGAAATGTCCAGAACAGGCAAATCCACAGAGACAAAAAGCAGATTAATGGTTGCCAGGAGCTTGGGGAGGGGAGAATGGAGTGACTGTAGAGTGGCACAGGATTTCTGTTGGAATAATGAAAATGTTCCAGAATTAGATTGTGGTGATGGTTGCACAACCTTGTAAATATATTAAACATCACTGACTTGTGCACTATTAAAAGAGTGAATTTTATTATGTGAACTCCATTTCAATTTTTTTTTTGAAGATTTTATTTATTTATTTGACAGAGAGAGATCACAAGCAGGCAGAGAGGCAGGCAGAGAGAGAGGAGGAAGCAGGCTCCCTGCTGAGCAGAGAGCCCGATGCGGGCCCCGATCCCAGGACCCGAGATTGCTTAATTCTCCTTTAACGCAGTGTCTCTACTACTTGCTAGCCATGGGAATTAAACACAATTTTTAAAGTGTGTTTCTATTTCCCACTCTGCAAAATGAGAGTGCTAATACTTCTACCTCAATCACTGTCAGGATCAAATATGGTAATATTAAGACAATTACCTATTGAGCACAGTGTGTGGCTCATAGTAGACCCTCAATAAATGTTCATTTCTTTCTTCTTTCTTCCCTTTGCCAGTTTCCTATTTCAAGTCAAAGAAGTTTAATTTTTTTCAAAATCTTATGTATATAATGAGCAATGAAGACAGAGTTCCCTAAGTTATTAGTTTTTTGAAAAAAGAAAAACGTTATTATTTTGTTTTCCTTGTTTTATTGATTTTTGTTTGTTTGAACATCTCATAATACACTAGGAAATGGAATTAGGTGAATAAAGTAGGCATTTTAATTTCTATGTTGCCTAGTACACCAATTTCCCTACAATTTTGAATTAACTTCTAAACAAGTTACTTACTCCTCCAGGTATAGAACACACACACACACACACACGTGCACACTTATTTTTTTTTTTTAGATTTTTTATTTATTTCTTTGAGATACAGTGAGAGAGAGGAAGAGAGTAAGAGGGTGCTCAGGGAAGGCAGAGTGGCAGAGAGAGGGAGAAGCAGACTCCCCACTGAGCAGGGAGCCAGATGCGGGGCTCGATCCCAGGACCCAGAGACTAAGACCTGAGCTAAAGGCAGATCCCCAACCTACTGAGCTACCCAGGCACACACCCCCCACACCCATGTACACACTTTTCTTCTAATCTAAACTGTATTGACTCCATCCAAAACTTAAACTTAAGCCTCACATAAAGTGTGGACTTCCACTGCCTTGTCTTCCCACTTCCTTTGCCTTGATCCTACTTTTGCTCTTTAACAGAAAACTCACCAGACTGAAAATATATGTTTATAAAAAATAAAAAATTAAAAAAAAAAAAAAGCCAAGGTGACCGGTGAACCCCGGAAAAAAAACAACAACAACAAAAAAAACCCACCAGACTGGTGTTGCATACGAAATCTGATATGAAAACAAGCTGTGTAGTATAAATATCTAGAATACAGCAGAAACACCAAACCCTCTCATTATACAAAGGCAAGAAAATAACTGTACCATCGTCGTCTCAGTGGAAACCTCAACTATAATTCTATATCGCAAGGGAACAGTGAAACCAATTCATTCATAAGCATCTTAATCCTCCAGCAGGAAAAATGCTTTTGCAGATGTTGCAAAATGGTGTGTACTGGCTACTTCTGAGGACTTCAATTACTTTTCTCTAAATAACATGAACCAAGTGGCAAGAGGGAAATGGCTGAGAGTAGTGAAATGAATATACAAATCTCTCCAAGGATATAACAACTACTAACCTAGTGAGTACCTGGTATGTAGCAGGTACACTGCCAGGGCTTTTAAAGACATCACTTCTGCTCCTTACAGCATCCCTCCTTCCCAGATCTGTCACAATGTTACAAATAGATCCATTCTCACACGGATGACCACACAGGGGAATATCTAAACTCGGTACAACCGTTTTTTCCTTAACCATAAGAACACTTGTCAATTTCATTCCTTCAATGGCTTAAAGGAGTGGTGTGATTCTCATACTTGTTTTTCTTTTGGGGAGTGGGAGACATGACTTACATTTCTATAAAATCTAATAAAAATTATGGACCATCTCTCCAGAAAAATGCATATAAAAATAATATGTTGCAAACTAATATAACAGTTTGTTAACCATACTGGAATTAAATATATATATAACATATATTTAAATATATATATATATACATATATATATATATATATATGTATATCATAAAATTTTGAGGGAATGGGCAGAATACTAAAGGCCATCCACATCAAAAAACCCTCCAGTATAGGGGCTCCTGGGTGGCTCATTCAGTTGAGTGGCTAGTTCTTGATTTTGGCTCAGATCATGATCTCAAGGTTGTGAGCTAGAGCCCCCCATGGGGCTCCCCACTCAGTCAGAGTCTACTCGAGTCTCTCCCTCTGCCCCTTACCCGCACTCTCTCTCAAAAATAAGTAAATCTTTAAAAAAACCTCTAATGTCTAAGTTCTATTTTTATGATTACTGAAATGCTGTATGAGTGTTGAGATCATTCAAACCAGGATCAAATTCATCTTAGGGATTCTTGTCTAGCAACCAAAAAAGCATGTGTCAAGTTTAGCAGGACTTAAAAAACTAATCTAATACAATAACAGTAATTTTAAAATTCTGGTTTTTCCATGGTAGCTAAAAATTCACCAAGTACCTAATCTGATCTGGCTAGTATCCAGTCATTAATTAGAATATAGAGCTACCTCAATCACCACCTTTGAGAAGGCAACTAAGTTGGGTTAACCAAAAACAATAATAGAAATTTCAGTTTCTCATTTTCAGAGAAGGAAATAAACCTGGCTTTCCAAAAGATACTTGTACTATAAATACAAACCTTGGGTTTCTAAAAGTGGTAAAGATTTAGAAACCATTAGACAATAACTCATTAGAAAAACACTAAATATTTTGGTTATGCTAATACTTTTAGCTGGAAATAAGGGACTAATGATTCCAATGTCAAGAAAATAATCTGGGGGGCGCCTGGGTGGCTCAGTGGGTTAAGCCGCTGCCTTCGGCTCAGGTCATGATCTCAGGGTCCTGGGATCGAGTCCCGCATCGGGTTCTCTGCTCAGCAGGGAGCCTGCTTCCCTCTCTCTCTCTCTGCCTGCCTCTCCGACTACTTGTGATTTCTCTCTGTCAAATAAATAAATAAAATCTTTAAAAAAAAAAAAAATGAAAATAATCTGGGGTGCCTGGGTGGCTCAGTGGGTTAAGCCACTGCCTTCGGCTCAAGTCATGATCTCAGGGTCCTGGGATCGAGTCCCACATCGGGCTCTCTGCTCAGCAGGGAGCCTGCTTCCCTCTCTTTCTCTCTCTGCCTGCCTCTGTCTACTTGTGATCTCTCTCTATGAAATAAATAAATAAATAATCTTAAAAAAAAAAGAAAAAGAAAAAAGAAAATAATCTGAAATGTAAACAAAGATTTATCCTGAAAGAAGTTCACTATCATACAAAAAACTGTAAGAAACTGAAGCATCCAGGAATGAAAATTAATTTAATAGGGTTGTGTTCATTTACCTAAGAGAGTATTTTGCACATGGTTTTCAAATCTTTATAAAATGTTAAATACAAGGGAAAATGTGAAAAAAGGAAAAGAAACATTTACCCCATTTGACTTCAACTATGTTATTTCTCAAATGCAGAAAAAATACTGGAAGCAAATATGCTAATATACCCATGATGGTTGCCTCTAAGTAGTAGAATTATAGTTTATTTTTTCTCCTGCTCTTAAACTTTCTAAATGGAAATTATGTAACTTTGACATAGTATGCTGTATTATTTTTTAAAGTAACATAAGCTCGTAATAAAAAAATACAAACCATGTAAAAAAATTTTAAGTGAGGGTTGCTGGGGGGAGGGGGTTTGGGAGAAGGGGGTGGGATTACGGACATTGGGGAGGGTATGTGCTTTGGTGAGTGCTGTGAAGTGTGTAAACCTTGTGATTCACAGACCTGTACCCCTGGGGATAAAAATATATGTTTATAAAAAATAAAAAATTAAAAAAAAATTTTTAAGTAAAAATTTAAAATCATGTTATTACCTAATATGCCCTTTCTCCTCCAAAAAAAACCTATCCTTAGAGGTAAACACTTCCAACAGTTTTGTTTGGTAGGTATCCTTCTAGAATTATTTTTCCATTTACAATTAGAAAACTACATGATTGTGAGCTGTCCAAACTTCACATCATGGTATCAGTCACAACCTCAAGTGCATATGCCAGTAACTTTAACCAACATAAGCAGAAGCTTTTTAACACATATTTTATTTTATTTTTTTTTTTTAAAGATTTTATTTATTTTTTTGACAGAGAGAAATCACAAGTAGATGGAGAGGCAGGCAGAGAGAGAGGGAAGCAGGCTTCCTGCTGAGCAGAGAGCCCGATGCGGGACTCGATCCCAGGACCCTGAGATCATGACCTGAGCCGAAGGCAGCGGCTTAACCCACTGAGCCACCCAGGCGCCCCTTAACACATATTTTAAAAAGCACTGTCTTCATTCCTAACAACCTTTTTTTCAAGTCCTCTTGAATTTCTGTTATGGATATCCCATGATCCTAATCTTTGGTACTTGAAAATGACATTCATAGTTAAAAAAAAAACACACAACAACAAATGCTCTGGGGTACTAGCTGTGAAGATGATATATTAAGTACATATAGGATATAATGATGATTTGCAGTATGCTTTTTTTTTTTTTAAGATTTTATTTATTTATTTGACAGACAGAGATCACAAGTAGGCAGAGAAGCAGGCAGAGAGATAGGGGGAAGCAGACTCCCTGCTGAGCAAAGAGCCTGATTCGGGGCTTGATCCCAGGACCCTGAGATCATGACCTGAGCAGAAGGCAGAGGCTTAACCCACTGAGCCACCCAGTTGCCCCCACAGTATGCTTTTTGAAAAGCTACACTGAGCGCACCTGATTGGCTGGGCTGATAGAGCTTGGGACTCTTGATCTCGGGGTTTTAAGACCTAGCCCCACATTGGGTACAAAGATTACTTAAAAATAAAATCTTTAAGGGGATCCTGGGTGGCTCAGTTGTTAAGCGTCTGGCTTTGGTTCATGATCCCGGGGTCCTGGGATGGAGCCCCGTATGGGGCTGCCTGCTCCACAGGGAACCTTCTTCTCACTCTCCAACTCCCCCTGCTTGTGTTCCCTCTCTCCCTGTGTCTCTCTCTGTCAAGTAAGTAAATAAAATATTTTTTAAAAAAATAAAATGAAATTCTAAAATCTTAAAAAAATAAAATCAAGGGCACCCAGGTGGCTCAGTTGGTTTCTCCCCGCTTTGCTCACGTTGCTCCCTGCTTAGCAGGGAGCCTGTTTCTCTCAATGACCCTCTCCCTCCCCCTGCTCACACTCTCTTTCGCCCTCTCTCTCTCTCAAATAAAAATAAAGTATTTTGGGGGCTCCTGGGTGGCTCAGTGGGTTAAAGCTTCTGCCTTCGGCTCAGGTCATGATCCCAGGGTCTTGGGATCGAGCCCTGCATCGGGCTCTGTGCTCAGCAGGGAGCCTGCTTCCTCCTCTCTCTCTGCCTGCCTCTCTGCCTACTTGTGATCTCTGTCTGTCAAATAAATAAATAAATAATCTTTTTTTAAAAAGTATTTTTTAAAAACTAAAATAAACAAATAAATAAAACAAAATAAAATAAAAAGATACATTGGTATGTGAGAAATGTGGAAATCTTACAATTTTCTATAAGATTTTCATTTATTCACTATTGAATCATTTGTTCACCAAACATTTACTGAGCACCTATTAAGTGCCAGTACCTCCTAAATCCCAGGCTTGGGCTTTAAAGTAATTTAAACATCTCATTTCTAAAACATAATAAATAAATAAACAAACAAATAAACATCTCACTTCTAATTACTATTCTTTCTCTAGGAGAACACTATGACTTTCTTTTAAAAACTGTGACTTAGGAGCACCTTGGGCCGTTCAGTTGGGTAAAGTGTCCAACTCAATTTTGGCTCAGGTTGGGATCTCAGGGTTGAGATAGAGCATGTTAAGCTCCACCCTGGGTGTAGAGGATTCCCTCTCTCTAGGGTACTGAGGTGGTTCAGTAGGTTGAGCACAGGGCTCTTGGTTTCAGTTCAGGTAACGATCTCAGTCGGGGTCATGACACTGAACCCTAGGTCAGGCTCTGCGCTCAGCCGGAAGTCTACTTGTTGATTCTCTCTCTCCCTCCCAACCTCAGGCAGCTCGTGTGCTACTGCTCTCTCTCTCTAAGATAAATAAATAAAGGGGCACCTGGGTGGCTTAGTGGGTTAAAGCCTTTGCCTTCGGCTCAGGTCATGATCCCAGGGTCCTGGGATCAAGCCCCACATCTGAGCTCTCTCTCAGCGAGGAGCCTGCTTCCCTTCCTCTCTCTGCCTGCCTCTGTCTACTTGTAATCTCTGTCTGTCAAATAAATAAATAAAATCTTTAAAAAACAAACAAATAAATAAATAAATATATATATATATATATATTTTTTTTTTTTTTTAAATAAAAGGACTCTCTCTCCCTCTCCCTCTGCCTCTTCCCCCTCCAAAAATAAAACTAAAAACTGTGACTCGGGGGGCACCTGGGTGGCTCAGTGGGTTAAAGCCTCTGCCTTCCGCTCAGGTCATGATCCCAAGGTCCTGGGATCAAGCCCCACATCTGGCTCTCTCTCAGCGAGGAGCCTGCTTCCCTTCCTCTCTCTGCCTGCCTCTCTGGCTGCTTGTGATCCCTGTCTATCAAAAAAAACAAAAAACAAACAAACAAAAAAAGCCCAAAACAAAAAACTGTGACTCGGTACATTTTTTTATTACTTTTCTTTTTAAGTAATCTGTACATCAAACACAGGGCTCGAACTCACAATCCTAAAATCAAGAGTTGCCTGCTCTTCTGACTGAGCCACCCAGGTGCCCCTGTGACTCAATATTAATGAAAAATAATTAAATCGGAAAACAGCAAGATTTTATTTTGTTTCTTTCATAGCAGACGTGAAGAACTAAAGACAATTAGCCAAGACTTTCTGGACACTCATGACTTGAGCACTGAATCTCATTATCAAAGTAATGACCTGAATTGGTTTGATTCGTTTGATTCATTTGCTAGCTGTATCTTATTTTAGTATGATAATAACGCAAAAGGTAAGATCTCGCCTTCTCTCCTTCCCAGTACATCCATCACAGTGCAACAATGACTGGTTACTTTATAAAGAGAACGAATATTGAAGCTTTGAAACCACCAGCTCTTAAAATACTACACTGTAATAAAAAGCAAAAACAATAACAAACAAACAAACAAAAAACCCCACAGAGTTTGACCAACAAAAGAGATGTGAAGTTAAGTTCTATGGCAAAGTAAACAGGTACCACACTACAGTGTTCACTATTATATAACAGTATAATCTGGATTACATGGACACTAGATGAAGGTGTTAAGCAGTTTTCACACATTTTCCCTTTTAGATAAGATGATGTACACAAAGTGTCAAGATAAGATTTGAACCATGTTGACAAGATTCCAGAAATTAACACCCACAGGTCAGAACCAATCAGTCAGCATGGTTTTGTTGACATACTTGTGGTTTACACATGCCAGGATCCCAGACATCATAGAGTTTTTTCCCCTATGGTCAACTGTGTGGTGAGGTATTCTACTGAAGCCTCAGTACTGATTCAAAGAGATTCCTTAAAGGCATATTTGAGGACATAGAACATCTGCCCTCAATTGAAAGAGTCGGTAGCAAAAATTTGTTCCATATGACATACACAACATAAACCACAATGAGATCTGACTGTTTCGAAACACTAAAAAAGCAGTGGTCAGGGGTGCTTGGGTGACTTAGTCGGTTAATGTCTGACAATTGGTTTCAGTTCAGGTGATGATCTCGGGGTCATGGGACTGAGCCTCGAGTCGGTTCCGTGCTCAGTGTGGAGTCCGCTTGTCCCTATCCTTTCCTCTCTGTCCCCACCTGTGCACGCACAAGCGCTCTCACATGCACTCTTTCTGTAAATAAAAATCTTAAAAATAAACGAAAAAATTAAAATAAAAAAAAAAAGTTAAAAAAAAGCAGTCTCCAGGAGAGGCTTATCCCACCCCACTCCCACTAAAATGGATTAAATAAGGGCGCCTGGGTGGCTCTGTGGGTTAAGCCTCTACCTTCAGCCCAGGTCATGATCTCAGGGTCCTGGGATCAAACCCCACATCGGTCTCTCTGCTCAGCAGGAGCCTGCTTCCCTCTCTCTCTCTGCCTGCCTCTCTGCCTACTTGTGACCTCTCTCTCTGTGTCAAATAAATAAATGAATAAATCTTTTAAAATATTTTTAAAAATAAAATAAAATGGATTAAATAAAATAAAAACAAGTATGTCAACCAATTCTGAAATGATATCTCCGGAACTAGGCTCTTACCACACTAGTCATAAACCAGTGGAGAGTCAGTAGTTCAGTTTGATTCATACACTACTACTCAACTTTTAGTTTTTCAAGCACAACCTTTGGAGATACTATTTTCCCAGGTAAAATTTGCATTAGCTCAGAAGACAGCATGGTAACAAATAGCACATTTTACAGTGTTTTCTACTGCACTGCTGTTTACTCTAACCAAACAGGGGTGACCTGGCTGGCTCAGTCTGTAAAGCATGTCACTCTTGATCTCAGGGTTGTAAGCTTGAGCCCCACACTGGGTATAGGATTACCTAAAAATACAATCTTGAACAAAAATAGGGCGCCTTGGTGGCTCGGTTGGTTAAGTGTCCAACTCTCCGTTTCGACTCAGGTCATGATCTCAGGGTCATGAGATTAAGCCCAGGGTCGTCGGGCTCATGCACTGAGTGAGGAGACTACTTGGAATTCTCTCTCTCCCTCTCTCTGGGCCCCTCCCCCCACCCCATCCTTTTCACCTCCCCCCCACCCCCACAGGCAGTCACATGCACAAGCTCTCTCTCTAATAAATAAATACGTTTTTAAAAGACAAAATAATAATAATGATATCATCATATAATATCTTCTATATTTCGGGAAAAGCTTATTAACTAGAGTAAATATAAGAGATTTTTTCACTTTAGTAACCAACTTACCAACTGTTCATTTACTGATTTATTAAATGTGTGATGTACTATACCCAAATCATCAAGCTACAGATATATAATTCAATACTCTGCCTTTAGAAACATATTTACAAACTGTGTTTTATTTACTTTACTTTTTTTTTTTTTTAAAGATTTTATTTATTTATTTGACAGACAGAGATCACAAGTAGGCAGAGAGGCAGGCAGAGAGAGAGGAGGAAGCCGGCTCCCTGCTGAGCAGAGAGCCCGTACTTTTCTTTTTACAAACACTAAAAATTACTAGCCAGGGGCGCCTCGGTGGCTCAGTGGGTTAAAGCCTCTGCCTTCAGCAGGGTCCTGGGACCAAGACCCACATCGGGCTGTCTGCTCAGCAGGGAGCCCGCTTCCTCCTCTCTCTCTGACTGCTTCTCTGCCCACTTGTGAGCTTTGTCAAATAAATAAATAAAATCTTTAAAAATATATATAAAAAATAAAAATTACTAGCCAGTGTAGCCTGATCACATACCTACCCTCTGTCTCTAAAAGGCACCCCTTCCTTTTTTTTCCCCTACTTCTAACATTATACAGTAAATAGAAAAACAATCCTATATGACTTAAAATATGTCTTACATGCTAAGTTACAAATACATTTGAAGTATACCTAGCCAAGAGCAAATTCCTAGATGCCTATGAGTTATAAAGTTAGTGGCTTTAATTATCTATATTTTTGAATATAGAGAAAGTAAGCTGAATTATACTTGGCAGAAAAATTCCATTTTATCTCTTGGCTGAAAGATATCTCTGGGAATACTATCTAACCACCTTTTTATACAAATAAAAAAATTATGGTTTTGTGGGAGATGAAAATGTAATCTATAACCAAAAAGGTAAGTAAAAAATTGTTGTTACTTATCTCAGACATCAGTAGTTAACCTTGTGAGAAATGGTAAGTATAAATAATGCTAAGTATATTTTAGGAAAAGAATTCTAACTATTCTGTTTTTATTATTATTTTTTTTTAATCTTTTTTTTTTTTTTTTTTTTTGACAGACAGAGATCACAAGTAGGCAGAGAGGCAGGTGCGGGGGCAGGGGAGGGGAGGGGGAAGCAGGCTCCCCACTGAGCAGAGAGCCAGATGCAGGGCTCAATCCCAGGACCCTGGGATCATGACCTGAGCTGAAGGCAGAGGCTTTAACCCACTGAGCCACCCAGGCACCCCTGTTTTTATTATTTTTATTGAAGATTTTTATTTATTTGTTTGACAGAAAGAGAGATCACAAGTAGGCAGAACAGCAGGCCGAGGGTGGGGGGAGGCAGACTCCCTGCTGAGCAGAGAGCCCATTGTGATGAGGGGGGCCTCCATCCCAGGACCCTGTAATCATGACCTGAGCTGAAGGCAGAGGCTTAACCCATTGAGCCACCCAGGTGCCCCTTACAATTCTGTTTTTAAAGTGTACACTTGTTTAACATAAGCGATAACAAAAATATTAATATTTTAAAATTATAAATGTATTTTCTATTTCTCACTCCAACTCTCAATAAGTAAAATAATTCTTATGTAAGGAACATAAAAATACATGAAATATATTTAGCAGTATTCTTAGTAATCTAAGTGTATGGACTTCAATCATTAATACTAACAACAAATAAATATTTTCAAGAACTATCAGGGCCACCTGAGAGGCTCACTGGGTTAAAACCTTTGCCTTCAGCTCAGGTCATGATCCCAGGATCCTGGGATCAAGCCCCGAGTCAGGCTCTCTGCTCAACAGGGAGCCTGCTTCCCCCCCTCTCTCTCTGCCTGCCTCTCTGCCTACTTGTGATTTCTGTCTGTCATATAAATAAATAAAATATTAAAAAAAAAAACTATCAAATATACACCTAGGAGTAAAAATATCAAATACCTAGATATAAAACAAATGAAATAACTCTTTATTGGAAACTACAAAATATTATTGAAGGAAATTAAATGACATATATATATAAAGATACAAAGATGAGGGCACCTGGGTTCTCAGTGGGTTAAAGCCTCTGCCTTCAGCTCAGGTCATGATCTCATGAGCCCCACATCAAGCTCTCTTCCCCCTGTTTCCCCCCTCTCTCTGCTTGCCTCTCTGCCTACTTGTGATTTCCGTCTGTCAAATAAATAAATAAAATCTTTTTAAAAAAAGATATAAAGATGAGCTACAAGGTTCAATATTGTAAAAATGTCAGTCTTTCCAAATTGATGTATAGGTTCAACATAATCACAATAAAATCCCAGCAGAGTTTCTGGTGGAAATTTACAAGCTGATTCAAAATGTTAACGAAAATGTAAAGAACAACAATAGAAATAGCTCAGATCAGTACTGAAGAACAAAGCTGAAGGACTTACACTCCCCGTATAATTGTTACAATTATAAAGCCTACTGATGAGGAGTTTAGACATAAGGATAGACAAAAAGACCAATGAAACGGAGTCTAGAAATAGACTCAGAACTAAGCAATCACCTTATTTATGACAAAAACGAAGACTGTAGTAACAGGGAAAAGGATGGTCGTTTCACTAACGGTGCCAGTCAATTAGAGATCCATACGAAAAAGAATCATTCTTGACTCCTCACACTACACAAAGAAGTCAGTTCCAGATATAGTTTACACCTAAATGTGAAAAGCTTAAAAAAGTAACTTTTTAGGGGCGCCTGGGTGGCTCAGTGGGTTCACCTCTGCCTTCAGCTCAGATCATGATCTTAAGGTCCTGGGATTGAACCCCGCATCAGGCTCTCTGCTCAGCAGGGAGCTTCCCCCACTCTCTCCGCCAGCCTCTCTGCCCACTTGTGATCTCTGTCAAATAAATAAATAAAATCTTTAAAAAAAAATAAAAAATTTTTTTAAAAAGTAACTTTTTAAGAAGGAAGCAAAAAACATCTTCATGACTTTGCAATGGGCAAGAAATAGACAAAATTTTCTTAACCAGGACATAAAGGAAAGCATTGATAAACTGAACATTAAAGTTAAAATCTTCTATTCATTAAAAAGCAGGATAGGGGCGCTTGGGTGGCTCAGTGGGTTAAAGCCTTTGCCCTTGGCTTGGGTCATGATCCCAGGATCCTGGGATGGAGTCCCACATTGGGCTCTCTGCTCAGTGGGGAACCTGCTTCCCCCTCCCCCCGCCTGCCTCTCTGCCTACTTGTGATCTCTGTCTGTCAAATAAATAAATAAATAAATCTTTAAAAAAAAGAAAAAAAGGCAGGATAAAGTGAGTGAAAAGTTGTCACGGCTTATGTAAAGATCTACACAATCATATATTCAACAAAGAATTCGTATCAATAAAATGTAATGAACTCTTATAAAGCAATAATGAAAAGGCAAAAAAACACATTTAAAAATAGACAAAAACAATATCTAAATGACTAAGAAGCAAAGTAGCTCAATTTCATGAGTCCAATGTAGTGATGCCGCTACACACCCAACAAAACGATTCAAGTAAAACAAGACAGAAAATACCAAGTGTGGACAAGGATGTGGAGCTAGTGAAACTCTCATACATACTGATGAAGAATCTTAACATGAACAACCACAGTTGCTGAATAATATCCATGAAAGCTACACATTTGTATTCTGTGACCCAGCAATTCCACTCCCAGAAATCTATTCACTAGAATGCACACATATATTCACCAAAAGACATTTATGACAATGTGCACACTAACAGTAGAATGGAGTGGAGACGCCTGGGTGACTCAGTCAGGTAAGTGTCTTTGGCTCAGGTCATGATCTCAAGGTCCTGAGATCAAGTCCTGCATCAGGCTCCTTGCTCAGCAGCAAGCCTGCTTCTCCCTCTGTCTGCCATTCTCCCTGATTATGGGCTCTCTCTCTCTCTCTTTGATATATGGATAAATAAAATCTTTTAAAAATTAAAAAAAAACAGTAGAATGGATTAATGTATTGTGGTATAAACATACAAGGGAAGACCATAATGCAATAAAAACGAATAAACAATATTATTCATAAATATTAAGCAAAGAAACCAGTAACAAGGGTATACAACTATTCTTTGGTCTCTCAGAACGAACTTCCCTCAGAGAAGTGTTCGTTGTATTCTCCTATGCCTCTCCATGAACTTTAGGTCTATCTGGGGCCAGGGTTCAGTATAAGGACAACCAAATACATTCTTCAGAATCAGCTTTGTAAGTGATAAAAGTAAATCTTTTGGAGGGCACCTGGGTGGCTCAGCGGGTTAAGTAACTCACAGGTTTGTTTGTTTGTTTGTTTAATATTTTATTTATTATTTGACAGAGAGAGAGCATGAGAGAGGAGAAGGTCAGAGGGAGAAGCAGACTCTCCATGGAGTTGGGAGCCGGATGCAGGACTCGATCCCAGGACTCCGGGATTACAACCTAAGCAGAAGGCAGCCGCTCAACCAACTAAGCAACCCAGGTGCTCTGGTATCTCATTCTTTTTTTTTTTTTTTTAAAGATTTTATTTATTAATTTGACAGAGAGAAATCACAAGTAGACGGAGAGGCAGCCAGAGAGAGAGAGAGAGGGAAGCAGGCTCTCTGCTGAGCAGAGAGCCCGATGCGGGACTCGATCCCAGGACTCTGAGATCATGACCTGAGCCGAAGGCAGCGGCTTAACCCACTGAGCCACCCAGGTGCCCCCCGGTATCTCATTCTTGATTTTGGCTCAAATCATGATCTCAGGGTCATGGTATCTCAAGCCCCACATCGGGCTTCGTGCTCAGCGGAGAGTCTGCTTGAGATTCTCTCTCTCCCTCTCCCTCTACCTTCCCTCACCCCCTCTCATCTTTCTCCCTCTGGCTGTCTCTCTTAAAAAAAAAAAAGAAGAAGAAGAAGTTAGGCTTCATCTATACTTGGAAGGCACAAAGAGCTCTTCTCTATTTCTGTTTTGTTTTGTTTTGAGTGAGATACATCACACAGAGTAGAGCACTAAATGTATTTAAGTAGGAGAATCATCAGGGTTTTAGAAAGAAAACTTGAACTGCACTTAAGAGGTTCAACATCCTGACTTCTCTTTTAGCTGGGACACTCACGACTATATCCCCAGTGCACAGCCTGGAGTAGAAGTGCAGTAAATACTTGCTGATAATAGAGAGAGCACTAAAATTGTCCCAATAAAAGACAAAGGCATTAACTACAGAAGTAGCCAAGAAAATGGAAAGGTAGGAGTACTCCGATCTCATAGAGCAAGAAATCTAGAAAAGTGAGAGGAAGGCCTCAAAGATGACTGAATTTTCCATTTTGGGTGACCATGTAGATGGTCAGTCGTTAAGTCAAATACATAATGCAAAAAGAGGAGCAGGTTTAGAAAAAAGAAAACAAACTGGACTATACCTATTAGAGATCAAGTGAGTACTTGCAGCCTTGATGCCATATGGCAATGCTACAAACATGAACTGTAAGATATTGCTGCTAGTGGTTTAGATGTATGTTTGTAAACCATTTGCTGGCCACTCCCACACATGTGAAGTGACTTGAATAAAATTTATCCATTGCAGTAAGGTTTATAATGACAGAATATTTTAGAAATACCTCAAATGTCCATTAATACATGATCAGTTAAATGTCCAACCTTATTTGCAAAGGGTCCAGTAGAAAGTCAGCATTTAGGGACAGATAATTTAAGAGTGAAATAGAAAAGAATGACTACGTTTAAGTTCACAATACTTTTAAATTAACCTATTCTACTATACCTGTATTTATAGCAGACACAAAATAAGCATAACTTCAAATGAGTGATCTAAAAATCATTAACACCATAGTTGGCATGTGTTTTAAAGGTCTGAAAATCAAGTATTAACCAAGTTCCATAAAATCCTTTAAAGTCTAAGCCAACCAATATTTTCAGTACCTTAGGCTCATAAACTGTAATAATGAGAACCAATGTATCACTTTGGAGTTTACAAACCATTTTGAACTTCTGATAATCCTAACAACCACATGGGAGATGTGAATCAGGAGGAAATCATCTGCCAAAAGTTAAGATGAAAGCTTTGTTATTGTTATACCTTCAAAGGCAAAGTTTCCAAATGAAGGATACAGACAGTTTTATTCTTTCAAAAGAGTAGAAGTTTAATTCCACTGGTTCCTCAAGCTGCAAGGGAGTTAATTAATTTGTTCCACTCTTAATTTAAATTTAAGATAAATCTGCAACTTCCATAAAAGACACACAACTAAGCAAAATAAGGCATAGGAGAAATCTTTTTGCAAAACCACATTTCATGTCATTTCCCTGTCTCCATCAAATCCCATAATGGAAAAACTTTATGTTCTAGTTTTCTGAGACAAATTCTAAAAATAAGCTAAGGTATTGCTCACTGGACAAGACATACATTGGGTAGAACCACAAATCCTTAGAGATAATATAAAATGTTACCAAAAGGGGCACCTGGGTTGCTCAGTGGTTAGAGCCTCTGCCTTCAGCTCAGGTCATGATCCCAGGGTCCTGGGATCCCGCCCTGCATAGGGCTCTCTGCTCAGCAGGGAGCCTGCTTCCCCCCCTCTCTCTCTGCCTGGGTCTCTGCCTACTTGTGATCTCTGTCAAATAAATAAATAAAATCTTTAAAAAAAAAAATGTTACCAAAGGCAAAGGACATAATACTGAATCACCTAGTCTGCACAGATCACTCTACGGAGCCCCACAGGCATCTCCCAGCCTGTGGGGATTTACTCACCTCCAAAGGCACGATGATGGATGGTTTCTTTTTCAGCTCCTCACATTTCCTTTTCTTACAGATCTGATGGCTGTTCTTTCTGTTCTTGCAGTAAGTACATTCACCACAATTGGTCTTCTGCTGGCAGGGCTCACAGACCCCACACCGCTTTCGTTTCTTCTTTTCCAAAGTAGGTAGCAAAGTTGTATATGAAGGAGAAGAGGTACTGGCGAGTGACACTGGCCTGGACACCACTGTGGTATTGGTGTCAGCCACACTGGTCATGCCGATCTGGGAGCTCCCACCTTCCAATGGGCTGGGACCAGCCTGGGAGGGTTGGGTAATGCCCTCGGAAGCATGGAAGAGTCCTGGCTCAGGGGCTAACGGGACCCCCTGAGTGTCAGCTGGCAGAAAGCTTATATGAACCTGCTTCTCATTTTCTATATTGCTAATAGTCATTATTGGAGGTACCGAACTTATCTCTGAGTTTGATGATGCCTGAGGAGTGTGACCAGAGCCCAAGGGCAAAATCTGCACAGCGCCCTGGACCTCAAGCCCATATGAAACAGTGCTCTGGGGCTCAGGCCATTCTGGGAGAGCATTATAGGTAGCAATTGGGTTTAGAGGAGCAGGAAGAAAGATAGGTGGGTCGGAGGCAGTACCACCACCCATTCCAAGGATTTGTTGGTCTAGGATAGCACCAAAGACCTCTCCTTGGACTGGAATAGCACCAGGCATCTCTGGTGGGTCTGGGGTCTCATCCAGAGCCTCTCCATGAATTATGTTAGCACCAGGAACTTCCCATTGACGTGGGACAGCACTAAAAGCCTGTCCTATGACAGGGGTGGTATTAAGAATTTCTGGTTGATCTGGGGTAGCTTTGAGTACCTCTTGATGATCCGGTTTAGCACCAAGGGTTTCTTGTTCTGAGCTCGCCAAGAGGAGTTTTATTAATGAGGTAGGATATATGGACCCACCAATGGGCAAACAGTTTCTAAGTTCCAATTCAGGTACAACCTTATTAAAGCTTGAGCTGGGGTAGCAATCACGTTCACTTTTGATGGGATCCAGGTAAGAATCAGACAGCTTAAGAGATTCTACTCGTGAACCCAAATCTTCTAACTGAATGCTGGAGTTTCCTTCGTAAGTAACCTTGAGGGCTGCTCTTTGGAGCAAAGGAGCACACAGAGTGTCCTGAGCGAACATTCTAGGGGAATCGTTGATATCATTCAAAGTCTCTTTAGAGAATAGTACTTCACCACCACGTGTCTCTTCTGATGACCCAGAAACAATCTCTACTACAGGGTCACTCTGAGTGGAGACATTTACTTTGGAACCCTCCACCCTCTGGGACCAAGACTGGGTTGTCTCTTGGCTCTCACCTTTAAATAAAGATGCATTTTGTACACCAATTAGATTCTCTATATCAGAAGCAATTAGGGGGACTTGCGTTGAAACAGGATCATTTTCTGAGTGTTTTACTCCCATGTCAGTAACTACATTATAATCACATTCATGTTGCTTTTCTAAATTCTTCGGAGGTGGAACTTTCTTGGGTTTGGCTATGATCACCGGAGGTTGGGAGAGTCGTCTACTAAGAGAGGTGCTTCGGAGAGCCATTGTAAACCCATTGCAAGTTAAGGATTCTGGGTTCTGAAAAAGAACCTCGGTCCTATCCAAATTCATTCGTGCTGCTCCAGCCCTTGTCAGAAGGCTTCTGACTGGCATAGGTGGTTTGGACTCTATTTTTTTCTTAACATCTCTTTCTTGAATTAACTGCTTTAATTTTCCAGGGCTCACAGTCTTGACTGATGCCACATTTTTGTTGGTTGCCTTAGATGGCTTCTTAAGTTGGCTGCTTTTCTTTCTGTTTAGATCTTCCCTCCTGACTAATCTGGAAGGCCTTGCATGGCGCGATCGAGACATAGCTACAGAGTAGGAAAAAATGAAAGGGCACAGGGAACAGAGTCATTGGTCCTTTGGAAAGTCTCACTTCTGAGGAGAATCTGGACGCAACATGGCTGAGCTCACTGGCACAAGATTTTGATCTGAAATAACAACAACAACAAAAAAAAACAGGAGTGAGTCTTCTTCCTATGTATTCTCCCATTTGAAATATAGTATCTACTAACAATTATTAATCAAAATTAGGGCACTGAGAAGGTTTACTGCAAAAGAAAATATAAACACAAAAGATACCAAAGCATCCTTTAAACCCTGGATTCACAAATAAAGCCCCTTTAATTACTGTGACAACTGACTTAGTTGATGAAGTTCATGCACAGGGTAAGCAAGGGGGGTTATTCTGTATTAGAAACCACAACTGTTGTAGTTACATGTAGTTGAAAGATTAAATCCCAATCTTTACAATTTTGGGTCCTGAAAAAAATTATCTCTTAATCTCTTTGCTCAGCACATCACCACATAGGCAGAGATGTCATGTGTTGGACAGTAAAACTGGTAAAACCATAAGAAGAAGAGCCTTATTATAATCCAAGAAACTCTATTTGGAGATCCAATAATATTAATTCCACATTCCAATGGACAGTCTACAAATTCTGAGCTTTATACATGCACACAAAAATAGCATAAAATCTGAGGAGTTAGTATTGACAGATTAGGTTACAAAAAAGACTCACGGGTCCAACAATTATCTGTTGAGTACCTACTATGTATAAGGAAGGCACTGTGGTGGGCACTGCCCACACCCAGAAATGATGTCCCTCTTTTCTCTTTCACCCGACTTAATCCAAAGACTGCTGGTTCTAAAATCCCTTCTACCAAGGGTCTCAAAAGTCTCATGATGAATGCCTAGGCAAGGAAATTGGAAATAAAGAGAAAATGAGATCATTAGAACCGTAAATCATACTAGGCAAGCAACTATTATTTGGAAGGTAAGCAAGAAAAAGGAAGAAAATGAAAGGGGACTAAGGGGCACCTGAGTGGCTCAATGGGTTGGGCCTCTGCCTTCAGCTCAGGTCACCATCTCAGGGTCCTGGGATCGAGCCCCGCATCAGGTTCTCTGCTCATTGGGGAGCCTGCTTCCCACTGTCTCTCTGCCTGCCTCTCTGCTTGCTTGTGCCCTCTCTCTCTCTGTCAAATTTAAAAAAAAAAAAGAAAAGAAAGAAAGAAAGGGGACTAAGAGCCATCATAATTGTCTTTGGTCTCCTCAGACTGCTTACCCTAACGCAGAATAAAACCAAACTATGAACAAGAATAAAGCTCACCAGGGGCTCCCAGGTGGCTCAGTGGGTTAAAGCCTCTGCCTTAGGTTCAGGTCATGATTTCCAGGGTCCTGGGATCGAGCTCCACATCGGGCTCTCTGCTCCGTGGGGAGCCTGCTTCCCCCTCTCTCTCTGACTGCCTCTCTGCCTACTTGTGATTTGTCTGTCAAATACATAAATAAAATGTTAAAAAAAAAAAAGAATAAAGCTCACCATACAAGATGTATCAATATACTCCCTAAAGATCATAGAATCAAGAGTGTTACCATGAGTGAGGATTCTTTAACAGTTGACAAGTTGTTGGATTTGTAAGCATGGTACAGGATAGTTACCAAAAAACTGGTCTGCAACCAAGTGAGCAACAGTCTGTGACAAAATCGAAAAAAACAGGCAGTATCATGTTTTTCATAAAGTTGAATTTATTCATTTTAAACAACTCTTCTTGGGGTTCCTGGATGGCTTAGTCTGTTGAGCAACCCACACTCTTGGTTTCCACTGGGGTCATCTTGGGCCAAGATCTTAGATCAGGGGATGGAGCCAGACGACTGGCTCCAAGTTGAGGGAGAATCTGATTGGGATTCTCTCACTCTGCCCCTCCCCCCATTCGCACTCAGGCTCACTTGCTCTCTCTCAAATAAATAGGGGCGCATGGATGGCTCAGTCAGTTAAGTCTCTGATTTCAGCTCAGGTCATGATCCAGGGTTCTAGGATGAAGGCCCGCCCCCTGTCCCCCACCCCTATCCCCACGGGAGCTGGCCTGCCAGGACACCACACTCAGCAGGGGAGTTGGCTTCTTCCTCTACCTCTGCCTCTGCCCCTGCCCCCGTTCGTGCTCGCTCTCTCTCTCTTGTGTGCACATGCTCTCTCTCAAATAAATGTTTTAAAATAATAAATAAATACATAAAACCTTTTAAAAATGCCCTTTCTTTTAAAAATAAAAGTCCTGGGGCGCCTGGGTGGCTCAGCTAGTTAAGCGGCTGCCTTTGGCTCAGGTCATGAGCTCGGAGTCCTGGGATCGAGCCCCGCATCGGGCTCTCTGCTCAGCAGGGAGCCTGCTTCCTCCTCTCTCTCTGCCTGCCTCTCTGCCTGCTTGTGATCTCTCTCAATAAATCTCTCTCAAATAAATGAATAAAATCTTTAAAAAAAATAAATAAAAATAAAAGTCCTTTCTTTTGTGAAATGGTAGCGATAGGTTTATTTTATACTGTTATTACTTGAGGAAGTAAAAATTTGACAGCCCTCTAACATTCTCCAATTGTGTGTTTGTTTTTGTTGTACTAATTTGATCCAGGTAATCCTGGGATGCACTGGTTGGTTTAGTAGCTAGAGATGTGTCCATCAGAAAGCTCTGAGTTTGAATTTGTGATCACCAGCTATGTCTTCCCTGAACCTATTTAACTGAGTCAAAGTTTCTACATCAAAACGAGGTTGTTTTGAGGTTATCACTGGGCTCCTACAGGGAAAGCCTGGTGGCTTCCTAGTGGTATCTGAGGTTGAGGAGACACGGGGGGAAGGGAAGGTAAGAAGGACTTCGGAAATAGGCAGGGTTCAGTTTCCAGCTCAGAAACATTACTAGTCATAGTATCCTCAGTCTCTCTATCCTTCAGTTTTTTTATGTATAACAGAATAGGAAGCATAATAGTACTGAACCTCACTGGGTTACCATGAGAATAAAATGAGATGACCTGTGTAAACACTTAGCATAGGGCTGGCATATGATAGATGTTTAATAATAAATGGGAGCTAAAAAAAAAAATAAAAGGCTGCTTATACTTCGAAAACACAAAAAAGCGGGCACCTGGATGGCTCAGTGGGTTAAGCCTCTGCCTTTGGCTCAGGTCATGATCTCAGGGTCCTGGCGTTGAGCCCCACATCGGGCTCTCTGCTCAGCAGGGAACCTGCTTCCTCCTCTCTCTCTGCCTGCCTCTCTGCCTACTTATGATCTCTCTCTGTCAAATAAATAAATAAAATCTTAAAACATACACACACACACACACACACACACAAAATAATAAGAGAAAACAAGCTAAAGGATGGTTATCATTATTAGAGGCACTTTAACCCACAGTCTGCTATATTCTGCAAAACAAGATCCAGTTCTTTTGTTTCTGTTATCACTTAACACATTGTAAGCCAGGTACTATAATAAAAGATCCCAGAGCACAACACTGAAAGTCAAAGTATTGTGCCTTTAAGACAGACTTTTTAAATAGACATTAGTGATAACATTAACCACAAGAAAAATAAGTCTGATAAATCTGTACTAAATACAAACACTAGACCCGACAATACTTCACTTGAGTTCTTGGCATATAAGTTCACTCCTTTCCCCTTTTTCTTAAAAAAAGAAAAAAAATTTTTTTGGCTTGCACTAACTTTTTGGCTGTGAAAAACTGTAGGATATTTTCTCCAAAGACCACTGCTTTTTGTACCAGTATTTTTAGAAAACAAAAGACATTCCAGTTCTAATCTCCAGAAAGTAAGCAGTCTTTATAAGGATGTTTTTTTCAGATAGCAAAAAGCAATCCTTTCCATTCTTCAGAAATTCAACAATATCAGTATAAGCTCGCTTTATCTCTTGTATCAAGATTACATTGCTAAAAAATTATTAGGAGCATATAATCTCGGTATTGCCATCAGCGACGAAAATTAAAATTCACATATGTAGGCAAGTAATCTGGATATGCCAGAAGGTGTCATGGGATCTGCTTTTGAAAGTAGTTTATAAATTGATCTCGGTCCCATATATTCTTTTATATTTTTAAATTAAAGTGCTTTAGAAATTCAGGCTTGTAATTAAGATAATGTTTACCATTCAAACCTTATCTCCTGAAAAAGAGCCTGCCAAGGAAATGGAAAAGGTATGAGCAACATGGATTGGGAAGATGTGGCCTCTTTAAATGGTAACAGCCTTTTTATGAGATCGTGAAAGAGGCCAATGACCCCTGAAAAACCCAACTGCAGGGGAGAAACCACTGGGTACCACCCAGCCAAAGAAACAGACAATCAGAAACAAAATAAGGGCTCCCACAAGATCCTAATTTTATCACCCTTGGCTCCACTGATGAAATGTGACCTTCTTTTGTGATAAACTAAGTTATCCCCAGGGCTGAACTCTGGGAGAGGCAGCAAGCTATTTTTTTTTTTTTTGCTTTTTTTTTTTAATTTGTGGGTGGGGGGGAAACAATGTAGTCCATTCTTTTAACGGGTCCATACTTAAATATGGAATTATCCCCACAGACCTCCTGGTATTTATTTTCCTTATTAATCTGTAAACGTTATTAGAGGCTCCATTTCCTCTTTTTGGGTGCTTTTGTTTATTATAGAGTACTTAAGTCATACAAAAAGATATTTACAATTGAAAATTAATTCTACTTCCAGTTTTCATTTCTTTTTTTTCCCATTTTCATCTCTGATGAATACTGACATTATAATATTTCTCAAAATCAGTTTTATTCCACTCTAGAATATATCCAAGAGTCTGAGTGGTATAGAGAGATAGCTGCAGGATAATATTATCAGAGCAGAAAAATAAGAAAATAGTGTTCCTGTTATTAAACAGATACCATAGGTCCTAATTATTTGCAGTTCATTGATATGATTCTGTGGCTTCTTAGAAGAAGAGAAAAGAAAATGAAACAAACAAAAAACCCCTACCACTATGGGATGCAAAACATTAGTTAGCAAGTCTTTTCACCAGAGGGCACAAAAATAAAAATGCTTTTTCCTAAAATGTCCTTGAGATATAGGGGACTAGAGCATATGAGATCCAAACATCTTAAGCCAGGAGATAAGAGGTCAACATATAATTTGAAACAGGAAAGACATGATGCCAGCCTAAAGTAGAGAATATAAACTAAAAGACAGAGGACAGAAGCGGCAGGAGCAGGCCCCAGGGTGAATATGACAAACATCCCAGGGTAAGGATCTGCTAATTATTCACAAGTAACATAAACCTACCTAACCAGATTGGTCAACAATGGGTTCAGGTATTTTCATCACTATTATTTGAGCTTACTAAGTATTCAACTTTTCCCTACAGACGGCCTTTTTTGTAATTATGGAAGTAATCCCCTTGCTTAAAAAATAAAAAGCTGACTTCCTAAACTGTATCAGTTTTCTGTAAAAGACAATGTTGACAGCACCACGTCAGAAAATCCTCTCCCACCTACATCCCTCCTCCTCCTGGATCTCCCAAAGTCCCCTGGGCAGGAAGTGGCTGAAATGATGGAACCATACAGCCTGCATGTCAATTTAAAAATATATTGCAACCCTTACCACTACCAGCGGTGGCCAAAAAGAGTGGTGAGTATTTTCATCGTAGGGCTAGAGGCAAAAGTGGCTCTGATTTCACAGTCAATCCATTCGGCGTCTTAGAATTTAAAGCCTATTGCACTTGACTGAGAGAAAGAAGATGTTCAACATTTCTTTTAAAAGGCACCACCCGGCTTAGCTTCGTCCAGCAACTAAGTTCTACATCTAAAGGAAGACGAGGCGGGCGGGCTGCTTGCAGTTCCTAGATAGTCTTCTACCACAGGAAGTGTGAGAGCCCTCCGCGCAAGGAAAGGCTGTTCAAGGAAACTCACTAGAATACTAGCAGATTTAGTCAAAGGCTCCTTCCATATGTAAAATACCCCCGCTGCCCTGCAGAGAGCAAGAAAAAAAAAGGCCTAAGAGGGCCACAGAAAAGGGAAGGGAGAAGTTAAAATGGAGATAGCATGACTCTTCCAAAAACAAGAAAAACATAAAATACAGGGGGAATAGTAAAAAGCCTAAAGAAGAAAAAAGTCTCTTTAAAGGGGAGAGGGGGAGCAAAAGACAAGAGGAAGAGATTTATGGTAATAAAGGTAGAATATCAAAAAGATAACTGGGATCAAAATGCTGAAGACTAAAGGTAAAAGAACAAGGGGGGAAAAAAGAAATTTAAGTGTGCAGGGAAAGAAGGATAGATGCAAAGAGAGTGGGGGAGGGGATGGACAAACCAGATAAAGAAGATTGGAGAGGGAAGAGAAACAAAGGGCAGAACCATGTCTGATTCAAACCTCCGACCTATCAATTCTGGAAAACCAGAGCTGAGTCCGACAGTTAACTCTCATTAAAATGGTAAGCGGTGGTTGAAGAATTGGAAGTTCCCGCTACTCATCTTTGCAGAGAAAAAGGGACATTATGTGCCAATAACTCCCCTATATCTTGATTCTGAAGCTTAGCTGATTTCATAGCATGACTTTAAACACTGTCAGAGGCTAGCAACCAACCTATTTAGGATCTCTTAATTGGGGAAGGAAGGCAAGGCAAGGCAACCTAAAACTGATTAAAATCAGAAAACACACCCAAAATCACAGTATGCAAGTCTTTCAGTTCTTGGAAACTATACCGACTAACGTCCAAACATTTCCTTATCTAGGCAACTACCTGCGTGTACCACCCTTGTTTAACTGTCGTCATAAATTCCTGATATGCGCTCAATCACTCTTGCCCTACCTGGTTAACAAGCAAATATAGATATATTTGCCTACATGCCTACATGCCTACATACATACATACGTGTGTTTGGCATCCTGAGGCCTAAAGAAGCCATCGTCTTTACCTCACTAAATTTATTTTATTAAATATTGTTGGGAGGGGGGAGAAAGGCAAGTGGGCACTTCTGGGTTCAGGGCCGACTTGAGGCTGCTGCCCTACAGCGCCGCCCTTCAACCCATCCCGGTGCGGCGCGCAGCGCACCCCGCGGACCCTAGACTGTGCACCTTATCTTCCACTCGCTTCTCGTCTCGAAGCACTTACACTTTATTTCTTCATAAACTGTCCATTACCATGTACTGGGCAGCTCATGTGGTACTGGAGACTGGAACCGGGGAGGAGTGGCAAACGAGTGACCGAGGCAAAATGGTTAATTTGGGAAGAGGACGAGATGGGGGGCGGGGGAAACACTCCCAGTGCAAGCAATGTTTGTTTTCTTGGCAATACATTCATTTTATTGGGTCCGATATGCGCAGTTTGGGTTCCCCATTCATGTGGAAAGCCTACTGGGGAGGGTCGGCAACTTCCTGACCACTTTTTGTGGAACTGTGTGGACTGCAAACAGCCCTTCCAGAAGCTCGATCAGTTGGGGGTCTGGGTGGAGGGAGGAAGAGAGGAGCGAGGGAGCGGGAGAGAGATCTAGCCCCTTCCCTCCCCGACACGTGAAGGGCTGGCGGCCCTGGCAGCAGGCTCCGGCCGGAACCCGGCCCCTCCCCGGCTCCACGGCCCCCGGCTCCCCGCACCTCCCCGCTCCTGGATCCCGCCAGTGCGACTGACGCGACGGCAACGCCAGCGCGCTCGGCGACCTGGTGGCGTTCCGAAGAAGTTTCAAAAAGCCATTTTGACAGAACACCAATTCTATTCCCTACTCCCTTCCTCCCCGACCGGTGTAACTCCGGGTCACCTCGGGTCAGACTCCCCTGCTACCTCCACTCTAAAGTTTCATCCTTGGAGTCCCCTCCCCGAAATGCTCAGGGAGGGAAGTGCCAAATGTTTCCCAACGAACCTATGCCCGACACGAGCGTGGGGGAGGGAGAAAATCTGTTTGGGGGGATGCGCTTGGAACCGACAGGACGGGTTCCCCACCCGCAACTTGCCCTAACTCCTCTAATCTTGAGGCGCGGGACTTCCAAGTCTCCTAAGAGGCGCAGGGGTCGCCGGCACCTTCAGGGATCCCCGAAGGTACACTTGCCCTCCCCCAGCCCAGCTGCAGCGGCGCCTGAGGTCCGAGCCCAAGGAGCCCCGGGCCCCGCTCCCCCCCACACACACTCCCCCAATCCCGCGCCGCAGCTGGGCCTCGGGGGCAGGCGGTCCAGTCCTCCGGCCGGGGGCATTGTTTACCACCCGCAACAAAAGCTCCCCCAGCGGCTCAGGGCAGGGGGTCTCCGCGGGGAGTGGGCCCACCCCTGCGGACCCGGAGGAGCCGCGGACGCCTAGCTCTGGCCCTCATTCCAGCTCCAGCCGAGTACCGCCCCTCGCACCCCCTTCCGGCCTCGGCCTGAGGGTCCCCGCACCCCTGCCCTCTGCCCCGGCCCCAGCTCACCACTGGCCGGCTCAGGCTCGGAGGGCAGCACGCGTGCCCCCGGCTCCAAGCCCGCACCAGCCCTCGGGCAAACTTTTCAACTCGCGCGGGTCCCCACAACTTGGGAGCCCAGGGCCCCCGCGGGCGCGAGGAGTTCGAGCGGGCCTAGGGCGGACACCTACCGGCTGCCTGGCAGGGTCAGGGCCCGAGCCCCCGGGGTGGGCGGCAGCTTCCCAAAGGTCCACGGGCGAGAGGCAGGTAGAGTTGCATGACTGGGGCGGGGCAGGGGGTTGTCCCAGGGGGCAGACCCGGGAGCCGGGGGACCGGCGGCTGCGCGCACAAAGCGGTGCGGGAGCGGACTGCGCTGCCACTCCCCGCCAGGTCAGCCCCCCGGAGCAGCAGTGTCTCCCCAGGACAGACCTCAGGGAGTGAAGCAGGGGCTCTGCCTTTGCTGGACCCTGCACCACTGAGCGACAGTCAAAATGCGAGCTGGATTTCCCCAAACTGGAGCTGGACTCCCCTCTC
Organism: Mustela erminea; assembly: GCF_009829155.1. Taxonomy (NCBI): domain Eukaryota; kingdom Metazoa; phylum Chordata; class Mammalia; order Carnivora; family Mustelidae; genus Mustela; species Mustela erminea. Next base: position 35,199,778 of record NC_045627.1, on the reverse strand, counting down.
GACCCTTAGCCCTTCCCTTGGCCCTCCTCTCTCATAATACCCCCCTCCCCCCCCCCCCCTTTAAGGTCAAAAGGAAATTTTGGACTGGAAGAGAGGTGTCAATTTTTTCTTGTCATTATCTTTTTTTTCCAAGGGGCCCTTGGGCTGAGAGACATATTTTAAGGTTTCTAAATTGAATGTTTATGGATAGATCAAGGGAATGCCTGATCAGGGATGACACAACTGAGCCATATCTGGGGGGCAGATGATGGTAAACTGCCCTCAACATCAAAGAGAGGCCCGAAGAGAGCTGTGTTCCCTTGACTCTACACTTGATGTCTGAAAAGTTCATCATTACATTTTCGTTAGCCATTTGGCCCTTGTACATTGAGGATGGTCATATTCACTTCATGGATGAAACAATGAAGGCTCCAGAAGAAGTAAGTTATCAGCATTGGAAGGAATAACCAGGTACATTATCCAAATTAAGACTAAGTGGTGCATGGGGAGCCTGGGTTGCTCAGTGGGTTAAGCCTCTGCCTTCAGCTCAGGTCGTGATCACTTTGGGCTCTCTGCTCAGCAGGGAGCGGGCTTACCCCTCTCTCTCTGACTGCTGCTCTGCCTACTTGTGATTTCTCTCTCTCTCTCTCTGTCAAATAAATAAATAATTTTTTTTTAAAAGACTGAGGGGTACATTGGAATTTCTCCCTAAATGTTGGATGGCTATCGCTTCTTCCAGAGGTCAGTCATGACACAGACAAGGGAATCCAGGTCTTTCGTGGGCTCACAGTGACAATGAAAATGGTGTTCATGGAACAATCATTCCTCCCACGCCAAAACTTCAGCTGGAGAGAAAGACTTACCCTATCATTACTTTCAACACCGTTCTACCCCCATTCTCCACCTAATTTTTATTCTTTGGTATACTTGATTTAATAAGCATAACCAGATTGTTCCTTTGAGAAAGATTCCTAAACTTTCAACCTCTCTCAGACTGATTCATTCAAATTTATTCTTGAGCTAGGATATAGGTACACAGAGATGAATAAAATTTACCTCTTAAACAGGAGGAACCTGAATCCTGGGTGGCAAGCAGAACAAACTAATGACTGCTCTACAGTGTTTTCAGAGCTACAGTCAGATAAATACCTTAGCTGGAAACAGTAAAAACACGTGGCCTTTGAAATAAATCTTATCTTCAGTAATGGACTTTTCTCAATGTTTCCAGAAGCCTAATTATTAATACATGTCAGAAACAACCTAGGACCTAGATGAAAAGAATGTTGGGAGAGCTTGACTCATAACTTGATCTCCATAAGAAACAAAAAAGAAAAAACATTAAAAACAAAGAACAGGGGCACCTGGGTGGCTCCATGGTTAAGCGTCTACCTTGGGCTCAAGTTCTGATCCCAGGATCCTGGGATCAAGCCCAGCATTGGCCTCCTTGCTCAGTGGGAACCTGCTTCGCCCCCTGCCTGCTGCTACCCCTGCTTGTGCTCTCTTTCTTTGACAAATAAATAAATAAAATCTTTTTTTTTAATGTCTATGATTTTTTTAAAAAAAGTCTATGGTAACACTCATTCTCTTCATTCCATAAATGTTAGTTGAATCCATACCTATGTGCCAGGCACAGTTCTAAACTCTGGGAAAACTGCAGTAGCAGAATGAAACCTCTGCCCTTGTGGAGCTTGCATTCCATCATGGAGTGGGGGTGGGAACAAAATAAAGAAGGCAAAGAAGTGGAATCCATATAGTGTGTCAGATGGTGATGGTTAGAGGGAGGAGGAGAAAAATAGGGAAGGGGACAGGGAGTTCTGTGGAAAGTTGCAATTTTAAAGATTTTATTTATTTATTTGAGAGAGAGAGTCGGGAGAGAGAGAAGAGAGGCAGAGGGAGAAGGAGAAAAAAGACTTCCCAATGAGGAGAGCCAGATGAGGTACTCGGATCCCAGCACCCTTGGACCATGATCTGAGCTGAAAGCAGACACTTAACCAACTGAGCCACCCAGGTGCCCTGAAAGCTGCAGTTTTAAATACAGCAACCAGGGCGCCTGGGTGGCTCAGTGGGATAAGCCTCTGTCTTCGGCTCCGGATATGATCTCAGGTCCTGGGATCGAGTCCCACATCGGGCTCTCTGCTGGGCAGGAAGCCTGCTTCCTCCTCTCTCTCTCTGCCTGCCTCTCTGCCTACTTGTGATCTCTCTGTGTCAAATAAATAAATAAAATCTTAAAAGAAAAAAAAAATACAGCAATGAGCCCATTGAGTAGATCTGAAAAAGATAAGGGAGGGAGCTGGAGGAGATTTTATGTGTAGGAAAAAGCAAGTGCAAAGGCCTTGTTGGTGAAATTGTGTTTGTGGTAACACAACAATTTCACTGCGTTTCACAACAGTATAGTACTGGAAATTAATACATCCCAAAAAAGTATAGAGCACTCCCATTGGCCAACTCTGGGACAATTTTGAATTTGGAAAACAGGTTTCATTTGGAAAAACAAATTTGAGAGTCATCAGCATGGAGATAATAGTCATTATATATTTTTTTTAACCCAACACAGGGCTTGAACTCACGATCATGAGATTAAGACCTGAGCTGAGATCAAGAGTCAGACAGCCGTTCAGACACCTCCACATGTACATGACATTTATACTCACTTTGGTATCTGAGTCTTAAACATCTCACCAAACATCATCAGGCCCATCTGAACCTATCAGAAAAAGGGTCTGGGGGTGCCTGGGTGTCTTCGGTGGTTAAACATCAAATAAATAAAGGGTTTTTTTTTAAGATTTTATTTCACAAAGAGAGACACAGCGAGAGAGGGGAACACAAGCAGGGGTACTGGGAGAAGGAGAAGTAGGCTTCCCATTAAGCAGGGAGCCTGACACGGGGCTTGATCCAGGACCCTGGGATTATGACCTGAGCCCAAGGCAGACACTTAATGATGAGCCACGCAGGAGCCCCCACTAAAAAAAAGAATAATAAGATTTTATTTATTTACTTAATTATTTGACAGACAGAGATCACAAGTAGGCAGAGAGGCAGGCAGAGGGAGAGAGAGGAGGAAGCAGGCTCCCTGCTGAACAGAGAGCCCTAGACAGGGCTGAGATCATGACCTGAGCCTAAGGCAGAAGCTTAACCCACTGAGCCACCTAGGTGCCCCTAAACAAAATCTTTAAAAAAAACAAATCATATATGTTAGAAAGAAAAAAAAAAAGGATAGAGTTCTGATACTTATAACAGAAACTAAAAGGCTGAAGAATTCATGAGGAACTAGTCAATAACGTAAAGTGTCTACCTAAGAAGAAGAAAAGAAAGTGAAATATAACTAACTTCATCTTATTTGCATACTAATTTACCTTAGGCAGTGCTCCAGGAAAAAATATATATATATTCTCCTGAAACACATACACACACACACATGCACACACACATACACCCATACACAGTTTCTTTCCTAAAGAATATAATCTCAATTGGCAAAAATTTTTAAATTTGGCAATATTGTCTCTTCAGCAAATGGTGCTGGGAAAACTGAATAGCAACATGCAAAAGAATGAAACTGGACCATTTTCTTACACCACACACAAAAATAAACTCAAAGTGAATTAAGGACTTAAATGTGGGACCTGAAACCATAAAAATCCTAGAAGAGAGCACAGACATCAGAGAGCATCTGACATCAGCTATAGCAATCCTTTGTTGGATATGTCTTCTGAGGCAAGGAAAATAAAAGCAAAAATAAGTTATTGGGACTACATCAAAATAAAAAGCTTCTGGGGTGCCAGGCTGGCTCATGGTAAAGCAGGTGACTCATGATCTCAGAGTTGGGAGTTCAAGTCCCACATGGGATCAGAAGCCTACTAAAAAATGAATAAATAAAAATAAAAATATTTTTTTAAAAAAATCAACTAAGGGACGCCTGGGTGGCTCAGTTTGTTGGACGACTGCCTTCGGCTCAGGTCATGATCCTGGAGTCCCGGGATCGAGTCCCGCATCGGGCTCCCAGCTCCATGGGGAGTCTGCTTCTCTCTCTGACCTTCTCCTCATTCATGCTCTCTCTCACTGTCTCTCTCTCAAGTAAATAAATAAAATCTTTAAAAAAAAATCAACTAAACTAAAAGACGACCTACTAACTGGGAGAGGATATTTGCAAATGATATATACAACAAAGGGTTAAGATCCAAAATATATAAGGAACTGATATAACTCAACATCAAAAAAAAAATAGTAAAAATATGGGCAAAAGACATGAATACGCATTTCTCTGAAGAAGATGCACAGATAGCCAATAGACACATGAAAACATGTTCAACATCAGTCATCATTAGGGAAATGCAAATCAAAACCACAATGAGATATCATCTCACATCTGTCAGAATGGCTACAATAAAAAAACACAAGAAACAAGTTTTGGCAAGGATACAGAGTAAAAGGAACTCTCTTGCACTGTTGGTGAGAATGCAAACTTGGGCAGCCACTGAGAGAAAGAGTATGGAGTTTCTTCCATACTGGAGTTTCCTCAAAAAATTAAAAATAGAATTTACTTCTACTACTGGATATTTACCCAAAGAATATGAAAATACTAATTTGTAAAGATACATGTACACTTATTTATTTCATTATTTACAATAGGCAAATTATGGAAACAGTCTAAGTGTCCATTGATAGAAGAATGAGTAAAGAAGGGGTGCTTGGGTGGCTCAGTTGATTAAGTGTCTGCCTTTAGCTCAGGTCATGCATGATCCCAGGGTCCTGGGAGGAGCCCTGCCTCAGGGCTCCCTGCTCAGTAGGGAACGTGCTTCTCCCTTTCCCGCTGCCACTCTCCGTGCTCATTTGTACTCTCTCTTTCTCAAATAAATAAATAAAATCATGAGGCACCTGGATGGCACAGTGGGTTAAGCCTCTGCCTTGGGCTCAGGTCATTATCTCAGGGTCCTGGGATGAAGCCCGGCATTGGGCTCCCTGCTCAGCAGAGGGCCTGCTTCCCCCTCCCCCTCTGCCTCCTCTTCTGCCTGCCTCTCTGCCTACTTGTGACTCTCTCTCTGTAAATAAATAAGTAAATAAAATATTTACCAAATTAAAAAAAACACACAAAATAAAAATAAACAAATAAAATATTTTTAAAAATTAAAAAAATAGATAAAGAAGATCACACACACACACACAGGAATATTACTCAGCCATAATAAAGAATGGAATCTCGCCATTTGCAATATGGATGGATCTAGAGAGTATTATGCTAAGTGAAATAAGTCAGTCAGAGAAAGACAAACACCATAAGATTTCACTCACATGTGGAATTTAAGGAACAATATAAATGAGCAAAAGTTAAAAAAAAAAAAAAGGGGGCGCCTGGGTGGTTCAGTGGGTTAAGCCGCTGCCTTCGGCTCAGGTCATGATCTCAGGGTCCTGGGATCGAGTCCCACATCGGGCTCTCTGCTCAGCAGGAAGCCTGCTTCCCATTCTCTCTCTCTCTCTGCCAGTCTCTCTACCTACCTGTGATCTCTCTCTGTCAAATAAATAAATAAAATCTTTAAAAAAGAGAGAGAGAGAGAGAGAGAGAGAGAGAAACCAAGAAACAGACTCTTAACTACAGAAAACAAACTGATGGCTACCAGAGGGGTGGGGGGATGGGTGAAAGACATGACGAGGACTGAAGAGTACACTCATCATAATGAGCACGGAGTAACGTATAGAATTGTTGAATCACTACCTTGTACACCTAAAGCTAATATAACATTGTTAACTACAGAGGAGTTAAAATACAAAATAAAATAAAAAGTTGGCAACACTGTACTAGTTTTGGTGAGGACACCTTATACATTCCTAGTCGAGTAAATGGCAGGACTAAGGAAGACAGACTAAGTATTCTGTATTAGATCAGGGGTGGATGGATAGACAGGTAGACGATATAATAGTGGGTGGGAGAGAGTTAATTGCTCCGTGGTGATCTGGAACAGCACAATTTGCATGATACTAGGAGATAACAGGGGAGGCTCCACAAGCTATAATAGCTTACTTTTTTTTTAAAGATTTTATTTATTTATTTGATAGAGAATGAGAAAGAGAGACACACAAAGAAGAGGGTCAGAGGGAGAAGCAGACTCCCCACCAAGCAGGGACCCCCATGCAGGACTTGATTCCGGAAGTCCAGGATCATGACCTCCCTCGAAGGCAGTTGCTTAATCCACTGGTCCAACCACGCTCCCAATAGTTTAGCTTTGAGAAAGATCTATTCTCTTGTCCTGCCTGGGTGGCTCAGTCAGTTAAGCTGTCAACTCTGGATTTTGGTTCAGGTCCTGATGTCAGGGTCCTGGGATACACAGCACTAGGCTCTGTGCTCAGTAGAGAGATGATTCTTTCTTCCTCCCCCTCTCTCTGTCCATGCTCACTTGCTCACTTGTGCTCTCTCTCTTTCTCAAATAACTAAATCTTAAAAAAAAAAAAAATTGAAAAACATCTATGCTGTCAATTCCACCAGGAGTTCAAGAGAGCAAGAAAACTTAGAGCAGAAAGGATTCAAGGGAATTACCAGAGGATTTGCACTGAGCAAGTCTGTAGGAATTCACGGCATTTATTGGTCCATTTAATGGCAGACGCAGACCTAAAGCCCTTTCTTACTCAAGTTTCTAAATTGAATTCAAAGATTGTCAAGAATGCACAGGGTCCGGACAACACATGGTGGATACAAACCAAAACACATTTCAGTGCAGAAGGTGGAAGGAAGGAAATCAAATTAGTATTCTGAAGGGGGAAAAAAACTGGAAAAAAAAAAACTGATATTGCTAGAATTGTTTTGAAAGAAAGTAGGATTGGCATGTCTTCACAGTAATTGTAAAGCATGAAGACATATTCTGGTTATGATGATGAAACAGGATCTTTTATATTACAGACAACTTCCAAAAGAACCAAACTTCCAATGGAGAACTATCTGTGGTCAAAGTGAGCTTGTTCTGGTGCAAGCTACTTCCCTACTTCTAATGACAAGATTAGGCCATTTTCTCCTTTTTATGCCTTGTCCAGCGAATTCACTGGTAACCTTTTCAATCCTCTACTTCAGTTGTTCTCATAACGTCTCCCACTCAACCAGGAAGCATCCTCACTTGATCTCTAGATTCCCATCATCCATTTCCTCTCCTGCTTGCAAGCAGCAGAAATCTCTTAGAGCCTTAGCCAGCTTCAAAATCTCAAGATCTAAATCTGCCTGAAGTCTTTATTGCTCCTTAGTACTCCCTGTCTGGGGAGATTTTTAGCCTCTTTCTGCCATGGGACCTGTTCTAAGCCTTCATTTCCCTCACTATTAAAGCTGCCCATAGCCCAAACTGTCAAGTGGGGCCCTTAAGCAATAAATTTCTTTCTCTCTCTCTCTCTCCTTTTTAGATTTTATTTATTTATTTGACAGAGAGCACGAGAGAGCACAAGCCGGAGGAACAGCAGAGGGAAAGGGAGAAGCAGGCTCCGCACCGAGCAGGAAGCCCTTCACAGGGCTCAATCCCAGGACCCTGAGATCATGACCTGAGCGGAAGGCAGAGGCTTAACCCACTGAGCCACCCAGGTGCCCCCAAGCAATAGATTTCTTACTTACCTTTCCCACCCTTCCTCAGCAGTACTATTTCCTTCCTTTGCTAAAGTGTCTTCCCTGTTATCTGGCTGCTCTGTAACTTTTGCCCTGGAGCCCATAGTGTCCGTGCTATTTTATTTAAGCTGATTTTACTATTTTAACGGCCCTTCTTTCTCGCATCTTCCGTCGTTTCTTTTTTATTTTTATTTTTTTAAAGATTTTATTTATTTATTTGTCAGGGATAGAGGGAGAGAGAGCGAGCGAGCATAGGCAGACAGAGAGGCAGGCAGAGGCAGAGGCAGAGGGAGAAGCAGGCTCCCTGCCAAGCAAGGAGCCGGATGTGGGACTCGATCCCAGGATACTGGGATCATGACCTGAGCCGAAGGCAGCTGCTTAACCAACTGAGCCACCCAGGCGTCCCTCTTCCGTCGTTTCTTCAATGCTCCATCTTCCCTGCATTCTAGAGGTCTTTGTGTTTGGCACGCCCAGGTCACCCCTTTGTCTGATCTTGCCCTTCCGTCCAAATTCTCTCCATGACAAGTTCTATTTCTTGCTGTTTCTTGTCCCTATAAAATCTATTTATCTCGAAGCCTACTGACCCACTCTCCAGAGGTCACATTCCCAGCACACCTTCATGCTCCCCCCGCCACCCACCCCCTTACTTTCCAGGACATACCTCCGTCCTGGAATTCTGCGGCACGTGTAGGCCTTCCTGGTTCTTATCTTACATGTCCAGCCAAAAGCCATCAGCATCTTCTCTCTCTTCTTCAGAGTTCTCTTGGCACTACAAGGGCTTGAGGACTTCTGGTCCAGCAGAAGACTTCCAAAGCTGAACATAGCCCAGAATATTTTGCTTTGTAACTCCAGCCCATTATCTCTCACCCTGGAAACCAGGGGCGATGTTCCTGATCTGTTTTCCCTTCATTCTTACCTGAAGCATTCTGGACCCTGCTCCATGCTGATGTTTCTCTATGTCACATGTAGTGACCTCCAACTATTAGGCTCTTTTTTCTTTTATAAGAATTTATTTATTTATTTACTTAATTAAGAGAGAGAGAGAGAGAGAGCCTGAGCAGGGAGGAGGGGGCAGAAAGAGAAGAAGACAGCTCCCAGCAGAGCAGGGATCCCAATGTGTGGATCCCAGGACCCTGTGATCATGACCTGAGCAGATGCTCAACCAACTGAGCCACGCAGGAGCCCCTATTAGGCACTCTAAAGCAATTGCCTGAATTATTTCTGGACATTGTCTTCCTCCCCGCTGAGAATTCATTCAGAGAGATCTTAACTACCTGGTGAGTCTCTCCTAACAAACATATTTTCTCTGGCTTTGTGAATAGAAGGGATGGAAAGGTTGAAACAGATACAGGTCTGCCTGGAATGTCTTTCCTCTTGTTCTGCCTCTCCTTCCTCTATACTACTCTTATTCTCATCGATCTGGCAAACTTTTCCTCATCCCTCGAAACTCAGCTCGCACAGCTCCTTGTCTGTGAAGCCTCAGGAAGCGACCCAGGCAGAATCGGGAGTGTCCCGGCTCCCTCCACATGGCATCTGCTACATTTCCACATCTCTGGCATAACACCTCTCACACATGCCACCAATTGTAAGCCCCTCAAGGGGCTTATCTTTCCTTTTTATATCCCTAGTGCTTAGCTCAAGACCTGGCTCATAGCAGACAGGAAACAGCTGAAGAAATTTGGTGGGGGGCACCTGGGTGACTCAGTAGGTCAAGCGTCTGACTTTTGGTTTCATCTTAGGTCATGATCTCATGGGTCATGAGATCCAGTCCAGTAGGACTCTGGGCTCAGAGGGGAGTTGGTTTGAAGATTCTCTCCCTGTCCCTCTGCCCCTCCCCACCCCTGCACACACACCCTCTCTCTTTCTCCCTAAAATAAAATAACTAAAACTTAGAAAAGTGTTTTTTGTTGTTAAATACCTCTCTGAGGTCTGATTTAAACTCTATGGCTGCCATCCAACAATTCTATGTTTGCACAATTGAAACTAGTTTTGTTTTTGTTTTCTTTTCTTTTTTTAAGATTTTATTAACTGGGGGGCGCCTGGGTGGCTCAGTGGGTTAAGCCTCTGCCTTCGGCTTAGGTCATGATCTCAGGGTCCTGGGATCGAGCCCTGCATTGGGCTCTCTGCTCGGCGGGGAGCCTGCTTCCTCCTCTCTCTCTCTCTCTCTCTGCCTGCCTCTCTGCCTACTTGTGATCTCTGTCAAATAAATAAATAAAATAAAATAAAATATTTTATTTTATTAACTGGGCTGCCTGGGTGGCTCAGTCGGTTGAGCATCTGCCTTTGGTTCAGGTCATGATCCCAGAGTCCTGGGATGGAGCCCCACACCAGGCTCCCTGCTCAGTGGGGAGTCTGCTTCTCCCCCTCCCTCTGTCCCTCCCTTCTGCTCATTCTCTCATTCTCTCACTCTCAAATAAATAAATAAACTCGTTTAAGAAAAAGATTTTATTCATTTATTTATTTGAGAGAGAGATAAAGAGAGAGAGTGAGCCGGGGGAGGAACAGAGGAAGAGGGACAAGCAGACTCTGTGTTGAGCACAGAGCCTGATGAGGGGGCTCAATCCTACACCCTGAAACCATGATCCAAGCCAAAATCAAGAGTCAGATGCCTAACTGACTACGCTACCCAGGCGCCGCAAGACTAATTTCTTTATAAACTTCACGATGTCACCATACCTTAAACATGACAGTAAATGTAAAGCATCTATAACAGGCCCACACAAAGCAAGGGCTCTGCAGGCCTCTTTCCCTTGGTTGCCCCTTATCTATAAGAAGAACTTCAAAAGGGGCGTCTGGGTGGCTCAGTCATTAAATGTCTGCCTTCTGCTCAGGTCATGATCCCAGGGTCATGGGATGGAGCCCCATGTTGAGTTTCCTGCTCATCGGGAAGCTTCTCCCTTTCCCACTGTCCCTGCTTGTGTTCCCTCTCTTGCTGTCTCTCTCTGTCAAATAAATAAATAAAAATCTTAGGAGAAAAAAAAAAGGACTTCAAAAATATTTGTCGTTGCTTTGAGGATTTCCAAGGCCTTTACCACCTCTAGAATTCTATTATTTAAAATCCACTGACAACTTAGTTCCTCTAGCAAACTGTTCTTGAACAACTCCCGCAAAGTAAATAACCTCTGAATTATCATTCCTCCTCAGCATTCATGAATAATAGAGTTGAATTTTATTCATTGGTACTCACCAATATGTAATTTTGGCACTGTTAATTAGTATTACATATGTCAACATTTTATTTCCCCAACTGCCTGAAGGCTTCAGGGTAAGACTGTTATCTTCTATTTTTGGGGGGATCTTACCTTTTGATAGGATCTCATACTGTAATACCCTCAATAAATATTGCTGACAGGTCAAGTATGGACTGACAGAAGCAATTGCATAATATCTCCAAAGTGTTTTTATCTTCTGGCAGGAAAACAGTAAGTAAATCCATCAGTGTTATTCTTGCTTAAGTGTGTGAATAGTAATTGCTACTGTTGATGGGATACAAGTACTATCTTTACATATTAAACTCCGATCCTTAAATAAGTATGACTTAAATTGCAACTTAAATGCCACAAACCGCCAAGTTTATCTCTCTAAACTTAAAGTCCATTTTTGAGCTCCAGATTATTTCAACTTGGATCTTTTCCAGACATTTAAGCTCAACTTTTTTTTTTTTTTTTAAGTAGGCTAACACTTTAGTTTTTTCTCTTTATTTTTTATTTTATTTATTTTTAAATTTTAACTTCAGCATAGTTAACATACATCGTTATATTAGTTTCAGTGCTTTAACAGTTCCATATGTTACTCAGTACTCATCACCCAATACTATATTATTCTTAAAATACTCTTTTCCATTGGCTTCTATAACTCCTGTTTTTCCCTCTCCATCTGTAGCAACTTCTTTGTCTCCTTTGCCATCATTCTCTAGCTAACCATTAAGTGTTGTAATTACCCATGGCTGAATTCTGGGTTTTCACTTTCTCCTTAGCCTTGATTTGCTAATGTTATATCTTCAGCCCAGGCTGCTCCTTATATAGTCAGCTCTTTAATATCTCTGCCTGGATGTTTCCAAGGTCTCTGCAAACTTAGTTTGTCCCAACCAAGCAACTCATCCTTACCTCTGTCCTTCCACCTTGCTCTAAACCAGTAACAAACTAATTATTTTCCAGTAATTCCTGCCTCAGTGAATCCATACATTTAAGTTAACAGGAACCAAGGAATTATCCGTGACATTTACCTCTCCCCATTGCCCTTATCAAATTCATTGCCAAGTCTCACCCATTTTATCATTTCAATGTCTCTCCAGTCCATCCATTTCCCTCCATTCTTATGGCCTTCAGTCTAGACCAAGTGGCACATCTTGCAATAGTCCAATCATAACTACTTTTGTCCCTATTCCATTATCCATTATCCAAGGCATGCGCAGGAATCTTTTTGAAAGGTACACCTGACCTTCTCAACCAACCGCAGCTTAACATTTTGGCTTCATGTTGCTTTTAGAATGATGACAAGATCTCCACGGTGGCTACAAGGTTGCTAGTAGTTATAAGATTTTACCTATTTCTCTATCTCATCTTGTATCACAAACATCCTAGTTCTTCCTACTCTAGCCACAGTAGCTTTCTTCTGTGTTTGCAAAGCAGTATTTCTGTTCTTATAAACCAGTAAATTTCGTTTGCCTACAAGTTTCATTTTAGGCTGAACAGATACTTTGACACTTCTTCAGTCCAGCAGCTCCCTCTATTGTCTTATACCTTTATCAGTGTGAGTGACTTGCCTGATCAGGGAAGGCATCTGAATTCTTGACCCGTAAAGGACATACTGTAGTTATGCATTTGAGATTGTGATCAGACCTTTGAGACCATCAAACATTCCCCACCAGAGGCTCTGTTTCCTTTTTCTGAATGCTTTTTCTTGTTCTATTCCTCAGTTAAGCCCTAGTCATCATCCTTCACCTCTGGGTTCAAGCATCACTTCCTTAAGGAAGCCTTTTCTAAACTTCTTGTTTAGGTCAAATCCCTGTTTTACTGTCCTTTATCACCATGCACTAAGCCTCCTCTTAAAAGCACTTATCTCAGTTTCCATTTTACATTAATTTGTGTGATTATTTGATTAAAATTTGTCTTTCCTGCTAGAGTATAATTTCCCTGAAGGGCATGGACTAGGTTTGCTTTGGTTTTAAGTTTTCACTTTTATTTTATTTTAAAGATTTTATTTATTTATTTGACGAGAGAGAGAGCAGAGAGGCAGGCAGAGAGGGAGGAGGAAGCAGGGTCCCCACTGAGCAGAGAGCCCGATGCGGGGCTTGATCCCAGGACCCTGAGATCATGACCTGAGCCAAAGGCAGAGGCTCAACCCACTGTCACCCAAGCACCCCTACTTTTATTTTATTTTTTAAAAGATTTTATTAATTTATTTGACAGAGAGAGACACTGTGAGAGAGGGAACACAAGCAGGGAAGCAGCAGAGGAAGAAGGAGAAGCAGGCTTCCTGCCGACCTGGGAGCCCAATGTGCGGCTCGATCTCAGGACCCTGGGATCATGACCTGAGCCAAAGGCAGATGCTTAACCAACTGAGCAACCCAGGAATCCCCTTAAGCTTTTATTTATTATTATTATTATTTTTAAAAAGATTTTATTTGTTCATTTGAGAGAGATAGCATAAGCAGGAGAGGCAGAGGAAGAGGAGGCAGAGGAAGAGGAGGACACAGACTCCCCACTGAGCTGGAAGCCTAACACAAGGCTCAATCCCAGGACCCTGAGATCATGACCAGAGCCGAAGGCAGATCCTTAACCATCTGAGCCACCCAGGTGCCCCAAGCTTTTATTTTTTAAGTAATCTCTACACCCAACATGGAGCTCAAACTTATCACCCCAAGATGAAGAGATGGACCAAGTTTTTATTTACTGTTGTATCTATGATGCTTATCATCTGTATAAGAAATACCTATTGAATGAATGAAAGAATAAATTAGGTCAGTTCTGTAAACAATTTCTATGCTATCTCAATTTCATTGCTGTATCTAACTGTAACAACATTGAGATGATTCAGATACTCCTCTGAAATATTTTTTTCTCCTACAAGTGCCTGGAAAACTTACTCATTTTGCAAGACTCAGCTTGTCTCATTCCTAATCTCCCCACTCCTCTTATGGAAATGGTTTCTCTCCTCTTTTGACCTTGTAGAACTCCATGCACATCCCTAATTCCAACAAATTGTACTCACTTTTTTGTAGCTGCTTGCTCTCTTACAAAAGACTTTGTAGAAATTTTGTCTTTTTGACTTTTATATCTTGGTCATCTAACATAATGCCTTGAACACAGTAGGTTGAGAGTAAATGTATGTTGACTGAATGAATAATAATATGTTCTGCAGGTCTAAGAAAGCACATTCTAAGGAAGTGAGAGAAATATAGCACCTACTATGTGCTGAGCACTTTGGTAGCTTCTATGGCTCCCTGATCTCATTTGATATTCACATCATATCAAGGGTGGGGGCGTCAATCACATTTTATAGATTAGAAACTAAAGCTCAGATATTTAGTAAGTCCTTAAGATCATTTATCTATTAAGTAGAGAAGCAAGCATTCAATGTTTTTTTTCTTTCTTACTCCGCTGTGTTGTTACAAATGAATGTGCAATAACTATAATCAAATTGAAAAAATTAATATGCAGATTTGGTGGGCTCTAGTAAAAGACTTGACCTAGAAAATGTCAGTTTTCATTTTTTATTTTATTTTATTTATTTTTTAAAAATTTTAAAATATTTTATTTATCTATTTGATAGACAGAGATTATAAGTAGTCAGAGAGGCAGGCAGAGAGAGAGGAGGAAGCAGGCTTCCCGCTGAGCAGAAAGCCTGATGTGGGGCTTGATCCCAGGACCCTGAGACCATGACCCCAGCCAAAGGCAGAGGCTTTAACCCACTAGCCACCCAGGTGCCCCAGTTTTCATTTTTTAAATACAGAATGTCTTTTTTTTTTTTAAGATTTAATTTATTTATTTGACAAACAGAGATCACAAGTAGGCAGAGAGGCAGGCAGAGAGAGAGAGAGATGAAGGGAAGCAGGCTCCCTGTTGCGCAGAGAGCCCGATGTGATTGATGCTCCATCCCAGGACCCTGGGATCATGACTTGAGCCGAAGGCAGAGGCTTTAACCCACTGAGCCACCCAGGTGCCCCTAAATACAGGATGTCTTAAGCCAAAATAAAAGCAAAATCTGAGGCAATTTCCTAAAATTCCTGCTTTTCTTATTAACCTTTACCTTATGTTCACAAACTTTCTTCAACTGCCTATTGCATCTTAGCCATGGAAATCTGACATCACAGCTTCAGAATATATATTATTTCTAGAGTTGAAAATAGTAAGAATTATGTTTTTTTTTTTAAGATTTTATTTATTTATTTCTCAGAGAGAGAGGAGCAAGAGTGAGCACAGGCAGAGTGGCAGGCAGAGGCAGAGGGGGAAGCAGGCTCCCTGCCAAGCAAGGAACCCGATGTGGGACTCGATCCCAGGACGCTGGGATCATGGCCTGAGCTGAAGGCAGCTGCTTAACCAACTGAGCCACCCAGGCGTCCTAAAAATTATGTTTATCTCATGTAATTTCTTTTTTTTTTTTTTAAGATTTTATTCATTAATTTGAGAGAGAGAGCAGGAGCATGGGAAGGGGCAAAGGAGAGGGAGAAGTAGACTCCCCACTGAGCAGGCAGCCCTATGAGGGGCTTGATCCCAGTCCTAGGATCATGACCTGAGCCAAAGGCAGATGCTTAAAAGCTGAGCCACCCAGTACCCCAATTTTTTAAAATATAATTACCTGAGATTCAAAATATAACCAAAACATGCTTAAAAAACCCTCAAACCATATAAAAGAATGGGTAATGAAAAGTAAAAGGTACAGTTCCCCCATCCTTCATTAATTCTATCCTCCAGAGGTAATCACTGCTACACAGTTTCATGTGTATCATTTCAGAAATAGTTATGGCATTTCTTCTTCTTCTTTTTTTTTTTTTTTTTTTTTAAGATTTTAGTTATTTATTTGATAGAGACACAGCGAGAGAGGAAATACAAGCAGTGGGAGTGGGAGAGGGAGAAGCAGGCTTCCTGCTGAGCAGCAAGCCTGATGTGGGACTCAATCCCAGGACTCTGGGATCATGACCTGAGCCAAAGGCAGATGCTTAACAACTAAGCCACCCAGGTGCCCCTGTTACGGCATTTCTTCTTACATGCTAAAATATTTCTCTCTCTCTCTCTCTCTCTCTTTCTTATGGATTACCGTTATTTATTTATTTATTTATTTATTTATTAAAAAGGTTTCATTTATTTATTTGACAGAGGGATAGAGAGAGAGAGAGAAAGCGCACAAGCAGGGGGAGAGGCAGAGGGAGAAGGAGAAGCAGGCTCCTTGAAGAGCAGGGAAAGCCTAATATGGGACTGGATCCCAGGACTCCAGGATCATGACCTGAGCCAAGGCAGTGGCTCAACCAACTGAGCCAATGAAATGCCCTGTTTTTATTTTTAAAAATTTTTTATTTATTTGTTTGACAGATAGAGAGAGATAGAAATAGTATAAGCAGAGGGAGAAATAGGCAGAGGGAGAGGGAGAGGGAGAAGCAGACTCCCCACTGAGCAGGCAGGCCAATGTGGGGCTCACTCCCAGGACACTGGGATCATGACCTGAGCTGAAGGCAGATGCTTAACTGACTGAGCCACCCAGGTGCCCCTAGAACACCATACATTGTATGTACACAAATGAAAATGGAGATGTCCAACTTCATGTGAAGTTGTGTAGCATTTGGCTCAGTCAGAGGAGCATGTGACTTTTGATTTCGTGGTCATGAGTTCAAACCCCTCATGGGGTATGGAGATTGCTTAAGTAAATCAATTTTAAGAAATAATAAAATAAAATATTTTAAATTTTGTATATGGATAAATTCTGTACTAAAGGAGCAAAGATCTTATGTATAGGGTAAGTTACATTTGACTCCAAAGTTCTTGAAATTAATAAGACACGAGACATCTGTGATATATGATGCTTATTCCTTTTTTTTTTTTTTTTTTAAGATTTTGTTTATTTATTGGCAGAGAGAGAGAGAGGGAAAGAGAAAGCAGGAGAGCATGAGCTGGATGACAGGCAGAGGGCGAGAGAAAAAGGGAGTAGCAGACTCCTTGCTGAGCAGGGAGCCCGAAGCAGGGCTTGATCCTAGGCCACTGGGATCATGACCTGAGCTGAAGGCACAGACTTAACCAACTGGCCTACCCAGACACCCCAATGATGCTTATTCCTGATAAATATAAGTAAGTAAAAGTTAATGATCTGTGGTATTAAATACTACTTAATAGAAGACTTGAAGATAGCTAAGATCCATGACAATGTTTATTAAAATGTCACACTCAGCGGTGTCTAGGAGGCTTAGCTGGTTAACCGATTTTGGCGTAGGTCATGATCTCAGGGTCCGAAGTCAGAGCCCCCTGTTGGGCTGTGTTCAGCAGGGAGTCTGCTTCTCTCCCTTTCTGGCTGCAAGCCACAGTTCCCTGCCCTGCCCACCGCCCTGCTCTTTCTCTGTCTCCCTCTCAAATAAATAAATGAATCATCTTAAAATGACACGTTGATTCCTCCCTGTTTCACAAAATGTGGGGGTACCTGTGAGGATGGGGAAGTTTTCAAAGAAGACTTTTTCTTTTTTCTTTTTTTTTTTTGAGAGAGAGAGCAAGATAGAGTACAAGCAGGTGGGGAGGGGCAGCGGGAGAGAAAGAATCTTAAGCAAGCCCCAGACCCAGCACAGAGCCCTAGGTATGGTTTGATCTCAGGACCCTGAGATCATGACCTGAGTAGAAATCAAGAGTTGGGAGCTTAACCAACAAAGCCACCCAGACACTCCATAAATAAGGCTTTTTAGGTAGTTATTGTTGTATATGATCTATTTGGTAGTTATACATTGTCCATATTTAAAAAAAAAAAAACTTTGGGGTGTCTGGGTGGCTCAGTTGGTTAAGCGTCTGCCTTTGGTTCAGGTCATGATCCTGGGGTCCTAAGATATAGTATTGCATTGGGCTCCTTGCCTAGTGGGGAGTCTGCTTCTCCCTCTCCCTCTGCTCTTCTTCCCTGCTCACGACACCCTCGCCCCCACAACCTGGCTCGCTCTCTCTCTCTCAAACAAATAAATAGAATCTTTTTTTTTTTAAGATTTTATTTATTTGACAAAAATCACAAGTAGGCAGAGAGGCAGGGGCAGAAGGAGGGGGAAGAAAGCTCCCTGCTGAGCAGAGAGCCCAATGTGGGACTCAATCCCAGGACCCTAAGATCATGACTTGAGCCAAAGGCAGAGGCTTAAACCACTGAGCCACCCAGTCGCCCCCAAATGAATAAAATCTTAAAACAAACAAACAAACAAACAAAACCTTTGCCAAAACTTTGTCCTTTACAAGGGACATCTGGCTGGCTCAATCAGTAGAGCATGCTACTGTTGATTTCAGAGTTGTGAGTTCAAGCCTCTCTTTAAGGGTAGAACTTACTTTTAAAAAAAACAAACTTTGTTCTTTGGCACTTCATGTGTTTTCAGCATCTTTACAGTTTTTTTCCTCTAAGATTTTATCTATTTATTTTAGAAAGCGGGGGTGCTTGCCAGTGTTGGAAGGGCAGAGGAGAAGGGAGAGGGAATAGGCGAGAATCCCAAGCACACCCTGCACTGGGCACGGATCCTGCCTCAGGTCTTGATCCCATAACCCTGAGATCATGACCCGAGTTGAAATCAAGCATTATTTCAATGCTTCACCAACTTTACCACCCAGGTGTGCCTGTACAGTGTTTATTTTTAAATTATTTTTTCAGGGCACCTGGGTGACTCAGTTGGTTAAACGTCTGCCTTTGGCTTGGGTCATAAGTCCAGGGTCCTGGGGTTGAGCCCCACATCAGCTCCCTGCCGGGAGTCTGCTTCTCCCTCTCCCTCTGCCCCTCCCTTCCACTCATGCTCTCTTTCACTCTGCTAGCTCTCAAATAAATAAATAAAATCTTAAAAAAATATTTTGGCTTTTTGCTGGTATTGTTTTTGTTTCACATCTTTGCTGTTTGTGCTAATATCTCTAACCCCTTTCTGTGCCTTAAGCCACTCCCTCTTTCTGTCTTCCCTATTCTGTTGATGGTACCATCAAATCTGTTAATCACTCTAGCAAAATGTTTGCAGCAACTTTAACTTTTCCTTCATCCATTTCCTTTTATTCTTGTTTTGTTTAAAGTTTTATATATTTAAGTAATGTCTATACCCGATGTGGGGTTCAAACTCACAACCCCAAGACCAAGAGTTGCACACTCTTCTGACTGAGCCAGTCAAGTGTCCCCATCTATTTCCCTTTTTTTTTTAAGAAAAAGATTTATTTATTTGAGAGTGAGAGAGATCACAAGTAGGCAGAGAGGCAGGCACAGAGAGGTGGAAGCAGGCTCCCCACCGAGCAGAGAGCCCGATGCGGGGCTCCATCCCAGGACCCTGAGATCATGACCTGAGCTGAAGGCAGAGGCCCAACGCACTGAGTCACCTAGGTACCCCTCCATCCATTTCCTTTTAGGTCACTATGTTTTCATGCTCCCACTACTCTCTTGCCTGGATTATTACAAAAGCTTTCTAACTGGCTTCCTTATTAATGATCTGTCAGTGTCTGCTTTCCCAAAGTTTCTATTAATCTCTTCCACATTAACTTTTCTAAAACAGAACTGTCATCAGTTTCTTATTTTCCATTGAACTAAGTCTAAACTATTTAGCCAAAGATTAAACCTGTTCATGATATAACCTTGACCCACTTCTCTAATGTTACTGGTCAATGGTTGCCATGCAAGTGTTGGGAAGTCATGGAGAGGGGATTAGGTTTCTTAAAATAAGCAAATTGGACTATTCTTTGTTTCTTGAACAGACTGAGTGTCTTTTTATGTGTGTGTGGATATGTATGTGATTTTGCTTTGGCCCATGTCAAAGTACAGCTCAATTACCTCCTTCCTGGGTGACCGCTAACAACGATGATCCTTCCCTTGTACTCCCACTTTTATTTGTATTATATTTATTTTACTATTAGGTTCACATTCATCCCACGACATAGTACATTCTTTAAGGAAGTGGATTGATTTTTCTCTGTTTTCCTAGCCTCTGGTTACTGGTTTTTAGATATTCTAAAAGTGAAAGGCAGAGATAGAGAAGATTGAACTTTGGTGCACCTGGGTGGCTCAACCCGTAGAGCATGTGACTCTTGATCTCAGAGTGGAGAATTCGAGCCACATGTTGGGTGTGGAGATTACTTAAAAACAAAAATCTTCTTTTTTTTCAAAAAATTTTTTAAAAGATTTTATTTATTTATTTATTTGACAGAGAGAGAGAGATCACAAGTAGGCAGAAAGGCAGGCAGAGAAAGAGGGGGAAGCAGGCTACCCACTGAGTAGAGAGTCCGATACCAGGCTGGACCCCAGGACTCTGAGATCAGGACCTGAGCCAAAGGCAGAGGCTTTAACCCACTGAGCCACCCAGGAACCCCTCATATTCTTAATTTAAATTGTAGTTACTTAACATAAAAATAAAATCTTTTAAAAAATAGAAAAGATTGGTCTTTAAGTAGATCTACCATCATTTATCATCTATTTGGTATCAAATGAATGATAATTCATGAATTACCACTCAATGAAACAGATAATTTCCTACCCTCATGGAACTTATATTCTATTTCTTTTAAAGGAATCTTTTTTTTAAGATTTTATTTATTTATTTGACAGAGAGACAGAGAAAGAGTTCACAAGCAAGGGGAGCAACAGAGGGAGAGGGAGAAGCAGGCTCCCTACTGAGCAGGGAGCCTGATACTGGGCTCTATCCCAGGACCCTGGGATCATGACCTGAGCCAAAGGCAAATGCTTAACTGACTTAACCACCCAGGCGCCCCCACATTCTATTTTTTAAAAAAATATTTTATTTATTTATTTATTTATTTATTTATTTAAGAGAGAGGGAGAGAAAGAAAGAGAGCACAAGCGGGGGAGCAGCTGAGGGAGAGGAAGAAGCAGGCTCCACGTTGAGCAGGGATTCTCACTCGGGGCTTGATCACTAGAATCATGACCCGAGCTGAAGGCATAAACGACTGAGCTACCCAGGCATTCCAGAATTTATATTCTGGGAATGTAAAACTGATTATAGGAAAACTGATGAGGAAAACTGATGGTAGGAACATTTTATATATAAATATAAATCTTATATATATTTATGTAAAGGCAACAAGTCCTGTGGAAAGTATTTAAATTATTTATTTTTTTTAAAGATTTTATTTATTTATTTGACAGAGAGAGATCACAAGTAGGCAAAGAGGCAGGCAGAGAGAGAGGAAGGGAAGCAGGCTCCCTGCTGAGCAGATAGCCGGATTCGGGGCTCGATCCCAGGACCCTGGAATCATGACTTGAGCTGAAGGCAGAGGCTTTAACCCACTGAGCCACCCAGTGCCTGGAAAGTATTTAAATTAAAGCAGAGAAAAGAGTTTTGGTAGAGTTGGTAGAGTAAGTGGTAATCTTATTTATTTAACATGGGGTTCTAACTCATAGCCCCGTGATCAAGAGTTGCATGCTCTTCTGACTGAGCCAGCCCAGGTGCCCCTATAATTTTATTTATTATTATTATTTTAAAATTTATTATGGGGGGCACCTGGGTGGCTCAGTTGGTTAAGCGACTGCCTTCGACTCAGGTCAGGATCCCAGGGTCCTGGGATCGAGTTCTGCGTGGGCTCCCTGCTCAGCGGAAGTCTGCTTCTGCTTCTCCCTCTCACTCTCCCCCACCCCCTGCTTGTGCTCTCTCTCTCTCTCTCAAACACAAAAACTATTTTTAAAAAATAATAAATAAGAAGAAAGAGAGGAAGAAAGAAAAGAAAGAAAGAAAGAAAATACATCCCTCCTCTTACCTGCCATGGATCCAGCCATTAATCTGTGCACATGACTGGAAACTCCCAGCTTTGTAGTAATTAACTAGAAATCAAAAACATCAAATTAAATGGAATATTTTTAAGTACTTCTCATTTCACTGTTTCATTATGAAATCCGCTAAGAAGAAAATTAGTGTTACACATAAATGAAACAAGCACAGAGTTACAGCACCTGGTGAGCAGGTTAGGTATTTCCTCTGTAGCCTTCTGCTCTAGTTCTGCACATTTACAATCTTAACTCAGAATTGCCAAATACGGGGTGTCTGGGTGGCTCAGTGCGTTAAAGCCTCTGCCTTCGGCTCAGGTCATGATCCCAGAGTCCTGGGATCAAGCCCTGATTCTGCGTCCGGGTCTCTGCTTGGCGGGGAGCCTGTTTCCTCCTCTCTCTCTCTGCATGCCTCTCTGCCTACTTGTGATCTCTGTCTGTCAAATAAATAAATAAAATCTCAAAAAAAAAAAAAAAGAATTGCCAAATACACTATGTTGCACACTGATGACCACATATACTTAAAGAGTGAGTGGCAGTAGTACAAATAAAATACTAGTACAGGCAATGAAGTCTTGATATACTGATGACATCAGTTCTGACTGATGAGCTTATCTCGAATGTTGTTCCCATTCTATTGCTTACATTTCTTTTGAAGATACTCTATGAAATTTCACATACTCCACCATTTTCTGTGTTAAGATGTTTGAGAAGATAAACTTTCAGTCCAACAGAGAAGAGAAAGTCAATGAGTAGGATGGGAAATGCTAACTGATAAGCATTACTCAAAAACAGATTTTCACCATAGGATTTCACTATTTTATTTGGTAAGAAAATCCAAAGCCACAATGTTCCTTTCCTACAACCGAGAAACAAAAGGCCCACTAAAAATCTATTAATATTTAATGGATTTATTATTATCAACTTAGAGTATATTCTGGCTCTTCTTCATAAGTGTGTACATAAACAGTTTGCTCAAAAATGACTAACAATTCCCACTTCGGGTTCCTTGCTTGGCAGGGAGTCTGCTTCTCCCTCTGACTGTCTTCCCTCTCATGTTCTCTCTCTCACTCTCTCTCTTACAAGTATATAAATAAAATCTTTTTAAAAAATCTAAAATTGAGTATGGAAGTATAACTGACATGCAATGTTGTATTAGTTTAAGGTGTACAACATAGGGATTCAAAAATTCTAATCATTTTTCAATGCTCACCATAAGTGTAGTCACCAAACAATATTATTATATTATTGTTGACCATTTTCTCTATATTGTGCTTTTTATCTCTATGACTTATCTATTTTATAACTGGAAGTTTGTACCTCTTAATCCCCTTCATCTATTTTGACCATCACCCCTAACCTACCTCCTCTCTGACAACCACCAGTTTCTTCACTGTCTATAAGAGTCTGTTGAGTTTGTTTGTTCACTCATTGTGTTTTTTAGATTCCACATATAAGTGAAATCAGGTGGTATTCGTCTTTCTTTGACTTATTTCACTTAGCATAAAACCCTCTAGGTTCATCCCTGTGCTGGTAATTTGAAATACTATAGCCAGGAATGTCTTCTCTGAAGGTAACATTTCTGTAAAGATATGAAAGAGAGGTGAAAAGGAGGAAATTGCATGGAATATTTAGAGGGAAAGCAGCACAGGTAGAAAGAACAGCATGTGCAAAGGTTCTGAGGGGAGCATTCTTGTTTTTGAGGAAGAAGCAGTCAGTGTGACTAAAGGGAATCCTAGGATTTGAGGTCAGAGATATAATAAGAATTTCTAAATGATAATGGGAAGCAACTGAGGGGTTTGGGATAAGGAGTGGCAAAATTTGTTTTAGGGTTTTTGATTTTATTTGTTTAGGGTTTAAGATTTTATTTATTTATTTGATAAAGAGAGACATAGTAAGAGAGGGAACACAAGCAGGGGGAGTAGAAGAGGGAGACGCAGGCATCCGGCTCAGTAGGGAGCCCCATGTGGGGCTTGATCCCAATACCCTGGGATCGTGACCCAAGCTGAAGGCAGACGCTTAAGGACTGAGCCACTTAGGCGCTCCTGTTTTAGGTTTTAGAGGATTGCTTTGGCTCCCATATTGAGGATAGACAGTAGGAGACAAAGGAAAGCAGGGAAACTAATTAGGAAATTTCTCAAAGTTTACGGATTGAGGATGGAATGTTGTTTAATGAAATGAAATAGGATGGGAAAAATGCGTGTTAGTACTAGGAATTAGGGCAGTTTTGCTAGTTAAGTAATATGAAAATACAGAAATTTGTGGTTTTTAAATTTTATTTAAACTCAATTAATTAACATATACTGTGTTATTAGTTTCAGAGGTAGTGATTCATCGGTTGCATATAACACCCAGTGCTCTTTCAATCAAGTGCCCTCCTTAAAGCCCAACACCCAGTTAACCCATTTCCCCATGCACCTCCCTTTTAGCACCCCTCAGTATGTTTCCTATAGGAAAGAGTCTTTGGGGTGCCTGGTTGGCTAAGTCAGTTAAGCCTCTGCCTTCTGCTCAGGTCATGAACTGAGTATCCTAGGATAGAGGCCCACACTGAGACCCAGATGACGCCCCTCATTGGGCTCCCTGCTTGGCAGGGAGTCTGCTTCTCCCTCTGCCCCTCACCCCAGTACGCGCACTCTCTCTCTCAAATAAATAAATAAATTAAATGTTCGGGGCACCTGGGTGGTTCAGTGGGTTAAAGCCTCTGCCTTCAGCTCAGGTCATGATCGCAGGGTTCTGGGATCGAGTACTGCATCGGGCTCTCTGCTCTGCGGGGAGCTTGCTTCCCCCTCTCTCTCCCTGCCTGCCTCTCTGCCTACTTGTGATCTCTGTCTGTCAGATAAATAAATAAATAAATAAAATCTTAAAAAAAAAAAAAGAATTCTTAAAAAAGAAAAAGAAGACTTCTGGTTTGTCTCCCTTTCTGATTTCGTCTTTATTTTCCCCTCCTTTTCCTTATGATCCTCTGTTTTTCTTAAGATTTGTTATTATTTCCTTTTTTATTTGACAGAGAGAGAGACTCAGCGAGAGAGGGAATGCAGGCTTCCCACTCTGCCCAATGTGGGTCTAGATCCCAGGACCCTGGGACCATGACCTGAGCCAAAGGCAAATGTTTACTGACTGGGCCACTCAGGCACCTCCTCTGTTTCATTTGTTAAATTCCACATATGAGTGAAATCATATAATTGTTCTATTTTTTAAAAAGATTTTATTTTTAAGTAATCTCTACACCCAGTGTGGGGTTCTAATTCACAACCCTGAGATCAAGAGTTGCACTGTCTACTGTCTGAGCCAGTTAGGCACCTCCAAAATACAGAAACTTCTTCTTTGTTGTTGTAATAAAAAAAATGAGTTTTTTCTTTGTATTTTTTAATTGTGTTAGATGTACTTCATTTAAAATTTACAATTTTAGGGGCGCTCAGGTAGCTCAGTCATTAAGTGTCTGCCTTCGACTTAGGTCATGATCCTTGGGTCCTGCAATCGAGTCCTGCATGAAGTTTCCTGCTCAACAGGGAGCCTGCTTCCCCCTCTCCCACTCCCCCTGCTTGTGTTCCCTCTCTCTCTATCAAATAAATAAATAAAATCTTTAAATAAAATAAAATTTACAATTTTAACCGTTTTTAATTGTACAATTTAGAAGCATTAGTTACATTTACAATGTTGTGCAGTCATTCCACTTTGGGAAGCTTTTGGTTCTTGACATTGGACATGTAAAATTTAAATAATGATACTATTATACAGGTCTGTATTTTCCCGCAGATATTGGAAATTGGGAACATTGGGAAAAATAAAAAAAAAATTTTTAAAGATTTGATTTATTTATTTGACAGAGAAATAGAGAGCACAAGTAGGTAGAATAGCTGACAGAGAGAGGGAGAGAGAGAAGCAGGCTTTCCTCTGAGCAGAGAGGCAGATGCTGGGCTCAGTCCCAGGACCCAGGGATCATGACCTGAGCCAAGGGCAGCCACTCCACTGATTGAACTACCTACAGGCCATGAAAAATAAAATTTAAATCTGGACTCATCATTAGTGACTACATGTGGCTAGAAACACCTTGCAGAAGCATATCCACAGAAAGAGAAAGAGACCAGTGCCAGTGATAAGAGGGGTTGGAGTAAGTATGGAGGAAAATCATAAAAGATAGCTTCTGAAAGAGAGGATGTAAGTTCAGAACATCTTTGGTCATAAAGAATCGGGATGATTTTGCCCAGCCTGGAAGTGATGAGGGGCTCCCAGTAAGAGAATACTGCTCCTAAGGAGTAGTTAAGTAGTAGAGTCTTGGAATACAGCGGAGAAGGGAGAAGGAACCGGGGAGATTCTAAGAGTTTAGGGCTGAAACGGGTGGGGAGTAGAGCTCAGTGGAATCTGAGCCAAGCACACAGCACAGATTCAGGAAGGGCCGACAAGCATCTGTGTAATTTGTAGGGCCCCAAAGAAAGAACAATCTGCTTTAGCAATATTTCTTTGACAGAGGCGATGGGGTGGAGTGGAAACGTAATAGGTAGTTAGGAAGGGCTGAAACTGAGGTTCAGCGAGCAGCTCTGTGAAGGCAGAACTGATTTGGTGGGAGATGGTGCAATCTCAGAGATTCCTGGAAAGAGCAGAAGGGAACCCAAGATTGGTTCTGGAAAGGATTCATCTGAGGTAGTTCAGAACGTAGCCCGATGGGCTGTTGGTTACAAGTCAGTGGATCGGAGAGAGCTTTCTGAGGTGGTGGGGTTTTGGTGGGTCCTTCCGCGGGGCCACGCTACTCCTCCGTTAGAACAGAAGAGGCCTGAAAAGCGAGGCGGGGAGTAGGGTCGTGGGGTGACGCCGGCTGAGGGAGGAGGCGAGCGCAGGCGACTCCCACTTGGGACCCGGGCCCAGGCCCCGCCCCTGGCGTACGCCATCAGCCCGCGCCGCGCTGCGGGTGTTATTCCGTCCCGCCCGCGCGGCGGTCGGTGCTCTGTCACCGCCCGCTGTGGCCATGGCCCCAGCCCGTGGCTTATAAATTGGCGACCGGAGTCCCCGACGCGGCCCTGGTCCTGATGGCGGCGGCGGCGGCGGCGGCGGCCCTGGCAGCGGCCGACCCCCCTCCCGCGATGCCGCAGGCGGCAGGAGCCGGAGGGCCCGCCGCCCGTCGGGACTTCTACTGGCTGCGCTCCTTTCTGGCCGGAGGTGGGTGTCTAGCCGGGAGGACCCGGTGGTAGTGGGGTGGCAGGGCAGGATCCGGGGCAGATACGGTGCTTGCCGCCGCGGTGACATTCTTGGACTCTGGCTGCTGCAATGCTCGGCTGGATATTTGCCCTGACCTGTGTGCTCTTTCTAATAATCACTTGACTACTGACAGCAGGATCCTGGGGAGGAAGGGCCTCGAGCTGTCAGGGAGCGGCTGGGGAAGTGGACGGGCCAAACAAGGACCCATTCTTCAGGGTTGGGTAGAAGGGAAAAGAGCCGGATCCTTTACAAAGACTCCAGGGTTTCAGTGAAACATTTCTGGGTACCTCTTTCTTTTATAAAGACCATAAATGACCCAGTATAGAATTGGATTTTGCCGTTTGCTTTAAAGAAAACAAATATTGGAGGACAGCTTTTTAAAGTTGACTAGGAAATTGTGCAAAATTGCCTACAACCAAAACTGGTTCCAGTTATTCTGGTAAACTGGTCTGTGGCTACATGACAGGTAGCTGGTGCAGCCCTTCTATCCGTGTCACTGTGAGGCCAGAAAGTTCATAATTGTCTCTTAAAAACTTCCTCTGCCTTTCCATAAAGAAGTGTTTTAGGTCTCTACCCTCTCTTAATTGATTGGTTGTCAATACTTAATTACTTGTTAAGACTGGGAATTTTTAAAATTCTACATTATACGAGCTTTTAGGAGGAGTATCTGTAGGGTGCAGTATTATTAAGAATTTATTTTGTTCTAGGGGCGCCTGGGTGGCTCAGTGGGTTAAAGCCTCTGCCTTCAATTCAGGTCGTGATCCCAGGGATCAGATTTTGAGATCGAGGTCCTCAGATGGAGGCCCGCATCCGGCTTTCTGCTCAGCGGGGAGCCTGCTTCCTCCTCTCTCTCTCTTTGCCTGCCTCTCTGCCTACTTGTGACTTCTGTCTGTCAAATAAATAAATAAAATCTTTTTTTAAAAAGAATTTATTTTGTTCTGATAAAAACAGCATTCATGCATTTATACAAGGAATATGATGAGTGCCCACTATGTGCCTGCTACATGTTCAGTGTGTATCAGGGAACAAAACAAAGATCCTGCAGTTTACATTGATTGGAGAGTTGAGAGGAGAAAGAGAATGAATAAAATGAGAAAGTAAGTTATATGGTATGTTAGAAGGTGATGATTGCAATGGGAAGAAGTAAAAAGAATGGGGCAAGGAAATGCGGAGGCTGCATGGGTGCAGTGTAAATAGGACAGTCATGGTAAGTCTCTTGGAGAGAATGACACTTGAGCAGACTTGAAGTAGTGAAGGAGTTGAGCAAGTTGATATCTCAAGAGGAGCATTTCAGGCCTTAAGAAAAGCTGTGTAGCTATAACCAAGTGGTTTGATGGCGAAAGGAGGTTAGAGGCCATGGGAGGCTGAATGAAGGGCTTTCCAAACAATTGTAAATATTCCAGCTTTTATTTGGAGTGAAGTAGGAACTGTCCAACTCTTTTCTAAAGTGTCTGTTCTATTTTGTATCCCCACTATCTTGTCAACATTTGCTGTTATCAGAGTTTTTGTCCTCTGTGTTTGTGTAGTTTTGTGTGTTTTTCCCTTTAAACAGGGGTTTAGAGATATATAATTGTGTTTTTTAAAAGAGATTTTATTTATTTATTTGACACAGAGAGAGGCAGGCAGAGAGAGAGAGGTGGAAGCAGGCTCCCTGCTGAGCAGAGAGCCGGATTCAGGACTCAATCCCAGGACCCTGAGATCATGACCTGGGCTGAAGGCAGAGGCTTAATCCAATGAACCACGCAGGTGCCCCTATAATTGTGGTTTTTAACTTGCATTTCCCTGATGACTCTTGGTGAATATCTTTTCATTTTCTTTTTGGCCATTTGTGTCTCTTGGTAAAGTGTTGCTTCAGATTTTTAGAAAGTGTGAATACTTTTGAAGAAGTTTGCCGTCCAAGAGATATGAAAAAATACCCTTGCGGGGGCGCCTGGGTGACTCAGTGGGTTAAAGCCTCTGCCTTTGGCTCAGGTCATGTTTCCAGGGTCCTGGGATAGAGCCCCGCCCGAATCGGGCTCTCTGCTCAGCAGGGAGCCTGCTTCCTCTTTCTCTCTGCCTACTTGTGATCTCTGTCTGTCAAATAAATAAAATCTTAAAAAAAAAAAAGAAAGAAAGAAAAAGAAAAAATACCATTGGGCAAGTTACCTTAGCCTCCTTCTGCCTCAGTTTTCATATCCTTTATTTATTTATTTATTTATTTATTAAGATTTTATTTATTTGACACAGAGAGAGATCACAAGTAGGCAGAGAGGCAGGCAGAGAGAGAGGGGAGGAAGCAGGCTCCGTGCTGAGCAGAGAGCCCAATTCGGGGCTCAATCCCAGGACCCTGGGATCATGACCTGAGCCGAAGGCAGAGGCTTTAACCCACTGAGCCACCCAGGCACCCCAGTTTTCATATCCATTAAATGGGAAAAGATTTCCTACTTTAGAAGGTTGTAATGATTAAATGAGACAGTAGCTGGAAAAGCCTTAGCATAGTGTCCTGAGTTAAATCTCTTAGTCTAGGGGCTCCTGGGTGGCTCAGTCAGTTGGGTGTCTGCCTTCAGCTTGGGTCATGATCCCAGGGTCCTGGGATCGAGTCCCACATGGGGCTCCCTGCTTCTTCTCTTCCTCTGCCTGAGAGTCCCTCTGCTTTTGCATGCGCTCTCCCTCACTGTGTCAAATAAATAAATAAAATCTTAAAAAAAACCCTCCTAGCCTGGTATATTGTACATGGTAAACACTCATAACTTGTTAATTATTATTGTTGATTAGCCTTGGCCACTATCTTAATCTCATTTGCTCAAAAGGAAGATAAAAGCTGAATGACCTAACTCAATGGATTGTTGTAATGATCAATTGAGTTATGAAGTAATGTGACTAAGTGAGTTAAGGTACTGTCAGAGGAAACTACTTATTGAACACATTCTAAATAATTTCATATATGGTTAGTTCATAATGACTGGGAAGATAAAGGACATAATATTGTGAAACCAAATATATCCGAATGCATATTATTTTAAGTTTATCCTCAATTTTGGGTAGCCATGACTATGATTTGCTTTAGTTCAGATAAAGGAAGCTTGATTTAAAACTTACATGTGGATTTAATATTTGAATACGAATAGGCATTTTATTTTTGGATATCTCAGAATATGGATTTTAATTAACATGAGTTACATGGTAGGCTATTAAATAAATGTGTGTGGACTTTGAGTGATTTTGTCCTACATTTTAAAAAGTTTATAGGGAGGGGCGCCTGGGTGGCTCAGTGGGTTAAGGCCTCTGCCTTCGGCTCAGGTCATGGTCCCAGGGTCCCCGGATCGAGCCCCGCATCACGCTCTCTGCTCAGCAGGGAGCCTGCTTCTGCCTCTCTCTCTCTCTGCCTGCCTCTCTGCCTACTTGTGATCTCTGTCAAATAAATAAATAAAATCTTAAAAAAAAAAGTTTGTAGGGGCTCCTAGGTCGGTCAATCGGTCAAGGTCTGAGGATTGAGCCCCACTTCAGGCTCCCTGCTCAGCAGGGGAGTCTACTTATCCCTCTTCCTCTGCCCCCTGCTCGTGTGCTCTTTCTTTATTTTGCTCACTCTCTCCCAAATAAATAAAATATTTTAAAAAATAAAAAGTTTGTAAAGTAGGGGCACCTGGGTGGCTCAGTGGGTTAAGCCTCTGCCTTCGGCTCAGGTCGTGATCTCAGGGTCCTGGGATCGAGTCCCGCATCGGGCTCTCTGCTCAGCAGGGAGCCTGCTTCCCTTTCTCTCTCTCTCTCTCTGCCTGCCTCTCTGCCTACTTGTGATCTCTGTCAAATAAATAAATAAAATTAAAAAAAAAAGTTTGTAAAGTAAAACTCTACATTCTTTTTTTTTTGTTATTGTACATTCATTTATTTTTTTAAAGATCTTATTTATTTATTTGACAGAGAGAGAGAGATCACAAGTAGGCAGATAGGTAGGCAGAGAGAGAGGGGGAAGCAGGCTCCCTGCTGAGCAGACAGCCCGATGTGGGGCTCGATCCCAGGACCCTGAGATCATGACCTGAGCCGATGGCAACGGCTTAACCCACTGAGCCAGCCAGGTGCCCCGATTTTATTTATTTTAGAAGGAGAAAGAGATCAAGCTGGGGGAGAGGGAGAGGGAGGAGCAGACTCCCAGCAGAGCAGGGAGCCAGATGTGGGGCTTTATCCTAGGACCACAGGATCATGATCTGAGCCAAAGGCAGATGTTTAACTGATTGAGCCACCCAGGTGCCCCCACATTTATTTATTTAATTGACATTTATTGAGTGTGTGTTATGTGCCGACCCTGTACTGAGTCTCTGGCAATATAGTAATAAAGGCGACCCACAAAATCCCAGTTTTTTTTTTTTTTTAATGATTTTATTTATTTATTTGACAGATGAGATCAGAAGTAGGCAGAGAGGCCGGCAGAGAGAGAGGAGGAAGCAGGCTCCCTGCTGAGCAGAGAACCCAATGTGGGGCTCTATCCCAGGACCCTGGGATCATGACCTGAGCTGAAGGCAGAGGCTTTAACCCACTGAGCCACCCTGGCACCCCAAAATCCCATTTCTTTTGTACTTCTGGATCAAATATGCAATAGTGAAGAGCTTAGTGTAATCATAAAAAGACACCAGAGACTTTTTACCTACCTTTTTATAGGGTAACAGCCTATTTTTTTTTAAAGATTTTATTTATTTATTTGACAGAGAGAGAGAGAGATCATAAGTAGGCAGAAAGGCAGACAGAGAGAGAGGGGGAAGCAAGCTCCCTGCCAAGCAGGGAGCCCGATGTAGAACTCTATCCCAGGACCCTGAGATCATGACCTGAGCCGAAGGCAGAGGCTTAACCCACCCAGGCTATAACAGCCTATTTTATCAAAGGCTTATAACATGTAAGGTAATTGACAAAATTATCTTGGTCATTTTGGGCTACTATAACAAAAATATCATGATCTGGGTATTTTAGAAGCAACTTCTTTCCTTCCTTCTTTCTTTTCTTACTTCCTTTTTATCAACCTGGAAGCTCCAGACACTTATTTCTTTCTTTCTTTTTTTTTTTTTTAAAGATTTTATTTATTTACTTGACAGAGAGAGATCACAAGTAGACAGAGAGGCAGGCAGAGAGAGAGAGGGAAGCAGGCTCCCTGCTGAGCAGAGAGCCCGATGCGGGACTCGATCCCAGGACCCTGAGATCATGACCTGAGCCGAAGGCAGCGGCTTAACACACTGAGCCACGCAGGCGCCCCAGACACTTATTTCTTATAGTTCTGGAAGCTGGAAAAGCCAGATCATGGTGTCAGCAGATTTGGTGTCTGGTGAGGACCTGCTTCCTCACAGACAGCATCTTCTCTCAGTGTTTTCACATGGTGGGAGGAGCCAAGGATTTCTCTGGGCTTTTATATAGGGCATTAACCTTGTTCGTGAGGGCTCCACCCTGCTGACCTCATCAATTCCTAAAAGCCTCACCTTTAATTGCCATCACTTTGGGAATTAGTTTTCAACATATCAATTTGGGAGGACACAGTTTATAGGAAAGAGTCTTCATATATTATTGTCTTAGAAGCATGCCAAGCTAGTAGGGTTGCCTTGGATTCTGACTTGCACTAAAGCTCATGTACACACATTACTGTCATCCATATATCTGTACAGTGGCATGTGGTAGGGACCAAATATGTAATTGCTGAATAAAAATGGGTATGCTGAATTTTATGGGTAAAAGTTGGTTGTTGTGGTTTTTTTGTTTTTTTGTTTTAAGATTTTATTTATTTGACAGACAGAGATCACAAGTAGGCAGAGAGGCGGGGTGGGGGGGATCAGGCTCCCTGCTGAGCAGACAGGCCGATGTGGGACTCAATCCCAGGACCCTGAGATCATGACCTGAGCCGAAGGCAGAGGCTTTAACCCACTGAGCCACCCAGGCGCCCCAAAAGTTGGTTGTTTCAATGAGAGAGTCATCCAGAAGAGGAGGTTATTTGAAACAGAGCCTCATGGTTGGGTAAATACCTTCAAGTGTCTGTCTCCATAACTACATTTAGCAAGATTCCCAGTGGTCATCAGGTATTAGGGGGAAGATTTACACTCTTCACATTTATTTTTAAGTCTGACATACTCAGTTATTAAGTTACAGGGAATGGGGGCCAATCATCTACATATCCCTGCAACTGGGAAGTTCTACCCATGGAGACCAAATTAGAAATCAGAAGGTATGCTGGCTGAATAAATAACAATTTCCACCTGGAAAGAAATGGTATGCAATTTCATGCTGACTGTTTAAAAATTTTGTAGGTATTGCTGGATGCTGTGCCAAAACAACGGTTGCTCCTTTGGATCGAGTAAAGGTTTTATTACAAGCTCACAATCACCATTATAAACATTTAGGTGAGTTAATGGATGTTAAAGATAAAAGTGAATGAAAACATTATCCATCTGCTGGCTTTGTTTCCCGGTGTGTATTAGAGTATAGAAAGAGTATGCAAAAGAGAGTTTAAGTTTGTGAGCAAATTTTGTAAGAGATTTATCTGTTATCTACTTTAACCTTTTCATTTGCAATAGTGATTGAATATATTATCATTTTAGGGTACTGATATTCTCTAAACCAAAATCTTATAATCATTGAAGTAAGTACTCTTTGTTTATTGGAATTAGAGTCATGTGCTTTCCAGACACATAACAGCTCAGCCTGATATCTTTTTTTTTTAAAGATTTTATTTATTTATTTGACAGAGAGAGAGAGATCACAAGGAGGCAGAGAGGCAGGCAGAGAGAGGGGGAAGCAGGCTCCCTGCTAAGCAGAAAGCCTGATGTGGGACTCGATCCCAGAACCCTGAGATAATGACCTGAGCCGAAGGCAGAGGCTTAACCCACTGAGCCACCCAGGTGCCCCTGATTTTTTTTTTTAAAGATTATATTTATTTATTTGTAAGAGAGAAAGAGGGAACACAAACAGGGGAAGCGGCAGGAAGAGTAGGCAGGCGGAGAAGCAAGCTCCCAGCTAAGCAGGGAGCTGGATGTGGGACTTCATTCCAGGACCCTGGGATCATTACCTGAGCCGAAGGCAGATGCTTAACTGACTGAGCTACCCAGGTGGCCCAGCTCAGGCTGATTTTTTAAAAAATTTTCTTTCTTTTTTTTTTTTTTTAAAGATTTTATTTATTTATTTGACAGATAGAGATCACAAGTAGGCAGAGAGGCAGGCAGAGAGGGGGGGGGGGGGAAGCAGGCTCCCCACTTGAGCAGAGAGCCCGATGTGGGGCTCCATCCCAGGACCCTGGGATCATGACCTGAGCCGAAGGCAGAGGCTTTAACCTACTGAGCCACCCAGGTGCCCCTCTGAGGCTGATTTTTAAAAAATAGCTAACAAGTGATGGAGATCAGATTTCTTTCTTTCTTTATTTAAAGACTTATTTAGATTTCTCTATTTATTTGAGAGAGAGAGCACACCTGTGAGTTGGCAGGGAGAGACAGAGGGAGAGAGAATCCTCTCCACTGAGCATGGAGCCTGACACAGAGCTTGATCCCATGACCCTGAGATCATGACCTGAGCTGAAATGAGAAACAGGCTGCTTAACTGACTCAGCCACCCAGGTGCCCCTATTTTTTATTTTTAATGTAATCTTTATACCTTTACACCCAACGTGGGGCTCTTATTGACCCTGAGATCAAAAGTTGCAAGCACTACTGACTGAGCCAGCCAAGCACCCTATTCCTTTAAACACCTAGTTGAACAAGCCTTCTAGAAATCTTAGTGTAAGCAGAATTCTGTGCAATTTTTATATATATGGATGAACTTACATTGTTAAAGAATATCAAGCCCTTGTTTGTTCCTTGCAAACATAAATGTCAGCCACTTAATTAACATGGATACTCTAATAATATGTCATTTGTAGGAGTAAGAAATTTTTATAACCTTTTTGGAGGGGATTTTGGTAATATGCATAAAAGATGTTAAAAAGAGGGGCACCTGGGTGGTTCAGTCATGAAGTGTCTGCTTTTACCTCAGGTAATGATCCCAGGGTCTTGGGATCAAGCCCGCCTCACCGGGCTTCCTGCTCAGCTGGAGGGCTGCTTCTTTTCCCACTCCCCCTGCTTGTGTTCCCTCTCTTGCTGTCTCTCTCTCTGCCAAATAAATAAAATCTTTTTAAAAAAAATCCTAAAAAGGTACATATTCTTTGAGTGTGCAGTTCTAGTTCTAGGAGGTTATTGTAAGAAGCTAATCAGAAGTGTGCTCAAAGATGTATATACAAGGATCAAATCATTATTTGTATTAGTCAAAAAACCAAAAAAACAACCAAAAATGTTCAATAGTAGGGAATTGGCTATGTTAAATAATAAGTATAATTGAAATGAATAAATATATCCATATATATCCATATATCCTATTTTCCAATCACACAGAAACTGAAAATAATACCAACTGGGGTGCCTGGCTGGCTTAGTCAGTAGAGAAGGCAACTCTCTCAAAAAAAAAAATTTTTTTTTTAAGGTAATCCCTATGCCCAACGTGGGGTAGAACTCACAACCCCAAAATTAAGAGTGGCATGCTGTACAGGCTGAGCCAGCCAGGTGCCATGAGCATGTGACTCCTGATTTTGGGTTAGCGAGTTCAATCTTCTCATTGGGCATCGAGCTTACTTAAAAAAAAAAAGTATTAGTTGACTAGGAAAAATGTTCATGATGTATTAGATAACTGAAAATGTATACAATGGTTTAATTATACTGCGTTTTATGTAAATAGCTGTTCTTAGACAACAGGTTGGAAAGACAGATGTTAAGTGGTTAATTTTCAATGGCGAAATTCAAGATAATTTTTCCCCCTCAGATAATATTAATACATGTTGAACATATATTACTTTTTCAATTAGAGGGGAAAAGATTTTTTTTAAGATTTTATTTATTTATTTGACAGACAGAGATCACAAGTAGGCAGAGAAGCAGGCAGAGAGTGAGAGGGAAGCAGGCTCCCCGCTGAGCAGAGAGCCCGATGTGGGGCTTGATCCCAGGACCCTGAGATCATGACCTGAGCCCAAGGCAGAGGCTTAACCCACTGAGCCACACAGGCGCCCCGCGGGGAAAAGATTTAAAAGAAAAAAAAATTAAAGGGGACAGAGGCCAAGAAAGAAATTATGTCAAAGCAGCTAACTCATAGCATTCCATTGCTTTATTAGGTTTATGCTTCAAATGATGTGTGCTCTGCATGACCTATGCAACATCACTGTGTAAGGAAGATGTTCTACAGAGTGAATAAGAGTCAGCTATTTTTTCTATAATGTATAGAGTTGTCAAGTCACTATGTTGTACACTTAAACTAATGTAACATTGTGTCAGCTATCTTCAATTTTAAAAAATTCAATTATTTTTCCAATGGTGTTTTTAAAATGTAACTTTTCTCAAAAAATGTAATGAATTTTTGTTATATATTAACCTTAACTCATTTTCTTGTCTATATTTTTAATACTAAGTAAGTATACTTAAACTGGAAAGGAAAAAAATTGCTGCCTTTTCTGTGTCCTGCAGTGAGCTCAGTGTGCTGCTCAGACATAGAATCAGACCTTTGAACTGATTGAGACAGTGTAAAAAAGTGGAAAGGAAGGAAATTGTTTTCTTACATTGTCCAAATTAAGGATAAAAAGGAGATGAATTATATTACTCTGTGTCTCAGGGTGTTTACCATAACCCAGCATATGAATATCTGAGCAGAATTGTTTTATTCCTTTAACCTCCTCCCCATGCTGGTTTATGTTGTTTTGTTTCCTGATTTGTAGTCATTAGATTACATATTCACATTAGATTTCACGCTCTACAGGGCTACATGCCATGGGTTACAGTGTTGCCCTACAAGGCATGCAGAATTTGAAATGGAATTCCTGGGGTGAAACGATGAACTGTTGGTATAGTATAATATGGAGTTTCATGTATCTTTAAAATACATAAGCCAAAAAAAATTATATATAGGTGTTTTAATTTTTTCTTTTTAAATGTTTTTGGCATTTTATTCTAGATGCCTCTTTTTATATGCATGCATAATTTGTAAAATTTTGCTTTTTTATTTTTATTTTATTTTATTTTTTAAGATTTTATTTATTTGTTAGATATTACAAGCAGGGGGAGCAGAAGGGGAGGAGCAGACTCCCCACTGAGCAAGGAGCCCAATGTAGGACTTGATCCCAGGACCGTGAGATCATGACCTTAGCCAAAGGCAGATGCTTAACCAACTGAGCCACCCAGGCATCCCAAGTTTTGCTTTTTTATTTATTTATTTTTTTTAAAAGATTTTATTTATTTATTTGACAGACAGATCACAAGTAGGCAGAGAGGCAGGCAGAGAGAGAGAGAGGAGGAAGCAGGCTCCCTGCTGAGCAGAAAGCCCGATGCGGGGCTCGATCCCAGGACCCTGAGACCATGACCTGAGCCGAAAGCAGAGGCTTTAACCCACTGAGCCACCCAGGCGCCCCAAGTTTTGCTTTTTTAAACATGAATTTTCACAAAGATGATGAAAATGTGCTATTGAATAAAACTTCTACTTTAGCTTCTTTTTAAAAATGTGTAACTTTACTTCTAAAGCATCAAAACTTTTTTTTTTAAGGTTTTATTTATTTATTTGACAGAGAGATATCACAAGTAGGCGGAGAGGCAGGCAGAGAGAGAGGAGGAAGCAGGCTCCCTGCCGAGCAGAGAGCCGGTTGCGGGGCTTGATCCCAGAACACTGGGATCATGACCTGAGCCAAAGGCAGAGGCTTTAACCACCCAGGCGCCCCTGTTGTTTTTTTTTTTTTTTTAATATTTATTTTATATATTTGATAGATAGAGATCACAAGTAGGCAGAGAGGCAGGCAGAGAGAGAGGGAGAAGCAGGCTCCCTACTGAGCAGAGAGCCTGATGTGGGGCTTGATCCCAGGACCCTGAAATCATGACCTGAGCCAAGGCAGAGGCTTAACCCATTGAGCCACTCAGGTGCCCTGTGATTTGTTTATGAGAAGTCTATGCTGCAAATAAGAGTAGTGACTGACATTAGTAGAATAAATAATATATTAATATGTAAGATTAGAACTCAGGCCTTTATCATCTTCCTTATTAAAGTGTTCTAATGGAAAGTTTCCCCCAAATTTAAATAGTTTTAATAATTTTTAAAATTTGTTTCTTTGGGGCACCTGGGTGGCTCAGTTAGTTGGGCATCTACCTTCAGCTCAGGTCATGATCCCAGGGTCTTGGGATCGAGCCCTGTGTCATGCTCCCTGCTCAGTGGGGAGACTGCTTCTCCCACTCTCTCTGACCCCCACTCATGCTTACTCTGTCTCTAGTGTGTTTTCTCTCTCAAATAAATAAATACAATCTTTTTAAAAAATAAAAATTGTTTCTTTTATTTAGCAATTCCCTTATGTAAACAAACCACACATGTATCTAGGTCAGTCTGGGAAATCTTCCTTTATCCTTTCAGAGTTAATCACCTGCAATGCAGTTATCTGGTCCTTGAATATATTTCTGTTAATATTTTTTAGATTGCTGTAAGTTAACATAATTTGTGATAATTGTAATATAATTTACTATAATGTATGGCTGGGGGTTTTTATGTTTTTGCTAAAATATGTTTTGTATTTTTACATGAGATATTTTTGTATAATTTGGACTTATGTATCTTAAGTAGGTTTAACTGCTAAACATATATTACTGTTCATGTAATTCCTCACACAGAATTATATCATGAATGATGGCATAGTAATCTTTTCTATGATTATCATGAAAATTTGAATTTAGTTTTCTCTGTTTTAATAGTATTTTTCTTCTAAACGTTTTTCTAAATATAGGAGTATTTTCTGCATTGCGTGCTGTTCCCCAGAAGGAGGGATACCTTGGATTATATAAAGGGAATGGTGCAATGATGATTCGAATATTTCCCTATGGTGCAATCCAGTTTATGGCATTTGAGCATTATAAAACGGTACTTGAACTTTTATCTTTCCTTTTTGTGTCCTTGAATATCATACTTAGTTGACAAGGCATTTACTTTGGCCTTTAATGTTACTTTGAGTGAATGGGTAAAGTAATGCCTTTTTGAAGGATAAAGACTTGTGGTAGTTTAAATTTTAAAATATAACTTAGTTTAGGAGTTATCTATTCTGGAATTGTTAGTCTTTTTTTTTTCTTTTTTTTTTAAAAGATTTTACTTATTTATTTCTTAGAGTGAGCACAGGCAGACAGAGTGGCAGGCAGAGGCAGAGGGAGAAGCAGGCTCCCCACTGAGCAAGGAGCCTGATGCGGGACTCGATCCCAGGATGCTGGGATCATGACCTGAGCCGAAGGCAGCTGCTTAACCAACTGAGCCACCCAGGCGTCCCATTTTTGAGCAAATTGTTTATGTACACACTTATGAAGAAGAGCCAGAATATACTCTAAGTTGTTAATAAATCCATTAAATATTAATAGCTTTCTAATGTGCCTTTTGTTTCTCGATTGTAGGAAAGGAACATTGTGGCTTTGGATTTTCTTACTAAATAAAATAGTGAAGTCCTTTTTTTTTTTTTTTTTTTAAAGATTTTATTTATTTATTTGACAGAGATCACAAGTAGGCAGAGAGGCAGGCAGAGAGATAGAGAAGGGGAAGCAGGCTCCCCGCTGAGCAGAGAGCCCGAAGCAGGGCTCGATCCCAGGACCCTGGGACCATGACCTGAACTGGAGGCAGAGGCTTTAACCCACTGAGCCACCCATGCCCCCCAAAATAGTGAAATCCTATGGTGAAAGTCCGGTTTTGAGTAATGCTTATCAGTTAGCATTTCCCATCCTACTCATTGACTTTCTCTTCTCTGTTGGACTGAAAGTTTATCTTCTCAAACATCTTAACACAGAAAATGGTGGAGTATGTGAAATTTCATAGAGTATCTTCAAAAGAAATGTAAGCAATAGAATGGGAACAACATTTTAAAGGTCATCAGTCAGAACTGATGTCATCAGTATATCAAGACTTCATTGCCTGTACTAGTATTTTATTTGTACTACTGCCACTCACTCTTTAAGTATATGTGGTCATCAATGTTCGATGTAGTGTATTTGGCAATTCTAAGTTAGGATTGTAAATGTGCAGAACTCGAGCAGAAGGCTACAAAGGAAATACCTGACCTGCTCACCAGGTGCTGTAACTCTGCTCACCTTTATACACTTGCGCTCGTTTTACTTATGTTTAACACTAATTTCCTTCTTAGTGGATTTCATAATGGATTTCATTATGAAACAGCAAAATGAGAAGTACTTAAAAATATTCCATTTAATTTGATGTTTTTGATTTCTAGTTAATTACTACAAAGCTGGGAGTTTCTGGTCATGTGCACAGATTAATGGCTGGATCCATGGCAGGTAAGAGGAGGGATGTATTTTCTTTCTTTCTTCTTTTCTCTTTCTTTTTATTTATTATTATTTTTTTAAATAGTTTTTTTATTTGAGAGAGAGAACACAGCAGGGATGGGGGAGAGTGAGAGGGAGAAGCAGAAGCAGACTTCCTGCTGAGCAGGGAGCCCATGCAGAACTTGATCCTAGGGCTCTGGGATCATGACCTGAGTCAAAGGCAGTTGCTTAACCAACTGAGCCACCCAAGTGCCTGGGTGTATTTTATTTCTGACAAATTAATTTTCTACTAAAATGCTTAATTTGGCTTAGGTAATATTTGTGACATTGATTAAGTAGCACACATTTGTCATCTTCCTATACTCAATTATAAAAGAAAGAATTAATATCCAAACTAATAAAAAATTTTTTTACAGCACAAAAAGGTAAAGAGGGGCTGCTAGGTGGCTCACTCAGTCGTTGAGCGTCTGCCTTCATCTGTAGTCATGATCCCGGGGTCATGGGATTGAGCTCCACATCGGGCTCCCTGCTCAGCGGGAAGCCTGCTTCCAAACCCCAACCCCCACT
Organism: Mustela erminea; assembly: GCF_009829155.1. Lineage (NCBI taxonomy): Eukaryota > Metazoa > Chordata > Mammalia > Carnivora > Mustelidae > Mustela > Mustela erminea. The sequence continues at coordinate 35,159,254 of NC_045627.1, read as the reverse complement.
CCACCTGCTTGTGTTCTCTCTCTCTCTGTCAAATGAATAAAATCTTAAAAAAAATAAATAAATAAAGGAAAAGGTAAGGAAATTTAAATATACAACCACGTGAACAATGTACATTCCCTTTGACAATTCTACTTCTGGAAATGTTTATTTTTTTTTTCAAACATTGAAAAAAATAATGACTATAATAATAATAATAATAATAATACATGCTCCTATACAAATAAAATAGTTCCACTTCCTAGAAGCAATCTATTAGCAGTTTCTTATATATGCTTTTTAAAAAAAAAATTATTTATTTATTTGAGAGAGAGAGAGACAGTGAAAGAGGGAATACAGGCTGGGGGAGTAGGGAAGGGAGAAGCAGGCTTCTCACTGAGCAGGGAGCCAAATGCGGGGCTTGATCCCAGGACTCTGGGATCATGACCTGAGCCAAAGGTAGAGGCTTAATCAACTGAGCAACCCAGGTGCCCAGAACATTTTTTTTACAGTAATCTCAAGACTTTTCTATATCAATACATAGATCTTTCTTATTATTTTTAAAGATCTGATGTTATATTCTAATCTATGAATGTATTGTGATTTATTTAATCCAATCTCCTATTGACTGGCATTTGGAATATTTTCAGTTTTTTTTCACAAGTAATACTTGTGTTAGTATTTTTTTTTAAAGATTGTATTTATTTATTTGACAGACAAGAGATCACAAGTAGTCAGAGAAGCAGGCAGAGAGAGAGGAGGAAGCAGGCTCCCTGCCAAGCAGAGAGCCCCATTTGGGGCTCGATCCCAGGACCCCAGGATCATGACCTGAGCTGAAGGCAGAGGCTTAACCCACTGAGCCACCCAGGCGCCCCTACTTGTGTTATTTTATTTGTAGAATGTATTTTGGCAAGGGAAATTACTTTATCAAGGGATATGTGCATTGAAAATTTGATAGGCGTTGCCAAGCTGATCTTCATAATGCTTTCAATGAAATTTTCCCTTACATACCATACCTGTACTGGGTCTTACCAAATTTTTAATATTTAGTAACTAATTATGAGTAAGGTTGATCAGCTTTCCAATGTGTATTGACCATTTATGTTTCTTTCATTTTCTGCCTGAGTTGTTTCTATTTTTTAAATACTCATTTTTGCTTAAAAACTATAAAAAATTATTTTTATGAATTTGGGAATTAGGACATTGTTTTTTTCCTGTCAAATATTACTAATAATTTATATATCAGTTTTATATTTGTCTTTTAACCTCGTAATTTTTTTTTAGGGAACGTTATCCAAAATCCTCACACACATCCACACACCTGCATCCCCACACCAGTAGAAGTTGGGTTATGCTATCGCCTCAATATTTTTTATTTTTTATTTTTCATTTTTTTTAATTTTAATTTTTTTTTTTTAAAGATTTTATTTATTTATTTGACAGAGAGAAATTACAAGTACACTGAGAGGCAGGCAGAGAGAGAGAGAAGGAAGCAGGCTCCCTGCTGAGCAGAGAGCCCGATGCGGGACTTGATCCCAGGACCCTGAGATCATGACCTGAGCCGAAGGCAGCGGCTTAACCCACTGAGCCACCCAGGCGCCCCTATTTTTTATTTTTTTTAAAGATTTTTTTAGGGGTGCCTGGGTGGCTCAGTGGGTTAAAGCCTCTGCCTTCAGCTCAGGTCATGATCCCAGAGTCCTGGGATCGAGCCCCGAGTCGGGCTCTCTGCTCAGCGGAGAACCTGCTTCTTCCTCTCTCTCTGCCTACTTGTGATTTCTTTCTGTCAAATAAATAAAAAAATCTTAAAAAAAAAAAAAAAAGATTTTTAAAAAAATTTATTTATTTGACAAGCAGAGATCTCACATAGGCAGAGAGGCAGGCAGAGAGAGAGAGGAGGAAGCAGGTGCCCTGCTGAGCAGAGAGCAGGATGTAGGGCTTGATCCCAGGACCCTGGGACCATGACCTGAGCGGAAGGCAGAGGCTTTAACCCACTGAGCCACCCAGGCACCCCAGAATTTTGTATTATTATTTCTCTCTCTCTCTCTCTCTCTCTTTTTTTTTTAAGATTTTATTTATTTATTTGATAGAGATCACAAGTAGGCAGAGAGGAAGGTGGTGAGGGGCGGCGGGGGGTGGGTGGCAGAGAGCCTGATGCAGGGCTTGATCCCACGACCCTGAGATCATGACCCAGGCTGAAGGCAGAGGCTTAACCCACTGAGCCACCCAGGCGCCCCAAGTTTATTTATTCTTAAAACTTTTTTTATATTGATGATTTTTTTATGTTGATTTTTTTAATGTTTATTTTTATATAAAGAATGAAGTAGGGATTGAATAAAATTTTTCTCCAAATGGCTAGTCACTGATGCCAACAGTACTTACTCAATAACTTACCTTTTTTTTTGACTTTAAGTACCACCTCTGTCATATACTAAGTTCAGTAATTTTATTTTTATTTACTCTTAAATTTAATTTCAATTTATTTCAATTTAATTAGCATACAGTGAGTTATTAGTTTCAGAGGTAGACTTCAGTGATTTACCAGTCCTCATTACATACCCAGTGCTCATTACATCATGTGCCCTCCATAATGCCTATCACCCAGTTACCCCATATCCCCCCTCAGTAATTTTATTTAAGAGAGAAAGTGAAGATGTATACAATGATATTTAGCAACAAAGTTTTTAATTGTAGTTTTATCAGACCAGAAGTTCATTTAAATATGTAGCTATAAAGGACTAGTAAAAAAATTCCATGTATCAGAATATCTAAAACCCTTGAGATATACATGTGTGGTGTGGTTGGGGAGAGTAGTAGAGACAGATGTTTTGAGCATGTAGGTTCCAAAAGGAATAGATATTGGATAGATATTGGGGACACTATGGCTATAGATAATCATCTACCTTCCTGGTTATTGGGATGACATTCTTGTTCTTGGATGACAGGTCTTAGAGACTTTCTAGATACAACTTCTGACTCTGAAACCGGTGACTCTTCAGCCTTATTGTTCTACCTATATAGTCCTCATTTATGGTTTTGCCTTATCCAATGTTTATTTAGCTTTTCTTTTTCTTTTTTTTTAAGATTTTACTTATTTATTTGACAGAGATCACAAGTAGGCAGAGAGGCAGGCAGAGAGAGAGAGAGAGAGAGAGAGGGAAGCAGGCTCCCTGCTGAGCAGAGAGCCCGATGCGGGGCTCGATCCCAGGACATGGGATCATGATCTGAGCTGAAGGCAGAGGCTTAACCCACTGAGCCACCCAGGTGCCCCTTATTTAGCTTTTCTTGACTCCTTGATGGCTGATCCAAGTTCAGTAAGTAGTAAAAATAACCAGGAATAATATTGAAAATATTTAACAATACAACTATAGAGGTCCTAATAAATAGGACTGGTTCTGAAAGCCTCCAGTTAACTTGTTAGTGATTGATACATGAGTAGTATGTGGTGATAGTGGTGGTGGGAGTTTTGGTAGGCCTAGAGGGCTACCAGAGCCATGGTAGGGATGTTAGAGTTGGAACAACAGCTGTTGGCCAACTGGTATAGAAATGTTTCAGTATGTTATACTGGCATGATCGTGCTAGTGAGTAACATTAGCTAACAAGTATTGATTACTTGCTATGAATCATATATAGACCTGAGCACTTGACATGTAATCTTAAGGCACTTGACATGTAGTCCACAGAAAAATACGGTGTGGAAAATTCTATGATTGTCTTCATTTTATGGAAGAGAAATTTTAATAAGATTCTACATTATGAAAATTTTTTAGGGAATTCTATTTATTTGAGAGGGAGAGAGCATAAGCAAGGAGAGGGGGAAAGGGAGAGGGAGAGAGAGAAGCAGACTGCTCTCTGAACGGGGAGCCCGATGTGGAGCTCTGTGCCAGGACCCTGAGATCCAGACCTGAGCTGAAGGCCGACGCTTAACCAACTGAGCCACTCTGGTGCCCCTAAATTACAACATATGATGTATAATATTATACGTCACTTTTAAAATTTTCTGTCTTTTATATTCAGCTTTACAAGTGACTGATCAAAAGTTTTTCTTTGAAGCTTGTAAGAAAGATTAAGTTGGATTATGAATATGAGTTAAATCCTGAAGACTTTGTGTTGCTGCCTTTTCACAGCATTTGATTATTGAATAGCATTATTCATTCAAAGGGTATTTCTAGTTTCATTTTTCTGAAATGAAAGACATGTTAACATCACGTTTTCAGTACATATTAGAAAATAATAATAACTAAAAGGAACTTTGATTATAAATTTTAATTTTTAGAGAAAAAAGTTTTTTTTTTTAAAAGATTTTATTTATTTGAGAGAGAGAGAGAGAGATCACAAGTAGGCAGAAAGACTGGCAGAGAGAGAGAGAAGCAGGCTCCCTTCCCACCAAGCAGAGAGCCCCATGGGGGACTCAATCCCAGGACCCTGGGATCATGACCTGAGCGGAAGGCAGAGGCTTTAACCCACTGAGCCACCCAGGCGCCCCTAGAGAAAAAAGTTTTTTAAAATGCTAACAATTACACATAAGACTAGTGCTTCCATTATTTAATGATTATATTTTATTACCATGTTTGAGTAATTACAGTTTATATTTTGTTCCTATGATTGTAAATAGTTGGATTGAATGTTCTAGTTTCTTTATATCAGGTATCTTTGCTCCTGTACCTTTGGTGGCCTTTGAATGTAAGTTTGGAAATTTTTATATTTGCCAAGATAAAAAGTGGTGTGTTTTTCACATTTCAACTGAGCTTATTTTAAAGCTTTTTGAACTTCAGCATGTCCCTCATCTTACAATTAAAATCCAGTACATGAGGAACCTTAGTCAACCAGAAAAAGGAAAAACTAGGGACTGAGAATCAAGGTTTGTATTTAAGAAGAGTCTTCTTTCCTTCTGTATGTTTCAGTTGTTTGAAATCAGTCTTGCTCTGCCAGTTCTTATTGAACTAAGTGATGGGATAGAGAAAAAAGAGGCAAGAGTTAGAAACTAGAAGTGGTAAGCTGAGTTCTGTTTGCTGCCTTCTCCGGACTATTCCAGTTTGGTGTTTTGGCTCAAGGTTAGGAGGTCAAATGTTCAGAACACTTCCAGGATCCTGGATCCAGGATCTGGCTGGCCTCTATTACTTACGTTATATTGATCATGGGCAGATCATTTAAACTTTCCATAATTCGCATTCCATTTGTTAATGTGGAGCTTGTGTTTGTCCAACTCTCTCTTTCTGAATTGTTCTGAAGATCAAAGAATTGCTTTGAAAATATTCTGAAAGATCTTAAATCCTCCTGGGGCACCTGGGTGTCTCAGTCACTTAATCGACTTTCTTCGGCCCAGGTCATGATCTCCGGATCCTGGGATCAAACCCTGTGTCTGGCTTCCCTGCTCAGGAGGGAGCCTGCTTCTGCTGCTTTCTCTGCCACTCCCCCTACTTGTGCTCTCTCACTCTCGCTCTCTCTCAAATAAATAAAATCTTAAAAAAAAAAAAAAAAAGATCAGAAGTCCTCCTTAAATATTAGAGGATGTTATTAAATCTCCTATGCCAGTGACTTGTTACATGGTCTTGAGCCAGCCACCTGAATTACTTGTTCCTTTTTTTGTCTCATTTGTAACACAGGGAAAATTTTAGTTTAAATAAAGGTGATATTCAAAATATTTTTTTTATATTCAAAATATTTAACAATCAGGATAGCATGTGTAGCAACCAATCAGGACAGAGGCTGGATGTCAGGAGTGAGAATGGATGTATGGTGCTGTTATTAGGTTTTTATTAGAACAGGTTGTTATTATTAGGACAGATTGCACACTGTAGTTTTGAGAATCTCAAGGAGACTTGGAGGCACTTTCCTCAGACCTTACTACTCCTACTGTGGTAGCCTCAGATGGGAAGGAAGGTAGTGAGCTAGGGAGGGAAGCCATCTTTGAAAACTAAAATCTCCTTCCATATTCATTGAGAAGTTGGGGAGGAAGGAGATTAATTGATGAGAGTCTGTATATGCTCCTTTGCTTCAATCCTTTATTATCCAATTTCTAATATCTATTCCTCTCTTTGAAACTGGGGCAGGGGTTCAAGAGCACCTGGTTCCATGGGTCCCAAACAGACCAGGTTTGGCCACTTGCCACTGATAAAATCCAAAGAACAGAGACTGGGTGGTGGTGAAACAGGAACGAAATTTATTTCAGTGACCATCGGGAAAGAAATTTATTTCAGTAACCATCACCCAGAAGACAATGGACTAATGTCTCAAAGACCGCTCTAAAGTGGTGAAAATACTTCTAGGTTTATATAAGGAAAATGTGGAACAAAGGTCAGTAAGTACATGCAGGTGGGCATTAAAGGTCCGGTCAGTAATTGTCTTGGCATCAGTCATGCTGGGTCATGCTGGTGTCAAGGCACTTGTCATTGCTTGAGGGGTGGTTTTCTACCCATCATGGGATGTTTGCTTGCAGTGTCTTTTGCCTGAGTTAAGAGATAAGCTGGAAAGGAGAACTTAAGCAATGAGAAAGCACAAACTGAGGTCAAAATGGAAGTAGTTGAAGTCTTTTCAAATCCCCAACACCAAAACACCATTCCTTTTCTATGGAAGGAAAAAGGGATGACAGTCATTTCTTCTGTAGCTATTTCCTACTGAGGGAGACAGTGTAGGGGTTTTGGAATGACTCTGTGACTCTGACAGTGTAGGAGAGCTTTTTTTTTTTTCTTTTTAAAGATTTTATTTATTTATTTGACAGACAGAGGTTACAAGTAAGCAGAAAAGCAGGCAGAGAGAGAGGGGAAGCAGGCTCCCCGCTGAGCAGAGAGCCTGATGTGGGGCTCAATCCCAGGACCCTGGGATCATGACCTGAGCCGAAGGCAGAGGCTTTGACCCACTGAGCCACCCACGCACCCCGAGAGCTTCATTTCTTAAGTCCCTCCTGAAATAGACAGTAAAAGCATCTCTAAGCTTCTTCGAGTGGCACAGGTTCCTGTTTGACAAATGAAAAAAGTCAAATTTTAACAACTAAAAAGAAAAAGAACAAGAAATAGAGCAGTGCTTAGCAGGGTATATTTCCATTTGGGAGGAATCAAATTTAGCCAGTTGTTAAAAGGATCTAGAGCTAGGGCACCTATAGCGGTGATGTTTTGTTTACATCTTTCCTGGCTTTAGTTACATTATTTCTTTAAAAGGTTTTATTTATTTATTTGTTGGAGACAGAGATATAGAGAGCCCAAGCAGAGGAGTGGCAGGCAGAGGGAGAAGCAGTCTCCCCGCTAAGCAAGGAGCCCGATGCCGTACTTAATCCCAGGATCTTGGGATCATGACCTGAGCCTAAGGCAGACGCTTAACCGACTGAGCCACCCAGGTATCCCAGGCTTTAGTTAAATCTTTAAAGTAATTTGGAATATAAACACTTTTTTTTTTTAAGATTTTTATATTTATTGATAGAGAGAGCACAAGTATGCAGAGAGGCAGGCAGAGAAAGAGGGAGAAGCAGGCTACCTGGTGAGTAGAGAGCCCAATGCAGGGCTCTATCTCAGGACCCTGAGATCATGACCTGAGCCTAAGGCAGAGGCTTAACCCACTGAGCCACCCAGGCACCCCAAGGAATAGAAACACTTTTAATGAAAGCACAGGTGCCTCCTTAGGCTGCAATCAAGATATCAAGGGCCATTCAGGTTTTGAGGACCACTTTTTTTTTCTAACTATTTTTTAAAAAGATTTTATTAGAGAGAGAGCACACACATGCACACAAGTGGTGGGGGAGGGCAGAGAGAAGTATAAGCAATCTTCCCACTGCGCAGGGAGCCTAACATGCGGCTTAATCCCAGGACCCTGAGATCATGACCTGAGTCGAAGGCAGACACTTAACTGACTGAGCCGCCCAGGTGCTCCTTGGAGGACCACATTTTGAATCCATGTGGTTTCATCATTTCGGAAGGTGACTCCATTCCAGGTCTGTTTAAGAGTGGCTGCTGTATCCCCAGCTAAAGCTTCTCTTTATAATTCTTCATCAATAGAGATGACTCGTGGGACAAATATGGCTAAGGGATAAAGTCACCAAGAACTCCTCTTTGCCTGATGTCGAGCTTTAACATTATCCTAATTAGGAAGAATTGCTGGCAAGTGGGAGGTGACTCATCCCAGGAGATAGGGGCGTTCCTCAGTGCACTGTCCAATCCAGTTATAATAAAGGTGGGGCCATCCACTGTTTCCATAACTCCATAGCTAACCCCATGGAGTGGAATATGCTCTGGCTTTTATTTTATATTTATTTTTTTTTAAAGATTCATTTATATATTTTAGAAAGAGCATGAGTGGCAGAGGGAGAAGGAGAGAGAATCCCAAGCAGACTCCATGCAAAGCACAGAGCCTGAGGTAGGGCTCGATCTCATGACTCTGAGATTATGACCTGAGCCGAAACCAGAGTTGGACGCTTAACCTATTGTGCCACCCAGGTGCTCCTGCTCTGGCTTTAAGGATCAGTTTTGCCATCCCAGCCATACAAAATCGGTCAAGGTGATAGTTGAATTACAAAGTTGTTGGGGTTGGGGGCGCCTGGGTGGCTCAGTGGGTTGAGCCGCTGCCTTCGGCTTGGGTCGTGATCTCAGGGTACCGGGATCGAGTCCCTCATCGGGCTCTCTGCTCAGCAGGGAGCCTGCTTCCCTTCCTCTCTCTCTGCCTGCCTCTCCGTCTACTTGTGATTTCTCTCTGTCAAATAAATAAATAAAATCTTTAAAAAAATAAAAAATAAACAAAACAAAACAAAACAAAACAAAGTTGTTGGGGAGTTCATCCCATTGTCCAGCTGTTCAAATAATTCTATGTCCATGGGGTCCTTTTATTACTCTCACAGAGTAATAGGCATGAAGATTGTCTATACATGGGCTATTGTGGCAGTTTTTCTGACATTTACCTCAAAATGTCTAGCTTAGGCAAACAACAGCATTCAAGGAAAGTTAATCAGAACTGGAGTCTAACATGCTCAAAGGTGTGTTATTGAAACATAATTTTTCTCTTTAAAATCCCCCCTATTTTCGGGATGCCTGGGTGGCTCAGTTGGTTAAGCAGCTGCCTTCGGCTCAGGTCATGATCCCAGCGTCCTGGGATCGAGTCCCACATCGGGCTCCTTGCTCGGCAGGGAGCCTGCTTCTCCCTCTGACTCTGCCTGCCACTCTGTCTGCCTGTGCTCGCTCTCTCTCCCTCTCTCTCTCTGATAAATAAATAAATAAAATCTTTAAAAAAAAAAAAAATCCCCCCTATTTTCATCAAAGATAACCAAATGAAGACCAATTTGTTTGTAAAACAAGTCCAGTTTTAACAAACTTGGCCTAATTATTTATGTAAGCACAGCAAGAACAGCGATTGTGACTGTATTAGTCCTTTTAAATCTGCTTTGCTGGAACTTTGTATAAGGAATTTTATTTTATTTGTGTGTGTATGTGTGTGTGTGTGTGTGTATATATAAAATGTTGTTTACTTATTTATGTATTTATTTATGTAATCTCTGCATCCATCTTGGAGCTCGAACTCACAACCCTGAGATGAAGAGTTGCATGCTATTCCAACTGAGCCAGCCAGGCACCCCTACAAGGAATTGTAGACTGAACTTTTAGTAACCTTGCAAGGCCAGAAGCCAAGCCAAATTCTTGTGATCAGATTTGCCTACAGTACCTGTAAATTTAAGTGAATTCTTCTCAAGTTCCCCCAAATAGCCCGAGTTTCCTGCATCTGCCAGGGAGTGACCTTCTTTACTCACCAGGTAAGTTTGCTGGGAACTTTGTTAGCAAGATCAGGTCAGCATTTCCATGGGGCTCCATTGGCTCCATTAAGTCAACCTTAGTTCTTTAAAACTGGTCATATCCGAGTCTATGCATGTCTTTCTCTAAATATGACCTTCCAGTCAAAGTCTTGACAAAGTAATCAATGTTTCCAATGGTGTCCTGTTACAAGGAGAACAGATTCTTCATTGCCTTAAAAGAAAGAATACTCAATGAAAGCTTGTGAATTTTGGAGGATTCAGGTAGGCAGTAAAGATAAATGTTTCAATTTGTTCACAAAGGAATATTTTATCATATTTCTGTAAGTCAGATATTTTGAGAGAAAAATTTTCTTTAAATCTGGAGAAGAAAACAGAAACAGCTATGTTTCGAAGAAGAGTTATAGATAAGACTATGATCATCTTTCTCAATTCATTTAGTCCCTGTTACTAATTCTTGTTCTGATTGAATGTAGCTTTTCCATTAGTGCTGGAAATTCTTACCCAGTTTAGTTTTATGATTTCAAAGATGTCAGAAACCTGTATTTGCCAGAAAGTCCTTTTCATGAATCTCCTTGAAAATCAAACATGTTTTCAAGAGCATCAGAACAATAACTATAAATAGCAAAAGACTAGGGGTGTCTGGGTAGCTCAGTCGGTTCAGCGTCTGCCTTCAGCTCAGATCATGATCCCGGAGTCCTGGGATTGAGCCCCACATTAGGCTCCCTGCTCAAATGGGAGTCTGCTTCTCCCTCTCCCTGCCCCACCCCCTGCTTGTACTCTCTCTCCCTCAAATAAATAAATGAAATTTTTTATCTAAGAGTAAAAGATGGACATGGTGAAATACTGGATGACAGTTCATTAGAGTGCAGTTGACAAGGAAATGCAGTTACTTCTGTGACACAACATTTCAGTAACTAGAATGTCAAGTGATGACCTTATACCAGGACATCTTAAAACTTTAGAAATTTCATATAACTTCTGGAACACTTATAGCATTTACTCATACAATGTAACCTAAGAAGGTTATCACCATTTGTTTGACAGCGCTTCCCCTGTAACCCAACATGCCGAATAAATAAGCCCAATTAGATAAAACACCTTCATTTAGAATTTGAATCTTGGGAAGTTTGTTAAAAACCTCAGACGTTCGTTTGTTTGGGTTTTTTTAAAGAATTTATTTATTTATTTGAGAGAGAGAGTGAGTGTGAGCATGAGTAGGAGGGGCAGAAAGAGTGGGAGAGAATCCTAAACAGACTCTGCTGAGTGCAAAGCCCAATGTGGGGCTCAGTGTCACAACCCTGAGATCATGATCTGAGCGAAAGCTAAAAGTCGGACGCTTACTGACTGTGTCACCCAGGCCTCCCCCCACTTTTTCAAAATTTAAGTAATCTCTACATTCAATGTGAAGCTTGAATTCCCAATCCCAGGAACTCCCTCCCAATCCTGGGATTAAGTAATCTCTACATTCAATGTGTGGCTTGAGCTCCCAATCCTGCCTCCAACTGAACCAGCCAGACACCCCAAAACCTCAGAAGGTTTTAAAGTAGTTGCCTTAACGAGATTATAGGTTGTTATAAAACTAAAATTTTAATTATCTGTTTAACTAAGGTGACAATAAAAGATTCTATAGAAGGTTGTATAGTTATTAGCAAAAGTTAGTTCCTTTAATATTGAGGAAGTTTTAACTTTGTTTTTTTTTTTTTTTTTTAAAGATTTTATTTATTTATTTGTCAGGGATAGAGGGAGAGAGAGTGAGCGAGCACAGGCAGACAGAGGCAGAGGGAGAAGCAGGCTCCCTGCCGAGCAAGGAGCCCAATGTGGAACTCCATCCCAGGACGCTGGGATCATGACCTGAGCCGAAGGCAGCTGCTTAACCAACTGAGCCACCCAGGCGTACCAAGTTTTAACTTTGTTAAGTAATCAAAGACCTGATCATGACAAATATAGAAACTGGTTTTTCTGGGCAGATAAAGGAAAGGAAAATACTTTTTTTTTTTTTTTTAAATAATTTCTTATCAAGACCAGACCAACAATCTAAGAAAACTTTGTTTCTCTCTCTCTCTCTTTTTTTTTTTTTTTGGAAGATTTTATTTCTTTATTTGACAGAGAGACTCTCAGAGAGAGCACAAGTAGGCAGAGCGGCAAGCAGAGGGGGAGGGAGAAGCAGGCTTTCTGCTGAGCAGGGAGCCTGACATGGGGCTCAATCCTAGGACCCTGGGATCATGACCTGAGCTGAAGGCATTTACTTAAGCTACTGAGCCACCCAGGCACCACAGAACTTTATGTTTTTAACAGAGAAAAAAGCCAAATCTCAGTTTTACACCAATGTACTTTTATTTTTTTAATGAGTACACTTTATTTTTATTCTTATTTATTTACTTTTGTAAAGGAAGCTCTATTCCCAACATGGGGCTTGAGCTCACAACCCTGAGATCAAGAGTCACAGAATTTACTCTCTGAGCCAGGCAGGCACCCCTACCATATACTTTATTATTTATTTATTTATTTTAAAAAAGATTTTTATTTATTTATTTGACAGACAGAAATCATTAGTAGGCAGAGAGGCAGGCAGAGAGAGGGGCAGAAGCAGGCTTCCTGCTGAGCAGAGAGCCCGATGGGCTTGATCCCAGGACCCTGAGATTATGACCCCAGCCGAAGGCAGACGCTCAACCCACTGAGCCACTCAGGAGCCCCAATAAAATATTTTTTAAAAATAAAAAATAAAACGCTTTTATTCCATGGGGTGCCTGTGTGACTCAGTTGGTTGAGCTTCCAACTCTTGATTTCAGCTCAGGTAATGATCTCAGGGTTGTGAATTTAGCCCTGCATCCAGCTCTGTGTTGGGCGTGAAGCCAGTTTGAGATTCTCTTTCCTTCTCCTGTTATCTCCTCCCCACCTCACCCTCCTATCCCCCCAACCAAAGAAACAAAGAAACTCATTCATTCCAATCTTAGTCAGTTCTGAACATGCTTAAAATTCTTTTCCAAGAATTCTACTTCACATACTTACAGCTCCCTTTATACATTCAGATTTAGTCATAAGCTTTCTTTCTCTAAATAAGAGAAATTTATTGTCTCTTATAGGACAGCCTCATTGTAGGACAAAATATGTTCTTTTCGCTCAACAAAAGTGTATTCTCATCCTTGTACCATTTTATTTATTCAGTCTACTCGTCCTTAACAATTACTTATGAAAATTTTGAGATAGACAAAATTGATCTTCATTTTAAGTCATCTTTTTGCTGACAAATTGCAACAGAGATAACATGAATTTATTTGACATTTTAGTAAACCTTGATAGAATAAAAGTTTATATTTAATACTGATAACTCTAAAGACACGTTTATTTTAATTAAACCAACTATCTTGAGTTAGCTTTGATACTGAGTATGTTGCACGTCCTCCAAAAAATCAGTTTTGTTCCCCGCTGTCAGTTTTACCTGGGGCTCCAGTGAGGAAATCTGAACTGGGTGGTTTAAGTCCAGGGGAACCTCTGGGCCTCTTTGTGTTGATTTGGGAGGTGCTTCAGTTTGAACCTCATGAAACAGCTTGGGGTGCCATTTGCTCCTTGATGGCAAGGGTAGGAGGAGCAGGAGCCCATAGTGTTGGAGGTGCTGAGGATGGTACAGGAGCTGGCTAGCCAGTGGTAGTGCAGGAGCCGGAGGAGAGGGAGGCCGAGGCTGAGGTGTAGGGGAGCCATTGGCAAGGCCAGAGCCAGACTGCAAGTTTGGACTAACATTCCTTTATCTCTGTCTCCTGTCTTTCCTTTTGCCAAGCCAGGCTTTTTTTCTCTGGCTGTTTTTCAGCCCTCTGAACCATTTGTTCAAAATATGTCCTAATGGACTTTCTTCAGGAGCAGAAGGCATATTCCCTATCTCCCTAGGTGAAAGTTCAGAATGAACACAGAAGGAACAAAATGATAACTAAACGAAACCAAGAGTACCTCCATTAGTATTCATTCTTCCCCCACAAGTCAGGGGTTTCACTGACTGAATGAACCAAATGGCTTCTTAGTTTTTTGTTCTCCCCAAAATTCAGAGCTTCACCAGCTGAACCAGGTGGCTTCCTAGACAAAGCTAAGAAAACCAAACCAAAACCCCCTATTTGGAGGCAACCAAATGGGAGGAAGGAATTCAAGAGAACCATTCAGTGGCCATCTTTCCTCTGAGCTTAACATATACATAGGCCAGGTGGTGTTTTTAGAATATCATTTTCTTCTCACTCATAGGTTTATAATTAAAAGTAGACCAGTCAGCCAATATTATCTCTAGGAGGCTTTGAAAGGGCATAGAAATATTACTTCTCATCTGGTACATATACTCACATAGGTACAAATTCCAACAGAGATCCTGCCAAATATGTACCCTAGCTTCCTGTTTACTTCTCATTGTTCCTCTTTCCATCAGTACCCTCACAAATTTCAGTGGCCTCTGCCAGAACTCCAAGCTATGCAAGCCTAAACAAATAGGTTATGAAAACCTGACAGATGGTTCGAAAGAACCCAATAGCAGGGAACTAAAGAAGTACAGGGTCCAGTAGGCATTTATTGGGGGGAACTTACCAGGAGCCAAATTTCTAGGGCCTGCTACTTCTGATTCATTTCTCTGTTTCACCAAATGCACTTAAGACAGTTGGTGCCAGTTCTGGGCAGCTGAGAAAGAAAGTCCTCGAAATGAAACAGGTTTCAGGGTTCCCAGACAGACTAGGTAATGTGCTGTGGATAAAATCCAGAGGTAGAGGAGGGGATGGCAATAGAACAAGAAAGGAATTTATTTCTGTGACGCCATTACCCGGAATACAGTGGACTAACATCTCAAAGACTGTCTTGAAGGGCTGAAAATACTTCTAGGTTGATATAAGGAAATTGTGGACAAAGGTCGGTGAATACATGCAGGTGGGCAGTAAAGGTTAGGTCGATCATTGTTGTGATGTCAGTCCCACGGGGTCTCGCTGGCTCAGGGCCGTTGTTATTGCTTGAGGGATGCTCACAGGATGCTCTGCCCACTTGGTCTTTTGCCTGAGTTAAGAGATAAGCTGGAAAGAACTTAAGCAATTAGAAAGTACAGACTGAGGTCCCAATGGGGGTGGTTGAAGTCCTCTTTCATCTTCCCTCTACTGCCTCTGCCTTATAGTGTTAGTTCCTTTGTTAAGAAGTTCTTTATGCTTCTTGCTGGAGCAGAATAAAAAATTCATATTTAAAAAAATTCATATTTGTCATATTTTCAGAATATAATCTCTGAAGTTTTAATGACCAAGAATTATCTTTCTTTAGTATCATGGTTACAAATATAATTTGCAATCATAGGATTTTTGTGTTTTATACAGTGATTATGAGGTAGTGTTGAGCTCTTCAAAGCTTTGCAAATCAGCAAAATCTAACTGCTGATTGAAGTATGTTTTTGGTTGTCATAATTCCTGGATTCTATACTATGGAGACAATGAGAGGGTAAGAATCTAGGGAAAAAGCAGTCAGTCAGACTGGATTCATCATTAAGTCCTCAGTTTCTTTCTTTCTTTTTTTTTTTTTCTTTTTTAAAGATTTTATTTATTCATTTGACAGACGGAGATCACAAGTAGGCAGAGAAACAGGCAGAGAGAGAGGAGAAACAGGCTCCCCACTGAGCAGAGAGCCCGATGCGGGGCTTGATCCCAGGACCCTGGGATCATGACCTGAGCTGATGGCAGAGGCTTTAACCCACTGACCCACCCAGGCACCCCAAGTCCTCAGTTTCTTGACTAAGGGAGGGAAAGAGAAGTTTTGCACATACACAAAAATTGCAGGCACATCTCAACTTGATTGAGTCTTGTGCTTCCTGGTAGGTGAAGATATACTGGTTTCTGTATTGGATTGTGGTTGTAAAATGGGGGAAGAAGAAAAATATCACCACCACTATCAGAGGTAGGTAGTTTCTGATTTCCCTTAATTGTAATTTTTTGGCCTCTCTGTAAAGCAGTGCTAGTTAGAATAGTAAGGAAGGGGGCGCCTGGGTGGCTCAGTGGGTTGGGCCTCTGCCTCCAGCCCGGGTCATGATCCCAGGGTCCTGGGATCGAGTCCCGCATCGGGCTCTCTGCTCAGCAGGGAGCCTGCTTCCTCCTCTCTCTCTTTCAGCCTGCCTCTCTGCCTACTTGTGATCTCTGTCTGTCAAATAAATAAATAAAATCTTAAAAAAAAAAAAGAATAGTAATGAAGAGATATGTGAGTATAGAAAAAAGGTCAAAATGGGAGACACTGTGTTTATGAATTGAAAAACCCCAGTCACCATGTGGATGACTGATATATATGTCAGTCTGATTACCAGCAGTCAAGCTGACTTCCCACTTTATTACATAGTCTTCTTCAGTAGTCCCCTCATTGTTTATTTTTCTTTTTATATTATTATTTTTTTTCTTCAAAATTTTATTTATTTATTTGACAGACAGAGATCACAAGTAGGCAGAGAGGCAGGCAGAGAGAGAGAGAGAGAGAGGGAAGCAGGCTCCCTGCTGAGCAGAGAGCCCGATGTGGGGCTCGATCCCAGGACCCTGAGATCATGACCTGAGCCGAAGGCAGAGGCTTTAACCCACTGAGCCACCCAGGCACCCCTCTTTTTATATTATTAAAAAAAATTTTTTTATTTGAATTCTTGATGTGCAGGAAGTGATTAAGAATGAAAGAATTCAGGTAAAAAGAGCAGACAAATGATTTGGTTCACAAAAGAAAGGAATGAAAAAATGAATAGCGGGGCGTCTAGGTGGCTCAGTGGGTTAAAGCCTCTGCCTTCGGCTCAGGTCATGATCTCAGGGTCCTGGGATCGAGTCCGCATCAGGCTCTCTGCTCAGTGGGGAGCCTGCTTCCCCCTCTCTGCCTGCCTCTCTGCCTACTTGTGATCTCTCTCTGTCAAATAAATAAATAAAATCTTAAATAAATAAAATCTTTAAAAACAAACAAACAAATAAATAAATAAATAAAATCTTAAAAAAAAGAGAATAGCTTGAAAAAGACTGGGAGAATAATAACAGCTAACATTTAAATATAATATTTAGTTTATGTTGGTAATTATATTAGGCATTTATTTACATATATTAACCATATATTAACTCACTTAAGCTTCATAAAAACCCTCATAGATTCTGAAGTTGACACCCAGGTTAAGTAGTTTGCTCAAGGTCACACAGCTAGTTAGAGGTAGAGTCTAATTTGAACTCAATCAGGCTCACTCTAGAGTCCATACTTATAAGTTCTTTTGATGATTTGATCAATTTTGATCATAAGTAAAAAATAAATAGTTTAAAAATTAAAAATATATTAGTTGAAATAAGAAAAGTTCAAACCAAGAAAATAATGCTAGTGCTAGATTACTTGACAGGTAGACTATACCCCTGCATACGTCCCCAGCAAAGCAGGGAGTTTTGGTATTTTGAAAAAGCATTAATATAGTCATTGTGAGGAAAATCAGAACTTAGTTGGATATCCTCAAACTTATTTTACACTGTAATATTATTTTTAGTTTGAACAATGTAAGACATCATAATCTTTTTCCATAGTTAGGATTTGTAGAAGTCTACATCTAGCCCTGTAGAGGGCTTCATAGTTTTATACTTAGAGTGAAGGGTAAAATATGATTATCAGAAGAATATTTCTTACCTCCCCTTCATTCCAAAAATAAGTAAACATTTAAAGTCACTAATTAGTTTTCAGGATTTCAGAGTACAAAATTATTAAGAATTCTCTGCTTACATTCCAGGGCTTAAAATTACATTGAAATCATTAAGTTACTTTCAGGAATATTGCAAAACAATAACAAAACTTGGTGATTTTTATATCCCTGTGTAACAACATTCAACTGAGAAAATTTGAAGATCAGGTTGGCTTTTTCAACAGCTCATCATTGGGCAGCATCCCATCTAGCAAGTAGAAATGAGGGCTGGAAGACTTTTATAACCAGAACGGGGAAGAGATAAAGAAACAGTGGGCACGTTCCTGGAGAAGGTTGAAACTGCATTTAGATTAAGTATTAAGAGTTGGTCTGGTGATATGAGCTTAGCGCAAGTGACTCCATTTTGGGCCTGTTGTTTCTTTTTTAAAAAATATTTTATTATTATTTATTATTATTTTTAAAGATTTTATTTATTTGACACAGAGAGAGAGCTCATAAGCAGGGGGAACCACAGAGAGAGAGGGATACACTGACTCCCTGCTGAGCAGGGAGCCCGTTGCAGGGCTCAATCCCAGGACCCGGAGATCATGATCTGAGCTGAAGGCAGATGCTTAACCGGCTGAGCCACCCAGGCTCCCCAATTTTATTAGCTATTTCAGAGATGGAGAGAGAAAAGGAAGCATAAGTGGGCAGAGGGAGAGAGGGAGAAGCAGACGCCTTGCTGAGCAGAGAACCCCATGTGGGGCTCCATCACAGGATGCTAGGATAATGACCTGAGCTGAAGGCAGATACTTAACCAACTGAGCCGTCCAGGCACCACCTGATGTTGTTTTTTTTAAAGGGTTTTTCTTTTTTGTTTTAAATTTTATTTATTATTTGACAGAAAGTACAAGCAGTACAAGCAGCAGAGAAAGGGAGAACCACATTCCCACTGAGCAGAGAGCCTGACAGGGGCCTCCAGCTGAGGGCCCTGGGTCATGACCTGAGCTGAAGGCAGACATTTAACTGCTTAATAACTGCTTAACTGCTTAACTGCTTAACCAACTGAGCCATCCAGGTGCCGCCCCCGCCAACGCTCGTTGTTTTTTCTTAATAGATATTAACAGGTTTTGTTTTTCTTTAGGAAGATTAGATTGATTTTTTTTCTTTTTAATTTAAAAGAAATATATGAAAACATGGCTAAAATAGGGGTGCCTGGGTGGCTCAGTGGGTTAAGCCTGTGCCTTTGGCTCAGATCATGATCTCAGGGTCTTGGGATTGAGTCCCGCATCGGGCTCTCTGCTCAGCAGGGAGCCTGCTTCCCCCTCTCTCTGCCTGTCTCTCTGCCTATTTGTGATCTCTCTCTCTCTCTCTGTCAAATAAATAAAAATCTTTAAAAAAAAAAGATGGCTAAAATATTGTGAAACTAGATCACAAGTTTAGCATTCCAGTAATCGTTAGCATTATTTTTTGCCATTCTCTGACGTACAATTAGGTTATGCCCATTCCTCAGTCTGACTTAAGGTCTTGCCAATTACTTTTCTGACTCATGGTTGTGCAACTTTTAAGCTAATGCCCTGTTTTCCATTTCTGATTTCTGAATGCACTTATTTTCTACCAATTTATCATTTGCCACTTTGTAAATTCAGCTATTTCATGTTAAGCCACTTAAAGCAAGTAAGAAGACAACTAGAATTTCTGAAATAAAAAATTAAGTTTAAAAATCATTAAGCAGGGGCGCCTGGGTGGCTCAGTGGGTTAAGCCGCTGCCTCCGGCTCAGGTCATGATCTCAGGGTGCTAGGATCGAGTCCCGCATCGGGCTCTCTGCTCAGCGGGGAGCCTGCTTCCCTCTCTCTCTCTGCCTGCCTCTCCATCTACTTGTGATTTCTCTCTGTCAAATAAATAAATAAAATCTTTAAAAAAAAAATCACTAAGCAAATGTTGAATAATAAAACAAAATTACAAGAAAGCAACATATGTCATGGGATGAGCCAGAAAACTTTGTTTTGAATCCTACTCTTTGATACAGAAAACTGAATTTGGTCAAGTTACTTAACTGATTTGAACCTCAATATTCTGAATTTGTAAAGCAGTAATAATAATATCCATCTTCAGGTGCCTGGGTGGCTCAGTGGGTTAAAGCCTCTGCCTTCAGCTCAGGTCATGATCCCAGGGTCTTGGGATTGAGCCCCAAATGGGGCTCTCTGCTGAGCAGGGAGCCTGCTCCCCCCACCCCCCTCTGCCTGCCTCTCTGCCTACTTGTGATCTCTGTCTGTCAAATAAATAAATAAAATCTTTAAAAAAAAAAAATCCATCTTCTACCTTGTAGGATTATTGGTGGTGTTTGGCATGTATTAGAGGTGGTATTTGTAAGGCACCTGATGTGGTGTGCTTGGCACATAGTCTTTATTGTTATGGGCAAACTAAATATGTAAGGATTAAAATGTCACAGCTATACCACAGATATGCTAATCATAAATCAGCCTTTTCTTCCACAGTCAAACCTGTTCTGACCATCATTAGGCTAATTTTGATCTAAAGTATTGCTCGTATTTAAAATTAAATTACATTACTTCATATAAATTCGGGCCCCTGGGTGGCTCAATTGGTTGAGTATCTACCTTCCCCTAGGTCATGATCCCAGGGTCCTGGGATCCAGCCTTGCATGGGGCTCCCTGCTTGGTGGAGAGCCTGCTTCTCCTTCTCCCTCTGCTGCTCCCTCTGCTGTTCACTCTGCGCGTGCTGTCTCTCACTCTCTCTCTCTCAAATAATAAATAAAATCTTTTAAAAAGTTTAAAAAATAATAATAATTAAAAAGCTCTGCATAGTAAACTATCAAAAAACTGAAAGACAACTTACTGAATGGGTGAAGACATTTGCAAATGATATATCCAATAAAACATTAGTATCCAAAATATATAAAGAACTGATACAACCCAACATAAAAAAAAACCCAAATAATCCAATTAAAAAATGGACAGAAGACCTGAACAGACATTTCTCCAAAGAAGATATGCAGATGGCCAATGGATGCATAAGATCCTCAACATCACTCATCATCAGAGAATTGCAAATCAAAACCACAATGCGATATCACCTCACACTTTGACCAGAATGGCTAAAATAACTCAAGAAACAGGTATCGGCAAGGCTATGGAGATACAGGAACCCTCGTGCACTGTTGGTGGGAACACAAACTGGTTGAAGACAGTATAGAAGTTCCTCAAATAATTAGAAGTAGAATTACCATATGATCCAGTAATTCCACTACTGCATATTTACCCAAAGAATACAAAAATATTAATTCCAAAGGATGTATGCACTCTCATGATTATTGCAGCATTATTTAAAAAAACCAAATTATGGAAACAGTCCAAGTATCCATCAATAGATGCATGGATAAAGAAGATGTGAGACATACATACACACACTGGAATATTATTTTAGGCATAAAAAAAGAATGAAATCTTGTCATTTGCAACAACATACATAGAGCTAGAGAATATTCTAGCTCCTAAGAATGTATAGAGTTGTTGAAACTATTATTGTATACCCTAAACTAACACTATGTTAACTGTACTGGAATTAAAATAAAATTTTAAAAAAGTAATACTTATTTTAAAAATACATGATTTAATTAAAAAATTGGGACGCCTGGGTGGCTCAGTTGGTTAAGCGGCTGCCTTCAGCTCAGGTCATGATCCCAGCGTTCCTGGGATCGAGTCCCACATCGGGCTCCTTACTCAGCAGGGAGCCTGCTTCTCTCTCTGTCTCTTCCTGCCATTCTGTCTGCATGTGCTCGCTCTCTCTCTCTGACAAATAAATAAATAAAATCTTAAAAAAAAAAAAAAGATTTAAAAAAATAACCCACCTGGATAGTTCATGCAATTTGAAAATTGTATTTATTGGTGAAAATCTAGAACTTAATACTAAATCTGCTTATTGGATTTTTATCCCTAAAACAAATTTTTCTAGGACTATGAGCATTTATATTTTTATTATGTTTCATCAACAACAAATTTTCAAAATTACTAAGAAGAAAATAATGATCCTGCTTTGAAGTTTAAAAAAAATGCCTTTAAAATATTTTTATAAGAATTCTAAGGGGCGCCTGGGGTCGCTCAGTGGGTTAAGTGTCTGCCTTTGGCTCAGATCATCATCCTAGTTTCCTGGGATTGAGCCATCCTCCCTGCTCAGTGCGGAGTCTGCTTCTGCATTTCCCTTTCCCCCTGCCCCTGTGCATGCGCTCACTCTCTCAATAAATAAAATCTTACAAAAAAATAATTCCTTTGATAAGTAAAGCATCTCTTCATTTTAGGATCAGAGATAGTAAATAAAAAGTCAAATATCTTGCCTAGTGCTAGGAGATGGTTTCTTCTATCTGGTATCTTACCTGGGAATAGACAAGAAATAGAATTTTTAAAAATGCTCTTAGTACTATTTTCATGTTAATAATAAAAGTTCACAGTGAGAAGAATTTGAAAAGACTTTACAGATTGACCCTTTGCTTACAATGCTGTTTTTCAGCTGATGATATTCTATCAGTAATATTTATTGTATTGGGTTTTCAACATTGCTATAATTCGAGAGCACTCCTAATGATAGGAAGATACATATATATGATTTTACATTTAAGTTTCTACTTTTTTTTCAGGTATGACAGCAGTTATCTGTACTTACCCTCTTGACATGGTGAGAGTACGCCTAGCATTCCAGGTGAAAGGGGAACACACTTACACAGGAATTATTCATGCATTCAAAACGATTTACGCAAAGGTATTTCACATTTACTTTTCTCACCTATATTGTGCCCCCCTCTTTTTTATGTAAGCTCCATGTTCAACATGGGGCTTGAACTCTTGACCCCAAGATCAAGAGTCTCAAGCTCCACTGATAATTTGAATGTTACCTAAACTCTTTTGTTTATGGTTATTGATATTAATAATTGTGACACATCTATGTTTCGGGGGGGGGTTCCCAAATAATTTTTTCATTGGAATGTATGCTTTTGTTTTTTGATGTTTTCATACTAAGCACAATGTAATCTTCCTTCTAATTTTTCTTCATTCAAAAGGAAGGAGGTTTCCTTGGATTTTACAGAGGTCTGATGCCCACTATATTAGGAATGGCTCCATATGCAGGTATTTTCAAATTTGCCAGAATCTTGATCTCTTATTCTTTTTTAAGAATGATTTTTAAATTTTAGCATTTTGAATTCAAGTCCTTATTCACTCTGGATTTATTTTTTTCTTCCTTGAGGATAATCATTTGATCGAGGACCATTTATTAAATAGCCCCTCCTTTCCCCAGTGATCTGCAGTGGTACTTCTGAACATAATAGGTGCAATTTTATGAATCTTTATATTTGGTAGGACAAGTCCCTTTACCTTTTTTTTTTTTTTTTTTAAGATCTTATTTATTTATTTGACAGAGAGAGAGAGAGATCACAAGCAGGCAGAGAGAGAGGCAGAGAGAGAGAGAGGGAAGCAGGCCCCCCGCCCAGCAAAGAGCCCAGTGGGGGGCTCGATCCCAGGACCCTGAGACCATGATCTGAGCTGAAAGCAGAGGCTTCAACCCACTGAGCCACCCAGGCGCCCCTTTTCTCTCTCTCTCTCTCTCTCTTTTTTTTTTTTTTAAGATTTTATTTATTTATTTGACAGAGAGAGATCACAAGCAGGCAGAGAGGGAGGCAGAGAGAGAGAGGGAAACCTTTTCTTTTTTTTTTAAAGGAAAATAAGAACTATAGATATTCTCTTATTCTATGCACTTTTTAGAATTAGTTTTTGATATGGCACAAAAACCCTTGTTGGGATTTTGAATGAAATTTTATACAGATCTTGCACATTTTTGTTAGATATATTTATAGATACCATATAAGCTGTGTTGTGTCTTTTAGAAAATTGCATTTCAGTTTGTTGTTTGATTTAATTTTATCTGACCCTATAGCTAGCCATTATCCTACTTATTGATATTATAGCCAGCTGCTACATTACTTATAGATGCTTTGGGATTTCTGTGTGGGAAATTCATATCCTGTACAAATAATACCATTTTTCTTATTTCCATTCTAATCCTTATTTCCTTATTTATTTATGTTTATCTTAGCTTACTATAACAGCTAAGGACCTACAGTATAGCAGTGAACAGAAGTGAAGTTACTGGGCATTTTAGCTCCTTAATGATTTTAAAGGGACTGTTTGTAATACTTCTTTACTTAGCATAATATGGCATAAAGGAAGTTTTGGTAAGAATTTATGTGAATTAATGCTGAATTTTATCAGACATCTTTTCCTATATTTACGAATGTGGTCATACAGTTTTTTCCTTTAATCTGTTAATATGATGAATGGTCATAATAGGTGTTCTAAGATCAACCCAAATTGATTATGAAAAAATGACCTTTTTATGTCCTGTTGAATTAAGTTTGCTTATTGTTCTTAGAAGTTTTACATCTGTGTTCCTAAATGAGATTAGCTTGTAATTTTCTTTTTGTAATATCCTTCTGTGGTTTGGGTATCAAAATTATATAGGTCTTACAAATGAGTTGAAGAGAATTTCCTCATTTTCCATCTTCAGGAATAATCTCTAATAAAATGATTAGAATTATCTGTTTTTTGAAAGTTTTTATTGTGGGTGATTTTTAAAAAATATTTTATTTATTTATTTTGATAGGCAGAGATCACAAGTAGGCAAAGAGACAGGCAGATAGAGAGGAGGAAGCAGTCTCCCTGCTAAGCAGAGAGCCCAATGCGGGGCTTGATCCCAGGACCCTGAGATCATGACCTGAGCCAAAGGCAGAGGCTCAACCCACTGAGCCACCCAGGCGCCCTGTATGCTTTTTCTTTTAAAGCATAACCATACACTTTTGCTTTTCAAAAAAAACCATGAGTATTTGCCTAGTGTATTTTCAGCTTTTTATTTGCTGCTTTTTCATGTCTTCGTGTTTTAGGTATTTCTTTTGCAATCATGATGTAATTGGGTATTTTTAAAAATTTGTTTTTGTTTCTATACTTTGCTATTTGATTTCTACCCGTGGGCTTTTCTTTTTATGTTTTTAAAAATTTCTTTCTTGTTTGCTTATTTTCTGAACTCTTACCCACTGTTTTGTATAAATTTACTTGCCCCTTTCTATGGTTGTTGGTCTTTAATTATGAGCCCATTACTTGATCTTAATCTCCCAAGTTTCAGACCCAGTGATTCCATCTTCTGCAGACCCAGTGGCAAGATCCATCTCAATAGCTTTCTGCTATTGGCTTCATTATTTAGAGTTACTTCACCTCTCTCATGGGCCCACAACTCCCTAGTGGGTTCCAGCTTATATTTTTGGAAGGCTGTGTTGCTGGGGTTCTCAAAGACCTTCTCAGCCTTTTTGGAAGTCCAGTAGCAATGACATAGTCATTCAGAGTACCTATATTGCTGTTATGTTGGAAGCAGAACTTTATAATTTTTTGCTCTATTTTCTTCTCTAAGTTTTTTGTTTTTAAAATATTTTTAACCTAATTATATATATACATAATTTTGTTTCTTCATTTTTCCCCATTTCCCAAACATTTTTCATATGTTTGAATATTCTTTACAAATGTCATTTTTATTAGTTGTCATATTTCACTGAATACTATTCCACATCATTTAGATATTTCTAATTTTTTAACTTACTTTTAACCTGCAATTAATTTCCTCATTATGAACCTTTTCAGATTTTAGATTGTCTTTAAAATAGACTTCCCAAATATAAAAGTATATGAATATTCTAAAATTATATATCACCAGTTCAAAATACTGTAATAAGAATTTTGTATAAAGAATAAATGTATATATTGAGGTATTCACCTAGACTGAATTTTTGTTAGTGCTCATTTCTTGTTAAGCATCAAGAATATTTTGGGACGCCTGGGTGGCTCAGTTGGTTAAGCAGCTGCCTTCGGCTCAGGTCATGATCCCAGCGTCCTGGGATCGAGTCCCACATCGGGCTCCTTGCTCCGCAGGGAGCCTGCTTCTCCCTCTGACTCTGCCTTCCACTCTGTCTGCCTGTGCTCGCTCTCGCTCGCTCTCTCTGACAAATAAATAAAATCTTAAAAAAAAAAAAAAGAATATTTTAAATATATTTTACAATTTAGTAGATATCAAGTTATCTTGAGTAATGTTTAATTATTAGAATTGCTTGGGGGCGCCTGGGTGGCTCAGTGGGTTAAGCCTCTGCCCAGGTCATGCTCAGGTCATGATCCCAGGGGCCTGGGATCGAGTCCCGCATTGGGCTCTCTGCTCAGCAGGGAGCCTGCCTCTCCTCATCTCTCTCTCTGTCTGTCTCTCTGCCTATTTGTGATCTCTCTCTCTGTCAAATAAATAAATAAAATCTTAAAAAAAAAAAGTTAAAAAAATTATTAGAATTGCTTGAATTCCATTCTTGATTTTGTTAATATAGACTTTAATGGGTCTATTATAAAATCATGTAAATGTTTAGCAAGCACCAAGTACATGTTATTGATAAATTAATATTTATTAGATTTCACATGTCTTGTGATCCAATATGAACATTTCTTTCATGGTTACAACTCTGCCCTGAAGACAAAATTAGTCGCTGAGTTAAAATAACAATTCTTTGTCACTCTTGAAGTTTTTTTTATCTTATCACCATCATTGTTAATATTTATATAAGTTGTCATATTTACTTGTAATTATTAGTCATGAATTTTAACTTTCACCCATGTGAAACCTTGGAAACTATTTAATTCTATTAATAAAGTGGCATTTATAACCAACTACTGCCTTTATTCAATAAACTGAAGTATATATTAGTGTATGAAAACCACGGCTATACTTTTTATAGGTGGTTATTTTGTCATCTTTAGGTTATTTATAAATGTTAATTAAACCTTTTTCTTATAGAATAACCCAAACATCAGAAATCAGGAAATGTATAGTTTGTTCCTTAATTGTTTATTATGAAGAATAGTGTCTTTTTATGACTCATGTAATATTAAGCATCATGGTGAATCTATATTTTGTTTTTCAGGTGTTTCATTTTTTACTTTTGGTACCTTAAAGAGTGTTGGGCTTTCCCATGCTCCTACCCTTCTTGGAAGACCTTCATCAGACAATCCTAATGTCTTAGTTTTGAAAACCCACATAAACTTACTTTGTGGTGGTGTTGCTGGAGCAATAGCACAGACAATATCGTAAGTTTCTTCATCATCTTAATTCAATCTAATCGCAGTTTCAGTCTTGATTTTCAGCATTAGTTAATAATTTTATTTTTTCTAATAGATAATTTAAACACAGGATCCCTTGCAAAATATAAGCTGTAATCTAATACATTTTTCCAGATGTAGCACTTTAAGCATGTTGTAAATAATAAGGTGCCAAATTGACCAAGTTAATTTGAACCCATCCAGATTCCTGTGCATTCATTTAAAAGAAAGAAAGAGGGGCACCTGGATGGTTCAGTCCATATAGCGTGTGATTCTTGATCTTGGACTTGTAAGTTCGAGTTCCACATTGGGTGTAGAGATTACTTAAAAATAAAATCCTTTAAAAAAATTAAATAGGGACGCCTGGGTGGCTCAGTTGGTTAAGCAGCTGCCTTCGGCTCAGGTCATGATCCCAGGGTCCTGGGATCGAGTCCCACATCGGGCTCCTTGCTCAGCAGGGAGCCTGCTTCTCCCTCTGCCTCTGCCTGCCATTCTGTCTGCCTGTGCTTGCTCTCTCTCCCTCTCTCCCTCTGATAAATAAATAAAATCTTAAAAAAAAAATTAAATAAAATCCTTAAAAAAATTTTTTTAATGAAAGAAAGATTAAAAAAGCAAGATAGAAAGAATTATTAAGTATGGTCATCATACATATTTTCTTATGAATTTGCCTTTATGAGTTTCTGAAATCTGAGTTCTGTGTGTGTGTGTAAGGAGACACTTCTCTTGCACTAAATCTTGAAGGGTTTTTTTGTGCCAGGCAGTGTACTAGACTTTAGGACTTTTGCTGAAGGCAAAACAAAGTTATTGCTTCAAAAACCCTATATTCTTAAGACAGTGGCAATACAATAGAATTATATCTTAATAGAAGTTGTAGTGGGAATACAGACAAAGGTATTACTATACTGTAATTGGGAAGGTGATTTCTAAGAATTTCCCAGCCGAAGAGAGATTGATTAGATGAGATCAAAGAGGCTGGCACACTAGGAAGCAGGAACTTTTCAGGAACAAGAAGAAAAGCTTTCTGTGACTTGAGGAGTATCGTGAAAAAGAGGAAGTAGTGTCACAAAGACAAAAAAGGGTATCTGGGCGCCTGGGTGGCTCAGTGGGTTAAGCCTCTGCCTTCAGCTTGGGTCATGACTCTGCTCAGCGGGGAGCCTGCTACCCACCCCCGCTCTGCCTGCCTTTCTGCCTACTTGTGATTTCTCTCTCTCTGTCAAATAAATAAATAAAATCTTAAAAAAAAAAAAAGAGTATCCAATGGTAAGGAAAAATCATAGTAAAATAAGTACCAAAATGTAAGGTGTTTATTAGATTTTACAATGAAAAGATCACCTTTGCAAAAGCAGATTCAGTGTACCTTTGTGTGGAAGCTAATCGTACGAGGTTGAAGGTCAAGAAGAAAAGGTGTATGATTTACTTTTATAAACCTGACTGTGGAACCTTGCTCATTTTCAGAAAGCCTCCAGCTCCCTGATTCTCTTCTTATTTTTACTGCCTTTTTTCTTTACTACTCATTTCCAATTTAGATTATTAAAATTTGTCCTTTCTTTCCCACTTCTTTTCTTAAACTGTATTCTGTACCTATTGACTCTTACCAAATCCGAAGGCTCCCTTTCGGTTCTTTTGCTTCCTTTCAGTTGTTCTAGTTCTGGGTTTTTGTAACAGTAACCTCTCTGTTATTTTCTTCATTCATATCCTCATCTTG
The DNA here is from genome assembly GCF_009829155.1 of Mustela erminea. Classification (NCBI taxonomy): domain Eukaryota; kingdom Metazoa; phylum Chordata; class Mammalia; order Carnivora; family Mustelidae; genus Mustela; species Mustela erminea. The sequence continues at coordinate 35,131,042 of NC_045627.1, read as the reverse complement.
CTACCTATTCATGCTGATTTGTTAAGGCCCAGCCTGACTTTAGTCCTCTGCTCTTCCCATAGACACCTAGAATAGCTCATCTATATTTATGGTTTCAGTGGTCACTTGTGCACAGATAACAAATTCTATTTAAGTCTTTGTTACTGACTCTCCATTACTTCTCTAGCAAGCTCTTGGATGTTTCTACTTGGACTTCTGCCATCAGTGCAAACTCCATAGTCCAGGTTGTACTTTCTTCTCTTCCTCTTGGTGACAATCTTCAGCTCCTAGCTTTCTTATTCATTACTGATAACTATTAATCTTCTAGCCCTGGTAATATCTTGAAGTCAATTTTCACATTCCTAGTTATCACTCTGTCTTATTTTTTACTGTAGAGCATTGTCTAATGTGCTTTTTCTTTCTTTCCGTTATTTCCCTTGTTCTACTCCCTGCACTTGGTCTTCTTCCATTCCCTCCTTTCTACTAACCAATTCCTTGTACTCACATACGTCTTTCCCTGTTTGGAAACTGAATCCTTCAGGTTGAGGTTTTTGTCCCTTAATTCTCATAAAGTTTCTTCCTCTTACTATCCCCCTTAAAAAAATAATTCCTGGAGATGCTATTGAAATACATATGGAGCTTCAGTGACTGGTAATGTTATTTTTTAAACTGTTCAATTAAAAAACATAGTTTCTTTTCAATTATAACATTTCATTGAAAATAGAATTGTATATAAAGGTATATTATTTTTGTTACATATCATTTAGGTATACAGTACGTACCATGGAAATCTTTGAATAGGAAAGTAGAAAACAGCTTTGTCACACTGGAGAATGTCTCTAAGATTCAATTGACTAATGTTGGGATAATAGTACCTATTTCATGTAGTTGTGAAGATACAATGAGATAATTTACATAAATTGTTCGGCATAGGACCTAACACGAGTGGTCAATATTAGCAAAATAAAAGTAATTTTAAAAAATCACTTGTGGTCCCACTCCTATAAGAAATTACTTTTATAAATTTCATTTCAGGTAATTTTTTTTTTTTACATAGCATTTTTTCTGTCTTCTAAATGCAATATGTGTATTGTTGGTTTTTGTCCTTAAGGAAAAATTTTTGTTGGTCTACTGTATACTGGGGGACTTGCTGAATGCTCATAGAATAGTGGTTCTCATCTGGGGGTGATTTTGCCCCCAGTGGACATTTATTAATGACTGGAGACAATTTTGACGGTCATAGCTGGCATGTAGTCGGCAGAGGCCAGGGTTGCTCTTGCAGCACAGGACAGACCCCGCACAATTAAGAATTACCCAGCCTAAAATGTTCATAGTGCCAAAGTTGACAAACTGTGTCTTAGCTTCCAGCAATGAAAAATACCCAATTTGAATCTTCAGAAAGTAGCATTTAATTTGGCCTTGAGGAATAAATAGAACACTGTATTGTAATGCTGAGAGAAAAGAATCATCTAAACCAATGGAACCACATAGCAAAAGCAAGACCTTATGGGCTTATATACGGACTCCTGAAACAAAAAAAAAATAGGAACACATTCTTTTCTAGGGAAATAATATATAGGGCTTTGTAGTCAATAATTGTTGAGTAGAACACTAAAAATCATTTTTAAGTCCTGCCTTTTTCTTCTAGCTACCCATTTGATGTAACTCGTCGGCGAATGCAGTTAGGAACTGTTCTTCCAGAATTTGAAAAGTGCCTGTAAGTTCTCTGTCATTGTTCATTTTCTTTAGGAAATGTAATGTTTAAAGTGAGTAGGGAAATAGGACTATGGTCTTACTAGTTGTCCAGATATTATTATGAGATAGTGTTGCCAGTAAATATTACAGACATAGTCCAAACAAATTAGATTGAACTAATGAGCCTGGCAGTTCTGTATATAATGCTTCTACTTGTTTGGAATGAATTGCTGCTGCTTTATTGTGAATTTTTAGCTTGGTGGGGTTTTTGTTTGTTTGCTTGTTTTTTAAAGATTTTATTTATTTATTTGACAGAGAGATCATAAGTAGGCAGAGAGGAAGGTGGCGGGAAGGGGGAAGCAGGCTCCCTGCTGAGCAGAGAGCCTGATGCGGGGCTTGATCCCGGATCTGAGCCGAAGGCAGAGGCTTTAACCCACTGAGCCACCCAGGCGCCCCTTAAAAATTTTTTATTATATTATTTTCAGCTTGTTTTTATACTTGCCTTCCAAAAGCTATTTAATATGGCATTTTGGCTTCTTTTAAAAATGCTGTTATGGGGTGCCTGGGTGACTAGGAGGTTAAGCCTCTGCCTTTGGTTCAGATCATGATCTCAGGGTCCTAGGGTAGAGCCTTGCATAGGGCTCTCTGCTCAGGAGGGAGCCTGGTTCCCCCTCTTTCTCTGCCTGCCTCTCTACCTGCTTGTGATCTCTCTCTGTATCAAATAAAAAAAATGCTGTTATGGGAGGGTTGGCGCCTGGGTGGCTCAGTTGGATAAGCATCTGACTTTGCTCAGGTCATGATGTCAGTGTCCTGGAATTGGGCCCTGTATCCATCCAGGCATGGCACTCAGCGGGGAGTCTGCTTGTCCCTCTGACCCCGCTCATGCTGTGTCTCTCTATCAAATAAATAAAATCTTTTTAAAAAATGCTATTATGGTTCCTGAAATTGTCTCTTCATGAGTGGGTATAATGGTTTTGTCATTTAATCATTATCTTTCAGTACCATGTGGGAGACTATGAAGTATGTCTATGGACACCATGGAATTCGAAAAGGATTATATCGTGGTTTATCTCTTAATTATATTCGCTGTGTTCCCTCTCAAGCAGTGGCTTTCACAACATATGAACTTATGAAGCAGTTTTTTCACCTCAACTAATGAAAATCACGTTTTCTTTTTCTTAATAAAATCTCAGAGGGAGAAACAAAATGTTACTTTAATTTTCGGAGGAACATTACTTGAAGGGGGATATTTGCCTTGTCACAGGAACCACTGGTTTTTTAGTACTTGATTTTTTTTTAATTCGTCACAAATCAGAAGTGCTTACTGTGCTTTTTGATGCCAAATGTTATACCTTAGAACATTGAAAAAAATTCCTAAGCTGATGCTGGCTAATCAGTTAGGTTATTTGAATCTATTTTAAAGTGTTACTTGGAAGTAGAACTAACTTAAAATGGGATTTAAGAGGTTGCCATTAGCTTTATCATGCTTTAATTCCAAGCTTTAATTATAATCATGATTTTCAAAGACTCTACGATTGTTTATTATGATTATAATAAATAGGCTTGGTTATATTGCAGCAGAATGGTGAAAACTGAATTTTTAAGTTATGTAAAACATAGCTTGAGGGGTTGGTGCTTGGCTGGCCCACCCAGAAAAGCATGTGACTCTTAATCTCGGGATCATAAGTTTGAACCCCACTATGTGTGTCGAGATTACTAAAAATAAGAAGATTTAAAAAAAAACCTTACAAATATGTAGTTTAGATGCCAGCATTGAAGCTTATTCTCATTATCTCTTTTCTCATAATTCTGCTCCACTGCATAAAGGGACTGACACTTTTCTCTTTGTTTTTAAATAAAATAAATGTTGTATTTAAAAATTAGCCTTGAAGAAACTCAACAATAAATGAAGAATTTTCAGGTATTGCTCAAATGTTATTACTAGGTACTAGGTACTATGACTGACTTAAATTTGTTTCTAAAAGTCAATGTATTTCCCAAAGGCAGTAATAATAAATACTGAATATCTTTGCTCTCAAAACAGATTAGCATTATAAATTTGTTTTTGTTAGGTGATTTGGTATACACTAGAAAATTTATTTAAGTGGACTGTGAAATATCCATTAATATAAGATGTGTATGTCAAAGAATGTAAGGTATTTTGTCATGATACATCAACTAGTTCTTCCATGTAAAATAATTTTAGTGCAATATAACCTTAAGTAGAAATGTAAGACATGATTTAATTACTATTCTTTATGTTAAAATGGTTTAAAATATAAGAGTTCCATTTACTGTGTTTTGATTACCTTTTATCTTTTATTGTAAGCATGACAATAATGAGAAGGGAACAATTATGGTTCTGTACTCAGAAGTAGTGATTTGTAGAATTGATGTGATTCTTTTTGATCAATGCAAACTTTTAATTGTTCTAACTTTATAATTTTTCTATTGAGGTAAAATTGACATATAGCAATATATTAGTTTCAGGTGCACAATGTAATGATTCAATATTTGTATTTACTGCAAAATAATCATCACAGTAAGTCTAGTTACCATCTAATTGATGTATTAGAAAACTAAGTTGAAAGTGTTATTTCTGCTTCAGTTTTAATTTTGTTTGCATAAAAGATTTTTTTGTCATAACTTGGTAAAAATTAGATGAACTGGTTTCATTTTCAAAGTCTTTATTTAAAAATGAATATGTATCTTTGTATGATTTGTAAGTGTACCCACAAGTAGAAATACATGTGTTCTTAAAACTATTTTGTATATTTTCATTTCTGGGCTACATTGTAGCTAAATATTGTTATCAAATCTCAAGATAATTTAAATGTATGAAATAAGTATCTCAGTTATGTTATCAATAAAAGAGGACTGCAAATATTTTTTTAAATAAAAATTTGCATTCTATGTCTATTATAGAATACATAGGATATTAAAAATAAATTTTATTTGTATTTTGGCCATTATTTTTCCTTTTTAACTGTTCACATTATTAAAAAAACTGTTCATTGTCGTGAATAAACAATGAATGTTGGAACACTGAAAAAATAAAATAAAATTAAAAAAAACTATTCACCTCATTGAAGCACAAATGCTAAACATAAGTAGTTAGAATGTAAGAGTATTTAAAATAATGACTATATTTAATATTTATTTGATTTATTTCAGATTGATGACCCAAAGTGTATCTTGCCAGGTTATCTTCCACTGAGGATTGACTGTTTCTGTTTTGATTTCCACTGTTACTCTTCCTGCCTTTTGTGGGAATAGCCCTTTGATCTATAGAATGGGACAGACCACTGTCCCATAGAGATTGATAAGTGAGGTACCACTCCTAGCTCACAAGGGTATGGAGTTAGAAAAGTTAATAGGTATATATAATAATATCTTACCCTCTTTCCCCTCTGGGTATTCAACATCCATTTGTTCGGCACCTGTTGTGTGTCAGGCATTATTAGCATTATGGATAGCTTACCTTGGGAAGTCTGTTAGCTGTACTTTCAGTCTGATTTGGATGTCCAACAGCATCTAAGGTCAGGTATTTCTCTAATAGAGTATGTCCTACACTTTATGGTAACTGCTTGTTTACCTGTTTCCCCTGAGTTGGTTCTCTCAAGGGTTGAGCTCTGCCTTCATCCCCTACAAGGAGGACAGGGTTGAGGCACCATAATGGATGCCCAATGATGTTTATTGAAGGAGGATGGCTCAGCCCATGTTTTTGGAGAATTTATGTTCAGTGGGGAGAAATAAGGCACATGGGAAGAACAATTGAAAAGACAACCCTGAAATCAAGACCTGAGCTGAAATTAAAGAGTTCGGTACTGAAAGATACAGACAGTGTCTTTCAAAAGTAAGGATGGAAAAATTCTTAACAACATAGCAAATCAGGCATGCAACTCTTGGTTCTGGGGTGATGAGTTGGGTGTAGACATTACTTTAAAAAAAAAAATTAAATAAATAAAGTAGGTAACATACTAGCAAATTAAACCCAGTGATACATAAAAAGTTTATTATAGCATAATCAAGTTGAATTTATCCTAGGATTACCAAATGGTTTAATAATCTAAAGTCAATAGTGTGATTTCCAGTAATAACAGCATAAAAGAGAAAATCCTTCAATGGATGCAGGAAACGTACTTGGAAAATTCACTATGGATTCATTATATAAACCAGTAACATTAGAACAGAAGAGACCTTCCTCAATCTGATAGGGGGCATTTTGTCAGATTACATTTTCCAACAATATATTCCATCTCACCTGCTCTTCTCATGTGACATTAACACTCATCCCATCAAGAGGTAAGGACTATGTGGGGTACCTGGGTGGCTCAGTTGTTAAGCGTCTGCCTTCTGCTCAGGTCATGATCCGGGAGTCCTAGGATCAAGCTCCACATGGGGCTCCCTGCTCAGCGGGAAGTCTGCTTCTCCCTCTCCCACTCCCCCCGCTTGTGTTCCCTCTCTCGCTGTCTCTCTCTCTGTCAAATAAAGAAAAGCTTTTAAAAAGAGTGAGAGAGATGGGTGCCTGGGTGGCTCAGTGGGTTAGGCCGCTGCCTTCGGCTCAGGTCATGATCTCAGGGTCCTGGGATCGAGTCCCGCATTGGGTTCTCTGCTCAGCGGGGAGCCTGCTTCCCTCTCTCTGCCTGCCTTTCCATCTGCTTGTGATTTCTCTCTGTCAAATAAATAAATAAAATCTTTAAAAAAAAAAAAAGAGTGAGAGAGAGAGACTATGTTCACCTCTTAAATTTGGCTTGGTGCACCTAGGACTACAGTGGGAGTAAGGCTATGTGACTTTTGAGGTTATGTCACAGTGCTGAGATAGCTTCTTTTGGAATTCTTGCTCCTGGAATCCAGCCACCATGCTATGAGGAAGCCAAGCAGCCTCTGCAGAGAAACTAACAGCCAGCCTCAACTTACCAGCCATTTGAGTAAGCCATCTTCAAATCAGGTTCTTCAGTCCCAGCTGATGGCTTTGTGGAACAGAAACAAGCTTTCCCCACTGAGCTCTGTCCAAATTGAAATTTCACAAACTAAAAAAGATTATTGTTGTTTTAAGACACTAAGTTTGGGAAGTTTGTTTTGTTTTTATGTAGTATTAGATAACTGTAACAGTTACCCATGAAAACCCAACAGCTTGCATCATACTTCATGGTGAAATATTGAATGCTTTCCTCCTAAGAGCAGGTAAGGATACCCAGTGTCACAACTTCTATTTAGCCAATGAACATAGGTAAGAAAATGAAATAAAAAGCATAAAGAGCAGAAAGGAAGAAGTAAAACTCCCTCTATTTGTAGATGACATGATTATTTACGTAGAAAGTCTTAATGGACCCATAGCACAATTTCGAGAAATTATAAGTGAATTTATATCTCAGGATATAAAGTAAATGTAAAAATATACATTTTAAAAAAAGCTTTTATTTTCATTTTTATTTGCAGCCCCTGCTTCTGTCAAAGATTTTATTTTTAAGTGCTCTCTACATCCAATGTGGGGCTTGAACTCACAACCACAAGATCAAGAGTTGCATGGTCCACCAAGTGAGCCAGCCAGGTGCCCCTAAAAATACATACTTTGATTCACTATCAGGAAGCAATTCGGAAGCAATTTTTTAAAAAGATTTGTTTATTTATTTGACAGAGAGAGACAGTGAGAGAGGGAACATAAGTTGGGGGAGTGGGAGAGAGAAGCAGGCCTCCTGCAGAGCAGGGAGCCTGATATAGGGCTTGATCCCAGGACCCTGGGATCATGACCTGAGCCGAAGGCAGATGCCCAATGACTGAGCCACCCAGGTGCCCCTGAAAAAAACAATTTAAAAGCAATTTCGTTTAGGGGTACTTGGCTGGTTCAGTCCGTAGAGCCTGCGACTCTTTTTTTTTTTTTTTTTTAACATTTTATTTATGTATTTGACAGACAGAGATCACAAGCAGGCAGAGAGGCAGAGCCTGCGACTCTTGATCCCAATGTGGTGAGTTCAAGTCCCACATTGAGCATAGAGCTTACTTAAAAAAAAAATTCAGCGGGTGCCTGGGTGGCTCAGTGGGTTAAAGCCTCTGCCTTTGGCTCAGGTCATGATTCCAGGGTCCTGGGATCAAGCCCGGTATCGGGCTCTCTGCTCAGCAGGGAGCCTGCTTCCTCCTCTCTCTCTCTCTGCCTCTCTGCCTACTTGTGATCTCTGTCTGTCAAATAAATAAATAAAATCTTAAAAAAAAAAAAAAGAAATTCAGGAGTGCCTGGCTCCCTCGATTGGTGGAGCATTGAAGTCTTGTGTGGGTTGTGAATTTGAGCCCCACATTGGGTATAGACATTACTTAAAAAAATAAAATCTTTAGGGGCACCTGGGTGGCACAGTCAGTTAGGCATCCGACTCTTGGTTTTGGCTCAGATTGTGATCTCAGGGTCATGAGATCCAGCCCAGCATTGTGCTCCATGCTTAGCTCAGAGTCGGCTTGAGGATTCTCTCTCCCTCTCTCTGCCCCACAAACTCATGCCCTCTCTCTCTCAAATAAGTAAATAAATCTTAAAACAAACAAACAAACAAAAAACGAACAACCTTTAAAGTACCTGGGTAGCTCAATCAGTACAGCATGTGACTCTCGATCTTGGGGTTTTAAGTTCAAACCCCATTTGGGGTATAGAGACTACTTAAAAAAAAATCTTTAAAAAACAATAAAATCTGTAAGTTAAAAAAAGGAACACAAGGAAAAACAATTTTTTTAAAAAAGATTTTATTTATTTATTTGACAGAGATCACAAGTAGGCAGAGAGGCAGGCAAAGAGAGAGGAGGAAGCAGGCTCCCTGCTGAGCAGAGAGCCTGATGCGGGGCTCCGTCCCAGGACCTCGGGACCATGACCCGAGCAGAAGGCAGAGGCCTTAACCCACTGAGCCACCCAGGCGACCCAACAATTTAATTTATAATACATCAAAAGTATAAAACATTTCAACTTAGTAAAAGATGTGCAAGAGCTCTACACTGACAATTACAAAATGTTGCTAAGAGACATTAAAGATCTGTATAAATGGAGAGATAACCCATGTTTATGAATCAGAAGACTATAGTGTAAAGAAATTAATTTTTCCAAGTTGATGTATAGATCAAATGCAATCTCAATCACAATTCCTGTAGGCTCTTTCTATTATTATTATTATTTTTAAAGATTTTATGTATTTATTTGAGAGAGAGCGTGAGGCAAAGATAGAGCACGAGCAGGGAGGAGAGGGAGAAGCAGGCTCTCTGGTGAGTAGGCTGCCCCAGGTGGGACTCAATCCCAGGACCCTAGGATCAAGACCTGAATGGCAGACGTTTAACTGACTGAGCCACCCAGGTCCAGTCCCCCATCCCTCTGAAGGCTCTTTTCTAGAAATTTACAATCCGATTCTAAAATCTGTATAGAAACTCAAACATCTAGAATACCCCAAACAATCTTAAAATAGAACAAAGTCATCACCACCTGACTATATGACTTACTATAAAACTGTAGTAATTATAACATTGAGGAACTAGCATAACGATCAACAAACATCAAAAGAACAGAGTAGAGAGTGCAGAAACAGACTTGTACTTAAATTGTCATTTGACTTTTTAAGGGTGCCAAAGCAATCCAATGGGGAAGGAAAGCCTTTTCAACAAGTGCTGCTGGAAAAACTGGATATGCACACAGTGGGTAAGGGAAATTCAATCTCTACCTTGTACCACACACACAAATTAATTTGAGATGGATTATGAACCAAAATGAAAAATACAGCAATCAAGCTTCAAGAAGAAAAGAGGAGAATATCTTCATTAGTTAGGGGTTAGGAAAGACTCCTTAGGCCACAGGCAGCAAAAAGCATGGAAGAAACATGGACAAATTAGACTTCAGAAAGACTTAAACTTCTCTATGTCTAAAGATCTTATTAAGAAGGTGAATAAGTGGGGTGCTTGGCTGGCTCAGTCAGAAAAACATGTGACTCTTAATCTGGGTGTTGTAAGTTTGAGCCCCACATTGGGTGTAGAGATCACTTAAAAATAAAATCTTAAAAAAAATTGATGAATAAGCATGCCACAGACTGGGAGAAAATCCTTGCAAACTTATGCAACAAAAGTCTTGTTTTTTTTTTTTTTTTTAAAGATTTTTATTTATTTATTTGACAGACAGAGATCACAAGTAGGCAGAGAGGCAGGCAGAGAGAGAGAGAGAGAGGAGGAAGCAGGCTCCCTGCAGAGCAGAGAGCCCGATGCGGGGCTCGATCCCAGGACCCTGGGATCATGACCTGAGCCGAAGGCAGAGGCTTTAACCCACTGAGCCACCCAGGCGCCCCGCAACAAAAGTCTTGTATCTAGAATATAAAGAATCTCTGTAACTTAATAATAAAAGAACAATGCAATTTTATTTTAACTTTTTGATTTTTTAAAAAAAGATTTAATTAATTTATTTATTTGACACAGAGAGAGAGAGAGAGAGAGAGAGACTGTGAGAGAGGGAACACAAGCAGGGGGAGTTAGAGAGGGAGAAGCAGGCTTCCAGCTGAGCAGGGAACCCAGTGTGGGGCTGGATCCCAGCACCCTGGGATCATGACCTGGGCTGAAGGCAGAGGCTTAACGACTGAGCCACCTAGGCATCCCTATTTTAACTTTTAAAAAAGATTTTATTTTCAAGTAATCTCTCTACCCAACATGAGACTTGAACTCACAACCATGAGATCAAGAGTCCCATGCTCTACTGAGAAAGCTAGCTAGGCACCCCAAGAACAACACAATAAAAAAAAAAAAGTATAGATAAAGGATTTGAACAGACATATTATATTGAAAGGTATAGAAATGACTAAACATGCCAGATAGAAAATAGTGTGTATCATATGATTCCATTTATGTGGAGTTCTAGGGTAGACAGATCTAATCTGTAGTGGAAAACAAAGAACAAAAACATACTAGTGGTTACCTCTCTAGCAGGGATGGATGTAGGAATTGCTTGAAAAAGGGCATGAGAGAACTTTCTAGAGTGATGATAACACATTCTTTGTTTAGTAGGGGTTTGAATTAAACTCGTTTTTCAAAATTCATCAACTGGTACACATAAGATCTGTGCATTTTTAAAATGTAAACTTTAAATCTTTACATATAAAACTTATATTAAATTTAAAATTTTTAAAAAAAATATTGGGAAAAGGGACTGAATTGCAGAGAGCCAAGTGTGGAAACACATTTAAGTGTGCTGATGTTTTTTACGATAGAGATAATGATTGGATAGTGACCTTGGAGACAGAAAGGCATGAAGAGATTTAAGGAAGTTCTAAAGGCTGAATCTATGGGTCTGCCTAGGGATTGAATGCGGGTGGTAACAGAAGGGAATCAGGAGAACTTCTGGGTTTCTGGCCTTATATTCTGGGTAGATAGTGCTATTACTGGGAAGAATAATGGGTCTGTCGAGAAAATGAAAAATTCCATTTTGGCCACGTTATAATGAAAGACTTCCCCTCCACCCCTAAATATTTCAAAGTGTAGCTATCAAGTATATAGTTGGATTTTTGAATTCAGAGGAAAAGCCCAGTCGATACATACGAATTTGAGAATTGGCGGGATAGAGATGGTATTTAAAGCCATGAGCATAGGTGAAATAACCTAGGGAGCTGGTCGACAGAGAAATTTGTTCAGAACTGACCTCTGAGAATTTTCAGTGTTTAGAGATTGGGCAGAAAATGAAGAGATAGTAAAGGAGACTGAGGAGGGGGGCGCCTGGGTGGCTCAGTGGGTTAAGCCGCTGCCTTCGGCTCTGGTCGTGATCTCGGGGTTCTGGGATCGAGTCCCGCATCGGGCTCTCTGCTCAGCCGGGAGCCTGCTTCCTCCTCTCTCTCTGCCTGCCTCTCTGCCTACTTGTGATCATTGTCTGTCAAATAAATAAATAAAATGTTAAAAAAAAAAAAGAAAAAAGAAAATCTGTATCTATTCCAGGTGAGCATTTTCCATTTTTTCCCAAGAAGTTTCTCATAATTTTTGTATGAATTAACATAAATGTAAAAGATAACTTTTTAATTGTTTATTTTTAAAAAGTTTTTGTTTGTTTGTTTGTTTTTTAATTTTTCAGAGAAAGAGAGACAGACAGAGTTCAAGCAGGGGGAGCAGCAGAGGGAGAAGCAAGCTACCAGATGAGCAAGGAGTCCAATTTGGTACTGAATTCCAGGACCCTGGGATAGTGACCTGATCTGAAGGTAGAGGCTTAAGGGCCGAGCCACCCAGGCATCCTTAAACAACTTTTTTTTAAAAGTCTTGTCTTTTCTTTTCTTTCTTTCTTTCTTTTTTTTTTTTTTAAGATCTACTTGTTTTAGAGAGAGTGTGAGCACCAGCACAAGCTGGGGAGGGGGAGAAGGAGAGAAGCAGACTCTTCTTCCCTGAGTGCTGGGTCCCAGGACCCTGAGATCATGATGTTAGCCAAAATCAAGAGCTGGTCACTCAACTGCCTGAGTCACCCAGGCGCCTGCTCCAAAAGATAACTTTTGATGAAGATTATTTTAAAATTGGATGATGGGAGGGGCACCTGGGTGGCTCAGTGGGTTGGGCCTCTGCGTTTGGCTCAGGTCATGGTCTCAGCATCCTGGGATTGAGCCCCGCATCGGGCTCTCTGCTCAGCAGGGAGCCTGCTTCCTCCCCTCCTTTCTCTCTGCCTGCCTCTCTGCCTACGTGATCTCTCTCTCTGTGTCAAATAAATAAATAAAATCTTAAAAAAAAAAAATTGGATGATGGGGGATACCTGGGTGGCTCAGTTGGTTAAGCATCTGCCTTCGGCTTGGGTCATAATCCCAGGGTCCTGGGATCAAGTCCCATATCAACCTCCTTGCTCAGTGGGGAACACGCTGCTCCCCCTGCTTGTGCTCTCTCTCTCTCTTTCTGTCAATTAATAAAAATCTTTAAAAATAACAATAAATAAATAAAATTGTATAATGGGGGCACCTATCTGGCTCAATCAGACAAGCATATGAATCTTGACATTGGAGTTATGAGTTTGAGACTCATGCTGGGTTTAGAGATTCCTTAAAAAATAAAATCTTCTGGGGAGGGTGTTGGGAGGCATGGGGTGGCTGGGTGGTGGATATTAGAGGGTATGAGAAAAAAATAATTAAAAAAATAAAGTCTTCTAAAAATTGTTATTTTTAGAAGATTTTATTTATTTACTTGAGAGAGAGCAAGAGCCAGAGAGAGAGAGAGCATGAGTGGGGCGAAGGGCAGAGAGAGAAACAGAATACCCGGTGAGCAGGGAGCCCGTTATAGCACCCGATTCCGGGACTCCAGGATCATGACTTGAGCTGAAAGCAGACTCTTAACCGACTGAGCCACCGAGGTGCCCCCAAATCTTAAAAAACTGTGATAAAATAAAATTGGATGATAGCTTTATGAGGTGATTATTTTATTATTTTTAACACATTATATTCAGAAATATTCCCTAGTATATTATTTTTTTGAAGATTTTTTTTGGGGGTAGGGAAGCCTGGGTGGCTCAGTCAATTAAGCCTCTGCAGGGAGAAGCAGGGAGCCAGCTTTTCCCTCTGTCTTCTGTTCCCCCTACTTACGCTCTCTCTGACAAATAAATAAAACCCTTTAACAATTTTTTTAAAAAGGATTTTATTTATTTGAGAGAGAGTGAGAGAGAACAAGTAGGCAGAGAGGCAGGCAGAGGAAGAGGAGAAGCAGCTTTGCTGAGCAAGGAGCTCTGATCCAGGGCTCCATCCCAGGACCCAGGACCATGACCCCAGCCTAAAGCAGAGGCTTAATGGACTGAGCCACCCAAATGCCCCTTAAAAACTTTTCAAACTTAAACTAATATCTAAACCCAATGATGTCATAGATGAAGAAGCAATGCCCTTGAGAAGGAGTACAAGGAGGGTGGTTCATTGATCAGTATGGACTTTGTCTACTGTTGAAAAAAGTGGAAATAGGTTATAAAACAAGTACAGATATTAGTACTTTTATAGATTTAGTGGTGTCTTGATGAAGAAGTTCTTATCTGACAGCTTCTATTTTCTCAATGAGTTTTCCACATTAAAAAAAAAAAAAAGGAGGAGGAGGAGGGGCTCCTCAAAATTCAGCCCCACCTGGGGCTCCTGTATCTATTTTCCCTCTGCTCTTCCCCCTGCTCATGCTCCCGTAAGCTCTTTTTCCTTATAAAATAAATCAACCTTAAACCAGAAGAGGGGCGCCTGGATGGCTCAGTGGTTTAAGCCTCTGCCTTCAGCTCAGGTCATGATCTCAGGGTCCATGAATGGAGCCCCGCATTGGGCTCTCTGCTAGGCAGGGAGTCTTCTATCCCTCGCCCCGCCTGCCTCTCTGCCTATTGTAATCTCTGTCAAATAAATAAATAAATAAAATCTTTAAAACAAAACAAAACAAAACCAACAAAGACAGGGGCACCTGGATGGCCCAGTTGGTTAAGCCTCTGCCTGCCTTCCACTCAGGTCAAGATCCCAGGCTCCTGAGATCCAGCTTGCCTGGGGCTCCCTACTTAGCCCGGAGTCCGCTTCTCCCTGCTCGCCACCCGCCCCCCCCGCCCCCGTGCTCTCTCTCTCTCTCTCTAAAAAAAAAAAAAAAGAAAAGAAAGAAAGAAAGAGGGGAGGTTGTTTACCCCCAAATTGGAAAATTCTGCAAGCTAACAAGGGACGGCTGGGTTTGGACAATTGATTTTAAAAGTGTGAGTTGAGCAAGGATTGGCGTGTCTAAGAGAAAGAGCGGGAGCACTTAGTCTGGGCCAGATTAGGAGATTTCTCGTCTACGACAGCCGAAAGCAAGGGAGTAAAGACTTTGTTCAGACTCCCGCCACCGAGTGGGGGGTTCCGCGTGCAAGCGCCAGACCAGGAGGGGGCTCTTTCGCGCAGGTCCCTTGGGGGCCACAGCGGGAAGGCGCATGCGCACAGCGCCTCCCAAACTCGCGCTTCTTTTTTTGTCGTCGGAGCTGCTGGGTTTCTCTGATTTTACCTGGCGACAGTTTGCATTTTCCGCGCTTGCCATGGCGCAACTGGAAGAACTGGAGCTGCTGAAGAAGAGTCTCGGGGAAGAGGCTGAGCCGCCGGCGGAGCGGTGAGCGGAGCGGAGGGAGGGTCTGGGAGCCCGGCGGGAGATTTGAAAGGAAGGAGCGGGAGACGCCGCCGCCGCGCCTCCGAGGAGCCGGGCTCGGGGTTAAAGGACCCCACTCGGGGCTCCCGGGGAGTTTGCAAAGCTGGGGTCCGCTTCGTAGTATTCTCTTTGGGGCCGCGCTCGGGCCAGAGCCCAGAGACGACTCCCTTAACGGTTCATTTCTTTTTCTAGATATCACTTACCCGAATTCGGGGAGGGCCAGGCACCATAAACGCCCTCATAAAGGGAAGTTGCAACTGTAGATGCTTTCCTCTAGGTTTAAGTCGGGGAAACTTGCTCCAGGAGAGCTCTCTACCCTCAACTTGGACTAGTCAGGAGGACAACTTGACCCATAATCATGGTGTGGAATTATTTTCAATTAATAATGATACTAATTATTGTTGACGGATCTTTGCATTTTGGGTTTTTTTTTTTTAAAGATTTTATTTATTTATCAGAGAGAGATGGGGGAGAGAGCCAGCACAGGCAGACAGAATGGCAGGCAGAGGCAGAGGGAGAAGCAGGCTCCCTGCCCAGCAAGGAGCCCGATGTGGGACTTGATCCTAGGACGCTGGGATCATGACCTGAGCCAAAAGCAGCTGCTTAACCAACTGCGCCACCCAGGCGTCCCTGCATTTTGGGTTTTGATCAACATTATCCTTTGCGAAATCCTTAAGGCGTCCCAGCTGACCCCGGGAAATTCATGGCCTGAGGCCTCCTGAAGTAGGTGAATGAGGCGATTACAGAGTAAGAGAGCCGAGGGTTGGGTGTTATAATTATAGAGGTAACGACGTTGGACTCAGTTGTACTGTCACTGACAAAGACTGCAGTCAAACTGGAAAGACTAAGGAGGGACTTAGTGTTTTCTATAACGATTAGAGAATTCTGCAGTTTTCAGGCGGCCTAAGGATTGATGGATAAAAGTGTTGTGAAGTTGACCTGCCCGTTATAAATAAGAAATGTGTGAGTTACTCCGTGAAGGAATGAGCGAACATGACAGGTATTAAGCTTGCTTTTCTTTGCGAGGTAGGGGCTAGTTGTTTCTCACTGAATTTTATAGAAGGATTTTCTTCGTGAAATAGTAGTTTGGAGTAGTGATTTCTAAGTAGGCCTAAGGGTTAATGTAAGACTGTGGCTTGCAGTAGGACATCAGCAAACCACCCACACTATGCTTTTCCCTGACAAATATCCCTTTCATTTACAAAAGGGTTAGTGTCCAAGTCTTTTCCTTTTGCTTGTACTTTGGTAAGGTTTGCACCAGTGGTAGGAATTTATTTAATATTTTTCAATTTATCCTTGATTTTCGTGATTATGGATGTCCCAGAGAGCTCCTCCTAGTAAGAGTGTGTTTGGAAAAATCCATATCATAAGCATGTTTTAAGTGGCATTATGTCTGGGAAGTTATTTTTAAGTTTTTTTTTTTAAAGTTTTTTTATTTTAACGGAGAGAGAGATCACAAGTAGGCAGAGGCAGGCAGAGGTGGGGTGGGAAGCAGGCTCCCTGCTGAGCAGAGAGCCCTATACAGGGCTCCATCCCAGGACCCTGAGATCATGACCTGAGCTGAAGGCAGAGGCCCAACACTCTGAGCCACCCAGGTGCCCCATGTCTGGGAAGGTTTTTAATAGGAATTCTGCTATGCCCTTAGTCTCTCAATTTTTACCTATTTAGCTAATGATCATTGTGATAAGCTTTCTACAAGAAGCAAACCTAGAAAATTGAGAAGGTTGGTTTGTAGATAAAGGAAATTGGATGACTTATTTTATATTAAAGTAGTTTTGTTTGTATATTTTTCAGGTTTCAGAAGAAGGTGGAAGCTTCCATTTCTAAAATGGTTTTGAACGGAGGAATGGATAACCGGTACCTGGTGTTAGCGGTCAATATTGTACAGAATGAAGAAGGAACCCATGAAAAACACCTAATCATTACTGCTTCCCAGTCACTAGAAAATAAAGAACTGTGTATCCTTAGGAATGACTGGTAATTTTCGTGTTACTTTGAGCACTAATCTGGCTTAAGGGGACCATTTTAAAACTCATCACATTGGCTTGTGTGGATGTTGCTATAATTTAATTGTTAATAAAGGGAATAGAAATGAACCTGAATTAATTTCTTGTAGAAATTGTGCTTGTTACCCCAGCATCTCAAATTCCTTATTCTGAAACTTGGTTTTTATTGTCATTTGAAAATTCATTACAAAGATCCTTATTAAGCAACTACTTCTAAAATTTCCCAGTGCTTTTTGTCTTAAGATTGCAGCTTTTCACTAAGAGCAAAATTAATTACAGTATTAGAACATTCTTAAACCCTAGATTTCTCTACTCAAGCAAAGTATGGTTTGTGAGGGGTGAAGGGGAAATGCCCAGAAAGTGGAGGTCTAATTTTGTCTATTTAGGCTTTTTGTCCAGATAAAAATGATAAATATTTTATGCTTAACACATTGGGTTTGGCTTCATGCCTTAGGACTTACAGAAACTAGATACGCTAGAAGTTTTAGGAATGAGAGAATTATTATTGAAACAATCCAATTATGAATTGGAGCAATGTATTAACACTATTAAAGATTTGGTAGCTTTTGTGTTAGATGATGCTAACATTAAGCAGTTTTCCTTTTTGGTATTTCAGGAAGACCCCTGAGTATTCTCAGGTATATTTCAAAGGTAGAAAGGAGTAGAGTGACTAGGAGAAGATTCAAAAGACTACATCCTAGTGTTAGATTTTTTTGAAAGACCCAAAAGTTTACAGATACCCTTCCTTTAGATAAAATATTTGTTTACTTTTTGAGGCTTCTTTAATATGTTTAAATGTAGGAATCTAAACTATGTATACTATGCTTTATTTGTAGGTGCTCTGTACCAGTGGAGCCAGGGGACATCATTCATTTGGAGGGAGACTGCCTATCTGATACTTGGATAATAGATGAAGATTTTGGATATTTGATTCTATATCCAGACATGCTGATTTCTGGCACAAGCATAGCCAGTAGTATTCGGTGTATGAGAAGAGCTGTCTTGAGTGAAACTTTTAGGGTGAATAATATTAACAGCTGGTGTTTCTACGGGTATTAGAGTTACAGAGCACTTTC
Source organism: Mustela erminea (assembly GCF_009829155.1). Taxonomy (NCBI): domain Eukaryota; kingdom Metazoa; phylum Chordata; class Mammalia; order Carnivora; family Mustelidae; genus Mustela; species Mustela erminea. The sequence continues at coordinate 35,113,203 of NC_045627.1, read as the reverse complement.
ACACTTTCAAAAAAAATTCTTTTTAAAATTTATTTACTTGACAGAGAAAGAGAGCACACAAGCAGGAGGAATGGCACGCAGAGGGAGAGGGAGAAACAGGTTCCCCACTAAGCAGGGAGCCTGATGGGCTCAGTCCCAGGACCCTGGGATCATGACCTAAACCAACGGCAGACACTTAACTGACTGAGCCAGCCAGGCGCCTGATAACACTTTTTTTTTTTTTTTTTAAGTAAACTCCCATGTGTCCATTTTGTTGTTCTCAAACATTCTATTATTTTGCAAGTAAATGAAAGCTGAAGATATTTAAAATATAAATATAATATCTTTATCATACATAATACAAAGAATCGTAATTCCTTAAATTAATATAATGCTCAATTTTCTGTAATATCTTTTTATTATTTCTTATTTTTATTATATGTGCTGCCGAAGCGAGCACATTTCTTATTTTTATTGTTTAGAGAGAAGGGGAGTGCTTGCGGGGTTCGGGGGGTGGGGGGAAAGGGAGAGAGAATCTCAGGCAGGCTCTGTGCTCAGTGCCAAGCCAGACACGCTCCATCTCACAACCCTGAGATCATCATCTGAGCTGAAATCAAAAGTTGGATGCTTAACCGACTGAGCCACCCAGGTGCCCCTGTAATGTGTTTTATTGAAAATATCTTTTTAGGGGGACCTGGGTGGTTCAGTGGATTAAGTGTCTGCCTTCAGTTCAAGTCATGATACTGAGGTCTGGGATCGAGCCCTGAACTGGGCTCTCTGCTTGGTGGGGAGTTTGCTTCTCTCTCTCCCTTTGCCCCTCCCCCTTGCTCATACTCTTTCTCTTGCTTGTGCTCTCTCTCTCTCAAATAATAAATAAAAGCTTTAAAATTTTTGTCAGAGGGAGAGAGAGAACACAAGCAGGGGGAGTGGCAGGCAGAGGGAGAGGGAGAAGCAGGATCCCCGCTGAGCAGGGAGCCTGATGCAGACTGATCCCAGGAGTCTGGGAGCATGACCGGAGCTGAAGGCAGGCCCTTAATTGACTGAGTCACCCAGGCGCCCCAAGAAAATATCTTTTTATTCAGTTGTTTTATTAGAATTAGTCAGAATCCAAAAGATCCAAGATCTTTTTCTTTTTCTTCCTTTTTAAAAAGATTTTATTATTTTTTGAAGATTTTATTTATTTGAGAGAGAGAGAGCACATGGGAGGAAGAGACAGTCTGAAGCAGACTCTGTACTGAGTGCAGAGGGCCCTTTGCAGGGCTTGATCATATGACCGTGAGAGCATGACCTGAGCAAATACCAAGGGTCAGATGCTTAAGCAACTGAGCCACCCAGGCATCCCTTAAGATTTTATTTTATTTTATTTTTATTTTTTTTTTTTTTTAAAGATTTTATTTATTTATTTGACAGAGAGAGATCACAAGTAGGCAGAGAGGCAGGCAGAAAGAGGAGGAAGCAGGCTCCCTGCTGAGCAGAGAGCCCAATGTGGGACTCGATCCCAGGACCCTGAGATCATGACCTGAGCCGAAGGCAGCGGCTTAACCCACTGAGCCACCCAGGCGCCCCAAGATTTTATTTTTTATTATTTTTAAATTATTTTTATTTTTTTAAAGATTTTATTTATTTATTTGGCAGACAGAGATCACAAGTAGGCAGAGAGGCAAAGGGGGAGGTGTGGAAGCAGGCTCCCTGCTGAGCGGAGGGCCTGATGTGGCGCTTGATCCCAGAACCCTGAGATCATGACCTGAACCGAAGGCAGAGGCTTAACCCACTGAGCCACCCAGGTGCCCCAAGATTTTATTTTTTTTAAGTAGTCTCTAATCCCAACATAGAGCTTGAAACTACAACCCCAAGATCAAGATTTGCATGCTTCTCTGACTGAGCCAACCAGGTTCTTCCAAAAAAAATTTTTTTGCATTATGTTTGGTTGGTATGTCTCCCTCTTTGCTTCAGTACCATTTGTTGAAGAACCTGGGTTTTTTTTTTTTTTTTTTTAAATATTTTATTTATTTATTTGACAGAGAGAAATCACAACTAGATGGAGAGGCAGGCAGAGAGAGAGAGGGAAGCAGGCCCCTGCTGAGCAGAGAGCCCGATGCGGGACTCGATCCCAGGACCCTAAGATCATGACCTGAGCCGAAGGCAGCAGCTTAACCCACTGAGCCACCCAGGTGCCCCAAGAACCTGGGTTTTATTTGTTAAAAAATTTCTTCTTTTCAGGGTATTTTTAAAATTATACAATTTATATGTATATAGAAATCCAAAAATAACAGCTGAGCAAAAAGAAAAAAAAAGAGAAGGAAAAATCCCTAAATAGACATTTTCTAATAGTCTTAGTTGTCAATTAATTGTAGTTTTAAAAAATCAGCTTTATATTTTCATTTGTGGGTAAGGGCTATCAACTTGTCTTTTAACTACATTTTATAAGTTAGCCCTGAATATTTTTTAATTCTTAAAAACTTTCTATTTTAAGTACTTAGGACTCACAAAGAACTTGCATAAATAGTACAGAGAGTCCTCTGTAAATTAATTTTTAAGATTTCTGAAGCGTGTCTTGGTGGCTTTATTATATCTTTAAGAGGAAGGTCTAGGCTAAGAATAGAGTTAATTGAGAAATATGGTGTCTTTTTTTAAAATACTGGTTCTTTCTGAGTGGAGGGAACATTTTTGACAAGTTCCCTTGTCAAAAATCTTTGTTGTAAGTTTTTGTTTGTTTTTTTAAGATTTTATTTATTTGACAGAGAGAGACACAGAGAGAGGGAACACAAGCAGGGGGAGTGTGAGAGGGAGAAGCAGACTCCCTGCTGAGCAGAGAGCCTGATACAGGGCTCAATCCCAGGACCTGGGAATCATGACCCAACCTGAAGGCAGACGCTTAATGACTGAGCCATTGAGATGCCCTGAAGTTTATGTTTGATAATATCTTTTACTTATATGAATTTATGAGCTATGACTGCATTTTATTTGAGTAGATTATAAAGTGAAATTAGAAAATAATATGTTAAGCATTTGAGAATACATTGAAATTTTACATATAGGTTATTTTTAATGTTTTCAAAATGGAAATCACTGATTAAAAAGAACATGCTTGTAAAATCAAGTAATTGTGAATAGAAGAAAGTAAAAGTTGGGTGCCTGGGTGGCTCAGTCAGTTGAGTGTCTGCTTTTGGCTCAGGTCATGATCTCAGGGTCCTGGGATCCAGCCCTGCATTGGGCTCCCTGCTCATGGGGAGTCTGCTTCTCCCTCTCCCTCTCCCCCTGCTTGTGTACTCTCTTCTCTCTCAAATGAATAAATTAAAAAAAAAAAAAATTGAAAGTGAAAATCATCTATAATTTTACTCACTAGAAAAAAGTTATTTAATATTTTGACATTTGTCTCACCTGTGCACTTTGGCTGTGGTGATCTAATAGGATAGGTAATAAAATATGGGATCGTGTCTTTAATATGTTTTGAAATAAAATGTATGATTTTTTTTTTTAAATAGAGCTCTGATCCAGCCACGCGCCAAATGCTTATTGGTACAGTTCTTCATGAAGTATTTCAAAAAGCAATAAGCAGTAGCTTTGCCCCAGAAAAGCTACAAGAATTTGCTTTTCAAACTGTTCAAGAAATAAGGCATCTCAAGGAAATGTAAGTAGTTACAACATGTGCTATAGGTACTATTTTATTATAGAGAATTCTCTCCTGGAATCCATATGGTATTTCGTTATTAGACTATTAAATATAAATCAGAATAATACTAGAATTGCAAGTTCAGGGTTGTAGTACCCCACTGCAGTTCTGTGATGATCTTCTGAAATTGCAGAATAGAAACTCTTGAGCTAAAAATATCTGTACACGTGCACAATAGACTCCAGCTGCTCTCCAAGAGTGTCAAAAACATTTTGCTTTATTTCTAGAAATGTGACATACTATAAATTGTATGGGTTTGGGAGTCAGATGGACCTAGTTTTAAATTTTAGCTTTGCCAGTTTTAGGTTTGAACAGGTTACCTAAAGATTTTGAAAAAGGCGGTAATACCTATTTTGCAAAATTTTTATGACAGTGGAGAGAATATACGTAAACCCACAAATGGCTAATCATTGACATTTATGAGTGACTACATGCAGAGAGGTTGGCATATTCTGCTTCTTTGAATATTTGAATAACAGAATATTGGCATATTCTATTTCTTTGTGACTCTTATTGCAAACCGTGTTTTTTCACAGGATTATTTTTATTAGGGGTAATTTTGATTTCCAGACTAGTTGATGTAAACCTTTTCCCAGATGTAATTCTCTTTCCCAGTTTATTTATTTATTTAAAAAAAGATTTATTTGTTTATTTATTTATTTGACACAGAGAGAGATCCCAAGTAGGCAGAGAGGCAGACAGAGAGAGAGGGGGGAAGTAGGCTCCCTGCTGAACAGAGAGCCCCATGTAGGCCTTGATCCCAGGACCCCGGGATCATGACCTGAGCAGAAGGCAGAGGCTTAACCCACTGAGTCATGCGGTAACCTCTTTCCCTGTTTATATGGAAAAAATGTGTTCCAGAATGCCATACAACTGATTTACTAATGCCATATGATCTATTGTCCTAAAAATTTTTTCTTTTGTTTTTCTTTTTTTCTTTTTAATTTTTATTTATTTATTTGAGAGAGAGAGAGAATGAGAGAGAGAGAGAGCATGAGTGGAAAAGGTCAGCAGGAGAAGCAGACTCCCTGCCCAGCAGGGAGTCTGATGTGTGACTTGATCCTGGGACTTCAGGATCATGACCTGGGCTGAAGGAAGTCTCTTAACCAACTGAGCCACCCAGGTGCCCCTCTTTCTTATTTTTTTTTAAAGAAGATTTTATTTATTTATATGAGAGAGAAAGAAGAGGAGAGAGCGGGAATGGGGGGAGAGGCAGAGGAAGAAGCGGACTTCCCACTGAGCCAGGAGCCCAATATGGGACTCGATCCCAGGACCTGGAGATCAGGACCTGAGCTGAAGGCAGATGCATAAACAACTGAGCCACCCAGGCACTCCATCCTAAAAACATTTTAGAACCCTGATGTGTGTCAGGCCCTGTGTTCAGTGCTTTTAGTCCTCTTATATGATCCGTTATAAATGAAGAAACACTAACACAGAGAGATTGTGCCTTGGTCAAGGTTTTACTGTAAAACAGATATTTTGCTTTTTTAAAATAGAAATGTCATATATATAAAGTAACTTACCTTTTTTTCTTTATTAAGTTTTTAATTATACTTCCAGTATAGTTAACATACAATGTTATATTAGTTCAGGTGTACAGTGTAGTGATTTAGCACAGCCACACATCACCTTGTGCTCATTGAGATAAGTGGAGTCTTAATCTCCTTCATCTATTTTACCCATTCTCCCACCCACCTCCTCTCTGGTAACCATCAGTTTGTTCTTCACAGTTAAGAGTCTGTTTTTGGGTCAGGGCCTTTTTTTCCCATTGTTGGTTTTTATTGTTTTTGGTTTTGTTTTTTTTTTTTTATTGTTTCTTAAATTCCACATATGAGTGAAATTGTATGGTATTTGTCTTTCTCTGACTTCCTTCGCTTAGTGTTAAACTCTCTAGGTCCATCCATGTTGTTGTAAAAGGCAAGATTTCTTTCTTTTTTTATGGCTGAGTAATATTCCTCTGTGTGTGTGTGTGTGTGTGTGTGTTTGTGTGTGTGTGCGTGTGCGCTCACGCACTCTCTTGCCATCTTTATCCACTTATCTATTGATGGACACTTGGGCTGCTTCAACAATTTGTCTATTTTAAATGCTGCTATAAGCATAGGGGTGCATATACCCTTTGAATTAGTGTTTTTGAATTCTTTGGGTAAATACCCAGTAGTGTGATTCAGGATCAAAGGGTAGTTATATTTTTAATTTTTTTGAGGAACCGCCATACTGTTTCCACTGTGGCTGCACCAGTTTGCATTTTCACCAATAGTACATAAGGGTTTTTTGGGTTTTTTTCCCCACATTCTTGCCAACACTTGTTTATGGCATTTCAGAGTTTTAATTTTTTTTGTCATACTCTAATCAACACACAGTGATACCTGTTGTGTGTTGTATTGATCATTGCCCTGAAACAAATCACATCAAAACTTAGTAGCTTAAGGGGCGCCTGGGTGCCTTGGTCAGTTAAGCATCTGCTTTCCTCTCAGGTCGTGATCTCAGGGTCCTGGATCAAGCCCCACCTTTGGCTCTCTGCTCAGCGGGGAGCCTGCTTCTCCCTCTCCCCCTGCCTGCCACTTTCCCTACTTGTGCGCACTCTCTCTCTCTGTGTCAAATAAAACAAACAAACAAACTTAGTAGCTTAAAAAAAAAACCATAGTGGCTTAAATGACAAGTATCTAATTAATTATCTCATAGTTTCTATAGGTTAGGAATTCAGAGGTGCCTTAGCTGGATGGCTTGGGCTCAGGGTCTCCTGTTTGGAGCTGCAGTCCTTTTTTTTTTTTTTTTTAAAGATTTTATTTATTTATTCAACAGACAGAGATCACAGGAAGGCAGAGAGCCAGGCAGAGAGAAAGAGACGGGAGGAAGCAGGCTCCCCGCAGAGCAGAGAGCCCGATGCGGGGCTCGATCCCAGGACTTGGGATCATGACCTGAGCCAAAGGCAGAGGCTTTAACTCACTGAGCCACCCAGGCGCCCTTGGAGCTGCAGTCCTTTGAAGGGAGGATCTGTTTCCAAGGTGGTAACAGTCATGGCTGTTGTCATGAGGCTTCAGTTTCTTGCCATGTGAGTCTCTCCTACAACACAGCAGCTGCTATTTCAGATTAAAGGGTCTAAGAAAGTGTGCAAGCAGGAAGCTGTAGTGACCCTTTTTTAAAGTAAACTCTACCCCACGTGTGGGGTGAAAACTCACCACACCAAGATCAAGAGTTACATGCTCTACTGACTAAGCCAGTCAGCCGTCCCATCAAGAGAAAACTTATTTTTTTTTTTTAAGATTTTGTTTATTTATTTGACAGAGCGAGATGCAGCGAGAGAGGGAACACAAGCAGGAGGAGTGGGAGAGGGAGAAGCAGGCTTCCCGTTGAGCAGGGAGCCAGATGCCATCGGACCCCAGGACTCTGGGATCACGACCTGAGCCAAAGGCAGACATTTACTGACTGAGCCACCCAGGCACCCCAAGAGAAAAATTTTTAAAAATTCCCAGACCCTAAAACAACAGGTTGAAAGTTCTTTTCTACCCTCTCATAGGTCCTTCTACCTTATTATAGATCTTAGAATAGATTTTTAAAGATTTATTTATTTGTCAGAGAGAGCGAGCACAAGTAGGGAAGCTATAGGCAGACGTAGAGGAAGAAGCAGCTTCCCCGTTTAGCAAGGAGCCTGATACGGGACTCTATCCTAGGACCCTGGGATCATGACCTGAGTCAAAGACAGCTGCTTAACCGACTGAGACCTTTAGATGTCACTTTTTTTGTTTGTTTGTTTTTAAATACAGGTTCCAGTGTGGAGCCCAGCAGGGGCTTAAACTCACAGCCCTGAGGTCAAGGACTGAGCTGGGATCAAGGGTTGGATGCTTTTTTTTTTTTTTTTTAAGATTTTATTTATCTGTTTGATAGAAGACACAGCGAGAAAGGGAACACAAGCAGGGGGAGTGGGAGAGGGAGAAGCAGGCTTCCTGCCAAGCAGGGAGCCTGATGCAGGGCTCTACCCCAGGACCTTGGGATCATGACCTGAGCCGAAGGCAGACGTTTAATGACTGAGCCACCCAGGCGCCCCAAGAGTTGGATGCTTAACCCACTTAACCCCCCAGGTGTCCCCAGATTTTTATCTTCTATGCTTTACCTTCTTGTTAATACCTATAAAAGTCTAGGCTCGGAGAGCCTACCTTAAGTATCTTAATAATTTCAGGAAAGACCAGGCTGTTAAATGTTGTTTTTCTGTGACTTGGCTAAAATTAAAAAGGGAGAATTTAAATGCAGAAGATGTTAAATAACCAGTATGGACTGGTTTGGAAATTTTAAAGGGTCTACTCTGTAAAAAATAAAACACTGGGAAGAATTTACCTAAGGACATCATGACAATGAAGAATGGCTCCAAAATGGTTGGAGAAAGTTATTTAGGAAAAGATTACCCAAATGTGTAGATGTTTTTTAAAATAATGAATTATTATTCCTAAAAAGGTTTTAAATTTGTATATACCCTATTATGGGAGTATAAGAGGCTCTCTGGTACAAACTAAGTCCTTTTTCCCTGCATCCTCCTCGTCACGTAGTTCCTCTTCCCAAAGGCAGCTACTGGTTTTGGTTTCTTTTTTTAAGATTTTGTTTATTTGACAGAGAGCAGAAGTACGGGGAACAGCAGGCAGAAGGAGAAGTAGGCTACCTGCTGAGTAGGGAGGCTGATGAGGGATCCAATCCCAGGACCCTGGGTTTATGACCTGAACTGAAGGCAGACACTTAACTGACAGAGCCATCCAGTTGCCCCAAAGGCAACCACTGTTACCAGTTTCTTGTATGTCATTTTACAGAGATTTCAAGTGTTTATATGTGTGTGTGTATGTGTACATACATATTTTTTGTTAGGTAAATTGTAGAATACTGGGGCACCTGAGTGGCTCAGTGGGTTAAAGCCTCTGCCTTCGGCTCAGGTCATGATCCTGGGGTCCTGGGATCGAGCCCCGCATCGGGCTCTCTGCTCAACGGGGAGCCTGCTTCCCCCCGCCCCGCCCCGCCTGCCTCTCTGCCTATTTGTGATCTCTGTCTGTCAAATAAATAAATAAAATCTTAAAAAAAGAATTGTAGAATACTATGTATGTTATTGTGCACTTAAAGGTTAAGTGTGGTGATCATTCCTTGGTAGTACTTACTGAGCTTTTTTTTTTTGAGAGAGAGAGCATGGGTAGGGGGTGGTAGGGGCAGAGGGAGAGGGAGAGGGAAAAACTTAAACAGGCTCTACACCCAGCCCAGTGCCAAGCCTGCTGTGGGGCTTGATCTCATGACCCCATGGTCATGACCTGAGCTGAAATCGAGAGTCTGACGCCCAACTGGCTGAGCCACTCAGGCACCCCTGAGCTGTCTCAATTTTAATTAATAATGGTGTAATATTTCATTGTATGGATGTACTGTAATTTATTTAAGTATCCCCCTGGCATTTCAGTCTTTGCATTTATTAGCAATCATGTAAGAAACACCTTTAGGGGCCCCTGGGTGGCCCAGCTGGTTAAGCTTTCAACTCTTGATTTCGGCTTAAGTCATGATCTCGGAGTCGTGGGATTGAGCCCTGCCTTGGGATCCGTGCTCAGTGTGGAGTTTGCTTGAGGTTTTCTCTCCCTCTCCCTCTGCCCCTGTCCTCCCTCTCTCGCTCTCTGTCTCTCCAGTAAATAAACAAATCTTTAAAAAAACTACCTTTATATATCCCTTATTTCATACCTTTGAGGCATATATCTGGCTTAAATACTTAGAAGTAGAATTGTGGGGCCAGAGAATATATGCCCTTAAAACATTTAAAAAATCTTTTTATTTGGAAATAATTTCAAATTTAGAGAAAAGTTGCAAGATTAGTGCAGACAGCACCCATATGCTTTTTACTGGGATTCACCTATTAGATGTGTGTAGATTCTAAGATTAAGTAGTATATGCCATGGTATACACAATAGGCTGTATACCATGATGACAGTACCTGTGAAACAGGCTGAGCAGGGCTCTGGACAGTCCAGCCTTCCCCTGGGCTCAGGAGCCCCCACTACATTGGGCAGCGCTGGTCTTGCTCACCTTGCCTTCAGGCCTCTCCCCACACAGCCCGGTGGCTGGGGCCTGCAGGTGGTGACATTCGATGTCTGTGTCAAGGGTCTTTGTGCTTGGTGTGGCGTCCAGCTTTTAGCCAAGGACTTGGCCAGATTTCAAGCAGCCTTTTGCAAGGATAACCCTTGCCTTTGGGCGTCTGAATATGTGATCATTTGGAGCTTTCTGGTATCAGCAATTGCTCCCCTGAGGAATTTCAGCTTGTCTTGCAGCTTGAGGTTGCTACTGTGCTCAGGAGAAGCAATTTTGGCAGAACTAGGTTGCTAATATTGTTTTCTCTGCTGAACCAGTTCTTTTGGAGGACCGTTAGGCCTCTGCTTTCTTCAGTTTTAAGGCTGAATAATATTCCATTGTATGTATACACCACATTTAAAAAAAAGATTTTATTTACTTAATTTTTTTTAAAGATTATTTATTTACTTATTTGACAGGCAGAGATCACAAGTAGGCAGAGAGGCAGGCAGAGAGAGAGAGGGAAGCAAGCTCACCGCTGAGCAGAGAGCCCGATGCGGGGCTTGATCCCAGGACCCTGGGATCACGACCCAAGCCAAAGGCAGAGGCTTTAACCCATTGAGCCACCCAGGCGCCCCTATTTGCTTAATTTTTAAGTAAACTCTTTCCCCAGTGTGGGGTGTGAGCTCACACCCCTGAGATCACGAGTCGCATGCTCTGTGCTCTACCAACTGAAGCAGCCAGGTGGCCCATATATATCACATTATATATCCATTAATTAGTTTGTGGATAACTTGTTTATTTGGATGTTTTGGTTCTTACTTACTTTTTCATGTTTATGCTTTCTTGTTTAATCTCTTATTTTGCAGGTATCGCTTAAATCTGAATCAAGAAGAGATAAAACAAGAAGTAGAGGAGTATCTTCCTTCATTTTCTAAATGGGCCAGAGATTTCATGCATAAATATAATTCAGCTGACTTACCCCAGATGCAGCTCTCTCTGTAAGAAACTCATTTTGTTTATATGGTGTTCATATGTTCAGATCAGGATTTTACTCTGTGTGTTGAAATACAATTTTTTAAAGGTCGAGTTAGTATAACTAGCTTTTTTGTTTGCTTATTTTATATGTTATGGTTCCGAGTGTCTTTCCAGGACAAAAAATAATCTAATGAATAGAAATTCTACTTTCATTATCATAAAATCTTCTGATTTTTATATATCAGTTTGTTTTTTTAAGATTTTTTTTTAGTAATCTCTATACCCAACGTGGGACTTGAACTCATAACCCAAAGATCAAGAGTTGCATTCACCTGAGCCAGCCAGGTGCCCCTGTCAGTATGTTTTTTAAATAAAATAACCAATTTATAGATCTTCTCGGGATTGTAATTTGTATGTATTTCTATTACTATCCTATATGGTCTGTGTCACATGCTGATTGTCCTGTGGATTTGTGCTCTATGTTTAAATACTGTGTTGAAGCATTTAACTCATTTTGGCATTTGGCAGTTTATTGGGTCTTTTCCCTTAAAGAAGCGTTCATGTAAGTTTATAAGTCATACATTTTTTTTTCTCTTTCATTTTTACTCATTCAGCAAGTGTTTATCTAGTGCCTAATATGTGCCAGGTAATGTTCTAGGTGCTGGGATTATCATGGGTGCTGGGGGGAAGCAGCTGACTTCATGATGTTTCTGTAGTACTGAACAAGTAAACAACAGACTGTGATAAATGCAGGGTAGAACAACACAAGAAAGAATGTGGAGTTGGTGGTAGTGGTGGTGGACATATTATTTCCAGTGAATGGTTGTGAAAGGCCTCTCCAATAAGATGACGTGGAGATGAAGCCTGAAGGAGATGAAGGAGGTAACTGAACAGCTCTTTTCAGGACGAGTGTTCCAGGCACAGCCCCTTGGGTGATGACACCTGCCAGTGTGGTGGGGGCAGAGCAAGGAGGGAAGGAACAGAAGTAGCCTTCTGGGGCCTCGTAAGCCATGTCAGGATTCTGGGTGCTGTTCTGATTAGATAAGAGGCTACTGGAGAGCTTGCTTGCACAGAGGGTTTTGATGTAATTTCCTGCCTCCCACCCCTCCCCCTTATCAACATTTTCTTTTTCTTTAAAGAGGCACAGCTTCCATTTATATAAATTTTCTTACCTTTTCTCAGTATTCTTACTATTTTATCGCAGGACACTTTGTGATCTGAAAAACTTGTTTAAGATTTGTGCATCAGAAACTTAGGAACCGTTAGTTCTTTGGACCAGTTTGTTGTTTAAAGTTCTCTGTGGTTCAGAAAGATCTACACTGAATCTGGATGTGAATCCCAGTTTTGCCGCAATTTAGCTCTGTAACTTAACCTCTCTGTGTGCATTAATCAGATTTACTTTATTTTTTTTAAAGATTTTATTTATCGGGGCACCTGGGTGGCTCAGTGGGTTGGGCCGCTGCCTTCGGCTTGGGTCATGATCTCGGGGTCCTGGGATCGAGCCCCGCATCGGGCTCTCTGCTCAGCAGGGAGCCTGCTTCCCTTTCTCTCTCTGCCTACCTCTCTGTCTACTTGTGATCTCTCTCTATCAAATAGATTAAATCTTTAAAAAAAAAAAAGATTTTATTTATTTATTTGAGAGAGAGAATAAGAGAACACAAGTGAGGAGTGGAGAAAGGGAGAAGCATGCTCCCTGCTGAGCAGGGAGCCTGATGTGGGACTCGATCCCAGCACCCTGAGATCATGACCTGAGCCGAAGACAGACGCTTAACCTACTGAGCCACCCAGGTGCCCCCAGATTTACTTTATTTTTATATGTTTTTTTATTTACGTGACCTCTCCACCCAGCATGGAGCTTGAACTCATGACCCCGAGATCAAGAGTTGCTCTTGTTACTGAGTCAGCCAGGCGCCCCCATCAGATTTCCTTTTTTTTTTTTTTTTAAAGATTTTATTTATTTATTTGAGAGAGAGAGAGAGAGAGAGAGAGGAAAGAGGTCAGAGGGAGAAGCAGACTCCCTGCCGAGCCGGGAGCCGGACAGATTTACTTTTAAAAGGATCATTCTGTCTGCTCTTTTGAGACTGCATTGTAGGATAAGGGCAGAGGTAGAGAGACTAAGTTGGAGGCTCTTAAAAGAACCCAAGTAAGGGATGTTGGTGGCTGAGACAGTGCAAGTGTGGAAGTGATGAGAATCAGTTGGACTTCAGTCAGACGTTAGTGGTAGAACGGATAGTTTTGGATTGGATGTGGAGTGTGAGGGAAGGAAAAGTCAGTAGTGATTGCAGGGCGGAAAATGTGATGAGAAGGATGTCAAGAGAGAATGGTAGAGGAGGATTTGGAGACAGGGAGTTAGGCAGCTGTAGTGAGGGGTTGTTCTATGAGGGGCACATAGAAATGAAATGGTAACCAGAGGCTTATGTGGAGGCTAAGAGAGCTTTGTTGTTTTGAAGATGGGAGCTATCATGTGCTCATGTGCTCATGGGGAGAATTCCACTGAGAGGGCAGAATTCATCATGAGAGATGGGAAAAGTCAGATATGTGTTGATCATGGCAGAAGGAATGAGAGTACACAAGTGGAAGGGTTGACCTATGGGACACTTATTTCTTGGCGTTAACATCTCAAGTGGAGGGGTGCCTGGGTGGCTCAGTGGGTTTAAACCTCTGCCTTCAGGTGAGGTCATGATCTCAGGGTCCTGGGATCCAGCCCCGCATCAGGCTCTCTGCTCAGCGGGGAGCCTGCTTCTCAGTCTCTCTCTGCCTGCCTCTCTGGCTACTTGTGATCTCTGTCTGTCAAATAAATAAATAAAATCTTAAAAAAAAAAATCTCAAGTGGACTACTTCGTCAAAGATATTTGGAAATTTTACAACCTTTTACATAGTGCTAGAGTTCTCTGAGAATTTTGTAATCATTTTAGAAGGTTGTTAGCAATGTTTAAATGTCCTGTATCTGGTTTTTATTTATTTAATTATTTTAAAAAGATTTTATTTATTTATTTGACAAAGATCACAAGTAGGCAGAGAGAGAGAGAGAGAGAGAGGAGGAAGCAGGCTCCCTGCTTAGCGGAGAGCCTGATGCGGGACTTGATCCCAGGACCCTGAGATCATGACCCGAGCTGAAGGCAGAGGCTTAACCCACTGAGCCACCCAGGCGCCCCCTGTATCTGGATTTTAATTGTTTTCATTTAATTGTTTTTATTTCTTTTATTATTATTTACAATTCAGTGACTTTCAGTATATTTGTAGAGTTGTGTAACCATCACCACAGTTTGCCAGGATTTTGATATATATTTTAATAATGGTTATTTAAAAAAAAATGAGGCTTATCGTGCTGTTAGAATTGGGTTTATTTTTCATATTCCTTTTATTCTGAAGTGGTCTTAAATATACCAGTAGCTCCCTTCCTTAAAAAAATAAAAAAACTGTAATAAATGGGTTAAATTTATAAGCGCTTCATTCTTTGTTATTTCTTTGAAGCAAATTGCCTATGTCTAGAATAGGGGGTGGGTCTCTGTGCATTAGTCTTCACTGTGATAAATAGGGAAGTGTTTATTAAGTAGTCATTCTTCTCATAATTTGTTTCGTTGTTTTGTAGTAATTCTGTTATTCTAGTCTCTTGATTTTCTTTTTTCTTTTTTTTTTTTTTAAATATTTTCTTTATTTGACAGAAACTAGGCAGAGAGGCAGGCAGAGAGAGAGGAGGAAGCAGGCTCCCTGTGGAGCAGAGAGCCCGATGTGGGGCTCAATCCCAGGACCCTGGGATCGTGACCCGAGCCGAAGGCACAGGCCTTAACCCACTGAGCCACCCAGGCGCCCCTTGATTTTCTATCATAATTACAAACTTAATTTTTGTTTTATAGTGTTCCTAATTATTTCTTTATCCTTATTTACCCTTTCTCACTATACACCTCTCTTTTCCTTCCTTATTATTTATTTTGGAGTCATTTAAATTTGCTTGAGGATTAAAGTTGTGGTGGATATACCTTTTCTTTGTTGTTTCACATATTAGCTTTTATTTTACTATTTAATTGTTTCAGCTTTTGTCTGCATGTTTTTTCTTTTGGTTAAAATGTATTCATTGTTTTTGCTGTGGTAAGCTGCCATTTTCTCACTGACCCATGGGCTTAGCTCTTTAGCAAACACTTATTCCATGCAGTATCTGCTCAGCAGTGTGCTAGGACCTGGTGTTCCAGGGAGACTAAACCCCTCCAAGAACTCTCTACTGGTGGTAGTTGAAAACATAGACCTGGAGGGCATTGCTTAGAGAGAACATGTAGGGCAACAAGAGGCATGGAAGAGTGTGCTATGTAAGGAAAGAAGTAGAGAGGAGTAGAATCCATCAGTGGAGGCTGGGGAGGCTTATGATGGACTCGTAAGGAATTAGGTAGCCTGGAACAAGCCTTCCTGATAGGAAGCCAGGGAAGGTGTGGGATTCAGATCCCTGAAAGGGATTTTTGAGGTCAACTCTTAGTTTCACATAAGGAAACTGAGATCCAGTGAGAGGTATGACTTTTCCAGGTTTTATGTGAAAGAACAGTGGTTTAGCTGAGTCTATAGTAATAATTCTTGATTCCTAGCCCAGTGTCCTCCTCTCTGTATCTTGGTATAAGACTTTTTTTTTGTTTCAGTTACTTCCAATGGAACCTTCTATGTCTGTGAAGGAAGAGCTCCTTTATGTTTTAGCTTGTGTCATTTTTGCAGCAGTTTACAGCCACCTTAAAAAAAAATCTTGGGGTGCCCGGGTGGCCCAGTCGTTGAGCTTCTGCCTTCAGCTCAGGTCATGATCTCAGGGTTCTGGGATTGAGCCCCGCATCAGGCTCCCTGCTCAGTGGAAAGCCTGCTTCTCCCTCTCCCACTCCCCCTGCTTGTGTTCCCTCTGTCACTGTGTCTCTCTCTCTGTTAAATAAATAAATAAAATCTTAAAAAAAAATCTTTTTTAGACTTTAGCACAGAGAATAAGACTTTTTTTTTTTAAAGATTTTATTTATTTATTTGACAGAGAGAGTGAGCACAGGCAGATAGAGTGACAGACAGAGGCAGAGGGAGAAGCAGGCCCCCCCGCTGAGCAAGGAGTGGGACTTGATCCCAGGAGGCTGGGATCATGACCTGAGCCGAAGGCAGCTGCTCAACCAACTGAGCCACCCAGGCGTCCAGAGAATGAGACTTTTAAAGGTCATTTAAGGAAACAAGCTTTCTCACCCATTTGGTAGTAAGAGTAAATCTTCATTTTTATGGTATCATATTCTCCATCAGAGTTTTACAGCATTATTTTGTCAAAATCATAGTAGTTAAATTGAAATACTGTCATTTATTCCACAGACGTAGGTCTAAAATCACATTACTGGGGCGCCTGGGTGGCTCAGTGGGTTAAGCCTCTGCCTTCGGCTCAGGCCGTGATCTCAGGTCCTGGGATCAGGCCGGAGTCAGACTCTGTGCTCAGCAGGGAGCCTGTTTCTTCCTCTCTCTCTGCCTGCCTCTCTGCCTACTTGTGATCTCTCTGTCAAATAAATAAATAAAATTTAAAAAACCACAAAACACAAAATACATTACTTCCATTTTCTAGGGGAATGAATTTCAGTAGCAATTTTAAAAGTTTCATTACCTATCTTCTATTAAGTATACATGTGATATTTTATAAATAATGAAGTTTGCTTTATTTCATTGGAGCATATTTAAATATATAACACAATTAGATAACATTTGGAGAAAGAAAACAGAACAATATTTAAGAAATTTTGGATAAGTTGTAGTTTCCTTGAATTCCTCTGTTGTCTTCCTCAGAGACTGCAGAAGTATACATATATTCCTGGAGACTATATATATATATATATTTTTTTTTTTTTAAGATTTTATTTATTTATTTGACAGACAGAGATCACAAGTAGGCAGAGAGGCAGGCAGAGAGAGAGGAGGAAGCAGGCTCCCCGCTGAGCAGAGAGCCCGTTGCGGGGCTCGATCCCAGAACCCTGGAATCATGACCTGAGCCGAAGGCAGAGTCTTTAACCCACTGAGCCACCCAGGCGCCCCTGGAGACTGTTTTTAAACCAAAACAGTAAAAAAAAATTACTGAAATGTCATTTTTTTCTCTAGAAAATATTCTCATTTGTTAAGATGTAGTTGCTGATCTAAATAACATGAAATTAGCAAATCAAAGTCAACTAAATCATGTATTCTGATAGAATTCTTAAGCTTTTTAAATCTCAATTCTCTCTTTTTTTTTTAGATTTTTATTTATTTGACAGAGAGATCACAAGCAGGCAGAGAGGCAGACAGAGAGAGAGGGAGAAGCAGGCTCCCCGCTGAGCAGAGAACCCGATGTGGGGCTCGATCCCAGGACCCTGAGATCATGACCTGAGCTGAAGGCAGTGGCTTAACCCACTGAGCCACCAGGTGCCCCTTAAATCTCAATTCTTATTTTATTTAACATTTATTTTTAAAGATTTTATTTATTTATTTGACAGAGAGAGGGCACAAGTAGGCAGAGCCACAGGCAGATCCGACCCTAGGATCATGACCTGAGCTGAAGGCAGAGACTCAACTGACTGAGCTACCCAGGCACCCCAAATCTCGATTTTTATGATCTAAAATATATTTTATTACTAGAAAATTTATCCTTTTTGTGTAAGATTTCTTTATTTTTTTATTTTTTAAAGAATTTATTTATTTATTTGACAGAGAGAGATCACAAGTAGGCAGAAAGGCAGGCAGAGAGAGAGAGGAGGAAGCAGGCTCCATGCCAAGCAGAGAGCCCAATGGGGGACTCGATCCCAGGACCCTGACTGAGATCATGACCTGAGCCAAAGGCAGAGGCTTAACCCACTGAGCCACCCAGGTGCCCTCGTGTAAGATTTCTATTAGATTAAGTATCTTATCTGGCTTTGAGTCTAGAATAGGTTTAATAAAAGTTGGTGCTATCTGACTTTTTTCTCCTGCTGAATAATTTACTGCTCTGAAAATGAGTAAATCTTAGATAAGAGTCTTAGGTAGGAAGCTTTCAAAGTTATTTTCACCTCCAAATTCCTTTGATGTTTATATATATATTTTTCTCCTTCCTGTGCTCTTGGTTATTTAAGTTAGGATAGTAGACTCAGAACTTCTTTTGTAATATAAAAAACAATGCCGAGGGGCGCCTGGGTGGCTCAGTGAGTTAAGCATCTGCCTTCGGCTCAAGTCATGATCTCAG
This sequence comes from Mustela erminea, assembly GCF_009829155.1. NCBI lineage: Eukaryota > Metazoa > Chordata > Mammalia > Carnivora > Mustelidae > Mustela > Mustela erminea. The sequence continues at coordinate 35,095,372 of NC_045627.1, read as the reverse complement.
GGTCTTGGGATCGAGTCCCCCATTGGGCTTTTTGCTTGGTGGGGAGCCTGCTTCCTCCTCTCTCTCTCTCTGCCTCCCTTTCTGCCTACTTGTGATCTCTCTCTGTCAAATAAATAAATAAAAATCTTAAAAAAAAAAAACAAAAAACAATGCTGAGTACTTAGTTTTAAATATTGGTAGTGACAGAAATGGATTCATTTAACATTTAAGTAAAGAAAACAATGAGGAATTGTAGGTGCACACGATGTCCTTTGAAGATTGTTATGGGGAGTGTAGGAGCAAAGTGTTTGATAATCAGGCTTCATACTGCATGGATGATGGGGAAAGACAGCTCATTCTTAAATAGTTTAATATGGTATCACTGAAGGAACACAGCCTTTGCTACCTTGGGTGCAACCACATGCAAGCCATTTTATATTAACCTGTGTAATAATTGTATATCAGAATATTCATATTGGTAATGTGGCTTCATTAGGTCCAAATAGTGATACTTGTAGTAATCTAGGCCTGAGGAGATAAAGGCCTGAGTTAGGAAGATTATAGTAGGAATGAACTCAAAAGTATAGATGGTAAGTATTAAGACTTAAATTATGTGAGTTAGAGGCATTGGACAGCAGTTCTCAATCTTGAGCATGCATCAGAATCACTTGCAGAGTTTGTAAAACAAATTGCTGGGTTTTACCTGCAGACTTTCTGATGAGTAGGTCTGGAGTGGAGCCTGAGAATTTGCTTTTATTAGAAGTTCCTAGGTGAGGGCGCCTGGGTGGCTCAGTGGGTTATGCTGCTGCCTTCGGCTCAGGTCATGATCTCGGGGTCCTGGGATCGAGTCCTGAGTCGGGCTCTCTGCTCAGCCGGGAGCCTGCTTCCCTTCCTCTCTCTCTGCCTGCCTCTCTGCTTACTTGTGATCTCTCTCTGTCAAATAAATACATAAAATCTTAAAAAAAAAAAAAGTTCCTAGGTGATGTTGATGATGCTCGTCTAGGCACCACATTTTGAGAATCACTTCGGTAAAAGTGTATGGATGATCTCCCATCCCCCAATCCTCTGTCTGTCATAGAGTCAGTGCCAGAATGTGAGAAAAGTGAAGTGTTCTAAGGAAGTATTCTTGTGTTTCATTTTTTAGGCCGAGTGATGGTAATAACAATAATTCAACATGTAATATTGAAGTCATAAACTCATTGGATATTGAAGAAAGCATTTGGTCCCCTAGGTTTGGATTGAAAGGCAAAATAGATGTCACAGTTGGTGTGAAAATACATCGAGGATATAAAACGAAATATAAGATAATGCCACTGGAACTTAAAACTGGCAAAGAATTAAATTCTGTTGAACACCGTAGTCAGGTAGGTATAAGTCTTAGTAAGAAAATTGTCTGAATATTTAGTACACTGAGAAATGTAGGTCTGCTTTATATATTTTGGTTCAATTTGGGTAATTTTTAGTTAAGTTTCATATAGTACTTTTCAATTTGGGATGTATCCAGAGTACTCAAATTGTTTGTAAATGTATACAAGGCTAGCCGAAAGTTTTCTCTAGTGAAGAAATACAACAGCTGAATTTATAAGACAGTGTTGCCAAGTTTATGTTACCAAACTACTAGTCTAAACAGATATTCCTAAAGAATTCTTTGGTGATAAAATTTGCTGAAACCAAGTATATTTGGAAATTTAATGATGCATGGTAGCCTATTAAAGTTTCTGAGAAATCAAAGTAATACGGATTTGGTTTAGGTATGTTTAAACCTGTTGTTTTCTAAACTTAGTTTAACATGGGACTATTGTTTTCATGTAACATCTAACATAGGATACTCTTAGAAAACATCAGTCTAGGGTGCCTGGGTGGTTCAGTCCTTAAGCACCTGCCTTTGGTTCAGGTCATGATCCCAGGGTCCTGGGATTGAGCCCCGTATCAGGCTCCCTGCTCAGAGGGTAGCCTGCTTCTCCCTCTCTCACTCTCCCTGCTTATGTTCCCTCTCTCGCTGGGTCTCTCTGTCAAATAAATAAATAAAATCTTAAAACACACACACACACACACACACAAATCAGACTAAATCCATTCTTTTATTTTTGTCTTTTAATCTGATTTTAATGATTATTATCTAAAATGAAATATAGGGTCGCCTGGGTGGCTCAGTGGGTTTAAAGCCTCTGCCTTCTGCTCAGGTCATGATCCCAGGGTCCTGGGATCAAGCCCCGCATTGGGCTCTCTGCTCACCAGGGAGACTGCTTCCTCCTCGCTCTCTGCCTGCCTCTCTGCCTACTTGTGATCCTTGTCAAATAAATAAATAAAATCTTTTTAAAAATAAATAAATTTAAAAAATGAAATATAGAACCATGTCTTATTACCATTATGTTAAATTCAAGTTCTTATTAATCTTTTCTTCTCTTTGGTAAACATAACGATCTTTTGTTGTCCTTCAAAATTATCTGAAATTTATATTTATAGTGACATAAAGTAATTAGCATAAATCTTTCTTTCCTCCTACCTAGGTATGTCAATTATAATGACTGGTCTTGGTGTTTTGGAATTTCATGATTTATGTATTATTTATTTGGGAGAGTGAGACAACATGAGCTGGGGCACTGGGGGAGGGGTGCATCAGGACACTGAGATCATGACCTGAGCTGAAGGCAGATGCTTAACAGCTGAGCCACCCATGCCTCCCAAGTTTCCAACTCTTGATCTCAGCTCAGGTCTTGACCTCATGGATGAGAGTTCTGGTTCCACACTGGGCTTCAGGCTGGGTGTGGAACCTACTAAAAAATAAACAAACACATAAATCATTCAACATTTTAATCTTGTCCTGGAAAACATACTAGCTTCTTTGCAGGTTGTGTATGACTAAATGACTTGCTATTGTTGCTAAGGTGGTTTCATGAATTGTAAACCAACTGTTTCTAACTTGTCTTAGATGGTTTCTTTGGAGAGTACCACATAAATTTAAAGCAGCTAATAATGATTCATGCTGTGCAAAAAACAGTGAGCTTTGTAGAGTTAGTCTCATTTAGTTGTCCTAGTAACTATGATGTAAATAATATGCATTTTAGTGTTTAATTCACTTATTTTATTTACTTATTTATTTATTTTAAACAGGGAAATTTATTTATTTATTTATTTTAAACAGTTCATTTATTTTAAACAGGGAAATTAGTGTCTAAAGACTGTTAACTTCAGAATGTAAAATATAATTTGGCTAATTTCCCTCTCTAATTTATTGGAAACCTTAATATTTACTGTCTAAGAAAAATTCCATGTTTTTTTTTTAAGATTTTATTTATTTATTTGACAGAGAGATGATAAGTAGCCAGGGAGGCAGAGAGTGAGAGAGGAGAAAGCAGGCTCCGCGCTGAGCAGAGAGCTTGACGACGCAGGGCTCCATCCCAGGACCCTGGGATCATGACCTGAGCCACCCAGGTGCCCCAATTCTATGTATTTTTAAAAAAATATTTCATTTACTTATTTGAGAGAGAGAGAATGACAGAAAGAACACAAGCAGGGAAGGGGCAGAGAGAGAGGGATTAGCAGACTCCCCACTGAGGAGGGAGTCTGACGTGGGGCTCAATACTAGGACCCTGGGATTAAGACCTGGGCCAAAGGCAGGCCCTTAACTAACTGAGCCACCCAAGCATCCCTCTATGTATTTCTTTATTGTGTAAAACTGGAAGCACAGACAAGTGTTTGTGTTGTAGAAGTTCAATATTTGACATTGAATTATTGTGTTATCTTTATTAATTTGCCTAATGTTATTTTCAAAATGGAAATAGTTTAATGGACCTTTTGATTTTTTAATTTATTTTTAAAGATTTATTTATGCATTTTGGCACCTGGGTGGCTCAGTGGGTTAAAGCCTCTGCCTTCGGCTCAGGTCATGATCTCAGGGTCCTGGGATCGAGCCCTGCATCGGGCTTTCTGCTTAGTGGGAAGCCTGCTTCCTCCTCTCTCTCTGCCTGCCTCTCTGCCTACTTGTGATCTGTCAAATAAATAAATAAAATCTTAAAAAAAAAAAAGAATATGTGTGTACATGTGTGCATGCAATGGAGGTTGCAGAGGGAGAGAATCTTTTTTTTTTTTAAGATTTTATTTATTTATTTGATGAAGAGAGACACAGCAAGAGAGGGAACACGCAGGGGAAGTGGGAGAGGGAGAAGCAGGCTTCCCACTGAGCAGGGAGCCCCATGCCAGACTCGATCCCAGGACCCCAGAATTATGACCTGAGCTGAAGGCAGTCACTTAACAACTGAGCCACCCAGCCACCTCAGGAGAGAATCTTTCAAGCAGACTATCTACTGAGCAAGGAGCTGTTTGTGAGGCTGGATCCCACTACCCACAAGATCATGACCTGAGTTGAAACCCATAGTTTGTTGCTCAACTGACTGAGGCACCCAGGTGCCCTGACCTTTTGATTTTAAAGTTACGGTATGTGTTGATTGCTAAACACGCATGGACATATGAAAGGTAAACTTTTATTTGACAAAATGTACAATGTTTTCACAGCTTGTTCTGTACACACTGCTGAGCCAAGAGAGGAGAGCTGATCCAGAGGCCGGCCTGCTCCTTTACCTCAAGACTGGCCACATGTACCCTGTGCCTGCCAACCATCTTGATAAAAGAGGTTGAGTTGTTCTCTCTCCAGTTACTTCTCTGGCTGTTGTTTGTTTCTTTTTTTCCTTTAACCTTTGGTCATCTGTATATATACCTGAAAAATCATTCACTGTACTTGCTAGGCCTAATACAGGTTATAATATATAGTTGTGGTTTTATTTATTTATTTGCTTGCTTCCTTATTTATTTATTTTTAGTTGTAGTATTTTTTAAAAAGGAATTTTAACAATATACTGTATATTTGAAAACAACTTTAATCTTTTTTTAAAGGTTTTATTTTTATTATACAAATTTTTATTATACAAAATTTATTTAAACTTCCTGTGTTATTGAGACACTCTGGATAGTTGTATTTATCCTTACCATTTAGCTAAAAAATCAACTTCACAATATTTACTAGTTATGAGATATATATATGACTGTTTAAAAGAACTTATGAAATGACCCAAAGGGGCACATGCACCCCGATGTTTATAGCAGTAATTCCACAATAGCCAAACTATGAAAAGAGCCTAGGTGTCCATCAACACATGAATGGATAAAGAAGATGTGATCTGTATATACAATGGAATACTCTGCAGCCATCAAAAAATTTGTATCAACCTGGATGGAACTAGAGGGTATTATGCTAAGTGAAATAAGTCAATTAGAAAGATAATTATCATATGATCTCATTCATATGCACAATTTAAGAAACAAGGCAGAGGTTCATAGGGGAAGAGAGGAAAACATGAAACAAGATGAAACCAGAGAGGGACACAAACCATAAGAGACTTTTAACCTTAGGAAACAAACAGGGTTGCTGGAGTGATGTGGGGGAGGGATAGGGTGACTGGGTTATGGACACTGGGGAGGGTATGTGTTGTGGTTAGTGCTGTTAATTGTGTAAGACTGAGGAATCACATTTCTGTACCCCTGAAACAAATAATACATTATATGTTAATAATAAAAAAAAGAACTTACGATGTGAACAAAATTTAAGCAAATATATACCAAAATTTTTTTTAATATACACCAAAATGTTAACAGTTATTCTAGTGTAATGGGAAATAAGAACGTTCATTTTATGTTTTTAACTCTGAAAGTTTTACAAGAGAAAGATATATAAATAAACTTAATTCTTAAACACACACCTACCTTTTTGTTCCATAGAATTATTAAGGCTAAGAAACCAGATGGCATTCTCTTTGTTTCACCGTATTAGTAAATCTGCTATTGAAAAGGAGAAGACAAAGCTTGCTCCTTTACCACAAATAATTGAGGACCAGCAAACTTGCAAATATTGTTCACAGATTGGCAACTGTGCTCTTTATAGCAGGTAAAAACATTTTCTTCCCAAAGTATTAATTCCAGTTAAGTATTTACTTAGCTCAACATGATTTAACTTTGTTGTCTGATCTGTAACTGATGATTTCATTTTAGTGATTTTTCTTCATGGGTAGTATTTCTAAAATGGAGGGAATAGAAAAAAACAAACCACAGTTCATATTTTGTAACCAGCCTATTTCCTTGGGGAATAATAGAATGCTTTTTAAACTTCTTTCAAAAGTGGTTATTTTAATCTTGCTGCAGATAGTTTCTGGGGAAATGAAATACTTTTAGGACTTAATGGAATCTGGTTAAGAAGGGGTAATCTTCTGTTAAGAAGGGGGATCTGGCAGGTTCCTTTAGGGGAGCATGTGTTTTGATCTCAGGGTTTTAAGTTTGAACCCCATGTAGAGTGTAGAGATAACTTAAAAAAACTTAAAATTTTTTTTCTTTAATTTGTCAGAGAGAGGAGCACAAGCTGGGGGAGCAGCAGGCAGAAGGAATAGCAGACCTCCCTGCTGAGCAGGGAGCCTGATGCAGGACTGATCCCAGGACACTCGGATCATGACCTGGGCTGAAGACAGATGCTTAACTGACTGAGCCACCCAGGTCCCCCAGGAAATTTTGATGTTGTGCGACTTTTTTTTTAATGTTTTTAAAGATTTTATTTATTTGAGAAAGAGAGTGAGAGCATGAGAGGAGGGAGGGTTAGAGGAAGAAGCAGACTTCCCGCTAAATAGGGAGCCAAATATGGGGCTCAATTAGGGCCCCTGGGATCATGACCTCAGCTGAAGACAGGTGCTTAATGACTGAGCCACCCAGGCACCCCAGGAGTTTTAAATATTATACAGGTTTTTTCCCCATTATTTTACTTATTTATTTGACACAGGGTGGGGAGAACATGAGCTGGGGTAGTGGCAGAGGGAGAAGGAGAAACAGACTCCTTGCTGAGCAGGGAGCCCAACACTGGTCTCGATCCAGGAACCCTGTGATCATGACCTGAACTAAAGACAGATACTTAACTGACTGAGCTGCCCAGGTGCCCCAAGACTTTTTTTTTTTTAAGTGATCTCTACACCCAACATGGGATCCTAACTTAAAATCCCAAGATCAAGAGTTGAATGCTCCACTGACTGAGCCAGCCAGGTGCCTATATGTCTATTTTTCTACCTATGGGAAGTTAATTAGCTGTCTTAAGACCAGTCATTTGTATTTATACCTTCATCAGCCAGTGAAAGTTTTGAAAGACACAAAAAAGTAGTTAGATGTAAATATAGAGTAGGAAACAAGTTCAAATCAAGACCAAAATTTACAATTCAGCCTAAAAATTCCCATAAAGGACTTTTCAAAGTATTATATCAAATAAATGATTTCTTAATGCAGAGGAAAATGAGCCTTGGGAAGTTTGGGCCTATAGCACAAGCACCTTTTTTTTGAAAGTCTTATTCTCTATGTTTTGTATGCTATCTTATAATTGTTTTTATATAAAAATTCAGAAGTTAATATTAAGCACAATTGATACTCCATATAATTCTCCATTTTTTAAGACTTTTTTTTAAAAAAGATTTTATTTATGTATTTGACAGACAGAGATCACAAGTAGGCAGAGAGGCAGGCAGAGAGAGAGAGGGAAGCAGGCTCCACGCTGAGCAGAGAGCCCGATGCGAGACTCGATCCCAGGACCCTGGGATCATGACCTGAGACGAAGGTAAAGGCTTTAACCCACTGAGCCACCCAGGTGCCCCTCTCCATTTTTTTAAAAAAATATTTATCTGGGGGTACCTTCCTCCTCTCTCTCTCTGCCTGCCTCTCTGCTTACTTCTGTCAAATAAATAAAAATCTTTATAAAAAAATATTTATCTGTTGGACAGAGAGAGAGAGAGACAGTGAGAGAGGGAACACAAGCAGGGGGAGTGAGAGGGAGAAGCAGACCTCCCGCTGAGCAGGGAGCCCGATGTAGGGCTCAGTCCCAGGACCCTGGGATCCTGACCTGAGCTGAAGGCAGATGCCTAGTGACAGCCACCCAGGCGCCCCAGTTCTCCATGTTTTTTTTTTTGACTTTCTAATGTTATAGAGCTGGATGTACACAAATTGTGATTTTGAGAAGTGCAGTTGTACAAAAAGCCGAGTACTGATACTATTATAGTAATGAAAATTAGAGTATACCAAACTTAAGTAGGTATTAGGTTGTAGTCCTTAAGGGCAAAGTAATACTATACTGGGTTTCTTAAGCATTTTGCTTTGTAAAAAGCCATTTGGCTTATAAAATGTTGAAAAGACTTTAAAGAAAATTAGGACCTGTGGTTATAGGTTACAGTGATCATCATATATGTTGCTTATTTTAGAAATAACCTCATTTTTATAGCCAGCCAGTAAAATGTTTTATGTACATCTCTCTTTAGAGCAGTGGAACAACAGATGGATGACAGTTCAGTCCCAATTGGCATGCTGCCCAAAATAGAAGAAGAAACCCAACATCTAAAGCTTACACACTTAGAGTATTTCAGCCTTTGGTGTCTAATGTTAACCCTGGAGTCACAGTCAAAGGATAATAAAAAGAATCACCAACATATTTGGTTAATGCCTGCTTCAGAATTGTAAGTGGTCTATCTAATACAGTAAAACTTCAGTAATTTGGATTACCTAATGGGATGGTATTCGGAATTCATGAAAAATACAGGATACATGATATCATGTTAGGGCTGTGCAATTTCATATATTCATGCCAACTGTAGATGGTTGTCAAGGAATTGTTTCGAAGTAGAGCACTATTCTTATTTTCAGTAGGTTAAATATGTCTTGAGAAATCTTTTTTTTTTTTAAGATTTTATTTATTTATTTGATAGAGACACAGCGAGAGAGGCAACACAAGCAGAAGGGGTGGGAGAGGGAGAAGCAGTTCCCCACTGAGCAGGGAACCCGATGCAGGGCTCGATTCCAGGACCCTGAGATCATGACCTGAGCCGAAGGCAGAGGCTTAACCCACTGAGCCACCCAGGTGCCCAGATTCAAATTTTCTAAAGGTGGTCCATCTTTGGGACGCCTGGGTGGCTCAGTTGGTTAAGCAGCTGCCTTTGGCTCAGGTCATGATCCCAGGGTCCTGGGATCGAGTCCCACATCGGGCTCCTTGCTCGGCGGGGAGCCTGCTTCTCCCTCTGCCTCTGCCTGCCTCTTTGTCTGCCTGTGCTCGCTTGCTCTCTCTCCCTCTGTCTCTTACAAATAAATAAATAAAATCTTTAAAAAAAAAAAAAAAAAAGGTGGTCCATCTTTTATTTTGTGAGATCTATTTTTTATTATAAAAAATTTTTTAAATTTTTTTATTTTTTAGTTTCAGGGGTAGAGTTTAGTGAGTCATTGTCTACAACACCCAGTTACAGTGCCTTCCTTAATGCTCATCACCCAGTTATCCCATCACTCTACCCCCTCCCCTCTAGCAGCCCTCAGTTTGTTTCCTATAGAAATCTTTTTTTACAAGTTGTTTATAAGGAAGTAATTCTGTATATCTTTGCATAGTATTTTTCTTTATGTAGTATTCCATTGTTTTTGATCTACCTATTTATAACTTTTAGAATGAATATCGATTTTATTTTATTTTATTTATTTATTTATTAAAAGATTTTATTTATTTATTTGACAGAGAGAGATCACAAGTAGGCAGAGAGGCAGGCAGAGAGAGAGAGAGGAGGAAGCAGGCTCCTGCTGAGCAGAGAGCCCGATGCGGGACTCGATCCCAGGACCCCGAGATCATGACCTGAGCTGAAGGCAGCGGCTTAACCCACTGAGCCACCCAGGCGCCCTGAATATCGATTTTAATGTGACTTTAGAAATAATTGGAACATTATTTTCTTAACAGTAAATTTTAACACCAGGAATCATTACAGTGGATTAAGTTGTTTTTGATAGACCATGTCAGCACAGTGAATATGTCAAGTGTACATATCAACAAGCTTCTGAAGCTGTAATTTAACAGTTGTGCCTGAGAAATTGTAAATGCTTAAAACTTGCTTCTTGGAAGCTGTGGAATTATCAGTTTGCTTATTATTATTTTAATAACTGATTATAAATCCTCTTGTAAATACTAAAGAACATCAAGTTCAGGGAAAGTATTACCATTTATCTTCCTCATTGTTACGTGTATCAGCATAGGAAGTAGGGACATCATTCAGAGTTCAGAGTACTGAGACATATGTTGTTCAGCGATCCCAGCCTGTGACTGCAAGAAGGGATGGGCTACCTAGCACTCGTCTAGAGGTCTTTTGATGAGAGATTATTTTTTATTTTATTTTATTTTATTTATTTATTTATTTTTTTGAGAGATTATTTTTAAATTAATAGAATGTTAGCTCAGCATTTCTAACACTTGAATGTAGATTGTGGAAAATGTAGAAATGAATGAGTCAGCATTATGGCTTCCAGGGGCCAGATGAACAAGTAAATAGTGGAAAAATGCTAGTATAGTATTTATATATATGATGTAAATGGAAGCTTTCTCTCTTTCTGTTTCATAGGGAGGAGAGTGGTAACTGCATTGGAAACCTGATTAGAACAGAATGTGTGAAAACAGTTTGTGATGGACAATATTTACATAATTTTCGACGTAAAAATGGTGACATGCCTGTCACAAATCTAATGGCAGGTGATAGAATTATTTTAAGTGGAGAAGAGAGAACACTGTTTGCTTTATCTAGGGGATATGTGAAGGAGATTAATGTGACATCAGTAACCTGCTTATTAGACAGGTAATGAAATGTTCCTTTGGTGGGGTGGCAGCTTTATGGATATGTAAATTGCATCCTATTCACAGTTTATTCATTTAAACCATTATTCATGGTTTCTAGTATATTATAGTTGTGCAGCCATCACCAAAATCACTTTTTTTAGAATATTTTCATCACCCCAAAAAAGAACGCTTGTACCCTTTGGTATTCATTCCCCCTACTCTAGGCAATCACCAGTTTCTTTTCTGTCTCTGTAGGTATGCCTGTTCTGAACATTTCATAGAAATGGGATCATATATGAACTTCTGTGACTGGCTTTTCTTTACCTAGCATACTGTTTGTTTTTTTTTAATTTGAGAGAGAGAGAGTGACAGAGAGAAGGAGCAGGGGGAAGACCAGAGGGAGAGGAGGAAGCAGGCTCCCCATTGAGCAAGGAGCCTGATACAGGACTTGATCCCAGGGCCCTGAGATCATGACCCAAGCTGATGGCAGATACTTAACTGATTGAGCCACCCAGGTGCCCCTCTTCTGGATATTTCATCGAAATAGAATCATAGGGTTTGGGGATTTGTTTTGTTTTGTTTGCCTAGCTTCTTTTACTTAGTATAATGTTTCTGAAGTTCATCCTTTTTTTGGCATTTATCATTACCTTATTTCTTTTCTTTTTTTCTTCTTTTATTTATTCATTCATTCATTTATTCATTCATTCATTTATTTTTAAAAGATTTATTTATTTATTTATTTATTTGACAGCAGAGATCACAAGTAGGCAGAGAGACAGGCAGAGAGAGAAGGGAAGCAGGCTCCCAGCTGAGCAGAGAGCCCGATGTGGGGCTCGAGATCCCAGGATGCTAGGATCATGACCCCAGCTGAAGGCAGAGGCTTTAACCCACTGAGCCACCCAGGCGCCCCTCTTTTCTTTTTTTTAAGGATTGTATTTATTTATTTGACAGACAGATGTCATAAGTAGGCAGAGAGGCAGGCAGAGAGAGAAGGGAAGCAGGCTCCCAGCTGAGCAGAGAGCCCGATGTGGGGCTCGAGATCCCAGGATGCTGGGATCATGACCCCAGCTGAAGGCAGAGGCTTTAACCCACTGAGCCACCCAGGTGCCCCTCTTCTTCTTTTAAAAAAGAGATTTCAATTACTTATGTGATGAGAGATAGCAAGAGAGGGACCACAAGCTGGGGGAGTGGGAGAGGAAGAAGCAGAGTCCTTGATGAGCAGGGAACCTGATTCGGAGCTTGATTCCATGACCCTGGGATCATGACTTGAGCCAAAGGCAGATGCTTAACGACTGAGCCACCCAGGTGCCCCGGTACCTTCTTTCTTTATGGCTGAGTAAGATTCCATTATGTGGATAGGCCACATTTTGCTCATCCATTCACCAGTTGATGGACATTTGAATTGTTTCTACTTTTTGGGTGTTAAGGCTAGTGTTGCTGTAAATATTCACATAAAAAGTTTTACATGAATATATATGTATTTTTAGCGATTTATTTATTTTGGAGTGAGGGAGTATAAGTGAGGCGAGGGGGAGAGGGAGAGAGAGAAGCAGACTCCCCCTGAGCACAGAGCCCAATATGGGGCTCAGTCCTAGGACCCTGAGATCATGGATTGAGCTGAAATCAAGAGTTGGACTCTTAACCATCTGAGACCCCACAAGCGTCCCTATGTAAATATATTTTTACTCTCCTTTGTAGATGCCTACTGGTGAAATTGAGTTTAGCATTTTGAGGAACTACCAGAGTGCTAAGGTTTGGTTGGTATATTCTGTTTCATGATGCTAATGTGGACGTGATCATACCTAGTTCTCATCACCACATGAATGTCAGACAGGCTAGATCCCCAGTTAGCCATGAAGCTTACTTGTAGCACTCTGGGCACTCACCATTTCATTTTCTCCTCCTAAAAAGAACCATTTTGGGGTGCCTGGCTCGCTCAGTCAAGCATACAACTCTTGATCTCTGGGTTATGGATTTGAGCCCCATGTTGACTGTACAGGTTACTTAAAAATAAAATCTTTTTCTAAAAAACCATTTTTTTCCTATTTGTAGTTGGAAAATAAAGTATATTTATAAATAAAGTATATTTATCTCTGTTAAAACAAAGTGAGTTTATTTAAAGAAAAATTTAAAGAAAAAGTTTATTTAAAGAAAAATTAAGTAAATCGAATAGTTGGTATGAACATTTGTGGTTAAGACTGCTACCCATGCTCACTAATGTCTACATTACCCTCTTGTGCCCTCCCAGCCTTCCTTGCATGAAGTGCAGGCCAGGCCTCCCGTATCTTAATGGATGGAGATCAGGAATTGGGATGCAGTGACTTCTGGGTAACTGCCCTGGATGTGTCCGGGCTTGTCCTCTGCCAGTCAGTAATGCTAGTTTAGCTACAACCAGCCGCAGACTGGGTTTCATGATATGGGAGTATGAGGCACAGTACTTCTATTTTCTCTTAGGATTTCTGGCAGTCACTTGCAGTTATTTATTTAGTGAGTATCCTGCTTTGCAAATTGTTGAGGATTTTATAATCTTGGGGGTAAACAAATAAATGTATTTCTGGTCTAATATGACAAGTGTTTGAATTGAAGAGAAAACGGATGAGAGGCATTGAACCTAATTTTAGAAGGCTTAGGGAAAGCTTTTGAAAGAGGTCATTCTGGATCTTCACCTGGTGAATTAATTGCCTGGTGTAGCAGTGTGAGAAGAGTGTGCCGGACAGAGGAACGTGGTGCATAACGACATGAAGTGTGACAGTACTTTCAGCAAAGTGCAGGAATGTAAAAGATGAAGAAGATAGTGTGACTGGGGAGGTGACTTCATAGAAGATCTTACATAACATGTTAAGTTGTGACTATTCAGATGTATTAAAGAGTTTTAAACAGAAAAGCGATAATAATCGGATTTGCATTTCTCTGTGGTTGCATTGTGAAGAACAGTTAATTAATAGAGATGAATCTGAAAGCATGGAAACCAGGAAACTTGTAGTGGCCCAGGCCCAGATGATTGAGGGCAAGGTAGCTTTGGCAGAGAGCATGGAGTGATTTTGAGAAGTATTTGGAAAGTAAAATTGGCTAACATTTGGATGCTGATTGGATATGGAGGTTGGGGAGAGGGTGAGGGGAAGGGAGAAGGACGGACAAGGCAGTGGTGTAGAGGCACGTGCTGTTGACTGGAATCAGAGCCACATAATAAGGATCAGGTTCAGCGGGAGTGAAGATTTGTTCAGTTTTGAATGTATTGAGTTTTCATAGCCTGGGTTTTGACCAAGTGGAAAATTCTTGCTGCCTGCCAGATATCCAAACCTGAAGCTCAGGTGAGCAGCCAGGCAGAAGAAGAATGTGAGGTCAGGCCTCAAGATGTAGATTTGGCATTTAGAGCTACATGAGGGGATGGAACCAAGGGAAAATGACAAGAAAGAACAGTATAGAGGACCAGGGGTGGGACTCTAGGGAACCCCGGGGTTTTAGGAGTTGGGAGAGGAGTGGGAGAAGGCATCAGGAAAGAGACCTGTGCTCCAGGCTGGAGGAGAGAGGGGCCCTGTGCTCAGGATCCTTCTCGGTGTGGTGAGTCCAGGCTAGATTGCAAAGCTAGGCCTAGTGAATTGTCAGCAGGTGTTGTAGGTTCCTGATTAATTGATTTGACCTTAGTGTCTTGAACCCTTCTTTTCTCCCCTTTCCGGCCAGTGCACCATTCTTTTTTTTTTAAGATTTTATTTATTTATTTGACAGAAAGAGATCACAAGTAGGCACAGAGGCAGGCAAAGAGGGAGAGGGGAAAGCAGGCTCCCTGCCGAGAAGAGAGCCTGATGTGGGGCTCGGTCCCAGGACCCTGGGATCATGACCTGAGCCCAAGGCAGAGGCTAAAACCATTGAGCCACCCAGGTGCCCCAGGTAGCCATTTTAATAGCTATTCTGGCTCATTTACTCTTTCAGCAAACAGTAATGTATTCCTCCCTCCCTCCCTTCCTTCCTTTTTTAAGATTTTATTCGTCGGAGAGAGAGAGAGAGAAATTGAGAATACAAACAAGGGGGGGCTGGCAGGCAGAGGGAGAAGCGGAATTTCTGCTGAGCAAGGAACCCAATGCGGCACTTGATCCCAGGACCCTGGGATCATGACCTCTGCTGAAGGCAGAGGCTTAACTAACAGGCACTCAGGCATCCTACAGCAATGTATTTCTTATGCAGACCAACTGACTATGTTAAATGAAGAACATTCATGTAAATCTGTTTGCTGTTTTAGGAACTTGTCAATACTCCCAGAATCAACTTTGTTCAGATTGGACCAGGAAGAAAAAACTTGTGATATAGACACCCCCTTAGGAAATCTTTCTAAGTTGATGGAGAATACTTGTGTCAGGTTTGTAACAATGAGTGAATCTGAAATTTACCCTTCTTTCTTAAGGAATATTACTAAAAACAGTTTTTTTTTTTCTTTTCAGCCAAAAACTTAGAGATTTGATCATTGACTTTCGTGAACCTCAGTTTACATCCTACCTCAGTTCTGTTCTTCCATATGATGCAAAGGATACAGTTGCCTGCATTCTAAAAGGTACGTGATAATCAGCATGTCTGCTTCCATTGATTGTTCTTGGTTGTATATATAATTCAGTGTCTATTATAGCCTAGCATTTTTGTAACTTAATAAACTTATAATTTTTAGACAGATTTTCTTGGGAAGTAGTTTACCTATATGCTTTAATATCTCCATGACATTTTCTTACTTTAAAAAGACATATTGAAAAACAGACTTGAAGAGAGGCTGCTTTTCTTTTCTTTTTTGTTTTTTTAATTTTTTATTTCTTTTCAGCGTAACAGTATTCATTGTTTTTGCACCACACCCAGTGCTCCATGCAATCTGTGCCCTCTCTAATACCCACCACCTGGTTCCCCCAACCTCCCACCCCCCGCCCCTTCAAAACCCTCAGACTGTTTTTCAGAGTCCATAGTCTCTCATGGTTCACCTCCCCTTCCAATTTCCCTCAACTCCTGTCTCCTCTCCACCTCCCCATGTCTTCTGTGTTATTTGTTATGCTCCACAAATAAGTGAAACCATATGATAATTGACTTTCTCTGCTTGACTCATTTCACTCAGCATAATCTCTTCTAGTCCCGTCCATGTTGCTATAAAAGTTGGGTATTCGTCCTTTCTGATGGAGGCATAATACTCCATAGTGTCTATGGACCACATCTTCCTTATCCATTCGTCCGTTGAAGGGCATCTTGGTTCTTTCCACAGTTTGGTGACCGTGGCCATTGGTGCTATAAACATTGGGGTACAGATGGCCCTTCTTTTCACTACATCTGTATCTTTGGGGTAAATACCCAGGAGTGCAATTGCAGGGTCATAGGAAAGCTCTGTTTTTAATTTCTTGAGGAATCTCCATGCTGTTTTCCAAAGTGGCTGCACCAACTTGCATTCCCACCAACAGTGTAAGAGCGTTCCCCTTTCTCCACATCCCCTCCAACACATGTTGTTTCCTGTCTTGCTAATTTTGGCCATTCTAACTGGTGTAAGGTGGTATCTCAATGTGGTTTTAATTTGAATCTCCCTGATGGCTAGTGATGATGAACATTTTTTCATGTGTCTGATAGAGAGGCTGCTTTTCTTACAGTTAATCTGCTCATTGAAATCCAACATTCTTTTTCCTCTTATTTTAAAATTTAAATGTAGGTTTGAATAAACCTCAGAGGCAAGCAATGAAAAAGGTACTTCTTTCAAAAGACTACACACTCATCGTGGGTATGCCTGGAACAGGAAAAACAACTACAATATGTACTCTTGTAAGGTTATTCTTTTGCTTAGAAACTATTTAAATCAGCTTATCAGTTTGGAGAATGTGATGTTTTCTATTGAAAGGACTGAATTTTAAATCAAAAGGCTTTATTTCAAATTAACCTTTAAGAATGACATGAGGGGGTGCCTGGGTGGCTTGGTGGGTTAAGCCTCTGCCTTTGGCTCAGGTCATGATCGTGGGGTTCTGGGATCGAGCCCTGCATCAGGCTCTCGGCTCAGCTGGGAGCCTGCTTCCCCTACCCAACTGCCTGCCTCTCTGCCTACATGTGAACTCTCTCTCTATGTCAAATAAAAAAATAAAATCTTAAAAAAAAAATGAATGACAAGAGAAATATAAAAGCTAAGTCACAAAAAGTTGTAATCATATTGTAGGTTTTTTGCATTTAGGATTATCTGAGATGTCTTTTGGTTGGTGGCATGTGTTTCATTGTATGTTTTCTTTGCCTTAAAAAATTGATAAATTATACAGAGGTGGTTGAAATAGATTTTTCTGGGATTTGTTTTTCCATGTCAGTAGATTTCTGTGCTAATCTTAGATTAATCATAATGATGGCAACAATTATTTGTTGATTGATACTGTGTGCCAGGCACTATTCAAAGTTTGTACTTTGTACTCAATTTTATTATCAATAATAAATAATAAAATATACCTAATTTTATTATCATTAATAATATGGTATTAATATATCATTAACGAGATAATGCCATGTGACTTTCATCAAACATTTTGACTTTATAATTTTTTTAAATACTTAGCTTGGCTCAGCTCTAAGATATGCTTCCTGTTAAGTTTTCTTTTCTTTTCTTTTTTTTTAAAGATTTTATTTATTTAACAGAGAGAGATCACAAGTAGGCAGAGAGAGAGAGGAGGAAGCAGGCTCCCTGCCGAGCAAAGAGCCCAATGCGGGGCTCGATCCCAGGACCCTGGGATCATGACCTGAGCTGAAGGCAGAGGCTTTAACCCACTGAGCCACCCAGGTGCCCCCCTGTTAAGTTTTCTGATTGTATTTGAAAAAATGTTGAAATTGAAAAATGTTGAAAAATGTATTTGAAAATTGTATTTGAAGCATGTTGAAAATTATTTGGAATTAAAAGTAATATTATTTTCCTTTCTTTTATTCATTATTAGGTAAGAATTCTCTATGCCTGTGGTTTTAGTGTTTTGTTGACCAGCTATACACATTCTGCTGTTGACAATATTCTTCTGAAGTTAGCCAAGTTTAAAATAGGATTTTTGCGTTTGGGTCAGGCTCAGAAGGTACATCAAGACATCCAGAAATTCACAGAGGAGGAAATTTGCAGATCCAAGTCCATTAAATCCTTAGCTCTTCTGGAAGAACTCTACAACAGCCACGTAAGTACAGTTATTGCATAATAATACCAGCAGGAATTTTTGTAGCCAGACTGAGTGGAGAAACAACATTCTGGGAAATTCAGTCACATTGACCAGTTTTATTAATTTATAGTTTGCTCTTTGCTTTTGAACTGAAATGAGGATTCTGGTTTATTATTGAGGGCTGCCATCTCCTAGTTTAAACTATCCTAGTTATGGAAAATGCTTGTTTCTCTCCACTCATAGCACTTCTGACACTAGTTAGTGGAGGTAGTGCTGATTCTGCAGCTTAGTGCTCAACCCCTTAATAGGATTGCACCATCCACTTCAGTTCCCAGTTGTAAGTCCGGGCCTCCTGTGCATCTGAGCTAACAGCCATAAATCAGGGTTCCCATGACCCCATCCAGGGTTCGACACCTTGCTAGAATGGCTTACAGAATTCAAGTAAGTGCTTTACTGACGAAATTACTGGATGTGTTCATAGGATGCAATTCAGGAACAGTCAAATGGAAGAGATGCATAGGGTTAGGAATGCGGAAAGAGATCTAGAGCTTCTATACCCTCTCCAGATGAACCACCCTTCCAGACCATGATGTGTTCACCAACCCAGAAGCTCTCTGAACCCCTTTGAGTGGGGTTTTTTATGGAGATTCCATCATGTAGGCATGATTGATTAAATCATTGGTGTTAAATCATTAACACCAATGATTAAGTTAACTCAACTTATCTACTGATTAAGTTAAGTTAACTTAACTTATCTACTGATTCCCTCAGTAGAGGGGTGGGGTTGGGGATGGGGTCGAAAAATTCTAACCCTTTAATCTCTAGATTGGTTCCTCTGGCATCCGGCTCCCATCCTCTAATTAGCATAATGCAGGTATGGTTGAAAGGGGCTTATTATGAATAACCAGAGATATTCCTCTCTCCCCTTACACTCAGGAAATTCCAAGGGTTTTAGGATCTCTGTGTCAGGAACCCAGAGGAGGACAAATGTGTATTATTTTATTATAATATCACACCTAGAAAACTACTAATTATTTATTATTAGTAAATAATTTACTAAAAATTAGCAAATAATTAGGATTATTTAGCCTATTTGAATTCCAAACAATAGTACATGAACAGTCTAATGATAGATTTTTCTAGACTTAGAGACTTTTGATATAGAGCCTAGTTTTTATTTTATTCTTTAATGTCTGTATTTTGGGGGGAAGTTTTTATTTTTTAAAGATTTTATTTTGGGGGGCCTCTGGGTGGCTCAGTCATTAAGTGTCTACCTTCAGCTCAGGTCATGATCCCAGGGTCCTGGGAAGCCCACATTGGGCTTCCTGCTCAGCAGGAAGCCTGCTTCTCTCTCTCCCACTCCTGCTTCTGTTCCCTGTATTGCTGTGTCTCTCTCTGTCAAATATATAAATAAAATCTTAAAAAAGAAAAAAAGATTTTATTTTGGGGGCACCTGGGTAGCTCACTTGGTTAAATGTCTGCCTTCAGCTCAGGTGATGATCCCAGCATCCTTTTGCTCATCAGGGAGGGAGTCTGCTTCTCTCTCTCCCTCTGCCTTTCCACCTGCTTGTGCTCTCTCTCTCTCAAATAAATAAATAAAATCTTTAAAAATTTTTTTAATTTAATTTATTTTTATTTTTATTTTACTTTATTTTATTTTATTATTTTTTTAAGATTTTATTTGTTTATTTGACAGACAGAGTTCACAAGTAGGCAGAGAGGCAGGCAGAGAGAGAGAGAGAAAGAAGCAGGCTCCACGCTGAGCAGAGAGCCCGATGCGGGGCTCAATCCCAGGACCCCGAGATCATGACCTGAGCCGAAGGCAGAGGTTTTAACCCACTGAGCCACCCAGGCGCCCCCCAATTTTTTTATTTTTAAGTAATCTCTACATCCAACTTAAGACTTGAACTCGTGACCCCACGATCAAGAGTTACTTGCTCTACTGACTGAGCCAGCAAGGCACTCCCCACCCTGGGAAGTTTTAACTGATAGTTTTGTCTTTGAAAAAAATCATCTAAAATAAATAAAATAAATTTAATAGGCTGTTCCTTCTATTCCTTTTTCTATTATCTATACCAGTTATTGAAAAATTTTGAAGGGCACCTGGTGGGTGGCTCATTTGGTTGGGGGTCTGCCTTTGGCTCAGGTTATGGTCCTGGGGTCCTGGGATCAAAACCTACATCTGGGTCCCTGCTCAGCCGGGAGCCTGCTTCTCCCTCTCTCTCTGCTGCTCCCCATGCTTGTTCTCTTGTTCTGTCAAATAAATGAATAAAATCTTTAAAAAAAAAAAAAAAGAAAAAATTTTAAGTGTCTAAAATGTATATCTGATTAACTTCTTAAAAATTAAACTTATTGCGGGACGCCTGGGTGGCTCAGTTGGTTAAGCAGCTGCCTTCGGCTCAGGTCATGATCCCAGCATCCTGGGATCGAGTCCCACATCGGGCTCCTTGCTCGGCCAGGAGTCTGCTTCTCCCTCTGCCTCTGCTGCCACTCTGTCTGCCTGTGCTCGCTTGCACACGCTCTCTCTCTCCCTTTCTCTCTCTCTCTGGCAAATAAATAAATAAAATCTTTAAAAAAAAAAAAATTAAACTTATTGGGGCGCCTGGGTGACTCAGTGAGTTAAAGCCTCTGCCTTTGGCTCAGGTCATGATCCCAGAGTCCTGGGATCGAGCGCCATATCTTGCTCCCTGCTCGGCGGGAAGCCTGCTTCTCCCTCTATCTCTGTAGTTTCCCTGCTTGTGTTCCCTCTTTCACTATGTCTCTGTCAAATAAACAAAAATCTTAAAATAAATAAAAAAAATAAATATAAATTTAAAAAAAAAAAAACCTATTGGGCGCCTGGGTGGCTCAGTGGGTTAAAGCCTCTGCCTTCGGCTCAGTTCATGATCCTGGGGTCATGGGATTGAACCCCGCATTGGGCTCTCTGCTCAGCAGGGAGCCTGCTTCCCTCTCTCTGCCTGCCTCTCTGCCTGCTTGTGATCTCTGTCTGTCAAATAAATAAATAAAATCCTTAAAAAAATAAAAACCTATTGGTTGTATTTGACTGATACAGACATTCTCAACAGTGTATTCACAGATGAAATTTAGCAGGGCATTAAAAGGTTTGTACACTGTGAACAAGTGGGATTTATTCCCACTATAGAAGGATTATTGAGCAAGAAAATCTATCAGTGTGATCATTCATCCTTCAATTTATTTTTATTTATTTATTTATTTATTTGACAGACAAATCACAAGGAAGCAGAGAGGCAGGCAGAGAGAGAGAGAGAGGGGGAAGCAGGCTCCCTGCTGAGCAGAGAGCCCGATGTGGGGCTCGATCTCAGGACCCTGAGATCATGACCTGAGCTGAAGGCAGAGGCATTAACCACTGAGCCACCCAGGTGCCCCTCATCCTTCAATTTTTAACATGCCTTCTATCATTAAATTTGAAGTGACTTTCTTGTATAAAGTATATAGCTAAATAATGTTATCTACTCTGCCAATCTTTTTTTTTTTTAAGATTTTATTTATTCATTCATGAGAGAGAGAGAGAGGCAGAGGAATAAGCAGGCTCCCCACTAAGCAGGGAGCCTGATGTAGGACTCAATCCCAGGACCTGGGGATCATGACCTGAGCCGAAGGCAGATGCATCTGAGCCACCCAGGTGCCCCTGCCAATCTGTTTTTTAATTGTTTTGATTCCTGTCTTCTTTTTTTTTTTTTTTTTTTTTTTTAGATTTTATTTATGTGACAGAGAGACAGTGAGAGGGAACACAAGCAGGGGGAGTGGGAGGGGAAGAAGCAGGCCTCCCACTGAACATGGAGCCCAATGTGAGGTTTGATTCCAGCACCCTGGGATAATGACCTGAGCCGAAGGCAGAGGTTTAAACAACTGAGCCACCCAGGCATCCCTAATCCCTGTCTTTTAAAATATACATGACACATATATAAATTGTTTACATTCATCATAAACATTGACACATGTTAGGTCTTAAGTCTGCCATTTTATTTTTTGTTTTATGTTTCCTATGGTTTTTATTGTTGTTGTTTATTTTGTTTTTATAATCACACCCAATGTGGGGCTCAAACTCACAACCCTGAGATCAAGAGTTACATGTTCTACTGGCTGAGGCAGCCAAGTGTCCCTCTTTTTATTGATTGTTTTCTTTTTCCTGCCTTATGGTTTACTTGAACAGTTTTTATTTCATTTTGATTTCTCTATAGTATTTTTGTGTGATCACTTTGAATAGCTTTTAGTGGTTGGTCCGTTGCTCTGTGTATTACACCAGACACACATGCACATGTAGTCTGTTGATTTTATCCTCTTACTAGTGCTTGTGAAGTTAGAGAGCTTAACTCCATTTATGTCCCTTTCTTTTCCTGTTTATGATTGCCTTTTTTTTTCTACATAGACTATGTCAGACTGTGTTCTAATTTTTACTTCAACCATCAAATATAATTTGTAGGAAATGAAAAACATATCTTATCCATCCATATATTTGTTTACTATGTTCTTCCCTCCTGATTTTCCAAATTTCTGTTCTTTTATCATTTCCTTTCTGTTTAAAGATCTTCCTTTATCCATTCTTTCAGAATAGTAGGTCAATTAAGAACAAATCCCTTAGTTTTCCTTCATTGTGGGAATGTCTCAATTTCGCCTTCATTTCTGATGTATTGTTTTGTTAGTTATAGGATTCTGGGTAAATAATTCTTTTATTTTGGTACTGGAAAAATATTATGCCCCTTCTATAAGGCTTCTGTGATTTCTAAGAGAAATGTGCAGACATTTGAATTAGAATGTTTTTCCCCTAGAGCAAGGTATAATTTTCTTGGGCTGCTTTCCAGACTTCTTCTTCTTCTTTTTTTTTTTTTTTTTTTTAAAGATTTATTTATTTACTTTAGAGAGGGAGAGAGAGAGCACACTCAAGTAGGAGGGGCAGAGGGAGAGGGAATCCCTGAGCATGGAGCCTGAGCTGGGACTCAATCCCAGGATCCTGAAATCGTGACCTGAGCCAGAAGCAGATGCTTCACCAACTGAGCCACCCGGGCACCCCCTCCGACATTTTTCTTTTAGTTTTTAGAATTTTAATTACTGTGTGTCTCATGATGTTTTTTTCTTTTTTTTTTTAAATCATGTTTGAAGTTTTCTCAGCTTATTGAATCTGTATATTTAGTATCTTTTGCCAAGCTTGGGACGTTTTCAGCCATGATTGCTTCTAGTACTGTTTCAGCTCTTCCCTCTCTTTTTCTTCTTCTAGGACTTTGAAGACAGAAATGTTTGATCTTTTGATTATTCCACAGATCTGTCAGGCTCTGTTCATGTATTTTCCTTCAGGCTATTTTCTTTCTGTTATTCAGCCTGTATAATTTCTTTTTTCCTATTTCTCAGTTCACTGCATCTTTGCCCTGTCCTCTGCTGTTGAGTATATTCCATGATTTTAAAGTTTCAGTTACTATGTTTTCAGTTCTAAAATTTCCATTCTTTTTTTCTTTTGTGCTCTATTTCTTTGTTGAGACTTTCTATTTTTTATTTGATTCAAGTATGTTTGTAGTTCCTCAATGAAACATTTTTATCATGGCTGCTTTAAAATCTTTGTCATGCACTCTTGATCTTGGGGTCATGAGTTTGGGTGCCACATAGGGTGTAAAGTTTACTAAAAAAAATAAAAATAAACTTAAAAAAATAAAGTCTTTGTCATACAATTCTAACATCTCTGATATCCTTCTGGTTGGCATCTTTTGAGTACCTTTTTTTCATTCAGTACAAGATTTTCCTGGGTATTTTTTTTTTAATGTATTTTTAAAAAGATTTTATTTATTTATTTATTTATTTGACACAGAGAGAGAGATAGAGAGAGAGAGAGAGAGAGCACAAGCAAGGGAAGAGGGAGAGGGAGGCTCCAGGATCCTGGAATCATGACCTGAGCCGAAGGCAGATGCTTAATTTTCTAAACCCCCTAGGCTTCCCTTGTTTTTGTTTTTTATGTAATAGTTTCTTCCTTCCTTTCTTTCTTTCTCTCTCTCTTTCTTTTTTTAAGATTTTGTTTATTTACTTGAGAGAGAGAGAGCCCAAGCAGAGGAGAGGGGTAGAGGGAGAAGCAGGCTCCCTTCTGAGCAGGGAGCCTGATGTGGAACTTGATCCAGGACTCTGGGATCATGATCTGAGCCAAAGACAGAGGCTTAATCAACTGAGCCACCCAGGTGCCCCCCCCCCTTTTTTTAAGTAGGCTCTGTGCCCAGTGTGGGGCTTGAATTCAGAACCCTGAGATCAAGACCTGAAGTGAGATCTAGAGTTGGACACCACCAATTGAGCCACCCATGTGCTCCTGGCTATGTATATTTTATGACGAACCTGAACATTTTGCATTATGTTATTTAAGATTTCTGTTTTAGCTGGCTTTCCAATTCTACTCTGATAGGGCAAGAGAGTACGTCACTTCATTACTGTCAGGTGGAGTTGAAGTGAGGTTCCCATTTGGCCTCTTAACATAAAGCGGTAGGGGCTCCTCATTACTGATGGATAGGGGTAGAAGTCTGGGTTCCCCACATGGTCTCCACCGACATTGTGAGATGGGGCCTTATTATCATTCAGCAGGGATTAAAGTCCTGGCTGCCTCCTTGCCCGGCTTTCTTACTGTCCCAGTAGGACATTGGAGTTCCTTTGCCTACATCAGTGGGGCATAAGACTACAGTGTTTTTTGTGGCCTTTGGTTAGGGTAGAGTGGCTATTATTGAGTGGCTATTGTATACAAGTTTTCTGTCTGCTAGGCTTTCTCTTTTCTCCTCCTTTGGCGTTTTTTGAGTGTTTTTTTTTTTTTTTTTTTTTTTTTGTCTATGTCTATCAGCACAGACAAATTCCTGGGTTAAATTCTTCAGATCCAAAGTTGAGACAGATGAGGGCCAAAGAAAACCCAGGAAACAAACTACTGTTCCTCAGGTCTCAAGGTCCCTAGATGGTCTACCTTTTCTCCACTTTTCAGAGTCCTTATGTTTGTTTTATATATAATGTTTAGAGTTTGTAGGTGTACTTTGTGGGAGGAGTGAGGAAAAGCACTCCATTTTACCAGAAGTGAAGTCCTGTTGATATTTAAAAAAAATTATTGGAGGTGCCTGGCTGGCTTAGTCTGTTAAGTGGCTGCTTTTGGCTCTGGTCCTCGGGTTTTGAGATTGAGCCCTGCGTCGGGCTCCACTCTCATCCCCTGTACTCTCTCTTGCTCTCTCTCAAGGAAATAAAATCTTTAAAAAAAAAAATTAAAAAATTATTGTGACTCTTGATCTCAGGGTCATGGGTTTGAGCCCCACACTGGGTGTAGAGATTACTTAAATAAATAAAAACTTAAAAAAAATAATTAACTTACTACCTCTTGAGTGTTTCAGATTTCCATTTGGAAATATCCAAATTTGAGCAATGTCAGAGTGTCCAGAAAATTTACTTGATTTTTCTTTCTTTTTTTTTTAAAGATTTTATTTATGAGAGAGGGAACACAAGCAGAGGGAATGGGAGAGGGAGAAGCAGGCTTCCTGCTGAGCAGGGAGCCCAATGTGGGGCTCGATCCCAGGACCCCGGAATCATGACCTGAGCAGAAGCCAGATGCTTAATGATTGAGCCACCCAGGTGTCCCTTGTTTTTAAATTTGCAGTAAAAAGTTAATTTTTTTTGCATACTACAGATGTTTCAGAATTAAATAATATTGGTGGATTCCTGTCGTTTGGGACAAAAATCTTTTTGAACCTTAAAGTTAAAAAATGGTGGGGTACCTGGCTCCCTCAGTTGGTAGAGCATGCAACGCTTGATCTTGGAGCTGAGTTCAAATCCCACATTGGGTGAAGAGATTACTTAAAAATAAAATCTTTAAAAAAAATCAATAAGTAAATCAAAATATGGGAAAAACAAGTTATGTTTCTTGGACATGTTACATAACCCATCTATTTTCTTTCTTTGTTTTTAGCGTATAGTTGCAACAACATGTATGGGAATAAACCATCCAATATTTTCTCGTAAAACCTTTGATTTTTGTATTGTGGATGAAGCCTCTCAAATTAGCCAACCAGTCTGTCTAGGGCCACTCTTTTTTTCTCGGAGATTTGTGTTGGTGGGCGATCATCAGCAGCTCCCTCCCCTGGTGCTAAACCGTGAAGCAAGGTAAGCGGACATTGAGGTTTTAATTTTAAATTAGATTCTTTTTCTGGGACAGT
This sequence comes from Mustela erminea, assembly GCF_009829155.1. NCBI lineage: Eukaryota > Metazoa > Chordata > Mammalia > Carnivora > Mustelidae > Mustela > Mustela erminea. The sequence goes on along the minus strand of NC_045627.1, from coordinate 35,069,441 downwards.
GTCTGGGCTCTGATAAGCCTGAATCTGATTTGTTGACAGAGCTCTTGGCATGAGTGAAAGCTTATTCAAGAGACTGGAGCGGAATGAGAATGCTGTTGTACAATTAACGGTGCAGTACAGAATGAACAGGTATTTGTAAGAGTGCCCACTAGGATTGTTTTTCATGTTTATTTTCATCTGTCAAAACTAAAATTATTTTTGTAATTGCCTTAGTCAAATTATGTCCTTAAGTAATAAGCTGACATATGAAGGAAAGCTGGAGTGTGGCTCAGACAAAGTGGCCAACGCAGTGATCAGCCTGCCTAACTTTAAAGATGTAAAGCTGGACCTGGAATTTTATGCTGATTATTCTGAAAATCCTTGGATGATTCGAGTATTTGAGCCAAACAATCCTGTTTGTTTTCTTAATACAGACAAGGTAAGAAAACAAACAAACCCTGAATATTTTGGTTTTTCCTCCTTTTGTCCTATTATTTAAATTCTTCAGTTTTTAATAGTGCTTTAATAGAGTTCGGTTAAAACTAGTGTATTTCTTATACTTCAACACAAAAGAATCTTTTCTTTCTATAGAGCCAGTGTCTTTGGAAGGAGGTTTATTCTGGGAATTAATAGATGTCAAAATCGACTTTTGAAGTAGAAGAGCTAGAAAGTGAACTCAAGTGTATAATTACATTTCTTAAAAAAGAAATTGGCATTGATATTGTTAAAGGGCTGGGTTTACAAATGGAGACTTTATTTTCTAGAGCAGTTTTAGGTCCACAGCAGAATTGAGCTTGACAGTACAGATAATTTATTACCTCCTGCCTCCACATATGCACATAAAGACCTCTTTACAAACTTATCATTCAATAGTACTTCACAAGGACTTTAAATTGACTTGATTCTTATTTCTAGGAACTAAGAACAAAGTTTTGACCCTGTTATTTCTGTAGTTTGTTTTATGTAGTGCTTCTCGGCATTCATTTGGAAGTCTTTATATGACCTGATAAAAAGTAGCAACCAGGGAGGCCTGGGTGGCTCAGTTGGTTAAGCATCTGTCTTTTGTTCGGGTCATGATCCCAGTGTCCTGGGATTGAATCCAGCGTTGGGCTCCCAGCTCAACAGGGAGTTTGCTTCTACCAATTGAGCCAGCCAGGTACCCCTGCAAGTAAGGCCCTATTTTTAATAACCACCCATCATAATAACAAATGACATAATTATTTATGGTAATATGATACGTATAATTGGTCACTATTTATTTTAACTTTATTTTAAAAAAAAACATTTATTTATTTATTTGACGGACAGAGATCACAAGTAGGCAGAGAGGCAGGCGGAGAGGAGAGATTGGAGGAAGCAGACTCTCTGAGAGCCCAATGTGGGGCTCGATCCCAGCACCCTGGGATCATGACCTGAGCCAAAGGCAGAGGCTTTAACACGCTGAGCCACCCAGGTGCCCTAGGTCACTATTTTTTTTTAAAGATTCTATTTATTCCTTTGCCATAGAGATAGAGTATAAGTAGGGAGAGCCCCAGGCAGAGTGAGAAGGAGAAGCAGGCTCCACTGAGCAGGGAGCTGGATCTCCATCCCAGGATCCTGGGTTCATGACCTGAGCCGAAGGCAGCTGCTTAACTGACGGAGCCACCCAGGCATCCCCAGCATTAGGATTCCAAATAAATTTTTTTTTTTTAAGATTTTATTTATTTGGGTGCCTGGATGGCTCAGTCAGTTAAGCATCTGCCTTCGGCTGAGGTCATGATCCCAGGATCCTGGGATCAAGTCCCACATCAGACTCCCTCCCTCTACCCCTCCCCGCTGCGTGTGCTCTCTGTCTCTCTCTCTTTCATGCTCTCTCATGCTCTGTCTCAGATAAATTTTTTTAAAAAATTATTTATTTATTTATTTGAGAGAAAGAGAGCACAAGTAGGTGGAGGAGCAGAGGGAGAGAGAAGGAGACTGTCCATTGAGTGGGGAATGAGGCGCGGCTCAATCTCAGGACCCGAGATCTCAATCCCAGGACTCTGAGATCAGGACCTGAGCCGAAGGCAGATGCTTAGCTGACTGAGCCACTCAGGCGCCCCTGGCCCCAAATAAAAGGTATTAAAAATACTCAAGATTGGAATACTTGGCTGGTTCAGTCAGTAGAGCGTACAACTCTTGATCCCAGGGTTCTGAGTTCAAGCCACATGCTCTGCATGGAGTCTGCTTTAAAAAGTTTAAAGGGACGCCTGGGTGGCTCAGTTGGTTAAGCGACTGCCTTCGGCTCAGGTCATGATCCCAGGGTCCTGGGATCAAGTCCTGCGTCAGGCTCCTTGCTCAGCCTGCTCAGCCTTTCTCTCTCTGTCTCTGCCTCCACTCAGCCCGCTTGTGCTCACTCTCTCTCTCTCTCTCTCTGACAAATAAATAAATGAAAAATTTTTAAAAAGTTAAAAAAATTTAAAAAACCATAATAATCAGGATTACTTAAGGATTATGTAGGAGCAAAGTAGTTCCTGGAGAGTTTTACCAGCTATGGTAGAACCTGGGGAATTTTATCTGCTCCATTATTTGTATGAAAGGCAACAAGAAAATGGAAAGAACACAGATATGAGAACCAGATCCGGGTTTGAATCCTGCAGTTGTGATGTACTGTGAGGCCTTGGCCAAGTTACTTATCTTTTCTGGCCTTTGATACTTATAAACTACGGGGTAAAAGAGTAAAGTATGAGAAGCCCAATGTGTGCTTGGCTCCTAGAAAGATTTTAATCTAAACTGTAGAATGTTTAAGATGCGTTGTTTCTGGGCTTTCTGAAGGTGACTACTATCATTCATTTTTGTTAATTCTTTTTTTTTTTTTTTTCCCCACCCCTCCCCCTCTCTCTTTTTTTTTTTCTTCTTTTTTTTTTCTTTTTCCATTTTTGTTAATTCTTTAACCTTCAACTTTTTATTTGTTTGTTTATTTTCGTGTACCTTCACCTTTTAAAATGAGGACATTTTTCATTTTTCTCCACAGCTGGTAGTGTACTCCCTATGGCTCTCTGTGTACTGACCATACTCTTAACTCTTTGTTTCTGTTTAGGTTCCAGCACCAGAAAAGGCTGAAAAGGGTGGTGTGAGCAATATCACAGAAGCTAAGCTAATAGTTTTCCTGACCTCTGTTTTTATTAAGGTAATTTAGAATTTAATTATGTGGGCTAGCAAATACTAAGATGAAGTGTAAAATAATGTTAGAATGCAAGGAACTTAAGGCCTAGCATAATCCTTGTTCATTAAGAGAACTGAAGCCTGATTGCTTTTGTTCTATTTTGGGAACATTATCTAAGATGTAATTTTTTTTTTTTTAAAGATTTTATTTATTTATTTGACAGACAGAGACCACAAGTAGGCAGAGAGGCAGGCAGAGAGAGAGAGGAGGAAGCAGGCTCCCTGCAGAGCAGAGAACCTGATGCGGGGCTCGATCCCAGGACCCCTGGGATCATAACCTGAGCCGAAGGCAGAGGCTTTAACCCACTGAACTACCCGGGCGCCCCTAAGATGTAATTTTTTTTTTTTTTTAAGATTTTATTTATTTATTTGACAGACAGAGATCACAAGTAGGTAGAGCGGCAGCCAGAGAGAGAGAGGAGGAAGCAGGCTTTCTGTGGAGCAGACAGCCCGATGTGGGGCTCGATCCCCGGACACTGGGATCCCGACCTGAGCCGAAGGCAGAGGCTTTAACCCACTGAGCCAGCCAGGTGCCCCAAGATGTAATTTTTTATAATGGCATTTTGGCTTTCTGTTTAAGGTAATTTTTTGTAACATCAGATAATTCTGATTGTGTCAACATAAGGTTGCTTCAGTGCGATTGGGGATTGGAAACTTCAGTGTAAGGGATAGCAGAAAGTGTAATGTATTTCTTTGTGCTTTTTCTTTTTTTTTTTTCTTTTTTTAAAGATTTTATTTATTTATTTGACAGAGAGAGATCACAAGTAGACAGAGAGGCAGGCAGAGAGAGAGAGGGAAGCAGGCTCCCTGCTGAGCAGAGAACCTGATGTGGGACTCGATCCCAGGACCCGGAGACCATGACCCGAGCCGAAGGCAGAGGCTTAACCCACTGAGCCACCCAGGCGCCCCCTTTGTGCCTTTTTCTTTTCTCCTATAGCAGCACTGTTCCAGTGGCATGCAAACCATTATACTGTTATTAATCTACAGAAACCAAGAGAGCAATGTTTGAGAACATCATTAAGGCTCAGAAAATATGGATATAGATTTAGAGCAAATTTAGAAATTTTATTTACTCCTTACAACAAGATGATCTATTATAAAAATTAATTGGGCACATTATGTAAACATTTAATTTAATAAATTTAGTAAAGCTTAAATAACAAAAATCAGGATTTTCATTTTCATTGTGTTTCTTTTCTGTTTAGGCTGGATGTAAACCCTCTGATATTGGTATCATTGCACCCTACAGGCAGCAATTAAAGATCATCAATGATTTATTGTTCCATTCTTCTATCAGGATGGTTGAAGTTAACACTGTAGACAAATACCAAGGAAGAGACAAAAGTATCATTCTGGTATCTTTTGTTAGAAGTAATAAGGATGGACCTGTGAGTTCATTGTATTTTCTGCTGATTATTTTGGGACATTTTTTTCTTTGCTTTTTTTTAGGCTGTGGTAAAAACTCTATGTAATATAAAATTGAAAATCATCACTGTTTTTAAGTACACAGTTCAGTGGCGTTAAGTATATGCACAGTGTTGTGCAGCAGTTCTCTGATATTTTTTTATTTTGCAAAACCAAATCTCTATACCTACGTGTAACCACCGTCCAGTTCTGTGTCCCTCCAGGCCTTTGCAATCACCAATCTGCTGTCTCTGAATTTGACATTACAGTCATCTCATATTGGTGGAATTATACAGTATTTGTCCTTTTGTATTTTTTTTAAATTTTTTTTAAGATTTTATTTATTTGAGATGACAGAGAGAGTATGCTTGAGCACAAATATTGGGGAGGGGCATAGGGAGAGGGAGAAGCAAACTCCCCACTGAGTAGGGAGCCCAATGTGGGGCTCAATCCCAGGACCCCACGATCATGACCTGAGCCTAAGGCAGATGCTTAACTGACTGAGACCCAGGTGCCCCAGTATTTTTCCTTTTGTGATTGGCTTATTTCATACAGCACGTTATATTATATTGTTGTATATGTTGTATTATGTTATATATGTTATGTATCAGAATTTTGTTATATTATGTATCTGAATTTTGTTCCTTCTTAAGGCTGAATAAGATTCCATTACATGTTTATGGCATAGTTTGTTTATTTATCAGTGGGCATTTGGGTTGCTTCCACCTTTTGGCTGTTGTGTTAGAGACATTTTAAACAGAGAGGCTTTCTTAAATATACTTTTATTTTATATATAATTCCAGGGTGGTTTATTTTTGCATGTTTATCTCTTTTTCATTCATTTTTCTTGATTATGTGATACCTTCATATGGTTCTAAAGATAGAATAAGAAGTCTTTCTACCCAGTAACTCTTCTACTCAATTCTTACCCTCACAGATAATCACAATTTGGTGTTTTTTGTTTTTTAATTTTAATTCCAGTATAATTAATATACATGTTACATTAGTTTCAGGTATAAGATATAATGATTAAAAAATTCTGTACTTTACTCAGTGCTTATCATGATAAGTGTACTCTAAATCCCCTTGACCAATGTCACCCCCATACGCTGTCCCCCACCAACTTCCCTCTGGTAACCATCAATTTGTTCTCTATAGTTAGAGTCCATTTTTTGGTTTGTCTTTTTTCTTTGTTCATTCGCTTTGTTTCTTAAATTCCACATGAGTGAAATTATATGGTATTTGTCTTTCTTTGACTTATTTCACCTAGCATTATATCCTTTAGATCCATCCATGTTGTTGCAAATGGCAAGATTTCATTCTTTCTTAAGTCTCAGTATTATCCCAATTTACATATATATATATATATAAATGTATATATATCTCTCTCACATCTTCTTTATCTGTTCCTCTGTGGTTGGACACTTGGGCTGCTTCCATAATTTGGCTATTGTAAATAATGCGGCACTAAACATAGGGGTGTGTACATCCTTTGAATTAATGTTTTCGTATTCCTTGGGTAAATGCCCGGTAGTGGAATTACTGGATCATATGGTAATTCTATTTTTAATTTTTTGAGGAACCTCCATACTGTTTCCCACAGTGGCTGCACCAGTTTGCATTCCCCCCAACAATGCATGAGGGGTCCTTTTTCTCCACATCTTTGTCAACTCTTGTTTCTTGTATTTTTTATTTTAGCCATTCTAATAGATGTGAGATGATTGATAGCTCATTGTGGCTTTGATTTGCATTTCCTTGATGATTAATGATTTTTCTCATGTATGTCATCTTTGGAGAAATGTCTTTTCCTGTCTTCTCCCCATTGTTTAATTGGATTATTTGGGGTTTTTTGGTTTTGGGTTGGAGTAGTATACAATTTGTGGGGTTTTTTTGGGTAACTTGTAATTCCTATCCTTTAAACATATACAAACAGATATGAATCAGTATTCATATTTCCCTTTTCTCTTAATAGCTTGGAGATCTTTCCCTGTCAATATACAGAAAGAGACTTCATTGTGTTCTTACAGTTGCATAGTTTTCTGTTGTACATACATGTCATGGTATATTTAACCACTTCCCTGAGTCTAAGGGTATTATAGGTTTTTATTACTGTTACCAATAATGCTACAGTGAGTGGAGATTGCTTCATTTCCTTAAATTATTGTTCAGAAATTACATCCCAGGTAGAATATTTGGAAGTTGGCATTATGGGCAAGTTTTTCCAACTGTCCAAAGAATTTTAAATGTGCAATGAATCCTTTTTGGAATATATGCTTAAAGTAGGGAAATAGTTCATAACAAACTGTGTTCTTTGCCAGAACAAACTTAAATGTATAAGAAAACTCAAATAATTGAAAATTATTTATTTCAGCTTGGTGAACTCCTGAAAGATTGGCGACGTCTTAATGTTGCTATAACCAGAGCCAAACATAAACTGATTCTTCTGGGATGTGTGCCCTCACTGAACCGCTATCCTCCTTTGGGAAAGTTACTTCATCATCTAAACTCAGAAAAGTTAATATCCTTTTTGTTTTGTATATGGTCATATCTGTGCCATTGTGAGTACTTTATTTATGTACTTATATAAATTGAAACTTAATGTTTTGTGTTTTCCATGGGCACATTTCAAAGACCTGATTCGGGGCACCTGGGTGGCTCAGTGGGTTAAGCCTCTGCCTTCGGCTCGGGTCATGATCCCAGGGTCCTAGGATCGAGCCCCACATCGGGCTCTCTGCGCTGCAGGGAGCCTGCTTCCTCCTCTCTCTCTGCCTGCCTCTCTGCCTACTTGTGATCTCTGTCAGATAAATAAAGAAAAAATCTTAAAAAAAAAAAAAAAAAGACCTGATTCTATAAAGGGAAAAGGGAAAATAATTCACGGAAAATAACTTTAAGCAAAAAGTGAAATAATGAAGCTGTTGGAAAAGGATTTTTTTTTTTTTAAGATTTTATTTATTTATTTGACACAGAGAGATCACAGTAGGAGAGAGGAAGGGAAGAGATCACAGAGAGAGAGGAAGGGAAGCAGGCTCCCTGCTGAGCAGAGAGCCCGTTGCGGGACTCGATCTCAGGACCCTGAGATCATGACCCGAGCCGAAGGCAGCGGCTTAACCCACTGAGCCACCCAGGTGCCCCGGAAAAGGATATTTTTGAAGTGAGAAAGGAGAAGAAAAGAGACTTGATTTGCTGCCCTAGGAGGAGGGTACGTTTCCTAGAACACATCTAGGGAAAGTGGTTACCCCTTCTGGTTCTTCTCATCCTAATTTATAACCCCCTGCCTTTTTTTAAAGCTAAGACAAAGCATTAAAATTTTTAAAAATTAAGAGAATTTTTAAAATGGAGAATTATTCCTTGTCATAATTGTAGATTATGATTAAAATAAATTATCTTTAAGAAATTATATGAAGGTCTTAGGCTAAGATATATAAACCTTATTAAGTACATTATTATCCATAGAATGTCACAAAAAGTTTTCAGTGGTCCTGTAAACCAAATTACAAAATGTTAAATAATATCATAAATGTTTTTGTGCAATTCCATTTTTTGTAAAGTATATCTTCCTTAATTTTTTTACATCATGGATCTTCCATCAGAGGAACATGAAAGTCTTTGTCATGTATTGGGCGATTTTCAAAGAAGATAAAGCACTATTTTCCTTGATTTCTTATACTGGCCTATGAGATCTCCTCTAAATATTACCTGTTATTTGAAGTTTGGATATGCTGTAATGCAGTGCCTGGTTAGATTGTGAAGATCACTTTTATCCTAAGAGTATGAAATGGTGTAAATGTACTTTGTTGAGAGTTACAGTTTTTTGTTATATTTATTTATTTATTTTGGGGGTCTATAATCTTGTTAAAGTTCTATCACTGTGTAAAACTTAACACACTATTAATTTTTTCACTATAGGTGTACCCAAAACTGAAAAGTCTAAGTTTTATAGGTACTATCAGTGTGTTTTTGTGTAACCTAGAGAGAGTTTGATAAATTTTTACCAGCTTTAATGATAGATTAACTTTTGGATCTGAGAAACTTAAAGTCTAAAATTTCAATCCTGATTTGATTTTGTAGATTTTTATCATATTTTCTTTATTTAAGAGATTAGGTAAAAAAGAATTGATTTGTTTTTATCACTTAAGCACAATCTTGTGATGTTAACACAGGTGTGATTCTTTTCTGTGTTTCAGGGTCTGTGATCGAAAGGCCATTTTACTGGTTTTTTTCCCCCGACTGTTGCTTTTTTGGTAAAACGTACATTTTCACTTTAAACCTAGGCTTTTAAATTATTACTTATAAATGGATTCTTTCCACTTAATTTCTTTTTTTTTTTTTAAGATTTTATTTATTTATTTGAGAGAGAGCGAGTGAGAGAGCACATGAGCAGAGGGAGAGGAAGAGGGATAAGCAGACTTCCCTGCTGAGCAGGGAGCCTGATGGGGGGCTTGATCCCAGAACCCTGGGATCATGACCTGAGTTTAAAGGCAGATGCTTAACCAATTAAGCCACGCAGGCGCCCTTCAATTAATTTCTGATTACTCTTTCTCACTTATTATTTTTAGTATTCAGTATTCTGCTGATTTTTATATAAAAGAAAATAATTCTTTGAGTTTTGTTTGCTGAATTGATGACAAATTAAAAAGGCATATCCCTATTTTCACCAAAATGCTCCCTTTGTTTTGAGACACTACTCAGTTTTCTCAAATTTTTTGAATAAAGATATTTTTGTAGGGCGCCTGGGTGGCTCAGTGGGTTAAGCCTCTGCCTTCCGCTCAGGTCATGATCTTAGGGTCCTAGGATCGAGTCCCACATTGGGCTCTCTGTTCAGCGGGGAGCCTGCTTCCCCCCAACCTCTGCCTGCCTCTCTGCCTACTTGTGATCTCTCTCTGTCAAATAAATAAATAAAATCTTAAAAAAAAAAAAAGATATTTTTGTAAATCAGAATTACCTCAAAGTGCTTAGTTAAGTGACAAATTTTAACCTCAGTTTATCCACCTTTGGTTGGAGTATGGATATCTCTGTCTCAAAGTTGTTTTTTCCTTTTAAAAAATGAATGTGAAATATGTCAAAATTGTTTCTACCTCATGTTTTAAAAAAATTACTTGCAGTTTTTTATTATATGAATTGTTTTCTACTATTAGGTCTTAGTGTGTGAGTTATTAATTTTGAATAATTAAGTTCGGGGCTGTCTAGTAGTAAAAAGTCAAATATTGATAATGTTCTAAATCTGTGTCTAAGTAATATTATACTAGCATAAAAATGAAAATCATTCTTTTGTCAGAAAAAAACCAGGAAAAGCTTTTTGGAGAAGGTAGCATCTTAATGTCTGATAAAGACTGGGTACAATTACATAAATTGCATAAATTCTAATGGAGGAATAGACAAGTCTAGACAGAGGGTATAACAAGTGGGAAAAGGAAAAGACCTGTACAGGGAGTAGCCTAGTTATAAGAAATATACAAGGAAGTATTAGAGACCATGGGTTACAAACCATGATTCCCCAACCTGTTACTGGCACATGAAAGCAATTTTAATAGGTTGCAACAAGCTTTGTTTTGTGGACTAGAGTGGAAAATAGGAGGGTGTATCACATATAAAAAATACACAAAAGTAGAATAAAATAAGTGAATTCCTATACAACCATCATCATACTCAGTAGGTAGAAGATTTTGCTGCAATTGTTTTCAATATCCTTTCTTTTTTTTCCCTTTGCTGACATGTTTTAAAGCAAATTTTAGATATCATTTAATTTCACCTTTATATTTCAGTATATGATGAGCTTTTAAAAAATAATATTTTTGTTATGTGATGATACTAGTAAGTTTAAAAACCTAGATTGTTGGCTTTAGTAAATCCAGGGCTCAGTATAGATTAATATTCTACTTTAACCCTATTCATTTAGTTTAAACAATAGATACTAAATTCCAATTCTAATTCCAAACAGAATTGGAATTTAGTATCCAGCAAATGTATATTTTGGAATTTAAGAATATCCACCTCAACAGTAGAATTTATTTGCTTTCTTGCTTGCTTTATTTATTTATTTAGCTTGCTTGCTTTAAATAAAACTTGTTTACTACTGAATTAAATTTCTTTCCTACCTATTACCTATGAAGGTAATTTCTTCATAGGTATTAACTACCTATTACCTACCTAATTTCTTTCCTTCCTGTTACCTATGAAGTCACTGGGGGAAAAGCAATCTAGGAAATAAAACTCTTTTCCTCTGTTATGATTCTATAAAGTTAGTATGTACTTTATTTGCTTTTTTAAATGCACATAGAATATAAATACTTACTTTTTTACCCATCATTTGGAGAGAAGAAAAATGAACAAGTCAGTCATATTTCAATGCTTAATAGTAAGATGGAGGGGGTTAGACTTGCAATGAGTTTTAGGCTCCTAAACTTTAAAACCTTTATTTTGAGATTATGAAAATTGGTGCTACTTTTGTATTGGTTCAGATTCTGGTTCTGTCACGTAGTTTTTCTGAAGTTACTTAACCTTTCAGAAGTTAGTTTAACCTGCAAAGTGCAGACAATTCCATCCTCATGGGGTGGTTTTGCAAAGGAAGACTTTGGCCTAGGAACTGATGTAGAGTTACATGCTCACTGATACCAAAGGGGTGTGGAAGATCAGTGATGAAAGGATAATGGGAGGAGTGTCTGGGTGGTTCACTGGGTTGAGCCTTTGCCTTCGGCCTGGGTCATGATCTCAGGGTCCTGGGGATAGAAACTGGTGTCGGGCTCTCTGCTTGGCGCAGAGCCTGCTTCCCCCTCTTTCTCTGCCTGCTCCTCTGCCTACTTGTGATCTCTTTCTCTGTCAAATAAATAAAATCCTTAAAAATAAAAAACAAAAAAAAGGAAGGATAATGGGATAGTTAGCTATACTTGTAGAAAAAATATTTGATCCTGTTCCATACCATTCACTAAAATCAATTCTGGGTGCAATAATAGGCCTAAATATGAAAGATAAAACTTTGTAACTTCTTTTTTTTTTTTCTTAAGATTTTATTTACTACCCCTGAAACAAATAATATGTGTTAATTAAATAAAAAATTTAAAAAATATTTTATTTACCTATTTTTAGAGAGAGAGAGAGAGCATGAGCTGGGGGAGGGGCAGAGGGTGAGGGAAAGGGAGAGAATCTCCAGCAGAATTCCTGCTGAGCATGGAACCCAGCAACAGGGTGCTCCATCTCATGGAGATCATGACCTGAGCCAAAATCAAGAGTTGGACGCTCAACCCTACTGAGCCCCCCAGGAGCCTAGCACATAAATTTAAAAAAAGGCATACCTTATTTTCAGTTACTCTATTCTTTTTTTAAAATTTTTTAAAAAAATTTATTCATTTGAGAGATAGAGATAGAGAAAGCACAAGCAGGGGGAGAGGCAGAGGGAGAAGCAAGTTCCCCGCTGAGCAGGGAGCCCGACGTGGACTCCATCCCAGGACCCTGAGATCATGACCTGAGCTAAACGCAGACGCTTAACTGACTGAGCCACCCACGTGCCCCAATTCTTAATTATATGTTCTAGTGTCTCTCTTGGTCATTGGCACAAGGATATATGTACACTGGGGCACCTGGGTGGCTCAGTGGGTTAAGCCTCTGCCTTCAGCTCAGGTCATGATCTCAGGGTCCTAGGATTGAGTCCCACATTGGGCTCTCTGCTCAGCAGGGAGTCTGCTTCCTCTCCCACTCCCCCTGCTTGTGTTCCCTCTCTCGCTGTGTCTCTCTCTGTCAAATACATAAATAAATAAAATCTTAAAAAAAAAAAAAAAAAGCAAGGAAATGATTCTCAAAAAAGCCAGAATGGTATTTACCTCAAGGGGGACGGTGAATGGTGGCTAGGGGCAGTTCCCAGGGAGGATATCTCTGCCTGTGCTCAGTTGATCTGATGGTGGTTACTTAGCTGTTCACTTTATAATGATTCTTTAAACTGTATGTAGAAAGCAAGATGGAGTCACTTATGTCAAGCAGGGGCCTCTGTCAAGCAATGATGCAAGCACTTAAGGGTAATGCATTAATCAGATTATCTACCAAGACCAACAACAGCTGACGGTCCCCCAGAACTGATAACAATCGGAAGCAGAGGAGCTCTGTAGGGTCCCAAGACTGATTAATCCTTTTTTAAAAAGGAAGATCCTTTTTCTTTTAACAGGTCAGCAGGTTTATTCTTTTTTTTTTTTTTTTTAATTTTAATTTTTTTATTATGTTCAGCTAGCCAAAATCATTAGTTAAAAAGGGAGGATTTTTTAGCAAACTGTCAGACTCCTGAACATCCTGTATGTCTGACTCCTTAACAAAAGACAGCTGCTGGGGCTCCTGGGTGGCTCAGTCTGCTAAGTGTCTGCCTTCAGCTCAGGTCATGATCTCAGGGTCCTGGGATCCAGTCCTACATCAGGCTCCCTGCTCAGTGGGGAGTCTTCTCTGCCTCTCCCCTGGCTTGTGTGCATTCTCTCTCTCTTTTTATCACTCAAATAAATAAATCTTAAAAAAAAAAAAAAAAAAAGAAAGGCAGCTGCTGGGGCGCCTGGCTGGCTCAGCCAGTTTAAGCAGGTGCCTTCAGCTTGAGTCATGATCCCAATGTCCTGGAATCCAGCCCAGAGTGGGGCTCCCTGCTCAGTGGGGAGCCCTTCTCCCTCTCCCTCCCACTCCCCCGTTTGTGTGATTGCGCTCTCTCTGTCAAATAAATAAATAAAATCTTAAAAAGGCAGCTGCTGCTGACAGGCTCTCCTTGATTGATCTCAGAACAGAACTGAGATCCTTCACTGCTGGAACTTAATAAGCAGTAAGTGCCTGGAGGTGACCCTGAGGAGACCTAGGCCTTATCTCAACTGTGCATCCACAGACTGACTTCTTGTTTGGTTCCTTAACTTCCTAGTCCCTGTTATCTTTTGTTGTGTGACTTGTGTTCTGCTTTGTGTGTCTAGGAAGAAGCCAAGTTGATCACGTGGTGAAATGTCATTGAGTTTGAAATCCTTAACTTGCTTTATGACTGAATAAAGCTGACATTGAGGAAAGACGCAACTCGTGTGTGCAGCTTCATAGCCTGCTCATTACAGTTTGTTTTATACTTTTCTCTCCATGTGTGACGTATCTCCGTCTTTCTAGCTCAGCCACCGTCTTAACAATTGCTAATTAACTACGGAATAGTTTACTCTTCCCAAACTGCTAGAGCTTAACCTAGTATCATCTGACCACGAGAGGTTTTTTTCCTTCCCTGAATGAGAAAAAATTGGCTTTATCTCTACACGTCTGTCCCTTGACGAGGGCGGCCCTTCCTGCGGCCGTCATATTTAACGGTTTAAATGTCGTGATTGGGCTGCCTAGTTTTAAATTCTTTGCACCTAAGACCTCGTGAGGCGGGAAGGGAGGCGGTCAGGTGTCTCAGATGAGCCCCGCCGCCGCGTGGATGAAAACGTTTGCGCGTGGCTCGTACCCCTTGGCAAAGCCGCCGGCGCAGCCCTTGGTGAGAGGTCGGTGGTCCGACCAGGGCCCGGCCTCCGGCTCAGAACACTCGCGGTCTCCTTCGCGCTCCTCTTCCTCCTCCTTCCGGTCAGGCTGGACGCGAGGAGGCCGGGCGAGGGCGGGCTTGTCTCTTGCCGGTTGCAGGCCCCGTGGTCCCCTGCTCCACTCGCCGCGCCGGGGGACCTCCCGGGCGTCCTCCGGCCGCCGGGAGCGCTGTGGGCCGCGGCGGGCCTGCTGGTAGACGCCGTGGCGGCCGCCGCCCGCCTGAAGGGAGCTGTTGGCGGGGCCCACGGCGTCCCCGCCCGAGATCGCGCCACCGACGCCATGGGTAAGGGGAGCGGACCGAGAGCGGACGCCGGGCTCTTGGTTGGAGGCTGAAGGCCGAGGCCGGGAGAGGAAGACTGGTGGTGGTGGGCACCGAGGCCCCGGGTCGCAACTCGGGCCCGAACCCGCCCGGGTCTGGGGCTGGGCGGGGGCAGCCGGGGACTAGGGGGCGCCCGGGGTCGCCATGGCAACGCGCTGCCGCCCCCCCCCCCCGTTCCTTCTGGTTCCCTCCAGGGTTCTAGGGCCTAATGGCCGAGGGCTTGTGGTCTGACGGCTTCCTAGGGGCGAAGACGCGGCTGCCTGGGGGGCCGCTCCCGGGTCGGTGGAACAGTCGGGGACGGGCGATGACTTTTCAGGTTTGGGGGTGGCGGAGGGAAGACGCGTCTCAGGTTTTGGCCTGGGTGCCAGACGCCGAGGGCGGGAGAGGTGCAGCGATGTCGCGCAAGACCCCGGGTGAGCCCTCCGCGGGGGTCCTGAGGCGCCCTGAGCCTTTTTGGCAGCCTTGCTGCGGGGAGGAAGGGAGGCTGGGAGGGGGGCTCCAGGCCCGGGCGAGATGCAGGGACTGGCCCTTGGCCTTGTTGGGGCTGCTACCAGCGGGACATGTCTGCTAGCCCGGGCGGGGCGCGGCCGGCGTGTAAACGCTTCTGGGGCGAGGGTTCCCCCAGCACGGACCCGCCTCGGAGCAGCTGCAGATGCGCCCTTTGTCTCCTTGTCGCATCGCAAGTCACGGATCGTAATGGGCACTGTGAAAAATGAGGATTGGTACAGATTATGAAACATCAAGTGTCCCCCCCCCCCCCGAAAAAAAGAGGGAATCATACCAAGCTGCAGATTTGAAGTCATGATGTGTGTGCAAATTTTTCACCGCCTAGCTTGGTCATAGCGATTGTGGCTGTTTGCATTTTTAGTTGCTTAGGGTGCCGCGTCAGGCTTTGCCCTTAGGTGTAAGTTCAGAACTCGAATACTAGATCATTGGGACCCCTGGACTTTTGTTCAGTGAAGGAAAACCAGACACTTGGTTCACTTGGACTAGTAACCTTGCCAGAGATTATGAAACGTTAAACGAAGTGATTCATTTTTCTGCGCTTCATTTTGTCATCTGTGTTTGCTGAAAATATTCCTGCCAGTCACTGTGGGAAAGAAAAAAAAAAAATAGCTTTTTGTGATTTGAAAATATCAGTTACAAATCATTTTTTAAAAAGTGCATCTATTAACTTAGTTTTTGACCGAATCAGCTGTGTGGAAGGGCAAGGAACTTAAATGTGAAACAGGACTGCTTTTATTTCCTCTGGGAAAATAAAGGAGTTATGCAATACAGAATTACCATTGCAATGAAAATGCAAGATGGAAAGAGGGTTAAAATGAGTGAAAGAATCGAATGGCTTTTCCTGTATTCCCTAATTTTTGTGT
Organism: Mustela erminea; assembly: GCF_009829155.1. Taxonomy (NCBI): domain Eukaryota; kingdom Metazoa; phylum Chordata; class Mammalia; order Carnivora; family Mustelidae; genus Mustela; species Mustela erminea. The sequence goes on along the minus strand of NC_045627.1, from coordinate 35,053,679 downwards.
TTTAACCCATTATGTTTATGGATGATATTGTAATCTTGGAATTGTAACCACCTTTTATTGCCAGTTTATTCTGAACATTTTTTTGCCTTGAGATTCATCCTTCGACCATGCCTGCTGTCCACCTTTTGCATGAGATTCTTAAATATGTTGCTTTATTATTCCAATTTTATCTCCACAAAAACGTTATTTAAAAAAATTTAAAAAACAGAACAAAAAAGCGTGTTCTCTCTGAAGACGTACCACAAAAGTAAAATAAATACTAGAAAATAACCAAGTTAAAAGATCTTGAGAATAATTCATAAACTTTGTCTGGGGTGGGTATGGTAGTGTTCTGTGGTACCTGTGAGAGAGAGATGAAAAGAAGTTACCTAGGGGTGTGGATTACTTAGGGAGACTAATTTGTCAACCGAAAAACAAACCATTGTTGTAAAAACAACAGGGGAATGAAAGGTTTTCTGTATTTTTCAATGTCATGTCTTGCAAATGATGTTGGACTCCTTTCTTGTGCTTTCAGCTACAAAAGACCCCACAGCTGTAGAGAGAGCAAACTTGTTAAACATGGCTAAATTGAGTATCAAAGGACTCATTGAATCTGCTCTAAGCTTTGGCCGCACTTTGGATTCTGACTATCCCCCCTTGCAGCAGTTCTTTGTTGTTATGGAACATTGTCTGAAACACGGTCTTAAAGGTATCATGAAATTTTAAAGAACTAATTAAGTTTAGAATCCCACCACTTCCATCTTAGACGTCTTTGAATTGTCGAGGCCCTAATTATTGTTACTTTACATTTAAAAATACTGGGTGGGTTGGCTTGGGGAGAGAAGAGCCTACTGCTTTGTTTTATAATCAGATGCCTTCACAAAATGCCTAGTTAGTGTTTTGTAAAAACATTTTATTTTTTTTTTTTTTTCAATGTACTCTGAACTGATTTCTATTTCCTAGGACAGTTGTAGAGTTATTTAAAAAATTTTAAGCTTAATGATTCCAATATGAAATCTTATTAGTAGTTTGAACCCTATTGAACAAATACATTAAAATAATTATTGAAATATAAACCTCCTTGGCCCCCTGGAATGTATCTAGAAAAATTGTCTTTTGGATTAGATTATTGTAGAAATGTAAGTTCTCCCTGGAAATGATGATAATATTGATGATAATATAATAAATGATAATATTCTACATAGTTGACACTGATTTATTGTTACATGTAAAATTAGACTTCGGTATTTAATGTACATTGTATAATTGTTCTTTTACTTAGCATAAAAACAGTTGTTGGTAGTTTTGGATCAACTGTGCAGAGGGCTATGTAAGAGTTTATATTAAAGTGACTATTCTAAAGCTAAAAGAAGCTTGTTTTCCTTGTGGATATACTAGGAACCTGGGTAATTGGGAAGGCCTAGAAGTTCTGACTAAGGTACATGGAATTAGGGGTAAATGTAAACAGCATAAAAGGAGATTTACATAAACATGGTTTTATTAAAATGTTCAAATTTTAATAAAATGTACTGCCAAAAGATCCTTGGCATCAAAATTTGAGAAACCCTATGTGATATTATTAAAATATTCATTTCTTTTTTATTTAAGAAATTTTTAGATATAATTAACATATTAGTTTCAGGTACACAACATAATTTCATATTTTTATGTATGGCGAAATGATCAGCACAGGAAGTGTAGTTGATATCCATCACCATACATAGTTAAAAAATTTTTGGGGGGGCCACTTGGGTAGCTCAGTTGGTTAAGCCTCTGCCTTCTGCTCAGGTCATGGTCTCAGGGTCCTGGGATCGAGCCCTGCATCGGGCTCTCTGCTCGGCGGGGGGCCTGCTTCCCCTCTCTGCCTGCCTCTCTGTCTACTTGTGATCTCTCTCTCTCTGTCAAATAAATAAATAAAATCTTAAAAACAATTTTTTTCTTATGATGAACTTTTAAGATTCACTCAGTAACTCAAATATACAACAGTATTTTTTTTTTTATTTTTAAAGATTTATTTATTTGGCAGAGAGAGAGAGACAGACAGACAGACACAGAACACAAGCAGGGGGAGTAGGAGAGGGAGAAGCATGCTTCCTGCTGAGCGGGGGGGGCTCAATGCGGGGGGGCTCAATGCGGGGGGCCGTGGGATCATGACCTGAGCCGAAGGCAGCTGCTTAACGACTGAGCCACCCAGGTGACCCCATACAACAGTATTATCACCTGTAGTCCTCATGCTGTATATTACATCCTTACGACTTACTTATTTTATAACTGGAAGTTTATACCTTTTGACCACCTTTACCCATTTCCTCTACCTGCATCCTTTGCCTCTGCTGACCATTAATCTGTTCTGTTTTTGTTTGGCTTTTGTTTTACTTTTTTAGATTCCACTATTTTTTTAATTGAAGACAAAGTAATTTTTTAAAAAGTTATATAAATAGTAAAATCTCTTTTTGTACATGACTCAAACAACATAGAAGCACCTAGAGGAAAAACCATATCCTTTATTCTCTTTCATTTATCTCCCTAAAGGGAATCCTTGTCATTCTTCTGGCTCTTTTCTGTTTGTTTTTTTTTTTTCCTTTTGCTCTGCATAGAATTATGCTATAAGTATTATTATTTTGTGACTTTGTTTTTGTGTGTGTGTGTGTGGTTTTTTTTAAGATTATTTATTTATTTATTTGACAGACAGAGATCACAAGTAGGCAGAGAGGCAGGCAGAGAGAGAGGAGGAAGCAGGCTCCCCGCTGAGCAGAGAGCCCGATGCGGGGGCTCGATCCTAGGACCCTGAGATCATGACCTGAGCTGAAGGCAGAGGCTTAACTCACTGAGCCACCCAGGTGCCCCTTGTGACTTTTTTTTTTTTTTTTTTTAAACAAAGATGATATACGGTTTGGAGAGCTTTCCATTTACATAGAGTTCTTTATCACATTTTTATTTATTTATTTATTTATTTAAAAGATTTTTATTTATTTGACAGACAGCACAAGTAAGTAGAGTGGCAGGCAGAGGGAGAGAGAGAAGCAGCTCTCCGCTGAGCAGGGAGCCTGATGTGGGGCTCCATCCCAGGACCATGGAATCATGACCTGAGCCAAAGGCGGAGGCTCAACCACTGAGCCACCCAGGCGCCCCACATTTTTAATGGCTCTATAAAATTTCATAGTATATGTATACCAAAACTTACTTAACTGCTCTCCTCTTAATGTACTCTTAGGTTGTTTCCTATTTTTTTACTATTAAAATTGTGCTGTTAGAACATCTCTGTGTGTATGTGTTTGTATAGTTGTTCTTTAGGATAAGGTTCCTAGGAGTAGAATTCCTGGGTCCAAGGATATCTATGAAGGGTTTGTGGATTTATCAGACATCAGTGGATGTTAGTGTTTGTTTCCCCACATTTTTCCCCACTCTTGATATTACAGGTTTTTGCTTCTTTCACTACATCAGAAACACACCAGTCTGATCTGACAACCTTTAGCTTTTTTTTTGGTTTTGTTTTAGTTTTAGTTTTTTAATTTTTAATTTTTTTAATTTTAATTTTTTTAACACCTTGAATTTTAATTTTCTTTTTTCTTTTTTTTTTTTTTTAAAGATTTTATTTATTTGTTTGACAGAGAGATAGAGAGCACAAGCAGGCAGAGCAGCAGGCCGAGGGAGAGAAAGGGAGAGAAAGAAGCAGGCTCTCCACTGAGCAAGGAGCCCAATGCAGGATTCACGATCCCAGGATCCTGGGATCATGACCTGACCTGAAGGCAGCTGCTTAATGGACTGAACCACCCAGGCATCCCAAATTTTAATTTGCTTTTTGGAAAACTTTTAATCTTTGTTTTCTCTTGGGTTGCAGAAATGGAATTTGCTAAATGATGGTCAAATAAAGTTTAAGCTCTTCTCTGAATTTATTTCCTTTACTTCACAAAATACCATAGGGCATGTCCTAACAGTCCTATCATAGGCTTGTCTTAATGAATCCTTGTGAAGCTACTTTGTGTTGATTGATCCCCCTCACCCACCCAGCAAAGAAAAATTGCCTGTCTTGGTGATTGTCCTTGGGTGGTACATATGATAGGGGCCCTTGATCTGCAGGAGATCTGGTCAATATTAAGAAAGAAATATATAGTGATTTATGGTATTATGTTGCCCGATTCTCAGAATAAAATAAGTCACAATTTTTCATGTTAAAAATAACTTTTTATTTGTCCTTGATTTATTTATTTAACTGATAAAGATTAACCTGCGAGGGCTGCCAGCCTTTTTGTTTTGGTACTGATAAAGAATAAGGCCAGTTATTTTTTTACTTTAATTACCTGCCTGCATATTTCTGATAAGGAAGAATGGTCAAGATGCATATTTATTTTCTTTCTTTCTCTTTCTTCTTTGCATATTTCTGATAAGGAAAAATAGCAGGATCCTGATGAACAGGTCCCTGATCAACAGTGCTGTGTAGTGATAAGAGAGGAAAGTCTCTGAGCAATTGTATTTTAAGTTAGAAATGTTGAAACTAAATATTTAAAAATAAATTATTACAGTTTTATATGTTGGAGTTGTATGCATTACATATACTTTTTTTTTTCCAGTAAGAAAATCATTTTTGAGTTATAACAAAACTATCTGGGGCCCCTTGGAATTGGTGGAAAAGCTGTACCCGGAAGCAGAGGAAATAGGAGCCAGTGTCCGGGATTTACCTGGTCTTAAGTAAGTAAGCTTATTACTTGTTCTTTTTTTTTTTTTTTTTTTTTTTTAAGATTTTATTTATTTATTTGACAGACAGAGATCACAAGTAGGCAGAGAGGCAGGCAGAGATGGGGGAAACAGGCTCCCTGCTGAGCAGAGAGCCCGATGTGGGGCTTGATCCCAGGACCCTAGGATCATGACCTGAGCGGAAGGCAGAGGCTTTAACCCACTGAGCCACCCAGGCGCCCTTACTTGTTCATTTCTAACTGCAAAAGTGTATTTACTGTTCCTTAAAAGTACCTCACACTCTATTATCTTCTCTCAGCCTGAAGTAGTCTTCCTCCATTCTTTCCTAGTAGAATTCTGTTCTTTGTGGCTCAGTTAATATTTCCTTTATGAGATTTCTTAGTCCCTTCAGTAAGAATTAGCTGCTTTTTCTTTTATACCCTATAGCTATATTCACTCCTTCACTTCAATTCTACATTATATTGCAGGAAACTGCAGGTCCCTTTAAGATAGGATGTGTCAATTATGCATTTCTGTTTCCTGAGTGTTAAGCTAGTTTTCAGTAGTGAGCTAGCTGGCAGCCCGTAACTCTTTGTTGAAGACTGATTTAGACTAACTCCAGGGCAAAGGCTCAGGAGATTTGCATTCTCAGATAAGCAAGCCATTTATATATATGGGGCTTGTGCAAATTACTTTTCTTTCTCTGAAAATTGGGACCTATAGTGTCATCTGTCCATTTCACTAGACAAATCTATACAAAATATTGTAAGAGCTGAATAAAGGTATAAGGTGTTGTTAAGGCTAAGTTCTTATGTTTTCCTTTAGTTTATCTTAATTCTTGTGAATGAGATGACCTTTTTTTTTTCCTTAGCATTTTCTGTCAGATTACCAGTTCGCTTTCTCTTAGCTTTATAATTGAGAGTTTTGCATTTTTTTTTTTTTGAAAGATTTTTTGTTTTGGTTATAGAGAGGGTGAGCAAGAGAAGAAGGGGAGGGGCAGAGGGAGAAGCAGACTCCCCCCCTGAGCAGGGAGCCTGATATACTGACCACAGGACCCTGGGATCATGACCTGAGCTGAAGGCAAATGTTTAACTGAGCCACCCAGGTGCCTGAGGGTTTTACATGTTGTAAGGAATACCATAGTGTTTTCTGGCTGTTAACACAACATCCAAATATTTCCAGGTTGTATTTAATTGAATGATAAAAGTAAATGGCTACTAGTAAGCACTTTCTCAGGGTAATAAAATAATTGATTTACATGAATTATCTTATTTAGTGTTTACACCAGTCTTACAGGGTAGAGATTATTATAATAATTGCATAGATGTAAAAAATAAAGGTCAGAGGAGTTAACAGTTAATAAGTGGCAGAGCCAGGATTCAAACCCAGTTTTTATTTATTTTATTTATTTTATTTTTTATTTTTATTTTTTTAAAGATTTATTTATTTATTTGACAGAGATCACAAGTAGGCAGAGAGGCAGGCAGAGAGAGAGAAAGGAGGGGAAGTAGGCTCCCTGCTGAGCAGAGAGCCTGATGCGGGGCTCAATCCCAGGACCCTGGGATCATGACCTGAGCTGAAGGCAGAGGCTCAACCCACTGAGCCACCCAGGCGCCCCAAACCCAGTTTTTAAATTTTATTTTATTTATTATTATTATTTTTGTAAGTAATCTCTCCGCTTACTGTGGGGCTTAAACTCCTGATGCTGAGATCAAGAATTGCATGCTTGACTGAGTGAGCCAACCATGTTCCTTAAATCTAGTTTTTAGAGTTAACTTGATATTTATCAAGTGATGTTCACGGTTGATGTTTCTTATAATAGTATATTGGGGGTAGTGATTTTTAGCAAAGATAGAAGAAAAAGGGAATTATAACTCTCAAAGAGAGAAATATAAGAAGGGACACCTGGCTGACTTGGTCGGTGGAGCATGTGACTTTTTAATCTCTGAGTTGTGAGTTCAAGCCCCACGTTGGGTGTAGAGATTATTTGAAAAATAAAACCTTAAATTCGCAAATGACATATCAGATAAAGGGCTAGTATCCAAAATCTGTAAAGAACTTATCAAACTCAATACCCAAAGAACAAAGAATCCAATCAAGAAATGGTCAGAAGACAGGAACAGACATTTCTGCAAAGACATCCAAATGGCCAACAGACACATGAAAAAATGCTCCACATCACTCAGCATCAGGGAAATACAATTAAAAACCACAGTGAGATACCACCTCATACCAGCCAGAATGGCTAAAATTAACAAGTCAGGAAATGACAGATTTTGATGAGGATGCAAAGAAAGGGGAACTCTCCTACACTGTTAGTGGGAATGCAAGCTGGTGCAGCCACTCTGGAAAACAGAATGGAGGTTCCTCAAAAAGTTGAAAATAGAGCTACCCTCTGACCCAGCAATTGCACTACTGTGTATTTACCCTAAACATACAAATGTAGTGACCCGAAGGGGCACGTGCACCTGAATGTTTATAGCAGCAATGTCCACAATAGCCAAACTATGGAAAGAGCCTAGATGTCCATCAACAGATGAATGGATAAAGAAGAGGTGGTACACACACACACACAGGAATACTATGCAGCCATCAAAAGAAATGAAATCTTGCCATTTGCAATGACCTGGGTGGAACTAGAGGGTATTATGCTGAGCAAAATGAGTCAATCAGAGAAAGACAATTATCATATGATCTCACTGATATGAGGAATTTGAGAGTCAGGGCTGGAAGTTGTGAGGAGTAGGGAAGGGAAAAATGAAACAAGATGGGTTTGGAAGAGAGACAAATCATAAGAGACTCTTAATCTCAGGAAACAAACTGAGGGTTCCGGGGGGCAGGGGCAGGGGCAGGGAGGGATGGGGTGGCTGGGTTATAGACCCTGGGGAGGGTATGTGTTGTGGTGAGTGCTGTGAATTGTGTAAGCCTGGCGATTCACAGACCTGTACCTCTGGGGCAAGTAATACATTATACTTTAATAAAAAATAAAAAATAAAAATCTTAAATAGAAATGTAAGATTTGGTCATTTTAATATGAAAAATACACGTTCATATTATTTTTAAAAAGCCTTACTCTTGTGGCGCCTGGGTGGCTCAGTGGGTTAAGCCTCTGCCTTTGGCTCAGGACATGATCTCAGGGTCCTGGGATCAAGCCCTACAGGGGGCTCTCTGCTCAGCAGGGAGCCTGCTACCCCCTTCTCTCTCTCTGCCTGCCACTCTGCCTACTTGTGATCTGTTTGTCAAATAAATAAATAAAATCTTAAAAAATAAAAGGCTAACTCTTCAAAAGTTATGTTTTCTGACGAATGGTATTCATTCAACTGCTAAACCATAGAAGCTCAGTAGCTGTTAGTGAAGATTAACTTAACCTCCCACACTACATGCCAAAACGTTCTTTGTATAAGAAAACACAAAAATGTGAATGATATCCTTCTCTTTGAAAAACCGTACATATTTTGTAAAATCTGATATAGCACTTGGTTAAGAAGTATGGGATTGAGTTTTTTTTTTTTTGTTTTTTGTTTTTTTTTAAAGATTTTATTTATTTATTTGACAAAGAGAGATCACGAGTAGGCAGAGAGGCAGGCAGAGAGAGAGAGGAGGAAGCAGGCTCCTGCTAAGCAGAGAGCCCGATGTGGGACTCGATCCCAGGACCCTGAGATCATGACCTGAGCCGAAGGCAGCAGCTTAACCCACTGAGCCACCCAGGCGCCCAGGGATTGAGTTTTTTAAGGACAACCTCATAGAGAAACATTTGAAAAATAACACGCAGCCTGGTGATTTCTCTCTTTTTGATTACCAGCTTGGTGCCCTTCTAGCTTTATAATCTTTTTAAAAAATTTGTTATGATTTTTAAAATTCAGATATAATGTCACTTTTCGAAGGCATTATACTGCCTTATTTGATGCATTTTGCATATCCACATTTAAAATTTTTTTTTTTTTTAAGTAACCTCCACTCCCAGTATGGATCTTGAACTCACAACCTGGAGAATAAAAACCACATGCTCTACTGACTGAGCCAGCCAGACACCTCTTGTATATTCATCCTGAGATGGTTAAGCCCATTCAGTCAAAATATTTTTGTAGAGATAATCCTTGGTATTTAGAGAGTCATTTCTTCCAAGGCATAAAATGGTACTTCTTTGTTCTGTATGTGCAAATTTACCTTAGAGACCAAAATAGCTCCCAGGGGTTGGTTTGCATGCTCAAGCAGCTGGCTTAAAAAACTGTAGAAACAAACAAAAAAACCCCAAACACCTGTAGAAACAGACAGAACCATGGTAAATTGCAGCTTTCCTTTATTAATATGAACCTTGGCAGAGATAAAATATGTAATCTGTTACAATATATGGACTGGGCTTGTCTTTTTTTTTTTTTTTTTTAAGATTTTATTTATTTATTTATTTATTTATTTATGTATTTATTTGACAGAGATCACAAGTAGACAGAGGCAGGCAGAGAGAGAAGGGGAAGCAGGCTCCCTGCTGAGTAGAGAGCCTGATGCGGTGCTCTATCCTAGGACCCTGGGATCATGACCTGTGCCGAAAGCAGAGGCTTTAACCCACTGAGTCACCCAGGTGCCCCTGGACTGGGCCTGTCTTCTGACTAACTGGTTTTGCTTTTTAGGACCCCGCTAGGTCGTGCAAGAGCATGGCTTCGATTAGCCCTCATGCAAAAAAAAATGGCTGATTACCTGCGTTGCTTAATTATTCAGAGGGATCTCTTAAGGTTAGTACCATTAAATGATATTCATTTCCATTTAAAAAATTCCATTTGTATCCTGTTTTCCAAAAAGAATTTAAAGATGTAGTTTAGAAGCATACATAAAATACAATAAGATGGCATTAAAAGAGCAACATGAGAGAGAAAATCAGGTAGGGACATAATATAGATCATGAATTTGCTTAAAAACTGAATACCATAAGCTTTGCATTGACCAGTAGGAGAATAATTTATTTATATGTTATATTCTAAGCTCTTTTTTTTTTTTTTAAGATTTTATTTATTTGAATGAGAGAGAGAAAGAGAGACAGTGAGAGAGTGTAAAAGGGGAGAAGGTCAGAGGGAGAAGCAGACTCCGTGGAGCTGGGAGCCCAATGCGGGACTTGATTCCGGGACTCTGGGATCATGACTTGAGCTGAAGGCAGTGGCTTAACCAACTGAGCCACCCAGGTGCCCTCTATGCTAGTTTTATTTTTTTTTTCTAAATTACAGTTAATTCTACGAATTTTTCTGTTCTATGAAAATTTCTGTTGGGATTGGGGGCTTTAATTTGACAGGTTTCTTATTTTATTTTTTTTTTAAGAGGGAGATGGGGGAGCTGCTGAGGGAGAGAGAGAGAGAATCCTAAACAAACTGAGTGCCCAGGGCGGAGCTCGCATGGGTCTCAATTTCATGATCCTGAGATCATGATCTTAGTCAAAATCAACAGTTGGACGCTTAACCAACTGAGCCACCCAGGCTCCCCAACAGGTTTTAGAACCTGAATGTCTAAACTGTTGCTTTGGCTGTATTGTGGGCACTTTTTAAACTGTCAGTTTAAATTGAAGGCCAGTGAGTGCTGGCAGTTAAGTGTCACAGTGAAGATGACTGGAAAACATTAATTTGTTAGTTGACATCATGCTGAAGTTGATGGGAAGTCGAGTTTATAAATAGTCTAGTCTATGCACTGATCTAGAAATCTGCTCAATTACAAGAATAGCTTTCATCATAGGGACCATTCATTGATTACCTTTGAAGCTTTTTATTTAACACAGAATGGATTCATCCTTTTGAAAAATGTAAATGTAATACTGAGCATAGCTCTCATAACACCCTCATTGAAACTTTTGTTTTCAGTATTAACTTCTTGAATAAATTGTAAATAAATAGATATTATAAATAAATAGATAGGCAGATGTTTAAGACAGACTTTCAAAGTATGGTAATCAGGTGTTAGAGGAAGTGGCCCATAGCAGTCTCTCTGTTTGCCCTTGTTCTCTTGGAGTGCCTGTCTGATGTTCTGGAGAATCTGGTTATTATGACTGTGGTTGTACATCTTGGTTTTCCCATTGTTAAATGAGAATGGCCATACATTAAGCACCAGCAGTTTCTCAGTAATATTTTGAAGCTCAATTAAAGTGACTAAACAGTACATGGGACTTCTTGAGGAAGGCATGAGACAGTGATAATTAGTTCTATGAATACATAATTGTCAAGTCTTCTCTGTTTCTTTCCTAAGTCTCTTGTTTAAATATTTTTTAGAATATAGATATCCATAAGTATCCTTAAGTGATGATTATTAAGAATACTTGGAATATACATATCAACTACACTGATTTGAACATGGGTTTTGGAATGTTTCATATATTCATTCCCTACCTTAGTCTTCATCCCAAGATTCTTAATAAGTCCTAGGATTAAAAAGTCAACTCTAATAAAAAGTTTTATAATCAAATCAGTAACAGTTACTGTATCTTCTGAGAGTCCCAGAGAGTCTAGGCCTCAGTGATCTATATCTTTTTTTCTTTTGATCTATATCTCTTTGCTTCTCTTTTCTTTCTCTCAAAATTCCTTTTCCTCTTTCCTCTCCTTCAGTCCCATTCTTTTACTGTGTTTACATGGACATGAACATTTCAAAATGTTCGAGTTACTCATGTATAGAAAGGCTATTTTGAAGAGACCAAATTTGAATGGGTTCCATGTTTATATTATGGGGCTGAGCTTTTAAAATTTGGTGCTTAAATTTTTATTTTAAGGTTTTTATTTTAATTTCCACAGTGAATTTTATGAGTATCATGCGCTAATGATGGAAGAAGAAGGAGCAGTGATTGTTGGGCTGCTGGTTGGCCTGAATGTGATAGATGCTAACCTGTGTGTAAAGGGAGAAGATTTAGACTCACAAGTAAGTGAAAGTGACTTGTACCAAATGCAGAGTGTTTTTAGTTTGCCCTGTTCCTCTTGGATCCAGTTGTAAACAATGCTGTTAAACACTGAAGAAAAATTAAGAATGAAATTCAGTTGCATGTGAAATATACTTCTAATATTTTCCCCCTTTAACTAAAATTAACATGATTTACTTTAGGTTGGAGTGATTGATTTTTCCATGTATTTAAAGAATGAAGAAGATATTGGAAATAAAGAAAGGTATGTTTTGTAAGTTATTTCTCATGTTGTATTTTTTATGCAGCTCTTTACAAATCACCATGAGGTCCATCTATTGATAATGTAGTTTTCTGGGTCTTTTTGCTTGTTTTTTTTTTTTTGGACAGTGTAGTTTTTATTTCCTGATTTTGTGTGTAGTTCCTGCTTTGTTTAATTTCGCTTCCATATACAAGTTCTACAAAGCAAAAATCTTTGTTTCGTTTTAGACTCACAAATGTTTTGTTTTACTTGTTTTATTTCGCTTACATATACAAGTTTTATAAAACAAAATCACACAGAAGGAGGTGGCTTTAGTATGGCTTGTGGTCAGGCTTGTAGTTCCTAAGATCCATTTTAATTGCTGGGTTTTTTTTGTGATAAAAAAGATGAAAGCTTCTTACGATGCGGGGCTCGATCCCAGAATCCCAAGACCCTGACCTAAGCTGAAGGGAGAGGTTTAACCCACTGAGGCACTCTGGTGCCCCAAGAATTCTTAAATATACTTTTTAATGGTTTTACTTGCTAATATTAGACTTAACAAAGGTTATATAATTAGTACACAGCCTACTGCTACATTATTAAAAAGATGCTTGAATTTTATTCTAAAGGCAAGATAATATTTTTTGTCATTATGGCAATTTTAGGTGATGCAGACATTTTTTTGGTCAGCCAGTAAACACCTTTCCATCTGACGCAAAGCTTCCTTTCCCCCTCTTTAGGAATGTTCAAATTGCTGCCATATTAGACCAGAAGAATTATGTTGAAGAATTAAATAGACAACTGAAGTAAGTATTATGGATACTTGGATATTTGTGACTATTGTTTTAGAGGTTTTCTTCACCATTTTCAGGTCTGCTTTGTCCTGTTCCTACTAAACATCTTTTTTTTTTTTTTTTTTTAAAGATTTTATTTATTTATTTGACAGAGAGAGATCACAAGTAGGCAGAGAGGCAGGCAGAGAGAGAGAGAGAGGAGGAAACAGGCTCCCTGCTGAGCAGAGAACCCGATGCGGGACTCGATCCCAGGACCCTGAGATCATGACCTGAGCCGAAGGCAGCGGCTTAACCCACTGAGCCACCCAGGCACCCGCTACTAAACATCTTTGAGAAAGTGTTGAGGGAGTAGAGAATGGAGATTAAGAATACAGAGAATTATTGGAGATAATTCATTTCCAAAAAAGGAGAGCAGACTTTATATTTTATATTTTAAGATTTTTTTTATCTGAGAGAGAGAGAGTAGAGAGAGCGCAAGCATGGGGAAATAGCAGAAAGAGAAGCAGACTCCCTACTGAGCAGGAAGCCTGATGTGGGGCTTGACCCTGGGGTCATAACCTGGGCAGAAGGTAGCCTCTTAACTGACTGAGCCACCCAGGTATCCTAAGAGTCAGATTTTCAAATAGAATATTTGGAGAACTTAAAAACAGAATTTCTGGGGAGGGGTCAAAAAGATAAAGACAGAATTTCAAGCTTATCTCTTTATCCTTGAGAAGAACAGACTAGGTAGGGTGGAAGTTTATGTCATTTTCATAGTTCACAGATTCATTTTTCCTACTTCAGAGAGCTTCATATGTAAATATGGCTGTCGCCTCCCATGGTGGGAGTTTTTGCCTTATCATGTCAACTGGCATTGAAGCTGTCAGTGAATACTTGGAAGAATTTCTGAGATCTATGTCTAAAATAGTACGTGCAGCTCTAATAGAAATAAAATGTGAGTCATATAGATAATGTAAAATTTTTAGTAACCACATTAAAAAGGTAAAAAACATGAAATTAATTTAAAAATACATTTTATTCAACCCAGTATACCCAAAATCTTATCATTTCAACATTAATCAATATAAAAATTGTTCATGAGGTATTTTGTGTTCTTTCTTTGTATTGTCTTCATAATCCAATGTATATTTTACAGTTGTAGTATATTTTCGTTGGACTAGATAGCACAGGTATAGTGAATAATATTTGCTACATAGTTAGAAATGGACTGTTCCATTAATTAAAATAAATAATTAGCAAAAATGGCTATCTCTGGGTGATGGGATTATGGATAATTTCTCTTTTATTCTTTGTACTTCTCTGATTTTCTAAGTTTAATTCAATAGTCAGAAATACAATTAAACACTTTCCATTTTAGAGAAACTAAGAAGCTGTAACTCTTGCTTTCTCTGAACTTGGAGAGATAGGAACTATGTTGTGTCATTGTCTTTTTTTTAAAAGTGGAGTTTTAATAAAAGATATCATAGGAAATATATGTGTATCTATGTGTATTTTATAATTTGTAATTCTGAGATTATATTTCCAAATGCAACTTAGTATTATTTACTTACTGTTGAAGCTTTATTCACTTTTGGCAACAGGTAATATATTCACATAGTTTAAACTTCAAAACTTCAATAGGAACATGAAAAAAAAATCCTCCCTCTTCCCTGATCCAACCATCTAGTTTCCCTCTTTGGGAATAATTAATAGGTTCTTGTGTATGCCTCCAGAGATACTTCATACAAATAGACAAGAATATATATATATTTTCTTGAAGTTCTCACCTTCCCGTCGGTTTTTTTACACATAAAGTAGCATAATTTTTACACTCTTCTGTAGTTCACTGTTTTACTCAACAGTTTATCTTAGAATCTGTTCAGTTTGGTTCAAGGAGTTTTCTCATTCTCTTTTAAATTATGCGTATTAACTCATTTATAGCAGTACTAGTGCCTTACTTTTGTACATTCTACGAATTTAAAAATGTTTCATTGTTTTTCCAGTTGGAATGTTTTTGTATACTTAGAGTATTTAAAAAAATATAGAAAACAGATGAAGAAAAAATTGGAACTCACATATTAGCCCTCATTCAAAGAAAACTCTTGAGGGTTTATTTTCAAAAGTACTTTTTTGATTAGTGTTTTATTGATTCTCACATAAAGGCAGGACAGATATTATTGTCTGATTTAAAGTCAAGGAAACTGAAGCTCAGAAAGGTCTTAAAGCTTTCAAGGTGACACAGAAAGTAGAAAAGCAGGGACTCTTAACTCTGGTCCTCTGTCTCTTAGTCCCACATCTGTTAATGTCTCACCATCCAGATACCCTCTTGCTGTTTGTGAAAAGCTCAAGTTGTTTCCCTAAGAATGATTGTATTTAAAAATGATTTAATATGAATGAAAAAATATGTTTCTTGTTTCACCTGCTAAACTAAAATGCCAATATTTATTTCTGAGGCTGGCATAAAATTTGTTTAAATCTATTAAATTGTAACGTAAAGGGCATATTGTGTTATTAAAGCTTGAGATGGTAGAAACAAGGCCTTGAAAAACAAATAAAACATACAGTAATGTCCAGTCTCGGAGATGCCGAGTGAAGTGTGTGCATTTTTGATAGCTGTGTACTTCTGGTGACTGTACAGTTTGAAATACAATTTTTTATTAAGATTTATAAAAATGCAGAAAAAAATGTACAGTAATGTCCAGTCTTGATCAGTTTAAGTAACTATGCAAAAAACCAGGTTGTTCATTGGGCTTAACCTGACTTTTAACTATATATTTGAAAGTCAGGGTGTTTGCTTAGCTGCAGGCTGACCGGGTACCCGATGGGAATTTCATATTCACATTGTCCCAAACTATGGTGACTTTAGAGGCTTTAAGTGATTATGAAAGTGGCGAGTAGAAACCGAATGGGGCTTGTGTTGAAGACCGCTGTAAATGCTAATTAAGCCACTTAATTATAGAGTGGATATTTAAAGTTCATCCTTTAAAAGATAATTTTAAATTAAATTTTAACAATATTTGGTAGTGTTTGTATGGATTCCATTCCTAAGTATTACAATTTAAATGTAAGAAGGACCCTAAGAAGACTGCAAAAAATAGTGAACAGCAAAAAGCTTCAGTCTTTTTTGTTTTCCTAGCCAAATCTGGTTATTCAACTTAATGAAATTGCCCACACTCAAAAATTCAGGGTAGTTGGTGCCTGTTAGGTACCATGGTAAGTCCAAGATAACATACCTTTTCTGACTTTTGTGAATTTGTGTGATTTGAATGAGTTTTTTCTTTGTTAATTTCAGCAGCACAGTCAGCAGTCTCCATTCAAGAGTTGACTCGTTAGAAAAGTCAAATACTAAGCTGATTGAAGAGGTATTGTAACCCGGCCGTGGATAATTGCCTGACACAGACCGAGTATTTGTGATCCTTTTCCATTTTAAGTATGAATTCGCTAAGTATGTGTGTGCACACACACATTTCCATCATGATGATGGGATGCTTGCAATGTACTTATAATTGATGATTGTAAGTCTAGAAAAACCTCATTTTCTCAGGTAAAGTCTCAGGTAAATCTGTGAATTGTGTGAAATACTCCCAGAAATGAGCCCCACAGATGATACTTACAGAAGCTCTTCTGTAAATAAGCTGTGATACTCTTTTTAAAATCTGGGTGACCTCTATTTAGATAGTGAATAACCTATAGTTAGAAATTCCCATTAAAATGATACTGTTCGTCTTGTTCCACTATTCGATTACTTTTCTTTACCAGCAGCACTGTATGATCATGGCCACAGATCAACCTCATCTCGAGTGCTCTGGTTTCTTGCGTTGTCAGAGCGGCTATCTAGTGGTCCCAGACCAGAAATTGATCTCCGTAATTCTGTCTGTAAAGTTGCTTTAGATAAGTTTTTTTTTTTTTTTTTTTAATCTTATCAAGCCACAGAGTTACTGCTTTCTGTTTTCAGAATTATTTAGGCTAGAGGAAGAAATCTGTCATGAGTGCTCTAAACCCTACTTTCTGTGTTAATTAAAATTCTTATTTCTTTTGGAACTGGCCTAATTTTTTCAAACCAGGGAGCACATCATTATTTGCATGACGGCAGATGCATCTTTATTTTGATAGTTTGGGACCATTTGATAGTGTTTCTGTTTTGTTTTGTTTTTTAAAGATTTTATTTATTTGACACAGAGAAAGAGAGATCACAAGTAGACAGAGAGGCAGGTGGAGAGAGAGGTGGGGAAGCAGACTCCCTGCTGAGCAGAGAGCCTGATGCGGGGCTCCATCCCAGGACCCTGAGATCATGACCTGAGCCAAAGGCAGAGACTTAACCTACTGAGCCACCCAGGCGCCCTCTGTTTTGTTTTTTATTTTTATTTTTATTATTTTTAAAAGATTTTATTTATTTATTTGACAGAGATCACAAGTAGGCAGAGAGGCAGGCAGAGAGTGAGAGGGAGAAGCAGGCTCCCCGATGAGCAGAGAGCCTGATGCGGGGCTCGATACCAGGACCCTGAGATCATGGCAGAGGCTTAACCCACTGAGCCACCCAGCACCGTTGTTTTGTTTTTTAATTATGATAAGTGTATTCTTTAATCCCTGTCACCTATTTCATCCATCCCCCACCCATTTCCCCTCTGGTGACCATAAGTTTGTTCTTCACAGTTAAGAATATGTTTCTTGGTTTCTCTCTCTCTTTTTTTTTTGTCCTTTACTCATTTTTTTTTTTTAATTTTTTTTTTTTTTTAAGATTTTATTTATTTATTTGACAGAGAGAAATCACAAGTAGACGGAGAGGCAGACAGAGAGAGAGAGGAAGGGAAGCAGGCTCCCTGCTGAGCAGAGAGCCCGATGCGGGACTCGATCCCAGGACCCTGAGATCATGACCTGAGCCGAAGGCAGCGGCTTAACCCACTGAGCCACCCAGGCGCCCTCATTTTTTTTTTTTAAAGATTTTATTTATTCACAAGAGGGAGGCAGAGGGAGAGGCAGGCTCCCCATGGAGCGGAGAGCCTGGTGTGGTGCCAGATCTCATGACCCTGGGATCATGACCTGAGCCGAAGGCAGGTGCTCAACTGACTGAGCCACCCAGGCACCTCTGCTCATTTGTTTCTTAAATTCCACATATAAGTGAGATCATACTGTATTTGTCTTTCTCAGACTGACTTACTTCACCTAGCAGTAAACTCTGTAGCACTATACATGTAGTTCCAAATGGCAAGATTTCATTCTTTTTCATTGCTGAATAACATTCCATCCACATGCCTCATCTTCTTTATCCATTCATTTATCGATAAATGCTTGGGCCACTGCCATAGTTTGGCTGTTGTAAATAATGCTGCAGTAGACAGGGATGCATGTGTCTCTTTGAATTAGTGCTTTTGTATTTTGGGTTAAATACAGTAGTGCAATTACTGGATTGCAGGGTAGTTCTATTTTTAATTTTTTGAGGAAACTCTATACTGTTTTCCACAGTAATTGCACCAGATTGTATTTCCACCAATAGTGCACTGAGGGTTCCTTTCCCCCACACATATCCTCGCCAATACCTGTTTCTTGTGCTTTTGATTTTCGCTATTGTGATGGGTGGTCTTTCATTGTAGTTCTAACTTGCATTTCCCTAATGATGAGCGATGTTGAGCATCTTGTCATGTGTCTGTTGGTCATTGGGACCATTAGAGCTGCTCTCAAGTTTGTGCCTCTTTTTGGCCCTAGGTGCACTGTGAAGTTCAAGTTATATCCCTGATGAAATGTTCAGAAACTCATTTACAAGCCAACATTGGGGGTGGTGCTTGCTTTCCTTTCTTAGAATCCCTCTTTTCACTATAGGCCTCAGAACCAGGCCACTTAGTTTAACTCTGATGGAGAAATGTCTCATAGTTGTGATGTTCCCTCTGTGTTCTCTATTTCAGAGGGTGTTCCAATTTGATTATCATGAAGGTCTGTATCACATGTGTGATGATACACAGCCTTCTTACAGATCTTTTTATCCTTATACGGGACTTTACAGTCTTACTGTTTCATGACACTTTGTATTCAGAACATATTTAAATCAGATATGCATGATATGTTTTAACATATATTTTGACTAATAAGAGGAAATGCTTAAAAAAAGAGGAAATGCTAGAAATAAGAGCTCAGTTTTTTTTATTAGTATCTTAGGATAATAGCAATTTTTTTATGAAAGCTTCTGTAGATGTGAGACATTTGACTAGTTTTAAGCTTTTATATTCTATTGTTTATAGCAATGAACATAACCAAACATAAAGCAAGTATAAGTAAAGATGTTTAAAATCTTTTTTCTTGTCCCTGTTTCATAATCTTTAGTTAGCAATAGCAAAAAATAATATCATTAAACTCCAAGAAGAAAATCATCAATTACGAAGTGAAAATAAATTGATTTTAATGAAAACACAGCAGCACCTGGAGGTACGTATGGACTAATTGCAAACAGACTGTCTTGTGTCAGAAATTGCCGCTTTTGGGAACTTTTGCATATACTGGATATTTATTTCTGTGCTGTATTGATAGTAGTGATTATACAGTAAAAAGCTTGTTGTTTTCTTCCTAGGTTACCAAAGTGGATGTGGAAACTGAGCTTCAGACATATAAGCATTCTCGGCAGGGGCTGGATGAAATGTACAACGAAGCCAGAAGGCAGCTTCGAGATGAATCTCAGTTAAGACAGGTAGTTCACATTAGCAAAATAATAATCATCATCATAATTTACCTTTAAGCATCACTTAAAATCTTTTTAAAAAAATTCTTTTAAGACTTTTTTTTTTAATGTGATAGAGACAGAGTGAGAGAGCACAAGTTGGGTGAGGGGCAGAGGAAGAAGCAGACTCTCTGCTGAGGAGGGAGCCCTATGTGGACCTTGATCCCAGGACTCTGGGATCATGACCTGAGCCAAAGCAGACACTTAAGCTGACTGAGCCACCCAGGCACCCCTTAAAATCTCTTTTTCAGCCTTATCTTCCTTGCTGTGGGATAGAAATCTCACTCCCTTACAACCCCTTCAAATTCTTTACGTTCCCATTTTATCAAGTGTTTTTAAAGTGGTTTTAAACTCTGAAATGAATGATTGTGACCAGCATTAGAAAACCAAAATTGAATAGAATGATAGATTCAAATAGGACTAAAATGATATTAAAAAATTTTTTTAAAGATTTTATTTATTTGAGAGAGAGTGAAAGCGAGAGATCACAGAGGAGGGAGAGGGAGAAACAGACTTGCCACTGAGCAGAGAGCCTGACGAGGGGCTTAGTCTCAGGACCCTGAGATCATGACCTGAACTGAAGGCAGAGGGTCAACTGACTGAGCCCCTCAGGCGCTCCAGATCATATTTAAAGTTAACTTATTTTGGGGTTACCTGGCTGGCTCAGTTGGTAGAGCACACGACTCTTGATCTTGGGGTAATTTCCAGCCCCATGTTGGGCATAGAAGTTACTTCTAAAAAAATTGGATGGGGTACCTGGGTGACTCAGTCAGTTGAGCGTCAGACTCTTGATTTTAGGGCAGGTTGTGATCTCAGGGTGGTGTGATGGAGCCCTGCAATGAGCTGTGTGCTCAGTGCAGAGTCTGCTTGGGATTCTCTCTCTCCCTCTCCCTGACCCCTTCCCAGCTTATCCTCGCTCGCTTGCTTTCTCTTGCTCTGAAATAAATTAATAAATAAATAAAATCTTTTAAAAAATGAATGAATTTTTTAACTCAAATCGATCTAATGCCTACAGCAAAATGGGTTATAACATAAATACCTGTGTAATCACGACCCAGATCAAGAAGAGACTTTCCATCTTGCCAGCCTTTCCATCCCTTTTTCTGTTTGTTTTTAATATTAGGAAACTTCTTTTTGTTTTGATGTAAAAAATTAATTTAGTTCTATTTAAATTCAATTGAGGGGCTCCTGGGTGGCTCAGTAGTTAAGTATTTGCCTTCGGCTCAGGTCCTGATCCCAGAGTCCTGGGATCAAGCCCCGCTTTGGGCTCCCTGCTTGGCAGTCAGCCTGCTTCTCCTCCTCCTTCTCCCACTCCCCCTGGTTATGTTCCCTCTCTCGCTGTGTCTCTCTCTGTCATATAAAATCTTTTTTAAAAAAATTTCACTTGAACATGTAGTTTATTATTTGTTTCAGAGGTAGAGGTCAGTGATTCATCAGGAGTATATAACACCCAGTGCTCAGCACATCACATGCCCCCCTTCATGCCCATCATCAGGTCACCTCATCGCCCCACCCCCAATGTAAAATTCTTTAAGAGAAGAAATTAAAACTGTGAAGTGGGGTTTTTGAGTTATCTTTGGCCTTCACTTGTATGGACTACTTTATTTTTGTGTGTGTGTGTGTTTGTTTTTTAAGTTTTATTTATTTAGGTAATATCTATACCAGTGTGGGGACTCATGACCCCAAGATCAAGAGTTGTGTGTTCTTCCAACTGAGCCAGCAAGGCACCCCCAGACTACTTTATTTCTTTGATTAAGGAAAATTAATCCTGACGTTTTGAGGCATAAAAATATTTAATTTTTTAAAAAAATTTATTTATTTGACAGAGATCATAAGTAGGCAGAGAGGCAGGCAGAGAGTGAGAGGGGGAGCCACCCAGGTGCCCCTAATTTTTGAACCAGTAGAATAGTGATAATTAACAGTATCTAGAAAATGCTTTTATTTTCACAAAATACACAGTTGAAAGTATTTAGTGTTTTATTGTTATACGACCTGGTTGATTCCCTCTAGTGGGGCTTAAACCTCAAAGAGTAGTCTATGTATCTTTTAAAAAAATTTTTAAATTAATAAACTTTATTTTTTCAAGTAGGTTCATAGCAAAATTGCGTGGAACTTTTTTATTTTTTTTAAGAGTGGTCTACGGGCTTTAAAAAAAAAAAGGAGGGGCACCTGGGTGGCTCAGTGGGTTAAAGCCTCTGCTTTTGGTTCAGGTCATGATCTCGGGGTCCTGGGATCAAGCCCCACTTCAGGCTCTCTGCTCAGCCGGAGCCTGCTTTCCTTCCTCTCTCTCTGCCAGCCTCTCTGCCTACTTGCGATCTCTTCTGTCAAATGAGTAAATAAAATCTTTAAAAAACAAAAGGGGGTTGGTGCGCCTGGGTGGTTCAGTGGGTTAAAGCCTTTGCCTTTGGCTCAGGTCATGATCTCAGGGTCCTGGGATGGAGCCCCGCATCGGGCTTTCTGCTCAGTGGGGAGCCTGCTTCCTCCTCTCTCTCTCTCTGCCTGCCTCTCTGCCTACTTGTGATCTCTGTCAAATAAATAAATAAAATCTTAAAAAAAAAATAAAGAGGGATATGGGGTCTCTTGGGTGGCTCTTTGGTTAAGTATCTGCCTTTGGGTCAGGTCATGATCTCAGGGTCCTGGGATCGAGCCCCGCATCGGGCTTTCTGCTCTGTGGGGAGCCTGCTTCCTCCTCTCTCTCTCTGCCTGCCTCTCTGCCTACTTGTGATCTCTGTCTGTCAAATAAATAAATAAAATCTTAAAAAAAAAAAAAAAGAGGTCTATGGGGACTCTTGGGTGGCTCTTTGGTTAAGTATCTGCCTTTGGGTCAGGTCATGATCCCAGGGTCCTGGGGTCGAGTCTCTCTTCTGGTTCCTTGCTCAGGAGGAAGCCTACTTTTTCCTCTGCCTGTTGCTGTCCTTGCTTGTGCTCTCTCTCTGACAAATAAATAAAATAAAATCCTTAAAAAATAAAAAGATATATATCTAGTGACATGAAACCATTAAAAGAAAAAAAAGACTAGTCTACATAGTGATTAAAAAACTCTTTGTGTTCTCATTAACTGTCGTGTGTCTGACTTTTGACATCCCGAAGTGGTATGTGAATTGAGGATGTGTTGAAATTTCAGGATGTGGAAAACGAGCTAGCGGTACAAGTTAGTATGAAACATGAAATTGAACTTGCTATGAAGTTGTTGGAGAAAGATATCCATGAGAAGCAGGATACTCTGATAGGCCTTCGGCAACAACTAGAGGAAGTTAAAGCAATTAACATAGAAATGTATCAAAAGTTGCAGGTAAGGATCTTTTTTTTTTTTTTTTGTAATTTTTATTTAAATTCTAGTTGCATTAACCTGCAGTGGAGTAGAAATCAGTGATTCATCACTTATATACAACATCCAGTGCTCAAGTGCCCTCCTTAATACCCATCACCCTTCTAGCCCATCCTGCACCCACCTCCCTCCAGCAACCTTCCATTTGTTCTCTGTCATTAAGAGTGTCTTATGGTTTCTCTCTTTATTTCTTACCCCCTCCCATATGTTTATCTGTTTTGTTTCTTAAATTACACATATGAGTGAAATAATACAGTATTTGTCTTTCTCTAACTTAGTCCACTTAGTATAGTACACTGTAGCTCCATCCATGTTCTTGCAAATGTCAAGATGTCTTTTTTGATGGCTGAGTCATATATTCCATTATATATATACACACACATACATGCATATATATACACCACATCTTTATTCACTCATAGATCAGCAGACATTTGGGCTCTTTCCATAGTTTGATACGTTGTTGATAATGCTGTTATAAACATCAGGGTGCATGTACCCCCTTCAACTCTGTATTTTTGTATTCTTTGTGTAAATACCTAGTAGTGCAATTGGAGGATCGTAGGGTAGTTCTATTTTTAACTTTCTGAAGAACCTCCGTACTGTTTTCCAGAGTGGCTGTACCAGTTTGCATTCCCACCAACAGTGCAAGGGGTTCCCCTTTCTCCGCATCCTCGCCAACACCTGTTGTTTCTTGTGTTGTTAGTTTTATCCGTTTTGACAGATGTGAGGTGGTACCTTATTGTGGTTTTGATTTGTATTTTCTGATGATGAATGATGTTCAGCATCTTTTTATGTGTCTGTTAGCCATCTGGATATGTTCTTTAGAAAAGTGTCTATTCATGTTTTCTGTTCATTTTGTAACTGGATTATTTTGGGGGGGCATTAAGTTTGATAAGTTCTTTATAGATTTTGGAGGTAAGGATCATTCTTAAATTCTTAGAATTTCTTGAGTTTAATGTAAATTGGATGTGACTTTTGGGGCACCTGAGTTGTTAAGCATCTGCCTTCAGCTCAAGTCATGATTCCGGGGTCCTGGGATCGAGCCCCGCATCGGGCTCTCTGCTCAGCGGGGAGCCTGCTTCTCCCTCTCTCACTCCCCTGCTTCTGTTTTCTCTCTTGCTGTGTCTCTGTCTGTCAAATAAATAAAATCTTAAAAAAAAAGAAAAAGAAAATTACTTTTTGTATGAAGATTTGGTTTTTAACTGTGCCATACTAGTAATAAAAACCAGCAGCTTCTTTTTCTATATGGAAGCTTAAGAAGTGTAGCAATGGAATAGGTATCAAAGAATAAGCAAATCACTTATATGAATTTCTTTTTTAATACCAAAAGGTGTTAAGTATGAAGATTAAATCTTTTGGGAAAAGTCAGTCTAAATATGCAGGACATTTTTGTGAATTCTTTTGTATACTACAGTCCTGAGAAAGATTTATTTTTTCTTAAAAAGCTATTATTTATTTGAGAGAGAGCATAAGCTCGAGGGAGGGGTAGAGGCAGAGGCAGAAGGAGAAGCACACCCTCTGCTGACTGTGGAGACCAGCACAGGCCCTGACTCCAGGACTCCAAGATCATGACCTGATCATGTCAGACACTTAACTGACTGAGCCACCCAGGTGCCCCTTTAATTTTTTTTTTTAAAGATTTTATTTTATTTATTTTTTTAAAGATTTTATTTATTTATTTGACAGACAGAGATCACAAGTAGGCAGAGAGGCAGGCAGAGAAAGAGGGGGAAGCAGGCTCCCTGCTGAGCAGAGAACCAGATGCAGGGCTCTATCCCAGGACCCTGAGATCAGGACCTGAGCCGAAGGCAGAGGCTTAACCCACTGGGCCACCCAGGCGCCCCAAAGATTTTATTTTTTTAAGTAATCCCTACACCCAACATGGGCTCAGATCTATAACTCCAAGATCAGGAGTCACATGCTTTACCTACTGAGCTAGCAAGGGCCCTGAGAAAGATTTAATTTTGACTGAAATGCTTTACTATAGGGGTATCTGGGTGGCTCAGTCAGTTAACTGTTTACCTTCCACTCAGGTCGTGATCCCAGATCCCCACTCAGGTCATGATCCAGCCCCACATTGGGCTCCCTGCTCAGTGAAGAGTCTGCTTCTCTCTCTCCCTCTGCCCTTCCCCCCTGTTCATGCTCTCTCTCTCTAATAAAAAAATCTTGGAAAAAAAAAGCATTACAATAATAATTGTTATGAATTCTCTCATAAAGTGACATCACTGTTTAAGTAGATTTATTGCCAAATGTTTTTTATTTAATTTGAAAAATAGCATAATTTACAAGAGTTTATTCTGCTGTCTTCCAGAAATACTGAAGGCAGTATTTTTTTAAATTCCATTTTAATTGAAGACTGATAGTTCTACTGCTTTATATCATAGGAGTATTTTAATCTACAAATTAGCTGTACTCATTTCAAAGTAAAAATTCCATAGTAAAATGGTATACAAAACTTAGAAATATTTAGGTTTAAAAATCAAAGCCACTATAGTGGTTCTTTTTCTTTTCTAAATAGGGTTCTGAAGATGGCTTGAAAGAAAAAAATGAAATAATTGCCCGACTAGAAGAAAAAACCAATAAAATTACTGCAGCCATGAGGCAACTGGAGCAAAGGTACAGCATTTTCAGTCTTAGTTTCTCTTTTTCCTTTTTTTTCTTCCTTTTCTTTATTCAACTCTGATACCTGCCACAAAAACCATTAGGAAAATTTAGATTAGGACTTTTTTTTTTAAGCCCAGCAGAATTTTGCTTTTTTTGTTTTGGTTGTTGCATGGAATCAAGTTGCTTTATATTAGGCTGATTTCATTTGAATTTGCCATTTTGTGGATTTTTTAAAAAGATTTAATATTGGCAATTTCATGTGATTCAATCTATTACATAAAACAAATACACAAACAAAAACTTTAAAAAAGTGAAAAACGAACAGAATCTATGGTGGAATTATCCCTGGTTGATTTCCATGCATATTGATTGTCATATTCTTTGTCATTCACCATCCCTTTATCTGAAATCAGGCTTTGAGTTGGCAGTTTAGTTGTGTTTCTTTGAGCTAGGACCTTCAACCCAAACCAAGAAATAATTTTATTTAAATTGAATTGTTTTATATTGGCATTTTTCACTTTTATTGTTGGAAAATGTAATGTATTTCCATTGACCTGTCATGTTGGTGTCAACATATGTCTTATCATTGCTTTCTTTGAATCTACTTATGAAAAACATAACTATTAATGCTTTATTGACATGAATATTCTTTTATTGACATCCTCTTTCTTCTTTTTTCTTTTTTGTTTTCTTTATCCCCATTTTTACATTTTGGACATCTTTATTACCTTTTTCTGTCTTTGATTTCTGTCCATTCCATTATGAAGTGACAATGATTTGTTAACTCAAACTAGGACAATTGCAATGTCATTGGTGAAATATGCCAGCAGTGACACTCAGGACCAGTACAAGCTGGTCAAAGATATATCTTTCTGAAAACCACTTGTATTTAAACAGACTAAAAGAGACTCAGCAATTTTATAATATATTAAATAGAAAACAATTTATGCTATTAAGTATTTGAAAAGGGTATCAGGAACCCTCTCCACTTCTTGATCTGCTGCTGTGGTAATGCACTGCCATAGAGCAGAGTGGGTGCACTTGGATTTCCAAAAACATACTCCTCAAACCTTGTGCACAAAGGCTGATTTGAGTATTGGCCTTTTGGAGGTCAGGATTTTCAAGTGCAGTTTTATCTTTTTAGCTACTTTTTAATGGAAAATATAAACATTGTTTAAAAATAAGTTGACCCTTTGATTTCACAGTGTGTTGGCACAATTTTTTTCCCCATTGGCCCACTCCTTGCCTAATGGCTTCTTTACTGATTTTTTACTGATGTCTTAAAATAGTTTATAATGCAGATTGGCCATTCTTTTGTGCTCTAGCACCTCAGTTTTCCACTTCTCTTAGCCCTCTTCTATGATAGCACAACTTCAGGCCCTACCTCACTCTGAGTTTTATTTTAGTTTCTGTAATCTTAGAGAAATGCTTGGGTCCCCTGTCCCTCCATGTTAATATTTTAAAATTAAATTTTGATTTAGAGATAACTTGAATGTTACTCTCTTGCTCAGAAGTGGCATTTATACTTCTGAAATGTGTCAGGTTGCCCCACTGGCATGTTTTTAGGAAGAAAAGAAGAGGCCCTGTTTTCAGCTAGTTGAATAGATGATTTTGCCTGAGATTCCCTACAAGGAGTTAATGTCTCTTTAATAAGTGGGAAATGTTTTCTTATAAAAATATTGAAGTTAAATCTAAGGAATCCTAGATGGGAGACAGGGAGTGGAGCTAAGCACAGGGAGAATCAATGACTTACAAACAAAAACAGAACAAATGGAAATCACATTTTTAGGTAATATTTAAACATCAGCGATGAACAAAAATGATCTCTAGAGAATGTTGCCAACTAGTACTATATTCTTTTGAATCTTAACACACACACACACACACACACACACACACAGCTTTTGGCATAATTTAGTAAATGCATAAAGATTCTATAGGGAGGACTTTGCTGTTCGAAATAATTTCAGGTCTTTGCTCTTGGCCTTGTAGCACACTTGATTCCTGGCATACACATCCTAACATAATAAATAACAATGTGGCTTCTTCACCTAGTGTAGTCATAAATACTGTGTTTTACATGGTTTTGTAAAAAAGGCAGTAACGCACCCATTATACTTTCAAAGTTAATCCATTCTGCTCTACGTAAGTGGTAAAGACTGTATTGCTTTGCATTGTTAATTATGAACAAGAAATAAAACAAATTTGAAGATAGTATTCTGGGCATATTATATGTTATATTGAAAAAAAAAATCACAAAACAATTTCTAGACATTGTGTGGCTCTTTCACGTTTGAGTTTGTGAGTTTCCCCCCAAACTTTGTTTTCATTTAGAAATGTTTCTATTTCCCCATTTTTCTTTTATTTGTCTTCTTCACCCTTTTACACCCTAGTTCTAGCCTCAGTTTTACCCAAAGTTGATTTGAATTACACCAGATTGCAGCAAGCAGAGAAGGCGCAAATGGAAGCTGAAGATGAAGACAAGAAATATCTACAAGAGTGTCAGAGTAAATCCGACAATCTGCAGAAACAAGTCTCCCAAAAGGAGAAACAGCTGTGAGTATTTCACTCTTGGAAACAAATACTTGTATTAACATAATCCCCTCCCCAGGCCCCCCCCTTTTTAAAGATTTTATTTATTTATTTGACAGTGATCACAAGTAGGCAGAGAGGCAGGCAGAGAGAGGGGGGGGCAAGCAGGCTCCCTGCTGAGCAGAGAGTGCGATGAGATGCTGGACCCCAGCACCCTGAGATAATGACCTGAGCTGAAGGCAGAGGCTTAACCCACTGAGACATCCAGGCGTCCCCACCCCTTCTTTTTTGCCCATAATGGTAGCATACCTATATTTTCCTTTAGTTAATGATGCCAGGTAGATTATGGAGTTCTCCTTGAGAAATTAAAAAGAAATTAGAAAACACAATCGATAAACTTGAGTTTTTTGTCCCTTTATTGTTTTCAGAGCTTTTCAACTCTGTTGTTATCTTGCTCAAGGAGAATTTTATTCTTTCCGCTGGTGCATAACAGCAGATGGCCGTTATATTTCTAGATACTGAGTGTAATAGACCTTTGTAACTCAAAGGAACTTGTATTATCAAAAAACAAGAGATTATCTGAGAACGTTTTTATTAATACTTTAGATAGCTCTGTATATTTCTTACAAGCTAAGAATGATGTCCATATATGTCACTGGACTGAAAAAAGCAAGTTGCAGACAGTATGTGAGGTATCCCAATTTTTATAAAATTAAAACTGTGCATATATTCATAGTTACATGTATAATAACTATTCACATATGCATATATATTTAAATAAGCACATATGCGTGTGTGTGTGTGTGCGTGCACGCTTAAAGAATATAGATTCTGGGGAATGATCTCAGGGGAGTGATGGCAGATTGACAGGGGTATTTCAGTTTTTACTTTATAAACATCAGTATTTTCTCCTAGTAAACATGTTAATTCTTTTGTTATTAAAGCAACAATAGCAAATAGTTATGTATTATGTTTAACAGATCATAAACAAGACTACATGTCATTTATGGTATATAACTTGCTAAGCTGTCTTGAGATCCATTGTTTGAGGTGGCATTAAACTCCTCTCAGTTTGTGCTAATTTTCTAATAGTTATGTCAATTATTGAGAGAGGATTTGTTGAATATCCCAGCTGTAACTGTGGATTTGTGTATTTCTACTTTCAGTTCTAATGGTTTTTGCTTCTTGTATTCTGAAGCTTCTTGTATTCTGTTGTTTGGTGCCAACACATTTAGGATTGCTATGTCTTTTTGGCGAATTGACCTTTTTATCAAAACAATATGCCTTTTATGAGCCATGATATGATATGTTTATGATATGATATGATATGTTTATTTCTGGTAATTTTCTTTATCAGATGTTAATAGAGCTGCTTCTGTTTTCTTTTGTTTAATATTGTCATATAATAGAACATGACTGTTTGCATTTTTCAGTATTTAAACTTTCAGCCTAATCTTTATTATTATCATCAGTATATTTGAAGTAAGTTTCTTATAGTTCGTTTTTTTATCTGTTCTGACAATCTTTTAATGATATATTTAGTTCATTTACATTTAGTGTAATTGTTGGTATGAGAGCATAAGTCTGTTCTTTTATTGTTTTTTTTTTTTGTTTTTCATTCCTTTATTTCTTTTTTTCCTGACTTCCCAGGGATTACTTGAATATTATTTAGAATTCCTTTTTGATTTATCTATAGTGTTTTTGAGTGTATCTCTTCATATAGATTTTCTCATGATTGCTCTAGATACTGTCTTATATATTTGCAGATTTTCAGTCTACTGGTACCAATATTTTACTACTTTGAGTGAAGTGTGGAGGTCTTACTTCCACTTAGATCTTTTTACTCTTTTTCTTTTATAACATAATTCACTTAAATATTTTCTCTGCATAATATTGAGAACCACATCAGACAATATTAGAAATTTCTTTTTTTTTTTTTTTAAGATGTAAACTCTAAGCCCAATGTTGGGTTTGAACTCATGATTGAGATCAAGAGTCACATGCTTTATGACTGAGCTAGCTGTGTGCTCCCACATCAGACAATATTATAGTTTGTGCTTCAAACATTATATATAATTTAGGAAACTTTATTTTTCTTTCTTCATTCCTGATAAAAGTTTTCTTCTGTATCTGAAGAACTTCTTTTGTGTTTCTTTCAGGGTGGGTCTCTTGGCAACAAATTCTCTTATTTATTTTTTTTTCATATGAGATCTTGATTCATCTTCATTTCTGAAAGATCTTTTCAGACTTTTCCTTAGAATTCTGAATTGACAGTTCCTTTCTTTCAGCACTTGAAAACTGTTGTACCATTTTCTTTTGATTTTTGTAGTTTCTGATGAAAAATACTGTCATTTGAATGACTGTTACTCTATCCAAGATTATTTCTTTGGATTTATCCTTTTTAAGCTTTGGTCGGCTTCTTCAGTCTTTATGTTTATCTTTACCAAACTTGGATATTTTTCAGCTATCTGTTTTCTAGATATTTTTCCAGTCCAGCTGCTTTCTTTCTACTGGAATTCTTTCGTTTGTTTGTTTGTTTGTTTGATTTACTCACTTTAGCGCTGAGTTGGTGAAGCATTTGCCTTTGACTTGGGTTATGATCCCAGGGTTCCTTGGGTTAAGACCTCCATAAGGCTTCCTTCTCAGTGGAGAGCCTGCTTCTTCCTCTCCCTCTGCCCCTCCTCCCCACTCATGTTCTTTCTCTCTCAAATAAATAAATTAAAATCTTAAAAAAAAAATATTTATTTAGACAGGGAGAAAGGGAGTGGGGAGGGCCAGAGACAGAGGGAGAGGAAGAATTCTAAGCAGACTCCTTGCTGAGCATGGAGTCTGACACAGTGATTGATCTCACGACCCTGAAATCATAACTGGAGCCAAAATCAAGAGTCGGATGCTTAACCAACTGAGCCATCCACACTTTCAGCCTCCCCTCTCTTCTCTGGAATTCTGATGACCTTGAATATTAGATTTTTTGTTTTAAATAATCCTATAGGTCTCAGACACTTTTTTTCCCCCAGTTTATTTTCTTCTCTCTTGTTCAGACTGGGTTTCTATTGTAGTGTTGTTGTTGTTTAAGTAGGTTCTGTGCCCAATGTGAGGCTTGAACTCACAACTCTGAGATCAAGAGTTTCGTGCTCTACTGACTGAGCCAGCCAGGTGCCCTTGTGGTGTAGTGTTTTGAAATCCATTCTTTCCTCATCATTCTCCTACTGAGCCCATTTCGTGAGGTTATTGTATATTTCCATTTGACTATGTTTCCTTCCTCTCTCTCTCTCCTTACTAGTCTACAGCCATTCCATCCTGAACGTGCCCAATTTTATCCGATCTTTTATGCTTAAACTTACTCTTTTGTTTCCGGTGTGTTCTTAATTGGTCATAGGAGCATTTTCATGATGACTGCTTTAAAATTCTTATCTCTTCAGAATTATCTGACATGTTGGCATCTTTTTTTTTCTCATCCACGTTAAGATATTTCTTGGGTCTTGGTATAACAAATGTTTTTCAGTTGGATTCTGGACATATTGAGAATTATGTTATGAGACTACATCTTATTTAAATTTTAGCAGCTCTCCACTGAAGCCACATAAGCAGGAGAATATAGATGCTGACTCTCTTTCCCTCTCTCTCTCTCTCTTTAAGATGTATTTATTTATTTTAGAGTGCAAGCAGGAGGTGCAACGGCAGAGGGAGGGGGAGAGAGGATCTCAAACAGACACTACTCTGAGCGTGGAGCCTGATGTAGGGCTCAATTTCGTGACCCCTAAGATCGTGACCTGAGCCAAACCAAGAGTCAGACACTTAACAGCTTCTGACTGAGCCACCAAGGTGCCCTGAAACTCACTCTTTATACCAAGTAGGGATAGTATAATCCTAAAACCATTCTGGATGGAATGGAGAAGGGTACTTAACTACTGGGCAGGGATTGAAATCTGTGCTTTCCACTCAGTCTATACTGACATTGTGGAAAAGAAGGGTAGTGCCAGGTGAGGATGGAAATCTAAATTCCCCACTTGGCCTTTGCTGACAGTGGTTGGGGCCCTATGTTTTTTTCCTCTTTTTTTTTTTTATTTTGCTACAATAGGGCCTTTATTGTCAAAATGTTTTTTTTTTTTTCAATTAACATATAATGTATTATTTGCTTCAGGGGTACAGGTCTGTGAATCATCAGTCTTACATAATTCACAGCAATCACCATAGCACATACCCTCCCCAGTGTCCATAACCCAGCCACCCCATCCCTCCTCCCCCACCCCCTAGCAACCCTCAGTTTGTTTCCTGAGATTAAGAGTCTCTTATAGTTTATATCCCTCCCCAGTCCCATCTTATTTCTATCAATGCTAGGCTACCTTTTCTCAGTTATTTAGCAAGAGAGAGCAGACTTTTCTTGGGACTTTTTTCTTTTCTTTTTTCTCTCTCTCTCTCTCTTTTTTTTTTTTTTTTTTTTTTTGTCTATATCCATTATAGGTAGTGGCTTCTTCAGCACCCACTCTGAGCTATATAGGAGGCAAAAAGAAGCCTCAGGAAACTCATCACCATGTTATTCTGTGCCTTCTGGGGTTCCTACTGCTATGGGGCTAACCTGGTCACTAAGTCTTGGATACTACTATAGAGAGAAGATGTTTCTTTCTGCTAAAACCATGTAATAAACCAAGTAATTTTGTCTCTCAGTTGGTGCCCTGTTGGTAGAGCATGACCATATGAACAATTTGGAGATCAGGGGAATCCCTGATGGTTCAGAAAAACTGAAACTGTTTCTGTAGAAAGGGGCAGCTGGGACTATGTCCAAGAAAAACGAATTCCATTTTTTTCCTCCTAAAATGGAAATAAATGATTTCTTTCTACGAAAGTTATTATATGTTGTTGGAAAATGTAGGAAAATGTGAAGAAAATAAAAATTAGAGACAGGTTTTTTTTTTTTAATATTTTGATGAATACCCCTTTTTTTTGCTATGCAGAGATTATTTTAAGTATTTTAGAAAGAGGGTCATACAACATGCTCTTTAGTACCATCTTTATTGCATGTGCTGTGTCATGGGCAGTGTGTCCTATCAATTAGCATAGGTCTGTACCATTGTATCAGTTAATCTAGAGGAATCCTTTAGTCTGAAAAATTGTGCTTTGTCGTTGGAGTTTGCATATCTTTGATTATTGGTGAGATCCATTTGTATTTATTTTGTGAATTGCCAGTTCATATCATTACTTTTTTCCTTGGAGTGTTCAGCTTATTAATATTTATTTATAAGAGTTCTTTACTCTGCGCATTTCACATACAGTGAAATATTTTTTAAATTTACTGTTTTTATTTTTTTCTATAAAGATTTTTATTTATTTATTTGACAGAGATCACAGGTAGGCAGAGAGGCAGGCAGAGAGAGAGAGAGGAAGGGAAACAGGCTCCCAGCTGAGCAGAGAGCCCGATGCGGGGCTCGATCCCAGGACCCTGGGATCATGACCTGAGCTGAAGGCAGAAGCTTTAACCCACAGAGCCAGGTACCCCAAAATTTACTGTTTTTAAACTTTATTCATTTAGACATTTTAAATTTTCAGTAGTTATTTTTCCTTTTTTTCTTTATGGTTTCTGCCTTTGGTGGTCAATGTGTATTTTGACAATATATTTATAATAACTTAAAAATATTTTTCCTTTGCTTTTTCACTCAGTTTTTTTCTGATTCTGGATGATAAGGCCACTCAAGGCACTCCATACTCTCGTTCCTTCAGTGTTAGTAACATATACCTGTCTCTGTATTCCTTTGAATTTGTAGTGAAATAGTATTTACCAACAATCTGTAAATTCCATTTAGGGGTATCTTTTCTCTGCAACCTGAATTATAAAGTCTGAAATTCACTTCACAGAGAAATAATGTGGCCATAGATAGAAATGCTAACTTTATGAGGAAAAAAAAGTAATTAGAATATTAACAGAAGAGTATTAAAATGATATATTGTGATAGTCTCAATATTACATATTGCTATTAAAATTTATTAGAGGGTGCCTGGGTGTCTCAGTCGGTTGAGCATCTGCCTTTTGCTTGGGTCATGATCCTGGGTCTTGGGATCCAGCCCTGCGTGGCAGAGAGCCTGCTTCTCCCTCTCCCTCTGCCTGCTGCTTCCCCTGCTTTTGGCTCTCTCTCTCTGTGTCATATAAATAAATAAAATCTTAAAAAATAAATAAATGAAATTTAAGGTATTAGAAATTGTAACATTGTTTATGCCTCATCTGTTATACCTACCTGTGAGCAATAATTTTCAAAATGATTTCTTCTTGGTATCTTAAAATGTAGGAATTTGACTACTTTTGTTTTGCCAGATAGCACCTGTTAGAATGATGAGGTAGCACTTTGAAATGTGAATTGGCATTTCTGAGCAGTATGGGTTTTCCTCAGGTGTCTCTTTGGGCTTAGCTCTGTCCTGGAAGCAATCTGTAAAGTAGCACTCTATACCAGGGTTGATTTTTCTGTGACTAATGTTTAACTGGTTTAGTGATTGCTGTAATTCATAGAGCAAGAGTTTGTTGTAAAATTTTGCACATGGCATAGAAATGTAAATAATTAAAACTTCACATTTTTCTCCTTTGTTTCATTCCTCCAAGATACAACCAGTGTTAATAGTGTGGTATATACTTCCAGGCATTTTCTCTGCTCATATAGCATTTATGTACACAGAAATAAGAAGTGACAAATTATTGTTTAGCCAGGAATTTTTGTGGTTGGCAAATATATTGATAAGTTAGGATCAGAAAACCCTGTGCTGCTGAAAATAATAAAACAGATGATGTTATTAAAGAAAGCAGACAGCTGTTCTGTGAGAAATAGCACTAAATTTCCGTGTGTTTGTCCTTTAAGGGTGCAGCTGGAAACTGATTTGAAGATTGAGAAGGAATGGAGACAGACTTTGCAGGAAGATCTTCAAAAGGAGAAAGATGTCTTATCTCATCTTCGAAATGAGACCCAACAAATCATTGATCTTAAAAAAGTAAATGGTGGTAAAACTTTAAAAATTGTATCTTTGAAAACTAGGTTACTCAAAAAGAGAGGGGCACCTGGGTGGCTCAGGCCTCTGCCTGATCTCAGGGTCCTGGGATTGAGCCTCCGCATCAGGCTCTCTGCTCAGCAGGGAGCCTGCCTCCCCCTCTCTCTCTGCCTGCCTCTCTGCCTATTTGTAATCTCCACCTGTGTGTCAAATAAATAAATAAAATCTTTAATAAAAAAAGAAATCATAATTTATATTTATACTAAAGAGGCAGAATATACTGGTTGTATTTAAAAATACCAATAAGAAGGGGTGCCTGGCTAGATTCATGAGTTCAAGCCCCATCTTGGGTCGAGAGTTTTCTTTAAAAAAAAAAAAAAAAAAAAAAATCATGGGCCACCTGGGTGACTCAGTCAGCTGAGCATCTGACTTTTGGTTTTGGTTTCAGCTCAAGTCATGATCTCAGGGTCATGGAATTGAGCCCTGAGCCCTCTACTAGGCTCCAGCTTGAGATTCCTTCTGTTCTTCCCTCCACCCGAAATAAGTCTTTCTTTCTTTCTTTTTTTTTTTTTTTTAGATATTTATTTATTTATTTGACAGAGAGAGATCATACGCGGGCAGAAAGGCAGGCGACGGGGGGTGGGGGGAGGCAGGCTCCCCGCCGAGCAGAGAGCCCGATGTGGGGCTCGATCACAGGACCCTGAGATCATGACCTGAGCCAAAGGCAGAGGTTTTAACCCACTGAACCACCCAGGCACCCCAAGATAAGTCTTAAAAAAAAGAAAACTAGTAGAGTTTAAATGAATGGAAAATAGGTGATAGTTGATGGCATAGCTATGAGAGAGCTTGGACATAGAGTTCTGTTTTTTATAAAAAGCTAAAGGATATGTTCCTAATTATTAGTATGTAAATGGTGGGGAATTTCTTGTTTATTTCTTTTAAATTGCATTTTCTGTCTTTTATTGTTTTGAAGGAGTTCCTTAACATCCAGGATGAAAATCAGCAGTTGAAAAAAATATATCATGAACAGGAGCAAGCTCTTCAAGAACTTGGCAACAAA
Source organism: Mustela erminea (assembly GCF_009829155.1). Classification (NCBI taxonomy): domain Eukaryota; kingdom Metazoa; phylum Chordata; class Mammalia; order Carnivora; family Mustelidae; genus Mustela; species Mustela erminea. The sequence continues at coordinate 35,017,948 of NC_045627.1, read as the reverse complement.
CTTAGCGAGTAATTTCTCTTTTTTTCCTTCATCTATGTAGTCATTGACTTTTTTAAAGGTAGGAGTGTGCCAAACCAAGTAGGCAGAAGAGTTTAAATATAGAAAGAAAGATATGAACTATTAAAATAAAAAACCTTGGGGTGCGTGGGTGGCTCAGTGGGTTAAGCCTCTGCCTTTGGCTCAGGTCCTGATCTCAGGGTCCTGGGATCGAGCCCTGCATCGGGCCCTTTGCTTGGCAGGGAGCCTGCTTCCCTCTCTCTCTGCCTGCCTCTCTGCCTACTTGTGATCTCTCTGTCAAATAAATAAATAAAATCTTAAAAAAATAAAAAATAAAAAACCTTAAAGATAAACAAAAGTTAGGTTCAGTTTAATACATTGTAGCTTTAGACACTTAAAAAGACTCTTATTTAATTTATTCAAATTAGAGAATTCAAAAGTTCATTTAGTATATTTTCCCCAGAACGAGAGAAATCAAATTTCCAAAATATCTGGAGAGATCGTTTTCAGACTGTTTTGAGAAGGAGCTAACGTGAGAAGTGGAGAGTTTTATGCTAGAGTTGGGGCTTAACTTCATGCAATGTGGTTGGTTCTGCCGCATTCAGGTGTTACTGGGTTGCTAGAAAGACAGGAAGGAGCAACAGTGTTCTGTCTTTCTCACCTTCCTCCTTGTTCCACGTGGTCTGTGTTTGGGGTTAGGAGCTTCGTCCTTGTGCCCTGATTGAACATATTCCCAAGTATCTGGGATGAGCCCTGGAAGGTTTAGTTTAGATTGAACGTATCACTGACATGTTAAAAAACAAAAACAAACTACGGAAAAACAAAAGAAAGCTGTAGTGCCCATAATCTTAACACCTATATGACTCCCTTTGATGTTTTATGTGATTAAAAATTCAAATAGCACAATTTCCTCCCTCTCCCAAGTATCAGTCCTCAAAGTTGAACCTCATAGCAAATTCATATGTGAACATCTCATCATATATATACGTACATATATATTAGTCATATTAGTCATATATATGTACGTATATATCAGTCCTCAAAGTTGAACCTCATAGCAAATTCATATGTGAACATCTCATCATATATATATACGTACATATATATTAGTCATATTAGTCATATATATGTACGTATATATCATTTGTAACAAACTCAATAGAAATCCTAACTGGAATGGAGACTTCACTGCTAAAGATGAGATTAAGGGGCCCCTGGGTGGCTCAGCGGGTGGTTCAGTGAAATTACTCTGCCTTCGGCTCAGGTCACGATCTCAGGGTCCTGGGATCAAGCCCTGCATCAGGCTTTCTGTTCAGCAGGGGGCCTGCTGACTTGTGGTCTCTCTCTCTGTCAAATAAATAAATAAAATCTTAAAAAAAATTCGATAGCAATTGCCAAGGCCATAGAAAAGAGTAGTTCACTAAAATCACAAAAGGAAATACAGGTTCTCAAAAAGATAAAGCTACTGGGGTGCCAGGCTGGCCCAGTCAGTAGAGCATGTGACTCTTGGTCTCAGGGTCAGGTTGTGAGTTTGAATTTCACATTGGGGATAGAGTTGGCTTTAAAAAAAAGGGAAAGCTATTTTTGTTTCTATAAATTCAAAGAACAATTTACATTATGAGTCTAGTAAGCAAGATTTCAATTCTAATGTGGCATTCACCTAGTGAGCACTTTGACCTTATGCTAAGCGCTTATTACTTTATTTCTCATTTATTCATTTGACAAATTCTAAGGTTGTATTACATGTCGGGTACTATTCCAAGTGCCAAGGACTCAGCAATGTACAATCGCACAATAAAAATAATACTTACATTTAAGATCATAAAGGGTTAATATTAAAACAGATTAGGATAGTAAAAGGGGAATGTGTATTATTTTCCACCCATCTCCCATGTGATGCTAAAGACTGTATGGTTTATTAAAGCCATGATCATTTTTTATTAATTTATTTTTTAAGGCATGATCATTTTATTGTTCAGATAGCTAAATTCACTTTTAAATTTTATTTAAGTTCAAGTTAACATATAATGTAGTATTGGTTTCAGGAGTTGAACTTAGTGATTCATCACTTAACATATAACCCCCAGTGCTCATCCAAGTAAGTGCCCTCCTTAGTACCCATCACCCATTTAGCCCATCCCCCACTCACCTCCCCTCCAGCAACGCACGGTTTGCTCTCTTAACTAGAGAGTCTTTTATGGTTTGCCTCCCTCTCTGTTCTTATTTTTTCCTCCCCTTCCCCTTTGTACATCTGTTTTGTTTCTTATATTCCACACATGAGTGAATCATATGGTATTTGTCTTTCTCTGACTGAGTGACTTCAATTAGCATGATACACTCTAGTTCCTCATTTTTTTTAAATTTAAGATTTTAAGTAATCTCTATACTCAATGTACTGAACCTATAACCCTGAGATCAAGAGTTGCATGCTCTGGGGCCTGGGTGGCTTGGTCAGCTGAGTGTCCATCTCTTGAGCCTGGCTCAGGTTTTGATCTCAGAATTGTGAGTTCAAGCCCTGCATTGAGTAGGCCCAGTATGGAGCCTACTTAAAACAGAACCACATGCTCTACCAACTGAGCCAACTGGGCACCTCTGAATTCACTTTTTCCCCCTTTTTCCTTTAGTCTAGTTCATTGTTTATCAAATTTTGGTTTGCATGAAAATTACTGCTTAAGGTTGGATATATTCAAAATCTATACTGAACTTTATGGGCTTTTTTTTTTTATTAACATGTAATGCATTACTTGTTTCAGGGATACAGGTCTGTGAATTATCAGTCTTAGACAATTCACAGTGCTCACCGTAGCACATACCCTCCCCAGTGTCCATCACCCAGCCACCCCATCTCTCCCACCTCCCTCTACTCCAGCAGCCCTCAGCTTGTTTCCTGAGATTAAGAGTCTCTTATGGTTTGTCTCCCTCTCTGGTTTCATCTTGTTTCATTTTTTCCCCCCTCTCTTCTTCTATGATCCTCGGTCTTGTTTCTCAGAGTCCTCATATCTGTGAGATCCTATGATAATTGTCTTTCTCTGACTGACTTATTTCGCTTAGGATAATACTCTAATTCCATCCATGTCGTTGCAAATGGCAAGATTTCAGTTTTTTTGAAGACTGCGTAGTATTCCTGTGTGTGTGTATGTGTGTGTGTGTGTATCTCACCTCTTCTTTACCCATTCATCTGTTGATGGACATCTAGGTTCTTTCCATAGTTTGGCTATTGTGGACATTGCTGCTATAAACATTCAGGTGCATGTGCCCCTTTGGGTCACTACATTTGTATCTTTGGGGTAAAATACCCAATAGTGCAATTTGCTGGGTCATAGGGTAGCTCTATTTTCAACTTTTTGAGGAACCTCCATGCTGTTTTCCAGAGTGGCTGCACCAGCTTGCATTTCCCACCAACAGTGTAGGAGGGTTCCCCTTTCTCTGCATCCTTGCCAACAACTCTTGTTTCCTGACTTGTTAGTTTTAGCTATTCTGACCGGTGAAAGGTGGTATCTTACTGTGGCTTTGATTTGTATTTCCCTGATACCAAGTGATGTGGAGCACTTTTTCATGGGTCTGTTGGCCATCTGGATGTCTTCTTTGCAGAAATGTCTGTTCCTGTCCTCTGCCCATTTCTTGATTGGAATCTTTGTTCTTTGGGTGTTGAGTTTGAGAAGTTTCTTTGTAAATTTTGGATACTAGCCCATTATCTGATATGTCATTTGCAGATATTTTCTCCCATTCTGTTTGTTGTCTTTTGGTTTTGTTGACTATTTTTTTCTTTGCTGTTTGTAAAAGCTTTTTATCTTGATGAAGGCCCAGTAGTTCATTTTTGCCCTTGCTTTCCTTGCCTTTGGCAATATGTCTAGGAAAGAGTTGCTGTGGCTGAGGTTGAAGAGGTTGCTGCCTATGTTCTCCTCAAGGATTTTGAGGGATTCCTGTTTCACATTTAGGTCTTTCATCCATTTTGAGTCTATTTTTGTGTGTGGTGGAAGGTGAAGGTCGGTTTCATTTCCCCCACACCATTTGTTGAAGAGAGTATCTTTTTTTCTATTGGACATTCTTTCCTGCTTTGTTGAAGATTAGTTGAACATAGAGTTGAGGGTCTATTTATGGGCTATTTAAGGAATTTTCAAGGGTTATTTTGACTAAGTTTTGTTTTTTTTTACCAAGTTTTTTTTTTACACATGCCTAACGCCTCTGTTACTGCTATCTGCATGTTCTTCTGAAGTTTGTGAATTTCCTTTTTTACTTTAGAATATATTAGAGGTTTTTCCATATCAGTACATCAAGATGTTCCATAGGATGGGTGTGCTATAATTTAAACTTCCTAATTTTTTTTTCTTTTATAAATGATATTGTATGTGTGTGTGGATATATCTTGATATACTTCAGTGAGTATATCTAAAGAGTACGTTCCTAGAGGTGACTGCTGGGCCAGAAAGAATGTGCTCTATAGGGCATCTGGGTGGCTCAGTGGGTTAAGCCTCTGCCTTCGGCTCAGGTCATGATCTCAGGGTCCTGGGATCAAGGCCCGCATGAGGCTCTCTGCTCAGCAGGGAGCCTGCTTCCCCCACCCCTCACTCTCTCTGCCTAAATGTGATCCCTCTCTGTCAAATAAACAAATAAAATCTTAAAAAAAAAAAAAAAAAAAGGAATGTGCTCTGTAAAATTCTGTAGTGCCAAATCATCCTCTATTTCCAGTCTTAGACCCCTTCAATATAGCTAAAATTAGTAGGAGAAAATGCTTTTGCCAGTCTGATAGTTGGAAATCTTGTTTTGTATTTTTTTTAACCATAACCACAGTTGACCATCTGTATTTATCTACTTAAGTCATCTCTGTGCTCAATGAGGGGCTCAAACCCATGACCCTGAGATCAAGTGATGCATGCTCCAGGGGTGAAGCCAGCCAGGTGCTCCTGATCATCTGTATCTATCTGTGTCCCATTTGTATTCATAGCTTACTGCCTGTTCATCTCCTGTGCATATTTTTGGTTGCTCTTTTTCTTAGGGGATCTTTAAAAATTTTTTATTATTATTTATTTATTTAAAAGATTTTATTTATTTATTTGACAGACAGATATCACAAGTAGGCAGAGAGGCAAGCAGAGAGAGAGGGGGGCTCGATCCCAGGACCCTGAGACCATGACCTGAGCTGAAGGCAGAGGCTTTAACCCACTGAGCCACCCAGGTGCCCCATTAGGGGATCTTTTTTTTTAAAAAAAGATTTATTTATTTATTTGACAGACAGAGATCACAAGTAGGCAGAGAGGCAGGCAGAGAGAGCGGGGGAAGCAGGCTCCCTGCTGAGCAGAGAGCCCGATGCTGGGCTCGATCCCAGGACCCTGAGATCATGACCTGAGCCAAAGGCAGAGGCTTAACCCACTTAGCCACCCAGGTGTGCCTTTCTTAGGGGATTTTAAGAATTGTACACATTGTACATCTTCCATTTGTCTTTTTACTTCATTTATGAGGTTTTTTTCCTTGTTAATCTTTGAATTGTTATGGCAGAGATTGTTAGTTTTCCTCTGCTGTTTCTGGGTCCATAGTGCCTAAGACATGCGTAGGGTGAGCTTTGAGTCAGAACTCCTTTTACCCTTTGCTTTCGTTCCCCCACCTCGTTTTATCCTTTCTTAACCATAGTCCTCTTAAGTGGTGAGAATAATTTATCAAAGCTGGAGGAGGACCAGTGGCCCCTATGAAGTCTCCTATATACCACAGCAGATTATCTGTGAAACGCTTTTATTCTTCCTCTTCATCCTCTTGCTCCTGTGATTATAAGATCTCAAATTCTTCCCTAATACACGGGGTGATGAATGGGTATCTTTTTAAAGATCTTTTTAAAAATTTGTTGAGGAGGGACTGAGATTGGATCAGTACTTTTTTTTTTTTTTTTTAAAGATTTTATTTATTCATTTGACAGAGAGAAATCACAAGTAGACGGAGAGGCAGACAGAGAGAGAGAGAGGGAAGCAGGCTCCCTGCTGAGCAGAGAGCCCGATGCGGGACTCGATCCCAGGACCCTGAGACCATGACCTGAGCCGAAGGCAGCGGCTTAACCCACTGAGCCACCCAGGCGTCCCTGGATCAGTACTTTTTAATCTTTGCTTCTAATTTACCAGGAGCCTTTAGGCTTTATATAGACCATTTGGGTATTATTTAAAATGTATTATTTAATTTATTTAAAATTAAATATGGTTCATATTATGGTTCAAATAACCTTTATCCTCCCCATAATATGAACCATATTTAATTTTATTAAAAGGGAAAATTTAGGTTTTGGAAAGAACCATTCAAGACTTTTTTTTTTTTAAGATTTTTATTTACTTGACAGAGAGAGACAACGAGAGAGGGAACACAAGTATGGGGAGTGGGAGAGGGAGAAGCAGGCTTCCTCCCCCCGCACCCCCCCCTTCCCCGAGCAGGGAGCCTGATGTAGAGCTTGATCCCAGGACCCTGGGATCATGACCTGAGCCGAAGGCAGATGCTTAACGACAGAGCCAACTAGGCGCCCGAGACTGTGTTTTCAAGTTATGATTAAACTTACACATTAGTATTCATTAGTATCACTCACAGGAAAAAGGATTCCTCTGCCATTTACTAGTTTTGTGACTTAGGGTTATTTAATACCTCTAAGCCCACTTCCACATTTGTGAAATGGAGAGTTATAAAATCCTCAAAGGGTGCTTTTTCTAATTAACTGAGAATAAGCATGTGAAAGCCTCTAGCACAGTACCTTTGCATTATCACAACCAGAATATCCGTTTTCATGTCAGATGAGGTTGGATATGAAAATTACTTTCTACTGCTCCAGTTTCTGAACCTGTGATTTTAAATGTAAACGGTTAATTTTAACTAGAAAAATACTTTCACTAATGAAGTATTTACTCTTATTTCTTAATAACGGATTCTTAAAAAGAATTTTTGAGAAATTTTGAAAGGTTTTAAGTGTTATTCTAAATCAGTTATGTTATGGAGAGAATAATTTGAGGATTAAATAAAATGAAAATGAGCTGTTTATATTTGAAGAAAATGTGGAACATGAAATATTAGGATGAAATATTCAAGGAAGAGAACCTAAACTACTGTGTGTGTGTTAGAGTGACTGAGTTAAAAATATATGGAGGATGATAATCAGCTTTTCTCTTACACTCATCAAAGCTTAAATTCCAACAAGAATTTTTAGTTTGGAAAAACAAATTTCCTGGACTCTTGCAAACAGTATTCTGTAAAACAGATTCTTTCCACATAAAGAAAATGACAGATTTTTCTTTTTTTCCTCAAAGCAGAGGTTTCAGGATTATCAGAGGTTGTATCATTTATGGATATTTTTCCTGTAGTGTCATCATCAATTGTGTCACATTTATTATAGCCTCATGTTTTATCTTGACCCTTCTCTCTGCTGTTTTCATGCCACGGTTGAATATTTTTACACAATTAAATATTTCTAAATAAAAGCTAATTAAAATGAATAATATGGGCCTCTGTTTTCTCCCTGCAGAGAGGAGATGTTCTTGTATATTTTGCTTACTCGAACTGTGGCTGCTATTCCTTTCTTTAGGGTAGTATGGCAGTTCATATCGGAGGGGGCAATATTAGCTGTGTCCCTATTTGTAATTAAAGGCATTTTACCCAGAAATAGATCAATGCCAGTGAATTTTCATAACAATTTCTGTAGCAAATGCCATTAAGCTACTTTCATTCCATATTCTGGTTTTCTATGTAGCACAGTTACTATTTTGACCATTATTCTCTCCAGCATCCATTTTTTTCAGCTACATTTTGTAGATGCGAATTTAGACAAGAAAATTTTGTGTTGTATTTTTAATCTCTGTAGTTTTACATTGATTTTTCCTACTGTAGAAATATGAACTAGATTTAAAAAAACTACATTTTGGGGCGCCTGGGTGGCTCAGTCATTAAGTGTCTGCCTTTGGCTCGGGTCATGTTCCCAGGGTCCTGGGATCGAGCCCCGCATCGGGCTCCCTGCTCATTGGGAAGCCTGTTTCTCCCTCTCCCACTCCCCCTGCTTGTGTTCCCACTCTCTCTGTCAAATAAATTAAAAAAATCTTTAAAAAAATAAAAAATTTAAGAACAAATAAAAGAACTTTAAAAAAAACTACATTTTGTTTTTATGTCTTGGAACAAGGAACACTAGTAGTATGAAGCCATTTCCTACTGTTCTGCTTCAGGAGCAGAGACTTTATATATCTTTTGATCCAGTAATTTCATTTTTAAGTAGTTTTCCTATGAAAAAGAATACAAATATTTTGGTCATTCCAATTTTAATGAACAATTTTTGTGGTGAGAAATTTGAAATAAGTTGAAAGTTCCACAGTAGATGATGATATAAACTACTTTATATTTTTCATTGTCTACCATGTAACCATTTTACCATAATGATGTGGCAGATGCTTAACGACAAGCCAGTAGCTCTTGGCCTTTCAAGATTTATGATTACCTGAAAAGAGCTGTTTATGGAAAACTATATAAATGATGATTCCATTTAAAATATACACATACTCAGGTGGATGGGGTTACTGGGTGATGGGCATTAAGGAGCCAGATGATGTAATGAGTACTAGAGGTTACATAAGACTGATGAATCACTGACCTCTACCTCTGAAACCAGAAATACGCTATATGTTAAGTAAATGAATTTAAATGAATTTTTAAAATATACACATACTTGGGGCACCTGGGTGGCTCAGTGGGTTAATGCCTCTGCCTTCAGCTCAGGTCATGATCCCAGGGTCCTGGGATCCAGCCCCGCATCAGGTTCTCTGCTCAGTAGGGAGCCTGCTTCCTCCTTTCTTTCTGCCTGCCTCTCTGCCTACTTGTGATCTCTGTCTGTCAAATGAATAAGTAAAATCCTTTAAAATAAATAAATAAATAAAAATAAAATATACACATACTCACCAACATGCAGATTATCCTCTCTGGGTAGTAGGATCACAGATAAATAGTGTTATTTATAATTTGCAAGTTTATTGATATGTATTTTCAAAAGGTGAAAAGTATCACAATTGTATTTTCCTTAATATTCCCACTCTTACCGTTCTTTTGCATCTGGTAGAGAAATAGTGTGTATAATGGCTAGCGTGGGCTTTAGTATCACAAAGAACAGAGTTTGAATCCTGGCTTCCCCAGTTACTGCCTCTGTGACCTGTTATGAGTGATGAAACCTCATCAGGCTTCACTTTATCGATACTGATTAATCTTTTTTTTTTCTTAAGACTTTATTTATTTATTTGACAAAGAGAGACAGCCAGAGAGGGAACACAAGCAAGGGCAGTGGGAGAGGGAGAAGCAGGTTCCCTGAAGAGCAGGGAGCCAGATGCCAGACTCGATCCCAAGACCCCAGGATCATGACCTGTGCCGAAGGCAGACTGAGCCACCTAGCTGCCTCTGGTTGATCTTCAAAAAAATAGGTGGGTTTTGGGGGCACCTGGGTGGCTCAGTTGGTTAAGCCTCTGCCTTTGACTCAGGTCATGATCCCTGGGTCCTGGGATCAAGTCCCAGGGAGCCTGCTTCTCCCTCTGCCTCTGCCTCCCTCTCTCTCTCTGTCTCTCATGAATAAATAAATAAAATCTTAAAAAAAACTGGTTAGGGCTTTTTTTGAAGATTAAATGAGCATATACATGCAAAGGTCATATAACATGTCTGGTGCACTGTGAGATTACAGTAAATGCTATTACTGATATTGTCATAGCCACATGAAAATGCCAATATTCTTTTGCTAAAGCAATTTTTTTAATTTAAAAAGGACATTTTTCTTTTTGAAAGTACAGGAAAATATAAAATATAATCCCACTAGTCAAAGAAGATCATTAGAATCATTTAGTATATACAATTTTATATCCTATGAAAAACCAGTACCTGAATGAGTTGCTAGATGTTCTGTGTTTAATATATTTACTGACACATGGACCCATTTGTAATCTTTTCAGATCAAAACTTAAAATAGAAGATATAAAAGAAGCCAACAAAGCATTGCAGGTGAGTAGAAACTCTTTCTCAAGTAGGAAAGTAGGGATATATGTGTGTCTCCAATAGAAGGTAAAGCCCTGTATCAACCTAAGGTACTGTTCCTGAATCCCAGGATTATAGAGACAGACGCCCCAGACAGGTGTCCGGGATGATGGGGATCCAACTCTTCCCTGTTACATCTCTAGAATCAGTCAGTAATCATGTTGGAAATGGCCTTGGAAAGAATTTTTTCTATCTTCCTGTGCAGCGTGTCCTGATAGTGAATCTTGTCTTCAAGAGTCCTTGATTTCCTGTGCTGGTCTGTTTGACTGGCAACAAGTCATACCTTCATGGAGTTTGTTTCTTCTTCTGAATGGCTTCTGAAATGGGCATATGATTTTGCAGGTTGCTTTGAATATCGAGGTTAATATGTGAGAAAAGTGATTAGTACAGTGTTTGAGTATATGGTTCCGAATGCATCTGGACACAGAGTCCCTTCTACAATACAAAATAGTTTCTCTCTGAGTAGTTCAGTGAGATTGCCTCCTACCACACAGCTTCGCATCCTGTTTTTTTAGCAGTGTTATGTGAAAATAATTTAAAAAGTCAATTAGTGCTAGAAAGAATTTTTAAAAAAGAATGGTAGCAGTCTTCTGTTCACCCCCCTCCCTTATCCAACCTAGCTCCTGCCACCTGAAGGGAGCTACTTCCAGTTCTTTCAGTTGTTTCTTCCGGCTTTGCCCCCTATTTCTAAATAATAGGCAGTATATATTATTTGCTCACTTATTTTAGAGCTATTTTAGACCTATCTATAGCCTAGTTAAGATGGTGGATGAGGAATTTTGCTGACTTTCACCCTGGTCTGTTTGCTCTTCATTGTCCTCCCAGTGTAATTAAGTTTTCATGTAATTCATTTACTCTCCATTCTTTGACTATTTAAATGTTGTTCTTCGCTGGGCCATGTAGTGTATTGTGATTATGCTTGCTTTCTTGAACTATTTCTTTTTCCCTTTGGAATTAATAATTGCCTTTCCCCTGAAACTCATATTATACTGTATGTTAACTAAATTGAGTTTTAAAAAATAAAGTTTTGTATTAGAGCATTTGAGCTTTTTATAATGTTTTGTTTTTTTTTTAAGATTTTATTTATTTAGGGATGCCTGGGTGGCTCAGACAATTAAGCCTTTAGCTCAGGTCATGATCCCAGTTCCTGGGATCAAGTCCTGCATGAAACTATTTGCTCAGTGGGTAGCTTGCTTCTCCCTCTGCCTGTCATTCCCACTGCCCGCGCTCTCTCTGATGAATAAAATCTAAAAAAAAAAAAAAAGATTTATTGAGAGGGTGTGGTAGTAGGGGAGGGGATGGGCAGAAGGAGAGAGACAAACAGACTCTACACTGAACATAGAGCCCCAACACGGGGCTCAGTAAGGGGCTCAGTCATGACTTAAGCGGAAACCCAAGAGTCAGATGCTCCACCGACTGAGCCACCCAGGCACGCCCCTAACATGCTTCTTTTTTTAAAAATTTTTTTATTTATTTGACAGACAGACAAGTAGGCAGAGAGGCAGGCAGAGAGAGAGAGAGAGAAGCAGGCTCCCTGCCTAGCAGAGAGCACCATGCGGGGCTCAATCCCAGGACTCTGGGATCATGACCTAAGCCCAGGTGCCTCCCTAACATGCTTCTTTTTTTTTTTTTTTTAAAAGATTTTATTTATTTATTTATTTGACAGAGAGACATCACAAGTAGGCAGAGAGGCAGGCAGAGAGAGAGGAGGAAGCAGGCTCCCTGCTGAGCAGAGAGCCCGATGTGGGACTCGATCCCAGGACCCTGAGATCATGACCTGAGCCGAAGGCAGCGGCTTAACCCACTGAGCCACCCAGGCGCCCTCCCTAACATGCTTCTTGATTAAAGCTTTTCCCATGTTGGGCCACCTGGGCGGCTCAGTCAGTTAAGCATCTGCCTTTGGCTCAGGTCATGATCCTGGAGTCCCGGGATTGAGTTCCATATCGGGCTTCCTGCTCAGTGGGGAGTCTGCTTCTCCCTCTGCCCTTCACCCTGCTTATGCTCTCTCTCATTCATGCTCTCTCAAATAAATAAAATATTTAAAAAAAAAAAAAAAAAAGCTTTCCTATGGCAAAATGAATCAGGTTCTTTTTCCCTTGGAGTCACCCCTCGTGGAGTTCTTTACTCTTCTGCTTCAGTCAGATTTGGTCACCCCCCGTCTTGATATTTTCCTTTGCTGCCATTTTTAGAATTCGCTTATATGTTAGAGTTCCTGTTACCTGAACCCTTTAATGTCTTTCTTGGCTTACTCCCTTGTTTTGGGAAATGCGTCCTTCTGTAGCTTCCTAGAAAATGCGGAATTGAAAAGACAAAGGTTTTAAGAATTTGTGCATCTGCGTATAGGCGTTTTATTTTGCTCTCACATTTTTTTGGATGGGTAGGGATGTCTGCCCAACTGTCATTTAAGTTCTGTAAAAGTTTTTTCATTATGAAACATACCATATATATAACTGTATAAATATAACTTAAAAACCCTAGCATAGGGCATCTGGGTGGCTCAGTGGGTTAAAGCCTCTGCCTTCAGCCCAGGCCATGATCTCAGGGTCCTGGGATTGAGCCATGTGTCAGGCTCCCTGCTCAGTGGAGAGTCTGCTTCTCCCTCTCCCTGTGCCCCTTCTTTCCTCTCTCTCTCATCTTCTCTCACACTTGCTCTCTCTCTCTAATAAATAAAATCTTTAAAAAAAACCAAACACTTATTTAAAATAAAACATAACACTGGCATACTCTGATTAGCTTATAATAGAATGTTTGCTCCCTGTTTACATTCTCTTCCTTATACTAATAATTCTCTATTTTGTGTTCATCATTATGTTGTTTTTCTTTGTAGTTTTATTATTTATGTCTGTCTTCAACAAAATATTATGTGTTCTCTGTTTTGATCTGTATGAAAATTGATTTATATTTGACTGGATTTTTTTTGTCCTTGCTGTTGACCAGTTGATGGTCTAGGATAGCTGTCCTACAGAGTTTCTTACATTCTGGATTTTATCTGCTGGCCCACAGTAACTTTAAACTTGTTCCTCTGTTCTCTTACTGCCTGTAAACTGGAAGTTAAATGTAAAGGTTTGGTTAGATTCAGGTGCAGCTTTCTAGGAGAATTTTTAATTCTACCGTATTTTTAATAGTCAGGCCCTTATTTACTCATTTTTCCTTTTAAAAATGGCATCCTGCATTTTCTCTCTGAGGATATTCGTTATAGTTTTTCTTTTGCTACCACCTTTCTTCCTTTTTTTTTTTTTTTTTTTTTTAAAGATTTTATTTATTTATTTAACAGAGATCACCAGTAGGAAGAGAGGCAGGCAGAGAGAGAGAGAGAGAGAGGGAAGCAGGCTCCCTGCTGAGCAGAAAGCCCGATGCGGGACTCGATCCCAAGACCCTGAGATCATGACCTGAGCCAAAGGCAGCAGCTTAACCCACTGAGCCACCCAGGTGCCCCCCACCTTTCTTCCTTCTGAATTCCTTTCCTGGGTTTATTTGGCTTAAGTACCTCATCATGCCTGTTATTCCTTAAATGTTGGAAAATTCCACTTCAGTAAAGGCACAAAAAATCTTGAAAAGCCCTGTGGGTGTTGGTTGGGTAGATGGGAATGGGTTTTTGTAGACTGGTAGGCCTCACCATAGAGAATCTGTTAATAGCAAACTGCTGGGTACTCTCTCCAAATTATGTTAGTATCTACAGGAATTTTCTCTGAGGCAGCTGAGTTTCTCCAGAGAAGGATCCTCTATCCTTTTGGCACGGTGTGGTTGGGTCGCTGACATTCTGGAATTAGGCAGAGAATGATAGCCATGTTTACAGAGGAATAGCTTGCTCCCTTCTAGTTTTGACTCTGCTTTAAAACAGCTGTTTCCTTGAGGAAGCAACTTTAGCTTTCTGGACAGGTTTAACCTTCTGGACAGGTTTTTCTATTTGTAAAATGGGAGCTATAGGTACTGATCTCTGAGGTCTCTTCCAGCTGACACACTAGGCCTACCCTGCACTGTATAGCTTTTCTCCTTGGGAGACGGGAAGGGTAAGTTTAGTCAAATGAAAAAAAAAAAAAAGTCTAGTGGTGCCTGGGTGGCTCAGTCAGTTAAGCATCAAACTTTCATTGAATTTGGCTTGAGTCGTGATCTTGGGGTTGTGAGATCAAGCCCCGCATTGGGCTCTGGGCTCAGTGGAGCCTGCTTCTTTCCCTCTACCATTGTTCCTACCACCCCCCCCACATATACTCTTCCAAATAAATAATTCTAAAAGAAAAAAAAAAAAAGTAAACATTCTGGAAGGGGCACCTGGGTGGCTCAGTGGGTTAAAGCCTCTGCCTTCAGCTCAGGTCATGATCTCAGGGTCCTGGGATTGAGCCCCACATTGGGTTCTCTGCTCAGCAGGGAGCTTGCTTACCCCTCCTTCCCTCTGCCTGCCTCTCTGCCTACTTGCGATCTCTGTCAAATAAAATCTTAAAAAAAAAAATTCTCAAGACCAAGCCCTGCTGTCAGAAAGATTACTTTTGCTTGGAAATTTGCTTCATTGCAGGCTCTCCATCCCTTAAGGTATAGCCTGGCAGGGAGCAAAGCTGCTTCCATTAGATGGCTTTTGGACATTTGGGAAGTTACTTTCCTTTTTAATAGCATTCAACAAGTTGCATTGGATTATCTTTAAGGTCCCATCTTAGTTTTAAAGAAATTCTACAGTTCATTTGATTATTTACTGGTGTGTCTGGTATGAGCTATCCAGGCCCTGCCCCCCACTCCCCAGCTTGATTTTAAGAATACAATAGTATATGAATACATGTAATGCATATACAGTATGTATGTTAACTGTTACTGGTAAGGCTTCTGGTCAACAAGTTATTAAATGAAAAGTTTTGGGGGGAGTCAAGAGTTACATGCAGATTTTTGTTGATGTGGAAGCTGCCACCCCTTATCCCCATTTGTTCAAGGGTCAGCTGTACTTGGTTCTTTGGCAGCAGCAACATGGCTTAGTCTGACTGTTTTAAAATGGAACATGTGATGGCCCTAAACAGAAGCACTGAAGACTTCCTTCACTTGGGTCTTCTATACAGAATTGCTTTTGTAGGGAAAAAAATGTTCCTAGCCAGGATCTTAGGTCGGTTAAGATCCGACCCAAGATCAATTTAGAAATTTCAGGAGTCATGTTCTCACCTGTTAATGACTTACAATACATACAATTTCTATTCATCTACACAGTAGCCATTACATGTGTTATAGAATTTAAGGGAATTAATAGCCATGTAAAACTTAAGGTGAAGTCTCCTCTAAAATAATGAATTCTAACGTGATTTCCAAATTCTCTTCAGATTTTAAGGACTGACTGTGGTATATGGAATGCATATTGCCAAACTCATATGTATTTCATAGTGAAAATGTATCCTTACTGTTGGACTAGATAACCTCTAAGGCTCTTTTTCCTTAAAGAATATTCCCATTAATAAATTTTAAGATTTTATTTATTTGACAGTGATCACATGTAGACAGAGAGGCAGGCATTGAGAGGAAGGGAAGCAGGCTCCCCGCTGAGCAGAAAGCCCGATGTGGGGCTCCATTCCAGGACCCTGGGATCATGACCTGAGCCGAAGACAGAGGCTTTAACCCACTGAGCCACCCAGGCGCCCCCCCCCCCGCTTTAAGTTTTTAAACATTTGATAATGGCAATGTCCAAACAGTTGTACAGAGAAAAAACTAGCCCATTAGCCAGTTTCAGTATTTCACAGTTTATGGCCTTTCTTGTATTTATATTCAACTATCCCTTCTCCCTCACCCAGATTATTTTAATACTTAATTCTCCCAACTATTTCAGTATCTCTCAAAGAAAAGGACTCATTTCCAAGTCATCTCTATATTCTTAGATGGTTTTTGGTTGAAAATGTTCACATGTATAATTTTTAATGTTAACTTTAGCATATTAATTTTCATGCTTCTTCCTTCTAGGGACTGGTTTGGTTGAAAGACAAGGAAGCAACACATTGTAAACTTTGTGAAACAGAATTCTCACTTTCTAAGAGAAAGGTAAGGGAGATAGGAAATGAGTCTGAAGGACTTGATGCAAACATGACTTCTAATTTTTTTTTTTTTAATTTTTCCATTTAATAGCACCACTGTAGAAATTGTGGGGAAATTTTCTGTAACGCTTGCTCTGACAACGAACTGCCTTTGCCTTCTTCACCAAAGCCGGTACGAGTTTGTGATTCCTGTCACGCATTGCTGATCCAGAGATGCTCGTCTAATTTGCCATAAGACTCCAGACTAAGTCCTTGTTTATGAAAGTACCTACAATGAATGGTCAGTGTATGAACCATGTACATGATGTATTTAGTCAGCCCTTCTTAAGCAGCTTTCAGACCGTACTGGTACCAGTTTTATCTTCCACATATACAGCACATGGGAATTAGAAGCTGTAGAATAGCTCATTGTTATTCAGAAAGAACATTCAACAGGGCATGCTTTAAAATAACTTGTTAATTCCTAATTGATGTAATAGTTGTGTAACTTGTAACACCACTAAAAAGGCCAGATAGCAGAGCTAACACACATTTGCCTTATTGTGTAAAGGTCTTCTTAAAAATAGGGGTTCAGATTCTTTTACTCTGCAAATTGTCAAGTATTTGATGGTGCCTGTAATTTTCTTAATGCACTTTAAAGTATCACAGTTCTCAGATCAGAAATACATTGAGCTATTTGCAAGTATTAATATTCCAGTTCAACAGTCTTTTCATTAGCTTGCTAAGGTTTCATCCTTAATAACTTGTCCTTTCTGCCCCACTTCCTTTGTCCGTTTTCCATTAGAAGAGGCCAATATTTTATCCTGTAAAAATTTCCTTTTGGTCTTCCTCTAATCAATGTATTTATTGGTATTTTCAGATATAGTAGGTTAAAGAGGTATTATTTTACCTCAACTTTTTCCATATTTTGAGAGGAAGTTGAACTAGTCTTTAAATTATTACTTACACATCTTTTCCACGTTATACCTGACTCACCAAACTTGAGGGAGGGCTCAACACCTCTTAGAAAGAAAAAAATCCATCCCAGAAGAAAATGTTTATTAATAGTAAGGGGTTACAGGCTCCTGATTGATTCTCCTCTAAGCATCAAAGGAGAAATCTAAAGTAGTTTGCCTTTGATGGAACTTGAGTAATTAAAAATTTTATTCTATTTACATTCCAGTAGATTTTAGGAAGCATTACAGTGTAGTGATCCACTACTGCAGTTCTGTATAGAGTGAAATATTCACCCTATACTGAATGCCTCCAAGCCAGGATCCTGAGCAGATGAAGATGTGGTCTCAGCCCTGCCACGAAATACATGGTCTATTTCCAGCATGAAAGAGTCAAACACTAATCCCATTTTACCATTCTTATAGCACACCAAGAATATGTAAAAGGTTACTCATCTCATTAATCCTTTGAGTACCATCACCACTTAGATCCTTTTTTGCCCCTTTGGTGTTAACTTTAGCCATGCACTTTAAGTCTGTGAACCTTTCAAACAGGTCAGATAGGAATCTTTGATTACTCCTAGGAGCATTACATTTAGTAAATTAATCATGCCCCCCACCCACCTAAAATGGGGTTATTCTGCAGGATCCTTTCCTCAGAGTATATATACTTTCACTAGGGCTTAATTTTCTAAATTGCCAAAGTATGAAATCAGTATTTTACTTGAGGATTTATTTTCTCCAAATCCCGTTAGCTTTTGAGGTCTTCAGTTAGAACCTGCTGTACAGATTTTTAGGTGGTCTTTCTTGAATGCCGACAGAAATGCTGTCAAGAGAATTATATTCTTGAACTGTTTTTACTGATGGGGTGATTAACATTTTTATGATTGTTAAAAATGAGAATAAGCAACTATGAAGTTTCAAATACTGTGTTTTTTTATTACTGTGCTTATTAATACACACTTTAAAATGTGATTTTGCTTAAATCCCAAAGCTGGGTTTCATTCAACAAATAAACCATGATTTTCAGTTCCCCATTAAATTCTTTCTTATTCAAAACTCCTGTTTATCACCACTGGTTTTGGGCTTTTTGTAGTCAAGCTTTTATGATAGCAATACAATTTGCTTCATTTAGTTTCGGTTCTTATTTAAAAGCTATTTATACTAAATGTTGGATTTTGTTGTAAAACTTCACTTGTATTGTGAACCTACACTTTCTAATCTTCAAGATTTGCCCTCATTGAAAGTATTTATCTTCATGAATTTCACATACCATTCCTTCGTCTAGCCAGTACTACCCACAGTAATGCTATGTATCATAGTGCCAAGGAATTGTGACTGTAATTCTTCTACTCTGCAATGTTTTAAAATGTGAATTTTATAAACCAAATAAAACATGAAAAATTAGCCCTTCAAAGGGCAACTTGCACTTATAACTTTTTATACCTTTACTACTTAAAGATTTTAATAGAGCAGGTCCTGGGAAATCACATACAATCCTTTAAAAAAAAAAAGGTAAGTGGTATTAGCCTAATATGTAAGTGGATTAATTTAGGAGGGGTACAAACATTAAGATGGATCTCTGCTTTAGCAGATAGCTGTGTTAGCTTATGGAACCTCTTCTTTCTGCAACAGTAGAAATCACTCCTTAGGTGTCACTCTGTCTAATGTTCCCTTAGAATATCGTCCACCAATCTGATTTACAATCAGTAACCGACACAAATCATTCTAGGACAGAGGCCACACTATTATCTCCCACGTTGATATTTATTACATTAATAACATTTCTAGCAAAAACAAGTAACAAGGTCAATAACTGAATTCACATTGACAGGTTTCATTTTGATCCATTAGCCAATTTTGGGGAAAAAAGCCATATTGATCAAAGGGATTAAAAGTAAAAAGCACCTTTTCCTTGCTACACATAGTATTTTTTAATACAATGGCTCTAAAACTCCAGAGATCAAATGCAAAATCCAACTTCCAGGACTCTCATTTTAAAACTATCACATGGACTTGTCTCTTGTATTTGTTTAATCATTTATACAATTATTGAGAAACCATATGCTATACTGGGCAGAAAAACTGAAAATACAGCTGTGAGAATTATACTCCACAGTAAATACTTTTGTACTTACATTGGATTCTCATGTCACTGAGAATCTTAAGCTAGTCTAAGACATTTTGAGATAACTTACAACTATCACTTTTTTGGAAACATTTTTTTGGTACTTCAGTCAAGTGCTGAGTGAATTTATTCTAAAATCTAGGGCTAGAATTTTAAACTTCCAACATTCTCATCCCCAGGTAACACAATTATGAATATTCAGAAATCCAAGTACCTCAAGATCTTCAACATTTCATAGCTATGCCTGATAAATGACATTTGAAAAGAATGACTAAAATAGAAATTAGCTGAATTTACACTCCTGAAGCCACCTACACTCATCCTTAGGTTTTTATATTTACAGTACTGTCCAGGAGAAAAAAAGTTACACTATTTTCCAAGCTCTATTCCAGATGTCTGCTTATTAATAAGACTTGTAGTTTATGAAAAGGTGAACCATTGTCCTCTACAATTATACTATACTACTACTTGTAGAGCTAATAGTAAAATACATCAACCCAAATCTTAGGAAAGCAGCACATCCTCAAGAATAACTAGTATATAAAAAGTATCAACATCAGTGGTTTGAATATAAAAATTTATTTTTAAGTCAAAGTATGCAACAAATAAAACCTACAGAAAACAGATTTTTCCATCACAATCTGTTGCTTTACCAAATAATATTTTGAAAACACATTCCTTCAGTCATTATAAAGTTCTTAAAATACAAAAGAAATTAAATCTGTAAGAAAGTCTAGTAGACCAGACGCTATTGTCAGGACTTTTATGTTGGTGGTTATGCTTTAATACATGCCACGCCATCCACCTCCACTCATGCCCCCTTGCCCATAGTAACCGCCACTGCCTCCACCACCGCGGCCTTAAAAAACAAAAACAACAACAAAAACAACTTGTTAGAAACTATCAGTACATACTTCATTGATGATAATACATGAACTTAAAAAAGTGTCTACACACATGGGGACTAACATATCAAGCCACAGTAACCAATGACACTTACCATAACCACCCAAGCCATCAGGAGTGCCATATCCTCCACTGTAATTGTTACCCATTCCCATTCTTCCAACAGATCCATAACCTCCCTGATTATCTTTAAAAAGAAAAAAGAAAAAAAAAAGTGAGATTGACTGCTACATGTGTTAACTCTGCTCATTTAAAAAACTTTACCTACCCATTCCATCTCTGCCGTAGCCTCCCATTCCAGAACCTCCCATTCCAGAACCGCCTCCAGGAGTAGAATTCAAGAAGAGTTCAATGTACCGATGTTCTTTAAGACAAAGAGTAATAAGGAAGGAATGATGGATCAAAATTTATCAATAAAATGATAATTAGCTAATATTAATTAAGTTAGTATTAACCTGGGAATATATTCACATAATTCCTTGTGCAGTGATAAGATGAACACCAGAGGCTAAAACCTAACCTAGCATGTTTTGTTCAAATTGTACAAGGCTAAACGTAAAATGTGGTTGGGGCCTCCATTTCCTTATCTATAAAAGGGCTGATTCCTTATTTCGGAACCAGTTACTGTGCTGCTTAAAATACATTCCACGTCCAAAGAAATGAATTCAAATCATGTCATGAAAATAATGTCCATGAAAGATTACTACAAAGTGATTTGTGTGTAGCCAGGTTTACGAATCACTGGTCTGGGTAAAATTTAATGATTTAAAACCAGTTTGATGGCATACAGAAATAAGACAACTAACTTGATGGATGGGTTAAAAAGTCCCAATTTGCAAATGGCATGGGAACTCAAGAACATGCTAGTAATATACCTATTTTCCCTCTTTAATAACTTAAGCTTAGATAACCTGTTAAGTACTGAGTCTGAATTAACTCTTCAACCTCCCTCCCCGCCCCCTCGCCGTGAATGAAATCTTAACTTCTTAGAGGCCATATGGTTTCAGTCCCAATGACTACCAAGGGTTACTTACCTAAAAACCTTGTAGCATATTACATTTGAGAAATTACAAATGTTATTTTATAAACAAGTTCACACCTAAGAAACTAGATAGCAAGCCAAGGATACTTACGCATGTTATTCTTATCTTTAGACATGGCAGCTACAGCATCTTCATGTGTCACAAACTCTACATCTGCCTCTCCTGTTGCTCTGCCATCAGCTCCAATATCAATATGCACTCGTATTGGATTCAGTGGTGAGAAGAACTAAATAAGAGAAAACACTTACTAAATCACCATATACCTTGGTTTTCCCTCATTCATTAAAACAAATCTTTTTACTGCCTTGTATTGCAAAGCTAACAAGTCAACTACGAACATTCTAGGACCATAAACATGGAGGAAAATGCAAAAAAATTATTTCTTTAAAATAAACTCAGTCGGGGGCACCTGGGTGGCTCACTTGATTGAGCGTCTGCCTTCAGCTCAGGGTCCGGGGACGGAGCCCTGCATCAGGCTCCCTGCTCATGAGGTAGCCTGTTTCTCCCTCTGCTTGCTAGCTGAATGAAACAGAAATAAATATAACCTTTTAAGATAGCGAGCACAGGCAGGCAGAGTGACAAGCAGGCTTCCAGTCAAGCAAGGAGCCCGATGCAGGATTCGATCCTAGGACACCGGGACCACGACCTGAGCCAAAGGCAGCTGCCCAACTGACTGAGCCACCCAGACATCCCTATAATCTTTTTTTAAAAATAAAAAAATAAAATAAGCTAAATGAAAGGGGCGGGAGAGCTAAGTGATAATGGGAGAGGGGATCTGACCCAGAGCACAGTTTACTCTAAACAAATGAAAACATCTCATACGCTACCATTGAAAGGGAGGAGAATTAAGTCCTCCGTTCCTACTCCTCCCAAGGAAGTATTTCACAATTATCGTTTGAAGGATAAACAGGTAACCAGAGACTTAGAAACATGTGCAAAGAATTTAGGTGTTATGATTCAGACCAGTGGAATTTGACAAATTGACACAAACTGTACATGGATACCCCTAAAATGTATCACTTAGTTGTAAATCACAAGTTAATCAGGTTAAAGGGATCCTAAAAGGTACCTGAAACTTAGGACCAATGAGTTCCCTGTAAGATCTACAGGTACATTTCTTTTAGAGCCAGGTAACTAGTCCTGGCTTTGCAGGTCCCTAGATCTCTACTGCAACTACTCAATAGGTAAATGAATGGGTGTGACTAGATGCATATGTGCTGAAGTTCGCAGATACTCTAACCAACTTGAAACCAACCAGTTTTAAGTAAGCAGTAGCATCTATTCCCATTATTTTCACAGCTCCTAACTGTAATCATTCTGTAGCTACAAAGCTGAACCAAACAACTAAACCTTTTTCGCTTTGTACATTTTCCACTTTCAAAACCTGACACAAGGGCAACACTCTATGCTGATAAATCTTTTCCCTAAATTCTTAACTGGATTTTATGAATCTACTTCCTTGAATCCTAGGTAAGTCAGCATACAATGGACAAAAAAATATTCATTAACCAGTATAGATAAGAGTGTGTATATTTTTCCCTATTAAAGGCACTTGACGTAAAACTATAAAGAAAAAGAGAACATTAAGAACACTTCAAGATTAGATACCAGGATAAAAATTAAAAATTACTGATAAAATTACTAAAATCACTCACATTAGCAATGTCATTTTCAGTTGCACGAAAAGGTAATCCTCTCATATGTACAAAATGACCACCATGAAAACCTGAACTTGCATCACCAGCTCCACCATAGCCATGTCCTCCCATACCTAAGAGGATAAAATGTCCAATTATAATCCATTGAAACATGTAGTAAAGCATTTCAACAAACTTACTCCTGATACATACCTTTTCTTATTTAGACCTTTTTCTTTGACCAATTAATCTCAGGAGTTGATATGAGTATCAAAATCAAGAATTTACCTTTAAGTATACATCTATATAAAGCCCCACACAAGTATGCACTGAAATATGCTCAATCTGTCAATTTCATAGAAGTCACCAATTATCACCACTAAATGTTGTATAAAATATTTAACATTCACCTAAAAATGAGTATGTCTTTAATATGTTTACCTCTTCCATCTCTCATTCTGTCGTCAAAGCCATCATTTCCGTAGCCGTAATTATTATAGCCACCATAGTCATCAAAACCTCCATAACCTGTGTAATTTAATGAGAAAATACATGAATACATTTTTAAGAGATAAATTTTATAAACGATTTTATAAAATCATTTTGTGGTAAGTAGTCTAGTTATATTATTTTTACAAGTTTACAACTTGCAACTCAGTGCACGTAAAAAAAAAAGCAGCAGTTAGTAACAATCAGTGGAAAAAAAAAAATCCTAGAGTACATTTAAGACATCAAAATTAACTTTCATCCTGATGTCAAACAAAAAAAGTGTCAAAATATGCCAATATCTTCATTTTACTTTCTGTATAACTTATATAGGTGCAAATATGTGCATCAATCAAGTCCCATAGCTGGCTATTTTCATGAACAGGTTTTAAAACCTAGTAGGTACTGAAATTACTGCCATTTCTGTATTTCTTGACAAAGTGTCAGGAACATTAAGAAAATGACAACAGAACCTTTGTTCATTAGATACACATACCACCATCATATCCATCACCTCCTCGTCGCATTCTGTCATACATACTTCCACGCCCAGCTCCATAATAACCCCCTCTTCCTCCTATCGGTCTATCATATGGTCCCGGTCGCTGGCCCAGCAATCTTCTTGGTGGATCATAAAATCCTTTGATTTCACTCCTGCTACTTCTGAAGATCTCAATATACCTATTTAAAAATGTTTAAGGTACAGGTTTCAGCATAAATGTATTAGAATAAGTAAGATATTGGGCAAAAATTCAGTAAGTTTTTCTACATCTAGATACATAACCCAATTTAAATTGCCTAAATACACCATAAATTAACATTTTTATACCTACAAACTTAAATAATTAATATTTAAGTTTTACATAGACAAATTAGTCACTTGAAAACAATTCATGTAATATAAATATATTTTTAGCTTGTTTCCTTTAGTACATGATAGGTGTTTAGAGAAAACAGCTGATTATACAAAAGCATTTATCAACATCCTACAGAGAAATGGAAACAATCTAATTTTAATTTAAGCAAACTATTAGCATTAATTCCCCACCCAAATCTGTAGTTTTCAAGTTAAATTTAGATAATTATCAATTCTTTTAAACTACCCCAGAAAAATGTTATTGTAACCCCCCCATTAAGCAATAGTGACCCACAACCCCCAAAAATAAAAATTTAACACCATCCCAAACTCTCCATCCCCACCTGTGCCCTATTCTTTCCTTGTGTTTCCCCAGAGCATTTTCTGCTATCTCCTTTGAAGCAAACTGCACGAAGGCCTCCCCTGTGCTTCTCCCCTGGTAGTCCATCGTCAATGTTATCCCATTTGGCACGATTTCCAACCCTTTAACCCAAGGACAAATAACCCCATCAAGGGGAACAGTGTTAAAGGCTGAAACATTCCCATCTGAATCAAATATTTAAAACAAGTCTAAACAAAACAAAACAAAAACAAAACAAAAAAGCTTAAGTTTCCCATCACCCCATAATACAAGCGGAAGATTTTTTTCAAATATTATTGGATTACATTTTTTTTTGCAACCAGTCTTTTTAAATTACACACTAAAAGCTCACCTATAATACATTAAAAAGCTAAATTAAATTTAACTATGCTCCATATGGTAATTCATGGTTCATTTCATCATACATAATTACTCTCAATTAAGTTTATTGCACATTAGTTAGGTTTTACATATTCTACACATTCTGTATTCAGTATTAACTGGAGCATATTTCATAACTTAATACATTAACCAAGATATCATACTCAAAAAGTCCCCAAAACAAATGGGTCTTACAAATTAAAAACTGAGTAATACAATAAAAATATAAAATTAAAATACTACTAAACTTTGACTAATACTAGAGGTACCTTGAAAGAACTGAACTATTTCCTCTTTGCTGCAACCAAATGGCAGTCCACGAAGTCGTACTGTCCCATCACTAGCGTCATTTGGACCATTATGTTTCATAACCCAATCCATCTCAATAACGTTTGATTTAAATGCTATAAAAAATAAACAAGCACATAAAGCAGTCAATCAAAATATACTCTTGCTACAGGTACTGAAGAAACACCACTCAGTGGTGCACAACAGGAAATGTAACATATGGCTTGTTGACAATGCCACGGTTCAGCAACATGACACCTTCCCACTTTGGGGTAGGCAAAAAGACTGGGAAAAGTTAGTGATACCTGACCCTTCTCTCCAAAAAGTACCCAATTTCAAAGGACCAAATTTTATGTAATGCCCAATCTTAAGAAAATTTACACAATTCCAGTATCAGTCTTCAGATTCTCCCTATTTCCTGACTCTGTCATCTGTATCAACTCTAGCCTTTCCCTCATCTAATTTTCATTCACATTTCTCCAGGTTTTACTTATTATTCATCTGAGTTATGTAAAAAACTTAAAAACTTAATCACTCCAAAGCTGCACACTGCACCAATGTCCATTCACAGAAAGAGCCTAAGTCAGAAGTTCAGAGAGTACTTTTTTTGATGTTAGAAAAATGGCATTATAAAAAGTCTTTTTAGATGCACTTTTAGTTCTGAACACATCAAATTGTTTTTGAAGGAGGAAAAATTCTCAACTCTGTTTTAACTAAATCTCAACACTCCTCAAAAGCCAGTTTTAAAATGAGTTAATTAGGTGAGTTTTAAAATTGAGGTAAAATTCCACCCAAAAGTGAATGCTCTGCAACAGTATGGGTGTTTTTTGAAGCCACCTATTGGGAAGTTATTGGAGATAGTACATTCAAAACCAGTTCACTCACTGCTTTACATTTAAACACAAATTTTAAAATATGTAATACATTCACATTCAAGAAGTATTTTAGGGTACAGTGAAAAGCCCTCCTAACCCTCCAGAAAGAACCCATCCACACCCAGTTCCCTTCCCAAAAGACAACAACAATCCTTTCTTTTAGAATTCCACAACACTTCAAAGAGGCTAACGCAGAAGTCCTTCAGCTGCAAAAACTTACCAGACCTTACAAATTTCACTAAGCAGCTGTAGGAATCCTACTCACCTGAGTATTTCAAACCTTTCCCTCACCACCTCCTCCCCTGTAAACAAAACAATTTGTTCACTTGATTCCTTTATGCTTCAAGATAATTTCATATCAGTGTTCACTAATATTTGATTTCACACCATCTAATTATATCGGTCCAACTGTTAGAAGGAGCATCTGCAAAGAGTAAAAATTTTTTTTCCTAGAATACGTGCATTCAAAATAGCCTAATGTTGAAATTTTCTAAATGTGTTTATTAATCAAATACCTCTGCATTTAAATCAACTTTCATACTTGTTTTGCTTTTTAAAAGTCCCGAGAGTCACTCTAGACATAGAAATCCAAAGTGGGATGACTATGATTTTTGTTATCAGACGTTACAACTGATTTTCAGCACCTAAACAACATATTAATTTTTTTTGAGAAAGGGAGAAAGAGAATCTGGTTTTGAATCCCTATTCTGCCACTCACTGACTGATTAAAGCAAACTTAACCTCTATGTTCAGCTCTAAAATACAGCAGTGGTGCCCGTACCCCTCCAGACTGTTTTAAGACCTAAAATGCTCAGTCTACAACATGGTAATCAGTCAGTAACAGCCACTGCTATTGGATTTTAAGGGCCCCTCCTGTAAAATTACTGCAATAGACCACAAAATAAATAAATGAACTTTAAAAGGATGGAAAAGTATCCTGAGTCTTGAAAGCAAGTAAGGATAGGTACAAGTGGCTTCCAAAGTAAACGCAGGCTTAAGGACTCAAGATTCCTTAGGATTTGGGTGGGGCAGGGGGCAATGTTTACTACAGCACGTGTTAGCTAGATAAAAAAAATACTGTTCTGGAGTAGTTTCGAAACAAGTAGACCCTCAATCAGTTTGGGTTTGGCTTTAAAAAAAAAAAAAAAAAAAAAGGCCAAACAAAAAAACTAAAACAAAACAAAAACTCTTTCTTATTAAGGACAATTCAAGAATAGAACAGTAAATGGAGAGGATGTAACATCACATGTTACTTCCTCATGGAAAATATTAAGTATTTAGCAAAACCAATCTGTTGTGAAAAGACCTTAATGTGATACTTTTTATCATTTAGCCCATTTCTTTCTACAATGTAAAGACACTGGGGAAAAAAACCCACAAAAAAGGATGGAAATTAACTTTACTACAAAATTTAGCCCTTTCCAAGAAACACTAAGCAAGCAAAGTAGTTTTGATTTTTGGATCAGTCCATACCAAAGACACTTATAAACAAAGTATTAAGTCTATAAAAAAAAACCACACACACTATACTGTTAACGCAATTTTAAGTTGATGAGAAATTAACCAGATTCAGAAGACAAACTATTTATAGGATGACTCTCCACCCCAGGCATTTAAGAGCACAAAACATAAAGCCACACTAGACTTCTTCAAAACTCAAAATTTGATTGTAGAATTCTACTTCAAGAAAACCAAGACAAACTCTGAAGGCATACAAAAAGATCATCTGCTCTAATATGTTAATAAAGCTGTCTAGGAACTACCCAGAGTTTACTAATTATTCAGGATAATCCATTTCAACCTTTCTTTTCAACATCGTCATGACTATCTCAATTGTTTTAAGACTGCCAAGTGTTAGCACCAATTAAAAATACCAGCAGTTGAACTAGGATAACTGTAGTCAATTCTGAATAGAACTAAAATTTCCTAAAAGTTATGCTAAGTGAAAGAAGCCAGTCACAAAAGTCCACATATGTAGGATTTTAAATGGATGAAGTTTATGGTCTGTGAACTGTATCTCAAAGCTGCTAAGCACCTCTTAACAAAAATCAAATGAAACATCAAATTCCTTTGTAACACAGAGGCACAGACTATCTTCTTAAGTATAATATGTAGTTAGGGTGTGATGCACCAATAAATAACTTAATAAATGGTACCCCACTGGTCCTAAAAAAATGAACTTCGGAATTTGGCAAAAAGTGGTGATATGTCTAACTAAAATGAAAAATTTACATCATTTTCTCTTTCCAGTGTGCTTGCTCCTTAATTTTCAGTAGAAAAAGTAGACACACCACTAATACCTAAAATGAGGTGAAGTCTAAAATTATAAAGGAGTTCTCTTCTAAAACAAAGTTACCATCACCTACTGCAGCTCAGCCACTTATTTACCAAAATAAGAACACCAAAAAAACCCACATGATTATTAAAAATATAAAGGCAATCAGCAATCAGATGGATTTCCAGATTCCAGATGATGATGCAGAAAGAGGGCAGAAAAAAAGGTTTCTAAGGTAATCCAATTAGGAAAGCGGTTTTATCATGTACTATTTTACAGGACACTGGGCTTTTCCAAATGTTACCACAAACCAGACCGTCTTAAATAATACGAGGGTTTTTTCTTTTCTTTTTTTTTTAAGGCTGAAAAAACAGAGTTCCTGTAGGGATTCAGCTATTATTGGAAGCTTATTCTCAGGCTGCCTGTCACTTTGTACCTACTCAAGGAAAATTACAGACCCAGTTCTCTTGTGTTCTGAGGACCAAAAATCATCACACAACATGACTGGACTTTCTTTTTGTTATGTAGGCTTATTTTCTGGGTCAAAATATTACCACAGTCCTATAGTAAATAAAAAAACATGCTTAGCTACCAAAAGGAAAATAAACGCTAACTGTCTTTTTATATATTTTACTTCCACCGCCCTCTTTGCACAATATGTAGCCTTTGGAGATTTAATATTGAAAAGTCAGTAACTCAATTGCTACACAAACTTATGCCATCGCTGACTGTGTTCTAACAACTGTTTCCCAAAGGTAAAACTCCTACTTAAATTATAACCGAGTATGTGCCAAACTACACAAAACCATTGCTAAACCACCCACCCCCACCCAAAAGTTCAGAAAGCTCTAACACAGTTAACTAGTCCTAAACGACCTATTTGAAATATGCCCATTTCACATTCCTATTTGATAAGTCATCCGCTTTACTGCTTACAAAACAATTACCCACCAAGTGTTTAAGATAAATGTGAGAAGAAGGAAAAACAAACAAACCACCCTTTGGAAAATGAGTACGTACTCTTTTTCGAAGTTCCAAATCTGGAATATAAGGGCCGGCTAAGCGTCCTTTATTCCTCCCCGGAGACTTTCGTTTACTCGTTTATCTAGCGGCCCTAGAGACCAGAGAGCTAAGGAGAGTACGCCCCTTTCCCCCCCTCATCCCCACCTCTCCGTCCGGCAGCCAAGCCTGGCTTTAAAACCTTCGCCACCGGGCGGCGGAATTACAAAGGAGGCCGTCTGCCTCCTTTGTCCTGGATTTGGGAGTTGAGCGCCTTCGTCGCCATTGGCTTTCCTCCCCCAGCTCCAGCCTCTCTCATCTTGGGAATCTGCGTCAGAAGTCACTCGCAGTCCCGCCAGCCCCGGTAGCCCAGCAGAGACTGCGGAGGAAGGGAGGCCGCGGTGGGAGGCCAGGCCCATCCGGCGCCATTTCCATCGGGAGCGCGCCCGCCAGCCCAGGACCTCCCCCACCCAAGTGCCCAGCCTTTCCCTGCTCGCTTCGTTCCCCACCCTCATCCCTTCCGGGGTGCTCTGACCTCCCCCCCGGCCTTCTAAATCAGTTTTCGGAAGCTGAAGGGCAAAAAGTATTAACAGAGGGGAAGGGCGGGAAGCCGAGGTGGCCGCGCCACCGTACCCAAAATGGCGGCGGCCAAACCAGCAGGGAAAGAGGGGAAATGCTGGATGACCCCCACTCCGGTCCTCAGTTTCGTTCACTGAATTTCACCCGAGCAAGTCCTCCCCACGGAAGGCCGCCCTCCCTGAAGTGGGAGATCGCCTGGGAGGCGCAGTCTGGCCGACTCCGAGCGGCGACCTCCACACTTCCCCCCCACACACCCCACCCCCTCCCAGTCTCTCTTTCGTCCTTCTCCCGACTCCGCTCTCGACACTACCAGCCCAACCTACCCCCTTTTACTTCAGATACCCTGTCGAGCGACAGTAACGCCGACTCCGGTACTCGCGGGGTCGGTCGGGAAGAGGAAGAAGTCGCTCGCCTCGTGTAGCGCTCGCCACAACGGTTCTTCCAACCGTCTCCAGCAGCAGCAACCGCTAAGGGAGCTGCGCAGCAGAGAGACTGGCTTGGGGGGATGGGAGAGAGCGAGCGAGAAGGAGGGGGTGGGGCGAGAGCAACGAAGACTGGCCGGCCCACTCTCGCGAGATAAGAGATCCGATCCCGCGTTGGCGCTACGGCAAGAAATGCGCTTGCGTGCTAATGGGTTGTCCAGTTTGTTGGGGTAGGAGTGGAAAGTAGTCGGGCTCGTCCAGTTAGAAAAAGACGCGGATTACTGTAAGACTGTTAAATGCCTAGAGCTTACCTTTCTGCCCACTCTGGAAGGATGTGAAGTGGCAGCAATTGTGTGCGCGTGTTGAAGCGGTTCGGAGAAGTTCGATTCTCTGTCCGCACCAAGAACAAATTCCGTAGAGGCCCCACCCTTACCCCAGCGTCACCGGTAGAGAAGGGTTGCCACGTGGTTCGGCGGCCAAATGCGAAGGAGGGCTTTTCTTGTCAGGTTTGCGTTATGCAGTAAAAATAAGTGTTTTACTCCTGCGAAGATAAAGTGTCCACCAGACCCCCATTTTGGCTCTTGGCCTGGGGCTCCTCTTCTCTGCCCTGACACTAAGGCAACCGGCCTCACCCCACTCCCCACCAGCGGGTCTCCTTCGCTGAGTCCTCTTGATTTCAGATTTCCTCTGATAGTCCCAAGAGAAAGTACTCACTTTCTCCTTGTGCCTTCCTTTTTCATCTCTCCTCCTGATTTTAATGAAGTATAATTAACATACAGTGTTCGATTAGTTTTAGGCAGACAACACTGATTGGACAACTCTTTCTCAGTGCTCATTAAGAAAAGTGTAGTCACCATCTGTTACCATATAACATTATTCTATACTATTGACTATATTCCCAATTCTGGGCTTTTCATCTCTGTGACTTACTTTATAACCAATTTTGTACCTCCTAATCCCTTATATCTATTTCTTTTTTTTTTTAAGATTTTATTTATTTATTTGACAGAGAGAGATCACAAGTAGGCAGAGAGGCAGGCAGAGAGAGAGAGGAGGAAGCAGGCTCCCTGCTGAGCAGAGAGCCCGATGTGGGACTCGATCCCAGGACCCTGAGATCATGACCTGAGCCGAAGGCAGTGGCTTAACCCACTGAGCCACCCAGGCGCCCCCCCCTTATATCTATTTCACCCATTCCCTCTGCAGCCACCAGTTTGTTCTCCCCACTGAACTCATTTGTTCATTTTTGTTTGTTTGTTTCATCTCTTTATAACCTCAGTGACAAATCAGGCACTCATGACTGAGGAATTCGGGTTATTTTCTTTCTTTCTTTTAAAGATTTTATTTATTTATTTGAGAGAGAGACAGGGAGAGAGAGCATGAGTGAGGAGAAGGGCAGAGAGAGAAGCAGACTCCCCGTGGAGCTGGGAGCCCGATGCGGGACTCGATCCCGGGACTCCAAGATCATAACCTGAGCCGAAGGCAGTTGTCCAACCAACTGAGCCACCCAGGTGTCCCTCGGGTTGTTTTCTAAATAGGGCTTTGCATTCTTGACAATTGCGTGTACAAGTGATACCTAATACTTTGGGGTTATGCTGGCCTACCCCCAGGGTCCTTAGGGACACCTTACGACTTTTTTTTAATTAAAAAAAAAATGCAAGCCACATTTCTTTGGGGAGGATGCAGGGTGGTCCTGGTAAAGAGATCAATGCAAGGTGAAGTGCTAATGTAGGAACCATTATGAAGTGCAAGGGAGGGAAAGAAATGAATTTGAACACAGGGATGTTCCTTGTAGGCTGGAAATGTGGACCAAACTCTGTTGCAGGCCTTTAATATCCAGCCAAAGACCTGGTACTTTGTACTGCAGATGTTGGGAAGCCCTTGGGGTGGAATGAGGGATGTATAAGCGGTGTTAGCAGTGGAGAAGCTTGAATAATTTTTTTACCTCATGAGATCTCAAATGTGTATGGTGGAGGCAGTTACCTCCACCAGTTACCCGCATGTAATGGACATTTCCATGTCATGGTTTAATTCACCTTCAAATCTGCTTTAGACAAGTGTGGGACAGTAAGAATTGGCTAGGTCATAGTGCCCTATGCTTTTCTTCACCCCACTCCCTCAAAATACTTCTTAGGTAAAGGGGGATGGGACAGTGTGGTCATCATTACAAGACACAAAAACAAAACCTGATAATGTAACATTATGGTCCATATTTATTAAGAGTTTGCTTGTGGAGCGCCTGGGTGGCTCAGTGGGTTAAAGCCTCTGCCTTCTGCTCAGGTCATGATCCCAGGGTTCTGGGATGGAGCCCTGTATTGGCTCTCTGCTCAGAGGGGAGCCTGCTTCCCCCACGCCTTTGCTTCCCTCTCTGCCTGCTTGTGATTTCTGTTAAATAAAAAAAATAAAATCTTAAAAAAAAAAGTTTACTTGAGCTAGTGCTGTGCTCAATCCACTGATTCCTTATAATCCTAAAGGATAATTATTATTATTGTCCCCATTTTACAGTGAGATACCGGAGTTTGAGAAGTATGAAAACTCGTTTAAGATCACACACCTAGGGGCGCCTGGGTGGCTCAGTGGGTTAAGCCGCTGCCTTCGGCTCAGGTCATGATCTCAGGGTCCTGGGATCGAGTCCCGCATTGGGCTCTCTGCTCAGCAGGGAGCCTGCTTCCTCCTCTCTCTCTCTCTGCCTGCCTCTATGCCTACTTGTGATCTCTCTCTGTCAAATAAATAAATAAAATCTTTAAAAAAAAAAAAAAAGATCACACACCTAGTGGGTGATTCAGTTGGTTAAGCATCTGCCTTTGGCTGAGGTCATGATCCCAGGGTCCTGGGATTGAGTCCTGCAGCCAGTGGGCTTCCTACTCAGTGGGGAATCTTTCTTTCCCTCTGCCCCTTTCCCCTTCTCCTGCTTGCTCTCTCTCTCTCTGTCTCTCTCAAATAAGTACATAAAGTCTTTTTTTTTTTTTTTTTAAGGGTCACTCACCTAGTGAAGAAGCTAGAATTTGAATCTAAATGGTTTTACTCAAGGGCCTAATGTCTTAAAGCACTCTGGACCTTCTTGGTGTTGCAAGGAACTTAACTATCCATTCAAGGAACAAGCATCATTTTAGGCAAATTGAAGTTACTTCCCCTAACAAACATTATCAACTAAGGGGAACTGCAGTTAATGGTTCATTGGCTGGAGACTTTTTTTTTTTTTTTAAGTTTTTTATTTTTTAATTTTTTTAAAATAGTTTGCATTTTAAAGATTTTATGTATTTATTTGACAGAGAGAAATCACAAGTAGATGGAGAGGCAGGCAGAGAGAGAGACAGAGAGAGGGAAGCAGGCTCCCTGCTGAGCAGAGAGCCCGATGCGGGACTCGATCCCAGGATCCTGAGATCATGACCTGAGCCGAAGGCAGCGGCTTAACCCACTGAGCCACTCAGGCGCCCCGGCTAGAGACTTTTGAACAGGTCTGAAATTTGATGTCCTGGTGTCACTGACACCTTGAGCCCCTCTCCACAGTTAAAGAATTTTGCTATATTATTAAGAGTCCAGGCTACCACACCTTAGATGGAGTTCTTCCCTCGGTACAAGTTACATCACTATTTTACTCTTTCAGTCTTTCAACCTGATTTAGTAGATGGAATTCTGTAATCCCTTTCACCCCTTGCCTGAATTCAAACAATGTATTTAGTGCCTGATTGAGTTTGGCATTCTTTCCACGTAATTTGTATGATTACAGGCCATGTTTTCTTTGCGTTTTGGCCGCAACTCCCTTTTATCAGGCACTCTGCTGTTTGCCAGTGTGAATGCTTAGGAAGGACTTGAAATTAGTACATTCATTCCTTTGCTTTTTTATTATTACAGCAAGTAAAAGGCTTTGAATTTTTAAAAAAATATACACTAATTTTGGGGCAAACCTAGTCTTTTTTTAAAAATGATTTTTGTTTTTATTTATTTATTTTAAGTAATCTCTATACCCAATCTGGGCTTGAACCCACATCCCAGAGATGAAGAGTCTCATGCTCTACCAACTGAACCAGACAGGCACCCTAGGGGCAAATCTAATTTTTATTTGGCTTCCTATTTTACTGCTTCCCCCCACCTCACCAAAAAAAGTCTATCAACTATTCCCATTTGCAAATTGTATTCTGTAAGTCTTGGTGAGATTGGTTCACCACCGCTCCAGTGATCCCTACAGAATTGTTTCCAGATTGATCTCTGTGGAATTGTTTCCATAGAGATAGTTAGAACTGAGGGCTCCCAGCTGCTTTCAGGATTTTGTTTTCTCTTTGTCTTCTTTTCTGTTATTTCAGTGCTTCAGTGCTTTCCTGTTAGCGTAGAGATCAGAGGTTCTGTGGAGAGGATCTTGTTAGAGGCCATAATGAGAGAAAAGATGAAAAAGGAGAAGGAAATGGAAGTACCCACAACACTAAGAGGAAAACAAGAAAACGAACATGTGATTATGTATTACACCATCAGGATGAAGAGGAGAGGAAAATTCCATGCAGAGCCCAGAGAAAGAGAAAGAAAGAGAAATTGAAAGACCATGCACCCTTCTGGGAGAGAGAAGGCATATTCACTAAAAATTAAGATAGTTGTTTGCATGACCCCAATGGCATTCTAAAATAACAAAAACTGGGTTAACATAATCTTTTTGCCATTATGGAAAGCAAATAAGCTAAAAAAAGGTAGCAAAACCCACAAATAAGTTTCTAGGAGTATGTTTAATTAGTTGATGCTTTTTTAACACTAAATCTGCCTTACTGAGTAGTTTGTGAAATGCTTTTTCATATTTATCTACTATCTTTAGACAGGAGTGATCTTCCTTGTCATGATTCAAAATTTCTCAAGGCAAGGCTTAATTACACAGCTTACATTCTTGATACTGTTTTGTTTCAGTCATCAAAGTGTTCATTCTGGAATTCGGGAAACCAAAAGGTCTCTTCCAATTTTAATTATTATACAATAAGTAAACAAATGGAAACCTAAAAGGAAGAAAACACCTAATATACTTTCTCTGATTTTTAAAAATAATCAGAAGTATTGAGCATTCTTTTTGTTGTAGTGGATTGTTGTGAAGAACAGGGACAACAGGTACAAAAGATAGCTACTTAGGAGTTTAAATCAGATTATTGTACAGCTTTTAATGTGTCAGAAGCACATTAATAACTTAGAAGCAGCACAGATAATAAGAGTATCAGACTGTTTCCCATTGATCTTAAATTTCTGAGGGGTAAATGGAAATATAGTTTTCATTATATATATACCTATGTCTCTCAGTGTACAAACAATGATGGTTATATTGTGGGTAGAGCATTTTAAGTAACTTTTCTTTTCTTTTTTTTTTTAAGTAGGAGCTTGAACTCATGACCCTTCGATGGAAACCTGAGCTGAGATCAAGAGTCAGATGCTTAACTGCCAGAGCCATGCAGGCACTAATTTTCAGTATAGTCTAGGAACATTATTATTTTATGGACCAAGAAATAGAAGAACCAAAAGATAAATTAATGCTTCCAAGTTTACAAAGAAAATCAATGGCAAAAGAATTATCTTCATAATCAAAGATTCAGACATGTCTTGGTTCCAATCCCAGCTTTGACACTTCCCTACCAGCTGCTTGATTCTGAGGCATTTAACTTTTCTGAACCTGTTTTTATTTTATTTTTTTTTATTATAAGATTTTATTTATTTATTTGACAGAGAGATCACAAGTAGACAGAGAGGCAGACAGAGAGAGAGAGAAGCAGGCTCCCCGCTGAGCAGAGAGCCCGATGCGGGGCTCGATCCCAGAACCCTGGGATCATGACCTGAGCCGAAGGCAGAGGCTTGAACCCACTGAGCCACCCAGGCGCCCCAGTCTGAATCTGTTTTTAAATCTCTAAAATGGGTGGTTAGGTTGTTGTGTAAGGTAGATATTAGTAATTGAAATGATAATTCTAGTCCCATCCTCTTTCATGGATGTGTATCATGTTAGTAAATGTGGCTCATTATTGATAAATACATTTCAACAGTGAATTTAATAGAATTTTTTGGGAGTGTCCTAAGCGCTGTGTTGGGGGGCAGCAAATTATTTCAGGGAAATCTGTGAACTCATATGAATACCAAGTATCACCTCTGGATAGAATAAGTAATATGTCACATGTAATGTAGTGCTGTTTTTTTAGTATAGGCAGATACAGTTGCTGTTAATGGAAATTGGGGGGTTATGGGTAACTGGGAAATGGACTTTTAAAAAAAAGATTTTATTTATTTATTTGACAGAGCACAAGCAGGGGAAGCAGCAAGAAGAAAATCAACATGACTTATCAGTGATAGTGTTAGCCTTGGTCACCTGGCTGAAGTAGTATCATCTGGTATTTCTTTGTCTGGATGTACAATCAGCCATTTCTCCATGAAGCTTCAGTTCCTTTTATTATCGAGGAATATTGTTTAATTTTCACATTTCCCCAAACTTCCTTTTCCTTTTGTTGTTGATATGTAATTTCATTCCATTGTTCTTAAAGGACATACTTTTTATGATTCCAAGTATTTAAATTTACTGGGACTTAATAAACCTAAAAAAAATTTACAGGGACTTGTTTTATGGCCTAACATATAATCTATTTTGGAGACTGTTCCATGTGCACTTGAGAAGAACATATTGTTTACTTCTATTGGGAGATGTTGTACAGATGTCTGTTAGGGCTAGTTGGTTACAGTGTTATTAAAGTCTTCTGTTTTTTTCCTGATCTTCTGTCTAGTTGTTCTGTTACTGAAAGTAGGCTGTGAAATCTCCAACTCTTATTATTAAATTGTCTATTTCTCTGATTCTGCCAGATTTTGCTTCAAATGTTTTGGGGTTCTATTGTTAGGTGCATATATGTTTGTAATTATTATATAGTCCTAATGAATTGATCCTTTTATCATTATAAAATGTCTTTGTTTCTAGCAACAACTTTTGTCTTTAAAGTTTTTTGTCAGAGCGCCTGAGTGGGTCAGTTGTCAAGTGTCTGCCTTCAGCTTGGGTCATGATCCCAGGGTTCTGGCATCTAGCCCCACATCAGGTTCCCTGGTCAGTGGGGAGCCTGCTTCTCCCTTTCCTACTCCCCCTGCCTGTGTTCCCTGTCTCGTTGTGTCTCTCTCTGTCAGATAAATAAAATATTAAAAAAAAACAAAGTCTATTTTGTCTGATACTAGTAGTCACTTCAGCTTCATTTTGGTTACCTTTTATGTGTCATATCTTTCCCATTTTTTTTACTTTCAACCTATTTATGTCTACGAATTTAAAGTGTGTCTCTCAGAGAAATCACAGTTAGACATTAAAAAAAAATCAATTCTGCTGATCTCTGCCTTTTGGTTAGAGAGTTTATTCCATTTACATTTGATATAGTTACTGATAAAGTAGGTTTTAAGTCTGCCATTTCCTATTTGTTTTCAACATGTCTTATGTCTTTATTGTTTCTATATTCCTTCATTACTGCTTTCTTTTGTGTTAACTACATATTTTGTATCTACTATACTACATATATGAATTTGTGCATATACTATTTCATATATATATTAATATATATAAAGAACATATGTATATTTCTTTTTTTTTAGAGAAAAATTCTTCTCTAAAAGTTCTTTTTTTAAAAAAAAGATTTTATTTATTTATTTGACAGACAAGAGATCACAAGTAGGCAGAGAGGCAGGCAGAGATAGAGGAGGAAGCAGGCTCCCTGCCAAGCAAAGAGCCCAGTGTGGGACTCGATCCCAGGACTACAAGATCATGACCTGAGCTGAAGGCAGAGGCTTAACCCACTGAGCCACCCAGGTGCCCTATATGTATATTTCTTGTAAGCATGCACGGGTTTGTTTGGTGCCAAAACCTGGGACCAAATGTAAGCATGCATTTGCAAGTATACATAAAAAGAACAGAAGGATATATATAAATAAATAAGGCTACAAATTTTTTTTTTTTTAAAGATTTTATTTATTCATTTGACACAGAGAGATCACAAGTAGGCAGAGAGGCAGGCAGAGAGAGAGAGAGGAGGAAGCAGGCTCCCCGCGGAGCAGAGAACCCGATGTGGGACTCGATCCCAGGACCCTGAGATCATGACCTGAGCCGAAGGCAGCGGCTTAACCCACTGAGCCACCCAGGCGCCCAAGGCTACAAATTTTTAAGAATTATTTTGTTTGCTTATCCCTAAGACCCATAACATTAAAAAACTCACTATTTCCCACCATTGCTCAAGTTAAACCCAAGTAGTAGATATAGAGATCGTATTTTTTCTTTAAAGACTAGACTCACTTTTACCATTAATTGCAAGATAGAGCAAAACTTCACCTGTGCTTTACAAAAAGATTGATGAATCTTTAACTATGTGACTACTCAAAAATTCACAATTCAAAATATAAATATGCAATATAGTTGAGTAGTCAAATATAGCTTCTTTATAGAGCAATAGAAAGAGCCTAAGCAATTTTGGCATCTGTTGAGTGTTTTATTACTGCAAACAAAATACTGAATCATGTTTTTATTACTTAGATTCATAACATCAGGTCATAATTTATTTTCTGCAGTCCATTCTAACTCCTTGAACTTCTTATGGGGCAAGAATGTGGGTCTTAATTTCAAGTAGTCCAAGTATTTTTTTAAATTAACTAATTTTTTAAAAGACTTTATTAATTTTTATTTGTCAGATAGAGAGAGAGAGAGTGAATGAGCAGGGGGAGCAGCAAGCAGAGGGAGAAGCAGGCTCCCTGATGTGGGACTCAATCCTAGAATCCTGGGATCACTACCTGAGCTGAAGGCAGACACTTAACAGACTGAGCCACCCAGGGGCCCAGTTTTTTTGTTTTTTTTTGACAGAGAGAGAGCGAGGGAGCGAGACCACAAGCATAGGGAGCACAGGCAGAGGCAGAAGCAGGGAGCCCAGTGTTGGTCTTCATCCCGGGACCCTGGGATCATGACCTGAGCCAAAGTCAGACACTTAATAACCAACTGAGCCATCCAGACACCCCAAATAGTCAAAGTATTTTTTAAAATTTTGGTTGATAGGGCACCTGGGTGGCTCAGTCTGTTAAACATCAGACTCTTGGTTTCAGCTCAGGTCATGATCTCAGGGTTCTGAGGTTGAGCACTGTGTCAGGCGTCCCCACTCAGCTGGGAGTCTGCTTGAGATTCTTTCTCTCCCTCTTCCTCTGCCCCTTCCCCTCCTCACACACACACTCTTTCTCTAAAATAAATCTATGTATATTTATTTATTTTTAACAGATTTTATTTATTTGACAGAGAGATACAGGTGAGAGAGGGAGCACAAGCAGGGGCAGTGGGAGAGGGAGAAGAAGGCTTCCTGCTGAGCAGAGATCCTGATGTGTGCAGGGCTCCATCCCAGGACCCTGAGGCATGACCTGAGCTGAAGGCAGATGCCTAATGACTGAGCCACCCAGATGCCCCTAAAATAAATCTAAAATATATGTGTGTGTGTGGGTGTGTGTGTGTGTGTCTGATAAATAGTAAGTCATGATTACGAGAACCATAAATCAACAGAAAAGTGAAAAATTCCAGAATAGTGGGTGTTTGAACATAAAAGTAGTTGAGGAATTCCAAACCAGGCTATTATTTTAACAAAGCCAAGCTAATATTTTAAGAAAGGCAGTGTTCCAGAGCTCCACCAAGTCTAGAAAATATGCATAAGAGTAAACACAAAGTAACAGAGTGCCATAGAGAGAGAAAGAGAGAAAGAGATTCCGTGTAGCTAGATGAAACTAATTTAAACATACATTTCTTCCAAATTTTGATGTAAAACTTATTTTACTTATCATTGTAATTCTTTTTTATAGTTATTTCCTTTTTACCAGCTAGTAAAGTAGACGGAGTTCATGTACACGTTGAATGCTATACTCTACTTTTAAGTATTTATATTTTCAAAAAACTAAACTGGTATTTACTAATGAGTAGCCTAGTTTTGAGGCAGCAGTCATAGCAAAAGCTAAGTAGGCTCTTTTGTACTAACAGCTGGGGAATAACAGGAATCAACTTTCTGTTGTTTGTAGCCACAGGAGACTGTAAACAAACTAAGAGTATTACAGAGGGATGAATAAGCATTAGTGTTCCCAGACACACCCATGGGCAGGTTTAATGACTAAGCTATTTGAACAAGGGAGGTTTAGGATTTATCTACATTTACATGGTAGATTAGAATTCAGGAAAGTGTCCAGAGTGTTCTCAGAAACACACCTGACAGAGCTCTGAGGAAGGTGGGGGGGACAGGGAATTGTCAAGTGGGATTTTTGTTTTTTCTGGACTTTTTTTTTTTTTTAAAGATTTTATTTATTTAAATAAGAAAGAGAGAGAGACAGCGAGAAAGGGAATACAAGCAGGGGAGAGGAAGAGGGAGAAACAGGCTTCCTGTGGAGCAAGGAGCCTGATGCAGGGCTCGATTCCAGGACCCTGGGATCATGACCTGAGCCGAAGGCAGATGCTTAACCTGACTGAGCCACCCAGGCGCCCCAAACTTATTTTTTATAAGGAGATCATTTTCATATACTAAATTGATGACCAAAAACTAACTTTAAAAAAATAAGAGATACAAGTAGTTGAGAAATCATTATACCTTCTGGTGGTGACTGATTTCTATTAAAGAGCAGATTTGTTTTAATGAAGGATAGTTGCAAGAAAGCAGGCAGAGGTAAGGGGGGGCCTCCCGCCCTAAGAGGAAACCACCCTTAAAAGGATGTTACACCACCCTGAAAGGACCCTTTCCCCCTTTCCCACGTGATATGCAAATGATAAAAACCAGACTTGGTGACAGGCTCTTGGAGGGTTAACATATTAAAACAGCCCGCCAGCAAACCCATAAAAACCCTTAGACTTAGAAACGACAGTTTCTAAGTGAGAGAGAGACAGTTTCTCTCAGGTCCTCTCCCTCTTTGGGAGCTCTGTATGTTCACCCAGTAAACTTCGTTTTGCTGCCTATCGATCTGTCTGGTCTACCTATTCATTCTTCAAAGCAATGTGACCAAAAACCACGGGCATCAAAGGAAAAGAAATCTTGTAATAGTTTAGGGGTCTAATGGAACGTGAGTAAAACTGGAGAAGAAAAACTTTAATTATTTTGGTCATTTGAAAAACGCCCTGCCTGGTAGCTGCACCTCAGGCACAGTCATTTAGGTTACCCAGGATGCCAGAATTTGTGCAAGCCCATTTACTGGGGAAAGAAAGGCAAGCTGCTTAAACTTCATCTGCCTCACATTTTCTCTCAGTAATTTAGTAGGAGGTTACGCTGCTTTTTCCTTACAGAAAAGAAATAAAAATTAACTGCGGGGGGTAGGAAGTAGAAAAGAGACATCCTCAGAAAAAAGATTAGAAGCTTGGGATAGAGGGCTCTAACTCACTCATGAGCCTCTCTCCTCTCCCTGGGTGTCTGGCACTGGAGCCTGACACATAGTGCTGTTGAACTGAACTTTGGATTTCTGAACCTACAAAGATGAAGATCAAATTGTAGACATTGGGTCCAGGAGATCTTTAAAGTATCATCTCATAGTTCTCTCCTATCCTCTCTCCTCTCTATTTCTTTTCTTTTTTAAAAATTTTTTTTTATTTGACAGAGAGACACAGTGAGAGAGGGAACACAAGTGGGGAGAATGGGAGAGGGATAAGCAGGCTTCTTGAGGAGCAGGGAGCCTGATGCGAGGCTCGATCCAGTCCCTAGGATCATGACCTGAGCCGAAGGCAGATGCTTAATGACTGAGCCACCCAGGTGCCCTTTCCCCTCTCTTATTTCTGTATCAAATTTGTTTGCTCTGACATCAATCCATGCACTGTGCCTAAGATGCCATTCCCACCTTCTGGAACTGCTGAACACTTTTTGTGTGTATTTTTGGACTAACTCAAATGTTACTTCATCTCTGGAGATCCCTCTCACTATTTCCTGGGCAGAGTTATTGCTCTCTTATTGTGTTCCTAAGCATTTTATCTATATTACTTTCACATTATAATTTTTATGTTGGTCTCCCCACTGGTTGAGAATTCTTTGAAAGACAGTGACTTATTTATCGTTTTATCCCCAAAGTCTAGCATATGCCTGACATTTAAGAAATACAAAGTATTTTTTTTTAATTTTTAAAAGATTTTATCTATTTATTTGAGATAGAGAGAGCAGGGGGCAGGAGAGGGGCAAGCAGACTTCCTGCTGATCAGGGAGCTTCATGCGGGACTTGATCCCAGGATCCTGGGATCATGACCTGAGATGAAGGCAGATGCTTAACTGACTGAGCCATCCAGGTGCCCCATGGAAATGCAAAGTAATTTTTGAAAAATAAATTGTTAATGTGAGCACTACCTTAAGCGTACTCTGTCACCGTAGGGTAGAAACAGGGACATCAATTGGTTAAACTGAACAAATAAAAAAACCCTTCCTTTCTCTACTTTTTGACCAAGAATAAAAATTAAAATCAAATTATATAATACATTTTAGAAAAATATTTTTATGTACTTAAGGTGTTAGAAACTTCATGCACTTTTTTTAAAGATTTTATTTTTATTTATTTGACAGAGATCACAAGTAGGCAGTGAGGCAGGCAGAGAGAGAGAGAGGAGGAAGAGAGAGGAGGAAGCAGGCTCCCTGCTGAGCAGACAGCCCTATGCAGGGCTCGAACTAAAAAATTTCATGAAACAAATGAAAATGAAAACACAACTGTTCAAAACCTTTGGGATGCAGCAAAGGGGTCCTAAGAGGGAATTATATAGCAATACTGGCCTTTCTCAAGGAACAAGAAAGGTCTCAAATACACAACCTAAACTTATGCCTAAAGGAGCTGGAGAAAGAACACCAAATAAAGCCTAAACTCAGCAGGAGAAGAGAATAAAGATTAGAGCAGAAATCAATGAAATAGAAACTGAAGGAACTGTAGAACAGATCAGCAAAACTAGGAGCTGGTTCTTTGAAAGAACAATAAGATTGATAAACCCCTGGCCAGACTTATTAAAAAGAAAAAAAAAAGGACCCAAATAAGTAAAATCATGAATGAAAGAGGAGCGTTCACAACCAACACCAAAAAAATACAGTTATAAGAACATATTATGAGTAACTATATGCCAACAAATTAGGCAATCTGGAAGAAATAGATGCATCTCTAGAGATGTATAAACTACCAAAACTGAAGTAGGAAAAAATAGAAAACCTGAACAGACCCATAACCAGCAAGAAAATTGAAGTATTCATCAAAAATCTCCCAACAAACAAGAGTCCAGGGCTGGATGGCTTCCCAGGGGAATTCTACCAAACATTTAAAGATTTTAATTTTAGGGGTGCCTGTGTAGCTCAGTCATTAGGCATCTGCCTTTGGCTCAGGTCCCTCTCTCACTGTCTCTGTCTCTGATAAATAAATAAAATCTTAAAAAACGATTTTATTTTTATTTATTTATTTGACAGAGAGTGAGA
This sequence comes from Mustela erminea, assembly GCF_009829155.1. Taxonomy (NCBI): domain Eukaryota; kingdom Metazoa; phylum Chordata; class Mammalia; order Carnivora; family Mustelidae; genus Mustela; species Mustela erminea. Next base: position 34,974,370 of record NC_045627.1, on the reverse strand, counting down.
GAGCACAAGCAGGGGGAGCAGGGAGGAGTGAGAAACAGGCTCCCTGCTGAACAGGGAGCCTGATGTGGGACTCAATCCCAGGATCCTGGGATCATGACCTGAGCCAAAGGCAGACACTTAACCATCTGAGCCACCCAGGTACCCTCTACCAAGCATTTTTAAAAAAATACCTATTCTTCTGAAGCTGTTTCAAAAAACAGAAATGGAAGGAAGGTTTCCAAACTCTTTCTAGAAGGCCAGCATTACATTGATCCCAAAACCAGATGAAGATCCCACCCAAAAGGAGAATTACAGTCCAATATCCCTGATGAATGTGGAAGCAAAAATTCTCACCAAAATACTAACCAATGGGATTCAACACTACATTAAAAGGATTGTTCATGGGATGTCTGGGTGGCTCATTCTGCTAAGTGTCTGCCTTTGGCTCAGGTGGTGATCCCCAGATCCTGGGCTCACAGCCCACATCTGGCTCCCTGGTCAGTGGAGAGCCTGTTTCTCCCTTTGCCTGCTCAGCCTGGTGTTCCCCCTGCTTGTACTCTCTCTCCAACAAATAAATAAATGTAAAAATCTTAAAAAAAAAAAGGATTATTACCATTACCAAGTGGGATTTATTCCTGGGCTGCAAGCATGGTTCAACATCCTCAGATCAATGTGATATACTACATCAATAAAGGAAAGGACAAGAACCACATGATCCTTTCAATAGATGCAGAAAAAGAATTTGACAAAGTAGAGCATCCTTTCTCAATGAAAACTTCACAGAGTAGGCATAGGGGCTACATACCTCAATATCATAAAAGCCATCTATGAAAAGCTCACAACAAATATTATTCTCAAAAAACCAAAAGTTTTCCCCCTAAGGTCAGGAACACAGCAGGGACATCCACTATTATCACTATTGTTCAACACAGTACTAGAAGTCTTAGCCTCAGCAATCAGACAATAAAAAGAAATGAAAGGCATCTGAATCAGCAAAGAAGTGACATTCTCATTCTTCGCATATGACATGGTACTCTACTTGGAAAACCCAAAAGACTCCACCCCAAAGTTGCTAGAACTCATATAGGAACTTCAACAAAGTGGCAGGTTATAAAATCAATGCACAGAAATCAGTTGCATTTCTATACAATGAGACAGAAAGAGAAATTAAGGAGTCCATCCCATTTACAATTGCACCCAAACCCATAAGATACCTAGGGATAAATTTAACCAAAGAGGCAAAGGATCTGTCCTCAGAAAACTATAGAACACTCATGAAAGTAACTGAGGAAGACACAAAGAAATGGAAAAACATTTCATGCTCATGGATTGGAAGAACAAATACTGTTAAAATGTCTATGCTACCAAGAGCAGTCTACACATTCAATGCAAACCCTATCAAAATACTATCAACCTTTTTCACAGAGCTGGGACAAATAATCCTAAAATTTGTATGGAACCAGAAAAGACCCCCAAGTAGCCAGAGGAATGTTGAAAAAAAAAAAAAAAAAAAAAACAAAGGTTGTGGCCTCACAGTTCTGGACTTCATGCTCTTTTACAAAGCTGTGATCATTAAGACAGTATGGTACAGGCAGAAAAACAGACACATAGATCAATGGAATAGAATAGAGAGCCCAGAAAGCCCTCAACTCAATGGTCAACTAATCTTTGACTAAGCAGGAAAGAATGTCCAATGGAAAAAAGATGGTCTCTTCAACAAATGGTGTTGGGAAAACTGGCCAGCCTGCCGCTTCCTGATGGTGCACAGAAGAATGAGGCACGAACAAGTCAGCTGCAAGAGAAGGGACCAGGGGTTGGCAGTTGAGAAGACTGCCGCCCTGAACAATTCTTCAGTCCTGTATTTATTAGATACAAGACAAAAATCAACAAAGGAGTTGAAGATTCTAGATAAGCAAGATTGCTGGTACATATTGATATCCCAAGGTGAAATTAATATGTGTCCTCTTCTTAGAGCAATAATGGTAATCTAGGATCCAATATTCCAAGTACCCAGTTCGAGGAATTCAAATAAATTGGTATTATATCTCCTCCCCATTCTACTGGATGGAGCAGGGGAGGATTGGGTATATACACCCAATAAGTAAAGTTATCTATTTGTGCATAACATCTCAGAAAACTTACAGCTACCATGATGAGGGCCATCATAGTTCCTGCCATGTTGCTAGGGATGAAAGGACGCTGTTCATTTTCCAGAACTTCTTTCGCTTTTTTGGTCAGTTTCTTTATCTGACCCATGTTGGGATCTTCGCTCTATTCGTCCCCAAAGGTTAATAGGCAAGTCTACAATATGTGGCTGCATATAGCCCTTGTGACCTTCAGCTCCTTCACAGGAAAGAACATTGGAGCCCTGACGCACATTGCTAGCCTGTTTCGAGTACTTGTCAGTGGGCTCTAGATAGTAAGGAAATTTAATAACTTTTCTTCTGCCTCTGTCTCCCACATCATTCCCCCCTGAATAATTTTGACCCTTAAATCTTTAAGGTTGCTGAGGGTGGAAGGTCTCGTCTTCTGTAACTTCTTGCTGAAGAGGGGCATAGAGCTTCCCTACCTACAGGTCAGCGTGGGTCAGTTGGGGAACGTACACAGGAGTTATGAAAGATGGAGGCACTGAATCCAACGCTGACAGTAAAGAAGTAGATCTCTGAGTGGTAAGGATCATTTTGCCCAGTGGTTTCCTTTTTTACATTTAGGACAGAGAACTGATGATTTATTTCTTGCATTTCAAGGAGGGAGTTTTCCTTTTTGCCTACACTGAACCTTAGTATGCCCTGTCTGCTCACAGTTAAAACATTGTCCTTTAAATTTTTCTGTGGTCAGAGCAGCCATTGCTTGAGCTAACAAGTCAGCTTTATAGGTCTCTGTTCCCACTCCTTGGCATAGCTTAATATAATCTGTTAGTGCTCCCTTGCCTTTAAAGGGTGCAATCAATTTTCTACAGTCAGCACTGGCATTTTCATACGCCAACAGCTGAAGAATAGTATCAGCAGCCTCGAGACTATCTACCCATCTTTTTATGCCTTCTTGTAATCTCGCAATAAAATCAGTATAGGGTTCTTTTGGACCCTGTACCACCATTTGAAAAGAAGAGCAGGTCTCTCCTTGGGATTCTATTTTCTCCCTGGCTCTCAAACAACAACGCCAGAGCTGCTCAATAGCTTGATCATTTGTACCTGATCTTGCTCCCAGGCCAATGGCCCAATGCCCATGAGCAGCTCCGCCGAAATAGGAACATTATTAGCTCTATTATGGGCAGCTGCGGTTTCTGCATGATCTTGCCACCATGTTTTAAATTGTAAAAACTCACTCAAAGATAGAACTGTTTTTGCTAATAATGGCCAACCAATTGGAGTAAGTCAGTTGCCTTCTGTGATACCTTGAATGATTCCTGTTGTAAGTGGGGGATTAACTCCATAGTTTTGCACTGCCTGTTTGAATTCCTTCAATAATTTTGAAGGTAAATGACTCATGTACGGCCTCATAAATACCATCAGGGTTGTTGGGATCATGCCCTGGAGAGACACATTCTCTAATAGTAACCGGGAAATTAAAATGTAAGGCATCTAGGTCTCGTGCTCGCTTTGCTTCAGTGAGGCCTTTTTGAATAGCTGATAGCATGGATTTCTCATCCTTTTCACTAAATGGTGCCTTCTCATAGGATGGTGGAGCCGATGACAACAGTGCCACTTGCTATGGCACATTAACAACTGTTTCCTCCTTTTGTTGTGTTATTGGAGGAGGAGGAAGGAGATTCCTCCTTTATATATTCCTTTACGATGACTTTCATAATTTCTTTTCCCTCTGGAATGACATGTTCAGGTTCCTCTTTAGTTTCTCCTGAACACTCATTATTGCTCTCTGAATCAGAGGATTGTAAAGGTTCCAGAATGGAGGGAATAAGAGTCCAAGTAGGCCATAGAGTAGTTGGAATTGGTTTTCCTTTAACATGCAAAAGTTTTAACTTATGACCTACTTTCGCCCATGTCTGTAAGTCTAAAGTCCCTAATGTAGGGAACCAGGAGCAATGTTCTTTAATTACTTTTTTTAAAAGCTCTGAAAGTTTGTGCTCGCTGACTTTTGCTCCTCCCACCTTTAGGAGCCATCTCAATAAACATACGTCAGGGGGATATTCTTTTTTTTTTTTTTTAAGATTTTATTTATTTATTTGTCAGAGTGAGCACAGGCAGACAGAGTGGCAGGCAGAGGCAGACAGAGAAGCAGGCTCCCGCTGAGCAAGGAGCCCGATGTAGAATTGATCCCAGGACACTGGGATCATGACCTGAGCGGAAGGTAGCAGCTTAACCAACTGAGCCACCCAGGCGTCCCCAGGGAGATATTCTTTTGTGCTGTTTATATTACTCATATCCTGCTATAAGTACCCACAATTCACCAGCAGGAAAAAGGCATGGCTGTGCAAAAACTCACGTTGGGGGACGCCTGGGTGGCTCAGTGGGTTAAACTGCTGCCTTCGGCTCAGGTCATGATCCTAGGTCCTGGGATTGAGTCTCATATCGGGCTCCTTGCTTGGCGGGGAGCCTGCTTCTCTCTCTCTGCCTCTGCCTGCCACTCTGCCTGCTTGTGGGTACTCTCTCTCTCTCACTGTCTCTCGGACAAATAAATAAATAAATAAATAATCTTACAACTCACGTTGGGGCTTCTTCTCCTGTTTCGTTTCTCATCCTATTTGGACGCCGCTTGCTGCTTCCTGATAGCGCAGGGGAGAAAAATGAAGCACAAACACGTCAGCTGCAAGAGAAAGGGACCAGGGGTTGGCAGTTGAGGAGACTGCCGCACGGAACAACTCCTCAGTCCTGTATCTATTAGATATAAGACAACAATCAACAAAGGAGTCAAAAGAGATTATAGATAAGCAAGATATGCCTGATTAAGTAGTATAGGATTTGTGGTTGAGTAAACACATTTAAAGGACCATCTAATTAACTACAGGTGATCTCTGGAGAAGGGAAGATAACAGAAAAAAAGCAGCAGGCGGAGTTCCACCCTGAGTGAGTGGGCTTTCCCAGATGCGGGCTTCAAGGAGGTATACCATCCTCTCCCCAAGAGGCCTGTTGCCAGACCATGCTTAAGCATGTCTGGTCAGTACATCCTTCTGAGGGAGGGATACACAGCCACATGCAGAAGAATGAAATTGGACCATTTCCTTACAAAGTAGACTCAAAATGGATGAAGGACTTAAAGGTAAGACTGGAATCCATTAAAATCCTAGAGGAGAACGCAGGCAGCAACCTCTTCGACTTCGGCCACAGCAACTTCTTCCTAGACAGGTCTCCAAAGGAAAGGGAAACAAAGGCAAATATGAACTCTTGAGACTTCACCAAGATAAGCAGCTTTTGCACAGCGAAGGAAATAGTGCACAAAACCAAAAGACAACCCAACAGAATGGGAGACAATATTTGCAAATGACATATCAGATAAAGGGCTAGTATCCAAAATCCATAAAGAACTTCTCAAACTCAACATCCAAAGAATGAAGAATCCAGTGGCCAACAGACACATGAAAAAATGCCTAACATCACTCAGCATCAGGGAAATACAAATTGAAACCACAATGAGATACCACCTCACGCCAGTCAGAATGGCTAAAATTAACAAGTCAGAAACGACAGATATTGGCAAAGATGCAGAGAAAGGGAACACTCCTACACTGTTGGTGGGAATGCAAGCTGGTGTGGTCACTCTGGAAAGCAGTATAGAGGTTCCTCAAAAAGTTGAAAGTAGAGCTACCCTATGACCCTGTGTAGGGGCCTACTTAGCCAGAGCAACTCCATCTCGGTTAAACAGCCATTTTGTTGTTTATGTAGTAAAACTTAAACTGACCCTGCACCCCCCCATCCCAGGGGAACTTACTTAAAAGCAAGTCTGGGAAACCAGTAAAATATGGTCGACCAGACCCTGATAACAGAGCCCAAATACAAGGATGGGTCAGGTCAGGTGGAGATAACAGAGCCTCGAATGCAAGGATGAGTCAGACCAGGTGGAGACATGCAATCAGTAAAGCGCACATACTATCTCCCTAACCAGCAAAGAATGTAAACCCTGCCTTCTGGGCGCCAAACTAGGGCACCAATTCTGACCAGAGTGATAGGCTAGTTCAAACAGCTACTATAGGGTAAATTGTAATTCAATTGGCCACCCGTGTGTGACCTAGCATGAGGATGCAACTTTCTCTGTGTATTACAATCTCATTGGCCAGGCTCAATCACGTGGCCTCTGCTCTATAAAAGCTAGTCTGTGAGGCTGGGGGTGGTCGCTCTCTCCATAAGAGACGGCCCTGACCAGTTGGTTTGATTCTCGGTGCTGGCGTGAAATAAAGCTTTGCTTGACCTTCGCTTTGTATCAGTCTTGCTCCTTTGATCATGGACCCCATCACCAGCAATCGCACTACTGGGAAAAATACAAATGTAGTGATCCAAAGGGGCACATGCACCCCCAAAGTTTATAGCAGCAATGTCTACAATAGACAAACTGTGGAAAGAGCCCAGATATCCATTGACTGTTGAAGGTAAAAAAGTTGTGGTATGTATATACAATGGAATATCATGCAGCCATCAAAAAATGAAATCTTACCATTTGCAATGACGTGGATGGGACTAGAGGGTATTATGCTAAGCAAAATAAGTCAATCAGAGAAAGACAATCATATGATCTCACTAACATGTGGAATTCAAGAAACAAAACAGAGGATCATAGGGGAAGAGAGGAAAAAAATAAAACAAGACAAAATCAGAGAGGGAGACCAACCATAAGAGACTCAATCATAGGAAACAAACTGAGGGTTTCTGTGGGGGAGGAGGCTGAGAAGATAGAGTAACTGGGTGACAGGCATTAAGGAGGGCACGAGATGTTATCAGCACCGGGTGTTATATAAGACTAATGAATCACTGACTTCTACCTCTGAAACTAATAATACACTATATATTATTTAATTGAATTAAAAAAATAAAAATACAGGATGTTACACCGCCCTGGAAGAAGCCCTCCACCCTTTCCCCTGTGATAGGTAGATGACAAAAACCTGATTGGGTGACAGGTGCTTGGAAGGTTAAACAGATTAAAACAGAGCCAACAGGCCCCTAAAATCCCTAGACTTAGAAACTCTAGTGGCAACCCTCTTAGGTCCCCTCCCTCTTCAGGAGCTCTGTATTATTGCTCAATAAACTTTGCTTTGTTGCCCACCACTCTTCATCTGGTCCACCTCTTCATTCTTCATGTGGCGTGACCAAGATCCACGGGAACCGAAGGAAAAGAAATCTTGCAGCATGTCCCCTCGGACATTTCAAGCACTTCATTAAAAACATAACCTAAGTTAGTTTGGCTATCCTAAAAAATGATATGATTATGTTCTTAAGTATACATTCAGTATAAATATCAATATGAAATTCCAGTATTTTATTTATTTATTTATTGAAATTCCAGTATTTTAAAACAAATTCAATTTAGGGACTTAAATATTAGGGGATCACCTATCTTTAAATGCAGGTGTATTGGAGTCATTGCTTGACTTGGGTTGTTGGCTGTTTCTGTATCCGAAGTAAAACATTAACTTACTGAATTTTTGCAACAAGTAGAAGTAGTGCAGGCTACCAGCAATTTTGAGAACAAGAAAAATGAAGCTCCCTGTTTTTGTAGTAGATGCATTTACAGCAAAAGCATTTTGTGGGAATCCTGCTGCTGTTTGCCTCCTAGAAAATGTAAGTACTTGGTTTTCAGGTGCAGTACCTGATTCTAGATTCATATTGAGCCAAATATTTCCTACAAAAAAAAAAAAATTAGACCCACCTGTTTGACTTTGGTTCGTGTTCTCTGTCAAATGATAGCAGCAACGTTCATGTCTGAGAGTTGATTTTGACCAAACTAATGAGAGTGCTTGCGCACAGACGCTCCAAGTCTGAAAAAAGAAAGATTTATGTAAGGAGGAACTAAAGCCAATTCAAAAAACCAAAACAAAAACAGAGGACTCTTTGTTAGCCATCAGGTTTTCATTGAGTGAGCACCAAATGTGAAGGCGAATGAAATTAGGTGAGTTTTATGTGACTGGACATAGCTGATATTATATTTAACATAAAAATTTTAGCTGAGTATCTTTAACCTTACCTATTTCAGACAATTAGAAATTCTTTTCAGGACCAAGAAAAAAACATTTTGCAAGGAATTAAGTTATTAAGTAGAAGGAAGTACTTAAGCTCTAATACAGGGAGAATTCTGTTTCCTGAAAGTCTCATTTTAAAAATGGCTTTTGAGGGGCATCTGAGTGGCTCAGCTGGTTAAGTGTCTGACTCTTGATCTCAGCTCAGGTCTTGATCTCAGGGTCATGAGTTCAAGCCCCGGTGGGGCTCCATGAAAAAAAAAAAAGGCTTTTGATTAAGATAAGTATTAACAGAATAGTTAAATATTCATTGACCTTCAGTGCTTTGTGTTTCTACCTGGCTATTAGGAAACAAGTTAAGGAGTCCTTCCACTCACAGCAGTTAGTTCAAGAGTAGATTATCTGAGAATTATTCCAGAAACACAGTAAGCAATTGATGATTTTAAGTAAGTTTTACTAATTTGGGCAAAGTATGTGTTGGGGACTTCAAGTGGAGTGAATGTCAACCTGCACATGAAAATCACCTAAGGTGGGGCGCCTGGGTGGCTCAGTGAGTTAAGGCCTCTGCCTTCAGCTCAGGTCATGGTCCTGGGATGGAGCCCCCGCATCCCCTCTCTGCCCAGCAGGGAGCCTGCTTCCTCCTCTTTCTCTCTCTGCCTGCCTCTCTGCCCAATTGTGATCTCTATCTGTCAAGTAAATAAATAGAATCTTTAAAAAGAAAAAGAAAATCACCCAAGGAGGTGGCTCATTTGTTAAGCCTCTGTCTTTGGCTCAGGTCATAACCCCAGGGTCCTGGAATTGAACCCCGCATTGGGCTCTCTGCTCGGTGGGAAGCCTGCTTCTCCCTCTCCTACTCCCCCTGCTTGTGTTCCCTCTCTCTCTGTGTCTCTCTCTGTCAAATAAATAAATAAAATCCTAAAAAAAAAAAAAAAAAAAAAGAAAGAAAAAGAAAATCACCCAAGGAGCTTTCAAATTCCTACGCCAGAATCTCTGGAGGTGGGACCCAGGCAGCACTGTTTTTTAGTTCCCCAAGTGATTGTAGTGTGCTCTCAAGACGACGAATGCCTGGGGTTTTACTGAGATGGGTGAGTATTGTTGGTTGAGTCCTTGTACACTTATTTTGTCCCTCCAGCAGAGCAGCAAAATGATGATGAAGAGTCCTCATCTCACTTTAAGAATACATTCATTATGCAGCTTTGCAGCTGGCATTTTCCTACCCTAAAATGCGGAAAGTAATAAAGTTAATAGGCTTTATCAAGTAACACAAGAGCTTGGGAGGATTAGTGAGAGAATGATTAACAAGCAGATTTTAAATCGTGAATGTTCTTTAGAAACAAGCTGGCAAACAACTTCATGTCAAGGAATTGTGGAAGTGACTGAAATTGCTTGTCAAGAGTCTTAGTATCTTTGTTGCATGTCTCCATGTAGTATTCTTGAAGAGTTCTGAAAATAGCTTCAAGGGATTTACATACTCAGTTTTCACCAGATGACAAGAATTAGCATCATTCTTCAACTTATTCCTCTTACTTCCAGTACACTCACTGCACACCAGAGCCTTTTTCTCCTCTCTTCAAATATATTTTATACGTTATTTATGTATTTGGAAAAGCTAGGATGCAAAAATTTAAGCAAAGAACTTAGCATAGTTCAATGTGATCTGCCTCAGTAAGAATGGAAAAAAGAAAAAGAAAATAAGGAAGTCCATGACTCAGGGCTGCTCTCTAAAAAGTATTCCAATTCACTTCCGGGCTTTGCATCTATGATACCAGGCTAATTTGGTGGCCTGTCAGGGACAACTGAATAGATAATCAAAAGAATAATTTGCTAGTTTTACATTCTGTGGATGTGAGAATCCTGTTCTCCTGGTGGCGAATTTGGCACTTTCCCTAATTCATAATCAATAAAAATTCTAGTGGAAGCATAAACTCGTGGTTTATGCCCTTAGATTCTTTGACCCATGGCTGGACACACTTAGAGAGAACACAAGTAAACTCAGGAAAATATCAGAGACTAAACCTTATAATGTGCTAAACCTTATAATGTTGCCCACAGTTCAGCAGGCGTTAGCCCATCATTACCGTACTCTACAAATATTTATCGACATCTACCACAAACCACACTTTGGGGTAGGGATAGGAAGTACAAAGATTAGTAAATTGGCCTGCCCCTGAGGTGCTCAGAGTCTAGTGAAAGAAAAAGACATGTAAATCCAGTCATTATCAAATAGTTAACCACAGAGGCTAAAAGATCTAATGGACATCTAGGTTCTTTCCATAGTTTGGTTATTGTGGACATTGCTGCTATAAACATTTGGGTGCACATATCCCTAGATGTCCATCAACAGATGAGTGGATAAAGAAGATGTGGGGTATATATACAATGGAAAACTATGCAGTCATCAAAAGAAATGAAATCTTGCCATTTGAAACGACGTGGATGGAACTAGAGGGTATTATGCTAAGCGAAATAAGTCAATCAGAGAAAGACAATTATCATATGATCTCTCTGATATGAGGAATTTGAGAGGTAAGATACGGGAGTTGTGGGGGGTTAGGGAAGGAAACAATGAAACAAGATGGGATCGGGAGGGAGACAAATCGTAAGAGACTCTTAATCTCACAAAACAAACAGGGTGGCTAGGGGGGTGGAGGGTAGGAATAGGGTGGCTGGGTTAGGGACATTGGGGAGGGTATGGTGAGAGCTGTGAAATGTGTAAGCTTGATGATTTACAGACCTGTACCCCTGGGGCACATAATTCAGTATATGTTAGTAAATAAAATAAATACATTAATTAAAAAATAAATTTTAAAAAGATCTAATGGAACCAGGTACAATAGGGACTCAGAGAACAGAACAGTGTTGGATTTTACAAAGGAGAAACTACTTCAGATTTTAAGTTAAGAGCTTCAAAGAAGTATTCTTTTTTTGTTTTGTTTTGTTTCAAATTATTAAAAAATTTGACTGAGTTGAGACTAATCACCAAAAAACAAACAAACAAACAAACAAACCCCAAAACAAAAACAACAACAAAAAAACTTGATGGGCAGACTAAAGACAAGGCAATTGCACTTTGAACTGTTTGAATACTTGCAAAAAAGACCTTCCTACTTCTTCTCCTTCTTCTTTGACAAAAAGACTTCCGGAAGGAAAGGAAAAGAAAGGAAAAAATTCTGGGTGGCAATATTCCAAGAGCTTCTAGAATATTCTAAAGTTTGTTTTGTTTTCTTTCCTAGACAAGTCCATTTTTAAAATTTTCACATGAGTAACTTATAACACCTTACATTAGCTGAAAATAAAAACAGATTAAGAGCTAAATGGAACATGGAACAGATATTTGAAAAAAATATTTAAAAACCTTATAAAATTGATAGTGTCCTCAAGTGCCTGACAATCAATTTGACAATAAAGATCATGTCATGGCATGGAAAGTGTATAGAAACAATGTTTTTTGTTTTTTTTTTTAAGATTTTATTTATTTATTTGACAGAGAGAGATCACAAGCAGGCAGAGAGGCAGGCAGAGAGAGAGGAGGAAGCAGGCTCCCTGCTGAGCAGAGAGCCCGATGCGGGCCTTGATCCCAGGACCCTGAGATCATGACCTGAGCCGAAGGCAGTGGCTTAACCCACTGAGCCACCCAGGTGCCCAGAAACAATGTTTTTAAAAAGATTTTTTTAGGGGTGCCTGGGTGGCTCAGTCTTTAAGCATCTGACCTTTGGCTCAGGTCATGGTCCTGGGATCCTGGGATTGAGCCTCCGCATCAGGCTCCCTGCTCGGTGGGAAGCCTACTTTCCCTCTCCCACTCCCCTTGCTTGTGTTCCCTCTCTTGCTGTCTCTCTCTGTCAAATAAATAAATAAAATCTTAAAAAAAAAAAAAAAAGATTTTTTAGGGGAGGAGGGGTAGTGGGGGAGAGAGAGAGAATCTGGCTCCATGCCCAGCACAGAGCCCAATGCAGGGCTCGATCTCACAATCCTGAGATCATGACCTGAGCTGAAATCAAGAGATGGACGCTTAACCAACTGAGCCAACTGGGTGCTCCTAGGAACAACATTTAAAACAAAAACATTTTATTTATTTATTTGAGAGAGAGAAAGCAGGAGGGAGAGGGAGAGAAGATCTGAAAGCAAATACCACACTGAGCAAGAGCCTGATGTGGGGCTCTGTCCCACAATTGTGAGATCATGACCTGAGTGGATATCAAGAGCTGGATGCTCAATCAACTGAGTCACAAGGCATCCCCAGAAACAGTATTTTAAAGAATGAAATAGATATATTACTTTGACAGCTGTGTAGAAACTACAGGAACTCATGACTAACTACTTGAATAGGTCAGAGGGCTGGGGTAGTGCTAAGGGGTGATAGGTTGTTTATAATTCTGTCAATCAGCTTTATTTTTTTATTTTTATTTTTTAAAAGATTTTATTTATTTATCTGAGAGAGAGAGAGAGAGAGAGAAAACACAAGCAGGGGGAGGGGCAGAGGGAGAAGCAGGTTCCCTGGTGAGCAGGGAGCCTGATGTGGGGCTCAATCCTGGGACTCTGGGATCATGACCTGAGCCGAAGGCAAACACCCAACGACTGAGCCACCCAGGTACCCCAACCAGCTTCAATCCGTGAAAATAACATAACAATGGGGTAGAGAGCCCATATTTTATTCTTCATATTCTTTTTTTTTTTTTTTTTAAGATTATTTATTTGACAGACGGAGATCACAGAGAGGCAGGCAGAGAGAAAGGAGGAAGCAGGCTCCCCGGAGCAGAGAGCCTGATGTAGGGCTCGATGCCAGGACCCCGCAATCATGACCTGAGCTGAAGGCAGAGGCTTTAATCCCCTGAGCCACCCACGTGCCCCTATTCTTCATATTCTAACAAATCCTCAAGTTGTTTTGTTTTGCTGTTCTTGCTGCTGTGTGTACGTGTTTATGTATATGTAGGTGTATGTGTAGGGTGGGGTTTCTCAACAGCGGCAGTGTTGATATTCTGGACTGGGTAGTTCTTTGCTGTGTGAGGCTGTCATGGGCAATGTTGGTAACCGTGGGCTCTGTCCACTAGATGTCAGCAGTCTTCCCTTCTCCCCCTGTTATGAAAATGAAAAACCGCCCCCCAGTTGAGAACCACTGTGTCAGAGGATCTTTCCTAAAGATTGTATGTATGTATGTATGTATGTATGTATGTATGTATGTATGTATTTAGCATGAGCAAGGCAAGAGGCAGAGGGAGAGAGAGAATCTTCAAGCAGACTCAGTACTGGGCGTGAAACCTGATGCGTGGCTTGATCCCAGGACCTGAGATCATGACCTGACCAGAAACCAAGGGTTGGATGCTTAACCAACTGAGCCACTCAGGCACCCCTCAGGGGATCCTTTCCAAGCACCAGTTTATTCTTGGGTTTTCCTGTTACAATTATCCATAAATAACAACTTTGCCGTGTGCCTAGTGTATGCATTTATTCCAATTCAGCTGGCATTTACTGACCATGTGCCATGTGCTGGACACTACGCCAGGATAAAATATAATATTCACATCTATGCATTTTTATTCTTTGAAACACTAACCCAATCATTTCCAGAGACAGCAAGGAGGACTGGCTTTGCAGTTTTAGAGGAATGCCTAGTTTTAGTTTCTAAACTACTTGCTGTTCCAGTTTTCCTGGTTAAATTTAGAGGGTAACAAAAGCCTTTTTCAAAAAAAAAAAAAAAAAAAAGCTTCTTTGCAGCTTGGTGTGTTATGTATTTAAGGAAGAATGAGTATATAGAAGTACTGTGTTTAGTTTGTGCTTTAACTCATTTGGGAAAGCTTATGATACAATGGCCATTTCCAAACTTGGTGCCCTTCCTCAGTGGATCATTGGCTCTGTATGCCTACACTTGAATCAGAGGCTTCTGCGGTTTCTAGGGGGTTCCAAAGTCATATCTCATTTTTATCCCCAGAAAAGGCATGTGAAGAGTGCAGAGATTTTTCCAGGGCATTGAAATATTTTCTCTTGTCTAGTATTTGAGGGAAAAGAGCAATGCAAGGGAGGAGGAGATTTTGATGTAGGAATTTCTGCTTCACTGGCTTCTAGAACATAACCCTCAGGTTTGGGAGTATTAACTTCAGGTAAGTTCAGCCAGATACTGTGCTAAATTGATTTTTATTTGTTATCTCATTTTACCTTTACATCTACTCTAAGAGAAGGTCTTTTTTTTTTTTTAGACTAGGCTCCACACCCAGCCTGGAGCCCAATGCAGAGCTAGAACTCATGACCCTGAGATTAAGAGTCAGGTGCTCAACGGACTAAGCCATTCAGGCACCCCTAAGATTAGGTCTTATTATTATCATCACCCCCATTTTACGGATGAGAAGACAGAGGCAGAGGAGGGTTAAGTAATTACCCAAGTGGCTGACTTCAGGATTCTACCACAGGTCTGCGTGACTGCAGATCCTGAGCTTTTAACCTAGTCTGCTTACTACCAGACTAGCTGTCCTCCCCTTTTAATCTCCCATGGCACCCCTTATTTCCCAGTTGGTAGCATGCATTGCTCTTGTTGTAATTCATTCAATGCCTGTCTTCCTCACTAGACTGCACATTCTTTGACATCTTAACCTATTCTAACTTATTCCGTGACACATGGCTTAACACATGAGAGGCACTAAATAGCTATCTTTTGAGCAAAAGCAAATCTGTTAATTGAATTATAGCAAGTTCTCTATCTTAGGAGTTCTAGCTGATTAACAACTACTGATCTTTTATTTCATTGGTGAGTTGGGCTGGGCAGGATGTGCAAAGAGAGTATGAGCTTTGGGTTCTATGATGGGGCTGGAGATACGAGACACCCAGAAGAATCGTCAGGAACAACTGAAGACAGCCTACAGTTTAAGTGCTGCATTGTACAGACATCACTTCAAAATAGGAAATCCAAGTGCTTCAGAAGGAATCTTCCCTTTCTTCCAGGATCATTTAGAACTTTCCATACCAAGTGCTTTTCCTCTGCTGGGATCTACCTACAGAAGAGGGACAAATGAACAAGGACAGATAACAGGACAGTCATGTTTAGGCTGTCATATTTCCAAGCTGCCACAAGATGGGAGTATTTTAAAACTTTGCTTTGATTTTTTGATCATTAATGTTTGTGGGCCATATGGTGATGAAACCTCAGTGTCCCTCGGCCGCACACTGGAACTCAGAAAAACAAACATGGCTCTGTCTTTGCTGTCAGAAATTTGATTCATGAGATTGCCAAAGGGAAATGGATATTAAAGCAAGACGAAAAAATTATTGGAATAAAAATTCAGTTTTTTTGCATGAACGCAGTCTTCTGTTTCTCCAGCTCCCAAAGTTGAAGCAACTTTAGTCTTCTGATGATTCACTATTATCTTGACCTTTGGTTCCAGTGTAGAAATTTGGCTGCCTGTCATGCATATCGAGGACGGCTACCATCAAACTTTCTGCAGCGTCTCTGGTCCCTCAGGCAAATAGCAAGTGAATTTTACGTGTCCTGGGGCAGAAAATACAGTTACAGAAATTCAAACTGTAATTGGTACAATACGCCAAGGTAGAGAGGACAGAAGAGTTGATGGTCAGTGAAGTGTGTATGCTAGCTGATGTGCCAAAAAGCCCATTTGCAAAGAAATCCATTAACAACAGACAGTGAGCTTGGCTACAATGTGGGATGCTTTAACGCTTTTTGAGACTCTTGTCCTAAAGGTGGAGGGAAGCAAAAGACAAGAAGAGGAAGGACAAGGTTAGGGAGTGTGGCCAGATCAGAGGAAGGCCTGGCAGGCACTGCAGGTTCTCCCAGCCACGGCAGCAAATCCAGAAAGACCAACACAAGCTTTTGTTTATCACCCCTTCCATCCCCACCGAGGCCTGTGATTGCACACTCTGCTCCCACTTTCTCTCAGGGGTCGTTAGCCCAGGCGCGTGGACCAGTTTCCACACAGAAAATTCAATGAGCCAGGAGGAGTGCTGCCTTGTTGACTGGGATGCCCAGCAGACCCAGCCCATCTACTCAGCAGGGAAGACTCACTCCCCAGGCCCCAGGCGTGACAGGTGTTTATGCCACTTCATTCCCACCATCCTGGTTCTCCTTACCTCGGCTCACAGAACCTTAGAGTGTCAAAGATTTAACAGAAGGAGAACAGAAGCGAGGTCAAGTGACTTGCCCAAGAAGCATCCCCAACCCAAAACTCTTTGCCCATATTTTCCTGTCCAACTCACCCAAATATGCTCTTTTTCTAAGTCCACATCTAAAGTCCTAGAGTGTGTGTGTGTGTGTGTGTGTTTTAAAGATTTTATTTATTTATTTGACAGAGAGAGACAGCGTGAGAGGGAACACAAGCAGGGGAACTAAGGGAGGGAAAGCAGGCTTCCCGACGAGCAGGGAGCCCAATGCAGGGCTTTCAATGCGGGGCTCAATCCCAGGACCCTGAGATCATGACCTGAGCTGAAGGCAGACACTTAACAACTGAGCCACTCAGGTGCCCCTAAAGTCCTAGAGTATTAATTGTCAAAAATCTATGTGTCTCAATTACACTCTGGTGTTGCTCCCTGTTGCTTTCTGATTCCCGACAAGATGCTAAGCCCCTTGAAAATGGGGTTGTATTGTATCCAAGAGGGCTGCTCAAACTTTAACCACCTAGAAATCTAGTTATAAAAAAAAAAAAAGGAAATTCTAATTTAGAAGGTGGAGGGGGGGAGCTAAAACTGTATTTCTAACACATTCCCTCGGTAGTGGTGCTGGCCTAGCACAGCACTTGGTAATTGACTGATTGCAGCTTTCCTTTAGAAACACTGTGGAAACCCGTCTCATCTGATAGACACTGGTTTTCTGGTCTGCAGTGTGCTAAAGGGATAATAATGGTTTGTCTTCGTTATGGGGAGGTAGAGTGGTGTGGCTGCTTAAAGCATGGGTTTTGAGCTACTCGAAATAAAAGCTAACATTTTCCAAGTACTTGTTGTGTGTTGGGCATCGTGATGAGCACTTTATTCGCATTATTAGATTTAATCTTTTGAAAGAAAAATGTTAAGTAAAACACAAATCATTGTGTTTGAATTGCAGACAATACATCTCAATTTCTTAAGTCATTTCTCTCTCTCTAGAACCCCACAGCGTCTATAGATTTTGAAGACAGTGTCCCTTTAAGAAAAGCTTATTAAGTCTGCTAGGATCTTTATATCAGCTGATAGTTTAAAAAATGACTGATTTGTCACAATAACAACCGTTTTGTGCCTTATATGAGTACGTGGAACATATTTCCAAAGAATTTGAATCAACTAAAAGATAATGGGTGCTTAACTTGCATAAGTCAGTTAAGTGAATTTTGAATTTATCAGTATAAAGTTATAAATCTTATTTCTGGGTTTTGGGGGCTCAAGAATAGCAAATTTGGCCAAAGCAAAAATACATTTGTCTTGAGACTTCTTTAGAATTCAAAATCTAATTAGCGGGTATTTATTGATTAAAAATTTGATTTTCATTCTCTAAAGGAAAACTCATGTTTCTGACCCTTTTTTTTTTTTTTTGAGTTAAGAAGAATGTGTGTGCATGTGTATATATGTATTTGTGTGTCTTCACAGGAACTTTTCCACCTAAGTACTGTTGTCCTCATTTTAAAGGTGTGGAACTGAGACACCATGAGATTACATGACTTGCCCACTTTGCACTGCTACTAGGACCTGACCCAGGATATAAATTCACATTATTTTCTTAACCATTTATTCTGAAAAATTTAGAACTTAAGAAAAAGTTTTGAGAATGGTACAATGAACATCCATATACCTTTCCTCTAGATTCACTGGCTGTTACATTTACAAAGCCCACATTCTTAACCATTCTTCCATTTATTTGGCATATTGTGACTTAAGGATTTATACAACCTCTCTGTGTTTGATTTCTTTATATGCACGTGGACAAAATATTTACTTTGAGAGTTTTAAAGATGAAGATGAAGTGGGGCGCGTGGCTGGCTCAGTTGGTAGAACATATTACTCTTGATCTCAGGGTCGTGAGTTCAAGCCCCATTTTGAGCATAGAGCTTACACATACAAAACAAGTAAAAATGAAGATGTAGTGAATAATATATTCTTCCAGCAAATGTTTATTGAGCTCCTACCATTCTGGGATGAGTATAAGGTATAAGTAAAAAACAAACAAACAAGATAGAACGTTGTATGCCCTCATAAACTCAGATGTTGGGGGACAGACCAGGCCAGACAGTGAAGGGACACAGTGGGTAAATTCAGGTGGTTTAAGCATTGCGAGGAGACAAAGCCTTTAGACAGAGCACCCTGGAAGACTTCCTGGAGGAGGTGAACTCTAGCCTGAGGCCTGACTCATAAAAGGGAGTGAACCCTGTATAGATGGGAGCAGAATGGGCCAGCCTACCCAGAGTGGATACTGAAGATCTTTTTATTCAACAAGAAAGGGAGATTGTGGTGTTTCCTTTGTGGAGATTGTTTAGAAGAGAACATAATCTCTCAGGTAGACTAGATAAAAGACAGGGCTGGCCAGTAGGTTTTTGAGTCTTTCCTAGCTTTGACATCTACATCTCTTCATAGAGTGCTACAAGCATAGATTTCCGAGAAACAATCTTTATAAAAGTGTCTTGACTTCCTTGGCAATTATTTTCTTTTAGGCAAGTAACTTTTAACATTCACAAGCTGTGTTATTAACTAATGGCAGTTGCTGTCCAAGGAATTCTGATTTGTATTTTTGGAGTCTCAATAAATTTTTGTTTCCAATTTAGAAACTGGATGAAGACATGCATCAAAAAATTGCAAGAGAAATGAACCTCTCTGAAACTGCTTTTATCCGAAAACTGCACCCCACTGACAACTTTACACAAAGTAAATATGCCTTTTTTTTTTTTTTAAGCCATCCTTGCACGGTACCAGAAGCTGCTTCTCCAGTGGGGGAATGGTATTGCAGAGAGATGCCCACTAACTATTTGCATGCAGACAGGAAAGAAGGTGGGGGAGATTCTGATTTGGTTTTCAGCTCATCCGGGAGAGTAGGTGTGGGGTTATTTGAATGTTTCAGCTCTAGATCTGGCACCGGGGAGCCTTAGGATGCTGGCCTAGACTTTACTCCTCTTTCACAATGCATTTCAGCTATTAATCATGCTAGGGAAATATTTAGAAAAGAATAAGAAAAATGAAATTTTGTAACCCACTTGTATGAGAATGATCTTGTCTCTCTTTGGCTTTTCCTCCTTCAAAGGTTCCTGCTTCGGATTAAGGTGGTTTACGCCGGCGAGTGAGGTACCGCTATGCGGCCACGCCACCCTGGCTTCTGCGGCTGTGCTGTTCAACAAAATAAGTAACATGATTTTCTTTTATGAACCTATCACTGAGCAAATAGCAAGTTTTTTTTTTTTTTTTTTTTTTTTTTTTTTTTAAAATTCTCACTCTTTGTGATGAATCAAAGTCACTGGTATCAAGACATTACAGAGTCCTATTCATGCCATTCAGGACGCTGAAACAGATACAGCTTCCCGAAACTCTGGCCTTTCTGATTATGTGCCAGGCCTATTGGAGAGCTCTGGTTCTTGTTCCCTAGAATGCCATTTTGTTTTGAACAGGAGCTGTCTGGTCTCTGACCAGCACAGGAGGGGAGCTTGCAAGACACAATACGTGTCTCACATGATGTGGTATCAGAGAACCATAAGGCACATTTTGCTCCAAGTATGTCCCCACCCACACTGAGATTCATTTCACAAGAGCTGCTTCTTCTTCTTTTTCTCTTTCTTCTTCTTCTGCTTCTTCTTTTAAAGTAAACTCTATGCTCAACATGGGGTTTGAACACGCGACCCTAGAGTCACATGCTCTGTGGGCCGAACCAGCCAAATGCCCCTCACAGGAGCTTCTTGACTCTGATGTTTAAAGATCCATGAACCGCAGCTAGATACACATCCCTTGTGAAGAGACGATGTTGGACCTCAGTCCTACCAGTTTTCATCTTTGTTACATTTAGTGTAACAAAGATCAGGGCTCTGTGGGAATGAGGCAGAGAAGAGATGCATAGAAATGCCCTAGAAATGGGGATGGAAACTGCCATGAATGGGTGTAGACAACAAACAGAGGCTTAAGTGAGGAAATAAACAGGATGCTATGACAGAGGGTAACAGTGGGGAGAGCAGCGTTGGAAAAGGAGGTTCTCTGGGCAGTTACATAGATGGGGAGGGTAGGGGGTGCTGTTACAGAGCCAGTTCCCCTGGGAAGCACACTGCATGTTGGGAGAAGTGCAGGCAGTATTCTTGGGGTCAATATTGGCAGGGGAGTAAGGGAAAGCAGAATAGAGCAGAGGGACATGATGAACTGCAAAGTGGTAGCAACAAAGAAAGGCCTAGGCCAAATCCACAGGGAGAGGTGAAGCTGTGACGATCCTTCAAGTACTATAGTTCCAAATAGAAACAAAGGTGTAGGCCTTTATACCCTCCATTGACCTGCATCCAATGCCCACAAAAGCAGCCTGACTTTGGGGAATGTAGCTCTGCTCACCCAAGGGTGATTCACAGAGTGGGACTCAGCTGAGGTGTCAGTCCTCAATACCCCTGGCAGCTGGGGCAGGGCTGTGTGAAGGCGGAGACAATCACATCTTCAGGCTGCATCTGAGAGCAGCTGCCTCCTTCAATGCATGCGTCGTCTTTCTTTCCTTGCCTCACCTAGTCCTGGCCTTCAGAGGGGAAGGTTGAGATGCTGGACAGCAGCATCCACTAGAGAAGGGGATCTTCAGGCTGAAGAATATCAAGCCATATGTGCAAAGAATTCGAGTGGGAGGAGGACTATTGGGGCAGAGGCAGCAGCAAATGCAAGGGTGTAGTTGGTAAACCTGGAGTGGCTGGAGTTTCGGCGGGGGGGGGGACTGGCAGGAGGTAACACGAGGCCATGCTACCATGTAGCCCATTATATGTCTTAACAAGATAATTTTCGTTTCTGTGGATAAGGGACAAAAATGAGAGCAGGAATATACCCTGAAACATTGCTTAGGAACTCAGTCTTCAAAAAGATTTTACCGGGGCGCCTGGGTGACTCAGTGGGTTAAAGCCTCTGCCTTCGACTCAGGTCATGATCCCAGGGTCCTGGGATGGAGCCCTGCATTGGGCTCTCTGCTCAATGGGGAGCCTGCTTCCCCCCCCCCCCCCACCTCTGCCTGCCTCTCTGCCTACTTGTGATCTCTGTCTGTCAAATAAAGAAAAAAATCTTGAAAAAGATTTTACTGAAGTTGGATTGCATGCCTTTTGAAAACCCCACAGTTTTTGGTGTGAGGCAGAGATCTGGAGTAATAGCCTTCAGATTGATGCCCCCATGGAGTGTCTTAAGTTTCGATAAGATAAACTAAGAAAAAAATTCTTTGCAAATAATGATGTCTTCCACCAATTATAATGAGAAAAATTAAACTTTGGGTTTTAAAGTATACTTTTATACTTTTAAAGTATACTTTTATAGAAAGTTAACCAACCATGCCAAATTTCCTTACCTTTTTGATATGGTTATGTTTTATAGAAATATGAAGGAGGAGAAAAGAATTAGGTCACAGATCTTTGTTTTCACTAAAAATGTCACCCACACTGAGATAGATAAGTGGGCCAAGTTGTATCAGTAACATGCAGGGCTAGTATATCAGCATTTGTGGTCCAATCTTTAAATAAAAAATTTAGCTTGGTTTATTTAGGGTAAACTTGATTTGTTTCTAGTAGCCTGTTATTCATAATTTGTATGTTCAATTCATCATCCCCTCGGCATATTTTAGATTAGTATTATTTGTAGCAATCTAGTATTGTAGATGGGTACTCAAAAATCTGCTTTAGAAAACACTATCACATCCCTACGAAGTAGGTTTAATTATTACCCCATTTTATTGATGAGGAAATTGAGGCTTAAGGAGGTTAAATAATTTTTTCAAGGACACAGTTAGCGTAAAGGAACTGGCATTTGAAGCCTTGCAAGTCCAATCAGATACATTCTTGGTTCTCAAGTGAGAATCTGGTGGGGGCTATCTCTACGCTGGACCCCAGTAACCCAAACCTGAACCTCTCCTTACAGGAAAAGGCAGCACTGCCAGGGAATCTAAGACAATGCAATAGTGATCAAAACAGATGTGCAAATCTATGACAAAGTTTATTTCCCTATTTCTTGTTTTCCTTTCAGAGAGTTTTCTAATTGATAAAGTAAGACTCTTTTTTTTTTTTGGTCCAGAAAACGTGAATAACGTTCTAACCTTTGTCACTCTGAGTGGGGAACTGAAGGCCAGAAGAGCAGAGGACAGTATTATCTTGGATCTACCTCTTTATCCTGCCCACCCCCAGGTCAGCTCTTTCTAACTACTGCTATGAGCCTTGTTGACCGACAGCTCATGTACCTTACAATGGTTTTGTCTTTTTTTCCCCATCTAGGACTTCCATGAAGTGGAGGACTTGATAAAGGTTGGTGAAAAGAATTAAACCTAAGCTCTTGTGATTTGGTCATTTGTTGTTTGAACACAAAGATTCAGTACCACTTGGGGGCACCTGGGTGGCTCGGTCAGTTGTGTCTACCTTCGGCTCAGGTCACGATCCCGGAGTCCTGGAATTGAGTCCCGCACCGGACTCCCTGCTCTGTGGGGGAGCCTGCTTCTCCTTCTGCCTCTTTCTGTCTCTCTCTCTCTCTCTCATAAAAAAATAAACAAAATCTTAAAAAAAGTGTTCAGTACCATATGACCCCCAAAATAGGCCTTCTATTGGTATAAGCAGTCCAGCCTAAGCTTGGATGAAAAGTGCATGGTACATTCAAAGTGTGAATTTTAATGTTGAATCTGTTTGGTGAGAAGCTTGAGCAGTTATCCCTGGCTTTCCATTGCCAGCATTACCCTTCATGAAGGAAGGGGGAGGAGAGACTGCTGTGCAGTGGGCTGAGCACAAAGGAAGTGGAAACTGCTGGGCAGGGCAGCCCCGATTTCTGTGGTGAAGGAGGCTGAGGTGAGGGAATGTAATTTGATGGAGGCAGGTAGGAGAGCATGGGCAACTTGACAGAGAAGGCAAGATTCATAGCCCGGCTTCCTCAAGAGGTCTAGGAAGGGGTGGGTCTTCATAACTTTCATAATGATCTTGCTAATAAACATTTTGGGGAGCTTCCCTGGACAGTACCAGGTGCTAAGGTTTTCATATGCACTATCTCACTTAACACAGTCCCCAGGTGAGGTTGGCACTACTATCGTTCCATGGAGATTCCAGGGGACTCGAGCAGCCCTACATGCCCCCGTTCTTAGTCTGTAGAGAAGGAAGGGCCTGGTTAGGGCCAGGGCAAGGGCTGCAGTGAGAAAACCAGTTCTCACTAAATGGCCTGTTGTGGGTACCACTGGGGTGTTTCTCAGTGAATGTTCAATTACAGCATTTATGATCTCTTTAGGATCTTGCATTATCTATGTTTTCCAAGAGTAGAAGCAAGCATTACAGATTCTGAATTTACACTCAGTCCCATCTATGGCCTGGGGTTTGAAAGACAAGCCAAATTCATAAATGAACTGCTTTAAGCATGTTGACAAGAAAATGGAAAATATTCACAGTATAGACGTTCATGGCAGAAAGAACTTAACGTGGTGTCTCTAAGCCTCAGGATCAGCATTTGTAAGGTGGGGATGCTAAAGGGTTGTTTCTCCTGAGTATTGTTATTTTGTGTTCCTAGAAATTGGCCATAAGATTCTCTGCTGAGAATCGGACTTTCAGATTGACATCAGAACTCATGCAGAGGAGGGTGAATGCCCCTTGCAGAAGCTAACAGGCCCCAAGAACAGATGGGATCTGGCTGCAAGAGTTTCCATTTTCAGAGGGAGGGAACTTGTTCAGCTGTGGTCACAGGGGCAGACAGCCAAGTCACCACCCAAAGCAGAGGGAGTCTTGGCTTTGGGACCCCGAACATCTCAGTTCCTGAAGAAGGTTCGAGAACCTGAAGCGACCCCTGAAGGGACCCTGCTCGAGTCCCCTGGAATCTCCATGGAATGATAGCCAGACAAGTACTGTGTAATTCTCATCTGCTCTGAGGCTGGCCAGTGGTGGTGCCAAATGACTTGGAGGGGCTTCCCCGCTCAACAGCCCCCTCAGCTCTCCAAGTCAACAGGCAAACAGACAAACAATGTTCTAGGATGTGAGCATGATTATACTCAGTCTCAGGTAAAGTGTGGATGCAGGAATCTTTAGGAAATATTGCTACGTTACTGATATGCAGCCTACCATCAAAATGAAAACACTGGTTGCCAAGCAGAGCAGTGTTTAGATGAGTGTGCTAGTCTCCAGTTCCATTCAGACTGCTGACCCTGAGTCCTTGCCTTGTAGAATCTTCTAGTTACTGCTGCTGGGACTCCACATGTATTATTTCATTTAATCCTTGCAGCAATGCTAAGAGGTGGGCCTGGGCCCCCCATTTCTACAGACAGTAGACACTAGTGATTCAGAGCTTTGATTCCAGGGTCCCTCAGATCTGGGTCAAGACATGTGGGTGTGTGTGTGTGTGTGTGTGTCCCTGTCCCTGGGCCTCTCTAAGTCTTCTTCCTTACTTGTGAGGAAAATGTCCATTTGAAGGATTAGCATGTTGAGGTCCATAGTAATACTTGTGAACAATGCCTGTCTTCAGCTCTCAGAGGGTGAGCTCAACCCCCTTAAAGGTCTTTGGTCTCCAGAAAACTGGCCTTCCCTGGGCAACACCTTGAGTCCTGAAACTGAACTAAAACCCTTGGGATCGGGGACATTGGGTGTGCCTGGCACTCAGAAGATGCTCACGAGAGATGTTCCCCATATAGAAGATCAATGATTTGACCCTGAGGAGTTTTTGGTCTGTCTCTGCAGACTGCCATAGGTGATACACGGGTCCAAGACATCCGCTATTCTCCAGATACCCGAAAACTCCTTGTCCGACTCAGTGATACTTACAAGAGGTAAACAAAAATTTTGGCTTTGGCAGCACTTTGGGGAGGGCTGAGAACCCAGATTTATAGCGCTGTCTTTGTCTGGCTGTGCTAGGTCCAGTCAAACCATGGTTTATGCAGAGACTTGTTCTCAGGAAAATAATTCTACTTGCTCTCTCATTCTGTCCTGCTGAGCCATTTGGGCAAAAGCTGCATCCTCGCTGGCTTTACAGAGTCTGTGTCATGGTCTGTGAGATGGGTTTGTCCTAATTCATCCCATTTATGAACCAGGTCATTCCTGGAGAACCTGAAGGTGAACACTCAGGATCTGCCGCAAGTGGAAAACACAGGGAAGGTGAAAGGACTCATTCTCACCCTTAAAGGAGAGCCTGGAGGGCAGACCCAAGCATTTGACTTTTACTCCAGATATTTTGCACCGTGGGTTGGTCTGGCTGAAGACCCCGTAACAGGTACTTTTTGATTTGGGTCCTGGGGAGGGTTCAACAGTGGAGAAAGGTAAAAAATAGCTCTTTAAGTGCCCTTCACAAGACCTTTCAGGTTGTTTGGGTTTTGAGCTGTTTTTGTTCCCCTTTCTGCCCCTGCCCTATTCCTTCCTGAAGTCTCCTGTGAAAACTACAGAACAAAGGAGGCAGTATAGCTGGGTTAAACCTTCACACCCCACAGCCTGGGTTTGCAGCCTCGCTGCCTAACTGTTGACCTTGGGCCAATCTCTTAACTTTTTAAAGTTTCTATTCCCCTTGTTGTGATGAATCACTGAATTCTACTCCTGAAACCAATATTACACTGCATGTTAACTAACTAGAATTTAAATAAAAACTAAAAAAAAATGTTTCTATTCCCTCTTCCATAAAGTATGAGTAATACTTCATAGGGTTATGTAAAAACAATGCATGGTAAATGCTTAGCACAGTACTTGGCACATGATAAATGCCCCATAACTATTAGCTATTTTAATAATAATGACAGAACTTGTTCCCTGAACTAACACTTCCAGATCTGCCATTTGCAAAATTCAGGGGCCAATGTCCTCTATAGTCACAAAGCCTTTTGTTTTTTCCAATGACCACCCTGCATGATCATTGAAACATAAATAAGATTTATTTTCTGAAGGATAAATTCCTGGGTTGTCAGTGGGAGACACAGGCAGGACTAGCTTTCCCAGACCTGCCTGCAAAGTGGGTGGGATGGGTTTGGGAACATGGTTATTCAAGATCTACCTGCTAGAAGCAGAGGGATGAAATCAAAGATGGGCAAGAAGGGGAAGCTTCCTCCTTTCATCCTCTTAGAAAAGAGTGGGCTGAGCAGAAAAAAGGGGGCGGGGGGGGGATACTTGATGGAGGAGGTTGGTGGATGTGACAATGGCCAGGGCAAAAGGAGGCTGGGAGGAACCTTGGAAGCTCCTGCTCCAAACAGAAGACAGAGGCTGAGACGGTTTCAGGACTTTGACCTAGTTCATTCTCTCAGAAACAAAACACATGAAATTCAAAGCTCAGAAAAACACTTTTCTTAAAGACTCGGGAAAATGCCCAATGACATCCAAATAGTACACGTTGACCCTTCCCCAAAGAAAAGAAGTTTCTAGTGGATTTACACATGCACAGCTGCTTCACAAAGATTTTAACTGGTACAGAGAGCAAGTGTTTTCCCCTGTAATAATGCTTTTCTAAAGTGGGAAGGTCTTTGGGCTATCATGATCAACAATCTCAGCTTGCTTGAGACTGAGAGAGATTTCTCAGCATCTAGGACCTTTGGTGCTAAAACCAGGATAGTCTTGGGTGAACTGGGATGATTGGTCACCCTAGGTGGACCTCCCTTGATCTTTAGTAAGTTTTCCTGAATAAAACCCATCCTTGTCTCTCCCAAAGACTCTTCTGTCAGCTATTACTTTGAATTTTATTTCTTCATTTTAATATCTATTCACGGATTTAAACAAGGGCACAGTGGAATGAAAAAAAAAAAAACCCTCACTAAAAGAAAGTTTTTTTGGTACTAAAAGCCTAACAATGTTGGCTTGGTGGAAAATTTAACCTATTGTCAGAGTTCCCAGTATTCCTTGCATATTCATCTTAGGAGGAAGGAGATAACTCCCTTGAAAGATTAGAGAAAGATTTAGGTGAAGCCCTTGGTCGTCCTACCATGGGCTGACAATGAGCTGATAGGACAAGAATTAAAACCTCCATTTAACTAATTCAAAAGATATATGCACCATTGTGTACCATACATAGCCAAGATGTGGAGGCAACCCAAATGTCCATCGACAGATAAATGGATAAAGAAGATGTGATGTGTGTATATACACATAGCCACACAAACACTAGAATATTATGCAACCATAAAAAAAGAATGAGATTTTTGCAATTTGCGACACCGTGGATGGCCCTAGAGGTATTATGCTAGGTGAAATGTCAGACTGAGGAAGACAAATACCATATGATTTCACTCATGTGTGGGATCTAAAAAGCAAAACAAACGAATAAACAAAACCCAGAATCAGACCTATAAATACAGAGAACAAACTGATGATTCCAAGAGGGAAGGGGGTTTAGGGGATGGGTGGGAAAGGTGAAGGGGAGTGGGAAGTGTACCTACAGGCTTCCAGTTATAGAATGAATAAGCCACAGGAATTAAAGGCACAGCATAGGGAATATAGTCAATGATATTGTAATAGCATTGTATGGTGACGAAGGGTAGCTATACTTGTGGTGAGCAAAGCATAACATAGTTTAATCACTCTGTTGTACACTTGAAACTAATGTAACATTGTGTGTCAACTAGACCCTGTGTCAAAAAGACCCTGCAGTTTAATCTGTCAAAAAGACCCTGCCGTTTAATCGGCCTTCAGAAAGTGTAAAACATAGCAGATACACTATTTGGAGAAACTTCTCTATAAATTCTGTGTTTTCCTTTCTATGTCCATTCATAATCCTACATTCTACTGTGGCCATGGCCAACATCATGACCGAGTCATCTAAGGTTTAGTTAGACTGGATAGTTGGTTGTAACTGCTTATAAATTTACCACAATGTCCCCCCTGTTTTTGTATCATAACTTCTCACTTCTTTTAAGGGTCGGCACATGCTGTTCTCAGCAGCTACTGGTCTGAGCAACTGGGGAAGAAAGACATGCACGGTAGGGTGGGTTTTTGGGTTTTTTTTTTTTTTTTCATTTTAAAAAATATTTAAACTTTAGCTAGCATTCCTTCTCATATGTATTATTGATTTGAAGACGTAATAAAATGTCCTATATCACCCATATGAAAACAAAAGATTTACATTCCTTCACTCTGAATCCTCTGCTCAGAACATCTTCCACCCCTGTCCCTCCCAACCCACAGACACACTTCTAATACAGTAAGTGCCCAAGAAATGTTTGTTGCATGAAATTAACTAGCTGTATAACTTTGGCCCAGTGAGGTTGCTTAGACCGTGACACATTGAGATGGGATGATTACCAAAATTCCTTATTGCCATTGCTAGTCACGGGATTCAATCAAACAAATTGCTTTTGAACCAAGTCCCCTAATGACTTTGGGGAGGGGAGAGAGGAAATAGATTGCAGCCAATGGAGGCCCAATAGTCAAAGTGGGAATCTGACCCTCCAGGAAGGAGGTCTTACGCAGTGGGAGGGTCATGCCTCTGACTCTCATTTGGGGATACCAGGTTGGCCGGTCTTTCTTTGGTGAGCCTAGTTACTCTCCTACACACCAGGAAGGCAGAGGCTGTGCCTCTTGTTTGCCTGACTTGTGTGGCTGCTTGATTAAAGCACAGGGGTGAACAAGCTCCCTTTGTCTTTCAGACCTGGAAAGATGGGGCTCTCTGTGGAGGGCCAAGATCACCTCCCTTTATCTTTTAAGATTTCTATTCCATGCCTCTCCTAGACAGAAGTGGGGAGGAAACTATAGGCGGGATGCGTCTGGGACATTACAGGAAGTGACTGAGGAGATTCAGGAAAAGAAGATGTGGGACTGTGTGTTTTGTGGCTCAAATTGCATTTACGGTCCCTCAGTCCTCAGAAAAACAGGGCAGGCTGGGCAGTGCTATGGACAGAGGAAAGAATACATTCTTTCCATTGAGGTGGAAGGGTTCTGGAGCTTTTAAGAAGAGGTCTTTAACTATGCCCTGTGAATTAGAAAGGGTGAAAATGAACAATATTAATTTATGACTTGTTCTATGTTTCCTTTAGCCTTTCAGTGTTCCTGCCGAGGAGGAGAACTGGAGATTTCACTGCGTTCTGATGGACGGGTTGACATTAGGGGAGGCACTGCTGTTGTTTTAGAGGGCACTTTGACAGCCTAGAAATGGTTGTGGTTCGATGCTGTGATTTTTGAATAACAAAGTATTTTCTGCATAAAAAGAAATGTAGGGGCGCCTGGGTGGCTCAGTCGTTAAGCCTTGAGTGTCTGCTTTTGGCCTGGGTCACAATCCCAGAGTTCTGGGTTGGAGCAGGGCACAGGGCTCCCTGCTCAGTGGGAAGCCTGCTTCTCCCTCTCCCACTCCCCCTGCTTGTGTTCCCTCTCTGGCTGTCTGTCTCTCTCTCTCTGTCAAATAAATAAAATCTTAAAAAAATAAAATAAAAAGAAATGTAAGCGGCTGCCTTTACCAAATTTGCACAGCTGTTCAGTTCACTCACAGGTTAGAAACAGAAAAACTAAGACATATTAATGGAAGTTTCATCATGCTTCCTAATTACTTAATGGAGTTTTGGCTCTGTCTGTGAGTGTATTTGACATAGAAGTAACCAGTAACAAAGAATAATGTTGTCACCTTCGATTGTGACTACCAATCACAGAATGAAGAGCACGTTTATGAGAAGATCAAACCATTTAAGCTTAGGTGTGAATATCTGATAGACTATTTTGTAGCCATTAAAAAGACCCAATAACTATGTGGAAATATTGAAAAAATATCTCATGACATAATACTAAGAAAGGGAATTGGACTACAAATGTTAGCAAAGTTATGTCTATGGAAAATATGAATGTATATGGGCAAAAATGGGGCATGGGGATAGAAAGGTGACAGCTGTATATATGTGTGTCTGTGGGGGGGGTAAAGTTGGGAGTCATTTTAATGCACCTAAAAAATTATTTTCCTTATCAGAAAATACTCATGTTCATTAACTAAAAATCAGGACATACCACAGAATAACCAAAAACCCAGAAATTTCAAAAAAGTGTATGTGTATTAGTGTAATACACATTTTATCAGTGATAAAATTAAATACTAAAAGCAGTATAATATCTTTATCTCGATACATAGTTTTGGAGTGATGTCTTAAAAAACATTCTTTTCTTAATCTTAATAAATATTAAAGTTAATAAAATTGGTTCTAACATATTTTCAATTCAGTGAAATGTATAATGTTGAATATCTATAACTGACTTTGGGATGGGGACTTTTTCAAGACATTAAGAGGGTTTCAGGTGATCTCATCGATGGCAATTCTCAGCCATCTCAAAAAACTGCAAGCTAATCAGTTAGAAATTCCAGTAGTGTCCCAATTTTTTGTGACCTTACTGCTACCACATTTTCTATTTTTATTTATTTTTGTTAAGGCATGTGACAATGAATTTATTCTAGCAGTAATCTTGTGTTTCTGCTGATTTGCAATGAAGTAAACGATTCACTGGCTTCAGACTTTAGCTTAATGAGTACCCAATGACCTGGTGCATAGCTCACAGCTTCTCCCAACTCATCAGTGGGTCATGACACCATGGGTGACAATCACTGGAGGGTTTTCACAAAGTACAAGGTTTTCTCCATCTTGAACTGAATTGTTTGAGTGATTTTATATAAATGTATAGTTGTAAGTTTCTGAATTTTATCTCCACAATGTATGGTAAGTTCTTTTTAAAGTTACTTCTTTTAAAAATTCAAGTATAATTAATATACAGTGTTATATTAGTTTCAGGTATGCAATATAGTGATTCAACAATTCTATATGCCTACGGCTCATCATGATGGAGCATACTCTTAATTTCCTTTTAAGTTCTTAATAGATATTTTTGGGATACAAGTCCCTGAGGTTATTTGGAAATTTTTTTTTTTTTTTTTGCATGAAAGTTGCTAGTTGAAACATCTGAGTTGACTTTGCATCCTATATTTTTAAAGATTTTTATTTATTTATTTGGTATAGAGAGAAGGAGAGCATAAGGAGGGTGGGAGGTGGGGAGGGGCAGAGGGAGTGGGAAAAGCACACTCCCCACTGAGTCGGGAGCCTGACTCAGGCTCAATCCTAGGACCCTAAGACGTGAGCTGAAGGCAGATGCTTAACCAACTAAGACACCCAGGTGCCCCTTATATAAGTTAAAAAACTTATATTTTTTAACTTATATTTTTTATATTTTTTAATTCTGTATTCACTTTTGTAAGTGATTTTTAAAGAACTGCCCATTTAGAAATGAGCAGTTGAGTCAGAATAGTCAGGGCAACTGATCATACTTACTAGATTTACTGCATCAACCTGGTCAAAGGTTGAGTGGCTGGAGGGGCCGTAGTGCTCCAGAAGTAGCCACGAAGGGAGCAGGGGTAGGGGTGGGAGAGGCATACCTAAATAGATAAAAAGAAGAAATGAGATGACCTCTGTGGGTAGCAGGAGCAAAGAGCTTCTGGAATTAGCATACTGTGCAGAGTGAGTTATTTGCTGATATGAGTACGGCGGGTTTCTTTTGCTTCTGCCCATTTCTTACCCTACCTGATCTTACTAAGAGTGGGCATAGGGGAATGTGTAGAGAGATTGTTAGAGATGTGTCCCAGCACTCAAGTATAATGTTACCATTGCTTGAAAAAAGTGCCCTCCTCAAGGTCAGCATCCCCTGGCATATTGAGTTAGACTGGGTTGTCTTAATGTAGGAAATATCTACAAAATCACAGAGGCTTAATATAACAAACTTTTATTTTCACTCCTATCACTGTCTAGTACAAGTCAGGAGGGGTTCTGTTCCATGGTCCTGCAGGGGTCCCGGCTGATTTTGCCTTCTGCTATTTCAACACATGGCCTCCTTGGTTGCTGCAGCAGGAGGAAAGAGTGGATGGAAGTCTCAATCTGTTTGCCTCAGAAGTGAAAGGTGTCAAATCTGCTCATAGCTTCTGGGCCAGAACTGGTCATATACCCCCATCTAAGAGCAAGGGAACTGAGAAATGCGGGGGAGCTCATGGATATATACTGCATATGGTAAATAGAGCTGCCTCACCTGGGGGAAATTTTTAGGCTACTCAGACAATTCCCCTAGGGTGGTATTACTTGAGTAAATTCATCAGAGTCCAAGGGTTCAGCGGTGCAGGCTCAGAAGCCTATTATGTAAACGTACCAAGAGCAAATCGATCTTTCAGATGTAGAGTCACATTTAACTAGAGTGTAGAGACTGATGTATAGAACCAGAATACCAATTTTTTATTTTACAGTGAAAGGATAATCACATAATGGATTAGATCAGAGCATTTCTCTCCATTTGCATATCTGTTTGGGAAGCCAAATTATAATCAGAAAGCGGCTTCATGACTGTGAAGCTGATAAGAGGAGAGTCAGTCAAATGGACTTAAATGGCAGATGTCATCAAGACATAAGTTTCCCCACTTTAACAATGCATTAGAATCCCATCCTAATGCATTTGATTTACTTGAATTTAACTATATATGCTCATGGCATGGCCAAATGTGATTTCAGTTTTAAATACATTTATTTTTGGAACGACCATGGTCCCTAATGCAAGCCAACAACTTTATCTGGCACTTGACAAAACAGTGAAGTGTTCTAGCACTCGAGAAAAACCTGGCAGTATTGGGCTTGTGCACTGGGATATCAGTCTACTATGATTTATAGGTTATCTACAGGATTTTCAAGGATAATTTGGACAGCACTCAGTTTTTGCTTCATGCACCATGTATGGCAGCTTGCCTCCAAAATGGCTCTCAACAATCCCACCTTCTGCTGCTCAGACCCTTGTGCTGTCCACTCCCACGTTTCACGAGGGTTGGTCTATGTGACCAATAGAATATTCAGCAGTGACAGCATGTTACTTTTGAGATTAAGTTATAAAAAACTTCAGTTTTTGTTTTGGTAGATGTGTGTGTGTGTGTGTGTCTTTCTCATCACTTGCTCTGTGGGAAGTCAGCTGCCCCTTGTGAACTGCCTTAAGGAGAGTCTGGTCAATAGCACCATGAATGGGCTTGGAAGCAGACCTGCCAGCCCCATCAAGACTCCGACGCCTGAAGTCTGGCTGACACCTTGACTCAGCCTCCAGAGACCCTGAACCAGAGGCCCTAGCCTAAGTTGTGCCAAATTCCTGACCTACAGAAACCCAGATAATAAATGCTTGTTTTAAATGACTAGGTTGTGAGGTAATTCGCTTTGAAGCAATAGATAACTAATACACACTCTGTCTGTTTATTCATATTTAATTTTATTCTAAAAATTTCATTTATTTGATAGAGAGAGATCACAAGTAGGCAGAGAGACAGGCAGAGAGAGAGGAGGAAGCAGGCTCCCCTCCGAGCAGAGAGCCCGATTTATTCTGAAAATTTCAAACATATACAGAAGTATAGAGAATATGTGATGAGCTCCCACGAACATATCATCCAGGCTCAACAATTTCTCACTCATGGCCAATTATTTATGCCTCCATCTGCTTCTCTTCCGCCTCAGGATTACGATGAAGAAAACCCATTGTTTTGAAGCAAACCCATTGACAGACATCATACACTTTTGTTGGCAAATATTTCAGGATTTGGCACTAAAATATAAGGGTTCTTAAAGAAAGTATGTCAACTATACTTCAATTAAAACAAACAAAATTACTTTAATACCAATATCATACCTATGGTACACAGACTCTAAAGCTGATCCCATCATTCCTGCCTCCTTGCATTCATGCCTTTGAATAACCACTTTCCCTTTGAGTGTGACCTGCCTCTAACCAAAGAAGTATGACAAAGATACTTCGGGATACATGTGATTACATGATTGTGCTACTTCTATAAGGCTGTCACGCTGGTCTTGCTGGAATCTCTCACTCACTCGGAGGAAGCAAAGTACCATGTTGGGGAAGCCCCTGGAAGCTGAAGGCAGCCTCTAGCCAACAGCCAGGACCAGAGAGAGGCTCTCAGTCCTACAGCAGCAAGAAACTGAATTCTGCCCACAAGCTGAGTGGCCTGGAAGCAGACCTTTCCGCTCAGTTGTAGAGAACTCAGCCCTACCTAACACCTTGATTTAGCCTTGCAGAAGACCCAGCTAAACCATGCCTGGATTCATGACCCACAGAACCAGTGAAAGGACAAATGTGTGTATGTGTTTAAGATTTTATTTATTTATTTGATAGAGAGGCTGTGTGGGGGAGCACACATGCTGGGGGAGATGAAGAGGGAGAGAAAGAAGCAGGCTCCCTGATGAGCAGGGAAGCCCTATGCGAGGCTTGATCCCAGGACCCTGACTTTCAACTAGAGTCGAAGGCAGATGCTTTAGCCACCCGGGCTCCTCAAATGTCTGTTGTTTTATACCATTAAATTTGTGATAATGGTTACACAGCAATAGAAAACCATTGAAGCATTAAAAAATTAGAAACAGTAACTCAATATTTTTGAAAGTCCAGTTAATGTATCTATTTCCCTGTCTTACAAAATTTTTTTTATAGGAGATCTCCCCAAGATCCAACTTGACTGGGACTTGCTGTTGCTTATCTCCCTGAGCAACCTTTCCCAGGCCTTCATTGCTGACCAGCTCTGTCTTTCCATTTTGATGGAATCAAATTACAGTCAAGCTTTTCCATTCCTTTAATATTGTCAGAAACTGCCCAATACCCTTGAGATAATAGCAGAGGGCAATTTCAATCACCCTGGTTGAGAACCACAGCTTTAAGTTGACCTTGTTTTTTCCTTCTCTGATTTGCTTTTAAATTTTTTTATTTTATGTATACATATATATAATTTTTTTTTTTTTTACCGATTTTATTTATTTCGTTGAGAAAGAGAGAGAGAGCATGAGCTGGAGAGAGGCAGAAGCAAAGGGAGAAGCAGACTCCCCGCTGAGCAGTGAGCTGATGCAGGGCTCCAGGCAGGGTTCGATCTGGGGCTCCATCTCAGGATCCAGAGATCATGACCTGAGCCACCCAGACACCCCTTATTTTTTAAATATATATATATATATATATATATATATATATATATAAATAATGGCTTAACTCTCAGAGGGTATATTATTTGTCTCTTTCCAAGTTCAGGGTAGAAATCCCCCTTGCTGTAGCTCCTATGTATTCTGCAAGTTAGGGGCCCAACTGGGATCTGAATTTGGAGCCTGTGGGTCAGATCTGCTGTTCAGCAATCTGACATGGTTGGTAAAAAGCAATTTACTGTCTCCTGTGTATAAGACACTGTGCTAGAAGCTGGCGGGGTGGAGAGCTGGGGGGCAAGCTGCAAAGGAGATTAGAGAGGGAGTTTACGGACCTCTCTGGGGACTGTAACTGGGGAGATCAGGCTCATACTTTCAAGACAAGATAATGAGGCCTTGTGCTGGTCTGTGATTCAGACCTACATATGGCGCAGACACTAAGTGCTATGGCAGAGGCGGGAGTATTGAAGAACAGGCCGTACAAAGATGAGGGCATGAGCAAAGATTCAGAGATGAATATGCAAAGCATGTCCAGATTTTGTCGAGAAGTTTCCCCTCTAAAAAGTAGTTGTTAGGATTTATGGGGGGGGGCAGAGAGAGAAATAAAGAAATAGAACAAAATAGAGAGAAATAGAAGAAAGTAATTCTTACATTGTCAATCCACTTGAAGAGATAGGGCGTAAGAACAAGGACAGATAAATAATATGGAGAGCTGTTCTTACTGTTGTTGTTGTTGTTGTTTTGAACTATTAAAATCTATAGAAAGGACTTGGGAATTGTGGTCATTGTGATCATTGTGAGTCAGACCCTGTGTATGAGAAAGGGTAGAACTGTGGTTCTCCATGTGCGGTCCCTGGACAAGCAGGAGCTGGGAGCTTGTTAGAAAAGCAAATTCTCAGCCTCCTTCCCAGACCTACTGAATCAGGTCTGGAGGTGGGAACCAAAAATCTGGTTTTTAACAGGCCCTCCAGGTGCATCCTGAAGGTTGAGAATCACTGGCCTTCCAGACGTAGACACTGCTTTCTTCCTTCCAAAGCAGTAACTGTGTATGCAGCCCTGTCACATCCCTTGCAAATTGCTTTAACATCTCCCTGAACAGACTAATATACTTGCTACTCAGTGCAGTTTTGGAGGAGCTGTTATGGTGATGGTGGTGGTTGTTTTATTAGCTTCCAGTTCTGTACAACATAGAAAAATTAGCTGTGCTCAGGTGGGAGCTGTTCAGTAATGTGTTGGTAATAAACAGATTAGTTAATCAGCCATGATTTATTAATGATGAATTAATTATACCTGATTGTGCAGTTCTGCTAGCTAAGTGGAGCTTTAAAGGAGTTATTTTATTAATCATCACAGTGCTAATTGCAGACACTTACAGAAGGACCACTAATTAAACATGCAACCATATGCAAAACAAGTTGGGCTGCTGAGACCTGCAAGAATAAGAAACACCGAGTTTTAGGGGATTCAAAACAAACCTTGTTTTATGCAATACTGGTTTGGCAAAGTTAATCATTCCCTGCAAATAAATATTGTAATCTTTTCCAGCAGGAATTGATCCTCATATCAGAAAGCATAGTGAGATTCCGTTAAAGGGGGAGACTTTTCAATCCTCTTTCCTATTTTACACACATGCAAACTGCTATACTGAGTCTTTGCTAAACAGAGTGCACTGATTGACGGGAAGCGACTTAAAGCAGAGAGAATCAAACTAACACACCAGTCCTCTGTGCCAGAAAACATCAGGTGAGTGAGGGGAGGTTCTGAAATCTTAGACACCAGGAACACCTTGTGTATTAAATCACAGTAAGCAGATTCACAGCCTTGTGTTATTGGAGCAGAGAAAGAAATGAGACTGTCCACTTAAAGGGTCATCAGGGAAACTTAAGGATAGCTAAATAAGGGGAAATGGTTTTAAAATTTTAGCTCAAGATTGATTAAAACCATTTCATGACTTTCTGTTGTTATGCAACATCTGAATGCCATTCTCCTTGGATGGGGAACTGTCATCATGAATGGTCGAGGAGGTAGTGTCCACATTTCACCGAGGAAGCCAAAGTGGCCAGGCTGTGGGCATGCTACTCAGGCAAAGCCAAATCAGGAAAGATCTCCCAGGAATTTGGATCCTGAACAAAGGCAGCGGTGCTGTGGAGGTGTCTGGAAGCCCTGGTCCCTGCAGTGGCTGCTCTGTGAGCTGACATAGAACTCCGATAGTTGGGAGAAGGTGCTTGGAGTAATGGCTGCAGGAATACTTGTATAATTTTGGTCCAGTAGGTAATACAGCCAGGTCTGTATGGTAGGATGATAATGAGGATGATGAGGACACCATCAGCTTGTCCTGATTTATTGGGCGCCCCCCTCCTCTCCTCCCTCAGCTTCCTGCACATTCCCTAGTCTGTTCATTAGATTAGGATTGAGCATGTGATACAACTCTGGCTAAAGAGACATAAAGATAAGTTTTCAGTTCATAGGAACATAGGAAAAGAACCTGGATTGGGGTGAACCAGCATTTGGCATGCATAGGTTTACTTAATTCCCCAGTTTTTGGTATGGCATCCTCCCTCATCTGTACAGAGATCTTCTGTTTTATATTCTCCAAAGGAAAAAAATCACCAGGTCTTCAAGAATGGGGAGAAGGAACTGCCCAGTGTGTGAAATTGGGCACATACATATTACATGTATTTTATTTATTTCTTATTTTATTATTTTAAAAAATATTTTATTTACTTATTTGATATATAGAGAGGGAGAGCACAAGCAGAGGGAACAGGAGAGGGAGAAGCAGTCTCCCTGGTGAGCTGGGAGCCCAATGTAGGAATCCATTCTTGGGCCCTGGGATCATGACCTGAGCCGAAGACAGGGGCTTAGCCAACTGAGCTCCCCAGGTGCCCCTCTTATTTTATTATTATTATTGCATGCACTTTGATATATCTATACAACGTATATCTACCATCTAGATCATGATATAAAATATTTCCATCACACCAGAAGATTTCTTCATTCCCCTTCTCAGTAAAAAAAAAAAAAAAAGAGAGAGAGAGAGAGAGATTGGGAGTGTGTGCACCTGTGAGTGGGAAGGGGCAGAGAGAGAAAGAGAGAATCTTAAGGAGGCCGCATACCCCGCAAGGAACCCACCGCGGGTCGGGTCTCAGGATCTTGAGATCATGACCTGAGCCAAAATTGAGTCTGACGCTTAACCCACGGAGCCACCAAAGCGCCCCTCTATAATCACTTCTTAAATATCTTTCAACCAGTCCTGGTCTTTCAGCACCCTCCTCTTATCTTACTTATAGCACTCCCACCTTCAAACTTCTGGTGTACTTAGTGCTGCTGATTCCTGAGCCTTTCGAAGATCCAGTCATGGTTCTTTTCTTTCCCTACCGTCAGTGTAGAATCTGATCCTCAATTCATGTATGCTTAACCCACGGAGCCACCAAAGCGCCCCTCTATAATCACTTCTTAAATATCTTTCAACCAGTCCTGGTCTTTCAGCACCCTCCTCTTATCTTACTTATAGCACTCCCACCTTCAAACTTCTGGTGTACTTAGTGCTGCTGATTCCTGAGCCTTTCGAAGATCCAGTCATGGTTCTTTTCTTTCCCTACCGTCAGTGTAGAATCTGATCCTCAATTCATGTATGCTGATAAACCACTCGTTCATTTTTAGCTATGAAAATTGTACTGTTGTTACTCCTCACTATTCTCTTGATCCTTGTGGACTACGCCTTTAAAACAAGTATCTTTCCCATATGATCCAGTAATCTGATTCCTAGGCAAGTACCCCAAAGAACTGAAAACAGTGACTGAGCACATACCTGTACAGCAATGCTCATAGCAGTATTGTTGACCCTAACCAAAAAGTAGAAACAACCCAATTGTGCATCAGCAGGTGAACAGACAAACCAAACTGGCATATAGAGAAAATGCAATGTCATTCAGCCATAGGAAAGGACTGAAGTTCTGATACAGGCTACAACAGGGGTGGGCCTTGAAAATATTATGTTAAGTGAAATCAGCCAGACACAAAAGGACATATATTGTGTCACTCTACTTATATGAATTATCTAGAATAGGTTCATTCATAAGTGACAGAAAGTAAGTTAGGTTACCAGGAGCCAGGGGAAGGGGAGAATGGAGTTAACATTTAACGGTAACAGTTTCTGTTTCAGGGTAATGCAAGAGTTA
The DNA here is from genome assembly GCF_009829155.1 of Mustela erminea. Classification (NCBI taxonomy): domain Eukaryota; kingdom Metazoa; phylum Chordata; class Mammalia; order Carnivora; family Mustelidae; genus Mustela; species Mustela erminea. Next base: position 34,935,108 of record NC_045627.1, on the reverse strand, counting down.
GGGGGATACATAGTAGTAAAGGATTGCTGTCTTAGTCATCTGGGGCTGCTATAACAAAATATCATAGAATGGACACCTTCAAGAACAGAGGTTTATTTCTTCCAATTCTGGAGGCTGGGAATTCCAAGATCAAGATGTTGCAGATTTGGTTCCTGATGAGAATTCTCTTCCTGGCTTGTGGACAGCTGCCTTCTTGCTGGTGCTTGACATGCCATTCTTCCATCCTTGCACAGGGAGACAGAGATCTTTCCTCTTCTTGTAAGGGTATAAATCTCATCATGAGGGCCCCCGACTCAAGACCTAATCTGATGCTAATTACCTCCCACCCCAAATACCATCATGTCGCTGATTAGAACTTCAACTTATGAATTTGGAGGGACACAAACATTCAGTCCTTAACAGTTACACAACATTGTGAATGAATTCAATGCCACTGAGTTGCACAATTAAAAAGGGTTAAATGGGAAAGTGCCAAGGAAGTGTGCAAAATAAACATTCTTTAAAAAAAGAAAAAAAATGGGAGCGCCTGGGTGGCTCAGTGGGTGGCTCAGCTCAGGTCATGATCCCAGGATCCTGGGATCAAGCCCCGCATGGGGCTTGCGTCTGCCTACTTGTGATCTCTGTCTGTAAAATAAACAAATATAATCTTAAAAATAAAATAAAAAAAGAAAAATTGGGGTAAATGGCAAGTTTTATATCACATTTATGTTACTGCAACAGAATATTTTTTTGAAGAATTTTTATTTATTTATTTGACAGAGAGAAACATAGCGAGAGAGGGAACACAAGCAGGGGGAGTGGGAGAAGGAGAAGCAGGCTTCCCGCTGAGCATGGATCCTGATGTGGGGCTCTATCCCAGGACCCTGAGATCATGACCTGAGCTGAAGATAGACGCTTACAACAAAATATTTTTTAAAAAATACATTTATTCTAGGGGCACCTGGGTGACTCAGGGGGTTGAGCCTCTGCCTTCGGCTCAGGTCATGATCTCAGGGACCTGGGGTCAACTGGAGTCGGGCTCTCTGCTCAGCAGGGAGCCTGCTTTCCCCTCTCTCTCTGCCTGCCTCTGTCTACTTGTGATCTCTGTCAAGTACATAAATAAAATCTTTTAAAAAATACATTTATTCTAATTTGGAGTTTGGAATTGAACTAAATTAGAAGCCTGTGTTTATTTATTTTTCTCTCTTTGGCATTACCCTTTTTTTCCTGTCAAAATAAACTTACAGAAATATTTGTAGTACAGCAGAAATGTTCCCCTGAGCTATTCAAGAATTAATTTGCTAATCTGATACTCCATTATCCCAAATACTTTAGTATGTATTTCCTGAGAACAAGCACATTTTTTTCTCTTTTTTAAAAAAGATTTTATTTATTTGAGAGAGACAGAGAGACAGAGAAAGCATGAGGAGGGGGGAGGGGCAAAGGGTGAGGGATAAGCAGACTCCAAGCCCCATGTGGGGCTTGATCCTAGAACTCTGAGATCTTGACCTGAGTGGAAGTCAGACATTTAACCGACTGAGTCACCAAGGTGCCCCCAAAAGGACATTTTCTTAAATACATAGAATAAAATCGTCAAGATCTGGAAGCTAACTTGCATACCTTACTACTCATTTATCCTCAGACCTGATTCACATTTCAACAACAACCCTTTATAACAAAAAGGACTGCCCTTTTTAGGACATATGCCCTTTATAGCAAAAAGGATCCAGTCCTAAATCACACGTTCCATCAATTTTTCAAGTCTTTTCAGTTTTCAGTCTGAATATTGCTTAGTCTTTCCATGACGTTCATGACATTTACACTTTTAGGAGTATAGACTAGTTTTTGTGTGGAATGTCCCTCAGTTTGGGTTTGCATGAGGTCTTTTTGTGGTTAGATTCAGGATGGGCATCTACAGCAGCAATATTGCAGAGGGGACACTGTGTCCTTGCAGCAATCCTTTTGGGTGGCACATGATTTCGATCAGCCCTGGGAGTGATGACCTTAACTCTGATTATTTGATTAAGGTGATGTCTGCCAGATTACTTCACTGTATAGTTACTCTTTTCCCCTTTGTGATTAATAAAGAATTTTATGAGGTAATACTTTAAAACCATTTAAATACCCTGTTTCTCAACAAAACTTTCAACTTATTCATTCATTTTTAAAATATTTCTATGGATTCATGTTTTTCTACATTATATAATGGACTATAATTTATTACTGTTGGTATTTGTGTTGTTGCTCAAACATCCCAAGTCTGGAATTTGGGAGAGAGTCCACTCAAGCTGGCTTTTGTCCATATCACTCTTTGAGTATTTCCTTGCTTTTTGGCACAATAAGATATTTCAGTTCATTTTGTACTTTCTATGCCCCAGATTTGGAATCAACCTTTTCTCCAAGGAGCCCTGGTTCCTTCTAGTGCAAAATTACATTTAGAAGCCAGGATCTAGTTATTAGGCCTAATGGGTATTGCTGTTCTAGCCTCTCTCAGTAGACAGAGTTAGGGAATAAATGTTTTTCCCCCCAGTTTTATTGAGAAATAATTTACATAAATCACTGTATAAATTTTAAGTGTATAGCTTGATGATTTGATTTACACATATTGTGAAATGATTAAGGAATATATGCTTATACACACATATTTATTTCTGTATCTATATATTTTGAAAATCATGCAGTCAAATGAATACCTCCAATTCTAGTCCAACATCACCAGTCCTTTCTGTATTTGTAACTCCCTTCACCAGCTGAAAAGTTGCCTTCATTATCCTCATTATGTTTACTTATTCAATCAGTGCCCCTGCTTGTAACCATTCCTATCTCTCCACCCCGGACCCTGCAGGGAAGTTCTGTTCTCCCTGCTTGGACTCTGATTCCCATTTCAGGTTACCACTGTTATTACATGGATACTCTCCTTCCCTTGCTTGGATTCTGAACCCTGGTTCCCATCAGTATCTGTGTGCCCTACATTAGGTATATGTCACCCCCTTGTATAAATTTACCTCTTTCTTACCTCAGGGCTTTTACTGAGTGCTGAGTGCTTAGTTTTGTTCTCATGTACTGATAAATACTGAGTTGTTAGAAGGTGGAGGAAGGTCAATAATAGATCCTCCAGACTGAGAAGTCATTTTAATACTGAAAAATGAAGGAAGCCACTCCTTACCATTGACACAGAGTTTTGTTCAGGATAACTTAGTGACAAGGCATAGAGGGGGCAGATGGACGACTGAGGGCACTCTGAAGCTATTCTCTGTTGCTATCTGGACCTCAATCCCCAGCTTTTATGGAGTGAGAGGCTTGGTGGTAAGGTCACAGGGTAGTTATCTAAAGTGGCGCCATCTGTGACCCAGAGGGGATCTCTACTAGTTAGCTAAAGTGGTGCCATTTGTGCACCAGAGCGAGCCCAAAATGGAGGGCCAAAGATGGAGTCAGTGCGGCCAGCCTCTCAGCTGAGTCTTCTTCCTTTTCTCTCCAACTGTCACTCCTTCCTTTCCCAACTAGTACTTCTTCCCCATTCCCCACCACAGGAAATTGTTATTGATAACCTGGTATATTCTTCCATGCTTTTCTCCATGATGATATAATCCATCAGCTTATACACATGGAGACATATAATTTTGGTTTTGTATGTTTGTCTCAAAATAATAGTGTCTATATCTCTCTACATCTTTTTTCATGCAACAGTCAACCGCTTTAGATCTTTTAGCTCATTCTCCAGCCTATTCTTTCTAATGGTTGAACATTTTTCCACATACTAACTGTTCCACAATTTATTTGATCAGTCCTCTCAATCTCCTATTGAAGACTTTTACTTTATTTCCAGATTTTTACCATTACAAGCTGTACTACAGAGAGAAAATTTATTTTATTTTTTAATATTCTGGTACTTTTATTTCTTGAGGGTAGGATGAGAGAGGCAATTCCGGTTTGAAGATTGTATGTATTTTTCATTTTAGTAGATATTGTCAGGTAGATTTCCAAAAAAACGCAGCTGTTCACATTGCCACTAACACTGCATCCTTTTTACCACAAGCCCATTGGCAGAATTTTGCTAATCTGATAAGTGATAGCTCATTGTTACTTAATTTGCATTTACCTGATTAGGGAAGTTAAGCTTCTTTTGATATATACTTGCCATTTGTACCTTCTCTTCTCTGAACTCTCTATTAATATATTTTGCCTATTTTCAATTGCATTTTGTTATCAGTTTGTAAAAACACTTCATATATTACGATTTTACCTGTCACAGGTATGGAAATATTTTCCCCAGTATTTTATCTGAGTGATTTTCATCAGACAATTTTTTAAAAGATTTTGTTTATTTATTTGGGGGTGGGGGGAGAAGGAGCTGGAGTAGCAGCAGGCAGAGGGAGAAGGGGAGCCCGATGTGAGACTCAGTCCCAGAATCATGACCTGAGCTGAAGGCAGATGCTCAACTGACGAAGCCACCCAGGCGTCCCACCTGTATTTCTGTATTATTCCAAAATGGTTTATTTTCAGGCTTTAAACAAACAAAATCATTCTGTATGTGTTCTTTTGTATCTTCTTTGCTCCATAATATGTTTGTGAGAATCATCTACATTTTTGTGTGCAGCCAAAATTTGTTCATTTGTCTTGCTGTATAGCATGCCATTGAAAGAACATATCACAACCTACGTATTTAGTTGTTCCTTGCTTTAGTTTTTGTCAAAAATGCTGCTATGAATTCTTCTTTATGTGTTACAATGTACACATGCAAAATTTTCTCTATGGTATGTACCCAGTGGCAGGCTTGCTGGGTCACGGGCTCTGCATATCTTCAGCTTTTGTAGATACCTACTAACTGGCTTCCCAAGCAGTTGTACCAATTTACAGACAATCCTCTCTCCCATACAACAGTTCCCATTGTGCCACATCCTCACCAACCCCTATTATGGTCAGATTTTTAACATTTTTTGCTAGTCTGGTTGGTAGGTGGGCTACATATGTCTCATTGAAGTTTTAATTTCCATGTCTAGTTTATTAGTGAAGTTGAACATATTTTATTTTTTTTTCAAAGATTTTATTTATTTATTTGACAGAGAGAGATCACAAGTAGGCAGAGAGGCAGGCAGAGAGGCAGGCAGAGAGAGAGAGGAGGAAGCAGGCTCCCCGCTGAGCAGAGAGCCCGATGCGGGACTCGATCCCAGGACCCTGAGATCATGACCTGAGCCGAAGGCAGCGGCTTAACCCACTGAGCCACCCAGGCGCCCCGAACATATTTTAGTTTATTGGCAATTTCTAATTCCTTTATTGTGAAACATCTTTTCAAATTCATTGTTCATTTTTCTATTGGGCATTTTGTTTATTGATCTGTAGGAGTTCTGAATAATAAATTTTCCTTCCACCTCTGATCCTTACTAGTTTACCCTTCCCCTCCTCAGGGATAGCTGGACTTCCTCCATGCCAGCTTGGTCCCCAAGGCCTCAAGAGAGTCAAGTGGAACTTGAATTCCCTTTTATGACCTATTAGTCACATAGTTTTACTTTTGCTCCTGGGGCAGGAACACAAATCCCACACCTTGATGGAGGATTATTAATGTCACATTATAATAAAAGCCTATGAGACTACAGCCATCCTTGGAAAAATACAATCTACCACATGGGTGTTTTGGAAAATTTCCCATATTCTTGGAGAAATTGGGACATAAATGGTTAGCAGGAACAAGGAATACCTTCATTTAAAAGAATGAAATTTGGGGGGCGCCTGGGTGCTCAGTGGGTTAAGCCTCTGCCTTCGGCTCAGGTCATAGTCGCAGGGTCCTGGGTCCCGCATCAGGCTCTCTGCTCCATGGGGAGCCTGCTTCCTCCTCTCTCTCTGCCTTCCTCTGCCTACTTGTGACCTCTGTCAAGTAAATAAAAAAATCTTAAAAAAAAAAAAAGAATAAAGTTTGGTGTAAATCCTGAGTCTTAAAAAATTTTTTTATATATAGAGGAAGGGCAACTCCAGTCACTGGACTGTCATCAACTAACATAATGGATGTGCTTATAGATCGTTATCAAAAACTTTCGAAAATGTTCTTAGCCTACTGAACCAGAAGAGACTTTCCATGAACCAGAAAGAAACATTAAAGTGTCAGCTTTTAAAGACATTGGGGCTCAGAAGCATACTTTGCAAAGTGGATGGGCCACTGAATTTGTACCATACTTACAGAGCAAAGCAGTGTTCCTTGGCTTAGCTCTTTGTCTTCATTTGTTTGGACTGCTGCAACAAAATGCCATAGACTAGGAGGCTTACAAACAGCAAACAATTATTTCTCATAGTTCTGGAGTCCAAGATGAAGGTAGATTTGATGTCTGCTAAGAGCCTGCTTCCTGGTTCATGGATGGCGTTCTTCTCACTGTGTCCTCACATGGTGGGAGGAGCAAGGGAGATCTTTAACGTCTCTTTTATAAAGGCACTAATCTCATTCATGAGGGCTCTGTCCTCATGATTTAATTATCTCCCAAAGTCCTCATCTCCAAATACTATCATATTTGAGATTAAGTTTCAACATATAAATTTTGGGGAGACAAAAATATTCAGTCTATAGCAGCCCTTTAAAAAAATTAACATATAAAAATTAACATATAATTAACATACAATTAACATATAATTCCCAGCACTCACCATAGCCCTTTAAAAAATTAACATATAAAAATTAACATATAATTAACATATAATTTCCAGCACTCACCATAGCACTCCCCAAAGTCCATCACCCAGCCATCTCATCCCTCCCACCCCCTTCCACTCCAGCAACCCTCAGCTTGTTTCCTGAGATTAAGAGTCTCTTATGGTTCGTCTCCCTCTCTGGTTTCATCTTGTTTGAATTTTCCTTCCCTTCCTTTATGATCCTCTGTCTTGTTTCTCAAATTCCTTGTATCAGTGAGATCATATGATAATTGTCTTTCTCTGATTGACTTATTTCGCTTAGTATAATACCCTCTAGTTCTATCCATGTCATTGCAAATGGCAAGATTTTGGTTTTTTGATGGCTGCATAATATTTCATTGTATATATATATATGCCACATCTTCTTAATCCATTCATCTGCTGATAGACATCTGGGCTCTTTCCATCATTTGGCTATTGTGGACATTACTGCTATAAATATTGGGGTGCACGTGCCCCTTTGGATCACTATAGTTGTACCTGGAGTAAATATCCAGTAGTGCAATTGCTGGGTCATAGGGTAGCTCTATTTTCAACTTTCTGAGGAACCTCTATACTGTTTTCCAGAGTGGCTATAGCAGCCCTTTTAAGGTAATACCTTGAATCACTGTTTCTTGATACTCTCAAATGCTTTTAGAGAGGCCAGAGCAGCTACTGTCAGAGTTGAGTGGTTTATGACTTTGTGCAAGAGGCAGTTGAGGTTATCACAATACCTCTGGGCCAGGTTATTTTAAGTTACAATAGACAGTTTGTGAATTTCACTAACCAACTGGAGGCTCTTTCTAGCTAAAATCATGATTTCAGCATAAAAGAAAAGAAGAGGTAAGTTAAATGTGAACACCTGTTCTTCTAAAATTGCTCGACTGCAGGTACCAGCCCTAGAGAGTTGGCAGATGGTTTTGTGTTTCTAAGCCTGACCTTAGCAGCCCTTCATCAATCTTTCCCTGATTGATTTTCAGGCAAGAGGAGACTCTGGCTTCCCGGGGTACCCAAGACACCTTTGATTTAGTTACTACCTGAAGACCAATTAATTAGCCCACACTGGTTCTCTCCAGTTTTCCTAACAAAGCTAGGAAACACTGGCTGGGACAACTTTTTACTAGCTCATTAATTACTGTCACCCCAGACGTGGATATTTTTAAAAGATAAAGAAAAGAGCATCATTTTGTATGGGGGTAAATGGAGGATCTCCAAAGCCTGCAGCTATCCTGCACTACAATTCCTGTAGCCAAGGGGCTCTTGTCTTTCAGAAACCTCCACTGTTAGGACTGAAGCTACCAACTGCTTTTCCCGTTGCATCTTAAGTCATGGAAGCCAAGGCACGCTTGTTAATCATGAGAGAATTTGCCCTTGATTATGAGGCACTTTTTATTTTTAAAATTTCCTTATTTTCCTTTTCTTTCTTTTCTTTTTTTTTAAAGATATATTCATGTATTTGGGGGGAGGAGAGACAGAGGAAAAGGGACAGAGAGAATCCCAAGAAGACTCTTGGTAAGTGCAGAACCCTTTGTGGGGCTCAATCTCACAACACTGAGATCATGACCTGAGCCAAAACCAAGAGTCAGATGCTCAACTGACTGAGCCAGCCAGGCACTCCAAGTTTTTGTTTTTTGTTTTTTGTTTTTTTTTTTAAGTCAAATGGGATTGTGTGTGTTGTGTGTTTTTTTTTTTTTTTTTTTTAATGACACAGAATTAATTCATAATCAACTCTCAATTCTCCTTTGGGTAGATTATCTGGGGATCTCACTTCCCCCCACCCCTTTTTAAAAAGATTTGAGAGAGAGAGAGAGACAGCAAGAGAGGGAACACAAGCAGGAGGAGCGGGAGAAGAAGCAGTGGGCTTCCCGCCAAGCAGGGAGCCCGATATGGGGCTGGATCCCAGGACGCTGGGATCATGACCTTAGCTGAAGGCAGACGCTTAATGACTGAGCCACCCAGGCGCCCCTCCCTTTTTTTCTTTCTTTTTTTTGGGGAGGGGATTTATTATTTTTTTTAAAGATTTTATTCATTTATTTGACAGACAGAGATCACAAGTAGGCAGAGAGGCAGGCAGAGAGAGAGGGAGGAAGCAGGCTCCCTGCTGAGCAGAAAGCCTGATGGCGGGGCTCCATCCCAGGACGGTGGGACTATGACCTGAGCCGAAGGCAGAGGCTTAACCCACTGAGCCACCCAGGTGCCCCTTTTCTTTCTTTTTTAAAGGGAGAGGATCTTAAGCAGGGCATGGAGACTGAAGTGGAGCTCAATCTCATGACCCTGAGACTATGACCTGAGCCAAAATCAAGAGTCAGACACCTAACCTACTGTGCCACCCAGGCTCCCCTGGGGATCTCACTCTTGACACCCACTCAGCCAGCTTCCCCTTGTCCATCTCTCATCTGGCCCCATTTCTCTCCTAGTCTTTCCTCAGTCTTTGCTCTTCATTCCCAGCTAGGGCAAAGCTAGGAAGAGTCAGGGCTGGATGTGGGGATGTGTTGGATTTGATAAAAAATACCAGAACAGGGGCACCTGGGTGGCAGCTCATGTCATGACCTCAGGGTCATGAGATTGAGCCCTGAGTCTGCCTGAGATTCTCTTTCCCTCCTTCTCTGCTCCTCCCCACACTCTCCCTCTCTGTCTCTTAATAAATAAGTAAAATCTTGAAAAAAAAAAAAAAGTACTAGAACAGCATACCCATTTTTAGGATTCGTTACTTTGACTCTTCTCCTTTAAGAGTAAAACCATGGGGTGCCTGGGTGGCTCAGTGGATTAAAGCCTCTGCCTTCGGCTCAGGTCATGATCCTGGGGTCCTGGGATTGCGGGGAGCCTGCTTCCTCCTTTCTCTCTGCCTGCTTGTCTGCCTACTTGTGATCTCTGTCAAATAAATAAATAAAATCTTTAAAAAAAAAAAAAAAAAAGAAAAAACCAGAAGTTGATTTTGGCTACCAAGAACTTCCTCCTCATGATGGCATTTACACATGATATTTAAAAGATAAACTGAGGCATATTAAAAATTTCATGAGTTTGAGCAAAAATCAATTCCAGTCTGGCAGTGCTAAACCAGAAAGTGGTTAGAAATGCTCCACCATCAGGAGCTATGGGCCAAACGTTTATAGAAAAGACTTGGAAGCAGAGCAAGTAAATTATTTGATTGGCTATAGCTTAAGGAGCTGCATTATTTGTGAAAGCCTAGTTGGCTGTTTATGACTGGTTGTCCTTAGGTTTTGGTTTCTTAACCTCGAGGCATTTACAGGCTTAAGTCTTGATTTGCTTATACAGGGGCTAAGGCATTAGAACCATCTCAGTCTTGTAGCCTCCTTGTTTAAGTAATTTAAAAGTAGTGTATGCATTAAATTTTTTGTATTATGGAAAATTTAAAAAGTGCACAAAAGCAAAGAAATACCATAATTACTCCTCCCAGTCCCTTCCACTCTATATTCATTATGCAGCTTTGATGTTTATCAACTCATGACCAATTTTGTTTCATATACACCCCCAACCCCAAGTGTTTTGTGTTCTGTGCTTGGATTCACCTGAAACCCTGTTTCCCCAGTTGAACCTATCCAGGAGGTGACCCTGGGTGCTGCAGATTCCTGTTGGTCTGTCTTCCACTCCATCTTGTGGACCAAGGCTTGAGAACACCTCGAGTGTCACATTCTATTATACTTGATGGGGAAACTCGAGGCGTCCTGGTGGCGGGCAGGACAAAAGGACAGCTGTGCCGGGCTGATCACAAATTAGGGCATCTTTGGAGGTTGTCCTCCAATTCCCAATTAATTTTTAGGAGAGCTTTAATTATGCCATCAACAGTCCTCACTTAAACAATCACAGGCACTCTGGCTAGGGGGGACATGAGTGACAGACTAGATTTGCATAACCATTTACCCTAATTAGAATGTCAAAAGTTGGTGGCTAAGAGGCCAAGTTGTGCTGTGACTTAGTATCATTTTAATTTAGACCAATTTCCTATTATCACAACTGTCTTCCTCTTTGCCTCTCAGGTCCTCTTTCCTTTTAACTGATTTGTAGCAAAAATAGAATGGAAAACAGAGCAACTAACAACTCACTTGTAGGCTGAACTCCCGAGAAGCTCTAAAAGGTTTCTTTCCTTAATCCAAGCCATGATTTTAGCTTCTAAATAAGCATAATTGCATGGACATTTAGATGTAGCACTAGTAATTTAGGTAGACAGTTAGCTTTGAACCCAGAAGCCTGCTCTTTGCGTATGTGTGTGTGCACGCACGCGTGTGTGTGGGTATGAAGTGGAAGAATCATCTTCAGGTTGTCCCAGGAGAAAAAAATAATGTCTTTGTATAGTCACTTTTATTCCAGTGCTTTAACACAAGGATTAGTGTGTAATATCAATTGTAAGATACACTCATTAATAGATAATTTTGTTTTTAATAACGTGGAAAGCTTCTGTAATAAACGTTTTAGACTATGAGATTTGAAAACTACAAAGCAGGCTGAGAATAAACAGAACTCTGGGTCTCAGGCATAGGAACCACCCTAACCCATTAGAGACTGTTTAGGCACGCATGGGTGATTTCTGGGTCCAGAGGCTGAGCTACTTACTCAGGTCGTAGTTAAATCAGGCATCCTCTGTCTTTCCGCCCTCATTCCCTTTTAGCAGCAGGAGGCCACCTATTTAATTAGTTGGGGGTGGGAGCGTCTGTAATCTCCTGGGGGCAGCTTTAGTCCCAGGATTGGATAAGAGGGTGAATCCAAACCCGGGTGTGGCTGGCCTCTCCCCTGCAACATATGGGGAACCCACCATGCCTTCAGCCCAAGTTCCAGTGGCAAGCATTAGTGGAGAGGCCTTCCCTGCTGGGAACACACCCTGTAAAGCCAAGGGCAGGTGGCGTCACTAGTAGAGGTCAAGCAGTTCTTAGACCAAACAGCATCTGGCAAACTATGCCAATTGGAAATCAATGTCCCTCCCTGGGTGGGTTTAATTTTATGGTTGTTTGCACAAACTTACAGCCCCTAATGGGAAGGGCAGAGCTCAGAGCAGCCTCCCAGGATTGTTCCAATGGAGTCTGATGTCTTCACAGCCCATCGATAAATTGAATTAAAGAGTTTTGTTTAGTAGAGGCTAGGGTTGGAGCCTGGTTTCAGGCTAAGCCAGACTATAGTAATGGTGGGGTTAGCCACTATTTATCCAAGGCCTGGAGGTCTGACCACAAATGCAATACATGTAAGCTCCCAAAGCCTACCACATCATCTCCAGCCAGAGGGAAACATGTGGGCTCCTCTGCATGTGGCAATATTGGATCATTATGTCCAATGTTCTGATGCCATGTTAAGCAGGCCAGTATTCTCTGGCTGACATAGATTTTGTTTAATTTTTTTTTTTTAAGATTTTATTTTTATTTATTTATTTGACAGACAGAGATCACAAGTTGGCAGAGAGGCAGGCAGAGAGAGAGAGAGAGAGAGGAGGAAGCAGGCTCCCTGCAGAGAAGAGAGCCCGATGCAGGGCTCAATCCCAGGACCCTGGGATCATGACCCAAGCCAAAGGCAGAGGCTTTAACCCACTAAGCCACCCAGGCGCCCTGGGCTGACATAGATTTTAGAGTGGTTGAGACACTATGTTCTGCAGTCAGACAAATACAGTTTCTATCACTCACCAGCAGAAGGAAATTGGGACAAGTTTCTAACCCCTCTAAGCTTCATTTTCCTCATAAATCTCAGGTACTAAAAATGGCAAAAAAGACAATAATGGAAATTCTAGCCAAATATGAGTAAGATAGACATGTTAAATAAATACGCAGGAACCAAGTGAGTAGTGCTGGTTTTAAAATCTTGAATGTTAATATTTTTACAATGGAAGTCCATAGTCTTAAAGCTGTATGGGAAGTCTTCAAGTTGCTCATTTCTCCCCTGTTTGGACTCACTAGTGTTTCTTGTTTTTCAACAGAGATGAAGATCCAGGCACATATTTTGATTTACCCTGTAATGAATGGGTTCTTGTGTTAGGAGGACTTCATGCCATTCTCTGGTCCAATCAGAACCAGAACTCCAGGGAACCCAGCAGTAGTCATGTAACAGCTTCTGTCATATTCCTTAAGTAGGTCACTCCCCCGAGAGAGCTGGGTAATCAGGATCTAGTGATGACTTAAGGGAGAAAAACTTTTGTGTAGCTGGGGATGGGGTTGCTTTCTTCAGGGCCAAAACTCTGCTGGAGGTGGGCATGCCTGGCCATATGTACCACAAGGCTTCCTTTCCCCCATCAAAGACAGTTTCATTGCAACGGACACCAAGGGAACAGGGGCAAGGAGCCCTGCTTCTGGGTGCGGCTGGGGGAAGAGGACAGGGGAAGAAGGGCCAGTTCTCTCAGATGAACAGAGAGCAGCAGCGGTCATAGAAACTGTGCTACAGCCCAAACTGCAGCTTCCCTGAGATGTCTGGTTACTTTATCCCTTACCTGCAGCTTCAGCTGAATCCCCATCACTGGGGCAGGATGAAAGGGTACCCCTTTCTCTAACAGACACAAACTGCTGTGGCTTCTGGTCACAACCAAGCCCCTGATGACTCCACTGTTGTTCCCTAGCCACAGCTAGAGACACTTGACAGGCTGGTCAGTCCATTTCTCTCTCCCGGGTATTTGAAAACTTGACTGGAATAACAAGTGGGCTGGGCAGTTATCTCATGATAGTGCTCTAGGACCAAGAGCAAGGGCTCCTCAGGGCCCAGATCACCTTCATTCATTCACCTGCCAGAGAATACGTTAAGTTTCCTTTGATTTGGTCAGCTACCCTCATATCATTTCTTGTCTCCATTTTGCTTAAAGACTGGTTCTGCTTTCCTTTTTCCTTCTGCAATAACCTTAAGTGATACTGTTTCCTACTGAAAACTTTTTAAAAAGAGGTAGAGAGAGGTGAATTTTGTACAGTAGGTTTATGATGTTTGCAAGTGGTTTAATGTAAAACTTTTGGGTTTTCCAACCTTGAGAATATCATTCTTAACTTAAAATTTCCCTCATAGAAGGCATCTTCAACCATGAGACCTATAAGACCACCTGGAGATGCATGTACCAGGTAGCTAGCCAGCTGGACTTGTTCCTTGGCTAAGTGATTTACATCTGTGTCTGGAAGGCTAGGCCTCCACAAAATGACCAAGTTGGCTTCCTCAAGAATAGGTGGCATTAGAGTGCTATTCCTTCAAATGTCAAAGGTCTCTGAAAAAGGGTCTTGGGCTCATCTAAGTCACACAAATGCATGAAGCCAAGTACACTAAAATTTTTTTTTTAATTTTATTTACTTAACAGAAAGAGAGAGAGAGCAAGAGAGGGAACACAAGCCAGGGGAATGGGAGAAGGAGAAGCAGACTGCCGGCCGAGCAAGGGCCCAATGTGGGGCTCGATCCCAGGACCCTGGTATCATCACCTAAGCTGAAGGCAGACGCTTAACAACTAAGCCACCCAGGCATCCCTAAATTTTTTTTTTTTAAGTTTTATTTAAGTAATCTCTATACCCCCCATGGGACCCAAATTCACGACCCTGAGCTCAAGGTTGCATGCTCTTCTGACTGAGCCAGCTAGGTGCCCCCATTTTATTCTTTATGAACTACAATATTACCTTCAGTGATTAATTGGAACAGCCTCAGCTATGCCAATCATACAGTGAGCAGGCCAAGGGTTTCCTTCCATTACTACTAGAAATGGCTTCTTCCAAAGGATCCATCCTTCTAGTCCATGTTCGGATGCTGATTCAGACTGGGAAGGCTCTAGCCCCATCTTCTCCAAAGAGCTTCCTCTGAGGATCCAAATGTGAGGTTGGGTCCTTTTATCAATGACAACTCTGAAGATAGGTAATATTCCAGAGCAAGAGATCAAAGTCTCCCAGCTCCCTCAAATAGGGAGACTTTCTATATGATATCACCAAGGGTTGGTTAACTCCACAGCACAGCTAAAGACACAAGTCCCCTTCAATTTCTTCTCTTTTCTGGCAATGGAGTTCATCCTCTCCCCGTGGCCATGATCAGATTACTTCCAGATGGCTACCTTTGGCACAATCCAACTTCACTTCTGTAGGAGCCACTCAGAATATGAGTGGTACTGTTTTAGCTTCCCATAGACCACATGATTCACCAAAACTTTCTCCACGCTTCTGGAGTTTTCATGTTTCCATGTCATGAGTTAGCAGTTAGAGCCGTCTTAATGGAACTCCCCACCTGATGACTCTTGAGCCTTCCATTTGTTTCTCTGTTTCCCACCCTCCCTTTCCTACCCACGTGGTAGATAAAAGGACTAGGAACAGACCAGGGGGAAGCAACTAGGTGCATCACCAGGCAGATCTTGGGTAAAATCAGAAAAGAGTTGGATTAACTTCTGGGAATTCAGAAGCAGACTCTGTGGTTTGACTGAAGTACAAAGAGGGTCACCTCCTTGACCCCAAAGCACTGATGCTGACCACTAGCACCTAAAGGCACACACTGCTCCTGTCCTGTCTCCATTTCTGAAGCATTACCCAATATGACCCTGAAATGGAAATTTTCTACTGACTAATTTCTTTCTAATTTCAGAAGCTCATATTGTGTGATAAACTTGTGGCAGCCCCCCCTTTTTTACTTTGTATTTTACAGAATTTCAGACAGGAAGCATAGTATAATGAACCACAATATGCCCATCACCCAGCTTCAACAATTATTAAGTCATAGGCAATCTTGTTTTACCTATACTTCTACTTATTTCTCTCTGTCCCAGATTATTTTGAAACAAATTCCACATATTTTATAATTTCATTTGTGAATATTTCAGTATGTATCTCTAAAATATAAGTGCTTAATGTAACCATGATATCTATTTATCTAAAATAACTTGCCAACAATTAATAAATTATTATTATTAATTCCTTACTATTAAGTATGCAATCAGTATCCAAATTTCCCTGACTGCCTCATACATATTTGTAATATTGGTTTATTAGATTCAGGATACAGACAAGATCCATACATTGCATATGGCTGATATGGTTCTAGTCTCTTATTATAATTTCATAGGTTCCCAGTTCAATTTTTTCTTTTTTCTCAGGCAGTATATTTGTTGACAAATGACTTTTTGTCCTATTGAGATTTTCAGTTCTGGATTCTGCTGATTGCCTCCCTACAGTATCTCTTAACATGTTTGTCTTCTTTTTCTTTTTTCTTTTTTTTTTTTTTAAAGATTTTATTTATTTATTTGACAGAGAGAGAGATCACAAGTAGGCAGAGAGGCAGGCAGAGAGAGAGAGAGAGAGAGAGAGAAGCAGGCTCCCCGCTGAGCAAAGAGCCCAATGTGGGGCTTGATCCCAGGACACTGAGATCATGACCTGAGCCGAAGGCAGCGGCTTAATCCACTGAGCCACCCAGGCGCCCCCACATGTTTGTCTTCTAAATGTTAGGCAAATTGTTAGATATAGAGGACTAATAACATTCAGGTACAAATTTTTAGTAGGTATACTAGTAATGTTGTGTTTTTCCATCAGGAGGTACAGTATCTGCTTCTGTCTCTTAACTCTTTCTAGTGGGTTAACTGAACAGTAATTAGAAGCACTCAAATAACAGAGGTGGGTTATTTGCAGGCACTGGTCCACCAGGAGGACTTGGGCAATAAACTGTGGGTTGGGACAGTTTGAATCTGACCCTGCCACCAATGCCCTTCTCTCTACTGGCACTTCCTTCCTTTCTGGGTCCCTTTATATTCATTCAAAATCTGTCCTGACTGAGTAGCGAACCTCTGATCATCCTCCTTGACAGCTAGTTTTTTGCCCTGAAAATTTTCCCAGCCTCAGCATCTCCCAGCACAGCCATCTAACCATTGGAATTACCAGATAATTTGCATGCTTCAAGTAACTTTGTAAGAGATATCTTCAGGACTCAAAAGAATGACTAGAATGCAGTGGAGAAGGAATTAGTTCATTAATTTCAGAACTGCAAGTTAGACTTTTGAGTGTAAAGATACACATATTTTTTTTTTTAAATTTTTTTTAAGATTTTATTTATTTATTTGACAGAGAGAAACCACAAGTAGATACATATTTTTAAAAGACTTTTGTTTATTTGAGAGAGATGGAGAAAGCATATGACTGTACAAGCTGGGGGAGGACCAGAGGGAGAGGGAGAAGCAGACTTCCCACTGAGCAGGGACTCTGAGATCATGACCTGAGCTGAAGGCAGATCCTTAACGGACTGAGCCACCCAGGTACCCCAAAATATACAGATATTTTTTTAAAAAATCAAATGCTAAAATGTTTTAAGATAGTCTCTTCCTGAAATGTAAGATTATGGATTGTGCTTGGATACTGCTCTCTGGATATCCTCCAAGATGAAGAGTTTCTATGGCCACATAATTTGGGAAACTCCATATATCTCATCCTGAGAAGGACCATGATCATAGTAAAAGGTCTGAAAAGTTCTACAGTAAAAAGTCTGTATAGCTTTGTTAAAACCAGAATTTTCTTTTCTTTGTTGAAGGGTAACAGTTTCAGAATACTCTTTGGAAAACCAATAAAGATCACATTACCTGATCTTCTGGGTAAAGTGAGGCATGAGAGAAAGAGGGAACTGGGGGCTAGAATCAGCACTTTGGAATTTCTTTGACCCACTCGAGTCTGGGGCTACTGAGGAGATTGAATTGATAAGAGGTTCTCATAATGGGCTTCTGCTGAAAAGTTGTGTTCTAGGGGTATTTCTTGGCCTAAAGTCATCAAGTATTAAAGTAAACTTTTGGCTTCCATCTGAAATGACTTACCTGTATCCTGCATATCATCATGGGGCATGGAGGCACAAACCTATGTTTCATGGGCTCCAAGTCAACATTCATCAGTTAGTAGCAGAGCAAATCTGCTTAGTGATTCATGTGACTTAGAGTGACAGATTATATGGAAAGCTGGCTTTAGCTCCTGGGGAATAGGATGGATGTGCTGGAGGAAGGGGGCTATGGGCATCACTTGGCATCAGAGCAATGCAGCCGGCAGTGGTTGCATAACTGGTAAAGCACAAGGTGCTCAGCTGTCTGGGTCCCTGAAGCCTCAAGAAGAGGCAGTGGTGAGAGGTAAACAGCAAGCGATGGAAGACCAGGGTTGGAAGAGCTGACTCTGGTGAACTTGGCTTATGAGGGGGATGGTCAGAAGCCCAGGGTCAGAGAGGTATTGAAAACTTAGGCTCTCTCTCTTTTGGTATTGACATCCAAGAATCTGATATGTGAGGACATGCAGAAGCAAGAAGCTATAGGTATGGTGAGATGTGGAGATGACAAGTCCTGGGGCTAGGGAGGTGTATGTGGGTTGAAACAGGCCATGAGTCCTTTGCTGTGAGAACAGCAAGTATCCATGTCCTGGGAAGAGAGAGCTCGTGGTAAATGAGGGATCTCATTAACCACACTGAGGGTCAGGACAGGCCTTTAGGAATCTAAGGAGGAGGGCATACTGCGTGTGTGTTTGTGTGTGTGTGTGTGTGTGTGTGTGTGTGTGTGTGTGTGTGAAAAGATGTAATTGCAGGAGGGTCTGAAGAGGAAGGATAAACTCAGTAAGTCCTCAGGAACCTTTGATTCTCTCCCAGGTACATCAGATACCAAGCTCAGGGCTAGGTACTAATTCTAAATTTTAGTAGGAGATGGAGCTCCAAGGAAACCTAAGATTTGGTTCACGGAAATAGGCTAATCTGTGCCTGCAAGATATCAGTCTCACTGCCTACTCTTAAGGAGGGCTAAGACAGGTTGGAACTGACACAGTGGTGCACATAAGTCTCAGCACCTTTAATGAACTTCCGCTATGGGCCAGCCATAATACTAGGCACTGGGGGTACACTAAGGCCCTGTCCCTAACATCACAAGACCTAGTGCAGCACAGAGTGTGCGCTCTAGGGAGAAAGAGAACTGGTTTCAAATCTACTCACTGGCTATGCAGTTTGATTTAATCAGGACTTTGAATTGTCTTGGTCACAAAATGAAGATTCTAACAACCCCTACGCAAATGGTATTGTGAAGATAGGAATTAATGCCTGGTAACCATTTAGTGTTTCCTGAAGGCATTACTTTATTTATGGTGATGACATTGGTTTCTTTAGCTTAAGGTCAGCCTGAATAAAAACTTCAGTCAACCAAGCAGCTAACCCATATTTATCAAACACTCTAGCAAGACCCAGGTATTCTGAAATTTGCCCCTTCCCTCAAAGAACTTATAACTTATTTGGAGAAATAGGAATGAATTCATAAGAAGATACCAACAATACCAGTTTGAGGGTAGAGATTTTTGCACTGTGGTCAACTCTATTTCTAGCACCTGGCACATAGTAATTTCACTAAATATTTGAATAAATGAAGGTTTGAAACAATGAAACAAATTGGTATACGGTTGCCAAAGGAATAGGAAAGCACATATACTCCTACGGCTACCAATGCTGGATACCACTTGGAGACAGCCAGGAATCTGACTGGTATAGATATCTAGTGAGCTAGGCATGACCTCTTTTTGCTCCCTGCTCAGTGAAGGTCAGTAGGAGGCTGGGGCACAGACAGGAAAGTAAGACTCAAACATGATGGTGAGGTGGAACAGGAAAACAGGAATTAAAAGACCCAAGTCTTCGGACATTTAGAAAAATTTGTTCAGCCAAGCTGCTGAAATTGCACAAAGAAACTAAAAAGCAACATCAACTAAAATAGAGAGAAAACCACTTCCCCCTGGGGCAGGGAGTGGGTATCAGCGGCTGGCCTGGGCCAGCAAGGCCTCTGGGCTTTAACTGTGAGCTGACTCAGGTACTGCCTGAAACCTGGATTGTAATGAGAGCCACCCTTTGGGGAAGTCAGCCACCTGCTCACTGTGAAACAGCGAATACCACAATTTCAGAGCAGAAACAAAAGCAGCAGGTCTGTTGCCACTGCTTTGGAGGGCACAATTTCCCCCAAAAGAGTCCATTTGAGCAGGAAGAAAAAGAGCTGTGTTCCTAGTGGAACAGTGTCTACTCTCCCTTTGTGTGTGGGGTCCCTTCATCTACCTTTTCCTCCTCCTTTCTTTTTTTTTTTTCCAACCAAATTTCTTTTTTTTTAAGATTTTATTTATTTATTTGTCAGAGAGAGAGAGAGGGAGGGAGAACACAAGCGGGCAGTGTGGCAGGCAGAGGCAGAGAGAGAAGCAGGCTCCCCACTGAGCAAGGAGCCCGATGTGGGACTCGATCCCAGGATCCTGGGATCATGACCTGAGCCGAAGGCAGCCGCTTAACCAACTGAACCACCCAGGCGTCCCTCAACCAAATTTTTTGAGCATCTGTTATAAGCTAGACACAATTCTACGTACTAAAGATACAGCTAGGAATAGTACAGACGAAACCCCTGAATTCCTGGATTTGCCAAAGAGCGAAGGACATAAAGCATCAGATAGAACAGGAGTTGAATGACACAAGAAGCCACCTGGGAGTGGGAAGAGATCTGGGGGAGATCTGGGGAAACTGTATTTGAGGCCAAGGGAGCAACCAGAGAAGAAGCTCCAAGGTGGGGGAAAGCATGGGATGTGGAGGAGGAGCAGCCTTTTGAGAGGGCAGCAGTAAGAGATGATGTCAGTTCTTCCTCCAGAGCACAGTAAAATCTCTCTGCTCTGAGCCCCTAATGGTACTAATCACATACTGTTCATGCCTAGGACAGTGGTCCCAGCTTTTCTGATCATACGCTCCTATCAGAGAAAAAAACCAACAACACTGGTATATACTCATATATAAATACACGTTTTTATATTTTGTGTGCCATAAATATGCCCCAAGATAGAAATTTTAAAAATGAGATCAAATAATTATCAGCAGAATTTCTAATCTTCTCACATACTCTAATGGATTGTCTTGTGTGCTGTTTGGGGACTATAACACTGGTTTATGACTCAGGGTTAGTTTTTTGATGGGTGTCGGGTCTTATCTCCACAACTGGATTGTGAATTCCATTAGGCTAAAGGCTGTCATCCCTGATGTTGTCTGGCACAGGGCTGAACAGATGGAAACAATAATTACTGGTGGATACACAGACGAGAAGACACCTTTGTATAGGGTCTTCGCTGGGAGGCAGGGATGGGTCCTGTGATTTTGCTGTTGCCTGGAGAAAAGATTCCTTGTGCCAGTCCAGGGTTCAACCAGTGAAATGGGGCCACTGTGTGGACTATGGAAGAAGGAATTTATTATAAGGATGATGACTTACACAATAGGGCAAGGGGCTGAGAGTGCAAGGGTCTAGAAGGGGTTGTTGAAGCATCAAGGAATAGTCACTAAGCAACCCTGGCTTGAGTGAATGAGGAAGAGCTTGCAGTTGGGTCTGGGAGGCATGTATTTCCAGGGGCTGAAATAAGACTAGGTGGGGAGGTGTTGTGCGGTAGAGCTGGCAGTCGGGAGGGAGGAGTAGAAACACAGTGAAAAAGTTCAAGAACAAACGGGAATTTAAGTGCACCCTTATGTCTGTTTTTCATGGCCTCTAACCTGCAATAATGTTCAGAACATGTTGACTTCACTTCTCCTTCCCAAAGCTCATGTAACTTCCTTTGGCCCACCTCAAATCCAGAATGACACAGGGAAGGGCATTCTGAAAAACATAGCTTCTGGTCCAAATTTACCATAGAACAGTGCAGCCTATCCCTTGGATTGATTCCCTTTGTTCTGCTTCTAGACTCATGAAAAGAAATCATAACTGATTTGTCTCAGTACCAGGAAGGGAAGGCCCTGGATGGTGAATGCAAATATTCCAGTCACTGGAAAAATAGAGCATCCCCTGAAAATTAACACTTTAAAATATGTGTCTGTAACTACAAAATTGAACCTCAAACTATAATACAATCCCCAAATTTACTAGCCAGTAAGTCCCTGAGCAGCAAAAGGGAAAATGAACTCCTTTCAATCTACTCCTCTCTCCCTGTTCCTGCTCCTATGGAAGAGAAGGAAAATAAAGCAAAAATGAGCAGAAAGGAAGGGAGGCTAATCTACATCTTGAACAATCGCCACAGGTCATTTTCTGTACCCAAATAAGCACCTGTACCACATTTAACTGTATGCCAAACACAGACCTAAGTGTTTACAAAGATTAACTACCTAATCCTCATACCAAATCTGTAAATTGGTTCTATTATTATCCCTCTCTTTAACAGATTAAGTTAAGAGGCATAGAGAAGTTAAGTAAGTTGCCTAAGATTGCACAGCTGGGATTCACATCATGACTAACTGTAGCTTTATGTATAAAAGATTCAAACAATGATTCATTAAGTTCATTTTCATTATCATTTGTAAAATCTACTCACAACATGAAGTATTAGTTGTCATTTAAAGAGGGACTTCCTTAGGGACCAGGCAGGTTCTTTACAGCTACAGTCTCATCTAATGCTCTCTACTGCCCTTTGAGGTAGGTATTACGATTCCACTTTGCAGATGGAAAAATAGAAGTGATCTGTGTAAGGGCACACAGCTAGCTGACAGGAGATACAGGACTCAAAACTGACTCCAAAGATGGTGCTTAACCCAGAGGAGGAGGCTAAGATCCTCCTCCTCCTCTCAGAGGAGGCTAAGATCCACTATGGAGAAGAGTGAATGCAGAGTCTAAACCATGCAAGTCAGTCTCGCTCATGGTGAGGAGAAACTAAATCAGACTGTCAAGTCAGAATTTTCAAGCAGTGTGTGAAGCGATGGGGGTTGGAGAATCACCTGGGGCACTGTGGTATGCCCATACTTTCTGGAGATGAGTGATCACTTCTGGGGCCTGGGATGGGAACCCCTGCATCCTTGTCAACTATCTTTAAAATAATATTGCTCCTATTTTTCTACTCCTACAGGTGTAAACTCCTTCTATGTCTCCCTCTCCTCCCATCTCCATCTGCTAGTTTTGATTTCTGGCCAACCCTGAGATATAAAGTAACTGCCAGTTCCCTTGGTAAGATCATACCTTCAGTACAGAAACAAAGTGGGAATTTCTGAGATGCATGTTCTGGCTCAAATGGTGCTATTTTCTGGTAAGAATTAATTTTGCATTCAAAATATGGAGCTAATGTGTATGTTCTTTATGAGGTGAAGGAATGCAAATCATTCATATGGGTTATTCACTAGGAATGCACTCATTCTGTAGCATCTATCTCTCATTTACCTAATTTATTTTTCTAGCCATTCAGTTTGTGTATTAACCTTCAATGTCTAAGTGCTCTGCTAGACATTAGAGTTATAAAATAAATAACACTGTCCTTTAAGTACACAATTTTTAACTTTATTTCTGAAACCTTCACTAGTGACTTGTCTGACTTTGGGAAGTCACTGGTGGATCTCAGTTGCCTACCATAAACTGAGTGGCTCATATTAAGTGATCGTATAATTTGAAACCCTCTAAAATCAAAGGACACAGGATATTTTAATACAGTCATAAAGTTGCTCAATACCTCTGAGCATACTGTTTAGCTTCTATGACACACCTTCTCCTCTATAAAATAAATGGGAGGTACTAGAGCAGGTTTGAAAAGTGTATTCCAAGGATCTTTGTGAACAGGCTTTTCTAGGAAAAAAAGGTCTGTGTTCAAAAAGGTCTAAGAAATGCTGGAGTCAGGAGATTTCTTTATCTTAGGACTTCTCAGAAACTTTACTATACTAATTTTGCTTCATGTCTCTCCAAGCAGGAGATAGCAAATATGTTTTCCAAACTTGCTTGACAATGAAATCCTTTTCCCCTAAGGCCTCTCTGTAGTACTAATAAATTGTCCTTCAGAATACATTTAGGAAATGTCTTACTTTACATACTGTATACTCCTAAGGCCCTTTATTATAGCAATGTTTTCTATGTATCTCTATCTTAGATCAATTCATGTCATAGATATCTGGTAGTTTATGTTCTTATGTGCTGTATGCATACTGCTATTTTTCCTTTTTGGAAAAGTTGTGCTTTTGCTTCTCTTAGTACACAGGCTATAATCTCTCTAAACATGAATACATGGCCTGCAAAATCACACCTTATTAGCACTTTGATCAGTAGAGTCCAGAAGAAGCACACAGTATGTTTTGTGGGGCAACATTCCCAAGAGTGTCACAGAGGAGACTTCTTGGGGAAAGGGATGAGATATGTGAACATGACAAATAATAGGATTAGTAAAGCAGATTTCCATAAGAATTCAAAAAATATATTTGACATTTTGATGATGAAATACTGTGGTCTTTTCTGTCATAGAATTACCATTCCTGACCAAGACTATTAGGACTCAGAGTAACAGAGCTGAGTGGCTCTGTGCAAAAGTCTGTGTTCAACATCTGTCATGCTGGAGATCATTAAAGTTCAATTGCATCCTATTGTCTTCCTGCTACTCAACTTCATTTCACTTCAGCTGGGGATTAATCAACTATTTATGGGAAGACTGGACTTGGGGAGTCAGGACATTCACAATGGGGTTTCAGTCTGAGGCTACAGTGGGGGAAGAAAGTTATAGTAAAAAGACTCCTGCTTTGTTAAAGTTTGTTGAAAACTGAATTAAACAAAAATATCTGAGAATAATGCTGACATCATTCATATTTCAAAAGAAGAAAGAATGTACTTGGTATTCCTGAAGAATCCAGAAATGATCCTGGCTTGAATCTATTTGGAGCTGGTTTCTTTGCCACTTTACTTTTCCTTAAGAGCTAGGAAAAAGCTGTGATGAGAGAATCAAATTAACGGGTTCTCTGTATAAATCATATCATTATCAATAGTGGAAATGGTGCTTCGTTATTGTTCCTGAGGACAGCTGATACAACTGAAACATCCACGTAGTATGAAATATTTATGGCTTTATGAGATGGGGGAAAAAAACTTCCATTAGGAATTATTTTAAAAAATCTCACAAATTACTTAGCTGTTTCCATTTTGCACATATATGCACATTATGATTAGTTTTATTAGATTTAAAAGTCAAATTAAATAATTATCATCTCGATATATGTTCCCCAAACATTTATGAACCTTTTTCAGGGGAAACAGAGTATAAATTTTGAGTATCCAAAGTATCCAAACTCATGCAATCCAACTATGTAGCTAGAATATTTTTGATATACCATTAATATCTTTTAATATGTTACAATAAATTATTCTGCAGAAAACAGCCAAATTATTTGGACAGTAGAATTTCAGGTCTATAATATTAGGACCTACTAATTTGTCCCAACTTCCTTAATAGCTAAGATAAAAATGTCAGTATATCAGATCGGCATTAACCAAAAATGTCATACATCTTGACAAAGCTAACTCTCCTTAAACTTCTAACATATCTCTTAATTCCAAGACCAACATGTTCACACAAACAATTTCTAATAAATGTAAAACCTCGGTTACGTTTTTGATACATAAGCGGCTACTTGATATGGGAAAAGATGGACCAAGCTCTTTCCCCACCCCCACCCTGTTAATTCTTTTGGGGACAGCCAGGCCACTCCAGATGGTGTGTTACTGTTCGACATAGCTTTGGAGAAACTTCAACAGACGAAGGCTGTAATGTCAGGATTTTGCTGTGCGTCGTCCCCCTTCCCCCCCTGCAGTTCCCAGGGTAGGAAGGTGCTGAGATGGAAGCTGAGGGACGCCCGCCCACCTGCCACCACCTGTTCCCTCCCTCAGCCCTCTGCTATAAATTCTCCTCCTTCAAAGGTTCATCCAGCACTCTCCGACAGCTACTGCGGAAAAAGCGCTCCTTCTCTCCCTGAGCATCTGCAAAAGATTTCGTCTTCCTGAAAAAGAACTCTCGGGCTTTCCCAGAGGACTTGAAAGATCTTCCCCAAACCAGCCACACCACATTCTGCAGCAAGAAGGTTCCCTTCTCTTTTCCAATCTCACGTTGGGAAAATGACTTTCTCTTCAGCACCTCAGTTTCCCCTAAATTTGAGCAAGTGAAGAGACAGCAGTCTGGTTATCCAGTAGGACGGAAGGCGGGGTCCCGTACTCCCCACTGTAAACTCTGATTCCACGCGAGTCGCTTCGTGTATGACTTACTCGCTCAGAAGAGCCACGTTGCGGAGCGGCTCCACAGACCGGCTCGCGCGCAGGTCCTGAGCGGGCGAGGGAGCTCAGAGCCGCCCTCCTTCCGGCCTGGGATGAAGTCCTGCAAGCCCAGCAACCCCGCGGCGGGACCGCGCGCCGCGCCCGCGTGCGCAGGCGGCGCCGAGTGCGCGGGTGCGTGCGCCGGGGCTGGGCGGCTGGAGAGCGCGGCGCGCAGGCGCCTGGCGGCCAACGCGCGCGAGCGCCGGCGAATGCAGGGGCTCAACACCGCGTTCGACCGCCTGCGTAGGGTGGTGCCCCAGTGGGGCCAGGATAAAAAGCTGTCTAAGTATGAGACCCTGCAGATGGCACTGAGCTACATCATGGCGCTGACCCGTATCCTGGCCGAGGCCGAGCGATTCGGTTCGGAGCGGGACTGGGTCAGTCTCCACTGTGAGCACTTTGGCCGCGACCACTACCTTCCGTTTGCGAGTGCGAAGCTGCCGGGTGAGGGCGAGCCCTACGGCCAGAGGCTCTTCGGCTTCCAGCCGGAGCCCTTCCAGATGGCCAGTTAGGGCGCGCCCCCTGCCAGGGGGAGATGCCCAGAGATCGAGCTCCAGAACCGTAGCCCTTTCCCCAGGAGGTGGCCAAGGATGCGTTCTTAGATTAAAATAGCAAACTTTCAGGTCACTTTTATTCGCGTCTCTGGTTTTATGGACACGATTTTATTGCCTTTCTCTTCCTCCTTATCAGTATTTTGTAGACTACATTGATGGAACTTGTGAATGGTTTTGATTCCTGTGAAAATAATGCCCCCTCTCCCTTTTGGGGGACGACTTTAAGGGAAAACAATCTTAAGAAAAAATAGGATTAGGCTATACTGCAGTGTTAGTCCTCAGAGAAACAATCACTTTCTTAAACTTTGTAAGTTTGACGTGTTCGGGTGAAGTTACAGTATTCATTACGTGTGTATGCTTAAGACAGCTACCTACCCGTCGTGTAAATACATTTATGCTTACTGCATTGTGTGTGTATGCATGAAGTAGTCATACTTTTTTTTTTTTTTGCTAGAGTACCTGGCGTGAGTGCTCTGTATTTTTAAATGTATACATTATTAAAATATAGATTTTGTAATATAGAAATAAAATTGTGAGCTTGTTTTTTATGCTAAGTGCCCTGCTAGTTTCCTGATGGCAATAAAGGCCTATTGGGGGTGAAGATATTGAGTGCTTCCCTGAGTGAAGATGTGAAATGTTTAAATCTAATTGCACCAATTGGCAGATGTGCTCTTTTCTAATACTAAAAAAGGCAAGCTGATGAGAATACAATAATTAAACTGAAGGCTTTCTCTGTAACTTGGAACTATAGATGTATTATTTTTCATGGTTTTTTTAAAGGTTAAATTAATCTAAATAACATTTAGCTATTAAGTAGATATACAATTCCTCAATATTTTATTGAGGCCAATTACTACTAATTCCTTACAAGTACCCAAATATATATTTGTTCCTATATAGGAATACATATATGTTAATATTACATATATAAATATAACTAACACTGAGAAATTTTAAAATGTTGCTTTTGTAAGTTATTTCCTTTTAATCAGTACAAGCAAGCAAAAGGGGCATCACTACCATCAAGGCTAATCAAGATTAGAGCAAAATAATATGCATGGTATTTGTTTGAATTACTTTCATAAATTTGCTTAACCACTGGATGCGTAAACCAAACCCTTAATGTAAACAGTGACTTGGTGATCAATAGCACTGCATGCATTATTAGAAATAGCAATTAGAAATAATAATTAGAAAAAGCAGGACTCTAAGTTATGTGTGCATTTGGTATTTTTCACAAGTTAACAGAAACAGCAATGATATCCCCCAAACATACTATGGATTCCAACACCTAACATCAGATGCAGCCACCTACTTGCAATTTATATTATTTCTATAGAACGTCTCTGTAGAATTTTTACTTTCTTAGTTAACCCTAATTAGCAAAATCCATTTGGTATATAAGGAATGAAAGTATCTTCCCTGGGGCATAAACTTAAACTTACAAAATCGCAAGTGAATCCCTAGAAAGCTTGGAGAAACAATTGCTGAATTTCTCTTTCCTTCTGATATCCGTTAATAAGAAACTGAGGAGGGCTCAGGACTTTGCTTCCTCACTGCAAATTAGAGGGTAAAATGTTTAGGCTTAGAAGATACTATAGTTTACACTATACAACTCTAGAAGAGATGATACCATGTCCTCTTTCTGGCCACACTCCACACCGCAGTGTGTACTTGAACTAATGACAAGGCTCGGGCCTCTGTCTTTCTTACTATTTGGGCACGACAGTTTATTATTTAGACTCGGAAAGCTTCATTAATAACCCCAGTAAGTTTGTAGAGTTTAAGAATGAATAAAATCAGTACTAAAAGATATGTTAATAAAGATGTGTTAAGATGGAGTCCTTTTCCCAGTAGGCTTCATATCCCATTCTCTAGACTGTAAATTACCTTGTAAGAGAGAGCTGTGCTTTTCATTTTATCTCTAATGGCTTTTAGTATAGAGGGATAGACAGAATAAACTCTCAATAAATATTTCTTTTTTAAATTATAAACAATAGTTTCTTAATGAGATTGAATAAATTAATTAATAGATATTAATAGATAAATATCTATCTAATAGATAAATAGATAAATAATTCATTAGTAATAATAATTAATAGATAAATAGATAAGATCCTAATCCCATGTCTCTTCTTCCCCATCCCATTCTCTGAAAGAATGGTAATCTGTCGGTTAAATATTTTGCCTATAGTTTCCTTTTCTGTGTTTTTGAAATCTCTGGAAGCAATTTAGCTCTTACCAAATCCCTAAGCTATCCACCCCACTTGATGTACTATTTTTTCCTGGGAGACATTTGAAGGAAAAGTAAATGGGTCTTAGTGATCAAATCCAGTCTTGGATAAAACTCCAAAAACTGTACATTGGGAAATCCGTTTTGATTTATGGATTAGGAGCTTGGGTAGCACAAGTATAAAATCTTTTTGAAGTTAAGATTCATATATTATTATACATAATAGATTTTAGATTATCAAAACACTTAAGCGTTGCTACAGTATTCTATACTGTACACATTTGAAAAATCTGTGTTCTTTCTAGTTTGACAACAAGGCATATTGAAATTCAAAAATATTCTTTTACCTGGGCTCCCTTTAAAAAAAAATCAAATATTATCAAGCACCTACCCACACCCAGGCTTACTCAACACCACCCTTGTCCTTGGATATGCAGCCAAGATGAACACACGTACTAATGAATAAGCAGTCCTAAACAGAGTATTGCTGAATACTTCAGTGGTGTAGCTCCAGTAACATATACCAAAAGAACCCTTTGAGAGGGGGCATTAAAATAAAAGAAGACTCCCCTGGGCAGGTTGTCAGTTTGATTAGTTATTATATCTGGGCTCTTCCTAGGTGCTAACTGGAGGCCGTATCCGCAAACCCCAGGGTCAGAAGTCTTGAAGAACCATATACAAATGAGCAGGCCTATGATGAGGGGAAAGACCATCCAAGCCAGTGGTTTTCAACCCTCACTGCTCATTAGAATCACATCTAGGAGTCTTGAAAAAATACCAAGTCTGGGACCCCCAGCTCAAGAATTGATTTAACTTCTCCAAGGTGAGGCTTGGGCATAGTTTGAAATTCTCCCCAGGTGATTCTAATGGGCTGTCAGTATTAAGAACCACTTAACTGAACAATATGTACTATGACACCATTAAGCTCATTACCCAAAACTGATTATATTGACTTCCAACTTTGGGTATTTACAGATGTTAAGAGAATCTGACTATCTTTTTTAACATCCAATACAGCCAGTTTCTTAGTTAATGAGGTGGCCTTTATATTAATGAAGATCTATAATTTTTGTTAGATATGAGCCAGATAGAATGTATTTCGGTTGTGGTTGGTAGAACTGTAGGATTCAACAATTAAGGCTCAGTTAAACTTAAATTTTGCCATCTTCCAGGAAAAGCAAAGTGCTGTTTTGGACTGAATTTGACTTACCCTCTGCTCTGCTTAGAGATACCTCTTTTTGCTAACTACAGTGAAAACAACTTCAAAGTGCATATAAAACCATAAATATATGACTTGTCCTTTCACATGGGTATACGCCCATTCCCTTCTTAGGTCATGAATACAAGTGGGTACAAGCTTTGATAATTGTTGTATAGAAGTAACACTGGTTTTTAAGGTTGCTATTTTAAACTGGCAGTGTATCCAAAAAATACCTGAGCTGAAAGAAAGCCACTAAAAGCAAGAATTTACCTATCTCACATACATAGTCTGGAACCAAGCTACAAAGCAAAACAAACCCAACAATTAATTGAGAATAAATAAAATTTTATTTAATGCATAAACAGTCCATCACATCCTCTAAATTTCTTTTTTAAAATATCCAGGTTGAATTAAATACTGGTTCTTAATTTTTATTTTTTCTTCTAATTGCAAAGTTTCCAAACAAAGCACAACCCCTAATAAATCTTTAAGAAAGCACGACTAAGAAACAGTAACAATATCATGGAGATGACTGGTCTACTGGAATACAGTACCACATACCTTTTGAAGAAAGACACAGTTTATGCTCACAGACATTTGGGCTTAAGGGATCACTTGTTTTCAGTTCCAGAGGTTATCTAACGTGCATGATCCAGAAGAACAGGAATAAAAACCAAGATCCATTAATTGCTTTTTAGTAACGGAAGCAAAACATACAGTTTATGTAATGCGCACATTTCAAAATGGCTGCTATAATGGTTTTTCCATTAGGATTTCAATAAACAAAAAAGTACTTTAGAAAATAAGTTGACTCGAGCTTCCTAAGATGGAAGCGTACCATGATTGTTAGAGGCAACTCTTGATTCTGATTGAATTATGTTAGCTGTGGGTGCTCCACGCCTCAACTGAAGTCTGTGTGTGTGTGTTCATGTACATGTGTGTACATGCCTGTGGGTATATGTATATCCTTTGTCAGTCCTCATGGCTGAAATGAATCACTGGGGTTAAATTCAGACTTGATGTAGCTGAGAATGCAAAAACAGTGGCCGAAGGCTACGCTCATTTTTGTGGGTCTTTATCTATCTGTTACCCTAAGTTGATTCATTTCAACATAAGGTCATTGACATGCTAGCATGGAACGTTTTTTCACTGGGGTCTGGAATAGTACAATGAAGTTGTCCTGAACTGCTTAAGCCAGAAAGGAATACAGAAACTCTTTTGCTCTTTCTCTGTGGTCTGCAGAGTCATTTCCACTAACTTCATTTGGGGACACAGGAGTCAGAGTTCCTGTTGGCTATTCTACCTATGCCAAAATAAATTTTCCTGGAATCTGCCTGCAGAAAGCTGATAGAATATTTTTTTAATTCATTTGGTTTTTCTCTAGATTCTTCTATTAACTGCATACCATCTAGAAGAAGATTCCACCATTATGTACCACCCTTCTAAAGAGAAACAAAGTAATGGGGCAGGAAAGAAATGTGAACCTTTAAAGCAAATTTAACTACTTACTTTGGAGAAAATTACTTTAAATGTTTCCTTTGGAATAAAAAACCCGCTATTACTTTTTTTAGGGTCTCCAAGTAAATTCTTCATAAATGTTTGTTTATCCTAGCCTCCATCCTGGAAAAGGTGAAATCAAATATTTTGTTTACAGATAAAGAAACAAGAGACCTCAGAGTTACAGAAAAATCAGAGAATGTGTCTGATATTCATCTGAATTATTAAAATCCCTCTTGAATTCCTAAGAATTCACCTAAGAATGCCTAGAAATAAAGACCTTCCCTAATACTGCTAAGTATTTTACAGACTTTTCAGTCTCAACAGAAAGGTAACAAATGTAGGTTAAGAAACTTAATGCCGAAGATTGGAAAAGTAAGTGAGAATCAGAAAAGAAGATAAAGTGTCTCTGAAATAACGATACTGAAAAAGTAAAATTTAATTTACCCATGTGCATTAAAAAAATGCAGTTGCATGCAAATGATTTCATTTGTATTATTTGAGAGGTTTAACTCTCCCTTAACACAGTAAAACTGTTTATACTCTGTACACATACACATTTAGTAATCTTTTGGTAGTAACTGCTGTAGTCAATATTAGCATATGATTCACTAAATTCTTGCACTATTAATTGTGGGAAAATTACAAGAATCTGCTAGTTTGCAGATAACTCACTGAATCTGTGAAAAGCATCACATTCTTTGGAATTTCGGAACGTTGAATAGTTCACTCTTACTATATGAAAATAACTCATGTTTCTTATGGGTATAAAAACACTTTTTTTTAAAAAGGACTTTACTTTTAAATAATCTCCACAACCAATGTTGGGCTCACAGTCACAACTCCGAGATCAAGAGTTTCATGTGCTACCAACTGAGCCAGCCATGTACCCCCAAACCCCTTTTTACTGTATCTTCATTAATTTTCAGTCCATACTGGTCAAGCTTCTCCACCCCCATCTTTCCCATCTTTAGGTCTCATTTTTTAATGTGTCTGTTTTTAGTTAGGAGGCAGAATGAATTTTTATCTAAGAGATTTAACATTCTATAAGAAGTCTACTGGATTTGCTGGATATTTTAGGAAGATTAAAACCTAGTTATCTTTCTGTTGCTCTGTTAATATTTAATCAGCTTGTAATTCATGTTGTAACATACAATTTGAATAAGAATATTTTTGCAAAATCACTTCCAAGTGTCAAATATACTTATACATTAAAAAATTGGTTGAATCAGCATCAAAAAGTTTAAACCTGGAAACGAGAACTGTTTTCTTCATTTTAAAGAAAAATATACATTTACTTCGGCCTTAGAATATTTGTTGTCAAATAGTGTTGAACTCTTTTAGTTTTTATTGTTAGGGAAACATTTTCTATTTACTCATATGTTAAAATCTTCTAGTAAATTTGTATTTTTATGCCTCTACACTACCGCCATTCTCTTTATGCTTACTCTTAGCATTTTTGGCTCAATTCTCAGAGGACTGAAAGTGTGTTCTTTCTCTATTTCTTGCAATTTCAAGGCTACTGCTTTTTGGAGTTTGAGGTGGCCATTGTTTACCTATTAACAAAAGGCAGCCTGTTTATCATTCTATAATACCAAGTGTGCTAGCTAATATAATTAGAAATAGGAGGCAAACATAATTTCAACAAATACGCATTTTTTTTGCACAGTACAGATTTTTAAAAACATGGTATTAGCAACTTTTTTTAGCATACTGATGACCACTGCATTGTCAAAGTTTAGAAGATGTTTGGCATTCTTCAAGCAGTGTTTCAGTAATTAACTTTCTAAAATCTTGATCCACGTAAAACAAGAAAAGGCGATTAGTGGTGAAAAAGACTTCAAAAAGCTTCTTGTAATTGAAGTAACTGTTCGTCTGACTGGTAAGGCACATTGATTTTCTACTCAACCATAAGCAGAAATACTTTGAGGCCAGGTTACCCAAGGACCCTGGAAGGGACCTTGAGTAAAAGTCATTATTAGGAACTTTGCCTTTGAGTTTACAACCAATTCATAAATAGCCCAAATACAAACAGACTCAGGCCAGGATCTCAGCTTGGAAGGTACTTTGGGAATGTGTGGGGAGGAAGAAAACAGGCGGAGGTTTTGATCAACAAGAATTTGGATGTCTGACCCAGTTAGTATTCTAGACCTCCCCCTCCCAACCTGATTTTTTTTTTTTTTTAACTTTGTTAGCAATTCTGTCAATTAGAAGTTGATGGGAGTAAGAAGGCAACTGCTTAAAAAGAATGCAGCCCCTCTATGAAGTTAAAAGACTCTCAGGTAATCAGAATTCATTCAGTTGGACTGCTTTCTTCTGACCATCGGCCTGAGATGCCTGGAACTGGAGTTAGGTCATTTTGGAGCAAGCAGCATGCTGGCAGGCTGAGATGGGATGGGTTACCACAGAGGGGGGTTATAGGACATGGAGCCCGGGGCACCTGGGGAGAAAAACACAGAATGGGGGATAGATGCAAAGGACCTTAGACCACATGATAGACACAAAAAAGGAGGAAGTAGTTTCTCTTCTCCTCTTACGTTATGGGCTGGATCCTGTTCTTGGGACCATCACCCAATCAGATGTAATAGATACTGTAACTCAGTCACGAATTAAATTGGGTTTACTGAGTTCACTTGGAAATCTAGCATTGTGTTTTGGGTGAAAGGAAATATATTCTGAGTTTTAAACAACCAATTTACAAGTGAACATCTGGAAAGCAACCCATTTGTCGTTTGAAGATTATTCAAACTAACCTGTCCCTATAAAAGTCAGCTTTTGACTCCTCTAGGCATTACTCTCCGTGGTTCGTTTCATCCAGCGCTCTAGCTCTATCTACTTCTGGTCTCTCAACTATTCAATTTCTCATTGAATGCTTACAAAAATTAAGTGAGGAATAAAAAGAGAAGGGTACATTGATCTCCATTTCCACAACTAATCAAATTATGGAAAGCCCTTCAAATTGTTTGGAGAGGAGAGTGCTTATGGGACCTGTGTGACTTTTAGAAACAAAGGACCAGACAAATTGCATCAACTTTCTCTCCTTCCCTGGTCCATTTTTGCAGGTTTTTGAGCTTCCTCTGGGGGCTTCATGAATGCTACATGTCTAATGAGTGTTGCACAAAATAGGAGGGTCCAATAAGGCCAAAGTTGTGTTTATTTCTACTTTCTAGGCATGCACTGCATGTACCACAGAGGGGAGTATATTCTTCACCAGGTGCCCAAACTACAGCTTTATGCTCTCTGCATCCCCTTGGACCTTTCTGGGTAAGTTCTGAAATTACTCTCCGTAGATGCGGCTGCTCTTTGGAATCACCTGGGAAGCTTTCATAAATCCTGATGCTTATGCCACAATTCCGGAGCTTATGACTTAACTGATTTGGGGTTGTGGCCTGGGTATCAAGATTTTTAAAAGCTCTTCAGGAGATTCCAATATGCAGCCCAGGTTAAGAAGCACTGCTCTAGTCTCAGTTCACTTTGTATGGGAACATACTGACGTACCTAGAAATTTGAAGTTCAGTTTAGGTCAATGAATATTTATCGAGTGCCTACTCTGTATAAGGTACATGACAAACTTTGACACAGTCCATCCCAACAGTAGCTAAAACCTAGTGTGGGCAAGACTGGCTAGTGCAAGCAGAGGGAACAGGCAGGTATAGAGAGGCTATATTTTATATAAAATAGTATACAAGGCCATCTTTTCTTCTTCTAGATTCAAGAAACTTGCTATAAGTTTTCAAAGAAAGTAGAATGTATTTGGGTGGGGCCTGGGGGATCAGAAAATAGTTCCCAGAGGCAGTGGCATTTTTAGATGGGCTTTAAGGAACAGCTAAGATTGCCATGGGTAGAGGCTGGGGAGAGAGAGTCTTCCAAGGCAGACGTGACAGAGAGGCAAGGAGCTGGAAAGCAGGGGCCTATGTTAGGTTTGCTGCCATATTGGGTGTGTTTTCTGAGGAAGGGGTTGAAAAGTTTTGGCATCATATTGGAACAAGCCTTGAATACAACAGGGCAGAAGAGGGAGTACCTGATTGGCTCCAGGGAGCCACTGGGGGTTTGAAATTGGGGAAGAGTATGAATAGAGCAGTACTTCAGGAAGAAAGAGCTGACACTGAGATCTGGACTGGATTTGAATGGGAGAAATGGCAGGAACAGAGGCAGAAAGGCCACTTAGAAGTCCTTTGTTATGGTTGAAATCAGAAATATTGAGGGAAATTAATAAAGTAATGCAAGTCTGAACTGGAGAACTGCAGGGGGATGGAAAGGAAGGGCTGAATATAGAAGAAATAATAGAATTAATGGGATCTGTTGATCGATTGGCGAGAGGAAGCAAAAGTGACTTGGATGCTTTTTATCTGGATCGCTAGGAATGTGATGGAGCCATTAGTAGAAATCATTAAGTGAGGCTGAAGAATGATTTATGAAAGGGAAGATGATGAATCTGATTTGGGACATGTTGAGTCCAAACATATCCAGCCGACCCAAAATTTCTTATATACGTATCCCTCATTATAATTGACTTCTAATGGAATTCCCAAAGCAGGGAACTGATTTATTCAACACAGTGAAGGACTCTGCCTCGTAGGAAGCATATGGTATTGTCTGGAGACATTTTGGGTAGCCACAACGTGGGGATCAGCTGCTAATACTACTGACATCCAGTTAGAGGCCAGTGATGTTACCAAACATCCTGCACTTTGCAGGACAGCCCCTGCAATGAAGAACGATCCACCCCACAAGGTCAATAATTCTGAGGTTCAGAAATCCTGCATTGACATAATCCAGTGTCTCCAATTTCAGGAATTTTTAGGTTTCTTATATTTTAGGTTAGACAGCGCCATCCAGTGGTCAAGTATAATACTCATCCTAATTCTCTGGTGAACGCTAAAAGGCAACAGATAAAAAGTATTTAGAAAGCTAAGACATACAGAGGTGAAAAATATCCTTTTATAGGAGAACTACTTAGGGTCTACAGAAATAGATGTGATAGGAAGGTCAGGTGAATGACCGAGAAGGAACAATCCTGGAGTTAGAAAGTCCTCTTTGGATAGAAGAGATTCCATAATAGAAGCCAACCCGGAAACAGAATATTTTATAGGATGCATTCTGCATGAAACGTATGCTGTCATTACAGTTGCCTGTATTTTTAGTATTGCTCCTGAATACATGAAAAAAGAAAACAAAAATCTAATAACATCACTGAATAATTGACTGAAACCTTTATTTCTTAATGATGTAAGCTGTGGCATTTGTTTCATTAAGAAATAAAGACTGAAAATATTAAGATGATTTCAGAGTCATAAAAAAAATAGGGTGAAGAGAACTGGAAACTTGTATTTGATAAAGAATAGATTCCCCCCCACCCCCCAAAGCAGCACTCATTATGCCTTACATCTTACCTCCCCTACTAGATTGTAAGCTCCCTGAGGTCAGGAACTGTGTCTTATTCATAAGTCTCTAGCATAGCATCTTATACACAGTAGACACACAAATGCTTTTTTTGAGTGAACGAATTTATTTTTATACTGGAAGTCCTTGCCTTGAAGTGAAGAAAATTTCAAACCTTTCTAAACAACTACTATTTGTTCATTGGAGTTAGATACTAGCTGAGGGTGCCTGGCTCAGAGAACACCAGACACCTGCGCACCAGGAATTGGTAACAGACACCTCCAATTAATTTCACAGGGGAGTCTGGAGCAAACTGTGCTGTGAGGACCATTCCCAGGGCAGTTTTTGGACTGCTGTGTGAATTGCAGATTTCTCTATCTAATATAAGATTCATTTATCCAACAAATATCTATTGAATATCTACGCAGTGCTAAGCACTCTTCTAGGCACTGGGGATAATCGTAGTGAATTTAGTTCTAAAAATTGCTTAAGAGGCAGGTTTTGAATAGGTGGGTTAGAACAAAGATGCATACTCCCCTTTCCTCCCACTTTCCTGGTTAGCATGATTTTTTTTTTAGCATGATGTTTTCCATATAGAAAATGCAAATTATCTGAAACACAGTTCATATCTATTAGAGATGTCTCCTTCCACACCCACTGCTCTTCTAGGGCAAGTGAAAAACAACACTCTCCCATCACTTCCTTTCCTTGTTGGCATCTCTTCCTCCCTCACTGCCTCATACACTTCCAGCCTTTTGGGGAGAGAAGAGGGGCAGATGATGACAACTCTTGCATATTTTGCAAGGGGCAATGAAGCTAGTAGCTTTATAAGTGACCCCATAGAAGCTTTCTTTTCGGTTGGTTTACTAGCAACCTTTTAGTTCTAGAATTTGGGGATGTATAAAGTCAGAAAGCAAAACCACTCACCATTATATCCAAAAGAAAATGAAGCAGACAGGCTAATGGGGCCTTGTTTTGGCTATCGAACAAGTGTGTTGTGCAATATTGAGGGTTTCAGTGAATTTTTTGGTATCTCAAGCACATTTTGGCACCTTAATACGTGGCTCAGTACACTCAGGATAAGTAAATCAAAAGTGCGTCTCCACATCTGTGAGTCGTATGACACGATCTCTTAAGGCTAAGTAGAAGCTGATTAAATGAATCCATCAAAACTATTGCTACGGATTTAACTGATGAAAGGTAATGGAGACCTCCCCACCTTTTCCCTTTAATTGTTTGGTGAGTTAGTGATTCCTAAGGTCACTACTGTCTAACTCCTTTCAGTCCAAACATATGGCTCCTCATTACTCCTAATAGGGCATAAATATCCCTAACATAGCAGGGGACAGGGGAGCATGCTAGCTTTTTCCCAAAGCAGTGGATGACTTCATGACATCTTTGGTTCATCTGTTATCATCTTCTCACATTTTTGTTGGAATCTTTAAAAGGCACAGCCCTACATCTTTCCCCTAGCTGAGATAGCAAGAGTCCCCAGCTGACTTATTCGAAGCACTTCTTGCCACGGGTCCAGCAGCTGGGAACTCACTCAAATCCAGTTGCTTGGAAACCGCTGTGTCTGGCTTGTCCTCCTTCCCCCTCCACAGTCTGCCCCCTTACACAGCCGGCACCCAGACATTCCTAAAGTTCATCACTCTCCACTACACTCCGAGAAGAACATGAATACACCATTGTGCTTTCCATGGAGGAGAAGGCAGAGAAAATGTCAAGTCCTTTACTGGTGAGAGATCCGTAGCGACTGCCAGTGGGCCGGACCGACATGGGCGGTGGGATCTGCTGGTGCCACTGAGCTGGAAAATGGACCAAATAACATGTTACAATCAAGGGAATGCAGTCGAGTGGGTACAGGGCAGGGGTGTATTCTATCCTCATTCAAACACTTGCTGTGAAATACATCTGGGTCTGAAAAGCATCATTTGCAAAGCACACACACAAAAAATCTCTCCTTCCCTGCCAGGAATAGGCAAACTGGGCTGGTGAACCTCTTATGCTCCTAATTCCAAATGCCACGATCTGGGACTATAAGAGTAGCTGTATGGGGAATGCCTGGGTGGCTCAGTTGGTTAAGCATCTGCCTTCAGCTTGGGTCATGATGCCAGGGTCCTGGGATCTGGTCCTGGGATCAACTCCCGTGTCAGGCTCCCTGCTCAGCAGAAAGCCTGCTTCTTCCTCTGCCTGCCCCTCCCCCTGCTTGTGCCCTTTCTCTCTCTCTCTGACAAATAAATAAATAAAATCTTAAAAAAAAAAAAAGAGGGGCACATGGGTGGCTCAGTCAGTTAAACATCTGCCTTTGGCTCAGGTCATGATCTCAGGGTCCTAGGATTGAGCCCCGTATCAGGCTTCCAGCTCAGTGGGGAACCTGCTTCTCCCTCTGCTGCTCCCCCTGCCTGTGTTCTCTCTCTGCCTCACTCTTTCTCTCAAATAAATAAATAATCTTAAAAAATAAAAAGAGTCAATGTGTAGGGTGATTTATCAAAATATCTCCTCTACGTCCCCTCTCACTGATCTAGCATGGAGTCTCCCAGCGGCAGCGTAGAAAGAGCTGTAGGCTCTCAAGGGCAGGTACTTCAGAAGGCAGAGACAAGAAACCTGACGTAATGGAAGCCAAAAGATATGTCCAGACCTCCAAAAGTACCTGTCCCACACCCTAATCACTAATCAGCCACTACCCATCCACCCCCTTATTCAGGTTCAAATGAGTTTATGGCAAGAAGACTGAAAAGTAACTTATGTGCAATCAACCATGATTCAGGGACAAAAGAGAACATATCAGAATTTCCATGTTCAGCAAACATTGTCTAAAGGAGATGATCCTTAGGCTTGAACATGCCTGAATGAAATATCCATCCAAATTGCTTTGTCCCTCCTGTTGTGTCTGATTCGGAAATTTCTTTCTTTCTTTTTTTTTTTTTTAAAGATTTTATTTATTTATTTGACAGACAGAGATCACAAGTAGGCAGAGAGGCAGGCAGAGAGAGAGAGAGAGAGAGAGGGAAGCAGGCTTCCTGCGGAGCAGGGAGCCCGATGCGGGGCTCGATCCCAGGACCCTGAGATCATGACCCGAGCCGAAGGCAGCAGCCCAAACCACTGAGCCACCCAGGCACCCCTGATTCGGAAATTTCAAAGCAATCTTCTGATTAGGTTTCCAGGGACCTTGGTGTGGAGAAGGGGGAGCACCAGGTGGGGAAACTGAGTACTCTGGATCCTAGAAAGCTATGGACCTATTGAGCATACTTTTACAAATTGGACCTTTGTTGAGTTCATTATTTTGGAATCAGTTTTTTTAGATAATAATCAGTTTTTAGATAATAATCAGATTATCAGTTTTTAAGAAATACCTCTGAATGGGTGGATAAATCAAGTTTTGAAAGCTACCGAAGTGAGGACAAAACTTACAGCGATTCCACTGAAGAGCAGGCTTTCAATGAGGCCACGGTGAATAGTCAAGTCTCTGCTCCAAACCTCTTAACCAGACTATTACAGTTGCTTCTATCAGAAGCTCTACTTTAGGTGAGAGAGGGAAGCCCACCTGCTTTCCCCATTCCTTAGAGAGGCAGGAAGTGGTGGTGGTGGTGGTGGTGGTGGTGAGAGGGTAGGGGATTGATTTCAGCCCAAGTCCTCCATCCCCTCCTCCATTCCCAAGTTCTATTCAAGGGGACAGCACCCCCTGTTGTTGGTGCTGCTCAATCAAGACAGAGCCTGGGAGAGGTGAGCCTGGAAAACTGAACTGGGAAGTGGAAAGCAGGATTGGGACAAGATTTATCATTTTCAGGACTTATTGGTACTGAATCTCTTAGTTGGAGAGCTATCTCCCTCTGACGTGGGGAAATGGATGAAATGGATAGGGGACTTCGCCTAGGTTAAATATATTGATGGCCTCTCTCTCCCCAACCCCTCACCAGGGGAAAGTACGTTCGAGTCAGCGTCCCTCACAGTTGAATTTATTTTCAAGTCCAAAGATAAGGGAAAATAATTGAAGGACTATATATTGCCTCCAAATATTAGACCTAGGGAAAAAATAGCAGACCAAGGCTCTTCCTGTATGGTACTAAGAAAAGGGAATTCCTAGTATGTACCTATGAAGAGTTGGGACCTCAGGTTCTACACACCGTGACTTATTTGTTATTCTGGTTGCTCATGTTGAGCCAGTAGTGATTAAGAAATTTATTAATTATTAAATTACTTTTAAAAATTTTTTAAAGGAGAGGAAGAAAAAGAATCACCCTTTTGGATTAAGGAATGTGCCTTAAAAAAAAAAATACCAGTTAATATCAAAAGTATAGAGAAGAAGAGCAGAGTACATTACATTACATTAATAAAGATTAGCTTGTTAAATTCTTTTGAAAATTAGAAACATAGCTCAAAGGAATGATACAAAAGCCGGCATTTGCCTCCTGGCTATAGACACATAACCTCCCTGAGTCTCAGTTTCTTTAGCATTTAGAGGAGGGTGACAACAGTTGCAATAATTGGGAGGGTCTAAGGATACCATTTTGTAAATTATAAGTCATTATACAAACATCATTTGATGTTATTATTGGGACAGCTCTCTATTATTAGTCTGGTTGTGGGATTGGCACCATAAGTATTTGCGGAATGAATTAACAGATGAATGGGGACAGGAAAATTCTGCTGGGTGGAGGTATGCTTGGGAGGAATGACAGGCAGTGGGGATGGAGTTCCAGTGGGTGGCCCATGGTATTAAGGAGACAACAGGAGATGTTGGATGATCAAAAACATAAACACAGTTAAACTCTGAAATAATTGTGATTCCTAACATTATAGGACATTTTTTTTTTGAAGAAGCTTAAGCTCAAAGTAAAATGCAAAAGTGTACAAAAGCCCTGAGGTGACTAGGATGAAATGATTTTAAAAATCCATCGCTTAAGCACTAAAATATAGTCTAACGAGTTCAGTTATGGAAAAATACCATACCTATCCTTAAAAAAATTGCTTTAAGCTGTCTATCACACACAGATGTTTAACTGAGGACATTACACCTACCATATATATCCAGCCTCGCAGTGCACGACACAATTCCAGCTTCATTCTTGGCTGACAACGTGTACCATCCAGCGTCGGATTTCTTGGCTGGCTGAATGAGGAGGCAGACATACCCTGTTGTGTCCTGGTGCATACTGGAGAAAAAAGAGAACATATCTGCATTGTACCTGGGGGCAGAGAAGGCCTTGAGCAGTTCAGGGTTCAGGGAAACTCTTGGGGAAAATCCAGCAATACAGTGCATCTCCTTTCCTCCCTGACCCTAAGGGCAGGGATGGGCAAGTCAGTTTAAAGCAATTATCAAAAAATATATTATATGTTTATAAAAAATAAAAATAAATAAAAAAATAAAGCAGTTATCAAAGGCAAACTGAACAATGGAATGGAGTTACAAAAGAGCAGGTTAACCCAGTGAGGCCCAGAGGAGGGTTGACAGCCCAGGCAGAGACTCATTCTTGCCCTGCCCACTGCTCTCCCACTCTTGGGGTTGTTCTCCTCACCAGAAGGGCCCTCATTTGTCACAACCAAAGTCCAGAAAAATCTCTTTTCCAAACCAGATTGGACACTCAGGCATAGATGTATTGTTAGCCTGGAGGGGTTATTTCTTAATGTAACCAATTGGGCACGTGTAGGATTTAGTTTAATACAGTTCAGGAGCAAATTCCTTCCGTTTCATCCACATCAGTAGTTCTCACCCTTGGCTGCATATTGCAGTCTTGGATAATTACACTAGAACTTCAGGCTGGGTTTAACTTGCTATGTTAATTATTATTATTATTAATGCCCAACATAGGGTTTGAAATCATGACCCCAAGATCGAGTGGCATGTTGTACTGACTGAGCCAGCCAGTCACCCCAACACGTTACATTAATTTAGAAGGAAGCATTAACTCAAGAATATTTTCTGTGCTTGCATGAGTTTTACCAGAAAAAATTCTTGACCTATATATATGTAGACTTCTTAGATGCCAAAATCCTGTAAAGTTTGACAGCTACAACATCCTCTGGAACAAATTCAGTTTACTGTGAAGAAATAAATCTCAGTAGAAACTTTTGTACATAAGCTGCTTTTGTTTGCTTGCCCCCTCGTGGTATAAAACCAAAATGGCAAAGATAAGGTTGATTAGAGGAAATCTAGCAAGGGACCCATTGTTGGAAACTGGATCCTGAGTTATTTTGAAAGTAACCCTGTTGTGATGGATAAAAAAGGAGTTACTGCCTTAATGTTTTGTTTTGTTTTATTTTATTTTAGCTTTTTACTGTCAAAGGGATTTCCTGGGTACTAATATGAAGATATGTAATAAAAAATATGCAGGATCCTCACAAATTCCTTATACATTTTAAACTTAAAAATTAAAGTGTTAACAAAATCAGAAATGAAAGAGGAGAAATAACAACCAATACCATAGAAATACAAAAGATTATAAAGGAATATTATAAAATATTAAATGCCAATATTGGACAACTTAGAAGAAATGGATAAATTCCTAGAAACATATAACCTCCCAAAACTGAATCAGGAAGAAATGGAAAATTTGAACAGACTGATTACCAGCAATGAAATAGAATCAGTAATAAAAAATATGCCAACAAATAAAACTCCAGGATCAAATGGCTTCACAAATGAATTCTACCAAAATTTTAAAGAAGAGGTAATACCTATTCTTTTCAAAATATTCCAAAAAACAGAAGAGGAAGGAAGACTTCCAAATTCATTCTATGAGGCCAGCATTACCCTGATACCAAAACCAGATAAAGGCATGAAAGAAAGAAAGAAACTAACAAACAAGATATGGAAGCAACCCAAGTATACATCGATGAATGGATAAAGAATGTATGTATATGCGTGTGTGTGTGCATGTGTGTGTGTGTGTGTGTGTGTGTGTGTGTGTATATACACAGAGGAATATTACTCAGCCATAAAGAATGAAACCTTACCATTTGCAACAACACGGATGGATTTAGAGACTATAATGCTGAAAGAAGTCAGTAAGTCAGAGAAATACACATATTATATGATTTCACCAATATGTGGAATTTAAGAAAAAACAAAGGAACAAGAGAAAAAGACAATCCAAAAACCAGACTCTTAACTATAGAGAACAAACAGATGGTCACCAGAGTGAAGGTGCATGGGGGAATGGGTGAAACAGGTGAGGGGAATTAAGAGTATACTTATTGGGATGAACACTTAGTAACATACAGAATTGTTGAATCACTATATTATACACCTGAAACTAATGTAACATTGTATGTTAACAAAACTGAGTTTAAAAAAAAAAAACCCTGCTAATTAATCCTGAAAAAAATTAAAAAAAAGGTTTAAAAAAATTTAAGGTTTAAAAAAAATTAAGGTTTAAAACTGTAGGACCTCTATACCATGGCCTGCCTTTCAGGAACAAAAAAGAATAAATTCTTGATATGCACAATAACATGGACAAAACTCAAAGGCACCAGACTAAGTGAAAGAAGCAAGATTCAAAAGACGACAGACTTATTTGGGTGCCTAGGATGTCCCACCAAGCTTGGAAGTCCCTTTGAACTCGGGAACGGGCCTGTACCTGATCCTTTCTCGGGTGAAAGGGATGGTCTCATTGTCCTTCTTCCAGAAGAACACAGGTGGAGGCATGCCTATCACCCGGCACTCCAGCCTCACTGGGTGGCCTTCGGGAACTCCACTGTTCTGCAGTTTCTCCAGGATCACAGGTGCTTTCTTCACTTCTTTGGCTGAATGAGAGAAGGGCCATTCTTGTTTGAATAGTAAGTGCCTTGAGGTTCATGCTTCAAACTCATTACAGTTCTGGAACTTAGCAGAGTGCCCCCCACCCCCACCTCACCTCCTCTTCAGCAAACTTCTCACACCCTGAAGTGAATATCATTGCTTTTATAAAAGCTCTGGAAGGGATAAAAATAGGAATGAGGGACTCTCTTTTGCATATTGTGTGAGAGACAACACTCCAGGATCTGGGTGGCCCACTGGGCAGGTGGGGTGGGGGGTTGCAAATGTTGGTTGTGGAATTTAAGGAGTCTTTTTTATTCCCAACAGTAAATTTCGAGAAACAACAGATTTTATGTACTGAATCTATCCTTTTTCTTTTCTAGA
The DNA here is from genome assembly GCF_009829155.1 of Mustela erminea. Lineage (NCBI taxonomy): Eukaryota > Metazoa > Chordata > Mammalia > Carnivora > Mustelidae > Mustela > Mustela erminea. The sequence goes on along the minus strand of NC_045627.1, from coordinate 34,890,510 downwards.
GGAGATGATTTTGTAAAAGGTGTATTCATGTTCCCTCAACTTTTATTTTGAAGAAGTTTATAGCTACAGGAAAAAAATACACTTAAAAAAAATTTTTTTTATTTTTAAAAGATTTTTATTTATTTATTTATTTGTCAGAGAGAGATCACAAGTAGGCAGAGAGGCAGGCAGAGAGAGGAGGAAGCAGGCTCCCGGCTGAGCAGAGAGCCCAATGCAGGGCTCGATCCCAGGACCCTGGGATCATGACCTGAGCCGAAGGCAGCGGCTTAACCCACTGAGCCACTCAGGTGCCCCTACACTTTTTTTTTTTAAAGGTTTTATTTATTCAAGTAATCTCTACACCTGACATGGGGCTTGAACTCAAGAGATTGAGATCTGAGATCAAGAGTTGCACTCTCCTCCGAGCCAGCCAGGTGCCCCAGAAGTACACTACTTAAAAACAAAACAAAAAAACCCACTAAGTATGCTTCCTAAGGAAGCCTTTTTGGGGGGCGGAGGGCCAGAACCAGATAAGGCAAAGATACCTCATTTTTCAGGATTCCAGAGTCAATATTTGCAAAATATTAGGGGGAAAAGTAAAAGCTTGCAATCAATATATCCTTGCAGGAAGAGCTTTTCCTACTCTGTTGGGTAAGAGAAAATTAAGAGTGAGAAAAAGAAAAAGATATATGGGGTGAGCAGTTACAAGCCTATAGAGAAGATAGTATGCTAAAGTCCCCTGATTTCCAGTAAGGGCCACACATGGGAGGAAGCTCAGCACTAGAATTCGTATATTCTGAAATCTAGTTCTGGTTGGACTCCTGCCCCGAGAGCAGGTATCAAGCAAGTGATGATGACTTGTTATCCTTTTTTGTAGGCATTACAGTGTTTTGTTCATGTCGCCTTAAAGGTAAAGGTTCATTTGTTTAGTTATCAACTCAACATTTGCTGAGCACTGTGCATGTTCCAGGCACTGAGTCGGACATTAGAGAGACACAGAAAAAGTCAGAATGTCTGAGTTAGGAGATCATAGATCATACATGGAAGGCTGCAAGTGCTCTGAGGAGTCTCTCCTTTTCTAAGTGCTAAGGAAACGGAGGAGGATATGCCTTGGTGGTGACATTTGAATTAAGCCTTCTCTAAGGCTTAATTCAAAGGATGAGGAGGTTCCTAGGCAAAGAAGGGTATATTCTATGTTCCTAGGCAAAGAAGGATCAGTGAAGCAAAGGCATGGAAACTTGGAGTAGGGACAAGAATCTGGTGTGTTCCAATAGTGATGAACGGTAGGGCAAGTGACTTGAATTTAGTGTAGTCAATATACTAATTAATTGATTAACTATTACAATGGCTCCCATATACTGCATGCATATATGCACAAGATACTATATTATGTTTTTACTGATAGGTCTTCGTAAGCAATGTAGGAAGTATGGCCCTTACTACAGTGAAGGAGAAAAGGAGATGAAACTTGATAGGGCAAAGGACTAAGGAATTCTGCCAGAGGTTGTGCTTATTTGGGCAATAACTTTAAAGGGAGTTATGCTTGGGGGTCCCGGAAGCCAACCTTACCTACTACGGTGAGCTCCAGACTAAAGGAATTCTGTCCGGTTTTGTTGGTAGCAATGCATGTATAGGTCCCTGCATCACGTTGAGTGAGCGGGTCAATGAGCAGAGAGTGGACTCCAGTCTCTCTGACCAACATCTTGTGGGAGGCGTCTGGTAGCACCGGTTGGCCATTGAGCAGCCACGTCAGCTCTGGGGGCGGTAAGCCACTCACCTAATAAATAACAGGACAGCTGAGGCAAATGACAGACTGATGACAAGCAGATTTATTTGGTGGCTGAATTCTTCATCCTTGTCTGGCACCAAGTAGTGAGAAAAAACATGGGATGGAGAGAAACCTCTCTGTAGGGGCATCAGGACAAGAGGGGCTGGGTGAGTGGCCGTATTAATTTAAATCGTATAGTAGTTTGACCCCAAATTCAGGGGATGATTATATTTTAGATTAGAATAAGTAAAAAATAAAAACTAAATGGATAGATAAAATAGGTCTGCAGAGTCAGTTTCACAGACGATATGTTGCTCACATACCTGAGAATCAGCGAGAGGCAGCCAAGGAAAGGGCAGACATTAGAGTTCTCAGACCTTTCTCTGTGTTACAATCACTTGGGGAGCATTTGAAAATGCCAATGTCCACTTACTCTCTTAAGTCAGAATCTCTAGAAATGGGACCGGGCTGGGAATCTTTCAGGGGTTAGGGTGGAAGAAGTAACAATCAATCCCAAATATTATTTAGGCAGCCATTGGCAGAGTAAGAACCACCTCTACGAATGATTAACCTCAAGCCTTTACCACTTAGCATCTAAAAATTCCATAGCATTCTGAATCTTTGGAGGGCAAGAGGTGACCTAAGTTTCTCTTCATACTGAGGGATATCCACGCTGCTCCGCTGAACAGTTTCTGGCTGAAGAATTAGAATGCAGAATAGCTAAAGCTGCTGGATGTTGGTTCGTATGAGAAACCAACTTCTGTTTTTATAAACCACCTCAGAGCCATCTTTTCCGGACTATAATTTTTTCAAAGCCTATATGTCACAGACACTCACTTCAAGATGCAAAAATCACACTTTTGGCTTTATAGTAATGAAGACTTTCCCAGCACTACATGGAAAATGTCTGAATTACATCAGTTCCTTGGTTGTCTTTTACAAATGCAGGATCAACTTGATACAACACCAATGTAATTTTATTAAGGTATAAAGACTTAAAAATTTCATTAAAATTTTTTTTGTCTGGGATTAAATGTTCTGAAAAAGCTTTGTGAGAGAAGAAGTGATCTCTTTCGCTTCCCCAGTCCCTCTTTCTCTAAACAAAACATAAAACAAATAAAAAAAAAATAAGTCAAACAAATGCAAAATGTGAACAGATCTGGAACCAAGGAGGAGGACTAGAGTCTACCTTACAGTCCAGACGACAGAGGCGCCCCTCGTGAGCTACCATATCCCCAGGAGCCTGAAGGAAATGTGGTCGGAAAAAGCGTTCCTGTAGGGGCTCTTTGTCTCTCTCTTGTGCTCGGGACCTTCCTCTACAAAAACAAGCAAGGTCAGGCATTAAGCACAGAAACCAATCTATAAACCTACAACAGCAAGCATTTACGCATGGCAATAGACTCTGGAGAACAGGTATTTTGGGGGTGAGGTAGGGAAGGAGGCTGCTGGACTGTAAACAAATGATAAAATAATAAATAATGGTGTGAAGCTTATGTAAAAAGCAAGGTGGTAAGCATCTCATACCCTGTAGGATTATCTTATGAGATCTGTAATTAAATAAACAGGCTTTAGCTTCTTTCTCTCTGAAGTCATTCTGGGTTAAGTGGCTCAGCTCCCCTTGCCTGGGCTTTGACCAGTTGTTCAAAAGTTTCAAAATAAACAAATAAATCAGTATTCAAGCCGAATCTCAAATGAGAGCCAACAGACAAGTCCTGTTTATTACCCAGAACAAGGCAGCTGCAATCCCTGTGTCTCTGAGTAATAAAATTTAACCTGGCTATAAATTATGGCAGACTATTAAAGATGATCAGGAACTTAAACTGGTTAAGACTGACCAACAGTAACAGCTGTTCTTGAAGGGGGAAAAAAAAAATGAAGAAGAAGGTATAGTTGCAGCGGTGATGAAATACTGTATCTGAAACATGGGTCACTATTTTTGCTCCTTTGGTAAGTCAAATATAATTCACCCATGTCAGCAACTATGGAATGCTTTGCTAAGACTTTGTGGCACCATCAGACTCAAGGGGAAGCCAGGCTCTAAATTCTTAGTGGTTAGTAAAATCAGAGAGAGAGAAAGCCAATTGCTGTGTTAGAGTCAATTGTCATACTGGGGACAATAGCAACAAAAATATTCAATCTATAGACATAACCATTAGCAGTTTCTTTTTTTTTAAAGAAAATATGGTAATTTAATTCAAAGACTCTGGTTTATATATTATTTGCACAGGTGCTACAGATGGTCACAAATTTTAAGCCATCAAGGGTGTGTGACAGACCTGTGGGTCCCAAAGTTAATGTGCTTATAAGTCACATAGGGATCTTATTAAAATGTAGTTTCTGATTCAGTAGGTCTGGGGGGTGGTGCTTGGGATTCCACATTTGCAACAATCTCCTAAGGGATGCTGATGCTGCAGGTACAGGCTACATTTTAAGTAACAATTTGTAGACCCAACACTTTGATGCTCATTGTGGTAGGTGGGTGCTTGGGAGGGGCTTGAGAAGGGAGATTCTTACTGTCTTTACCTGTGAGACTGACCAGCAGATGTTAGTCGACTGCGAATGGGCAAACTTTGTACCATCAAGTGGCCAGAACAGCTGATTCGTCCCTGAAACAAAAATGAATTTAAAATAAGAGAATTCCCCATTTTTTTTTCAATTTATATAAATTTTTCTGGACTGGAACCCTTTTGAAACTTTTGGCCAACTATTATGAACAAGAAAACTTGGGGGTGAGGGATGAAAACAATAAAATATGACTCCTTAAATCACTGTTAATAGTCCAGGGGAGAGGGGCACCTGGGTGGCTCAGAGGGTTAAGTCTCTGCCTTCAGCTCTGGTCATGGTCCCAGGGTCCTGGAATCGAGTCCTGCATTGGTCTCTCTGCTCAGTAGGGAGCCTACTTCTCCCTCTCTCTCTGTTACTGCTCTGCCTACTTGTGATCTCTCTTTCTGTCAAATAAATAAATAAAATATTTTTTAAAAATAGTCCAGGGAAAAAATTCAAAGAACATTGTGATGACTTTTATTTTGAGCTGAGAAATGAATGGAACACAAATGTAAAAAAATTCAAATTCTTGTCCATGAACATTATCTGCAGCCACATGCAGAGACTATGGCCAAGTATTTTATACTTTTCTTAATAGAGGTTTATCCTCAAGACTAACATTTAATTTTATTTTTTTAAAAAGATTTTATATCTTTATTTGACACACAGAGAGAGAGATCACGAATAAGCAGAGAGACAGGCAGAGAGAGAGGGGGAAGCAGGCTCCCCACTGAGCAGAGAGCCTGATGCGGGGCTCAATTCCAGGACCCTGAGATCATGACCTGAGCCAAAGGCAGAGGCTTAAACCACTGAGCCACCCAGGTGTCCCAAAACTAACATTTTAATAAGGAGAGTGGGTGAATAGAAATTATAGCTCTACACTTTGTATTCTAGTAGTAGCTGAAGATATTTATTCTGTCATATCTTTTAGAGGAATTTTAGCTCTTGATCCGAAATCACATTAAGAAAAGAAAAGTGAGAGATTATGGCTTTCTAACTTTTACCAAAAAAAAAAAAAAAATCATTCTTTAATAGAATGATTTATAGACTCTTTAAGAGAGTCAATGAGTTGATAAATAAAAGATTTAGCCCAGTACATCTGGGACATAGTGAACAGATATTTCTAATGTCCTTTGACAAAGGCCCAAGACTTGAGTGACCCATCCATGGCTAACTGGTCTTTTAAGCTGTGCTCTAGTTACACACAATCACAATGCTCCTCATTCATTTTCCTCAGCAATCCTTAGTAACTGGCACTTCTCAAGGTCTCATTCACAATGACATCAAGTGCTCCTTCCTCAGTGCAGCACAGCGCAGAACCCTGCTTCTCCACCTGGGGGTTGGCAGCCATGATAGTGTAGTTGCCATCATCATCACCGGTGGTGGAGTCGATGTGCAGAGAGCACGTCCCATCTCCTTCTCGCCTCATTTTGCAGTGCTCATTTCTCTTTGAAATCTGCTTCCCATCTTTGAACCAGTAAACCTGCAATGAAAGATAATTGAGAACATACACTGTTCTGCACATCTTTTGAGGATAATGAAGTAGGGAGTAGGGTGAGGCAACGGCATCTCTGCAAGAGCCCCATCCCTTATAAAGCACTTTGAAAAAAATATTTTTAAAAATAGGCTCCTGCACTTATACATATACAATACTTAAGTTAAAAATTCTGTATGATTTAAGATTGAGATAAAGCTTTTGACTCTTTTTTTTTTTAAGATTTTTTATTTTATTTATTTATTTGACAGAGATCACAAGTAGGCAGAGAGGCAGGCAGATGGAGAGTGAGAGAAGGAAGCAGGCTCCCTGCTGAGCAGAGAGCCCGATGTGGGACTCGATCCCAGGACCCTGAGATCATGACCTGAGCCGAAGGCAGCGGCTTAACCCACTGAGCCACCCAGGTGCCCGCTTTTGACTCTTTTTATTGTACTTCATAATTACTTAAAAAGTCACCCCAAGGAATAGACATGTCTTCATAAACAAAATGATGAAAACCAGGAGCATGAACCTCTTGCCCCCCATCTAGATAGGATAGCTTTTATCCTATCTAAAAGCTCAAGTCTTCTGCAGTCACAGATCTCCAGGTCTACAATAGCTCACTCTACCTGAAAGGATAGTATGGTTTTTTATACCAAGTGGAAGGAGGCCAGGACTCACTGGCTAAATTTCTCGTCTGGCAAACATTTAAATAAATAATTTTTCATGTTGAGTTCTGCATGTATCAAGGAGATCTCTCAAAGACAGGGGGTTAGAGTACTGGCTGCAGCTGTTCTCCTCCACATTTCCTAGTTACCTAACCATACATGATAACACCATGCTAATGTTTGTGCAAGTAGAGCGGAGAGATCCCCTACCACAGCCATACCGGGTGTAAATCCTTCTTTCAGCTGACTGCCAAAAAAATCTGGTGACTCATAAGATTTTTCTGCAGTCAGTGATAATGATACGACATTTTCAGCATTTACCAACCTGACAGTAATGATACAAATATAGCTACTTTGTGCAACAACAGGTCCTTTGTGGGTATTCAGTAAGTGTTAAATAAAAAGAAAAATATCAATTTAGTGAGTTTGGTGGTTGAGAGAATCAATAGCCCAAAGTGGAGGATTATGACTAAGTAGCTTATTTTAAACTTTTACTTAAATTCTAACTTACCCATAAGTCTGATTTATTTTGGGTCTAATTATTTAACGATCTTATCCTTGACTGTCTCATTTTAGTGAAATTATCTGGGCTTTGTTAGTTTTTCTGGTAGTGGTTTTTATTCCCTCTGTAGATACTTCCCTAGAATCTGGCAAGACTTTCTGGAAGGCACTGTCTGCGGTTCTGTGCTGCTTGGCCCACCAGCTGGTCAACTTCTCCTACCTTTGGAACAGGTATTCCAACAATTTTGCAGGTAAATGTCACTGGAGAGCCTTCTGTAACCCGGAAATGCTTGAGTCTTTTGTCAAAGATGGGAGCAATACACTTGCCCGTGGGGATCTCATCATGTTGGATTTCATCATCTGATTCATCAACAGGGGTACGTTCCAAGCGAAACTCTATTTCATTCATCAGCCTCTGCTCAAAGCTTGAAATTTTGTACTCCTGTCAAGATGGAAAACATGTTTCAGTTTCAATTCTAGGGGTGAGAAAGAAGGTGTCTATCAGTATAATTTGAGGATGGAACTTTTTAGATTCAGATGGTAAATATATATCATGGAAACCCAATAAACCAGGCATGTTCCATTTCCAGTTCCTCACCACAGAGCACTAAAGGAGATGCCAGTGTCTGTACTACAATCCCAAACTGCCTTAGTGAGTCCTGATTCCTCACCTTGAGTATGGAGCCCCAGTAGCATCCTGTAGAGAAATGAAGATGGAATGTAATTTCCATTACTACTACTAATGTCCATTTCAATATGTAGAAATTCCTATCTGGTAATATGGCAGGATAGTTTATCCTGAATTGCATTCGGAGACATGCCTGCATCACCAGCTTCCTGTCTCTACTGGACACTCCCATCTGCATACTTGATGAAACCTGTCTTGAATAAATCTCCCTTGACTCCATATGCATCTCTCTACTCTCACCACAACAAAACCAGTTGAAATAATTTTGTGTTTTTACAGGATCATTTGCTTGTCACCCAGTCTTTCACTAATGCACTCCAATTAAGCTTGTGTTCTCACTGTTCCACTGAGATTACTATTGTCAGGGTCTCCAAATTCACCAAATCCAGTTGTCACTTATCTGTTCTTACCTTACCTGATCTCTCAAGGATGACTGCTTTCTCTTTCTTGAAATATTTTCTTCTGTTTGCTTTCATGACACCTTATTGGTTTTCCTTCTTTTTCTTTTGTTGCTCCCTATCAGTATCCTTTGCTAGCTCCTAGACCTAGGTAGGTGGTCTCATCATATCTCATTTCTGTATGCTGATGAGTCCAAATTCATATCTTCCAGCCTGATCTTTCCACAAAATTCATATACCTGATGATCTATTGTACATCATAAAAGTCATATACCCAGCGACTGATTCTATATCATGGCTTGGGCACCCAAGGGGCATCTCAAACTTAGCATACTTGATTTCTGTCTCCCAGAGATGCTTCTACCTTACTCTTGTCCATCTCAGGAAATGGTGCCATGACTCATCTACTTGGTTAAATAGTTAATCCAGTGCTTCTTCCACTATCTTTGGTGAAAACCAGATTTTAAAAAATTAACATATAATGTATTATTTGTTTCAGGGGTACAGGTCTGTGATTCATCAGTCTTACACAATTCCTAGCACTCACCATAGCACAAACCCTCCCCAATATCCATCACTCAGCCACCCCATCCTTCCCACCCTCTCCACTCCAGCAACCCTCAGCTTGTTTCCTGAGATTAAAAGTCTCTTATGGTTTGTTTCCCTCCCTGGTTTTGTCTTATTTCATTTTTTCCCTCCCTTTCCCTGTGATCTTCAGTCTTGTTTCTCAAATTCTTTGTATCAGTATAAGTCTCTGATTGACTTATTTCGCTTAGCATAATGCCCTCTAATTCCATCCACATCGTTGCAAGTAGCAAGATTTTGGGGTTTTGATGGCTGCATAATATTCCATTTGAAAACCAGGTTTTTAAAAATGCCCGATGCGTAATTTTTTTTTTAAAGATTTTATTTATTTATCAGAGGGAGAGAGGGGAGAGAGCAAGAGCAAGCACAGGCAGACAGAATGGCAGGCAGAGGCAGAGGGAGAAGCAGGCTCCCTGCGGAGCAAGGAGCCCGATGTGGGACTCGATCCCAGGACGCTGGGATCACAACCTGAGCCGAAGGCAGCTGCTTAACCAACTGAGCCACCCAGGCGTCCCCCCAATGCTTAATTTTATAAAGTGAAATAAAAATGAATGAGTAGCAAAATGAAATTTATAAGGCATGCAAAATTATTATATTCATAGGCATAAAGTTTTTCTGTCAAATTGCTATAAAAATTTCTTAATGGTTACTCTCAGTTTCTGTGCTTATGCCAAGGTAGAGACATGATAGCCTTCAGATTGCCACACATCCTCAGACCACACTTGGAGTTACCAAGTTAAACCCTAAATCTAGGACTTATCCTGAATTCCAGTCAATCCCTCTCCCTGCTGAATTCTATCAAGATTATATGTCACCTCCCAAAGCAGCCTTCCCAGTCCACTTCATATAAATGAACTCCACATTCTAATACTCTCCATAGTACTGGTTGCTATCCAGTATATTTCTTGTTTGTTTATTGATTGAGTGATTGAATATCTCTTTAAGGATTAGAATGTTAGCTCCACAAGAACAGAATTTTGTTTATCTTGCTTCTCACTGTTATCAACAGCACCTGGAATAGTGTCTGTTTCATGGCAGGTGCTGAATGAGTATCTGAATAATGAGCAAAGACAGGGATGACATGGGGGCAATCCCTTGTTCCAACTGCATCTCTGAGGACTCCAGAGCCCTGGCTTTGGGCTGAGGGTAAGACCTTCTGTAAGCTTGTGACTCTAGTTAACCACAATTTCATAATTTAGGTGAGCTCCATGGAGATGGCATTAGGATGTTCCTGAAATAAAATTTGGAAGCACATGACTGATATACATCTGCCCCCAGTCTTAGGCAGAGTGATTGCGTTTAAGACTCATAAACTGTATTCTCAAGTTATCAAGTCACATTACTCTTGTCCCTTAGTTATTGTCTTATACATATTATCACCTAAATTTGTGTAGAATTGGAGCTTATGAAACACAGAAATACAGAAATCAGAGGTTCCTTGGTTTCAATTTCTTGAAACCAATTGTAAATCCTCCTCTTTTGGCCACATCTCACACTGGGTAAACAAAATAAATCCACAGCTCTTTCATGGTAGAGAAAGTGATTAATCTCCAGTTAGCTAATTAATTTTTAATCAGATAATTCAAACCAGCTAAAGCAAAAAATTGTTCATGTCTATTAATTTGAAACCTAGTTTAAAAGTATTAAGAAACCTAGTTTAAAAGTATTAAGATTATTTTCTACATTATAAGAGTTTTTAAAAAGTTAATCATGAAAGCTTCCAACTTTCTACCCATTAGGTTGAATAATATGAAACTGACATTTTTGTAGGTCAAAAGTGTAGAATTTCATAGATTCAATCTAATACTTCACAATGACTATATTTTCCATAAAGACAATAAATGTTCTGCCAAATTTGAAATATTTCTTAGTTTTCCAGTTTAAAATCACATGAAGAATATGTATTTCTTCTTTCTTAAATTGCATTTATGATTCTGAATATATATTATTTTTCTTTTTAACACATTTGTTTATTTTCTGGGATATTTAGGAGTAAAATCAATGAACCATTTTATGCCCTTACCATATGAGGTAGGTATTAAATAGAAGTTTTATTATTTTAAAAACTACATCCAAACAGAATAATTCACATCATTTTCAAACCTCATACACAGATCCTAGGGTTCAGGAAACAGCAGTTTTTATGAGGGTGACAGGAGGTCTTAGCCTTTTACAGCTTCTCATCTTGTTTCATTTAAGGCCCCAAACTCCTAGTCATTCTATACCAACTCTAGCCATTGTTTTAATGGAGTCCTTGCTCTAAATTAAGGAGTCTTTCCTCACGCTTTTCCTATCGCCTGACCTGTAAGGGATGGTAGCTTCCTGGTTAAATACATTGTCAGAGTTATTATAGGGAGAGATAAATTCCTGAAATTTTGTTTTTAAAGTATCAAGTAATTTTCCCAAAGAAGGGTTTCGTACATAGTTCTGATTACTCCCAACCTTCAGGAACACAGTGGGTGATATATATGAGGCTGTAAGTGCCTGCCTGACAATATCAATATCACATTGTCTCCGTGTACTCCAAACTTGATTTTACCAACTTGGGGTCTGATTTTATAGAATTTATAAATGTTTGAATTGATTTGATCAGGAACTACAGAAGCAATATGATGAAAATATGCACACTTTGTTTCACTATGAATGTATGCATATTGGTTATATATTTACTATTTTATCAGTATGACTAATTGGGAGATGGTAGAAACAGAACATTCAATGAGTTATTTAAAAAATACTACTGATAAGTATGTACTGAGGATATGGTTGCAACCAGATCTTAATTGGAAGGTTTTTTTAAATTTAAAGATTTTATTTATTTATTATTTGACACACACAGAGAGAGAGAACAAAGTAGACAGAGTGGCAGGCAGAGGGAGAGGGAGAGGGAGAAGCAGGCTTCCCACTGAGCAAGGAGCCCTATGTGGGGCTTGATCCCAGGACCCTGGGATCATGACCTGAGACAAAGGCAGATGCCCAACAAACTGAGCCACCCAGGTGCCTCTTAATTAGAAGTTTTTATTGAAGCCCAAGATGGGCTAGGTATCAGAAAACAAGTGAGCTGACAGATAAACCATTCTTCAGAAATTTTAAAGCAGTTGCTTACAGACAGGGTAGACCATTTAAAGTCCCCACCTCTGCCAGAGAAACAAAGGAGTCAGAGGGGAAACAATCCAGTGAGAGAGAGAGAGAGTTACTGTATCTCTGCATCTCCTATCTCCCCCTCTAACCCAAGAGTACCTGCCTTCACTTCAAGCTCAGTGAGGAAGATTAAATGGGCCTATTAGGAGCTACAAGCAAGATGGTGGAAGAGTAGGAGACCTAACTACCCTCGGGTCCCAGGAGTTCAGCTAGGTAGTTATCAAACCACTCTGAACACCTACAAACTCAACAGAGGTCAAAGAGAAGAAGAGCAGCAATTCTAGGAACAGAAAAGTGAACACTTTCTGGAAGGTAGGATGTGTGGAGAAGTGAATCTGAAGTGATATACTTCCTGTATATAGACCGTGGGGAGGGGGGTTGGCTTGTGGCAAGTGATAGAGCTTTTTTGGAAAGCTCAAAATTGGAAATTTAGAAGTTTGTTCTACTGAGGGACATTGCTCCAGAGGCTAAGCAAGGGGTGGAGCCCTTGCAGGGACAGTGTGGTCTCAGGATCTGCGGTGTCACAAAAAGACCAGGGGTGTTTGAGTGTGGCAAAGCTGCCAGGCATCAGAGTGGGGAAGCCGGCTGCAGAGGTGGAGCTGAGGAGTGGGCGTTTAGCTTGGGGTTACCTTAAACCATGATCTCAGGCACAGCTGGGCCACTGCTCTTCAAACAGGGACCCCACAAGTGACAGATCCTGTGAGACCCCCTTCTTCTTCCTCTGGGAGGAGCAGCACAGGAGCACACTGCAGGAATCTGCTGGGTTTGGAGATTCCAAGTGGGGCCGTGCACCAGAGATAGAAATGCTCGGTCACAGGCTGGGTGAGCACGGAGTGAGGCTGGAGACCAGGGAGATGGGAGTGATTGACTGCTTTTCTCTGAGGGTGCACTGAGGAGTGGGGCCCTGAGTTCTCAACTCCTATGGGGCTGGAGATTGGGAGGCCACGATTTTCATTATTGTCCTCCAAAGCTCTACAGAAAGTGTTCAGGGAACAAAAGCTACCAAGAGCAAAACTTCCCCCAGAAGATTAGCAAGAACATCCAGCCAAGACCAAGTTCACTAATAAATGAGAACTGTGGAACTCCAGAGCTAGGGGAAAGCAACACATAGAATTCATGGCTCTTTTCCTATGATTTTTAGTTTTTCAAAGTTAAATTTTTTTTAAATTTTATTTTTTCTTATTCTATTTTTCTTTTAATTTTTACTCTTTTCTATTTTACCCTTTTTAATTATCTTATCTTGTCAATACCTTTTTAAAAAAATCTTTTAAAATTTTCATTGTTATAGTCATATTACATCCCTTTATTGTATTTAACCTTATTTTTTGTATACATATAGGTTTTTCTTTCTTTAAAATTTTGGGATACGCTTTCTTCTAACAGATCAAAATTTACCCTAAATCTAGCACATGGCTTTGTTCTAGTTTCCGGTCTGATCACATTCTTTCCTCTTTTTTTTTTTCTTTTCCAACCAACTTCTTATCTTATCAATTCCTTTTTTAGAATATTTTTAAATTTTCATTTTTACAGTCATATGCCATTCCTTCATCATGTTTACCCTTATTTTTATATATATATAAGTTTTTCTTTCTTTAAACATTTGAAAGGCAGTTTCTTCTAACAGATCAAAATACACCCAAAATCAAGTATGTGGCTCTGTTCTAGTCATCAATCTAATATATATGTGTGTATATATATAAATACGTACATATATATACACACACATATATATATACATGTATATATATATATATATATATATATTTCTCCCCCTCTTTCTTCTCTCTCCCAGTTTCAGGTCTCTTCCAATTTGGTTAGTGTATATTTTTCTGGGGTTATTGCTACCCTTTTAGTATGTTGTTCTTTCATTCATCTACTCTTATCTGGATAAAATGACAAGGTGGAAAAACTTACCACAAAAAAAAAGAACAAGAGGCAGTACCAATGGCAAGGACCTAATCAATATGGACATTAGTAAGATGTCAGAACTAGAGTTCAGAATGAGAATTATCAAGGTGCTAGGTGGGCTTGAAAAAAGTATGGAAGATACAAGAGAATCCCTTTCTGGAGAAATAAAAGAACTAAAATCTAACCAAATAGAAATCAAAAAAGCTATTAATGAGATGCCATAAAAAACAGAAGCTCTTACTGCCAGGATAAATGAGAAAGAAGAGAGAATTAGTTTTATAGAAGACCAAATGATGGAGAATAAAGAAGCTGAGAAAAAGAGAGATAACTACTGGACCACGAAGGGAGAATTTGAGAGATAAGTGATACCATAAGATGAAACAATATTAGAATAATTGGGATCCCAGAAGAAAAAGAAAGAGAGAGGGGGGCAGAAGGTATATTGGAGTGACTTATAGTAGAGAATTTCCCTAACTTGGTGAAGGAAATACGTATCAAAATCCAGGAGACACAGAGAACCCCCCTCAAAACCAATAAAAAAGGTCCACACCCCGTCCTCTAATAGTAAAACTGACAAGTCTTAGTGACAAAGAGAAAATCCTGAAAGCAGCTTGGGACAAGAGGTCTGTAACATAAAACAGTAGAAATATTAGATTGGCAGCAGACTTATCCACAGAGACCTGGCAGGCCAGAAAGAACTGGTGTGATATATTCAGAGACTAAACGAGGAAAATATGCAGCCAAGAATACTATATCCAGCTAGGCTATCAATGAAAATAGAAGGAGAGATTAAAAAGCTTCTGGGACAAACAAAAAATTAAAAGAATTTGCAAACACCAAACCAGCCCTATGGGAAATATTGAAAGGGGTCCTCTAAGCAAAAAGAGAGCCTAAAAGTAACAGACCAGAAAGGAACAGAGACAATATACAGTGACAACCACCTTACAGACAATACAATGGCACTAAATTCCTATCTTTCAATAGTTACCCTGAATGTAAATGGTATAAATGCCCCAATCAAAAGACACAGTGTATCAGAATGGATAAAAAAAGCAAGACCCAGGGATATGCTGTCTGCAAGAAACTCATTTTAGACCCAAAGACACTCCAGATTTAAAGTCAGGGAGAGGAAAACAATTTACCATGCTAATGGACATCAAAAGAAAGCTGAGGTGGCAATCCTTATATCAGACAAATTAGATTTTAAGCCAAAGACTATAATAAGAAACGCAAAAGGACACTATGTCATACTTAAAGGGTCAGTCCAACAAGAAGATCTAAGAATTTTAAATATCTATGCTTCTAACATGAGAGCAGCCAATTATATAAACCAACTAATAACAAAATCAAAGAAACACATCAATAATAATACAATAATTGTAGGGGACTTTAACACCCCCACTCACTGAAATGGACAGATCATCTAAGCAAAAGATCAATAAAGAAATAAAAACTTTAAATTACACACTGGACCAGTAACTGAATATATCACTCAGATATATTCAGAACATTCCATCCCAAAACAACATTCCACCCCAAAGAACACATTCTTCTCCAGTGCACATGGAACATTCTCCAGAAGAGATACATCCTGGGTCACAGATCAGGTCTCAACAAGTACCAAAAGATTGGGATCATTCCCCGCATATTTTCAGACCATAATGCTTTGAAACTAGAACTCAACCTACAAGAGGAAAGTTGGAAAGAACTGAAATACATGGAGGTTAAAGAACATCCTACTAAGGAATGAATGGGTCAACCAGGAAATTAAAGAAGAATTGAAAAAATCCATGGAAACAAATGAAAATGAAAACACAACTTTTCAAAATCTTTGGGATGCAGCATAGGTGGCCCTGAGAGGAAAGGGGACCCTCCTACACTGTTGGCAGGAATGCAAGATGGTTCAGCCACTCTGGAAAACAGTATGGAGGTTCCTTAAAAAGTTGAAAATAGAGTTACCCTAAGACCCAGCAATTGCACTACTGGGTATTTACCCCAAAGATACAAATGTAGGGATCCAAAGGGCCATGTGCACCTGAATGTTTATAGCAGCAATGTCCACAATAGCCAAACTATGGAAAGAACCTAGATGTCCATCAACAGACGAATGGATAAAGAAGATGTGGTATATATGTAAAATGGAATATTATGCAGCCATCAAAAAATGAACTCTTACCATTTGCAATGATGTGGATGAAACTAGAGACTATTATGCTGAGCTAAATAAGTCAATCAGAGAAAGACAATTATCATATGATCTCTCTGATATAAGGGATTTGAGAGGCAGGGCTGGGGGTTGTGGGGGGATAGGGAGGAAAAAAAGGAAATAAGGTGGAATCAGGAGGGAGACAGACCATAAGAGATTCTTAATCTCCAGAAACAAACTGAGGGTTACTGAGGGGTGGCAAGAGAGGAATAGGGTGGCTGGGTTATGGACACTGGGGAGAGTACATTCTAATGGTGAATGCTGTGAATTGTGTAAGACTGATGACTCACCTGTACCCCGGAAGCAAATAATACATTATATGTCAATAAAATAAAAATAAAAATAAAAAATGAATGGACCCAATAGGAGAGCTTGTTTCATTTTCCACAGTGGGTTAGGTTCTGACTCCTGCCTCAAAAAGCTAGAGTAAGGAGTGAGGCAGAAAGCTAAGACTACTTTGACTAGCATTCACTCCTGCAGAGGACCTGTGATGGGTCCCGTCATGCACCCTTAGGCCCCATACAAGACAAAGCCACCGTGGAGTCAGCTTTCATCTCTCCATGGCTGGGAAAGGGAGTGAGAAGTAGCAGTTAGTAAAGTGGGGGAAGAGGGAGCAAAAAAGAGAGCAGCTGGCCACACTTCCCTCCCTGGTTTTAGGTTCACCACTTGTAACAGTCCCTGCGGTGTAGGGTATGGATAGGGGTGTTTGTGTGTGGGATCTTATTTTTGAATAAGGATTGGAGTGTTGGTTACTACAAGGACTGGAAATTTTGTACTACTGGATCAAAACTGTATTTTGCAACAAAGTTACCATAAAACCTTAAATGAACTAAATGTGACCAAAACTATTTTGAGATTGCCTTATATTTGAGATTGCCAGGAGCAGGAAAAGAAATAATCCCACGGAATAAATTCAAAGGGATATCGGAAGAAAAAATTTTCTTTTAGACATATTTGTTTAAGGTACTAGGTATACAATGTTTAAACTGCAAATAAGCAACAAAATAAGAATACTGTAGATCAAGGAATTTCCATGAAAGATTTCATAAAATATCTGGGAAATTGGAAACAGGAATGAGGAAACTATGAAGTTGTGAGCCAGGGGTATGTGGCTTGTTGCTAAAGCACTGAATCTTTACTTCTGAGCTGTTACCAAAGATGTATACCATCCACAAAGCAGGAATCGATGTCTTTGCAACTAAGAGTTGGTTATCCCATGGATAACTACCCCGAATACACATAAATCAAGATTGTCATTCCAAGTTATGACTGATGGGACTCAGATTTTGTAAAGAAAATTGCAAAAAAAAAAAAAAAAGCAGTACGTTTAAGTTAAATTTAGGTGCTTTCTGTACTGTTCTGCACAAAGTTTGGACTACTGATCCACTGTTGGTAGACATAGGCTTTGAATTTCCAGGACTGGATTTATTTCGCATTCTCCATTTCCCCTTGCCTTAACCCGTTGTGAGTAAAAGCAGCAGTTTCTGCATTAGCTGCTTATAAGTAATGTTTGTGCTCAAAGGAGAGAATGTTTTTCTTTGTGAAACTGACATTCAGTTAGCACCAGAGTTTTGCTTAATTTCAGTGTTTTCATCTTTTAAATCTATTGATCTAAGTGGATTATCGTCATACGGTAGTATCCACAATTAGGCATAATCAGAATCTATATAGTCAAGTGAGGTATTTTCCATAGATAAGCCACAAATCCAAAATTTTCTATTTGGTCAAAAGTTTCACTATCTAATCTGAAACTAATATAAACCCCATAGCCGTGTGCTAATTCAGCAAATATTTACTGAGTACCTATGCTGTGCCAGACACAACAGGGGTGCAGCGATGATTAAGACATCCACCAATCCGAGGTCCCAGGGAGATTGTGATTGGTGCATCCTGGTTGGGTCCACGGCAGATGACATAGGGACACTTCACTATCCCAAGGTTCTACTATGCTCAAGGTAAGCAAAATAAGATCATTGGCTGTGTGGAGTTCTTATTAGAACAGGAATGGATGGCAAGACTCACAAAATAGGATTTTCATAAAAGTTCATAGTAAGAGATGAAAGAGGTATGCTTTAGATAGAAGAAAAAAACTAAACAGCTTAGAGAAGATTAGAGGAACAAAAAGCATAGCAATAATTAGGTGCATATTTTTTTCTTTTGTCATGCATGACAGTATCTGGGAACCACAGACAGTTTTAAAGAAGAATTAATTTTAAAAAGTATGTTGGGGGAAGGAGCAGGAATAAAGAGATGGGAAGGTTTCCAGAGAAATGAGGTCAAGGAGGAAAGCTGAAATAAGACTGTGTGTGTGTGTGTGCACGCACGCAAGTGTGTAGAAATTAACCGTAGCAAATATTTACTGGGTGCAGAAAATCAGGTTAACTCATGTGTGAATTAAAATCATTGGTCATGCAACTATCATATGATCTCCCTGATATGAGGAAGTGGGGATGCAACGTGGGGGGTTTGGGAGGTAGGAAATGAATAAGTGAAACAAGATGGATCGGGAGGGAGACAAACCATAAGTGACTCTTAATCTCACAAAACAAACTGAGGGTTGCTGGGGGGAGGGGGAAGGGAGAGGGGGGTGGGGTTATGGACATTGGGGAGGGTATGTGCTATGGTGAGTGCTGTGAAGTGTGTAAACCTGGCGATTCACAGACCTGTACCCCTAGGGCTAATAATACATTATATGTTAATAAAAAATTACTTAAAAACAATCATTCATCATGAAAAGTTCATTATTACATTTTGTGATCCTGGGTTCCTTTGACCTTTCAGATTCACATTACTATCCTTAAACATTTATGTTTTTCGAGCCACCGATATTCCACTGGTGGTGAATGATACCCTTCAAAATAAGAAATGATACAGCCTAAAATCTAGAGGCTGGACACCTCTCTTAGCTTGTCCCTAACTCAAAGAAACTTCACTGTCAGTTTAGAAAGCTAACCATTTTAATAAATATGAACATCTGAAAAGATGATACCTTTGTGTCATACAATGTTCTAAGAATCAATAAGCAAATGTTAATTGCTACTTAGAAATGTTTTATAAAATGAGTTAGAAGGTAAATGCTGAAATACTACAAAAGGGAAATGCAAAGTGGTAGATATGTCAAAGAAAACCCATTTTCTAAAACATTAACTGAGGAGTTTGCGTTCTGGGGGGGGAAACTATCTATAGTCAATATTAATTGTTCAAGGACCTCTGATTTATTTTCATATTCAGAATAATGGGATAAGGCTAGACCACACACATGTTCTAAGAGGTTGCTATTCTTCATTGGCTAGGAATAAAATAGGGCCAGAGAGTCCAGCTTTTGGACTTAGAAGTTTTCAAAACAAAATAAAACAAAACCAAATGCATATTGTCAGAAGAAATCATTTGCTTCCCCTTCCTATGGGTATCCTAATATAGGAATAAGAAAACTGATCATTTTGATTCCTGTGTCCCCAGTCTGCAGATATAGATGACTATCAACAGGCAAGTGTTTCTGTATGATTGCTTTTCCACTTTCCCAAGCAAATTTTCTTCTTTAGGCCACAATACATTTTAGAGAGTCCTTTACAACATCTTCACTATCATCTCCCAAGGCAACAATGATGAGGCAGTATTATAATGTGGTCATCATTTTATTCCTTAAAACTTAATCAGTATCAGCATCTACCAACCTACTGCAAATTTTCCATCTTAGATCCTTAGTTTCCTGAATTGCATTTATGCAATTTATTTATGCAGCTTGGTGTTCTTACCCATGGCATAGAACTTAGTCTAGAATCAATTCTGTAAGTAAACTGCCATAGCGATTCCCAGAATAATGATTCTCAGGGGAATGCTGATGCATGTCACAGATATTCAAATGAAGAGGATTGGGATGCTTTTTGAAACTACTCCTAGTCCCCACTATTGGCCCTGGAGTTAATAATGAGCTCTATCAGGTTTAGGACACTCAGTTCATAGAAGTTCATGTTCACATATACTCACATTTCAGTATTTCAGGAGACAAACCCTACTTTGCCATGAACTGGGCAGGGGATTAGCATGGATCTACCTACAGAGCAACTATGAAAGTAACATCACACGGCTTGTGTGCTAACCTGGTATTATTTTTACAGCGTTCCCAATTGCTCCCTCTCTGAGTTGCAAAAGACATCGGCTGACTACAGATCTGATTTCAGTGATATTTAGAAGGATTAACAACCACAAATGTGATGACAATATTATAGGAAAGGAAAGCTGCATCAGACAGAGCAACATTTATGGCAGCTTAAAGGTAATTGTCATAAAACTGAAAAAGGCTACACCGTTTTAGAGAACATGGGAAGTGTCTTGGGGACTAGGGCTCTAGTTCTAGTTCTACCACTGACAGTCTGACAACTGTGCCCCCTGTTTCTCGATCTAGAAGAAGGAAGGGAGAAAGAGTTGCCTTGGCATTTATGTCCCAGAAACATACCTAATTTGGTGAAATAATACATGAAAAGTATATTTAATTATAACAAGCCCAAGTGTTCTTCTTCAGTTCAAGCAGCACATTTTCAAAAGAACCTACTTAGTAAAAATTGCCCAACATATCGCACAATTGTAAAATACTGTGTATCCACGACTGCACTGGAGGTGGAACCATGAAGATAGAAACAAAGGAAAACAGCATATGGGCAGGGAAATCTGGAGCCTTGTTTCCAGGGATCACTTACTCCACAATTTCCACAATACTTGGCATACAGTTTTGCCTGAAATCTTGTTATGTTTCAAAATAGATTTTTATCAGTTCCCATCTTGGGAAATTAACCAAGAGTTCGGTTATTAAAATGTAAACCTACATTTAAAAAATAACCACATGATGAAATGCAAAAATAAATGGCCCAAATAACAAAATACTCAGTCTATTTTTCTTTTATTTGATGCTCACCTATGGCTTTCCTTTTTCTCCTTCAGTGTGAGCACTTACTAGAAAACAAGGAGTTGTATGGGTTGAACCACAGGATATTGCCTATTAATGGCTATTTCACATGATTCAAGCTAACGTAAAGAGTGAGAGGAACTAGTGAACAGACCTCTAGCACATTAGATTGTAGGAGACAAATAAAGGACAATGTGGCATCCCAGCATTCCTTAAAGTCTAGATCTTCTCATATATTGCAGTATTTCAAAGATGTGATGGTATTTGCCTATACTGGGTTGAGGATTGCTGGAATGGCCAGCAAACTAGCTAGTCCTTCTCTTTCTTAACATATTCTATTCTGTGTAAACACATATAAATAGTTAAACTGATTAACTACCACGGTAATCAAGAACTGTAGATCCATGTGGATGAGTTTCCCATATGACCCTTGGTTAATCTATGTTCTAACTTCTACGAGTGCAGGGTCAGGCTCACTGAGGTCTGGTGACTTGACCATCCAAGGACCAAGTTAAGTGAAATGATATTTCTTATCATGAAATTCCAATAAACCATTATGTGCAACAATCTTACCTGCTGGTTTGATCTGGCATCACTGAAATTCATTTTTTTCCCCAAGTCTTGAATGACCGCATTCTTAGTTTCACGAATGTAATCATCATTCACCGGTTGGGGAGACTTTGTGTTTTTCTTCATTAGTCCCTGGGATGGCCTGTAAAATAAATTCACATCTGATACACCCATGAGAAACCCTTGCCAGTGTCTGAAGGCCTAGAAATCAGAGTGGCTGAACTGGCGGTCAGACAGTAGGAGTCACCAGGCACTTAGGGAGGTCAGCTTGGGTACCAAAGTTGAGCACTGCACAGAGACTCTGTATCTGTAGAGGTGTTTTCAATATTTAAATTATTAAAGCTGTAAGGTGTTCAATATCCATTTACTGCCTCAGAGATTAGATTATCTAGAATCCACTAAATGAGAGTCCTGTCCCAGACCAAGCTATTCCCTGTATGTCCTTTCTTAAGTGACATCTTTTACTCAAGAAATCTAAATGACACTTACACAGATGGTGCACTTCTGGGCAGCCCCATGGCATTGGTGGGAGGGATGGCAGGGAGAGAAGGCAAAACAGAGCTGAGGAAAGCCACTGGGTTCTGAATCCGGCTGGTGGGAGAGACAGGAGCTGGGGAAACACAGCGGGGCTGAAACTGGTTTCCACTGGAGATGGCAAACGTGAGTGGCGCTGGTGCTGGCTCTACTGGAGCTAGAGGGGGTGGCTCATTTGGGACGGAAACTCCTCCTAGAGATTTGTTTGGCACGGAGGGCTGAGAAACCAAGAGGCTCTCTTTGCTCACTGTCCTCTGAATGGTTTGAGGAGTGCTGCTCAGGGTGAACACTGGCGAGCTGGAAGGGGACACAGTTGCTGCGGTGGTGTTTGGAGAGGGGAAGAAATGCTTTGGCCGGGCCAAGCTGAATGTCTGTGATGAAGGAGCCTTCACCTGCTTGCTGGGCATCGTCACCGCCGGGGAAGCAGTGGAGTTCAAAGCACTCATGTTGAAAGGAAACTCCTTAGGAGAGGAAGGAGATAGGTTTTGCAGCTGCTGTTGTTCCAGTAGGACTTGGTTGTGAAGCTGTTGTAGCTGACTGGAATCACTGCACAAAAGATGGGGAGAGAGAAGGGAAATCTGTCACTATCAGCCTCACCGATCAGAAAACGTCGAGACAGTCTATTTACAGTTCTATGCTGATTCAGAACACACAACCAGAGTTGTCAGAAATGAGCTAATCAATTCCTCATGAGCGGTTTCTCTTTCCTAAATCTGTTTTATTGTCGGCAAGAAGGGGAAAAGCCACCACAATGCACAACTCCAAAAGGCATCGCTCACATTGTATTCTTTGTGTGGTGACCTTGAAACACGGCAGCACAATTTTAGAAAGTTTATAAATTAGAAAGAAGAAATAGAAACAACGGTCCTCTGTTGGGAATGCCCAAAGTTCTGACTGGAGCAGACTGTATCTCAGCTTTGGGACAGAAAGCGGTGAGCTACGTATTGCTGTAAGGAACTGAATGTGTTGTATGCTTCATTTTGCCTCAGTTTAAAACCTTAAGAAAGCCACTGGATGTGTCTTGGTGTTTCTCATCCCCTCTTGACAACAAATGTTATAGATAAGGTGACCACATGTCTCAATACATTCTGGGCAGTCTTGGTTTATGACTGTTTTCCTGGTGCTTTTTTTACTCTCAAAAATGTCATGATTTGAATCATAGATTATATGGCCATCCTAATTAGAAACATAGCCTTAGACTTTTCTTGTTCCTAAAAGGAGAAGATCAAACAGAAAATATTTTCTTCTTTTGTAGGAAACTGAATCACAGAAGCATTATATGATTTGCCCACAGTTTATTTATCTTAACAAAATGGCTAGTAATTTTTTTTTAAAGATTTATTTATTTGAGAGAGAGAGAGAGAGCAAGCGAGCATGGGGGGGAGAGGCAGAGGGAGAAGGTAAGAGGGAGAGAAACAGACTCTACTAAGCGCAGAGCGAGCCCAATGTGGGGGTCAATCCTGTGACCCCAAGATCTCGACCTCAGCCAAAATCAACAGTTGGATGCTCAATTGACTGAGCCACCCCGGTGCCCCCAGTTATTATTTTTTAAAAGGTTTTATTTATTTATTTGACACACACACACACACACACACACACACACAGAGATAGCAAGAGAGGGACACAAGCTGAGGGAGTGGGAGAGGGAGAAGCAGGTTTTCTGCTGAGCAGGGAGCCCAAGGTGGGGCCTGATCCCAGGACCCTGGGATCCTGGCCCTAGCCGAAGGCAGATACTTAAGGACTGAGCCACCCAAGTGCCCCTATTTCTTAAGAAAGAAAATGGAAAATGAAAATCTGTAAAAATCTTATGTGCATAAAGTTGTGTTTCAAATCTGCCATGGTTTTATGTTCTTTGGAAACATAGGTTGCTTCTGGAACATAGAAGGTGATCTGCTGAACATGAGAGCTATTAAAAATGGAATGTTCAGTATTTTCATAGCATTAGGAAAGTCAACACGAATGGTAATAAAGTTGAACCAGGAGGTTCTCCAAACCTTGATTTTTCTTAATTCTGGGTGTTTAAGACCTTTCTCCTTCCTTTCATTGACATTTCTTTTTTTTTTTTTTAAGAATTTTTTTTTAAATTTATTCATTTGACAGACAGAGATCACAAGTAGGTAGAGAGGCACTCAGAGAGAAAGAGAGAGAGAGAGAGAGAGGAAAGCAGGCTCCTTGCTGAGCAGAGAGCCCCATGTGGGGCTGGATCCCAGGACCCCGAAATCATGACCTGAGCCAAAGGCAGAGGCTTAACCCAGTGAGCCACCCAGGTGCTCCTCATTAACATTTCTGATTACAATATATGGAAAAGTAACTTTACAAAATAGAGCCCCGTATGTTGTCATATAGTTATATAATATGCAATCCTTCCTTGTTTGTTGGTAAAAATTCTTGTTTTGACTTAAACTAAGAATTCAGAAGCATTAACCACTTGTTACAGTAACTTTCTTCTCTCTCTACTTTTTAGAAGTATATAAGCTTAGAGAATAAAGTAATATAGTTACAGATTAATTAAACCTTTTAGTTTCATCATGGATGAAAGATTCAGCAATCAAGAGAAGCAGAAATATCTTTGTTAGGTTATCCTTAAGAAAATATAAAATATATACAATTAATATTGTTTCTGTTAGTGTTAACTTTCCTAATGGTATGAAAATACAAAAATCTTTAGATTTTTTAATGGATTTCGTATTTGTCAGGTCACATTCTGTGGTTGCCATAGCCTGAAGACAATGCTGTATGGTTTTCAGGACATCTCTGTACAGAGTAGTCTACAAATTTTCATCTTATGATTTTCCAGAATCCTTTCCTTGTGGCCACAGAAATAGAAAAAGTAGTCTATGACATGTAAGTAATCTCAGAAAGATAAGGATGATCGAAAGTGGCAGGAAGTCATTTGGTACTGATTGAGTCTTATTTTCCTTTAGTTCCCATTGAATAAAAACGAAGAAGTATCTTTTTATTTTAAGTAAGATTTCCAATGGCATGTCAGCCCTTATCATTTAATGCAGTGTATCAGATTAGAGAGGGTCACAAACCTTAAACATAATGATATGTGAGATAGAGTGTTAAATTGTTTTGCTTATCTAAGATTCTGGAAGAATTCATTTGAGAATAATGTCTCTTTTTGTTGAACAAGATTGGTTTTTGTTTGTTTGTTTGTTTCTCATTTCATTAGTCTTGTTTCACAAGGGATTTAAAAGAGCAATTTGGATTCCCTTATTCATTACATCAGCTGTCAATGCCATTATTTGACGAACTTTTATTAAATCTTCTGTGTTAACTTTGCCAGGCACTATAGGAGAGATATACATGTCTGAGATAGCACAAGCTATTCAGGGCTCCAAAATCTTACTATACATACATACAACATAAATAACCACTGGTTATTTAAGAGAACACATGGAACTTACTTGTTGCTTTAATAATGAAGGTACAAAGAACAATGAAAGAATAAAGGAAGGGAAAATAAATTACAAAGGCATTCTAGCTCTAAAATCCTGAGTAACATCTCTAAAACAAAGTAACAGCCTGTCATAAATTGCTACAAGCTCAGCTGCTCTTTTCTTGTTGCCATGAAGATTTCTGAAGTCGGGTCTGTATCCAAGCTTTCTTTTATCAGCTTTCAAGCTGACACCAAGCTTTCTTTTACCCAGGCAGATTTATCAGCTCTCTTGAGTTACCTGAATATATCTTCTCCTTTGCCACAACACATAATTTAACCATGATGCTCAAGAATATGGTTTCTGCAGACAGACCGACTTAGGTCCTCATCCTGGCTCTGCCACTCATGCATTGTCTGTGTGGCTTGGGGTAGTTTCTAGACCTTTTCTGACCCTGATAGCCTCATAAGTAAAAGAGGAATAAGTACACTCTCAACATTGTTGTGAGAATTGATCAAATCACCGAAAACATATAAGTACTCAATAACTGGTGGCTTTTTATTTTTTAGTTTGTGAACCACAAATGTCAGTTTCAAGATTTGTAAGAATGAAAATTGAGAGTTTCAGAATAATAAAGATGCTTCTTTTTGTTTCTGGGGAACAAAGGAATCTCTTAGGGATTTTAGATGAAAAAGCTTAGTGACAAAAACAACAAAACAAACTTGGGATAGTGTATCAAGTCCTTTTGAAAGCTGTTTTGGCCACACAAATTTTGGGCAGTGTGTGCTGGAGCCAGTTCTCGATTGCTCTGGAGAGCAGATTGTGCACATTTCATTCCAATTCCCAGTTCAATGACCTTTCTTTAGTAGCTTGAAATAGAACATGGTGGGAGAAAATTGGCAAATGTTACAAATCAGGGCTTCCCTGTCTTTATCCGTTTTTAAAACATCTGCTAGCACATCACTAATTAGAATAACAAATTCTGAGTAAATATGTCTCTGCAATTGGCTTCTAGCCGTGGTTTTAGCAGAGGCTACCATGCGGGCTACACATTAGAATCACTCACAGAGCATAAAAGACAAGACAAAGACAAACCTCAGTGATTTAGGCACCATTGCCCAGAAAGTCCAGCAGCCCGGGAAAAGATCCAGGCCTAGTTATTATTCTTTTTAGAAGTAGGTCAGTGGTTCTTAAACTTTAGTGAGCCTCAGAAGCCTCTGGAGGGCTTATTGAAACCCAGATTTTGCCCTCCCCGCCCCCTACCCCCAGCTTCTGATTCAAGTCTGGAGTGGAGCCTGAGAATCTGCATTTTCTATCAAGCTCCCAGGGGATGCCAGCACCATGAATAACAAGGCTCAAGGTGGCTTTTGCATGCACCTGGGACTGAGAAACACTCGTCCCCAAAACCTAGGCTTTCCCAGTACATGCCGATTTTTGTCTGACATTTTCCCCACTTTAAATGTTAATTATTGTGTTCCCCTGGGTATGGAGGGGTGTGTGTAGGGGGTGGGGCAGAATGATAAATTGTGGTAACCCAGAATTTCCAACTTTAGACCAGTAGTTTCCAAACTGGATGAATATTAAAATATCTGTGGAGGGATTCTGATTCAGTTGGGATAGAAGACATAAATATTTTTTAAAGGCTCTACCTTTCATTAGAGAGTGTAGCCAGATGAAGAATCACTGTTCTAGACAGCTTGAATTCAAATTAAAAATCTCAAAGTCTGAATTATCCAGGCTTTGATGATACAATGTTTAAAAATGACAGTTCTTGTTTCTGTTGCAGTTTTAAGATCTATAAGAATTATGTCTATTTTTCATGTGAGTGGCAAGTTGGGAGAATAAGCAGAAAATTGTGCCCTCAAGAAGATTATTCAGAGAGTCAATATATTGTAATGCAAAACCTAGAAGATTAAAAACAATGAGGTCAAAACCAGTAAGAAAAGGCTGTTAGAGGGGCGCCTGGATGGCTCAGTGGGTTAAAGCCTCTGCCTTTGGCTCAGGTCATGATCCCAGGGTCCTGGAATTGAGCACCGCATTGAGCTCTCTGCTCGGCAGGGAGCCTGCTTCCCTTCCTCTCTCTCTGCCTGCCTCTGCCTACTTGTGATCTCTGTCAAATACATAAATAAAATCTTAAAAAAAAAAAAAGAAAAGGCTGTTAGACATATGGGTTCACAAAGGACTGCTGTGTGTGTTGTGTGTGGGCATGTGCACATGTACATATATGTTCATCCCTCTACTAATACAACCTATAGACACAATTAAGAGAAAACTTAAGGAAGGCAAAAGAGATTAAAGAATTATATAGCACTGAGGGCTGGATTTGTAGAGCGTGTCACTGCATAGTTTAATAACAAAAAATTATATTCATTGAAAGTCTGATGTGGTGGATGCTGCTGGCTGACTGCTTAATTCTTCCCTTTGTGAAAGAACTTGATTTTATTCATGGAGGCAACGTCTACAGCCAAAGACTACACTTCCTAGTCTCCTTTGCACCTATTATATACCGTGTGACTAAGTTCTGGCTGATGAGATACAAACACAAGATTTTTGGGTAAGACCCAAGAAGGCTCCTTAAAATGAGTCGGACATCAGGCCTTCCACCCATTTGCCTGTCCAGCAGCTTGAAATCAGACATGATGACTAGACCACCATCAGCCATCCCGGACCAAGAGGGGACCTGGAGAGGAAGCCAGTGCTCAAGAGGCATAGTGGAAAGACAAGAGACTGGGTTGTCTCTTGTCAACTGACTGTGGAGCCACTCTAATGGCCTCAGACTGCCCATCTAATTCCTTTATTTAAGAGGAAAAACCCTCATATGTTTAACCCACTGTTTGGGTTTTCTGCAACACAAAGCTAAACTGAATCCTAACTGATATACCTAATCATCCCTGAACAGTCCTTGGGTAAGAGGAGGCTCTATAAAGGAGGCAGTTCCCAA
This sequence comes from Mustela erminea, assembly GCF_009829155.1. NCBI lineage: Eukaryota > Metazoa > Chordata > Mammalia > Carnivora > Mustelidae > Mustela > Mustela erminea. The sequence goes on along the minus strand of NC_045627.1, from coordinate 34,862,322 downwards.
GGAAATTGTTTTGGATTACCTGTTCCCAAAACTCCCTTTTCTGTGAAATCCCCCACCTCACCGTCCTTCATAGTTCTGATTTGATCCATTTGACTCTTCTTTCCTCCAAATATAAATCCTCTGCATCTGACCAGCTGGTATTTGGAATTGAGCTGCTATGAATGATTTAATTAGCAGTGGAACTTAACACAAATTGTAGAATGGGACATGCCATGATGGGCCAGGTGTGAGGTGATGAGTCTTCAAAGAGGGAAGAGTGGAGAGGATATGCAAAGAAGAAACAAGGCGGTGCTCCAGACAGAGAGTGAGTGGGGGACAGAGGCTTGGGGTATCTTTCTCCAGGCAGGACCTGGCTGCCTTCACGTTCCCATTCCTGTGTATTTCCCTACAGTAACCACTTTTTTACTTCAGTGGATTCCTATTTCCTGTGACCAGCAGAACTTTCAGGGAACAGAGACATTTTTGGATGTGGTTTTCCAAGAGGCATGCCTCATAATATTTAATTTTATGCTCAGGATTTTGCCTGATGTGATAGTGAGACAAACATAAAACTAAATGACCTGAGGATCGCTGGGGGGTGGAGGAGTGGGGATAGGGTGGTTGGGTTATAGATATTGGGAAGGGTATGTGCTATGGTAAGTGCTGTGAAATGTGTAAGACTGATGATTCACAGACCTGTACCCCTGGGGCAAATAATACATTATATGTTAATAAAAATAACTAAAAAAAAGAAACTAAATGACATCCCCTGCTTCCATTGAACATCTTGTGTTCTGCCCTGAGAAACGCATGATGGGATCACTGTTACTATAGATTTTAATTTTGACCTTTAAAGGTTTATGTAATTATAAATATAATTTTTATAACTTTGATCCAACAGAACACAGTAGTAGTAATTTCATGTTCTGTGTTTGCTTTATTATGGATGAACTTTAAACATTGCAACATGGCTCCAATGGAGGCTCCCTAAGAGGTTAGGGTGACATCACATCAGGCCCCAAGGTGAGTCTGAAAATTATGACTCCTCATTCTTTCATCCCCATTATATTATACGAAACCTACTGTGTTATTATAGCATATCTAGTCACAACAAAGAATGGTCAAAAAAGTACTAGATATCTTTTCCGTAATGACTACAAGAGCTTTAGCTGGAACAGAAATGGGAAACATAAGGATGAAATTATAGATTATAAGGATTATTAGATTCGAGAAAGGGCTCTATAAGAAGACTACAGAAGGGCTTCATTTGGAGCCTCTAATGTTAGACAAACATCTTTATCCGCTAGTTTAGGGGTAACATCAGGAATAACATTTTAACAGTAAGGATAGTAGTGAGAGTACACTAATGTTGGTGTAAGGATTTATGGTTTGCAAAGCATTTAAATTGTTTCTTCTCTTTCTGTTTTTAGACCCCCCCCTTTTTTTTTAAGTAGGCTCCACACCCAGCATGGAGCTCATTGCAGGACTTGAACTCACAACTCTGAGATCAAGACCTGGACTCTTAACCAACTGAGCCACTCAGGTATCCCATTCAGCCCCATTCGTTTTGTTTTATAATTCTTTTATTTTTTTTATAAACATAAAATGTATTATTAGCCCCAGGGGTACAGGTCTGTGAATCACCGGTTTACACACTTCACAGCACTCACCATAGCACATACCTTCCCCAATGTCCATAACCCCACCACCTTCTCACTAACCCCTCCCCCCAACCACAACCCTCAGTTTGTTTTGCGAGATTAAGAGTCTTTTATGGTTTGTCTCCCTCCGGATCCCATCTTGTTTCATTTATTCTTTTCCTACTCCCCAAACCTCCCATATTGCTTCTCAGCTTCCTCATATCAGGGAGATCATATGATAGTTGTCTTTCTCTGATTGACTTATTTCGCTAAGCATAATATCCTCTAGTTCCATCCACGTCGTCGCAAATCAGCCCCATCATTCTTTTTTTTTTTTTTTTTAAGATTTAATTTATTTATTTGACAGAGAGAGATCACAAGCAGGCAGAGAGGCAGGCAGAGAGAGAGGAGGAAGCAGGCTCCCCGCTGAGCAGAGAGCCCGATGCAGGCCTCGATCCCAGGACCCTGAGATCATGACCTGAGCCGAAGGCAGCGGCCCAACCCACTGAGCCACCCAGGCGCCCAGCCCCATTATTCTTAAGGGCAGATTCAGAGAGGTTCAGAGGCACCCTTGGTCCTGTTTTAATTTTTACTTACAGTTTGGGTTTGGCCAGAACTGGAGGGGGTTCTTTGATGGGTGAAGAAGGCTCAGGGATTTTTGCTGCCTGTCCATTGAATCTTTCCGGGAAAGAATCGGGCCTGGTCTGCTTGGTGGTCACCACACCCTCCTCAGAAGATGCTTCACTTCCTTTGTCATCTTCAGGCAGGTTGAAGTGCACACGGAGCCCAATCCTGGAGCTGGACCGGGGCTCATTGTGGTTCACCAGAACTCCTTCAAGTTTGGGTTTAGGGGCTTGTTCCACAGAAGGGGGCTCTGGGTTGGGTGGGGATGGCTGTTGCTCAGTAACAGCCAGGTTGGTGGTGGAATTGGCCGAGTGAAGAGAACCATTATTTCTGAGGTCTTCGTTTCCTGAAAGGACAATAACAGGACCTGAGCTGTTAGCCTCACCCAGTAAGACTGAGACAGGATTATAACTGAGAGCTGGGCCATGGAGCCAACCAGATGAGTATGTAATGGGAGAATGTTTGTCAGAAACAGTGACATAATCTGGGGCATTAAAGAATGGTGAGGATACAGGGGGGAAAAAAAAATCTAAACTAAAAACCCAAGTACTGGTTTGGAAAGAATATTAGAAGTGTATAAAACACCAAGGGGATGTTTTCTTAAGGACTACAAGAGATAGCAGCAGGGTCATGGGTGATGGTCATAAATGCAACAAGAAAATGAAAATTGGATATTGTTCCATAGTCTAGACTGTTCTGGTCTTCCAGAACCCTTACCTCTTACATCGAGCTGTGCAATGCTTGACACCGTGCCGTATTTGTTGCTTGCTGTACATGTGAAGCACCCAGAGTCTTCTGCAAACACCTCAGCAATGACCAAAGTACAAATCTCCTCTAAATGCCAGTAAAACAGAACAGTTACTGACTTCATTGTGGAAATGGAATTATAAAGGTTACTGATATCAGATAAGGATTCTATAAAGGTCAATATAAGAAGTTGATTCTATGAGTTGTTTGAAAGTAATCAGTCTAAACAATTATCTGATTGGACTGGCTGATGAGCAGGCTCAATGAATCAAAGATGTACAACAGAAAACTCCACATTGACTATTGGCAAGAGGATCTTACGATAACAAAATATCTTAATAAATTGTGAATTCCTGGATCATTTTCTGTTTTTATGTCATCAGTCCAGATGATAAAAATAGAACTGAGAAACAGTAAACTTAAAAAAATCACAAAAACAAATTAGGAGTTAAAGCAAAAGGAGATTTGTGTGAAGTAAAAGGATTAATAAAACATTTTAAAATCTAGGGATTTCACTATGTCTGTGGGGAACTTTTCCACTGAGGTCATTTAAAATGAAGGCCACAATTTAAAACTGGGCAAGAAATATTTTGCTGTGCTGATAGTAATTAGCTGATAGAGTAATTTGAAATTTCAGGTGAAAAAAGAGTGAAAAACATCTTCTCTTTTGCAATACTATGGTAATTCTTACGGATTATTTCAATAGACAGCATGAAACCCCTTTGAATAATGACAAGGGTTATTTTCCATTATTCAAATAATGATTCCATCATCATGGAATTGATTCCCAGATTAAACCATGTGATTATAGCCTAAAATTATTATAGTTAGATATTCCTTGACATGAAGAGAGGTATAGGACAGTAGCATTATCACTCAGTGGACCTGACATGAAAAACAAAATTAACAAAAGCGTTGTTGTATTAGGAGGGACTTGGGAATCTCACTGTTTCACGATAACTGAATTGAATTAGCTGGCCACCTTCTAGGCAACCTGGACCAGAGGCCACAGCAGACAGTGCTGAGTACCTGCTCCAGAGATCTTCACCCTCCTTCCTCCTTCCTAATAGAATCTGGCTTGGTCCACCCTCCTTGGAGAGGTCACATGCTTCAAGGCAACTTGGCCTCTCCCTCTCCCGGTCTCAGGTGGCAAACCCTGACCGGACACGCTAAGTTCTGTTCTTTCTAATTCATGGCATGCACCCTACAACTCCAGTCAATGAAATAGGAGGGAAAGCCTTTTCTCCTTTTTTGGAAGGAAGGAAGGAAAGTCTTTTGGGGAGTCCATGAGAAAGATTTCTTTGCTCTTAGAAGAGAACAAAAGAGTTTTGTTCCTGAATTTTGCCTCTCCAGTGTTGTCTGCGTACAACACTCAGAGCTGTGGCAGCTGTCGTAGGTAGATGAATAAAACAAGACTAAGCCTGAAGACAGTGGAATGGGAAATGGGGAAAAAGCTTGGCCCCCGATGATCTTGGAGATGTAAAATCACGCCATCTTAAGACATTTCTCAGGGCATCTTGCTACGTGAGAAAATACATTTTTCTTAAGACTTAAGCCACTTTTAGTGAGGTCTTCTTCATTGCTGCCAAGAACCCTAAATGATAGAGAGGCAAAGTTTGGTCTGGTGCTTCTCTGTACTTTTTCTTAGCCCTTGGACTGTGCTTCCTTCTCTCTGTTCCCCTTCCCAAACATTTCTACTCTCAGTCTTCAACAACCACTTTCAGAAGATGATCCGATTAATTGATTCACACGACACCGTACCTGTCTGATGAAATAAAGTATTCTGTCTCCAAAGGGTATTTGCATATACAAGATGGAGGAAGACCTCTCTGGCTATGAAGTTTTAGATCACGGAGCTGGGAAAGGCAGTACTTGTTTTGGGAAGGGACCCCTTTTGAGTGCCTCTGAAATGATTCTGTATATGAAATTGCCTAGTGGAAGAGCCTGCTCTGGACAAAAGTGTCAAAACCTGAAATATTTTCAAGGAGAAAAATACCACTCCATTAGCAATGCAAGAATAAGGCTGCTCTGTTCTTTACTTATGTATCCCCAAGGCCCTACGGTAGGGCTGTGCCGTATGGATGGTCCGTGTCTACTTCTGGAATGCCTTTCCATTCAGTTTTCAGAAGAGAGAATTATAATAATGAAATCCCAAATTATCATTCTTACCCAGGGGCACGAATACAATCTAATTTTCCAGGGTGCTCACAGAGAAGTCTTTTCAGATGTTTACACTGTGGTTTGTGAGTAATTTGCATTTTCTAGAGGTTAGAGCTTCACCTACCATCACTCCCATGTCACCTTGGTATCTTCCCAACCAAATCTAATAACACCATGGAGGTTTTATTGATTCTGCAAATTTCAAAATTTGATGGATAAGTTTTAAGACACATAAACCGTGGAATTGGAACTGATCTAGCATCATGTATATTGCTCTGCTCAGTTTTGGGAGGTCACGTGTTGGGGGAAAAAAAAAAAAAAGGAGGGAGAATATTCCTAAGAAACATCCCTTAAAAACCAGGAACTAACTGCATTCATGTTCAGTATTGGACATAAATTCCAAATTTGCATGTGCTCCCCTCTTTTCCTTTTCCTACAGTAATAGCTAGAGTGAGTTGGAATCCTGCTTCTAAAACCCAAATTTTCATTTTTTCCTTGACACCAGTGTAACATCAATATGTTTTACTATTTATGTAAGATATATAAAATCACTGACTTATGTATATATGTTTTTAATATATGTGAAATCACTGGTGCTAACATGTTACCATGCTAACAAATTAAAGTTAAAATGATCCTTACCTGGTTCTGCCATGGATCGAGGTTCTAAAAGAAAAAAAAAAATTAAAAGATTCTAAGCATTTCTTTTACCGAGAGGCCATATTTTCATCAGAAGCTTCCTACGGAATTTCAGTCTCTTTTATACTCATGAGTGATTTGATAAGGTTAATCTGTAAGTGTGGAGGTAAAGCACCAATGACCTTGATGGGGACAGGACAGTTGTCACAGAAGGGCAGCAAGAGAGCTGCTAACCAGATGTTGCCATGTCTCGGGATACACCTGGATTCCACTTGGACACACAAAGCCTTAGGTGAGGAAAAGTGACTGAGTTAGGGATTCAGGAACAGCTTGCTTTTACTGGTACCCTTTCAGCTGTACCTGAAACAAAGTTTGTACAGACTGAGACTCATTCTTGGCAAGGGTTCTCTCACATCCTAATAAAACGTAGACTCTACCTCCTGCTCTAAAGTTTCTAGATCTGATTAATTGATTCACACTACACTGTACCTGCCTGATAAAGTATTCTGTCTCCAAAGGGTATTTGCATATACAAGATGGAGGAAGACCTCTCTGGCTATGAAGTGTTTTCATAGAGAGCCTCAGGGTAGATAACAAAGGAGCAGATTTTTTTTTAAAGATTTTATTTATTTGTTTGACAGACAGAGATCACAAGTAGGCAGAGAGGTAGGCACAGAGAGAGAGGGAAGCAGGCTCCCTGTTGAGCAGAGATCCCAATGCAGGGCTCGATCCCAGGACCCCGGGACCATGACCTGAGCCAAAGGCAAAGGCTTCAACCCACTGAGCCACCCAGGTTCCCAGGAGCAGATTCTTTATCTTAAAATTCTCTGACATTCCTGGAAGTGCCTTCATGGTACTGATTACAGTATACAGGTGTTCAATGGCAGGCATTCAGTAAGAATTGTGGAACTTAAGGGTGCATGGGTGGCTCAGTTGGTTAAGCCGCTGCCTTTGGCTCAGGTCATGATCTCGGGGTCCTGGGATCGAGTCTTGCATCGGGTTCTCTGCTCAGCAGGGAGCCTGCTTCCCTCTCTCTCTCTGCCTGCCTCTCTACCTCCTTGTGATCTCTGCCTGTCAAATAAATAAATAAATAAAATCTTAAAAAAAAAAAAAGAGTTGTGGAACTTAGAACCTGCCACTCTGCTAGAACTGCCCAAGTTTTTTTCTTCTCAAGTTTAAATGGTATTCAGATTATGTTATTGTTGCTGCTACTGTTAAAACCTGATAGCAGTTTGACTCATATATCAGTGATAAGCAGAGACAAATTAACAACAACAAAACAATTACAATGTATTTTATGACCGAAATGGGTCAAGGTGAAAGCAGTACATGATAAGAAAAAGAAGAATTGACCACTTGAATATATAAATAATTCTTACAGTAAAAAAGAAAAAATCTTCAGTATGAAAATGAGCAAAGGATGTGAACAGGTAATTTAGAAATAAGGAAATACAAAGACCCAATAAACATGAAAAAAATTCCATCCCCCCCATTTGCTTAGTGAAGTACAGATTAAAACAAGCGTTCCAATTTTGGACCTATAAAATTAGTGAAAATTTTAAAAATCTTTCATATCCTTTATTAGTGAAGGTATGAGTAAAGGGCATTCCCATGCATTGGTGATTGTAATAAAATATAATTAGAACAACATGTATCCCCCCCTCATTTGGGATAGTCCTGTTTTATTCCTGGGATCTCTGTGTAATTATTAATGGCAATCTCTTTCACTCCCAAAGTCCCAAAATGTCCCAAATTAGATGATCAATTATGTGATTATCCTCAATTTAGTTCAAACTTTTGGGCTGGCATTTTGGCAATATATATTGAAAGCCTAAAAATGGGTGAATTTATAGTAGCAATCCTAGTACTATTTTTTTTTTTTTGAGAATTTATTTTTAAGTAATCCCTACACTCAATGTGGGGCTCCAATCCACAACCTTGAGATCAAGTCATATACTCTACTGACTGAGCCACCCAGGCACCTCTGATACTCTTTATCCTGTAGATATTCACAAATTATTTTTCTTTTACATGCATTGAAGCAATTTACAGAAGTAAGAATCTGTGAACAATTGAAATATTCAATAATAGGAGATTAAATAAACATAAAGTTGATTGTATCGATTTGTTTTTAAAGTATATTTATTAACACGAAAAGATGTTCATGACCTGCTGTGTAAAAAAATCAATTTACAAAAAAGTGTTAGATTTATTTTTATATTTGAAAAACATGCATGGAGAAATTTTTGGAGACTAGACAACACAGTATTATTATTAGGCTTTAGTTTGGAGCATTATGAATACAAGTAATTTTGAAATTCTTTTAATTATATTTTTACTTGGTTGTTAAAAGTTATAGAAATAAATGAATACAATATATTTATAAAAATGATCAGAAAAATAACTTTAAAACATCAACTTACTTTTCTGTAAAATTCTGAAATCTGGAGAATCTTCTATCAAGGTCCCTTCTCTATACCACTCAACTTTAGGAGATGGAGCTCCTTTTACTCTGCATTCAAAGACCACCAGCTGACCTTCAGAGGCTGATAAATTCTGTAACATCTGTAATGAGAAGAATATTGTTAGAACCTAGAAGTATACATTTTTGGAATTTAGTTCCAGTGCCAAATTTTAGAAAAAGATAGTATCGTCTTCATATTTGGATTCTCTCCAAATCTTCTACATCTCCAGCAGTTTCGATTCTGTGGATTATTTTTGAAGATAGAATCATCTGAGCCCATATGAAGCTTTTCCCTCATGATCGTCTTCTTTTTCTTCTCTGTTGCAGTGCCAGACAACTATATTAAATACTAGGTGACACATTGGAAGTTTTGGAAAAATGCTGGCTTTTGGTAAAGTACTTCTGTTCTTAAATGCCCAAGTAGAGTTTAGTTTCCAGAAACAATAACAATTTAAGAAATCTGTGAAAGGATCTATGAGGCATCGTCAACAGAGTAATGTATTTCTCCACACAAGACCGTCACTGTTCGTGAGGTGGAATATCCCTGTGTCTCAAGTAACTGACTCCATTTTCCTGGCTTTGTCTTAATATTGTCTTAATATTGGAATATTGGAATATTTCCAATATTCCTGGAAATGGACTTTTGTTTTGTTTTCTTGTTTTCTTTATGTGTTTTTTAAAGTATAGCTTCAACGATCTCTTGAGGGATATAAAGAATGACAATCTCTATAAAATCATAGTCACAAATAGAGTCTGATGTCATGGTACAGTATGTTGTAATTTTGTTAAAGTATCATTAAATGTTTTTGTGCACATCCATGAAAAAAGTTTACAAAACCACTTCACTTTTGTTTGTTTGTTTCTTGAAAGTGCAGAGCCCAGCGTGGGGCTTGAACTCTCGATCCTGAGATCAAGATCTGTGATGAGATCAAGAGTCGGACCCTCAACTCACTGAGCGACCCAGATGCCCCTACAAAACCACTTTGAACTGTATCATATCAATATATTCTATAATAGAATCTACCAGAGAATGGCACTCACAGTTTCCATTCACAACCAGTCTTTCACTCATGATTTGTGAGCTTAAAGGCACACATTCTGGGGCACCTGGGTGGCTCAGTCGGTTAAGTGTCTGCCTTAGGCTCAGTTCATGATTCCAGCAGGGAGCCTGCTTCCTCCCCACTGCTTGTGCCCTCCACCTCTCTCTCTTTCTCTCTAATAAATAAAAATCTTTTTAAAAAAGTCACACATTCGTTTGTGTAGTTGGTACTTTATTTGACTTGAGAAAGAGAGAGAGACAGAGGGAAATAAAGATAAAGGGTAGGGGAGGGGGGAGAGGGGGAATAGAGGGAGAGAGAATTTCTCAAGCTGACTCCAAGCTAAGCATGGAGCCTGAGGCTGGGTTTGAACCCAGGACCGTGAGATCACAACCTGAGCCTAAGCCAAGAGTCCAATGCTTAACCTGCTGAGCAGCCCAGGTGCCTCTTGTACTTCATTTGATTATGAAATTCTTCTTTGGCATGTGTGTGGGCATATTACTGTTTTTTTCATATTATTGTTTTTAATGTTGGAGCAAACATTATAAACATGGAAAGATTATGATTAAATTCCTCTACAAGCTCTATTAGTAACAAATGCTGCAAGGCTTTCTATTATTACTATTTGGAGATCTGCTTTAAGGAAATATTGGCTTCTGCATCAGAGAAAGGGAAAGCTGTATTTAGCTACTTTTTTGCTTTTGTCATTCACGTTTTATAAATATTCTGTGATTATTTATAGATATATAAATGATAGTATGATAGTATGTTCATGGCATGGCCCCATCATATTTATGACATTTGTCTAAGGGTGAGAATAACCACACAGCCTTAGTTAGCTATGTATAGTAGATGACTTTTACCTCGGAGGTATGTAAGTTGATATTGGGAAAGCCAGGGGGCGCTGTAGTTCAACATTAGTGTTCAGTTCTTTTGCACTCTCCAATTTGTTTGCTGAAGTAATTCAAGATGAGATTTGTACCGAGGGGTCTCTGAATTAATAAGGAACTATTTAATAAACAAAAACAATAACAACCCCCTCCCCCAAAATACCTTCTTATTCTTTATCTACCCCAAAGAACAACTTCTAGTGACAAGAAAGGAATGTTCTTAGTAAGCAGGGAACATCAAGGAGTCTTGGGTACTCCTGGCAAGCTGGTGGATATGCCCTCCACCTTGACATCTGATCAGATTCTGTGTAACATGGCAGCTTTGAGGCTGAGTGAAAATTTTAACGCAGTCAGACATCTCCCTGGGATTCATATGAGATAGAGTTTCATTCCTTGAGGCAAACAAATTAGAAAAACAGACCAAGGGGGAAAAAGTGGTGGTGGAAGAAGGGATTGAATAAATTAAATATGGCATCCTTTTTAAGTGGGTGTAAGAAGAATGAGGGCTCTCTATATGTTCTGACATGGCTTGCAGTTCAGATACATCAGCCAATTCTCAATCTGCAGAGGCTACACCAAATGAATATACTTGAGAATATGTTGCTCACAGTTGAGACCAACTTTAATTGGTTGTAATTGCTCACTTGACATTGAAGGTCAAGACCTGTGTTCTATTTGAGAGTCCAGCCAAGATACCTCAGATACTACATTAATATGCCTGCTAAGTGTCTGTGATATGAGATGCAAACTCATTCTATTTGATACATCATCAATACTCAGTAGGAGAGGTGCCAAGGGTCATCTTACAAGCCACGCAAAAAAAGTTTTTGAAAGTCACAGTTTGAAGGACGATGATAGTTGTTATTGCTGAAGACCGTTTTTCTACAAAAGTCTCATGAGAAGGAACCAACTCACACCAGGGTCCAAACCAATCACACCATTTGAACATAGTGCAGATGGTGCGATATTCAACAGGCGAGTAGGTTTTAGGGTGTTACTAATGGCGCAATGTCACCAGACCTGATCAGAATCATTTTGACTCCACTGAAAATGAATAAGATAAATGAAATGTTCCCCAACTAACAAAGATTTAATTAGTCTAAACTAGGAATTATGGATTTGGACTAAAGTTCTTAAACTGAGGGTTTACAACCTCCTGAGGTAAACAGTATCCAAAGGGCAAATCTGTCTTGTGTGTCATCACCACTGATCACCTGGAAAGAATTCTTTGTAGGGTGATTTGACAGCACAAAGCCTTTAGAAGCATTTCTTCCATAACCATTTGATATGGGACTTTTTTTTTTTCCCTCTATTCCTCCTAAAGATACTCTGAGGCCAAAAAACAATGAAAGCAATAATTCTTTATTTAGTTGAAATGGAAGTTATTCACCACTGGATCAATATTACTATGTGCCAGGCTCTGTGCCAGGTGCTTTAAATGTGAGCTGAAAGGAGTTAGTTTGTGCTTAGATTTATGCTCAAAAATATAATATAGGGATAACCTTGAGAAAGGACGTCTCCCTTATTGGTTAAAAGATAACAGCTATAAGGTTCATACTGTTATTCTATTCTTTTTTTTTTTTAAAGATTTTATTTATTATTTGACAGAGAGAGACAATAAGAGAGGGAACACAGGCAGGGGGAGTGGGAGAGGGAGAAGCAGGCTTCTTGTCGAACAGGGAGCCCAATTCAGAACTTGATCCCAGGACTCTGGGATCATGACCTGAGCCAAAGGCAGATGCTTAACTGACTGAGCTACCCAGATGCTACCCCGACTTTTTTTTTTTTTTAAAGAGTTGGTTGGGGGGAAACAGGTGGGAGGGAGAGGAAATCTAAAGCAGGCGCCACACCCAGTGCGAGCCCCACACAGGGTCCAATCTCACAATCCTGAGATCATGACCTCAGCCAAAATCAAGAGTTGGATGCCTAGCTGACTGAGCCACCCAGGTACCCCAGTTTATTCCTTTTTTAATCCAGTTGATATTTGTGTACCTTGGGAGAGAGAGGCTGCAAGTGAATGTGTATAGTGCTTTAGGCTGGAGTTGGTTCAAAGGAGTTTGGATAAAGAAGTGTTTGATGGAAGACCTTTTTATCCCCTTGGTGGGTGCAGACGCCCAGAGCAACAGTTGAGCCAGAAAGTTTATGGCATTGTTGGGCTGGGGAGGGCTGGGGGAGAGGCATGTAATCTTTAGAAATCTGGATCCGGCCACTGGCCCAGTTATTTCAGGGTTTTCCTGCTTCTGCTATTATATAATGAGGTGCTCTTCAAATTTTCACTTCCCCTGCCCCCCTGCACTCTTCAAATTACTGCTGAAGCAGCTGGAGCCAGGGCGGCTGGAGCCTTGAAAGCTGGCCAGGGCAGCTGCTGCCGGATTGGGAGCCACGGGAGCAGTTAGATTCTAATCTAATTTGATCATCTACCTCCCTTCGCACTCAAGAAGTGTGAGCTCTGTTTTCTCCCCCATAAATAGAGGTGAGAGTGCTTTTGATACTGTATAGAAGATGGAAGATAGTCTATTTCCATAAAATATTTTTTAAAAATATAGGCATCACCTAGAAGTAGAGCAGTGAACCAGATATGGTAGTCTCTCAAGCTACCACTGTTTTGCTGGGCAGCCCTCCTTTTCATTTCAACCTTCTTTAAAAAGAAGATAATGCTAGTACTTCCCTATCACCAAAGGAGGCACAAGGAGTTAAATAAAACTCTGCTTTCTAATTTTTGCTTTAGAAAAATAGCTTCTGGCCATTACTGGCAAAGAAATGCTTTGTTGGGCAGTATAGAAAATCAATCACAGGCGTTGGAATGCCAGAAGTCCCTAAAGAAGTAAATACAGCAGGAATAACCCAAACAAACGTATGATCAGCTCTCATGGCCCATGCCATGTGATTACCATCATCGGTGGCCCTGACTCAGAAATTTCCTGACACTGGCAGTGACTATGACCTCAATTCTGCCCTCACTGGTGGAAACAAACGCAAGCACACCATTGCTGATAAGTCTGCCTGGAATCTGAGCCACAGCCTATCCTATCCCTGTGCCCTACGTCTGAGCAATCCTGAGCCCATTTATGGAGGCAAAAGCACATCTCCTGAGGGCTGAGAAAGCCTACTCAGAGTTTGGGTCTTTGTATCAAGGACTGTTTTCCTAATGTTTTTGGAGATTTACCTAACAAACGCCATACACGGATGGTCCCCGACTTTATATGGTTCAACTTACAATTTTTTCAAATTTACGATGATGCCCAAGGGATACACGTTCAGCAGAAACTGCGAAAGATTTTGAATTTTTTATCTTTTCCTGGCCTAGCGATATGCCCTGTGCTCCTCTCTTGTGATGACAGATAGGAAGGCTGAGTGGCAGCCTTCCGTCAGCCATGCCGTCACGAAGGCAAACAACCAATACCCTGACAACCATTCTGTAAGCATCCAACCTTTCTGTTTTTCACTTTCAGTACAGTATTCAACAAATTCTACAAGATATTCAACATTTTACGATAGAATAGGCTTTCTATTAGATGGTTTTGCCCAGTTGCAGGCTGATGTAAGTGTTCTGAGCATGTTTAAAGTGGGCTAGGCAAAGCTAGGTGTACTCAATGCATTTGGACCTATGATATTCTCAAGTTTTACCAGGTTTACTGGGATGTAACTAATGACTAATTTATTTTCCCATTTTTATTTGTCAAAGCAAATATGAATCTGCCCATGAGAGTATCTAATTGCAAGGAGGTATCAGAGTCACCACACAAAAGCCACTACGCCTGTTCATTTAACCAGCCCATGAAAATTAAATGTAAAGAAGTGCTAAAGTCCTATTGGATTTATTGGAATAATATGGCTTTGGACCCATTTTTCCTTCATGGACTTCCATCTAGATATTGGAGATAGCCTTCAAGGTGCTTGTGTGTGTGCAAACAACTTCATTAGTGTGCTAATTGTCGTTCCAAAGGTATGTACCCGGTGATTCAGATGCAGGGAAGACAGAACACCTGGGAAGATTTGAAAGTGAGCAGGAGACAAGGACGCCTGTCTGGTGTTTGGCTGGGCAGGTGGTGGTGAGGAAGAGGAGAGAGGACACTTTAGCTGGTACTGGGTATAAATTATTTATTCTGTGGTTTAGTTGCTTTTGAAGAGTTAGCACTATCTCTAGGGTGTGACAAAAGGGCATGAAAAATTAAAACGTCCCAATTTGGGGTGCCTGGATGGCTCAGTCAGTTAACTGTCTGCCTTTGGCTCAGATCTTGATCTCAGGGTCCTGGGATTGGGCCTGTGTTGGGCTCCCTGCTCAGTGGAGAGTCTGCATCTCCCTCTTCTCCTGCCGCTCTCCCTTCTTCGTGTTCTCTTGCTCTCTCTCAAATAAAAAAATAAAATCTTTTTTAAAAGTCCAGATTCTGTGGCACATAAGCTCTGTTTTAAGGCTAGGTGACTTAGTATTGAAATAAGAGATAATTAGAGGTAGCTCTGTTGGCTGTATTACACACATGTGCATGCCCATATGTTTGCATGTGTGCATGCGCACACACACACACACACACACACACACACACACATCTATACAAAGGTCTACTTATAACTCTTCTTCAAAATCTTGTATTCTCTAAGTCATAGAAATGTTGCTTTCCTACCTCAAATCTCTGAAAATAGTAAGGCTGAAATTCCAAAAGCAGATTACAAGAAATGAACCTGATACATGGAGAGGCATCTTGCTTCACATAAGAATGTCTGCCCAACTGATATGAATATGGATAAACGTCACTCTAGACTCTGCTTGACTTTGGAAAACCATCTGAGATGAGGTGATACAATAGAACTTTCCTAAAACTGGTGTTTCCGTGGAAGTTGTGCATTTAGCTCTTTCTTCGGGGTTCATACTCTTTGGACAATATGCCATTTTTGCCATTTTGCTCTAAACCATGATTTCTCAGCCTCAGGACAATTGATAATTTGGACTGGATGATTCTTTATTGTGGGAGGTGTAGAAGCTGCTTTTAGGCCACAGGCTTGAGCAATGGTTGAAGGGCCTACCTAGCTGAATGCAAAGAGGCTCATTAAACCATAGTTCCTAACTGACCAATGGGCTCCTTACTACCTGGCATACTTCCTAAGATTACCAAAAAGGGAAAATTCCATACATCTCCATACACCCTCACTCTACCCTATAACCATAGCTCCTGACCACTGTCTCGTAGACAGTCTCTTCTTTGCTGTCCTGCCCGCAGCTCCCTTGCAGGTTAGTCAACTTCCATCCATGGTTAACTTCCATCTCCTTTGTTCAGCCTTGGCTGAATTTTTTTTTACCACACACAGCCACTGGCCCCCACCCAATCAGGACACCCCCAAAGAGGCTGTCATTGTGTACATCACAGGATGGTTAGCAGCATCTCTGGATGCCTACAGCACAATCTCCTGGTGCTGACCACCAACAATATCTACAAACATTGCAAACGTCTCCTGTGGGGCAAAGTTAACTCTGATTGAGAACCGCTGCTCTAAACTAAAGCATACTTCTGACAGGACAAAATCTCTTTGGGCCTCCCTTTGGCATTCATAAACACAATAAGCTGTAAATCCAGGTATGGATTTCACCATGTGGGCTTCATAACACCAAAAAAAAAAAACCCGTGGCTCAATTTTCGCCTTTAAATTTATTGTCTCGGGCAACACATAAACAAAGCATGTTATATAAAGGTAGGAATAATAGACTGGGAATTGGGAGAACTTGTTTCTAGTCCCGATTCTGCCACTAACTCGCTTTCTGACCTTGGGTAAACTGCCTCAAGTCCCTGGCCCTCCCTTGTGTTTTCATTTGTAAATGAAGTGCTTGAGTAAATTTTCCAGTTCTGAATACAAAGATTGTGAGACTCAGAATTTGATGCCACCACAATAGTTGATACGTAGACTAGAAGAAGAAAGTTCTTTGTCCTAGAGTGTTCCTTTTTGTTAAGCCTCCTAAGATCATTTAACCCCATCGCCTTAAACACTAGAGACATGTGCCTGCAACTGGATTCTTCTGAGGAGTGGCTAGAAACTTACCACCTGACTCTTAGGTGTGGCTACTTCATTTAGCAGCAATTAGTCGGCCATATAGAGATCAATGTGGTGAGTGGTGGAAGACATTCCTCTCATTATGCAAACCAGTATTAAAAATCTGGGACTTGAAATGACCTGGTAACAACTACCAAAACTCCCCAAACCCTATATAGTAATTATTAAAGACCAAAATCCTGAGTTAAGTCAGTAAATCTTGGATCCTACAATTTTGTGGGGGTACTGTGCTTTGTTTAAAGCCATGACAGAAAGAAGGAATATTTTGATTACCTTTGTAAACACAGGAGCTGCAATGATAGGTTTTCCATCCAATCCTTGCAGATAGTTGGTAGGGCTCTGACACTATTAGAAGGGAACCAACAATAGATTCATTGTCACCATGATTACTACCTAGATGATAGATAAAACAAGTCTATAGCATTTTGTATATGCAATTATTCTAAAACCAAAAGACTGACCTTTCTAAGTCTATGAACCACAGACTTCAAATTTGATACTGAATTGATTGTATTTCTTTCTAGGTCATGGTGGTTATAAATAAGTGCTGTCTATCCCCCACAGCCTCAACATACAGAGAGAGCTCTACTGGTTATAATAAACCCTAAACCCCTGAGGAAGTTCCATAAAACCTGAGTCTCTACATACCACAGCTTGAAAACTACTGGGTTAGAACTAAAATGTGACCCCTCTACATTATTAAATGGATTAAATAAGAAACTCTGTTTGAACTTTTTTTTAAGTTGCAGATTAATATGTTTACTCATACACAAATAAATATATCAATAACATATTACAAATACACTTAGATTAGTATGACTTCATATTTTAAAAATATTATATATATTCATATACATGCACAGAAAATGCCTAGAACTATCTGCTAGCAACTATTAACAAAAGGTACCTCTGAGGAGTTGGAGCATGGGAGTCATATCTTGACTAAGGTTTTTACTGAATATACTTCTATATCTTTTGAATGTTTTTACAATATGCATGCATTATAATCATCATCATTATCATAATCATCATTAACTTGAAGGATGAGAGCATTAAATGCTTTCTAAAAAAATCATTTCCTGGTTGTTGTATCTTAGAAAGTAGAATTATTTGCAGCTCCATGAAACTGAGTTTCATGATATAGTGTCCTGCTTGGGCCAGTGTGAGAGCTGACAGCTCTTTGTATACCTAACCAATGCCCTTCATTAAACTGGAATATCAAGACTACTTAGTAAAGAGTTTCTTTTCCCGTGAAATCTGCCTATGAAGCTAGAGAATATGTTCCCACAACAATAACAAACACCATTATTATGATGGTGGAAGTGTGTTGCCCAAAGTCATGAGGTTGCCACAGAGGAGAATACAATCATGCCGTACAGGATGGCCATGGTCACAGTGCCTGCTCATCACAGTCCATGGCACCTGTGTTTCACTTAGACTCTATACCTGTTGGACGGCTGACACCCTGGGCTGGGCCACCACATGCTGGGCTTGGGGTGCTGCTGAAGGAATGGCTGCAGAAGTACTGGGAGTAGATGATACCTCTTTTGGCTTCTGGATTCTGAGAAATGATTAAAATATAGATTTTAAAACAGACCTGTCATTGTTTTTGAAAATTCTTTCAGAAAAGCTAGTAATGTCATCACTTGTTATAAGTTAGATGTACTGAAATTTTTTGTTCAACAATATTCCACAAATGCTTACACTTCTTTAATATACACTTTTAAAAAATATTTTTATTTATTTATCTGAGAAAGAAGGAGAGAAAGTGCACAAGGAGGGTAAGAGAGAGAGTGAGAGGGAGAGGGAGAAGCAGACTTCCTGCTGAGCAGAGAGCTGGATGCAAGACTCCATCCTAGGAGCTCAAGATCACCACCTGAGCCAAAGGCAGAAGCTTAACCAACTGAGCCACCCAGGTGCCCCTTTTTACTATACATGTTGATAGGTAATGTCAACAGGAAGATGGTAAGATGCCACTACTGTCCTTGAGTTAGTTGCCCTCAGCTGGGGACTTAAGAATATTCATAACTAACGGAGATTCAAGCAAGACAATTACAGAAGATAATTACTTGAGATTTTTGTTGTCGTTGTATTTTCCCTCCCCCTTTCATTCCAAGTAAAAGTCCAGGCTTCATAAACATTTGCTTCTGGCATTTTGGCGTGGCATAAAGCAGAAATAGCCTGAGTCAACAAGCTCAAGTTTACGCGAATTAAATTAAATTAAAAAGATTATTTGAAGGGCAAGAGAGCCAGGAAGTAGTCACAAGAAGACTGTGGAGGGGAGATTATTTTAGTTTTGCTGTGAAGAAGAGAGAGGTCTGAGGATCTTGTCAGAGAGTCTGATAAGAGGGAGAACCAGAGTTCAGAGGGGATGGCAACCCCTCTAATTAAAAGACTCCCAGTCTTACTTAAGGTATCAGTCCCCCAGCATGTCAGGAGGCAACAAAGCGCTGGACTTGAAGGGACCTTGAGGTCTGGGAGATAAGACTCCCTCCCATATCCCATAGGGATTGATGACTGATGACAGGATGGGCTTCCCTTTTGTCCAGTTGTTACCTCCCTCTTCCTCAGATCCTTTATCTCTAAAATGTGGAAATAATTCTTACTTCAAAGGTTTTTTGTGAGGGTTAAAAAAGGTAATTCATGTAAGATGATTAGAGCAGTGTTTAATATCAAACACAATGTCCATGTCTCTCTCTCTCTCTCTATATATATATATATTATTTTTGTACAGCTGTGGAGGAGGAAAGGGATGGCCAATAATGAGTGATCGAATTTTTTTCCCAGCCCAGAAGGGTGGGGTCTCAGAAACAAAATTATGTAGTGATGCAGAGGCTATCTGTGTCCCCAAAGCATCCATCTTCTTCTTCTACAATAATAGAATTCCTGATTTCCTTATATGGCTATTCTAAATAAAGACTGCATTTCTTGACCTTCATTAATCTAGGTATGGCCCCATGACTACTCTCTAGTCATGGGATGTGAAGGATAGTGATGTATGTTGATCTAAGGGAAATGACCTTAAGAAGGGGGTGGGGAATGCCCTTCATTATTTGTAATCTGAGACTAAGATGAAGCTATCCCTTAGAATGAAATGAAGCTGGAAGCCACTGGAACCCAGTGAAATGTAGAGCCATTCTACCAGCCAAATCCATATGTTTATGTGAGTGAGAAATAAATATCTCTCTTATTTACATTACTGTCATTTGGGGTGTGTATTACACAGAACTGAAGCTAAATCCTAACTACCAAAAGTAGATTTAAAGAAAATAATCAACCGAGATATTTCTTACTTATTCAAGTTTGTATATTAAAATTCCTACCCATGAGGCTTATAAACCATGTTATGAGAGACTTGAGGAAGAAGTTAGGAATGTGCGGTGGAGGAAGAGTTTATTAGAGAACTTGACTGTGTCTTAAAGGATACATAGTTTTCCAGGCAGAGGGGATAGGGCTTTCCTAGCAAAGTGAACGTCTTGAACAAAGGGATGAACATAAACTATACATTGTTTGAATGAGAGAGGAGCCATGTAGGGAACGTGAGGTCGCAGAAAGGAGGAGGAAGAAGCAGGAAAGCCTGGTTGATATTCTACTCAATCGGGTTTTGTATGTCATGTTAATTTTTTTTTAATGTTGTTCATGTTGTGTTTGTTTGTTTGAGATTTTATTTACTTATTTGACACAGAGAGAGTGAATACAAGCAGGGGGAGCAGCAGGCAAAGGGAGAAGGAGAAGCAGGCTCCCTGCTGGGCAAGGAGCCCAGTGCAATATGGGTTCATCCGAGGACCCTCAGACCATGATCTGAGCTGAAGGTAGACATTTAACTGACTGAGCCATCCAGGCGCCCCTTGTGCTTGGTTTTTATTTTCCCATTGATAATACATTTTTTTTTTTTTTAAGTTAGGGAAATGAGAGGATCAGAATTATCATTTAGAAAATGTTTGGTTAGACCTGTACCCCTGGGGATAAAAATATATGTTTATAAAAAATAAAAAATTAAAAAAAAAAAAAAGAAAAAAAAAGAAAATGTCTGGTTGTAGTTTGGAGGCCATGAGAGGGAGAAAAGGGCTGGAGCAACCATAAGGAGGTGGCTGGCATAAAGAGGCAGGAAGGAAGTAGGAATTGACCAAAAGCCACGAGAACAATAAGGAAGAGTTAAAAGAGAGAAGCCATTTACTCTGGTTATGAACTTTCATATCTGTGAAAAAACTAAAAGCAAATTATTGTTTCTATTCCAAGGCAAGCATACACAAAGGTATTTTAAAGACTAAGATATGGGGCCTGGGTAGCTCAGTGGGTTAAAGCCTGTGTCTTCAGCTCAGGTCATAATCCCAGGGTCCTGGGATCGAGCTCCACATTGGTCTCTTTGCTTGGTGGGGAGCCTGCTTCCCTTCCTCTCTCTCTGCCTGCCTCTCTGCCTACTTGTGATCTCTGTCTGCCAAATAAATAAATAAAATCTTTAAAAAAATAAAATTAAAAAAAAATAAAGACTAAGACATGATCTCTGCCCTGAAGGAGCTTTCCCTCTGCAGGGGAGGACAGAATTTGCAAACACAAGTCAACAACTCTAACCAGTCTTCCAAATGTTGTTTGTTTCAGGTAATCTCAGAGAATGGAATTTGCATCCGTTTCAGGTCCCATGTCTTCTGTCTACAGTTTCCTCTGCCTGAAAATGCTCTTTCCTTCCTTGTTTGGGGGTGTCCACCTACTGCTCTTTTAAGACTCAGCTCAAGGTCACCAGCTCTGTGAAGCCTTTCCAGACCCTTCCCAACCAATAAAGAGACCTTTGTGCCAAGTCCAATACACCCTGCCCATGGTTATATCATTACACGTTATTACTTGCTTTCTATATGCTTGGTATACATCTCTTGCTATATTTGCTATGTATTTCCCTCTAGTAGACTCTCAAAACCTCTCAAAAGTAGGAAGCATTTGATTTTTCTTATTATACATTGTGTCTAATGAAGTGCCTGGTGTAGAGTAGGTGCTTAACTGATGGTTGGGAAAGTAAAGAATGGATACTAAGTATAATAATAAATAAATAAATAACAAAACAGTACTAAGTATAATTGTCTAACAAAAAGGTTATGACTTACATCACTCACATATATAATTTAAGGTAACCAGGTTTTGTGTCTTTATGAATGCTAATATCTAGTCACAAAACATGAATTTTTTTGAAGCACTAGGCTATTTGCTTTTTATTCTGTAGATATAAGTATGATATAGCATGATGATATAAGTATGATGACAGGTGATACCTCATTTTTAAAATATTGGTAATATTAAAATTCTTCTTCTAGGAAAGACTTAAAGCAAAAGAAGTAGAGTTCTCTAAAACCACTCAATATTTACTTTTTGAGGTCAGACCATGGAGCCACCCTTTTCAAGTTCTACTAAACCAAATAGCAACTTTCTTAGGATCTGAGGATGCTAAAGCCATAAGATAGAAAATTAGAATTACCGATTCATCTCTTCCTTGTTAGGGTCCCCTTCTGAGTCAGAAGAAGAAACCCCTGGAAAAGTAAAAACAAGACATGAAATCTTAAAGACGATAATTTCTTAAACCAGTTCCTAGGCATTTGAAGACCTACAGAATTTCAGACCTAGATATGAACTCAGTGATTTCCTACACTAACACCCAATTTGACAGATGAGATACAGATCCTATGTAGTTGAAGGACTTGTTCAAGGTCACATGGCCAGTTAGTGACAAAGTTCAAATTAACCGGCCTAAATATCAAATGTACTTATATTTAAAACACCTGCTTATGCCTCTAACAGAGCCATTTTTGTAGACCTTTTATGCTGTCCATAAATCCTCTTGCTTTTGGCCTACACAGATTAAATAAAAGGAGGATTACATTGGATTCTGAACATTGTAGGTGTAGGTGGATGCTCTTCCGCCCAACCCTAATATTAACAAGTCATACTTCATCTTGGGAGTGGGGGTGTTTGAAGCCCTATTGCCACAAATTTAAAAAATCAGCAATCCAATCTCAGCACAGCTAGCAAAGCTTTGATCTCGGCTTTACTTCTCAAGATAGTGAATTCCAGGAAGATATAACTGAGCTAAATCTGTCAGATTATGTCACACTTCTGCTCAGAATCCTCTACAGCTTCCCATCTCCCTTAGAGTAAAAGCCAGAGTCCTTACAATGACCTACAAAGACCAACATGATCTGTTTACCTGTCTCCTCCCCACTTTACCCCACCTTGAACTTCTGACTTCATCTGTTACTTTTCTCTTTGTTTCTTCCATCCAGGACACATTGGTTCATCTCTATACCTAAACACAGGGTCACTCCCATCTCAGGGTCAGTGTACTACTGATTTCTCCATTTAGAGTAGTTTTCCCTTGAATATCATTGTGGCTCACTCCCTGCCTTCCTCCAGGTCTTCACTCATGTCACCTGGATAGTGAGGTCCTCCCTGACTACGCTATGTGTAGAACGATAGCGTCCCCCACCCACACACTCATGCATGTGCACACTCAAGCAAATATGCACACATATGTGTATTTCCTATCCCTTTTTCTTGCTTTCTATTTCTTCGGTAGTGTTACCTATACTGTGAGATACAGAAAATATATCTATTGGTCTCTGCCCCCAGTTCCCAGCACAGAGCTGCTAAAACTCTTATAATTTCCCAAGTCATGAGCATATCTTGTTCTAATATTTGTCTTTGAACCCCATAGAACTAAAACTCTTATAAACTTTTAAGTGATAAGAGCACAAGAGCATCTTTTGTTCTAATGAAGTGACTCTGGTTGGCTCTAATGAAGTGACTCTGGTTGGCTCCAGAAAGACCAAGCCATGATTAGAAGCTTGGAATTTCCAGTCCCCCCCAACCCCCAGCCTCCTAAGAGGGGAGAAGGGCAGGAAATGGAGACAATAACTGATCATGCCTACATGAGGAAGCCTCCGTAAAATCCTAGTAGCATGGAAAGCTTCCAGGTTGGCAAATGCACCACTGCATTCACATTGGGAGAGTGACACAACCCAATTCTACAGGTACAGAAGCTCGTGCACCCCTAAGACGTCACTCTATGTATCTCTTCATTTGGCTGTTCATCTGTATTCTTTATCATATCCTTTTCCTTGAGTTCTGTGAGCCACTCTAGCAAATTAATTGAACCCAAGGAGGGGGTTGTGGAAATCTCCAATTTGTAACTAAGTGAGACAGAAGTTGTGGGTTATTTGGGGGCCTAATACTTGTGATTGGCATCTGAAGTGAGGTAGGAGCCATCTTATAGAACTAAACCTTTAGCTTGTTGGATCTAACACTATATCCAGGTAAGTGATGTTAGAACTGAGTTAAATTGTAGGACACCCAACCTCACATACCACACACAGGTTGGAATTGGTGATCAGAACCATTTTGTATATCTATCATATTATATATTTAATTTATTTATTTCACTTATTTTTTTCTTTCTCATCACAGTGCAAATTCCATCTGTTCATGATCTTTTGTCTGTTTGGCTCACTGCTATTATCCCCACTGCCTAGAAGAATGCATGGTATAGTAGCCCTTTGCTAAATATTTATTATAAATATGTCTTACCAATAAGGGCCATGCTGTAAGAGTATTTTGTTTTACCTTCTATATAAATCTCAGCAGAGGTTGAATCTGTCCCATAGATGTTAGAAGCAAAGCAGGAATAGCGTCCTGTGTCTTCTTCAAAGGCTTCAGCAATGGTCAATGAGTGCAGATTTCCTGCCTGGACAATATGAATGTCTGGGGAATTTTCAAGCTCCTTTCCTTCACAGTACCACCTGCAAAAAAGGGAATATTGTACATGACCAAAGAGTGAAAATTAATAACATAAATGCTCCAGATATTCCCTAAGAGGAAAACTGTGACAACTTAGAATCAGAACATTAAATGGTATAATTTGATTGTAACAATAAAGAGAGTTGGCTATATTCAAGCTACCTTGACACTTTATGCAAGAAATTTGAGAAATGACTCCTATCAAGAATGATACAACTGAGTGGGGTGCCTGGGAGGCTCAGTTGGTTAAGTGCCCGACTCTTGGTTTGGCTCAGGTCATGATCTCAAGTTCGTGAGATCAAGCCCTGAGTCAGGTTCCATGCTCAACATGGAGTTTGTCCCTCTTGCTCTGTTCCTCCCTCTCCTCTTATACTCTCGTTCTCTAAAATAAATAAATAAATAAAATCTTAAAAAAAAAAAAAAGAATGATACAACTAAAAGCATATGGATGAGAAAGTAAATCCAGACAACCACAAGGAACTAGATCTTTGTGGTGGAACTTGGCTTCTCCTAAAAAGATGTACAGCTTTCCATACTATGCATTAAGTAAGTGCTCCTTTGGTTATCTGGAGACAATCTAAGGGATATTAAAAGTTCATGAGGTTGAGTGCAATCATTCCCTACTATGAAATTGCATCTGACCTACTAAATGAAAATTATTTTGATGGGTTACTTGAGTCGTCAGACTAAGGAAGATGGGTCATATTCTTCAGTAGTGGCCCAACTTTGACAAATAACCCAAGTATGTTTCCATAGGTTATGGTATTTTATTTTGATTCCACACACTTGAAGTTAGAAATTTTTATTATAGTTTTTTGGCCAAAAATTTACATAAAATAATACATATAATAATGTTTAGGGGTGCCTGGGTGGCTCAGTCAGTCAAGCATCCACCTCTTTATTTTGGCTTAGGTCATGATCTCAGAGTTGTGAGATAGAACCTTGCAATGGGCTCCGTGATCAGCCAGGAGCCTGCTGGAGATTCTTTCCCCTTCCATCTCCTTCTGCACCTCCCTGTTGCTCATGCACATGTGTTGTCTCTCTCCATCTCTCTCTAATAAACAAATAAATCTTTAAAAAATAATGTTTAAAATGTGGAGGTGCATAATAAGAGAAAAAGACATCAAAACTGTACAGAAATGCAATTTCTCATATTACATGCTAACAAAACTCTAAAAGTTTGATAAGTGTCATCTACAGTTAGTAGGAATGCAAAACGGTGCAACCGCTATGAAAGGAATGTGGCAATATCTGCTGAAATTACAGGCAAGTTTATCTTTGGACCCAACAATCTCACTTGTGGGAATCTCTCACACAGATCCGCTTGCATGCATACAAATGACAAATGTACATGCTACTCATTTAAATAGTGAAATATTAGAAAGAACTTGAGTGTCCAACATCAGGGGTCCTATGAAATAAACTATGGTACAGCCACATAGTGGAACACTCTGCAACTGTGGAAAGAGATTGAGAAAGATCACTATGCATCAATATGGAAAGAATCCCAAGATATATAGTTAAAATTTTAAGAGAAAGGTACAGGATAGTGAACTTGGAGTGTTTTTCTAAAATATGTGGGTTGTTAGGGATTGAAAGAGCTTTCCCCAAAGGATATGTTGAAGTCCTAAATGCAAGTATTTGGAAGTATGACCTTACTTGGAAGGAGGGTCTTTGCAGACACAATCAAGTTACAGTGAAATTACTAGGATGGGTCCAAATCCAGTATGAATGGGGTTCTTTAAGAAGAGGAAAACCCTATATGAATACAGAGACACACAGAGGGAATGGCATGTGTTGGCAGAGGCAGGGATCTTCACAGAACCTATTATCTGAAATCAGTTCACTTTGCTCTTGTGAGGGCCCCCACCACTGAATTGTAAAGTGTCCATAACAGGACATTATTTGTTTTTTTCATCAATGAAATCCCAACAACTACAACAGTGCCCTGACATGTGGTAGATACTCAGGAAATATGTGTTGCACGTGTTGAAAGACCAAATGAGGAAAGAATTGATAGTTAATATTTTGTAAGAATTTTGGTATTAAATTCACCAAATTCTATGCCAATTTTTGATCTGTTGTGACAGTGCTATATGTAGCTCCTGAACTGGGTTTGTAAATCTCCAAGGCATAAATCTCAATAAGACCCCAAGGAGTTTACAGGGCACCTGGGTGGCTCAGTTGGCTAAGTGTCTGCGTTCAGCTCAGGCTATGATCTCAAGGACTTGGGATCAAGCCGTGCATTGGGCTCCCCGCTCAGTGGGACATCTGCTTGTCTCTCTCCCTTTGCCCCTCCCCTGCTCACACTCTCTCTCCCTCTCTAAGATAAATAGATAAAACATTAAAAAGAAAAAGTCCCTGAGGAGCTTATATGAACAAACCCTCAGAGCATATGTAGTTCTAAATACAGTGAACATCCAGTCAAACATGATGTATTAAGCACATGTGTTTACCTTTACTTCCCTCCTGAAATGTCCCTAAAATGAGAATAAAGATATTTTTAAAAGATATAAAAGTACAAGAACCAAAAGATTGAGAAGGGAGATGAGAGCAGTACTGAGATCTTGAAAACTTTTACAAGGTGGGAAGTAGATTGAGGAGCCAGGAGAGTCAAGAAATCTGAAAATCAAGTGTCTGTTTGTGGATGTCAATGAAAGAAGCCAATTTGTGCTGTACAACACTATAAGTTTCAGAATTTGGAGACACAAGTTTGGATGTAGAAACATGCTAATAACAGGGAAGAGAACTTAAAATAGGGTAACTGATTTCAAGTTTGGGAAATGCACATAGAAAGCCCCACGGTGAGGGGCATCCTCTCTTCTGAAAGTTAGGGGATAACCTGGAATGAAGACTGAGTTGCTGGCTGCGTAAGCAGCTGCTCCATATTAGAACAAGAGGAAGAGGGTTCTGGAAAGTTCTCTAGAGAGAAACAAATGGGCCTGATGGTTCACCTGCATGAAACCAAATATTTAGGAAACACTTTACAAATGTATTGGATAATTGAGACAAATTTGTGATAGGACCACAGAACTAAGCACATAAAGAGAGAGAGAGAGAGAGAGAGAGAGAGTGCAGGCACAAGATGGTGGAGAAATAGGAGACCTAAATATCATCAGGTCCCAGGAGTTCAGCTAGATAGTTATCAAACCATTCTGAACACCTACAAACGCAACAGGAGATCGGAGAGAAGAAGAGCAGCAATTCTTGGAACAGAAAATTGACCACTTTCTGGAAGGTAGGATATGTGGAGAAGTGAATCTGAGGCGATACATGGGAAGAAAGACTGCTGGGGGAAGGACTGGCTCCCGGCAAGCAGTAGGGCAGTGGAGCACAAAATCAGAACTTTTAGAAGTCTACTCCACTGAGCAGTAGGGCAGTGGAGCACAAAATCAGAACTTTTAGAAGTCTGCTCCACTCCGCTGTCCTGAGTGAGGGACATCACTCCAGAGGCTAAGTAGGGGTTCTGGGTGTGGAGGGGTGGGCATGGTGGAGCCCTTGTGGTGTGGTATCAGGACCCACGAGGTTACAGAAAGACCAGGGGTGTCTGAGGATGGTAGAGCTGCCAGGTATCAGATAGGGGAAGCTGGCCTCAGAGAGGAAGCTGAGAAATGGGCTCTCAGCTCGGGGTTACCTTAAGCCATGATCCAAGACCACACTCGGACCCCTGCTCTTTGCAGGGACCCCACAAGTGGCAGATCTGGGGAGATCCTCTCCTTCCTCCTCTGGGAAGACTGGTGCAGAACTGCACTGCAGGAATCTCCTGGGTTTGGGGACTCCAAAAGGGGCTGTGCACCAGAGATAGAAATGCTCAGTAACAGGCCTGGTGAGCACAGAGAGCAGCTGGAGACAAGGGAGACAGGAATGATTGATGGCTTTTCCCTGAGGGCGCACTGAGGAGTGGGGCCCTGAGCTCTCAGCTCCTACAGGGCTGGAGATTAAGAGGCTGCCATTTTCATTCCCATCCTCCAAAGCTGTATGGAAAGCATTCAGGGAACAAAAGCTACCAAGAGCAAAACTGAGCGGATTACTTAGCTTGGCCCCCTGCAAGGGCAGTGCAAATCCTCCTCAGGGAAAAACATTTGAGAATCACAGCAACAGGCCCATTCCCCAGAAGATTAGCAAGAACATCCAGCAAATATCAAGTTCACTGATCAATGAAAACTGCAAAACTCCAGAGCTGGGGGAAAGCAACACATAGAATTAATGGCTTTCCCCCCCATGATTATTTAGTCTTTCAAAGTTAAGTTTTTTAAATTTTATTTTTTCTTATTCTATTTAAAAAATTTTCCCACTTTCTTACCTTAATGTTTTTTAACTATTCTATCTTTTCAATATCTTTTAAAACACCTTTTAAAATCATTATTATAGTCATATTCTATTCCTTATTTAACCTTATTTTTTGTATACGTAAAGGTTTTTCTCTCTTTAAAATTTTGGGATACAGTTTCTTCTAATAGATCAAAATATACCCTAAATCTAGTGCAGGGCTTTGTTCTAGTCTCCAGGCTGATCACATTCTTTCCTATTTTTTTTTTTTCTTTCTTCAACCAACTTCCTATCTTATCAATTCCTTTTTTAGAATTTTTTAAAATTTTCATCTTTACAGTCATATTCCATTCCCTCATCATGTTTACCTTTATTTCCATATTTATATATGTGTGTGTGTGTGTTTCTTTTTTAAACATTTTGGGAGGTAGTTTCTTCTAACAGACCAAAATACATCCAAAATCAAGTGTGTGTTTCTGTTCTATTCACCAGATATCTATATCTATATATATATTTTTTTTCTTTTTTCCTCCTTTCTTCTCCCCCGGTTTCAGGTCTCTTCCGATTTGGTTAGTGTATATTTTTCTTGGGTTGTTGCTATCCTTTTAGTATTTTGTTCTCTCATTCATCTATTCTTATCTGGATAAAATTACAAGGTGGAAAAACTCACCACACACACACACACAAAAAGAGCAAGAGGCAGTATGATGGCTAGGGACCTAATCAATACAGACATTAGTAAGATGTCAGAACTAGAGTTCAGAATGACAATTATCAAGGTGCTAGCTGGGCTTGAAAAAAGCATGGAAGATACTAGAGAATCCTTTCTGGAGTAATAAAAGAACCAAAATCTAACCAAGTTGAAATTTAAAAATCTATTAATGAGATGCTATAAAAAACGGAAGTTCTAACTGCCAGGATAAATGAGGAAGAAGAGAGAATTTGTGATATAGAAGACCAAATGATGGAGAATAAAGAAGCTGAGAAAAAGAGAGAAAAAAAAACTACTGGGCCATGAGGGGAGAATTTGAGAGATAAGTGATACCATAAGATGAAACAATATTAGAATAATTGGGATCCCAGAAGAAAAAGAAAGAGAGAGAGGGACAGAAAGTGCACTGGAATGAATTATAGCAGAGAATTTCCCTAATTTGGTGAAGGGAATAAGCATCAAAATCCAGGAGACACAGAGAGTTCCCCCTCAAAACCAATAAAAATAGGCCCATACCCTTCCCTCTAAGAATAAAACTGACAAGTCTTAGTGACAAAGAGAAAATCCTGAAAGCAGCTTGAGACAAGAGGTCTGTAACATAAAACGGTAGAAATATTAGATTGGCAGCAGACTTATCCACAGAGACCTGGCAGGCCAGAAAGGACTGACACAATATATTCAGAGACTAAATGAGGAAAATACACAGCCAAGAATACTATATCCAGCTAGGCTGTCACTGAAAATAGAAGGGGAGATAAAAACAAAAACTAAAAGAATTTGCAAACACCAAATGAGCCCTACGGGAAATATTGAAAGGGGTCCTCTAAGCAAAGAGAGAGCCTAAAAGTAACAGACCAGAAAGGAATAGAGACAATATACAGTGACAACCACCTTACAGACAATACAATGGCACTAAATTCCTATCTTTCAATAGTTACTCTGAATGTAAATGGGCTAAGTGCCCCAATCAAAAGACACAGTGTATCAGAATGGTTAAAAATCAAGAACCATTGACATGCTGTCTGCAAGAAACTCATTTTAACCAACTGAGCCACCCAGGCACCCAATAAACTCATTTTAGACCCAAAGACACCTCCAGGGCACCTGGGTGGCTCAGTGGGTTAAAGCCTCTGCCTTCGGCTCAGGTCGCAGTCTCAGGGTCCTGGGATTGAGTCCCACATCAGGCTCTCTCCTCAGCAGGGAGTCTGCTTCCCCCCTCTCTCTCTGACTGCCTCTCTGCCAGCTTGTGATCTCTCTCTCTGTCAAATAAATAAATAAAATCTTAAAAAAAAATAGACCCATAGACACCTCCAGATTTAAAGTCAGGGGGTGGAAAACCATTTACCATGCTAATGGACATCAAAAGAAAGCTGGGGTGGCAATTCTTATACCAGACAAATTACATTTTAAGCCAAAGACTATAATAAGAGATGAGGAAGGACACTATATTATACTTAAAGGGTCAGTTCAACAAGAAGATCTAACATTTTAAATATCTATACCCCTAACATGGGAGCAGCCAATTATAGAAACCAATTAATAACAAAATCAAAGAAACACAAGAACAATAATGCAATAATAGTAGGGGACTTTAACACCCCCCTCACTGAAATGGACAGATCATCTAAACAAAAGATCAGTAAGGAAATAAAGGCTTTAAATGACACACTGGACCAGATGGACATCACAGATATATTTAGAACATTCCATCCCACAGCAACAGAATACACATTCTTCTCTAGTGCACATGGAACATTCTCCAGAATAGATCACATCCTGGGTCACAAATCAGGTTTCAACTAGAACCAGAAGATTGGGATCATTCCCTGCATATTTTCAGACAACAATGCCTTGAAACTAGAACTCAATCACAAGAGAAAAGTTGGAAAGAACTGAAATACATAGAGGCTAAAGAGCATCCTACTAAAGAATGAATGGGTCAACCAGGAAATTAAAGAAGAATTGAAAAAATTCATGGAAACAAATGAAAGTGAAAACACAACTGTTCAAAATCTTTGGGACACAACAAAGGTGATTCTGAGAGGAAAGTATATAGCAATACAAGCCTTTCTCAAGAAACAAGAAAGGTCTCAAACACAACCTAACCCTACACCTAAAGGAGCTGGAGAAAGAAGAGCAAAGAAAGCCTAAACCCAGCAGGAGAAGAGAAATAATAAAGATCAGAGCAGAAATCAATGAAATAGAAACCAAAAGAACAGTAGAATAGATCAGCGAAACTAGGAGCTGGTTCTTTGAAAAATTAATAAGATTGATAAAGCCCTGGCCAGACTTATCAAAAGAGAGAGATAGAGAGAGAGAGAGATAGGACCCAAATAAATAAAATCATGAATGAAAGGGGAGAGATCAAAATCAATACCAAAGAAATACAAACAATTATAAGAACATAAGAGAAACTACACACAAGCAAATTGGACAATCTAGAAGAAATGGATGCATTCCTGGGGACATATAAACTACCAAAACTGAACCAGGAAGAAATAGGGAATCTAAAGAGACCCATAACCAGTAAGAAAATTGAAGTAGTCATCAAAAATCTCCCAACAAACAAGAAAGCAGGACCAGACGGCTTCCCAAGGTAATTCTACAAAACATTTAAAGAAGAATTAATACCTATTCTCCTGAAACTGTTTCAAAAAATATAAATGGAAGGAAAACTTCCAAACACATCTTATGAGGCCAGCATTACCTTGATCCCAAAACCAGAGAAAGACACCATCAAAAAGGAGAATTATAGACCAATATCCTTGATGGACACAGATGCAAAAATTCTCATCAAAATGCTAGCCAATAGGATCCAACAGTACATTAAAAGGATTATTCACCATGACCAAATGGGATTTATTCCTGGGCTGCAAGGTTGGTTCAACATCAGCAAATCAATCAATGTGATACAATACATTAATAAATGAAAGAACAAGAACCATATGAGACTCTCAATAGCTTTTGACAGAGTACAGCATCCTTTCTTGATCAAAACTCTTCATAGTGTAGGAATGGAGGGTACATACCTCAATATCATCAAATCATCTAAGAAAAACCCATGCAAATATCATTCTCAATGGGGAAAAACTGAGAGCTTTTCCTGTAAGGTCAGAAACACATCAGGACTGTCCACTATCACCACCGCCATTCCACATAGTAGTAGATGCCCTAGCCTCAGCAATCAGACAACAGAAGGAAATAAAAGGCATCTGACTCAGCACAGAGGAAGTCAAACTCTCACTCTTTGCAGATGATATGATAATTTATGTGGGAAACCCAAAAGACTCCATTCCAAAACTGCTAGAACTCATACCAGAATTCGGTAAAGTGTCAGGATATAAAATCAATGCACAGGAATCAGTTGCATTTCTATACACCAAGAGGAGGACAAAAGAAAGAGAAATTAAGGAGTTGATCCCATTTACTATAAGATATCCCAAAACTATAAGATACCTAGGAATAAACCTAATCAAGAGGCAAAGAATCTGTACTCAGAAAACTATAAAGTCCTCATGGAAGAAATTGAGGAAGTCACCAAGAAACCATGGAACAAGCAAGACGTTCCATGCTCATGGATTGGAGGAACAAATATTGTGAAAATTTCTATGCTACCTAAAACAATCTACACATTTACTACAATCCCTATAAAAAAACATCAATTTTTTCCAAAGAAATGGAACAAATAATCTTAAAATTTATATGGGACCAGAAAAGACCCTGAATAGCCAGAGGAATGTTGAAAAAGAAAACCAAAGCTGGCGACATCACAATTTCAGACTTCAAGCTCTATTACAAAGCTGTAATCATCAAGACAATATGCTTCTGGCACAAAAACAGACACATAGATCGATGGAACAGAATAGAGAGTCCAGAAAAGGGCCCCCAACACCATGGTCAACTAATCTTCGACAAAGCAGGAAAGACTGTCCAATGGAAAAAAGACAGTCTCTTCAACAAATGGTCTTGGGAAAATTGGACAGTCACATGTAGAAACTGGACCATTTCCTTACATCTCACACAAAAATAGACTCAAAATGGATGAAGGACCTCAATGTGAGACAGGAATCCATCAAAATCCTTGAGGAGAACACAGGCAGCAAACTCTTCGACCTCAGATGCAGCAACTTCTTCCTAGACACATTGCCAAAGGCAAGGGAAGCAAGGGCAAAAATGAACTGCTGGGACTTCATCAAGATCGAAAGCTTTTGCACAGCAAAGGAAACAGTCAACAAAACCAAAAGACAACTGACAGAATGGGAGAAGATATTTACAAATGATATTTACAAATGATATATCAGATAAAGGGCTAGTATCCAAAATCTATAAAGAACTTATCAAACTCAACACCCAAAGAACAAAAAATCCAATCAAGAAATGGGCAGAAGACATGAACAGACATTTCTGCAGAGAAGACATTTAAATGGCCAACAGACACATGAAAAAGTGCTCATCATCACTGAAGGCATCAGAGAATACAAAGAAAAACCACAGAGAGACCTAACACCAGTCAGAATGGTTAAAAATAACAAGTCAGGAAAGGACAGATGTTAGTGTCGATGGGGAGAAAGGGGAACCCTCCTACCCTGTTGGTGGGAATGCAATCTGGTGCAGCCATTCTGGAAAATGGTATGGAGGTTCCTCAAAAAGTTTAAAATAAAGCTACCCTAAGACCCAGCAATCGCACTACTGAGTATCTGACCTAAAGATACAAATACAGTGATCCAAAGAGGCACGTGTACCCCAATGTTTATAGCAGCAATGCACACAATAGTCAAACCAGGTAAAGAACCTAGATGTCCATCAATAGATGAATGGATAAAGAAGAGGTGGTATATGCATACAATGGAATACTATGCAGCCATCAAGAAATGAAATCTTGCCATTTGCAATGGCGTGGATGGAACTAGAGGGTATTATGCTGAGCGAAATAAGTCAGAGAAAGACAGTTATGATATGATCGCTCTGATACGAGGAATTTGAGAGGCAGGGCAGGGGGTTGTGAGGGGTACGGAGGGAAAAAATGAAACAAGATGGGATCAGGAGGAGACAAACCATAATCTCACGAAACAAACTGAGGGTTGCTGGAGTGGTATGAGGGGAGGTATAGGTTGGCTGGGTTATGGACTTTGGGGAGGCTATGTGCTATGGTGAGTGCTAGGAATTGTGTAAGACTGGTGATTCACAGACCTGTACCCCTGAAACAAATAATACATTATATGTTAATTTTAAAAAAGTTTAAAAAAAAGATAATAATCAACTCCAGGTCAAAACAAACAAACAAATAGTTGTACATGCAAGGAAACATTCATTTTACCCTACCTGGATTGTCAGTGAATAATACATACATACTAAGAAGAAAGTAAACATTAATAATTTTTTTTGATAGAGAGATAGATAGAGCGAGAATGTGAGTGGGCTTGATGAGATCATGACCTGATCTCAAGAGTCAGTCACTTAACCAACTGAGCCTCCGAGATGCCCCACATAAAATATTTTTTAAACAACCTCGTGATATTATTATAGTGAGGCAGTGAAGGAACAGAAGTGCTGGTTTATTAAAGAGGTGCTGAACTCCCATCTTCCGGAACAGAAAGTCAATAGAAAATAGTTAACATCAATATGCCAAGCAATAGTGGTACAAGTATATTACAGTAGTTCTCAAAGTATAGTTCACTTTCTGTGAAGATAAAGCTATTTTTATATAATATTAAAATATTTGCCTTTTCACCATGTTGACATTTACCCTGCTGGTGCAAAAGCCACAGGAGGTAAAACTGTTACAGCTGCTTTAGCCGGACAAATTAAGGCATTGTCAAAAATTGGCTTGTGGTCGTTGTGTTCCTCACCTCCACACTCACAGTTAAAAAAATTTTCAGTTTAATTTAAAAATGTCCCCAGTGAAGCAGTACAAATCATTACTTTTATTAAACCTCAACCTTGAACCTATATCTTTTTCACATTCTGGGTGGTCAAATGGGAAGTAGCACAAAGCATTTCTATAGGATATGAAAGAGCATTTGTGTGGGTTTTTTTGAGTTGAACTAAGCATTAAATGCATAGAACAATATTTGAACTTGAAAGAACTGACAAATTATGGTTATTCAGACTTGGGAGTCTGGCAGATGTTTTTTCACAAATGAAAGAAATAAGCCTTTTGTTTCAAGTAAAAATAACTGATACCTTTGTTGTCAATGAAAAAATTCGAGCTTTCAAGGAAAAGTTAAAATTCTGGAGAATTTGTATTCCCCACTGTGAATTTAGGGCTTCCCAATACTTAAAGATTTTTTGATAAAATCAAATGATGATATTAACACGTGTTTTTTTTACTATTAAGTAATAAAATGTGTCAACTTTCGGAAAATCCATATTACTCATTTTTCAAATTACCAATGCATGATATTATCCACTTAAAGTCCAAGACAGGGGCACCTGGGTGGCTCAGAGGGTTAAGCCTCTGCCTCTGTTCAGGTCATGATCTCAGGGTCCTGGGATTGAACCCCATGTCAGGCTCTCTGCTCAGTGGGGAGCCTGCTCCCTGCCCTCTCTCTTCCTGCCTCTCTGCCTACTTGTGATCTCTCTTTCTCTCTCTCTGTCAAATAAATAACTAAATCTTAAAAAAATCTTAAATAACTAAAATCTTTAAAAAATAAATAAATAAAAATTAAAGTCCAAGATGGACAAAGGGTTTTAGTATAGCAGAGTATGGAAATTTATTGATAGGGTTTCAGATTTCATATTGCAACTAACCTTTAAGAAAGCACTGCTAGCTGAATTTTGATGTAGTACCAAACAGGAATAGCCGTATTACCTGAAAAGGCTACTGAAATATTCCTCTTTCAACTACATATCTAGAAGGCCAGAATTTAACAATTTGCTTCAACACAAACAACATATTATAATAAACTGAATGCAGAGACACGAGAATTTAGCAATCTTCTATTTAGCCAGACATTAAAGAGATTTACAAGAAATGTAAAAGAGGGGGCACCTGGGTGGTTCAGTGGGTAAAACCTCTGCCTTCAGCTCAGGCCATGATCTCAGGGTCCTGTGATGGAGCCCCACATCCGGCTCTCTGCTCAGCAAGGAGCCTGCTTCCCCCTCTCTGCCTGCCTCTCTGCCTACTTGTGATCTCTCTCTCTCTCTCTGTTAAATAAATAAATAAAATAATAAAAAAAAAAGAAATGTAAAAGAGTACCACTCTTCTCACTAAATTTTTTTGAAAATATAGTTATTTTTCATGAAATTGTTTATATTAGCATGTTCATTATTGTTATTTAAAAATGAATAAGAAATGCCTATTTAAAACATTTCTCAGTTTTCATTTCTAATATGATAATTACAGATGTAATTCACATAGACAAGACCTCTTTTGGGCCTCAATAACTTTTAAGACTGTAAAAGTGTCCTGAGAACAAAAATTATGAGAACTGCTGGAGTATGATTTGGAAATACAGAGGTAAATAGATAGGAAACTGCAAAAAAGAGTTGAAATTGGTCTGTTCTTTAATGTTACTTGACTTTTTAAGCCCTGTACCTGTATTAATTTAATAAAGCAAATAGAATATTTGCTTTATTGAAAGCAAATTTGCTTTATTGAAATAACTATTTCAAGACAAATAAACAAGCACGTTCCCTTACATAAACATTATGAGGTTACCTCATTTCTTTAATGTTTTTCTTCCTTACCAAAATGGGAGTGGAAACATCGAGAGCAATTGGACAGCCAGAAGGCGATAAGTGGAATGATTCAAATGCCCAAACTCTCTGGCAGAAGCGTTTTTGTGCTGCCACTCAGATGGCAAGGATAGCTTCAGCCAGTCCCAAAGAAAAAAATCAGTAACCGTCACTCTGACTTTTAACACCGTGACCCACTCAGAAATAACACACCGGTCAGGCTGCCTTCTCAAAAAATATTAAACGTTATCCAGCTTCCCTGAAGACTTTTGAAGAGAAGGAGGAAAACATACTCTCTTCAAACATTATCCATGTTAGGGAATGCTTTCACAGAGACGCCCTGCCCAAGGTGTGTGTCTTAGGACGCCAAAGCCTCATGACACAGAACGACAGTGGTGCCAGACATGATTCATGGCTCAGCAGAAATGAGTCAGTGATCTGGGAAAATAAGGCAGGTCCAAATGAAAAAGAAGGACCCGGCTTTTGTGCACTCAGGACAGCTTGCCCGATCTGCTAATCTGGCTGGCTACCAAGCCTGGGAATGAAAACACTTGAAGAGACACATTTTTCAGATTTAACTGGATTTTTGGTTACTGCTGTTAGGTTACTATTTTATCAAAACTATGGCTCGGATAAATGTTATGACTCATTGCTTTAGCACATTAACGACTTCTAAATGTAATTTGAATGTGTTATTCTGACTCACCCGCAATAATGCTCATTAAAAGAACGATTACTCAGAGCGTTTCTTTAGCCCTGTCCCAGCCCTTCCAATGTCCCTATCCTACCTCCTATTACTGCCTCTCCATGTTTGTTTTCTTTACTGACCTATCTATCACTTATAATTATACAGTGGTTTGGAGGTTTATTTGTTTAGTATTTCTCTCTCTGACAGAACAGCAAACACTACTGGTTGGAGATAATCATGTTTGTTTTGTTTATCACCTGTTTATCTGGTTCCTGGCACAGTGTATGGCACATCAGAGCTGCTCCAAAAAATGTTTGCTGTATGGATGGTAAATGAATGAATTCATACTAGGATTATTAGCGCCTCAAGCCTGTTTTGTTTTCATTCTTCAAGAAGGTTTGGTGGCTAAAGAAGAACTTTGCTTGAATTGCCTTTAACCAGCTTTGTCTAACAATGCCTGATCTCTTATGTGGAGGGTGGAGGGCCTAAAATAGACGAAAGTAGTTTACTTCATGAGTCCTCGGCTCTCTCCCTTCCGCAGAGGGACTCTTCCCTAGGCAGAGTGCACTGGACTCTGGACTCTATGGGACAATAAGATAATAATAGACATTTTCTAACAAAACTCAAAGTTATGTTGGATTTTTGCAACAGAATTTGGTGTTTTGTATGTCCTGTTTGCTACTGAGTTAACAAACTCAAGTGTTCATGACCAGTGGCTGTATTTCAATCATGGGGCTGTGGGAGCACAGGAAGGGCATAGGTCTATGCTTGAAATTTTATTAAAATTTACTGAGTTCTCTGCCTGTCAAAAGAATGAATAAAATATTAAAAAAAAATTTACTGAGTTCTTCGAGGTGGAAATTTCTTGGTAACTTAAGAGAAACATAAATAAGCACTTGGTTAACATCAAGATAACAAGATCTAGCTAGTTTTAATACTAAGAGTGAAGATTAATAAAGTGAAAATGAAAACAATTCCTAAATAATTTTTATTTATTTATTTATTTTTAAAAAAGATTTTACTTATTTATTTGACAGACCGAGATCACAAGTAGGCAGAGAGGCAGGCAGAGAGAGAGAAGGAAGCAGGTTCCTGCCGAGCAGAGAGCTTGGTGCGGGGCTCAATCGCAGGACCCTGGGATCATGACCTGAACTGAAGACAGAGGCTTTAACTCACTGAGCCACAATCGCAGGACCCTGGGATCATGACCTGAACTGAAGACAGAGGCTTTAACTCACTGAGCCTCCCAGTCGCCCCCTAAATAATTTTTTAAAGGAGTACATTACTTTGGATAGGGCTGACTAGAAACTTTTTGTTGTCTCCTTCTAGAACTCTTACATTTTCTTTTTTGCATAATACTTATTACTAAATTACTACCTAATTTACTTATTTATTAAATTTATGGTTTGTCATCTATTTCCTTCACCTCAACTGCAACAGAATATGGCAGGAAACTTAGCCTTATTTACTAATGAATTTCAAGTGCCTCGAATAGTTCCTGATGCATAGTGAGTGCTGAATAAATTTTTATTGAGTGAATGAACAAATCAACATATTAAATTTTTTAGTTTTGTTGATGCAATGTACTTGAATCTTTGCAATATTGATATTTTAAAGTATAATTTTTTACTTCTGTTATACTATGTTAATTTTCTTTCAGAAAAAATTCTTCAATCCATTCAATTTGGAACCACTGTGATGGTATTGATTTTGTTTATCCCAAGAATTTAAGTTTGACTAAACATTATAAAATCAATATTCTTTACCATATCAAAAAAAATTAAGGGCAAATTCATACAACGATCTCAACAGATACAGAAAAATGTTTTATAAAATTCAACATCCACTCATGATTTAAAAAATCTTAATCTTCCTAAACAAAAGAAACCGACAACAAAATCTTATGTAAGGGTGAAAAATGGAAAGCATTCCCTTTAAGATTATAAATAAGACTAGAATACCCACTGTCACCATTTCTTTTTAACATGGTACTGGAGGGTTTAACTAGTTTAATAAGTCAAGAAAATGAAATATAAGATACGGGACTGGAAAGGAAGATCACCCCTCCAAAAATCTATAGAAAATCTCTAGAATGTAGCAACATTGTTGGTTAGAAAAACCAATATACAGGTGGGTAGGGGGATGGGATAACTGGATGAGGGGCATTAAGGAGGGTATGTGATGTGATGAGCACAGGGTGTTGTATGCAACTGATAAATTATTGAACACTGTATCTGAAACTAATGTACTGATGTACATCTGATGTACCTTATGTTGGCTAATTGAATTTAAATTTAAAAAAGCTAAAGAAAAAATATACAAAAGTTGATTGCATTTCTCTATGTAACAATCATAGGATGAAATTTTTTTAAAAAAGCTATCATTTATACAGAGTGAAAAGGAGATACTGTTGGATAAATCTAGCCAAATATTTGTATGACTCAGAGAAAAAAAATTATTTAAGCATACCGTTTAGGTAATCTAAATAAATGGAGAAACATATTATGATCCTGAATATGAAACCTCAATATTTTATTTTTAAAAAGATATATTTTTTGAGAATGAGTGAGAGAATGAGTAGGGGATGGGGCGGGGGGTGGGAAGGAAAGAGAGAATCTCAGGGTGACTCCCTGCTGAGTGCAGACCCCCCCAGCTCGGAGTTTGATCTCACAACCCTGAGGTCATGACCTGAGCCAAAATCAAGAGTCAGACGCACAACTGTCAGAGCCACCCAGGTGCCCTGAAGCCTCAATATTTTAAAGATGTCAAATTCCCCCTAGATTGGTCTACAGATTCAATGCAATCTCCAAAATCTTAATAAATTAAAAAATTCTTGTGAAATTTGATAAGATGATTCTAAAATTTATATTGTAGAGCAAAAGGCCAAGAAGAACTAAAATTCCTTAAAATGAAAAAGCTGGAAATAAGGATTATGAAAACTCTATTGCAATGAGATAAATAAACCACAGGAAAGGAATAGAAAGCTCAGAGCTAGATCCACATATTTATGGAATTCAGACTTATGATGGAGCTGGCATTATAGATCAATTGAGGGGGGATACATTTTCAATAAACTGGAGCTGAAATAGTTGATTACCCAATCTAAAAATAATATAAATGGATCCTCTGCTTTACACCATACACAAAAATCAGCTTTAAATGGATTAAGAAATTAAATGTGAAAGAAAAAATTACAAAACTTTTAGAAGACAATATATAAGAATATTTTATACTGAGGTAAGGAAAAATTTCTTAAGCTAGACAGACACTATAGAAACCAAAACTACAAAAAAACTTTTTTATACCGAAGTTAAAAATATCTAATTATTAGAGATACCATAGAAAAAATAAGAAGGCAAGTCAAAGTAGGAAAGGATATTTTCATAATCTATATGTCAATATGTCATATGATCAGTACCTTAATCATATTTTTTAGAAGTCTTACAATTCAATAAGAAAAGAACAAAATGACAGAAAAATGAATGAAAGATGTAAAGAGGTCCTTCATATAAGTGAATCCTGAATGGCCAATAAACACAATTTTTAAAATTCTCAGCTTCATCAG
This sequence comes from Mustela erminea, assembly GCF_009829155.1. Taxonomy (NCBI): domain Eukaryota; kingdom Metazoa; phylum Chordata; class Mammalia; order Carnivora; family Mustelidae; genus Mustela; species Mustela erminea. The sequence goes on along the minus strand of NC_045627.1, from coordinate 34,821,413 downwards.
TAATTACAGAAATGAAAAATTAAAATTACAACAAGCTAACACTTCATACCTATCTGACTGGCAAAAATTTAGAAGTCTGGTAATATCAATATTGGCAATGATGTAGGACAACCAGAGCTTTCATAAATGTTCATGGGAATGCAAGTTGAAATAATTTCTTTGGAAAAATTTGATATTATCATAAAGTTGAAGTTGTACTAACTCCATCAGCAATTCCATGCCTAGACATACTTATGTACCAGGAGAATATATTAGAATGTTTATAACAACATTGTTCATCTTAAGAAAAAAACCTAGAAACAACCCAAATGTACATCAACAAATACAATCCTCTAGCCTTACAGTGAAATCCTATATAGAAATGAAAATGAGTGAATTAGAGTTACATGCAACATCATGGATACAGTTTTTGGAGAAAAAAATTCAAGCAGCAGAAGAATATAAACATGATCCTACTTATATAAAAAAATTTTAAATATGTAAATTTTACTAATATTATTTTTTTAAACTTTTTATTATGGAAACTGTCAAGCATATACAAAGTAGAGACTCTGTATAATGGGAACCATGCATATATCCCTTAGCTTCAATAAGTTATCAACAAGTGGCATATGTATTTCTTTTATATTCTCCACTTTTTCCCACTTTGAATTATTTTAATGTAAGTCCAGGATTTTGTATTATTTCATCTGTAAATGCTTCCATACCAATATTGTTTAGGGACATAAAAATATGTTGTAAAACTATGAAGAAAAATCGTTAAGAAAAATTTAAAGAGAAAACACAAGATTTGAACTAGTGATTACTTCTGAAAGGGGAGGAAGGGACAGGATTAGGAAGACAGCAGTCTTAAAAATAATGGTAATGTGGGCACACAGATGTTTGTGCTATCATTTTTATCCCATGAACATAAGTATGCGTGTGCACACACGCGCGTGCGCACACACACACAAACACACACACACATATTCTTTAGTATCTAGTCAAAATATACTTTAGAAAACAATTCAGGCAATTCAGTCTGATGATCCATGTCCATTTTGGCAGTGTATGTGAAGTCAAGAGTCTGATTAAAGAAAGTTGGTAGGCAATCGCAGAAACTTATGTAGAGGCCCTTGGAGAGCTTGACTTATAGCCTCGGGAGTCTGTGGGGGTACAGAGGTTTATACCCAATTCTTACCTCAGAAACTTTTATTTTATTTATTTATTTTTTAAAGATTTTACTTATTTATTTGACAGAGATCACAAGTAGGCAGGCAGAAAGATGGGGAAAGAGAGGGGGAAAGCTGAGCAGAAAGCCTGATGTGGGGCTCGATCCCAGGACCTAGAGATCATAACCTGAGCTGAAGGCAGAGGCTTAACCCACTGAGCCACCTAGGTGCCCCCAGCCTCAGAAACTTTTAAGGTGACAGGATATTTAGTATTGCCCAAGAGAGAAGGACAATAGGAAGAGCTTCAATGGAAGCAGCCTGGATTTCCAAACTTTATGGGAGGAAGATGTGAGTTTTCCCAGGGACCCAGTGGACACCACAGAAACTAGCCTGGCGTTCCACCTCAAAACAGAACTCGCTTCAAAGAACCGCCTACGAGGCTGAGGTGACTCCATCAGAGAGAGTGTGAGAAGTGTACTGTTGGAGTAAGAACTGAGCAGCAGGTCCTAAAGTGTTACCTGGAGATTGCAGCCTCTGGATCAAGGAACAGAGTGTGGGGAAGGTCCCTCCCTCTGAGGTAGTTTCCGAAGAAATTGCAAAAGTTCTCAGCACAGCAGCAGACAGCAGTTTGTTAAAAGACAGGTGTTTGGGCCTCATTTTTAGAGACCCTGACTCAGTAGGTATAAGGTGGAACTACAAATCTGCATATTCACCAAGGTCTCCGATGATGCTGACCAGCTGGTTCAGGAACCCACTTTGAGTATCGAGTTCTAAGAGCCTCTCAAAACGTAGCCTCCTCTGCCTCTCTGGACTTAATCTCAAACCATTACCTTCTCACTGTATGTTCTGGTGACATCAGTTCTTTCAATTCCTTAAAGTCAATGATGATCTTGTAGCCTTAAGAGCTTCGAATCTTCTGTTCCCTCACTCTGAGACACTTTTTCCTAAGCCCCACTTTGCCAGGCTAACTCCTAGAGATTTTTTATTTCTCAGCTTAAATACCGCTTTTTAATACAACCTTCTTCAGTCTACCTATAAGGTTTGGTGCCTTTACTACATGCACCCTCCTTTATCACATTTATCACAATTACAATTATGTAATAATTTTGGGAATTTTTGTTTATTATCTGTGTTCCTTACTAGACCCTAAGCTCCATGAAGGCAGGGAATTTTTCTTGTTTTTGCTGTTTTACTCTTAGTGCCTATAACAATACATGGCACATAGTAGGCACTTACTATTGGTTGGATAAATGAATGATGGCATCTAGATTTTCCCAAAAGGTAGAAGAAAAAGCCCATAACTAATGTAATATTTCAAATATTTGTACAACATATTATAAATGATATGTGTAATATGTATACATCAAATACAATTGTTTATAATATTTTATAATTCCCCTGTGTCATTTAAAATATCCTCTGTTTTTGTAACTAATTTATTTCCTGATCATGTCACTTGTAGGCTATTGTCCAGAAGCAGCAAAAACAAAACCTAGCAGCCAAAGCAGGCATTGATGCCTATAAAGGGTAAATTTGTGCTGCTTCAGAAGGTTGTGCACAAGCAAACATACTTAGTGTGACCCAGCTGCACATTCCTGGGAAAAGAATTTGAAGTCAGGATACAAAACGGGATCACAGCCATTTGCTGTGAATTCCAACAGACGCTTTCATCTGTGGGTGATGCATGAATGTGTTTCATTTTCTAAGGCCCCTCCTCCCATGAAGCTATGTCCAAGATTAACAAGCTTTTTCAAAAGGCTACTTTCAGTGACGTGGGATCTCACCTCTACAAAACAAAGCAATTTCTGCCCAATTAACTTGGAAATCAACAAATACACCAAAAACAATTTTTCAATTTGCTAAACCAGAGTTACAAGAGCATGGATAACATACTGATTACACAGAGGGGCGCCCAGATCCAAGGTTAGACCTCAGTTGCCAGGTAGGCTTATTGCATTTTTCTGCAAAAATAGTGAAAAGGATACGTTTCTTATTGACTGCCACGTTCCTACATGGCAAGCCAAAATACCTCATTATTTTAATGTATTTTTAAGGTATTCTCTGGATCAAAATCTGTACTCCTGGGTTCTATGGGGATGCCTTAGGAGTTTCAGGCTCCTTCCACTCCAACGCTCTTCAATCTCAAAAGCTCTAATTTTATCCTTAAAAAATGTGTGTGTGTGTGTGTGTGTGTGTGTGTGAGAGAGAGAGAGAGAAAGAGAGAGAGAGTGTGTTAGGATAACGTATAATAGATTCATTGCCGGGAGAAAACTGGGAGGGAGTTACTGCTAAAAGAAGGTTGGAAAACCTTCTTTTGGCACTAGTAGAAGTTAGTTCCAAGTGTTATCTGTTTATATATAGTCCCTTTGTAATTACAGAGATATTGTGTCCAGATTTCCTAGTGTCCAGGTCATTCCTTGGAATGTCTCCAGTTCCACTACCCTCTCATTTGACCTTCAGTCGTGCATTTCCAACTGCCTATTGGAAATCATCCCTTGGTCTCCTCAGACTCAAATCATCAACTCCGCCATTCATCCGTCACCTCTTCCATTTTCTTAGTCCTTGGCAGTGGCCGCAATATTCTCTCAGGCACCCAGCTTCAAATGTGCGGAGTAACGTTTTTTTACTCATCCTTCCTATCCAGTCAACCACCAAGTCTGGCTTGATTTCTTTTCTTCTAAATCTTGCTCCCACGGCCCCATTCAAATCTGATCAGAGCATCTGACGCCTGGGATATCTCCCTCAGCTTCCTAAGTGGCCTACACTCTTCATTCTTTTCAAGTCGAACTCCTCCTTCCAGACTAATTCTCCTTAAATGCTCCCTTTCATCTTGGTACTTCTCGATACACAACCTTGTAAGTGGCTTCTAGGCAGTTTTGAAACCAAGTCTGAACTATTCTGTTTTGCTTTCAAGGCTCTGCAAAATCATTTGGCTCTACTATCTTTTCAGGTTAGGCCAGTCTCCTCCCTGTCATATAAAAATATTCCTCTCCCAGCGTCTGTGCCTTTATATGAACATGTTAAATTGACCTGACCCCAAAGCTTTTCTCTTGTCTTGGCTCACCTGTTACCCCATGTTCTTCACACAGCCAAGGAACTTGCAGTTCCTTGAAAAAAAAAAAAAACACTTGTCTTTAGATTTTTGCACTTGCTTCCTCCTCCACCCCTGGTCTCTTCAAACTAGAGGCACCTCCTTTGTGAATGCTTCCTTCCTCCTGCACTCGAAGCAAAATAATCACATCTTCCTTTGAGCTGCTGTTGTGTTCTATATATACTTCTGTTATAGCCCTTATACAATACTGCACCGTTTTGACTACATTCCTGTCTGATTGCCCTTTAGATTATGAGAGCTACCCTCTCAGAACAGTGTTAGACTTGGTTCAAAACAAGGTCCCTGACTTCCAATAGCTCACAGTTGTTTCGTACTCCCAGTAAGTCACTTTAGTAATTCAACAGGTATTTGTTGAATGATTGAATGAATAAATCCTAAATCCTAAATCCTCTCAGTCTTTCTCATCCTACATGTCCAAAGTCTTCTTTGATCTTTCTAGTCCTCCATCCCTTCTCTGAAGCCTGATAGTTCTTATGGTTTTGTACTATATAAACTTGGATGATTTCTTTAATTGAATCACAAGCTCCTTGAGGACAGGAACACGTCTTATATTCTCTCTGTCACTGCAATAATCAAAGTGCAGAGCACATAGTAAAAATATATTTGCTGTCCTATTAATTAGAGTTATGTAAACTCTGGGCTTAAGACAATAATGACAACTAATAGAAAATTCTAAACTTTTTGAAATATAATTGCTGCCATAAATTAAATACTAGTTCATCCAGAAAATAATTAATAAATACCTAGAAATTTTCTGGCACCAAACCAATGGTTGGAATACAGGCATGAATTCTATCAGGAAAGAAATTCTTCCAGGTAAAATTAGTATTGCTACATAGAAGCTGTGTATATTTTTTCCACTTTAAAATTTATAAATTTGTATTTGGTTGATTAAGTAGTTTTTGAGGGACCACTAGATTACTTTGTTTTGGGGAGGATGGGTATCTTATAATTCTTCCTGGCTCATTTTTCTCACAGGAATACTGAATTTTTTTTCATATCTGAGATTGTCACAGTCAAGAAATGGGGAGAATCAGTCCTGAACAATCTGGTCTAGTTTTTCTGGTTTTTTTGGGTCCATGCTATGTTTAGAAATTAGTGGGTTGGACAAGACTAATCTAAGTAAGTTGTGTGTGTATTATAACTTGAGTACTCACCAGCTTACTTAGACTGCCCAAATGTCACTGGGTGATTTCCATCATGGTTCTGTGATGACATCTCACCAGCATTACCAACGATACTCCCCGGGAGTGTCATCAGGCATGCTTAGAATAGAAGGTTAGATACTGACTTGTGTCATACAGTTTCAACCCTTTGTCATATCTTAGGCCATATGACCAAATCCTGATTTAAACTGATTGAGTTTCTTGTTTTCCTGTTTCTTTATGCATTAGTTTACTTAACATTTCTTAGTGATTACTATGAGCCAGAAATAAAGGAGATATGAAGGTGTTCAGGATACAAAGAAGAACCCCTGCCCTCAAGGAGCTCATTTGCATTACTGGATAGTAGTGTATATGACATTGTAGAAATAATATTTAACATTGCATTCTGTTGCCTTTGAAAACCAAAATTCAATATATGAGTACATCTTTGGGTTAAAATCTCTTGAATCAATAGGTAAATATAAATAAAACTATTATTATTAATACTATTACTGTCCTATAATATGAATATCCTATAGTATGAATACTGTGTGAGAAAAAGACGAGACCCTATTTACACACCTAGAATAAATGTTAAATAGTAATGAAGTCATTCTACTAGTAAATAAATTGTTAGGAAAGCAAAGTGATTGTTATAGGACTCTAAATCCAGTAATTCTCTACATAAGCAACACACTTAAAGCTCTTTATTCACATATTATTACATTGTAATATTAGAGTGTGCAAACGTCACCCTGGGGCTGTGGTCAGATCCAGGCTGTGGGACCTGAAGCTCAGATATGTGGAAGGGCCCCTTTAAAAAATGAAATAAAATAAGACCACAAAATTAGGCATAGTTTATGCAAATGAGGAACCCCGAGGCTTAAGCTTCATTTGCTTCAAAGAAAAGAAAACTGGTAGGCACATAAAAAATTGATATCAGGGGCGCCTGGGTGGCTCAATAGTGAAGCGGCTGTCTTTGGCTCAGGTTGTGAACCCAGGGGTCCTGGGATGGAGCCCCGTGTTGCGCTCCCTGCTCAGTGGGAAGCCTCCTTCTCCCTTTCCCAGTCCCCCTGCTTGTGTTCTCTCTCTCGCTGTGTCTCTCTCTGTCAAATAAACAAAAATAAGATCTTAAAAAAAAAATTGATATCCTCTCTACTCATTAGTCATATTAGGGAAAGACTTGGGCATTAGGGAGAATAGTTTTCATTAAGCTGTTATAAAAAGTTTATAATAATTATAATACATGTAAAATGAATCTTTAATTTGATTTTACTTAGCTATGAACTTATTCTATCTTTATTCTATTAGTCTTTATTCTATCATTTGGCTTTCTTTAAAACTGAAAAAATACCTCAGGTATTCATTGAGTATAAGTCTTAAATACTTTCTCGTTTTAATCTTCAGGCTGTAGACTTATGCTGTCCAATACCTTAGTCACTGACCACATGTGGTATTGGGCACTTGAAATGTGGTTGGTGCAACCTAGGACCTGAATTTCAAATTACATTTAATTTTAATTAATTTAAATTTAAAAACTGATAATTTTGCTGTTATGAAATTTTGAGGTATGTTTGGAACAACTTGAGTATGTTAAGCTACTTTTTCAGCTGAAAACGTTATGAAATCTAAATGCAGATTAAGTATTTCCTAGGAAAATTAAGCAGTCAAATTGAGAAGTGCTGTTCTAAATGTAGAATTCACACTGGATATCTTATTGATAGTTTATATTGATTACCTGTTGAAATAATAATATTTTAATATATTGATAAAATAATACATATTTTAAAAGCTTATCTCACCCAGTTCTTTTTACTTTTCAAAAATGTGACTACTTGAAGGGGCGCCTGGGTGGCTCCGTGGGTTAAGCCTCTGCCTTCGGCTCAGGTCATGATCTCGGGGTCCTGGAATCGAGCCCCACTTCGGGCTCTCTACTCAGTGGGGAGGCTGCTTCTCCCTCTCTCTCTGCCTGCCTCACTGCCTGCTTGTGATCTCTCTCTCTGTCAAATAAATAAAATAAAATCTTAAAAAAAAAAAAGAAAATGTGACCACTTGAAAAATTTCAATTACATAATTTGGCTAATATTATATTTCTATTGGAGAGTGCTACATTAGACTCTGACTTTTTCTCAGAAAGAGTACATAGTTTTTGAAACCACATACTTAAGAGAGGATCAGGGTAGATGGAAAGCAGTTACCAAGCATTACTAATGGGATATTTTTTACCTTACTTGGGGTGGTGGAATTCCTACCACTATGCAATCCAACTGTACTCTGGTTCCTTCTGGAACTTCTCTGCTCCGTAACTTTTGAGTGAACCGAGGAGGTTGCCCTAGAGGTTCTTCATAGTACAAAGATGAAGGTGAAGAGCCTGGGGTGGTGTCTCCACCAGCGGCCTCACTGGCAGCCTGCTCAGCTTCGCGCCTCTTAGCTTCCTGCCTTTCAAGGGCGTGATTCACTTCATTATCCCTAGTATCTGCAGGGATAGGGATGGGAACAGAAGATCTTTCTCTTCTTTCTGAGATATCTGACAAACTGGAGCTATTTTCCTGCGTAAGTTTGTTTTGAGATTCCAGTTTACTCTTGTGGTTTTTGCAGGCACGAGGTCTAATCCTTTTGGAGCTATGGGCTTTGAAAAGGGAGGACAGCTCTTCAATGAAATCGGCAGCTTTATTTAAGAATACTTTTTTGGACTGGGTTTCAGAGCTATACTGTGGCCTTTTTGCCTCATGAGGTCTCTCTTTAGAGCTGGTAGGACCTCGAGAGTTATCCTGACAGAAGTTGGGGTCAAAACTTGATTTAGGTGAATGTTTCATTTGATCAGATGAAAGACGTTTTCTGGCTTGAGCTTCATCTGCTTTCTCCAAAGGGTCGTGATTGATGGCCAGTCTTGCCAGATTGACACTTTCATCTAATTCTTCTTGGCTTAGGAAGGCTGAAAGATCTGGAAGGTCATCTTGGCCTCCTCCTCCTTCAGCAGCTCCAGAAGGATTGCCAAAATGGAAAGGGTTGGAGGACGGTTCTGCTCGACTTCTCTCATTGTTTCCCCGGTGTCTAGTTTCTGCTAAATAGCTCTCTCTTAGAAGCTGAGATATGGAAGTAGAAGCTTCTATGCTGTCGTCTTGCATGCTGTCACAAAATAATAATAATAATAATAATAACAAAAAGTTTGATCATTTCTAAAGAATAATAGGTCTACAAGCATGATGGAGTCTTAAGATCTTAAAGCTTAAAATAAAAAGTTGCCTAATTTTGATACTTCTACAAAATTTACATTAAAGACTTAAAGATGAACCTCAAATTGTAAAATGAAGATGAACTGAATGAGACTGCCCTGAAATATAAAATAAAAACATGGGTAATAACCACTCTATTAAATTCTTTAATACAAGTTCAATTGTGAAAGCTATGATGTAACCATAGTGATAGTAAATACAATTTCTAATTGATGATATCTATAAAGGACTTTTAGTTATAAAGACCTTTCCTACACAGAGATTTGCTGTCCATACTCTCCCCATTACCTTGAATGCAATAAAATAATGGGCATTAAAAAATACGGACAACAGTTTTTTGTTTCATTCATTAAAAGCTCTAAATAAACTGACATTATCTCCTATGGTTTCAAGACTTTTTCACTCAGCTTCACCCACACTGGTTTCTTATTATTTCTGAAATATATTCTAAAGTTACATCTGAAATGCCTCAGAACATTTGACTTGCTTGCTGTTGCCTGTACCTGGAGCATTCTTTCTGACAATGCTATGTGACTCACTTCTCACTTCCCTCAATTATCTACCTATTCTCTCCTCAGTGGTTCCTTCTTTATGGCCCAACATAAGCCAGAAATACCTTTCCAGCTTATTCTTTTTACACAGTTTGGTTTTCCCAGTACCACTTATCTTCATAAGAAATACCTGGCATGCACATTTTTAGCAGCTTGTCATTTTCCTCCCACTAAAATACAACTTCCACCAATGCAAGGACTTTGATCCCAAAAAATAATTGTTAAACTAATGAATAAATTCTTCTTCGAAATGGGAAAAAAAAAGATAGAGGTAACATAATCCATTTAATTACTGAAAACATCAATTTGATCCAGTTCATGAGGCTTTTGACTAGGGACAAGTTGTTTAAATTCAATGTTCTTTAGAGGTTCAATCTGCTCTTGAAAAGTGTAATGATTTAGGCTTTTCAAATAAGGTATAATTAATTTAATTTGTACGAAGATATGAGTTAGAGCCTAGATTTTTAAAAATCTCTTTTATTAACATTGGTGAAGAGGGGATATGGGAGACAGGGAAATGAGGTTCAATACAGGACACCCCTATATTGTATTTCACGGTATACCCTTTCTTGACTTTTGAGTGTCAATTATATGAGGCTATTACTGATTCAAAAAGTAAATAATTTTTAAAATATTAAGAAAATATTACAGTAACTTTAGTTCAAAGCCCCCCCCCGAACTAGAGTTTGGTAATACAAAGCAACTTTATATTACTAACATTTTATCATTTATTGAGTCACACATTTACTAGAGGGATAGCAAACTGGTGACCTGTAGGCTGTTATTTCTCTCTTTCCTTAAAAGATCAGCTAACAGAGTACAGTGCTCTTCCCATGGATCTTGACTTTCTTAACACTCTACTCCTTCAGTCACCACCAATCAATCAAAGATGGTCATAGAAATGAAGACCATTTGCTTGCTATTCTTGGCTACCATGTGCTAGGCTTTGTGCTGGGAAGATGGAGAGGAAAGTTATCTAAATCTTTTTAGGGTTTATGATTCTATGACAAACTTGTTTTAGTTCACTCCTTTCCTATCCCCTATAAGACAGCCTTACTTACATCACAAAGAAGACTTCCTGGGAACCGCTCTAATTCTTGAGCTTTTAGAGTGCTATCCAAAACCAACCTCTAAATTGGCAAAGTAAGCGGTCACCTTGAGAGGGCAATTAGAGATGGCTGAAGTAATTGCCTACAGCCAAATATTTTTCCACATGCTTGTTACAGCCTGAAATTATCACTACTGGAGTCATTTGTTTGGGTGAAGTTTACTGTGCCTTAAAAATGAATTGAAAATGCAAAGGTGCTGGATGAGTGCAAAGATTTATCTACAAAGATATTCATCACAGTATAGATGATAATATTAAAAATTGGAACCATGTTCAATAAGAAATTAGTTAATTAAATTATAATATACTCATTAAATAGAGCTATCTGGCTATTTTAAATCTGGTAGGACCATAAATGATATACCAAATAGTAAATGAAAGTATAATTGATATATCAATTGAAAATTTGTCTCATGTCTGCATTAACATACAGAAGAAGAGTTAAAAATATGTGCAATAAGGTGCAAATGCTATTTTAAAATGTAATTATGGGGCACCTGGGTGGCTCAGTGGGTTAAGCCTCTGCTTTCGGCTTAGGTCATGATCTCAGGATCCTGGGATCAAGCCCCGCATCGGGCTCTCTGCTCAGCAGGGAGCCTGCTTCCCCCTCTCTCTCTGCCTGCCTCTCTGCCTACCTGTGATCTTTCTCTCTGTCAAATAAATAAAATCTTAAAAAAAAATGTAATTATTATACTGATGAAAAAATCCTTCTCATTTATAAATCAACTATTTCATTAGTCTCATTTGAATTTCTGCATATACATTTGACCCTTGAACAATGCAGGAGTTAGGAGCGCCAGCCCTTGCACAGTCAAAAACCCACGTATAACTTTTGATTCTTAGGAAACTTAACTACTAATAACACACAATTGTCTAGAAGCCTTTTCAATAGCATAAGCAGCCAATTAAAACATATTTTTATATGTATCATATACTGTATTCTCACAATAAACTATGCTAGAAAAAAGAAAATGGTTTAAGAAAATCATAAGGATGAAAAAATGCATTTACAGCACTGTACTGTATTTTTTTAAATGTAAAATAATCCATGTATAAGTGGACTCACACACAGTTCAAACCCATGTTGTTCAAGGGCCAACTGTATTTAAAAATGTAAGGAGAAAACTAAGTAATATATAAATCAGAATGATCTTCTATTAGTTGGACATTACTGTATATCGTGTTTTATTGTAACTTTGTCTCTAACTCTGTATTCTAAGATGGCTTTTATCTTGAGGCAACATGAAATGAGAATTATTGGTCTTAGAGTCAGATCGGTTTTCTTCTGGTTTCATGAACTCTTAGCAGTTGCGTGACTTTGAGGAAATTGCTTACTTCTCTGAGCTTTGGATTCCTCATCTTGTAAAACATGAATAATACCTAATTTCTGGGATGTTGATAACATCATGAATGCAAAGCCCTTAAAACATGCATCAGAATGCAAAGCCTGTAATAGACACTCAAATGGTGTTAGCAAAAAACAATATTTAGGGGCTTCTGGGTGGTTCAGTTGGTTAAGCATCTGCCTTCAGTTCAGGTCATGGTCTGGGAGTCCTGGGATTGAGCCCTGCATTGGGGGGGTGCCTGCTCAGTGGGGAGTCTGCTTCTCTTTCTTTTTCTCTCTCTGCCCCAACCCCTGCTCATTCTCTCTCTCTCAAATAAAGAAAGAAAATCTTTAAAAAAAAAAAAAAACAACCCCACAATATTTAGGTAAAGGTGATGTTAATGTTGAAAAACTTTTTAAAAATATATATTTTATTTATTTGACAGAGAGCGATCACAAGTAGGCAGAGAGGCAGGTAGAGAGAGAGGGGAAAGCAGGCTCCCCACTGAGCAGAGATCCAGGACTCGATTCCAAGACCCTGAGATCATGACCTGAGCCGAAGGCAGAGGCTTAACCCACTGAGCCACCCAGGTGCCCCATTGTTGAAAAACTTTTAAGAACTTTATATTTATGGTGGAAATAGGAAAGAAAATACTTGTAAAAATTAATCACTGCTCTGGATAAACATTTTTTTTTCTTTTTTAAAGTCAAGAAGCCAATTGAGGTGCAAATGCATGCCTATTCTGTTACTTATAGTTATAAGAAATTATTATGATAAAAAACTTACAGTTTTTAAAATAAAGAATTGTTTTAATTTTAATTTAATTAATGCTTAATTAATTTATTTAATGTTCTTTAATGTAGTGTTTATTACCTAAAACTTTGGAGTTAGATAGATGTGGTTCAGATCCCAGTTCTGACACTTTCTGGCTGTATAAACTCAACAAGGTCACTTAACCTTTATAAGGCTCAGCTTAGACGTCTGCAAAACAGCCATCTCATAGATTGAAGTCATGATTAAATGTGCTTGGCATTTAGTAAATGTTCAGTAAATGGTAGTTGCTGCTATTATTATTATTATTAAATAGGAACTATAGTGACATAGCATGATAAGAAATGGAAGTAGAGCTAGTGACGTGGTTGACCCTAGGACAAAGTTTGAAGAGCAGCTGAGCTCTGATTTGTAGTTAATTCAGCACCATCTATACTCTGTTGAAATACGTGTAGTCTCAAAAAAAAAAAAGTAGTTTCATGAAAGAACTATGTTGCCTGTGGATCTTGTATACATTTTCTTTGTTTAGGCACCTGCCTGTCCCCACCTCCCTCACTGCCTTACTGGGCCAAGATCTACATGGTCTGCAGTTCTTAGCTGAGACATCGCTGTGGGATTTCTTCTTTGTTCTGGGTTGGGTACCTCTGCAATGTGATCCCAAACCTCTCTGTCCTTCTCTCCAAATACAGGAGTTACCACAACACATTAAATTTGCCTATTTACTTTTCTGTCTACCTCACTTTGCTTTTGTACACCACCATCTCTGTGCACACACAGCACATGGAATTGGATCAATCAATATCTGTTGAATTCTTTGGTTCATTAGAATTTCCTGCTAAATCAACTATTATTATCTTTTATTCTAATTACAGAATAAAGTAAGATAGATAAATAGAAATCATATTTGCAAAAAAAAACTTAGAGAAAAAGGAAAAATATAAACTGGTAAAAGCTTTAATCACTTCAAGGTGACTTTCAAATGAAAATTTATGATGGATAAAATAACTGGAATTATGCTTTTCTTTCATAGCAGAAGTATCAAAGTACATCTAATTATAATCAGAAACCTGGGTTTGAGGGACGCCTGGGTGGCTCAGTTGGTTGGACGACTGCCTTCGGCTCAGGTCATGATCCTGGAGTCCTGGGATCGAGTCCCGCATCAGGCTCCCAGCTCCATGGGGAGTCTGCTTCTCTCTCTGACCTTCTCCTCATTAATGCTCTCTCTCACTGTCTCTCTCTCAAGTAAATAAAAAAAAAAAAAAAAAAGAAACCTGGGTTTGAATCCCAGCTCTAACACTAAATATCTGTATTATCTTGAGCAAGTCAGTTAATGACTCAATTATTACCATCTTTCCAATGGGATAATAGCAATTCTCCTTTAAGAGGTTGTCAAATGAAAATGCACATATAAATTTTTAAGCTGATAAATATTACCTATAATAGGAAATTTTAAAATATATCATTTTCTCTTTCAAGCATTAATGTAAAAACTATCTTGTAAAATTTGTACTTTTAAAAAGCCCAAATGCTATTATGGCTAATGTAGCTTTCATTTATTCATCCAATAAATATCGATTGAGCCTCTACTCTGTGCCACGTACCATTCTAGGCACTATGGATTCAGCAGTGAACAAATGACAAAGTCCCTATCCTATGGAGTTGACATTCTGGTGGAGAAGACATAAGTGTTAAGAAGAAAAATAAATAAGACAAAGGAATAGAGAATGAAGGGGGAAAGGGGAAGGTATGCTATTTCAGCTAAGAAGATCAGACATAGCTTCTAATGCAGTGGAGAAGTTAGTCGTGTGACCATCTTGAGGTGGGGGTGGGTGGAGAATGTTCCTAACTGAGAAAGAAGTAAGTGTTCAGGTGAAGGGAGGTAAATGTTTGCTGTGTGTGAGTCAAGCCCATTGTGCCAGGAGGTGAATGAAAAAGAAGAGTAGAAGAAAACAAGTCAGAAAAGTACAAAGTTAGATCATGTGAAGTCTTGCAGGCCATGGGAAGGACTTTGAATCTTATTATACATGTAAATGGGGACAAATTTTAAGGTTTTGAGAAGCGGATGACACAGTATTTGAAAAAAATTAAGCATGGCTGTTATGCAAAAAATCAAGTTGAAGGGAGCAAGTGTGGAAACAAGCAGATCAGTTAAGGAGCCTTAACATATGCTACGCAAGAGATGATGGTGGCTTGGATCAATGAATGGTACCAGTAGGAAAATGGTGAGAAATGATCAGATTTGAGTTATTTTTTTTTTAAAGGAAGAGGCAGTATAATTTGCTAGTAGACTGAAAGATAGGAAAGAAAGAGCAGAGTCAAAGGTGACTCCAATATTTAGGGCCTAAGCAACTAGGTGCGTGGTGGAATCATTTTCTTGGATGAGCAGGTTTTAGGAAAGGAAATTAAGAATTCTCTAAGACAGGGGCGCCTGGGTGGCTCAGTGGGTTAAGCCTCTGCTTTCGGCTCAGGTCATGATCCCAGGGTTCTGGGATCGAGCCCCGCATCGGGCTCTCTGCTCAGCAGGGAGCCTGCTTCCCTTCCTCTCTCTCTGCCTGCCTCTCTGCCTACTTGTGATCTTTCTCTGTCAAATAAATAAATAAAATCTTAAGGAAAAAAAAATTCTCTAAGACATTTCATCTGAGATGTTCAGAGTGACACTGGATTCTGTTTCCTTCTTTCTGCTTCTTACAAAATTGAAACAGATTTAATGCCACTTTCAGAATAAGAATGAGTGAGGGGTGCCTGGGTGGCTCAGTTGGTTAAACGACTGTCTTTGGCTTTGGTCATGATCCTGAGGTCCTGGGATCAAGTCCTGTATCGGGCTCCCAGCTCTGTGGGGAGCCTCCTTCTTCCTCTGATCTTCTCCCCTCTCATGCTCTCTCTCACTTTCTCTGTCTCAAATAAACAAATAAAATCTTTTTTTTTTTAAAGATTTATTTATTTGACAGACAGAGATCACAAGTAGGCAGAGAGGCAGGCAGAGACAGAGAGAGGGAAGCAGGCTCCCTGCTGAGCAGAGAGCCCGATGCGGGGCTCGATCCCAGAACCCTGGGATCATGACCTGAGCCGAAGGCAGAGGCTTCAACCCACTGAGCCACCCAGGCACCCCAATAAAATCTTTTTTAAAAAAAGTTTTAAAACAAAACAAAAAAAAGAATGAGTAATCGTCCTTAAAAACAGATCATGGTTAAGGTGAGATTCCTAGATTGGAAATGAAACAAGGCGACATCAATAATCAACACAGACTTTAGTAAATCATATAAACTAATTTGGTGACATAGATGGCTTATTGACTGCTCTTTATTTTACTTTGCTAAATAGCTCCATTTTTCCCCCTGGGATTTCTCCTGATGAGAGGATCTGCCCTGAGAGCTTGCTGAAAACTGAGGGTCTGGTTCATAATAACAAAATTTGATGTTGATACCTTTGGGTATATTTCTCAACTCATGTTAACTAGGCACTACCTTTTTTGCAAGCTCTAAGAAGGCCTTGTTGGAAATATCATTTGGTATACACCCATCTTTGGGTTATAATATGAATATTTAAACTGGGGCATTGACCAGCAAATTAGCAAAACCTAATATGAAATAACTTGGACTCAAACATAAACACTGAAGATATCTAAATGAGATAGATACCTAAACAAATTTTGATATCTAAATGAGAAAACAAATCTCATTTCTAGGTAACACAAAAAATAGCTTAATGTTTAATAATTATTCATGTAGAGAGCTGGAATAGGACAAGATAAGACATCTTTAAGTAACTCACCTCTAAACTGAGGATAAGCAGAACTACTCTGCTTACTTCATAGATTCATTTGTGAAAGCACTTTAAGACTGTGCTTTAAAAACACAAATTGAAGGTGATAATTTTCTGCTGATGTGTAATTATTATACCCAGAATGTTCTTTAGGAGAAGAACCAACAACAAAATTAGGATTTGCCTCCCTCTCGCTGGTGTTGATCTATTTGTCTTGCCTTCTCTATCCTATGATGTTCCACACAATAGAAGTATCTAATTCAGTACTTTCGGAGAAACTTGCTGGGCCATGAACCAAATCCCATGACATAGGAACTAGTCCTGGAGAGTTGGGTACAGATCATCTTTTAAAAATTTGGCTGCAAAGACCCCTGGGTGGCTCAGTTCATTAAGCTTCTGCCTCTGGCTCGGGTCATGATCCCAGTACCCTGGGATCAAGTTCACATCAGGCACCTTGTTCAGCAGGGATCCTGCTTCTCCCTCTGCCTACAACTCCCCCTGCTTGTAATCTCTCTCAGACAAATAAATAAATAAATAAATAAATAAATAAATAAATAAATATCTTAAAAGGAAAAATAAAGAGGCGTTAATTTAAAAAAGAGTTGGCTGTATATGGGACGCATTTTGAGGTAAATCTTTCTTCACTGTTAGTTTCCCATTCCATTACTATCACAGGGATCACCCCCATCTTAGTTTTATCTCTAGTCTATTTCTGGTGTGAATGACATTAGTCATTTAGTAAGTTAGTATATGTTGCATTAACAGAATAAGGACATGAAATATGTAGAACTATGTCAGTAGCCTATGTCATAACCAACACTATGGAAATAGTGTAAGGTCTAGTCTCTCAATTCCTCTTTCAGTTTGAAACAGGAAAAACAGCAGATAAAAACAAATAGAGACAAATGTATACATTAAAAGGGAATGTTGAACTAAAGAGATGGACCAGAGGTAATATATAGGAGAAACAGTGGGAATCTGTTAAATTAGGGACATTCCTTAAAGGGCAGAGGTTAAAGGAAGGAAAAGGTTTTTAGATAATGGGCCAAGGGCGTGTAAGCTGTTCCCTTCTCTTACTATTGTTTTAACTGAATTGCTAAAGTGGGGAAGGTAGGAAAGAAAGTAAGGATTTCGTTTGAGTGCGAGAAAAGAGATTGGCATACTTTCCTATGTTTTTGAATATAGAACAGGATAAACATGTAGGAAAGTAAAGGATACTAAAGCCAGAGCCCAAGGTTAGTATTTAACCTTGACAGCAAAGAAATTGTGTAAAAGTAAACTCCACAATGCATGGAAAGGCTAATGAAAAACAAACAAAGACCTCAGGCCTCTAGGATATAAGAAGAGCTTGGTGGTAGTCACAAAAAAAATGAGGTTTTATATCACTCTCAAGATCTCACCATTTGTGGGGAACTTAGCTCTCAAACAGGAAATCAAAAACGAGAAAACGTCAATCTCATTAACTCAAAGATTATTTTAAATAAGAAAATAAGAAAACAATAGAACAGTTTCATCTCTCTTCAGCCTGTCAGATTTATTTAGGTGATGAAGGATTTGAAAAAGGTAACTTCCCAAATTACACTGACATAACATGCTGCCTAGATTGGGAGAGGAAGATGTGCTCCCAAGAGGCTCCAGATCTGAAGATCTAGTTTTAGTTTAAGGGCTTGGTGGGAAGGCTGGGCCCCCCCCAGAGGGTGTAAGGCATTGTGACTCCAAGCGGAGGCAACAGGCAGCCTGTGCAGAACTGGTCAAGGTGACTCTGGTTATACATGAACTCTACAAACTCTTGTGAGTGCAAGTAAACAGTCATACAAACCTTTGTGCCCACCAAAAATATATTTGCTGAATACAGACTCTTAATTTTTTTTTAAAAGATTTTATTTATTATTTGACAGAGATCACAAGTAGGCAGAGACAGTGGCAGAAGCAGGCTCCCTGCCTGATGTGGGGCTCAATCTCAGGACCCTGAGACCATGACCCAAGCCAAAAGCAGTGGCTTAACCCACAGAGCCATCTCAATGCTCCTAAATTTTTAAACAGACTATTCTGTCTGTACTTGAATTATTCCCTTTAAGCAAAAGTGCAATTCCCTAGCAGTTAGAAAAAACTCTGTCAAGTATGCAGTACCATAGAAATTTAAGAAAAGATCTCCTTGGTGCTTGATTCTTCTGTATCTCCTAAGAGAGGAAAAAATTCAATTTTTGGTCTTGTTATAGGTAATGACACTGGGTGACAAGCAATGCCTTTGTCAAATCTCAATGTCAATGAAGGAAACTATCGTAATTATTCTGGGATTACCAGTATTGTTTGTCTTTGTATTTTCAGGTTAGCAAGCTCAGTTCATTACTCCTATTACATATATGGCATTAACTGTTGAAAATTTAGCTGGCATCTTAGTTCATTAAAGCCCTTTCATGATGAAAAGTGATTTATCAGCTGTCTTATGTCAAAAGTAAATTTGAATAAACCATCTCTATGAATCACAAAACCCAGCCTGGATTAAAAACTCATTCAACTTTTGATATCCATGAATTGTGGTTCTGAGTTCATTCCACTTATTGGACTAAGCACACTGTAATAGAAACATGTAATAGAGAGCTTGTATTCTAAATCACAGATCTATAGAACTGGGGATTTAACACATTAGTATGAGTTCCAATAACATTAGCTATACTCTGTAAGTGGGAATAGAGACAAACTTCCAGAATTTGGATAGTGTCCAACCGTTTGTTTCATAGTCCATTATTACAAGATTCTGTAATGGCTATAATTTTGTCTACCAACAAAATAAATATAATGTGCATATATTTCAGATTTCATGGAATGGCCTTGATTTTAAATATTTTGTTTGTTGTCAAATCATGTGTCAGACAGCATATCTTAACCTTTGTTTAAAAAATATGTTTATTATACCTTTAAGTATAAACAGTCTCAATTTCCTAGAAAAGGATTGTGGATTTTACATGTACTTAAGAGTTATGATTAAGGAGAGACTGAAAAGTTGTCACAGATTCTTTATTGGAGTTTGTAGAATTCATTTTCTCATTATCAATGTGAAAATAACTGAACCACAATTTTTTGAGAACAAAAATGGATAGGTGTTTTGTTTTTTTCAAACTGATTGATTCTAGTATCTTTAACAAGTATGAATAAAAATCGGTTGACGAAATAGAAAATTTCTTAGCACCATTGCTGTAATGTTTACTTTTGGGAAATGGAAATACAGATGAATCCAAGTTCTCTTTTTCTTTGCTTACATGGTTTTTAAAATATAATTCAAGATGTGCCTCTAATTACTGCTAATAGTGCAAAATACCAGGCCAAACACTTGCCACTGACTGTCAAGTGTCTTTTTGATGCAGTGGAAGAGAGGGGGAGAGAGAGAGAGAGAAAGGAGAAAGAAAGAGCAATGTCCTTTGAGCAAGACTTTTTGCAGCTGTTGTGTACATTAATCCAGGGAGCAGATCTCCCAACACTAAATATAGCAAGCATATCCTTTTACATGATAAAAAAATTTAAAATGAAAGTCTTTTAACTACGGAGTCATATTATTTTAGATTTGACTTCCTTTAAAAAGGAAATAGGCATCGCACACAAATTCTCTATACACACTGTTATTTTAATAAGTGAACATGTGGAAATACCTATGATGTATGTATCATGTCACAACTTCCTCTGTTGAGGTATTTTTTCCTTAGGACTCAAGGAGCTGTGATCTCTTGTGACTCACACCAATCCCTTCCAAAATCTTTACATGTAGAAAACTTTATTTTTTGTAAAATTTTGTGTCCCATCAAACACAATTAGGAGTTATCCTAGGTTTCCCT
This sequence comes from Mustela erminea, assembly GCF_009829155.1. Classification (NCBI taxonomy): domain Eukaryota; kingdom Metazoa; phylum Chordata; class Mammalia; order Carnivora; family Mustelidae; genus Mustela; species Mustela erminea. The sequence goes on along the minus strand of NC_045627.1, from coordinate 34,801,422 downwards.
CTTAATCACAGTAACTAGGTCTCTGAAATATCCCTTTTCCCATTGTCAACGCCCTGTTATCAGAACACACTTGAGAACTTAAATCTGGATATTACCTTTCTTTTTTTAGTTGACCCAGTTGAGGATGTCCAACCCAGGCAATCCACTGTGATGATAATTATCCAAGGAGAACTTTTAGATGAAAGCACAGGAGAAAAAGAAAATTCTTCACGCCCTTGGAAATCGAGAGTAGCTGTCCATAGAGAGTGAGGAGTTAACCTTAGTTTCAGTGAAGATGGCTGTAAGAAGCTGGACAACCTGTCACCACCGGAGCCAGAGCATTTGTCAGCTCACAGGTCCCAAGTTATTTTGAGCTGTATAAACCATGTGCCTGTGAAACATTCCACCTGATTGGACAGGAGAAAACTGAGCAAAGGGATTCCATAGCGGAACAGCACCTATGGGCGGTGGGGGTCAATCAGTTTTTCTACCTACAGAATTTCACTCCTAGCTGGAGGCCCAAGTTGTTTATTGATTTATGTTTGGAATTACTACTAAATTCATGACACCATGTTCCACCTGTCAAAGAGAATGGTATTATTTTTGAAATACATCAAAATTCTTAATTTTTAGGAACTTTAATTTTAATGGAAAAATTTATTGTCATTTAAGCACTGATACATTTTAGGAAATTTGGCTGTGAAAAGCCATCCAAAGCTGAGGTCTGACATTTTAAAAGTGGAGAGAGTTTTGGACCAAAGGCTAAGCAAAGGCAGAGAAGATAACTAACATTAAAAGTTGTTAATTAGAGATCACAAACCCCCCCCCAAAAATGGAGAGGAAAAAAACAGCCTGAGAGTAAACCCAACAACCAATGAGTTCGAACAAACTTCATCAGGAAAAAAAACAACAACAAAAACCAACCAGATACTGTTCAAAAGTCAATGTGACTCTATAACATAATAACATAATAGATTACAACTCCTATTCTTGTATTAATATCTGGAATAACATTTTTGTGTATTATTTGAAAAAGTCTATGCCAGATATCTTCTTTCACAAGCATTACCAATTATCAATAGAAAAGACTGCTTAACCAAACTAACATCTGCTCAAAAACCTTCTTTGTCAAAGTATAGGTTCTTTCATATTAATTTCATACTTTTTCAGAATAGAAATTTGGGGAAAAAGAAGTCAATCCCATTGCTTGGTACAGATTAAGTGTGCTGTAATGTCATTAATCTTGGCAGAAGCCCGCATTTTGAAAATTCAGGTAAATGTCATTGGTTATTTTTTAAAAGGGTCATTCTCAGATGTAGATAGCATGAAATAATGTATTGGCTTGTATCTAGATTCTTAATTAAATCATTCAACAGTTTGTAGGAATTCTTCTCATTCATTCATTCTTTCATTCAATAAATATTTACCAGATGCCTACTATATACCAGGTACTGGGTTTAAAGCAGTACACAAAATATACCAAAATTCTTAACATTATGGAACTTACTAAGAGATCTTTTTACCCTTTTTAGGCATCTTGAGACTCCTATTATAAGCTGAATAGATATAAAATTTCTTTGTTTATTTTGATCACATCAGGGGTTTCCCTATTCCCTTCTTATGGAGCTTTGTATTTAAATAGGCAAGGTGAAAAAAAAATTAAGGAAAACTTTTAAATAAGCCAGGTTTAAAGTACTGTTACTGAGGAGGGAAAAAAGGTAGAAAAAGAACTGAATTATGTGGATAGGCTGTTTTTATTACCACAGTAGCCCAGATTTTTAATGATGGATTCCTTTGCTCTCTTATCTAATTCTGTGTTGATACTAACCTCAAGACTACTTAATTGTGTTTATACACTTTCTATTTATATGGTTGCTCCAATAATTTCTTTTTCTTTAAAGATAAGATCTGGGAGCACCCTGGTGGCTCAGTCAGTTAAGCGTCCAACTCTTGATTTCAGCTTAGGTCATGATCTTGGGGTTGTGGAATCTAGCCTCATATCGGGATTTGTGCTTAGCAGGAGGTCTGCTTAAGATTCTCCTTGTTCAAGTTCGACATTGGGCTTCACTCTGGGCATATATATATGTATATACATATATGTATATATAAAAATGAGCACATTTGGCAAATTGGTAGAGTGTTATGTAGTAATGCTATAGTTGGGGTAGAAAACTTGTAAACTTGAAAACACAGACACACACACTCACACAAGATTCTCTCTCCTTCTCCCTCTGCCCCTTGCCCCGATCCTCCCTCTAAAATAAATAAATAAATAAATCTTAAAAGGGAGGAAAAAAGCCATTCTCCCCTTTCTAAATAAATATAAGATCATCATCCCCCACTATCCCACTCAGATAGATCTTGATCTATCAATATAACTGCTACTAGTTCCTCATTAGGGATATGGGAAGGTGAAACTTCTATTTTGGGTAAAAATAGATGTGCTACAATTTGATTTTCCAAAGGGAAATGTATACACATGCTATAAGTGAACACATTTCTACTTCCATACAAATTATGTCGTGATAAGACGGTATACAAAATTGTTTGAACACTGGGGAAAGAAAGCTGGATGTAAATACTTAAAATAAATAATATTCAGCAATTGTGGACATCTTGCTTATAATACCAGAAAACTTGTATTCTAAACTCTGTTTGTTTTTGTTTTTTTTAAATCAGTTTTTTCTCCCAAGTAACCACAGCCTCTATTCTGGTTATCACTGTAGTACTTATATAAACATTGTACCACACACCTATTAGTTCAGATTTTACCAGAGTTTATTGATACAAAGAACAATTTTTTAAACTTAAAAAAAATTTCCAACATAGTTAAAAATAAATTTCAGAAATGACAAGTAAACACAAGATTACATGCCTTAAGCCTTCCCCATAAAGTTGAGTGGCCCATCCAACACATGTGTTTATTGTGGTTTAAACATGATCCTGTGCTTGCCTTCAGCTGTTTTCTTAATTCAGTCACTCAGCTACAGAAACAATTTACTCACGTCAGGGTGATCCACAGGCATATCAAGGAACCTGGAAGATCTATGACAGAGGAAGTCTTCACTTGGAGGATAAACATGCAAGAATTCTGTGCTAGTAGATTCGTAAAATTTTGGATTTCCTATTTTTCCATATTGCTGTAGATTTAATTCTTGAAAAGAAATTGCTCACATAAACCAAAGTTTCAGTAAGTTTTGTTTAAGTTCACAGGTTTATATTGACTTACGACCCCCCTCCCCAGTATCAGATGAGACGAACAAAAACTCCTCTACATGTTATTTTAAAGAATAAAGACATGCATGGGTTTCCTAACCTTTGTTAACGAGAAGAGTACTCACACCAAAGAAAGGTTCTTGTCCATCCAAAATGATATATGTATGGTAGATTATACAGGGTCTTATCCAAACCCCATGATACAATGTAATTGAGAAATACAATTAAATACTTACTGAACTTGTTTTTCATCTTAACGGTATTGAAAATGGTTACCTAAAACTAAAACCAAAAACATGAGAAAAGCTCTACGTCCAAAACCCACTTCGTTTCAAAAACTATATTTAGTATATGTGCTGCCGAAGTTTTTGAAAACTATACATAGAACACCTATTTTAAAACATTATCCTGAGAAGTAAATTTGTGGTTACCTGTAGGAGAAACACCATTCCTGTATCAATCAGTCAGGATCATCCAAAGCCCAAATCTCACTGCCTCACTGGTGTCAGCCACAGAAGTATCATGAAGGAAATGTGACACTACCCCACCAGAGTAATGAAGGGTATTTACAGGGTTCTGTGGCAGATCCAGGGACAGTCGTTTAGAACAGATTGCTCCTTCAGATCAACTTTAATAACTCAGTCTGCACGATGTTCTTAGCCTGGAGGGACGGTGGAGGCGGATAATGACTAAGATGACTAAGGAAATAGACTTTTCTTGATCTTTCCTTAGATAAAAAGGATAATAAGGATGGAATTTTTAAGAATAAAGTAGAGGAATGGGCAAAGTGTCTATACACAGGATGTACATGACATGTGTAAATACTTTTTATTTGATATGAAACTAAGAATATGGTTAATACACTTACTAAAATAAATATGAGAAAACAATCAATTATTATAATAATGTGTGCTCCTTCAATTTTAAGGTAGAGTAAAGCTTTACTATATGGTTTCTATGAAGACACAATAGGTCTTTCTTCGTTTATTTATTTATTTTTGCGAGAGATAGAGAGAGAGAGCGAGAGCGAGCGCGGCATGCACAAGGCATAGGTGAGAGGCAAAGGGAGAAGCCAGTTCTCTCTTCCCCACTCCCGGCCTGTGTGCACTCCCCTCTAACCACGGTTCTGCTCTGTTTCTACTATGACAGTTCTAAAGCGGAGTTCTGCAGTATTTGTCCCTTTGTTACTGGCTTATTTCACTCCACAGAAGGCCAAGGCTCATAATGCGTTGCCACGTGTGACAAGCTGCCCTTCCTTAGAAAAGTGCAGGGAGCCTGATGTGGGGCTCCATCCCAAGACCCTGGGATCATGACCTGAGCCTCAGGGAGATGTTTAACCTACTGAGCCACCCAGGCACCTGACACAATAGGACTTTCTTTACTTGTGCTTTTTGATATGGAGAACATATCAGAGTTTCCACTTTTTTAGAAAGTATTATTTCCAATAAGAAAACCTGCTTCCCCGAATTTTTAAAAAGAGCGTCTGTATTTAGCACTAAGTTACTGAAGATATTCAAAACAATTAATTCAAGTACATAATCCTCAGGTATACAATTGATTCTCTCCTCTCACCGCATTAGTATGATTATATTCACACACATATAAATATATCATCTCAGTAGAAATAAGTTAACATTCTTTAGTTGTGTGCAAGACACTATGCCAACCTCTTTATGGAAATTGTGTTTTATTTCATGTACTCCTCCAGTGGTCTATGAAGTAGGTACTATTAGAATTCTAGCGATGAAAACCCGAGACTTAGAGGTTAAAAATTTGCCCAAGGCCACACCAGTGAGTGACTGAGTCAGGATTAAACATAAGGCTAACTCTAAGTTTGTGCTCATAACTACTACAAATATTTAAATGTACACATTTCTAAAGTATTTGTGAAAAAAAATTTTTTAAGATTTTATTTATTTATTTGACAGAGAGAGTGAGAGAGGGAACACAAGAAGGGGGAGTGGGAGAGGGAGAAACAGGCTTCCCGCTGAGCAGGAAGCCTGAGGCGGGGCTCGATCCCAGAACCCTGGGATCATGACCTGAGCTGCAGACAGACGCTTAATGACTGAGCCACCCAGGTGCCCCTTTGTGAAAAAATTTAAAGATAAAAATGTACAAAAAACATATTATTTTTTAGTGAGTATTTTAGAGGAATGCTATATAGAATTTTAAGTTTATAATTTTTCTGACTGAAACCGGCTCTGAGATTTTTTTGGATGACTAAACAAATTAACATAAAGAAGACAAAACACAGAAGGAAAAAAGCAAATGCTTTCAGATACACTACCTGCAATATTTTAGCTGAGAACATGAATTGTTATGTAGAAAGAAGCATTGGGTAGTAATGCTGAAAGACTGCAAGACAGTCTGAATGTTTTGAGAGACCTATTTTTTTAAAAGTTCTATTTATGATAGTCATTTTGCTGAGACAATTTAAGAGCTTTGCTCCTTGGGAAGTAAATTTAAATGCTCTGGTGTTATTTTTCAGCTCATCGATATGGGTCACTAAATATTTTGCAAGTTAGGGATACGAAAACAACAGTTGAAATAATTCTCTCTTGATAACGTTAGCACTGAATATCTTAAATGCCCGTATGCCAGGCTCTGGGTGATTCCACTCAGATTCTATTTTTGGGTAGCACCGACATCTCAGAAAGCCAAAAACAAAGTTCAGTGTTCTTACCCATGACCCAAATAATCGCATTAACACTAATGATGTGAAGGAAAGGAAATGGGAATTAACATTTCTTCCAAGTGAGCTCTAAGCCAGGAGTAGCCTAAGTTACTTCTTATTTAATACTCAGAGCAACTCTACAAGGTATTGCTACTTACAAGTTACAAGGAGGAAACTAAGTCTTAAAGTTTAGTTTTCCCAAAGTTATCTAACCAGTGAGCTGCACAGCTGGGCCAATTCAAATCTAGGCATTTTAGTTTAAGACAAATTTTCTTTTAAAGACAAATGCCGTATGATTTAGCTCTTGTGTGGAATTTAGGAAACAAAATGGATGAACATGGGGAAGGGGGAAGAAAAGAGAGGGAAGCAAACCATGAGCAACTTTTTTTTTTTTTTTAGATTTATTTATTTTAGAAAGAGAGAAAGAGAGTGCACCTGAGTAGGGGCAGGGTAGGGATGGGTGAGAGAGAATCTCAAGCAGACTCCCGACTGAGTGGGGACCTGACCCAGGGCTCAATATCACAACCCTGAGATCATGACCTGAGCTGGAATCAAGAGATGCTTAACTGACTGAGCTACTCAAGCACCCCAACTCTTACCTATAGAGAACAGACTAAGCATTGATGGAGGGAGGTAGATGGGGGATGGGTTAAATGGGTGATGGGTAGTCAGGAGGGCACTTGTTCTGATGAGCACTGGGTGTTATTCTTAAGTGCTGAATCACTAAATTCTGCTCCTGAAACTAATATTACACTACATGTTAACTAATTCGAATGTAAATAAAAATCTGAAGGAAAAAAAATTCTCTTTATTGGCCCCCACTGCCTTCTCATGAAGAATAATTGTGCAGATGATTTTAAAAATCAGAAATCACCCAAAGGAAGAAATTCACATTATTTTTATATGTATCTATGGGCAAAGGGTTATTAAAGCTATGACTTTGATTTTGGGACTATGACGTTTCTTTAAAAGAAGCAAGAGGAGAATAGAAAACTCACAAGCGACTACATCCAGGGCTACTTTCTCAAAAAGATTCAGTAAAATTGGTTGACTGAAATAGCAAGGGCTGATACATATTTCTGAGAAGTTATCTTCTTATTACATGAAATCTGTCGTGAAATTAGCAAATGTTGAATGGAAGCAGCTTGTTGGCAAGTAGAAAACAGTACAGCATAAGAGCTTGGAAAATACAAACCATGAAAAACTCAGAAGGAATTTGTATTTTACATCCTTAACCAAGTTTACATTTTTATCTGCATATGGATCTATTTAGTGTTTCTTGCTTTAGTAAACTTTCTGTCAAATAAAGGCAACATACTTTAATGTAGGAAGATCTGGGAAATCTTTTTTTGCTTTGCCTTTTTATTCATTTTTTTAAAAGATTTTTATCTATTTATTTGGCAGAGATCACAAGTAGGCAGAGAGGCAGGCAGAGAGAGAGGAAGGGAAGCAGGCTCCCTGCTGAGCAGAGAGCCTGATTTGGGGCTCAATCCCAGGACCCTGAGATCATGACCTGAGCCGAAGGCAGAGGCTTTTACCCACTGAGTCACCCAGGCGGCCCTTTTTATTCATTTCTGTTCACCACCCAATTGCTCTTCATTCCAAACTGAGAATGAATTATTAAAACCTAATCTGTTCATGTCTTAGACATGCTTTCCTTTTTATTTCTGGCCTAGACAATAAGCTTTAATTCAAAATATGGGTTATAATGTCAATAAAAAGGATAAGTACACATATAATGTCATGGAGAAATTAAGCAAGAAAAATTTACCATTGTGTAAACTGAGCTGGGGATAAATCTATCTGTAGATAGTCTACTTGCCTCACAATTTTGTACAAATTTCAGCCAAGTAAAGTATAAGCAGAAATGCGATCATTTTAATCCTATAAAATACATGCTTCTTTTCGACAAGAAACCTGTCTCCAAAAAGTTTCACCAATATTTCCTTGCCTTTTCTTTTCCTCCCTGCCTTTGTTCACTGTTTATTCACCTTATTATATAATTAACTAGTGGTCCAAATTTCTCATATTGCTGAATTAAACTAATTTTGCTTGATGTATTTATGCTTCTTCTATTTAACTAGGCAACTCCTTGAGAATTGGAGCCATAAAATTTTTTCTCTATAGGCCAATCGATTTTAATCTCATGGCATGGCACAAATATCTGTCCATAGCAGGGTGATGCATTAACTGTTGAGTTGTCCTAAATTACTCACTCAATTCTACAAATATTTACTAAACGTTTATCGTGTTCCAGGAACGATTAAATGACCTAAACTCTCAGCAGCATTAACTGACTTGTCATTGGTGGTTATGACATTAGTTTAACATAGAAATACTATTAAGAATCAATTCTATATGTTGTCTAATTGAATTTAAGTTTAAAAAAAAAAAGAATCAATTCAATTGAGGAAGGGAGCTAAAAATGATTGTATGCTCATTGTGCACCAGTCATCAAGTAAGGAGCTACGTGCTTTGGCTCAGTGGATGCTCTCAATTCCTGAGTTAGTTGATATGGGGTACCCTTGCTTTCGGAAAAGGCTTGGAGCTTGCCCAATCTTGCCTGAGAGTTTTTCCGTAGGTGCTTCCTGGAGGCACTTTCATACGCTTGCATCTTTTTGAACTGGCTTACTACTATTTTTGCTGCCCCTTCCCCCCTTTAACCTTTACATAACCTTTGCTTTCTATCAGGTCTTAGCTTTCTGTTCACCCCATAAAATCAAACTCTCTTTTTGCTAGCATAGACTGCTTCTTTGAGTTCGGGTTTTCAGGACCCAACTGCCCATCACCAAGGAGCGGTTCTGTCCACTCTCATGCCCTGGTTTTTGGGATTCCAGCTCAAGCCACAGACTGAGCTCCCTATTTTCACAGGAATAAACCATACACTTAAAATACACATAATATTTTCTAATTTAGATTAAGATTTCCTCTATTTGTGACTGACTCCAAATTGGACTTCTGAAAGACAGATAAGCCAGAATGAATTATTTAGCTCTCTGAGGGATCCTAGCTGACCCAGCCCAGTGTCCACATCAACCAAGCTTTGTTGTTCACATTCAATATATAATTTAATTTAATAGAACAACCCAGGAAGTATGGGTCATTACCCCCATTTTATGGAGGATGAAACTGAAAAAATTATATGGTACTGTGGTTTTGCAAATTCAGGGATCTGAAAAAGTCTCAGGAAGTATACCTTGAGATTGTCTAAGGTATACTATATTATTATCTTAATTTTATAGAGGAGGAAACTAAAGATCAGAGAAAAAATTTGCATAAGACCACTCAGAGCTGTGATTCACACCCAGGTCTACATGACGCCAAAGCCCAAGCTCTTTTTGATTATATCACAGTACCTTTCAGAGGAATCCACGCTGTTACTAATGTTTTTAGGAATCAATTTGGGAAAAAGAAAAAAAGAAAACAAAACTCAGAAGATGCAGAGTAACAAGAAGGAGGCCTTCAGTGATTTGGAGGTTATGCTGATTTACTGATTTGCTCCAAAGTCCTTTCAAGTTGTTAGACATTTGGATGACTCACTATCTCTAACCAGTCACAGAAAAAACTTAAAGGAATTGAAGCAACAATAAATAATGGACAATCCTCTCTGTGCATCTCAATCTGCCAATTACTAGACATGGTGAAATCAGGCATGAGAGACCATATGTTTACTATATTTTAAGTAGACATTTACTTAGCATTTCATCTTTTTTGAAGTTATTTGCAATCGCATACTGGTTATTAGGCTTTAATAAAAACAACAACAACAACAAAACAACAGTACTGTGCTTGAAGTTTTATTATTATTATTTTGTACAGAGGAACATTACACACTAGAATACCCATACTACATGTAGAAATATATTAGCAGTAAAACCCTGATTGCCAAGTTTTCATTATTAATTTAGTTCAATAACAGCTATTTTGGGGGATACCCCAAGCTTTATCTGTTATCAAAATTTGTAACAATAAGTATGTGCCAAATGAGACAATGTGCTTTGAGTAACTGACTATAGATGACAACTAAAAGAAACATAAAAGTGGGGTGCCTGGGTGGCTCAGTGGGTTAAGGCTTCTACCTTTGGCTCAGGTCATGATCCCAGGGTCCTGGGATCGAGCCCCACATCGGGCTCTCTGCTCAGCGGGGAGCCTGCTTCCCCCTCTCTCTCTGCCTGTTTCTCTGCCTGTCAATAAATAAATAAAATATATTTTTAAAGATTTTTATTTATTTATTTGATAGACAGAGAGAGATCACAAGTAGGCAGAGAGGCAGGCAGAGAGAGAGGGGGAAGCAGGCTCCCCGCTGAGCAGAGAGCCCGATGTGGGGCTCGATCCCAGGACCCTGAGATCATGACCTGAGCGGAAGGCAGAGGCTTAAACCACTGAGCCACCCAGGCGCCCCAATAAACTATTTTTTTAAAAAGATTCTTTTTTATTTCTTATAGAAATATAAGATTCTTTTTTATTTCTACCTGATAGTTACAGCAAATATTTCATTAAGTCTTAAGAAAACTAGTTGTGAGAACCAATGAATTTATTTTGTTCATTAAAGTGATCTAATTGCTTATGAATTTTATTTTAATGGTCATTCATTTCAAGGTACTAAAATCTTTCTCCCTAACTACTGGGAAATCTCATAAAATAGAGGCCCATATTTCTTTTTTTATTTTTTAAAGATTTTATTTACTTATTTATTTGAAAGAGAGAGTAAGTAGGGTATAGGGGTAGAGGGAGAAGCAGGCTCCCAGGCCCGATGTAGGACTCAATCCCAGGACATGGGGATCATGACCTGAGCTGAAAACAGATGTTTAACCGGCTGAGCCATCCAGGCACCTGAGATGCAGCTTTTCAAAAAAATTCTTATCTGCCTTTTTATTTTGTGTGAATAGTAAGTGGGAGATTTGGATGATCATTTACTACATTTGCAATTGAGATGGAGTGGTTGGCAGAGTTTTATTTTATTTGATTATCTCTTCTCTATTAATTTAGAAAGATAAGGTGAGAGAATGTTTCCAAGTTCAGGTAATATTTAGCTCAAACAGTGAAAAAATAGATGGGCAGAAAAGCCATTGTAAAATTAAGATTTTCCCCCCTTAAACTCGGAATAATGATGCACATGGATCGAGTTTAAGAAAGATTCATCACCTCTTTCAGAAATAAACAATAATAATAACATCTAGTTCAGAAAGATGAATAATTTTAAAGTTGAGACATTAATATATGTTGGTTAGTTTAAACACAGCATTTTAAAAAATATATCAGTGGTATAGTAATACGGTAAAAAAAAAATCAAATAAGCACTATAATTAAGCAGAGAATAATTGTATGGAGAGTTGGCTTCCAACTCCACCATTTCCTATGTGAGAAGCCTCAGGCAAGTTATTTAATCTGAGTTTCGTCATCTCTGAAAAATGCGGAAAATAATAGTATTTACCAAAGGACTGCTGCGAGAATGAAGGGAATTAATACTCTTAGAATAATGCCTGGCTTCTAGCAACTGGCCCATAAATGTTAGCCATCATTATTACCATCTTTATTATCAAAAGATTATTTTAAGTATTTATCTGTTAATCTAGCTTTGTGAAGTCCTAGGGAGTGAAGGAGACACAGTTGCACTAAGCTGTAAACCCTAAGGAAAGGCCAAGGGCTGAATGGGCCACCTAGACTGATGACTCAGACACAGTGCAGTTCAGGTTTCCAGACTGATTCAGTCCTTGGCTTGTCTCCTGACGCTGACAACAAGAATGCTAATTAGTGCCAAGAGTGATGAGTTTTTGTAGCACGGGGTGTTGTTCATTAGAGATTCAAATCAGATCACTTATCTCTTGTATGGAACACCAATAGTGATCAACCAAGTTCAGATTCAAACCAATGAAATAGAGGTAAAAAGCTTCATATCTAGTTACCATGCTCCTGAGCTATCTGCTTCTGAATTCTAAATTCTCAACTCACCCACTGCCAAGGGGCTAAACATAGCTAAAGGATTTAAGTTATAATTTGATCTGACAACCCAGGTATCAAACGAAACTTCTTTAGCCAAATAAGTAGAGTGGTGACAAATATCAGAGCCGTATATCCACTCTATGGTATGTGCTTTATGACAAGAAAATAGTAATTGAGGGTACTGGTAAGTATCTTATTTCTCATCTGATCTAAAAGAGGATGTCAGCACGAGACTGGTATTCAACTTAGGTAACAAAAGAATTGTTAAGGTTAAGTGATTTAGACAGGAGAAAGCTAGGGAAGTGAGGAATATCTTAATCTTTCCATGATTCTAAATTATCTAATAGACAAATGTTGAATGCATAGAAAGACCATGCAGAATAAGATAAAACAGATTTAGAGCTATTAAGTAAATGCTGGAATGGAAATGATGATGAACAGGATCAGATGTCAAATATAAAGAAAAATGATGTTTTAAATCTTATTTATTTAAATGCTCTATGTATTAACACTGTATTTGAAGTGTGTTTTATTGTTTTTTATTAGTTATTTCTCATCAGAGTCCTGTCAGCAAATGTTTTTTATACTCTTGTTTTCCATATGAGGAAGCTGATATACAGAAAGAATAATTACCTTAGTTACACAACCACCCAATACTAGAAAAAAAAAATCCGAGTGTTGAGTTATTATTGGCATAGATCACTATTATTTTATTTATCTTCAAGTTTTCATGAACTGTGTCCACATACGTAGGATTTAGGAATTATTATAAGTCAACATCTTGGGGTGCCTTGGTGATGCAGTCAGTTGGGCATCTGACTTGGTTTCAGCTCAGGTCCCCATCTCAGGGTCATGAGATTGAGCCCCATGTCAGGGTCTGCACTTGGCGCAGGGTCTGCTTGAGATTTCCTCCCTCTCCCTCTGCCCCTCCCACTCATGCTCTCTCTCTCTCTCTCAAATAAAGTTAAAAAAAAGTGTTAGCATCTTTTGCCCATCTCTGAATCAAATTCATACAAAAAGAAATAACATGTCTAATTCTGTTCTATTTTCATATTTTGAGAAAAGGTCATCATCAAAAATCTATTTAGAAATCTCATCTCCAGGTAACATATTCTTCTTTTAAAAATGTATTTATTTTAAAAATATAGATTAATTCAATTAAAACTGTATTTTTAATTGTGGTAAAATAGACGTCAGATAAAATTGACCATTTTAACCATTTTTAAGTGTATAGCTTTGTGGCATTAAGTACATTTATATTGTGCGATCATCACCACCTTCCATCTTCAGAACCTTTTTCATCTTGCAAAACGGAAACTCTGGACCCATTAAATAATAAGTACCAATCCCATCTACACCTAGCCCCTGGCAACCATTTTACTTTCTTTTCTTATAAATTTGACCACTTGAAGTTCCAGGTAACCCATTATGAACATTCAAAAAAAATTTTATGTGTTTTTAAAGAAAGCTTAGAGGGAAATTCCTTAAATTGCTCTTTCTGATCAGATTCTGATATGTAAGGGTTCTCCTTTGAGGGTCTACAAAAAAGAAAGGGTTCTCTTTTGGGGGGTCCTCCTTCGAGGACGTTCTAGGTACTCAAGAGTTTGTAGAGTTGTGAAATGGCTCTTATTTCAGAATGGAGGCGGGACCTCCATCTGTGTTGTGGTTTATGGTTGGAACTTCTGCCCTGCCAGTGCCCAGGACACTTCTGTGAACAATGGTAAGAAAGAGTTACTGGCATGCCTTTCATGTCTCACCTCCTTTCATGTCTTACATCTTTATACGGTTACTAGCCACTTATATTTTTATTTTCTTTGAATGTGCTAAAGAACGAGCCCCAGTAAGATTATCTTAGGACAGCACAATTTACATATCACAAGGGAAATTTTATTTGTGATAAAATACTGCTGGCTATATTTTTATAGCATGGTTTTGCCAAGAGTTTAAGCCATTTTATAATACTTGAAAGAAAACACAGTGAACTACAGCAAGGCTGAAAGCAGTTTCCTAATTCTTTTAAGGTCAAGGACACATTAAAAAATGTTGTGGATCTCTTGGGGCCCCTGGGTGGCTTGTTACCAAGGTAACATGGGGCACCTTGGTTAAGCATCTGCCTTCCACTTTGGTCATGATCTCAGGGTCTTGGGATCGAGCCCTGTGTGGGTCTCACTGCTCAGGCTGGAGTCTGCTTCTGCCCCTACCCCTCCATCCACTTTCCCCTCCTTCCCCTGCTCATGCTCTCTCTCTCTGATATAAATAAATAAATAATCTTTAAAAAAATGTTCTAGATCTCTTAAGTGATGATAAATATAATTTTTAATCCATTGATTCAAAAATTTTAAGGACAAAAAGCAACCATTAATTTAATACTTATTTTTTTACAAATTTATGTTCTATTACTTATAATACTATCCTATAAATAAAATATTTATTCTGTTTTCAGACAAGGCTTGATGTACATATGGATTGTGGACCCTTTACAATTACTTCATGACTGTCCAGGGTTCTTACTCACAAGTTGGAAATCACTGACCTAAGGAAAAAATCAGGTTCTAGCTCCAGCTCTCTCTCTAGCTATATGACCTTGAGCAAATCATTCTATAAGATTCAGCTAACTTATCTTTTCAGTTACTGAAAAATGAGGAAAATGTTTTAAGAGATTATGAATATAATATATAAAGTATTTAAAATCTAAATGTGAGGGGCACCTGGGTGGCTCAGTTGGTTAAGCGACTGCCTTCAGCTGGGGTCATGATCTTGGAGTCCTGGGATCAGAGTCCCTCATCGGGTTCTCTGCTCAGCGGGAAGTCTGCTTCTCTGGCTGACCTCTCTCCTCTCATGCTCTCTCTCTCTCATTCTCTCTCACCCCCTCTCTTTCTCTCAAATAAGTAAATAAAATCTTAAAGAAATATATAAATGTGATAATAAAAAAATCTTTGAAAGTGATATATTGGGCACATGGGTGGCTCAGTCGGTTAAGCATCTGCCTTCCACTGGGGTCATGATCCTGGAGTCTCAGGACTAGGCCCCACATTGGGCTCCCTTCTCAGCAGAGTCTGCTTCTCCCTCTGCCCCTCACCCCATTCTTGTGCTCTCTCTCTCTCTCAAATAAATAAATAAATAAATAATCTTTAAAAAATAAATTAAAAATAAAAGTGATATATAAATATGGTAGAATTTTATACTGGGACACTGGTGTGGCTCATTCTGTTAAGCAGTGGCTCTCAGTTTTGGCTCAGGTCGTGATTTCTGGATTGTGAGATAGAACCTGTGTGGGGTTCTACGCTCAGCATGGAGTCTGCTTATCTTTTTCCCTCCCACTCTCTCATCTTCCCTCTCTCACTCTCAAATAAATAAGTTAAATATATTAAAAAAAAAAAAGGGCTAAAAAAGAATTCTATATCATAAAAAAAACACACGGAGGCATCAGCTAAACACCTCTAACACTTGGAACATTAAAATAGAAAATCAACATACAATGACTAATGTATGTAAATTTAGGCACCTTAAGAAAAGAACTGTCGTTCCAATATATTTATAAGGATGTTCATAACTGTTTGTAACAGCAAAAAATTTAAAAAGCATACTTTTTTTTCTTTAAAGATTTTTATTTATTTACTTGACAGGCAGAGATCACAAGCAGGCAGAGAGTCAGGCAGAGAGAGAGAGAGGTGGAAGCAGGCTCCCTGCTGAACAGAGAGCCCCATGTGGGGCTCCATCCCAGAACCCTGGGATCATGACCTGAGCTGAAAGCAGAGGCTTTAACCCACTGAACCACCCAGGTGCCCCAGCATATATTTTTTAACATGGAAAGATATGTAAAATTAAAAAAAAAAAAGCAGTCTCCAAAATGGTGTTTATAATATGCCTCTCTTTTGTTTTTTAAAGTTCTGGAGTAAAATATTCCTAGATGTTAAATAGTTATATCTAGGTAGTGGAATTATGGGGGATTTTTCTCTCACATTTTTTTCTTAGCTGTATTTATAAAATATGTCTGTTAAGCACATATTTTATATATATATATATATATATTTTTAAAGCATGTATATATAATAAAATACATATAATATAAAATATATTTATAAAGAGAAAAACAATCTAAAAGTCTCCCTTCAAGGCAAGAAGAAAAAAATGCTCCAAGGAGACAAGAAGGAGGAAAAAAAAAGAGCAAAATTTTGCTATTGCCTAATTGGTGTTATCTGTCAAATATACGTGTGTTTATAAATATAAATAAGTCTTTACATTTTATCTGTATTTACATCTACATCTTTATCTGAGGAATTAATCAGAGTGACAGGTAGGAAAAGGAAATCAAAGAAGAAAGAATCAGCGGTGTTCAGCCAAGAGAGCCCTACCTGCTCCTAACAGTGGTGCTGGGAGCCCCCAGGTCAACTTTGCCAAAAGGCCAGTTCCCTGCCTTGCTCCAATCTGTGCTCATGCAGCAGCATCCTGATTTCTATTTATTTTTTTATTTATGATTGTATTTATTTATTTGACAGAGAGAGACACAGTGAAAAGGGCACACAAGCAGGCAGAGTGGAAGAGGGAGAAGCAGGTTCCGGCAGAGCAGGGAGCCCCTTGTAGGGCTTGATCCCAGGACCCTGGAATCATAACCTGAGCTGAAGGCAGACAGATGCTTAATGACTGAGCCACCCAGGTGCTGCTTTAGTTGATGTTTTTTTAAAAATAGATTTCCTTATAGACGAAAAAATTAGTCGATAGGAGAAAATGACATTTGATTTGCTATAAACCCATTTTTCTCCTTGTAAATTAACAAACTGGAATTGTGGATCTGTATTACTTTTGTGGGCATTTGGTTAATATAAGTACTGTGCTAAAGGACTGGATCATTATAAGGAATTTTGAAAAACGAATTACATTTCAGAGCTTGGACTGCTAAAGATCAGGTGATATAACCTGGCGATTTTATTAAGGTAATTACAAGCTGCAAGATCTTAGGACAAACATCTGGACTTCCCTCAGAAGCAACCCTATAATTCAGTGTGTGACCTTTAGCGTGAAATAAATATGGGGCAGGAGTGTCTTGGAGACCTTGCCATAAGATATTTCTACAGAATGAACAATGGGGATGGCATTTTAGCTGTGATCCAGCATATCATTCTCAGTCTGGAGTTGCAGATAATTTGAGGATCAGAGAAAGCAAGTCAGCTATCCAAGATTGCAGTTGATGTCAGCCTGAACTTGGAATTCAATTGGTGCCTCCTAGCCAGGCATATGAAATTGTTTTCACAGCCTGTATGAAATAATATTATAGTTATAAGATGCTCCCTTCCCCATTTTAATAAGCATTTATTGAGTAACTAGTATGCTTAAAGCACTCTGCTAGGGTAAGAGTTTCTTCAAATCTGCTATGTTTAATGAGTAAATGCTCAAGTGGGGGAGAGGAAAATACGGCTATTTTCTAAGAATCTAATACCTGCCAGGCAGTGTTCTAGACATGCTGTATCTCACTTCATTTATTGTTTACTAAGCCTTAAGATATACCATCTAATGATATTGTGAATGGATGTGCTTTATCCCATCAGGTTATATCCAAGATTATTACTAAATAAGATGATATATTCCTACAAACATTTATTAATCACATAATTATATATAGCACTGAAGTGCCACTCTAACTGAATAATCTTAGAGTGATGAGTTAGAAAAGCTCAACTAAATGGTGACTGGTGGCAATGACAACTCTCTTTCAGGATGAACCAACAGTCAACGCTCCCAATGAGAGAGGGTTTTTTCTTTGCAGCTACACATTTAAACATTACTTGCCCCCACCAAAAAAAGAGCTTACAGAAGACTGCATATTGTATGATTGCATAATGAAATCATATGCAATAATTGAAATATTCAGAACAGGCAGGTCTATAGAAACAGAAAGTAGATCCATGGTTGCCTAGGGCTGTTGGGGAGGGAAGTGTTGGATGAAAAGAGGAGGGACTGCTTTTGGATATGGGTTGGGTTCCGTTTGGGTTTTGGTTTTTGGGGGTTTTTTGGTGTGGGGAGGTGACAAAATATTCTAAAATTGGTTGTGGCAATGGTGGCAAAACTCTGTAAGTATACTAAAAACCACTGAATTGTACACTTCAAATAAGTTTATTGTGTGGTGTATGAGTTATATCTCAGTACAGCTGTAACTTTTTAAGTAGTTCTGAATTTCTGCTGTCTGATTGCACAATCCCTTCAGATCAATTCTGTGAGATACCTCTTTTTTTTTTTTAAGATTTTATTTATTTGGGGCGCCTGGGTGGCTCAGTGGGTTAAGCCACTGCCTTCGGCTCAGATCATGATCTCAGGGTCCTGGGATCGAGTCCCGCATCGGGCTCTCTGCTCAGCAGGGAGCCTGCTTCCTCCTCTCTTTCTCTCTCTGCCTGCCTCTCTGCCTACTTGTGATTTCTCTCTGTCAGATAAATAAATGAAATCTTTAAAAAAAAAAAGATTTTATTTATTTATTTGACAGACAGAGATCACAAGTAGGCAGAGAGGCAGGCAGAGAGAAAGGAGGAAGCAGGCTCCCCGCTGAGCAGAGCACCCGATGCAGGGCTCAATCCCAGGACCCTGGGATCATGACCTGAGCTGAAGGCAGAGGCTTTAAGCCACTGAGCCACCCAGGCGCCCCTGTGAGACACCTCTTAATAGCACTGGAGGTTTTTTTTTTACCATTAATGAGTTGTAACTTCAAAAAGCAATAGATAATAAATCTACAGATAATACGAAATCTACAGAAACCAGGAACTTACAAAAACTGTGAAGAGTGACAGATGAACACCTTTACCGGGAATAACATATGTGCATCATAAAATAAGTCACTGACCACTTGTTATGAAATAACAACACTGAGGAAATCCTGGCCCCCTCCAGAACTCTGTTGTCCTCAGCCAGCTCAACTACTCTGTATTTCATCTGTGAAAATGCACACTGTTGCCCACTGAATCCTATTTGTGTTATCTCTAACCTTTCTTTTTTGGCTCTACAGTATCACACCCATTTTTTTTTTTATGCCACTCAGAGGTTTCCTCTTCCACGTGGGTTTACAAAATTTTTAGGACAGCCTCCTTCCTTTACTCCAACACTTAAACAACAACAACAACAATAACAACAACAAAAACCTGGCATCTACGTACGCCAGAGAACCTCAATTCAACAAGGTAAAAAGGGGTAGTTCACTTGTACACCTTAAGTGAAGATGGGTATAACGAATACTTTTATTGCTGTCTTAATTATTAGATTCCTAGAGGCACCTCATTACTAAGCAATGGGAAATCTTTCATTTGTCTGGACATCCCCATAAGAAATCTCTTGCCTCATCTCCCAAGGTGAGTTCCAAGGGAGGGCCTTACCTGGCACAAAGTGCAGTGGAGCTCCACAGGCTAAGGAGGCTTCCGCCAGGGCTCGGGGCCCTTCACCTCACTTATTGAGGGCAGGGAAAACTGCTTCGGCTTTCCCTTCCTGGGCTTGCCCATTCTGCTAATTTTAGGCTGCTTCCTCATGCGGCTGCCATGGGTATCAGAGCATGTGGCTCCCCTCGGGGGAGCTATTTTCTCCTTCTGAGTCTCACTTGTTTGTTTCCAACTTCTCTCCCTTCTCCACCTCCCCACCTCTGTAGGGTTGAGCTATTTCATAGTAAGAAATAAAATATCTTTCAGAATTATGCTTATTCTAATCTGAATTTATTCCTGGACTCAAGGGAACATGGAAAACTTTTTTTTAAAGATTTTATTTGAGAGAGAGAGAGAGCAGGAGCAGGGGGAGAGGCAAGGGAAAAGCAGATTCCCCACTGAGCCATGGCCGAGGATCCCAGGATCCTAGGATAATGACCTGAGCCAAAGGCAGACGCTTAACTGACTGAGCCACCCAGGAGCCCTGAAAACTCTTTTATGTTAGATTTTAATTGTACCTTCCAATAGCCAGATTCCAAACATATTTATCTAAATAATATTTACTGGGTTTTTACTGTGGATAAGATGTTGCTTTAGGGATGGGTTGAAATAGATGAAGGTGATTAAGAGTACATTTACCTTGATGAGCACAGAGTAATATATAGAATTATTATACACTATATTGTAATAATATGCTGCATGTTATTCTGGAATTAAAATTTTAAAAATAAAATTATTTAGAAAGAGATGTTGCCTTAGGTCACGGGGATACAATAATAAAGCAGATGTGTATTTCACGAATGTAATCTTGATAACAGGTTTATCAAACTTCTATTACATTCTGTGCTCTTGCTTAAGACCTAGGAGCATAGAAATCAATAAAGTAGAGCCCCTGTCTTCAAAGAACTTACAAGGTATTTCAATAGGCACAGAGATTCAAAGGGGCAGGGCTTACAAATTCCTGTTAAGATTTAGTTTGTTGTAACGAATGGATTCACTCATTTGGTTAACCAGTAAAAACAGATTTCAAATTATTCTATGAACATAGTACTCTGCCAGACAATGGAAGAAATAATAATAAAAAAAAGAGCATACACCAGATTTCTCCCTTAGAGAGACTATAATCTAAACAAAGAACTGTTCAATTAACAAATATTTAATGTATATTAATTATATACATATTTTATTCTCTCCGTTGAGGCCTTCTTAATTATTGTTTTCCCCTGGAGACACTGTTTTGAAAGATTTTGTATAATAAATAACATTTTCTAACCATTTATTTCTCATGTTTTATTATTCAAAGATAAAAATTGTGCCTCCTAAAGCTTTTAATATGGAACATTTGTATTCGTTGTTTTTAAGAATACAAGGGTATCAAGCTCACCTTGAGCCAGCAGTCTAGTGAGGGAGAAGATAGATAATTGATTATGTTATAAGGTGTCAAGTTCTACGACAGAGGGTGGGGTTTTCCCAATCGTGACAGAGAGGGAAAGTCTTCACAAGGAGAGTACCGCTTGAGCTGAATCTTGAAAAATGATAATTTTACTAGGTTAAAGAAACAACATAAAAATGTGGGAAGGTATGAGAGAGAATTTTTCATAGCTAAAAATATAAAGATAAGGTATGATTTAGAGGATGTGGTAGGGATAAGGTTGCAGAAGGGTTGAAGACTTGATTATAGAGCATACTAAATGTCTAGATGACAAAAAATTTTAAGGAGATATGATCAAATCTGCATTTTAGAAATATTACCCCAGTGGTTGGGGACCAAAGAACCAAGATGATAGGTACTCCACAAGCTATGGCAGAAGTCCGGGCTGGATAATTGGAACCAAGGTTGTGGTAGGAGGGGTAAAGTTTGAATAATTATGGCCACAGAGCAAAGCAACTACATCTTCATATGTTATTGATATAATCAAACACATTGCTTATCAACTTAAAGGATAGAAATATGTAAGTATAGTTGACAGGATGAATATAGGCTAAGTAGCATCTCAAGGCTCTCCTTTATATTCCCATAAACATTTTGCTATTCTATGGAGCCAGACTGGTTGAAGAACCTGAAGAAGCCAATTCTGTGTTTTGTGAAAACACAGATGGTGACTATCAGTGCAACAAGACACATCTGGATATATTCAAGTTAATAAGATTTTCTTGATGTAAAGGAGGCATTAATTTTATTGTGGTAAGAATTTCATAATACATATGTATATCAAATCACTACATTGTACACCTTAAACTTACACAATGTTATATGCCAATTCTATTTCAATAACACTGGAAGAAAAGATTTTTTTTCAACTTAAATAAAAGAATACTGAACATATCTATTATTTATTTATATCTGTAGATAACTGGCCCTGTAGTTTCATGGTCTGAGCATGTCTTCTACATGAACTTTAAGTCCCTCAACACTTGGAAAAAGGTCCTTAACACCCTATTGAATAAAAAGTAGGCTACAAAGCTCCAAGATCCGTTAGGGAAACTTACATTGACCTCTATGGATCTACAACATACTTTGGAGTAGGGAAAAAAATATCATAATGATGTTCAATAAAATGTTAGCCATGTGTATCTCCTAAGGTGGTATTTCTGATGGTTATTTTCTTCATTCTTACTAAATTGTTCGAATTATTAACAATAAGCATTAATATTTTAAAATAAAACCCATTTTAATTTTTAAATGAGAATTTCCCATACTAAACAAATTTAAATTTTAAACAGAAGAGCTTTTACATTAAATAAACCATCTTACCGAGTCTACTTGTAACCAAGTTAGAAAAGGATATTTTACCTTACCATAGATTAATTTAGTGTGTAATTAGATTCTTTGATCATGCAGTACCTTAAGTTTTAAAAAGATGGTTTCCACACAAGAACAAGTTTAACATTCACCATTCCACAGGATTCCTATTTTATTGTCAACACTATCAGAACTTGCCAGTGGGAACAGTTGATTGAAACTGATTGAACAGATGAGGTTATTGTTTGCTGAAAGTGAACAGCACAACACTTCCACTTTTCAAATCCCTATGTTTACAAAGAGTAATTTCTCTCTCCCTTTTTAAAAAGTAAAACAGAGGCTTGAACTGCATGACATTCTTCTTGGACAAACATTTCTGTCATTTTAATGTGGTTAAACTGTATTTAGGCAATGTGGAGGTGGCAACTATAATTTGTCTTCTAGGAACACTCTGTCCTTCCTAGTCACTAGGCTCAACTGTTCCTTCAGGCTATAAGATTTTACATTGAGACTATAAGAATACATTTTTAAACTCTATTGAAAAAAATCTGTCCATAAAAATGTCTGTTTTATTTATTTTTGGATCCCAGTTATTATATCTTTTTATTTTTCAAAAAAAATCCGTGAGTAGCAGTACACATTTTTTAAAAATTTGTAGTCAATAAGCATAAAGTTTATCTGTATGCTGAAGGCAACTAATAGTTTGTTCTAGAGTACATGAGTTGTTATGCATGTGTTGAGGGGGAGTTTATTTATTTATTTATTTATGTTTTTTTTGAGGGGGAGTTTAAAAAGCTTTTCTGTCTCTTTAATTGTGCAGTCTTCTGTGCTGCCTTCATAAGATTTTTTTTTTTTAAGTATACCAAAGGGTGTGATTTTTTTTTTTTAATTTTATTTATTTGACGGAGAGGGATCACAAGTAGGCAGAAAGTCAGGCAGGTGGGGTGGGGGGAAGCAGGCTCCCCACTGAGCAGAGAGCCCCATGCAGGGCTTGATCCCAGGATCCTGGGATCCTGACCTGAGCCAAAGGCAGAGGTTTTAACCCACTGAGCCACCCAGGCATCCCCATAAGATTTTTTAATATTTAAGTAAGAATCTGAGCTATGTTGTCAGTTCCCCTTGCAAAAAGTGATAATTGATTAGGATACACCGCAAGGCTATTTCTTTTATACCATTATTTTGGAAGTTATTAATACAGGATTCAATAGATGGAAGATATTCATGCTGTAGCTAATTTCTGTTCAAAGAAGTAGTACTGTTAATTTGACAGAGAACTGTAGTTATAGTTTTAGTCCTGATCCTGTTTGAGAGCAGTGAGACATGTCACTTAAATATTTACACTTATTAAAAATATGTATGTATGGGGTGCCTGGGTGGCTCAGTGGCTTAAAGCCTCTGCCTTCAGCTCAGGTCATGATCCTAGAGTCCTGGGATGGAGCCCCACGTCAGGCGCTCTGCTGAGCAGGGGGCCTGCCTCCTCCTCTCTCTCTGCCTGCCTCTCTGCCTACTTGTGATCTCTGTCAAATAAATAAATAAAATCTTTAAAAAAAGAAAAAAATCTATATGTATGTATGTGCATACATATGTGTGTGTTTCTGTAAACATATATATACAATCTCATTATTTGACTTAGTGATTATGTTAATGATTTAGCTTGGTGTGGGAGCTGGGACAAGAGACAAAATAAACCAAATTTCCCAGATTTCATATTTCTAAGAGCTAAATTGGAAATTTCCAACCTCAAACATCTTTATAAGACTATGAAATCAGTAGCAGCAAAGTACTTCAATTTGCTACCTAAAAGTTTGATTGTTAAGCTCTAACAGGAGATTCTTCCTCTTTATTGCTATTTTAATAGTTTTTTAAAAAATGAAAACACACACTTAAAAGATTCATAGAAGTACAGATCCTTTACTTCACACTTTGCTTTGTGTGAATAATGTTCATTATTAACTAGACTCACAGAATCCTCATCTTATGATTGTTGGGGGATAAGATTAATTTTAAAGTATAGTTTATCACACAGTTATGACTTTGTTTAACAATTTTTATTCTTTGCTGCCACAGACACTCAAAAAAAACTCGAGTGTTTTGAGAACTTTGTTTAGACAGTATAGTAACTAGAGTAATTGCACTGTAATTTCAAAGGCATGGACACATCCCCACATACTGGTCAAGGACCACATTACATGTGATTTTTTAGGCTTATGCCTATTTGAATGCCCATTGAATTCCTGTAATTAGGAGATGAAAAGCAAATACAAAAAAATTATGGAGAGTTATAAAAAGAGAGCATTTAAAAATGTTTCGGGTATTCATAATAGGAAGATTGACTACTGTTTCATACTAGCATACTGAGGAAGAAATTGAAGCCAGAATGTATACTTGGAGCAGTAAAGGAGGTTAGCATAATTGCAAGAATGGCGCTGAGAAAGATTCTATAATAAAGATTCAGAATTATTACTCTTTATGTTGAGATTAAAAGGCATATATTGTAACATAATATTATTAATAAAATTGTTTTGCTTGCGTCTATTAAAAATAAGGGACAACATTTTCTTCTGTGATTTTTCATTTATGTGGCAACAGAGAGTTTTTCTCCCATTTCGCCCACTTTGGGCTAGGTCCACACACACCTAGAGTAAGAGAAGAAAGACTTTTTATAATGCAATTCAAAAGAAAAAAACTGTTATGGGCTGATGTCCTCATTCATATGCTGAAGTACTAACCCCTAGTACCTCAGAATATGACCATATTTGGAGATAGGGCTTTAAAGAAGTAATTAAAGTAAACTGAGGGTAAATGGGTAAGCACCAATCCAATATGACCAGTGTCTTTATAAGGAGATTAGGACACAGAGAACACATGGCCCGAGGAATGGCCATGTAATCACCCAGGGAGAAGGAGGCCATCTGCAAACCATGGAGAGGCCTCAGAAGAAACCAAACTTGCCAACACCTTGATGTCTGACTTCTAGCCTCCAGAATTTAGAGAAAATAATTCTCTGTGGTTTATGCCACTAGTCTGAGATATTTTGTTATGGCTGCCCTACAAAATGAATACAGAAACACATACTTGATTTTTCAAACTTAAGGTTAAAACAAAACACAATTGCTCCTCGTGAAAATGTGTCATCCCTCTTCCCTCATCAGCCATCTTCAACCTTGTAAATGTCCTCAAGTCAGAAAACTACCAGTGATCACCTGGCATCCTCCCATTCTCTTATCCCCTACACACCAACCATCACACCTCTGTTAGTCCTATCCCAAAGTATATTTTGAATCTATCTACTTCACTTTACATCCCATCATAATCAACTTAGTCCCCACCACTATTAATCCACTTGGGTTATTGCAAAAGCCTCTTAAATAACTTTCTCCATTTCACCCGCCTTTACTTCAGCATCTTATTTAGTTCAGCAGCAAAAGTAATCTTTTTAATACTTATAACTGTTGCCCCCTCTCCTTGCTTAAACCCCTTGAGGAGTAATTGCAATAAAATCCCTTAATATGACCTATTTGCTCTAGCCTCTGGCCATCTACCACCAAACATATCTAGTGCCCCTAAACTCCATCTACACTAATTTTCTTTCCATTCCTGGAAAATGCCAAGCTCTTTCTTGGCTCAAAGGCTTCACTTTGCTTCCTCCACTTGGAAGATTTCTCATACCTCTCTTCCTACAGCTTGACCCTTCCCTTTGTTTTCAGTTTTAATAGCAAGTCCTCCATTGAGGCCTTCACTGTCCGTCTATTTCAAAGACTGACTCTTTTCTCCATTTCCACCTCTTCTTTATTTCCTTAGTATTTATTACAGTATGAAGTACTCTTATTTGATGCCTACTTGTTATTTTTATATAGATATATAGATATATGTATACATATAGGTATTATTAGAAGTGGGAAGACAGCGTTGAGTGGGTGTTCAGTAAAGATTTATTGAGGAATCTTATAGAAGATCTGCTTGGGACACCTGGGTGGCTCAGTCTATTAAGGATCTGCCTTTGGTTCAGGTCATGATCCCAGGGTCCTGGGATTGAGCCCCACATTGAGTTCCCAGTTCAGCGGGGAGCCTTCTTCTCCCTCTCCCTCTGCTGCTCCTCCTGCTTGTTCTTTCTCCCACTCTCTCTGTCAAATACATAAATAAATAAAATCATTAAAAAAAGAAGATCTGCCTGCCTTATGTTCATTTCAAGCTAAAGCTATAATGCTAGGTCAAAGACCAAGGAGACGAGATAACCATTGGGCCTATAAGGCTGGATGAAAAGAGCAGAACTCTCCAGATGGAGGGACTCACTGAGGGACTGAAGTAAATGTGGGCCATGTACCTGCTTGACTGAAGACTCTAAGCTTGGAAAGCAGGAGTGGGGAAAATAACTACAGGAGGCTTTTCCAATTGTCCCCTTGAGGGAGAACCTATGATTTGGTGGCAGTTGGTGACAAATTCTATCAAAGTTAACAATAAAAACATTAATCTTTCCATGTATTCCATTTCTCCATTTTTGGAATTTAGGTTGTTTTTAATTTTTGCTATTAGAAATCATATTACAATAAAATTCTTTGTTCATGATTTTATTTGCTGCCTCTTTATTTTTTATCTATTTCTCCTATTATAATTAGGACCATGGCACAAAGTAGGTGCTCAAAATAAAGACTTGTTGACTGCATCTTGTATTTTCTTAGGACAGAGTTCAGGTGTGATATAATACAGGTAAATAGGTTAGTATGATGTCTCATAAGGAGGGGCACCTGGGTGGCTCAGTGGGTTAAGCCTCTGCCTTTGGCTCAGGTCGCGATCTCAGGGTCCTGGAATGGAGCCCCACATCGGGTTCTTTGCTCGTGGGGAGGCTGCTTCCTTCTCTCTCTCTGCCTGCCTCTCTGCCTACTTGTGATCTCTCTCTGTCAAATAAACAGATAAATAAATATTTTTTTTAAAGATTTTATTTATTTATTTGACAGAGAGAGATCACAAGTAGATGGAGATGCAGGTAGAGAGAGAGAGAGAGGGAAGCAGGCTCCCTGCTGAGCAGAGAGTCCGATGCGGGACTCGATCCCAGGACCCTGAGATCATGACCTGAGCCGAAGGCAGCGGCTTAACCCACTGAGCCACCCAGGCGCCCTAGATAAATAAATCTTAAAAAAAAAAAGAAATTATAAAAAACAATGTGTCATAAGGAATATTAACTATTGCTGACTGAAATGTATTGGCTTTTGAAACATGACAGCCAAGTTTGTTTATAAAAAGGTTGCGATAATTTACAATGCTGCCAGCACTATTAATAAATTAATTCAATAATTTTTTTGAGCACATGCTATAGGCCAAGAACTGTTCAAGATATATGGGATAGAGCACTGAGTAGAACAGACAAAACTTCTTCCTTTATGGAGTTTTCGTTGTAGTAGAGAAGACAAAAGTTATGTATCTATCCATATAATACAGCTGACCCTTGAACAATGCAGGGATTGGGGGCTGATCACCTGCAGAGTTGAAAATCCATGTATAACTTTTGACTCCCCAAAAACTTAATTACTAATAGCCTACTGTTGACCAGAAGCCTTACCAATAACATCAACAGTTAACACATATTTTGTATCTTATATGTTTTATATACTGTATTTTTACAATAAAGTAAGCTAGTGAAAAGAAAATGCTATGTAAAAAGTCATAAGGAAAATGTATTTACAGTACTTTACTATAAAAAATTCATATAAGTGGACCCATGGACCTGTGCTGTTCAAGGTCAGCTGTACATATAGATTGTAAAAGTTGTTGTAAAAGTTATTTTAAGAGTTATCAATATATGACATGCAATATAATAGTATCCATTTGTGTATTATACAATAAAATATCAGGTAGTGACAATGGATATGAAAGAAAATAAAGCATGATAAGATTTTAGAGGCAGGGTAGTATTATGGACAGGGTGGTAAGGAAGACTGGAAGGGTAAGAGATAGACACACAAAGGAAGGAGGTGAGGTGAGATCCAGCACAAGCAGTATGGCTGGATGGAAAGTAGCAAGGGGTAGAATGGGACAGGATGAATACCTATTTTAGTGGTCTTTCAACAGTGTGGGCACTATTTTTTTCTTTTAATGAAAATAACCCCATAGGTAAAAGTTATTTTATATATCTTCTAATTTAAAATTGTATAATTATTGATGAGATGAAGTGCTTTCCCAAATGTTTTATACTTTGTAGTTCAGGATAATATTAATAATAATAAAAGCTAGTATTTTCTAAACACTTGCCAGGTACAAGGTACTCTACGTGTTACCTTATTAAATCCTCAAAACCCAGTGAAATAGGGATTATTAACATTCCCCATCTAAAGAAATTATGACTGAGAAGTAATTTTCTGTAAAACAGACCATTAATAAATGTCTGTTGGTGTCTTTGGGAGTATAGAAGGACAGAAGTCTGAGATGGTCTATAGCCTCAGGCTCTGAATCCAGAGAAATGAGACCACACACATCCATCTAATGCTGCTTTTATACAACAAATTTACATTATCCTAATAGCCTTCTGCACCTATACTTGTCTTAAAGATAATCACAGGTTATTTTCTAAGATCTCACACCACAGTTTCATAGATTTATAAGGTTAAAACAAACATCTAGAAATGTTCTTTCCACTTTTTAATAAGCCTTAAAAATATTCCAGATAGCGATGCATTCATGTGGCAGAGATAGCTGTCCACTAATTCATGCTTTCTCTTCTATAAAGAAGTACCTGGGAACTCAGACAGGTAGTATGTTTCCCAGTCCCCCTGCACCTAAGTATGTAGTTCCTGCGATTGTTATTGGTGTCAAAGTGTTATGTGGCACCTCCCTAACAAGGGTTTTAAGAGGCTCCTTGTGCCTCCATCACACAAGGTTCCTGGAAATCAGTTTCATCACTTAGTGCGAACACTCAATTGTGCTGTTAAAATATAAAAGAAAATATACTGTCATTATGTTAAGTAACTCAAATTTTAGTATTTATTTGTTGCAGTATCATGTATGTATCTTAAAGATCCCAGATCCCACAACTTCCCCTTTAATGATGCATTGAAACATGAAGTCCTTAAGGTTAAAAGACAACAAAAGTCCAGGGCAAAGAAGCGATCAAAATAAGAATAAAGTCTGTTTTGTTAGTATCCCCACCACTCCCAAAATTGAAACTGTGCTTTCATTGCTTAAGTATCTTATCATGTTTATGCTTGTTTCTGTAACACACTGCTGTGAGTTGAACTGGATCTCCCAAAGAAATATGCCTAACTCTAAATTGTCATACCTCAAAATGTGACCTTATTTGGAAAGCGGGTCTTTGCAGATGTAACTCAGTTAAAAACAGGTCATAATGGATCAGGGTGGGCCTTAACCCAATGAATGGTGTCCTTATAAGAGGCAAATGTGGACACACACACACAGGAAGAACACAATATAGAGATGGAGGCAGAGATTACAGTGATGCATCTACAAACCAAGAAATACCAAGGATTGTCAGCAAACCCCAGACGTTAAAAACGTATGGAGGAGATTCTCTTTTGAGACCTCAAGAGAGAACCAATCCTGCTGCCACACTGATTTCCAATTTCTGGCCTCCATAACTGTGAGACAATAAATTTGTTTTAAGTTATCCAATTAATGACATTTTGTTATGGCGGCCCTAAGAAAATAATACACGTACATATTTTAGCACAGGTATTTCCTAATCTGAGACAGATTTTTCAATGAGATAAAGAAACTTGGCTTATGGAGGAATTCTACCTGAGTTCTCAATATTCACTCTGGAGTCACAGGTTCTAGCAAAGTCTAGCAAAATTTCAAGAGTGCCTCGTTTCAAGTTTTCCTCCTCCTAAAGAGACTGCTATGAAGATTAATCTAGGAAAGCCAGATTTCGTTTTTGTGAAGCGGGGACTCCAGTCATATGCACTGCTTAATTTCCCTGAATGAAGGATGCCCTACACTAAATTTATCTTTCAGGCACAGCGCAATGTGATGGCCGCCATCACGACAGGAGCCTTAACTGGTGGTGCTGATATATTTCATGCCAGTAGGTTCAGTCATTGCTATGAACGTACACCCTCAGATTAGCTCCAGTTGAGGCTAAGGGTAAAATATAAGACTTCACCCGTCTTTATATTCGTATTTGTAATGTTTATCTGCCACTTCAAATTCTCCTCGGAAAAAGGCAGAAGGAAATAAGAGAGACTGAAACCTATGAGCAGAAAGACAACCAAACCAGAAAACGAAGGAGTCTTTTTCACTAAAATGCCAATCAGCGCGCCGAAACTTTGTTGCAAGACACACCAAACACCTCTACTTGGCTTTCGCAAACTTCTGCATTTGGCGTTTTCCTCTCAAAGCAACGCAAAGCCGACACTGCGCACGCGCGCCAGTCGAGGTGCCCTGGGAGGATTCCGGCGCAGGCGCGCGGGCCGGGAAGTGGGCGGGCTCGCGCGCGTGCTCTGTGGTTCACTTCCGGCCTGCCCCTCCCCCTCCCCGCGTAGCTACCTTCCCCCTTCTCCCCTCTCCTCCCCAGTCTCTTCCCCAACTCTCCCCACCCCTCGCGTTCTCCGCCCCGCTTGCCTCCTGTCCTTCCCCGCCCGCTCCATCCGGGTCGCTGACGGCTGTCTCTAGACTGGACAGCGGTGGCTGCTGCTTTTCTCTGGGTACCCGGTAAAGTTTCACAGGAGCCGGGGAAGGGAGCTGCGGAGCAGCGGAGCAGCGGCACCGACGCCGGAGGAGCCCTGGTGTTCGCCGCCACTGGCTGAAGAAGGAGGGTCCAGGAGCTGGAGACCTGCCTCAGCTGCCGCGCTGCCTCGTTCTCTGGGGAGGCGCCGCCCCCCGTCGCCCTGGGCTTCTCCTGCCTTGAGGGGCTGGGTGAGTCGTTGCCCCGGTGGGTTCGGGTGCGTGTGACGGCGTTAGGGAGGGGGCAGGCCGGGCTGGGCGGATTCAGGCCGGCCTGGCGCTGGGTGCTTTCTCAGCGCTTCCTCGGGGTGGGGGGCTGGGGACGAGGACTTTGTCGCTGCTCTCTGGCCGGGGGGCTGAAATGTCGCACGTCCTTGGGGAAGGGCCTCCCTGGGACTGAGGCGCGCCGAAGTGAGGAGTCTTGTCGCCTGGCCTCTTCGGCGGCTGCGAGCGGGCGGCTGCGGTAGTTGAGTGATCGGCCCGCGGGGTTGGGTGTGTGCAGACGATTTCACTCCCCTGGTTCCCCTGGGCTGATCTGAGTGCACGTTCTGGGGATGATGGGAATAAAGTGCTTCTCATTCCCCTACCTGTTGCTGGTGAGAGGACGCCTTTCTCATGCCTCTGACTTTTTTTAAAGAAAAGGATGATAAACGATGGTTAAACCTTATGCGCTGAAATCAGGGGTATTTTTCAGTCCTCTATTCTTTAAAAAAAAAAAAATTACGGCTAGACAATGCAGAACTCTCGGGAACCATCGAGTTCCAATGTCCCCAAAGAATAAAATCAAACTTCTCTGAATGGATAGGTCATGGAATGGACAGCTTTGGTAATTGCTAGCCCGAACGCAGGAAAGTTGGATTTTGAAACTTCGCAGGTTCTGTGTAAGGAATGTGGGTGACTGCAACGGGAATAAGGCTGACTTCCTGTAATTGTTATTTAGTAACGTGATGTGTTTAAAAGTCTGTGTGGGTTTACAAAAAGAGGACTCTTTGATAAGTGTCTTTACAAGGGAAGAAATAATGTACTGGAAAGTTCTACAGATTTCGCCACCAGACTATCAATGTCCCATCCCCCATCCCCCATTCCTGTTCTTGAAAAATCGGCAGCGCTAGGGTTGTTTGCAGTTTTTTCCCATTTTCAAATACTTGTTATAGAGGTATAGAGAGATATAGATTGCCCAGGGGAACTATTTTTCTGTCACGGTTGCCATTCGTAATAGAAAATGTTGAATTTGGGGGAACGTCTTGATACTGAAACTCCGTATTTTGTGAGTATATAATTATGTACATTGACTTAGTTTTAAAATTAAATAAGTGGTGAGGTCGGAGTGTTACTGTTTTGATATATAAAATACATTTTTATAAATAAAAATATTTATAAAAATAAATAATTTTTTATAAATAAAAATGTATTTTATAAAAAAATACATTAGACGAGTGTCTTAAGATTTGGCGAGAACTATACTTTTCTTTACCGCCTATTAGTGTGAATAATTGGAAGATCATTTAAATTGTGGGAAATTTAAAGTTTCCATTATTAGTTTTATTTCTCTTACAAATAAGAACTTCAGTTTGCTGATACAGAGGTAGGTATTAAAACGTTTAATTATGTTGTGACTTGAAGGAGATTGCAAAGTTTTATGTTTGTGTAGTTGGCAAAATTTTTCATTATGTGTATACTTGATTTTGGGGTTAGTGGATGTTTTATTTCTTGCTCAATAAAATGATTTAAAGTGAAGCAGAAATTAATTTCATCAAAGTACTTACTATTTCCATTAGATTAGTCACAAGATAGCAAAAAATCAAAACTGGTCAATATGTTGTAAATTTTCCAGAGAATTACAGAGTGACATTTTCTGTTAATGTTTCTGTATATTTTTAAAAATTCCACTGCTTGGTTTTTGAAACTGGGTGATAGTTATGTAGCATATTATAAAATACATTTCATGTTTACTCTGTAGTAATTATTGTAGCATAGCACTTGAAAGAACAATTATACATCATGTTTCCTTTGAAGTCATATTAACCTTTTTGTATCTTCTCAGACATAGGTATACCTCCAACTTTCCAGTGTTTCAGAAGGAAGTTTTTTTATTGAAACTGGAAGACCAAAAGAATTACAAACATGTTGTGCTGGGGAAATGCATCTTTTGGACAGCTAGGTTTGGGTGGAATTGATGAAGAAATTGTGTTAGAGCCCCGAAAAAGTGACTTTTTTATAAATAAAAAGGTCCGAGATGTGGGATGTGGACTCAGACATACTGTATTTGTTCTGGATGATGGAACAGTGTACACATGTGGATGTAATGATCTAGGACAGCTAGGTCATGAAAAATCCAGAAAGAAACCAGGTAAGTTGAAAATTTTTTTGTCTGCTCTTTCTAATATATCATGTAAGTTTGAAATGTCAAGTAATTTTCTCTATTCCTAAACTCATTTTTTTTTTAATCAGGCTTTAAAAGCAACTAGGAGTTAAATACATCCTTTACATTTGCATGTTTCTAAATAGTTCATTATCTTGTGGTTTTATTATTTTAAACTACTGTTGTTATAAACCCTTATTGTATGAAGCTTTGGTTTCAGAATATAATTATGGGTAATGTAAAGCAATAGAGAAAACCAGCATGCCACGTGGATACCTTTTCTATTGGACAGAGTATATAGGTATAGAGCATATAGAATGTAGGTCCTATGTAATAAGTACTAGTCAGCTACTTTGGCAGATTTTAAATGCATAATTCATTGTATTGTTTTCCATACATCAGAAAGAAAAGTAAATAAGATGGAAGCTTGCCTAAAATTTATTCTAATTTTTCTGTTGTTCTCCCTATGGTGTATGAAATACATAATTTTATTTGGTTTAGTTTGAAGTATTTTTTATTCCCCTAATTTCCAACTTTCAGGTAGCAACACTAGCTATTAAAAAGTTTTGTGACTGTGATTATGTACTGATTTTGTAGTAGCGGTATAAGCCAAATGTAAATTTTAGTGTAATGAGAATTTTGAGGAATTTTTTCACGTGTCATGTTCTCTTTTCCTATATATAGACTTTAAAATATTATGACACTTAGAAATATTGTTATGTGAATTTTGCTCTCAATTATGAATATTAAAAGTTAATTCTTAAGATGGTAAATTCAGGTAAGACCATAGCTGTACTGATTTATAGTTTCTTCTTTTAACTAACAATAATGGCACTTAAATATTTTCTATGGGATTATTTTTCTTTACCACTTTATTATTTAAGTGGTTTCTGTTGTTAATCTACTTTTGAGAGAATAATGTAGATATAAAATAGTAAGATATTAAAGCATGTTATTCATCTTTCATATCATCTCACCACCATGCCAAACCTCACCTTTCTAACTTGTAAAAACTGTGTAGTTTTCATCCTTTCTTTGTTGTTAGGGTCTTAATCTTTTTCCTTCTGCTTTAATTTGTAATTTAAGTGTTTTGGATTAATGGTAGCAATCCTTAATACAATAGGTTTAATTATTGCAGAACTCAAGGTAAAGGGGCAGCTGTCTTGTACTCTACCTCACTAAGAATATTTTATGGAATCTTACCGGAATTTCATAATCTCAGTGATTGAGGTTGTCATGTGTAGACACAAATCGTAATTTATTGATATGTATTTACTGTCACTGCTTCAGAGGCAGATGTATCCTTTACCTTTTTCGCTTAGCTTTTTGAATGCTACCTTATGTTGAAATTTTCATGGTTTTGCGGCTTTTTTTTTTTTTTAAATACTTAACATGCACCACAGCAATAATTGAACAGATCTGTGTTTTGCTTTAGTAGTTTCTGAGAGGCTACAGGACAAATAAAAAGTACGAAGCCAGCGTGTATAAATTGCCAGTATAGTTTCTGAAATTTACTAAAGTTTAAATCTTTGACATCTTACCAAGTATCTGTTTTGTGTCCAGGACAAGGAAGAAATTGTGCATTAATAGTATGTGTGTTTAACAGCTTTTAATTCAGCGGGTAAGATTCTGAGAAACTTAACTAGCCATGAGAGGTTTTTTTGTGGTCATGTTGACATTGTGATGATTGCATTGTGACATTTATATCACTGTATTGATTCATCTTGGAAGCATTATTCGGTAATATAAAGTTGGAAGGGTGGGTTTACCTAATTTACAATACTTCTTCAGGATTGCCTTATTGTTCAGGATAAACCTACAGACTAGAAAAATGAAAAAGGCATGAACTTTGTCTTTGAAAAATTTGGAACCTGGGTTGGGAGTTGAGGCATACATAAATGAAAATACCTAGAGAGGATGAAAGGTTGACATGACATGATCCATCCCTTGACACTGGGAAATTTAAATGATGGGAAGTGTCATTGTGGGGTAAATTAAAGATTTCTGGGAGAAAACAAAGTCTTAATTTTAACTCAACCCTTCATCACATAAATAGCCAGAAAATAAATCTGGAGCTGAAATAGTTTAGTTTTAAAGGAGAAGAGCCTGATCTTGAGAAAAGCTTTCTACTGGAAGTCCAGGTTCAATGACACATTGAAGTCTATCTGAGAGGTAGGAGAAAGTAAAAGTTCGAAAGGAGGTAGTTGCTCTGATAGGGACTTTTCTTTTAAACTCAGTTTTGATTTAAGGTTTTTGAGTGGATACTTTTAATGTTTTTAGCTAAAATTATTTCCCTTGGGAAGAATTCTTCAATGATTTAAATGTATTCCTTCCTCAACTGTTTTTTTAATTTGTGAGTTTGAGGACTGAATTAGAAGGTAAGGAGTTCTTATTTAATTGGTTTTAACGTTTCCTGTTCATTGAATGAATGAATGAATGAATTGAATTTCTAAGACTGTAATAAACATAATTCATTTTATCAGGTTTTAAACTGACAGCATACAGAAAGGAGGGAGCTAGGAATTATTTCCTTGTAGATAATGGCTTTATAAGCATACTAAATATTCTATAATGAGGAGTAGAAGAGAAACAGGTGGCTTCATTCATTAAGGATAAGCTATTCTTCAGAGTTATCATAATGTACTGGAGGACTCAGGCTTACCGTGTAGTAAATAGATTCAGCCTTTGGCCTATTGGGAGAGGTTTCCATTCTGAAAATTTTAGGAACCACATGGGAAAGATTCACTGATACCCTTTATTATATGCCAAGAGTACAGATTGTGTCCATGTTCATCTCCGTTCTCGTGTATATGTATGCCCCTTGATATCACTTCTAGCTCTTTCTGATTATTTCTAGAGGAGTGAACATCTGTTTCACTTCCATGTATGTATTTTTCCTTCATAAGAGTTTTTCAAAACTTTTTTAGCTAGTGACTCTTAGTTTTCTTAATTCGTAGCTAAAGGTAAATATATTTGATCTTTAATATGCTAGACCAGTCCATCTAAATAGTTTTATTTTTGTATTTTCTTCCAAATTCACTTCTGAATATTTTAAGATAATGTATAGGTGGTGTAGGTGGTGTACTTTTTTTTTTTTTTAAACAAGATCATTCACTATATATTCAGTCATAGATATTACTTGCTAACCGTGGTCCTAATGTTTTGCACATCTACTTCCACTTATTTCATGTTAGAAATACTACTAAATATTTTATGACCATAAATTTGTAAAATAATGTGATATAGTCCTCTTAAAAATGATTGTTTTGATGGTCTTTTTGGTTTACAGAGTTCTTTCAGTTAGATTATCTCATTTAATCCTCACAAGTTCTGTGCGGTAGCTAGAGCGGGTGTTATAGTCCCCATTTTATAAATGAGGAAAACTGAAGTAAAGTAAGATTAAAACACTAACAATTAGTAGGCTAGCAAATGTTAAGGGAGCACTGTATATCCTGTGGCTTTACCTTTATCCCATGAAGGTTTTCCCATGCCATATTTAGTAGAGAATAGAATATTTATTCACCTAGAAGGAAATTAGTTTCCATCAGTATTTTAATGTACTTCCAAGGGTTAAAAAAAACTCTTAAAATTTTACTCTTTTATAACTGTTATACAAGGAGGATGTATTTTATTATCTCTTTTGATGTATAAATTCAGAAGGAAATCATTTTAGGAACTGTATAAGAAGGTTGAGAGTTCTATTTTCAAGATGTAATATGCCAACATAATCTAAAAATTCAAATATATGTATTTCATTCCTGAACTGAAGACTAACTTGATTAGCAAAGTCAGCAGCAGAAAACGTTTTAAATGTATGATAAAATTAGTTATAGCTTATGCTCCACTCTTCTACAGAAGTTGTAAAAATCATGAGCATTGATTTTTTTTTTTTTTTTCCTGTATCCCAAAGTCGTGATTTCTACTGTTGGGTCAATCCAATGAAAGCATTTTGGTCACATAGCAGTAATTACTTGCTTGCCTTTTTGCTACATTATTTTCTGACTTGCTCTCTCTGTTCATAAAACACAAATCTATAAATGAACTTAAAATATAGTTGAAATTAAAAAATAATATAGGAAAATAAATGTATAAATACGTGAAATAAAATTGTTCATATAGATTAAAATTACCAAATTATCCCACATGTTTTCTTACTGAACCAAAGCATATAATACCAAAGAAGCTTATTATGTTTTATAACCCCCTAGTTTTCATAATACTTTCTAAGGATGAGAAAGATGTGGATGATACGAAGACTTGAAAAAAGTAATTACTTGGGTCAGGAGTGGAGACTTGCTTTGGACACTTTACTTTGAGGAAGGTTAGTGCCCAAGAATCACAGTGTCGAGGGTAGGGAAAAAAAATCATAATGCAAACAGATGACTACTGTTAGAGAGATGTATAATAATACTTTACTTTGTGTAGGACCCTACATCTGAGGAATTTCAAGAGCATTACACAATAACTCATGGTTCCTTTCAAAATGCTTGTGACACAATTTGCAAGAATTATCCTCATCTTAGGGGATAAATTTACGGAGAAATGGCAGCACAAGTTGGTAAGTAACTTGTCAAAACAGCAGGTGACTGGTGAACATCTATAAATTGAATCTGAAAATAAGTCTACCAGTCTCCTACCGTATTCACTAAGTTGTTCGTATGTTTAGAATTATTTACAGTAATATCTTCTGTTTGAGGCAGATCAAATACTAATTTGTTTCTTTGCCATTTTATGTGATGGCCTGTTGAAATAAATCATTATTTTACCAAGATGCTTGCTTGTGTTACCACTTTGGTGTACTTCATTGTAACCTTTGTGGTATGAGGAATACTTAAACAACTCGTAACACCCAGTCTTTTCTCTTTCTTCTGTTATATATCATATTCTACTTCCCTTTGTTGTCTAATGCTTTGCTGTGCTGCTATCCAAGATCCATAGTAACTATCAGATGCGATTGATTTGGTGTCAGCATTGGAACTTGGATTAGTTGTATTAAGTGCCATGTAGCTCTTTGTAGGATGCATTGGTTTGATTAATGCTTTATAAAACCTTTAATCCACAAAGAAGACAATGAAAGAAGTAGATGTCTAACCTGAGCAGTTTGACAAATAGAGGCTTCTTTAGGAGATTTAGAACCAATGATTTTTTGGTTTGTGTTTGGTATATTGGTGGGGTTTTTTTTGTTTTTTGTTTTTTTTTATCTGCTTCCTAATGAACCCCTTTCCTTGAAAGGATAGGAGTATGGTATATTTCAGTTTCCCCGTTTGGGGAGTTACAGGGAATCCTTGTTGCAGGTGAAAGCTTAGGTGGTCTGGTTTCCATCATCTCCTTAGTAAGTGTTCTTGGGGTTCTGTGTTCCCAATATGTTATACAAATGTGTAGTATTATTAAAGCTCATTTCTTACAGACCCCATGTACTTTTAAAATTGCTTTGAAGAAGTAAGTCTCAACTTCATAGATACTTAGTTTTCCTAGGATTCTAGAAAGCATATCGGGTACTTGGGTATTTATCAGGTACAGGTACATACATATTAAAGAAAACCTAATAGAGGACATGTATTCATGTATTGTTGCAAGGGCTTTTTGTGCTAGGATTGTGTTGGTGAAGAAGCACTAATGAAGTTAGTGGGAAGCATTAATGAAGACACCATATTAAAGAGCCCATGATTTATCCCCATTCAGCTTCTATGGATCTTTTTCATGCTGATGGAATTAAGAAGACAGTAGTTATAAAGATACATTATTATCTTAGTGAATTGTGATAGTTACTTTACATGCAGGAAAAACCTGTGCTGTGTATAAATGTGTTTTTGGAATTACTATTAATAAGGGAAGTTTCTTGAATATTGGTGGCTCAGTCTTCAAACTATAATATTTGCATGGAATTATGCTTTTTTCTTCAGTTCTGGGATGGCAGAAGTTTAGTTGAGCTTTCGTTGGCCTTATAGAAAATGTTCTAGAGTCCTTTTATGTGTTTTTGACATTATTTTAAAATATCCTAATTATTTTTTTATTAATATCCAAATTTAGTTTCATTTTCTTTCTTTTGCTAGGTGTCCTGCTATTCTGAAATAACACGTTTTTAGTTGTTCATAGTTTTTTCTAATTATAAAAGTATTATCATGTTCTTGGTAGAGAATTTGAAAAATACAGACAAGAAAAAAATCAACCATAATACCATCATATATGGAGAAATGCTATTGTTATTTAACACTTTTTCTGTACTCATACATGTTTGTGATCACAGACTGAGAGTATATTTTTATATCTCAATTTTTTGTTTCAGTAATAATTAAATATTTCCTGTGTTTTAAAATATTGTTTAGGGATATTGTTAATGATAGTTTAGCACTTCATTTTAACATTTTAGAATTTACATTCTCCTGTTTTTTGGAATTTATTTCCAGATTTTTGCTATAAATTATGTTACCATGTGTTTATTTCAGTTCAGTCTTTATTTGCTTCTCTATTAATTTCTTTAGGAAAAAGAGTATCTTTAATTTTAACAAATCTAGAAGAAACTAACTGAATTTATTTAAGCAAAATTAAGCATAGTTGTGCCTCACCCTGCAAAGTTGATAAAGCTAAGAAGATATTTGTAAATGAAAATTTTAAAAATGTATTCATTTGGCAGGCTTTTGAGTATAATGTGATGAATATCATTTAAAGAACCAGAAAGGAAGATGAAACAAGTGCAGAAATAAATAGAAATGCATATAAAATGTGCTAAGTGTTATAAGATACGTAAACAGATTATTGTGTATAGAAGAATATTATAACCATTTGGAATGGAGTGGGTTGTCTATAGAGAAGATAGTATAGGAACTAGAAAGATACATAGTATTTCAAGGAGGAAAGAATGAAGAGCAGTCCTTTATAGGTAAAGCAGCTCAAATGACAATTGGCAAATTGGAGGCCTATTAAGGGATGAGTAGTCCAGTTAACTAAAATGTCTGAGAATGTGAGCAAGAAGGTTAGAAAGGTAAAATTGAGCTCAGATTGTAGAATTAATCAAATTAGAGAGCTTGAGTTTAATTTGGTAGATATCCACTGATAGTTTCTAATGAGAATGTACAGGTTTTATAAAGGAGGGGGAGAGAATTTAGAGGTAAAGAAATCAGGCTGTTAATGATGGCCCTTTAATACAAGGGAGCAGTTATATCAAGGAGAGATTAGGGAGGCAGAAAGAACTGACAGGCTTGGTAACCACTTACTTTGGTAACAGTAAGATAAAGGGGGAGCCAGGTGTGATCCAAGGTTGAATTAGTAATAAATATAAATGTGGATTCCAGGAAGAGAAGGAATGTTAGAGAAAAAATACAATGAGGTGAATTTTGTTTTAAACTTGGTAACAGTATTCAGTGATCAACAAATTCAGTACTGTAAGTTGGAGAAAGATCAGCGCTGAAGGCATGAGAGGTTTTATTTCCAGTTTTTTTTTTTCTTCCCTTCAGTACAAAGTAGGCTAGCATCTCAACTCTAAATTTCTCCCTGATTCCAGCCCATTTACTTGAGTAATTAACAATCTGTCAACAGTACTTAATTTTGTGTTTTGTGGGGACTATTTAAATCACCTGGTGATGTAACGCCTTTGTAAAATTGAAATATTTATTTGCCAGGTACCATCTGATAGCTCACTCATTTGAATTTTATTGAGAGGTTCATTTGCTTATTTTTGCTTAACTGACACAGACTTGCTAATTAATTATGCGTGACTTGTGTCCTTCTAAGTTTTACTGGAAACAAGTTTTTTTTTTTTTTTTTAAATCACAGGATGCAATCGCTACAAGTTATTTTTGATTCCAAGGAGAGCTGAAATAATTGTTAATATATATTGTATATGCACTGGCATGTAGGCAAGAGCTGCTAGGAAATGTGTCCTCAGATATGCTGTTGCTTCTGTGAAAGGGATAAGAGAATGGGGAAGGAACAGCATAAGGCTATAAGAGGAGCAGAATTAGGAACATCTGAAAATAATTGCATGAAAGTTTAGCTGCTTTACCTGTTTTGAAGAAGCTTGTGATTTTTTTTTTTAAAGTATGGCATGATGAAAGTAGAGCTTAGATTGCTTCCCACAGTTGGTCCCAAGTATTTATTAATTAATTAGCGCATGTATACTTTCTGATTTTTGATCCAGGTATTGCTTACCTATAGATTTTATAGCTAGGCATTCTAACAGAAACAGACATAATAGACCTAAACTTATCTTCTGGAGAGCAGTTAGTTAAAAGCCTGACAGGTTGGTGTTAACCAACACCAACATAGTTTAGTGAACATAGGTCTGTTTCTACACTGAGTTGGGGAGTTGAGTAAGCCTCTGCTACTGGAAATATAGAGGAAAGGAGGGAACACATTAGACGTTAGTATGACAGTGTAAAGGGAGAGGAAAGATAACAAACCTCATTAACTAGAGAGAAATTTAACAAATATTTTTGGAATATATTATTTAGATAAAGCAATGCTGATATTTAAAAATAATAATGGCAACCACCATTATGTGCCAGGCACTGAGCTAAATCCTTCATACATTATCCCAGAATCACAAAATCACCCTGCAAAGTACATATTAGCTCAATCTTGCTAGTGAGGGAAATAAAACTTGAAGAGGCTAAAAATTTGCCCCAAATCAAAATTTAAATGTAATGAAAACAAGAACCAACTAGATGTTACCACCGAAAGAAAAGACACCATTTATCATAGCAAGAGAAAGATAAAATGACCCTGGAGTAACCTAAGAAGTGTGCAAGACCTGTATGAAGAAGACTTGAAAGCATTTCTGAGGGACACAGAAATGTTAGACAAATGGGAACCATGATTGTTAAGTAGGTATGCTAATCTAAGTAAATCTGTCGACATTTTCTCTAAAATTTATTTGTCATATTAAGGTGATCCTAATAAAAATACCAACGTGGTTTTTTTTTGTTGTTGTTGTTGTTTTGAAGGCCCTAGATGAATGGATTCTCAGTTCGAAATATGTAACATACTTTATTTCATTTATTTATTTGAGACGAGTAAGAGAGAGCACGAGTATGGTAAAGGGCAGAGGGAGAACCAGACTCCCCACTGAGCAGAGAGCCCAATGCAGGGCTTGATCCTGGGACTCTAGGATCATGACTTGAGCCAAAAAGATAGGCACTTAACTGACTAAGGCACCCAAGTGCCCCAATATATAAAATATTTTAGTCTTAATAGTTAAAACTGCCTCACAAATAGATGTATTAAACAGAATATAAAACCCGGACATAGACCTAAATCACCTCAAATTAGTGGAGAAGAATTCAGTGGGGCTGTTAATAAATGATCTTGGAAAAAAGTAGGAGCATCATCTAGGGAACAAAGAAAATTTGGATTATTCCCTCATGCCATGCATATATTTGGATAAATTCCAGATGAATCAAATATTTAAATGTAAAGACTAATGATAAATCTGCTCAAAGAAAACATGGACAAACTTGTTTATTAACTTGGAGTCAGGAAAGCCTTTCTGACAGTTGTGAAGAGGCATATCAAAGCAAATTACATGAAAAAAGTTGGTTAGGTAGAAATCACTATAAAGTTAAAAGACAAATGGGAAAATATTTGATTCAATCAAAATGCTGATTTCTTGTATAGAAAGCACTCTTAGAGATTGACAAGATGAAAAGAAAATAGTCTAGGGGTGTCTGGGTGGCTCAGTGGGTTAAGCCGCTGTCTTTGACTCAGGTCATGGCCTCAGGGTCCTGGAATCAAGCCCTATATTGGGCTCTCTGCTCAGCATGGAGTCTGCTTCCCCCTCTCTCTCTGCCAGCTGCTCTGCCTGCTTGTGATCTCTCTCTCTCTCTCTCTCTGTCAAATAAATAAAATCTTTAGAGAAAAGAAGTAAAGAAAATAGTCCAATAGCAAAATGGTCACAGGATATGAACAGGCAGTTCACAAAAAGGGAAATATAAATGACTCTTAAATGAACACTCTTCAGCTTCATTCATATTAAGAGAAGACTACACTGAGGTACCTTTTTTTTTTTTTTTTTTTTTTTTAACCTAACAGGTTAGCAAAAATCTTTAACTTTGATAATAGAATAGCTCCTTCAGCCCCAAACCAAGGTTTTAGTTTTTGAGGTTTTATTACTAATGGTCATCTGTAGGTCCAGGAGCAGATGGCCCTCCTGATATTGTCAGGAGGTCAGCAGTCATCTAATGTTACGTTACAGTGCCTACATCATTCACCTCACTTCATTTCATTGGTAGGCATTTTATCATCCTACATCCTCACAGAAGGGTGAGTACATTACAATAAGATGTTTTGAGAGAGGATGAGACCCCATAACTTTTATGACAGTAAGTTATAATTGTTCTATTTTATTATTGTTAGTCTCTTACTGTGCCTAATTTATAAATTAAATATTATATATGTATAGAGAAGGCAGTATATACAGTATTGATTACTGTCCATAGTTTTAAAATGGAACCCACTGGGCCTCAGGATATGTCCCCTGGGAATAAGGGGAGGGGACTGCAATATCCTCTGTGGTGAGGCTGTCAGTGAAGAAGTGTTCATAGATTGTTAGTGTAAATTGGTAAACACTAGGGGGGTATTTTGCAAACATATGTTAGGATTAAAATGCACATGCCCTTTCTTCAAGAAGCACAAGAATATAGCTCTTGCTCTGATGGCTCCATTTGTACTTGTACAGGATGGCTCATTGACATATTAAACTGCAACATTGTTTATAATTGCAAAACAATAGAATCAACCTTGTGATTGTCTGTTGGGAACTGGTGAAATTGTCATTTCTTCAGTCAGTGTGATGTAATGCTATGACTGAGAAAAGAATAAAGGAGTTTTTTGTGTACTAATATGTGAAGATCTCTAAGATACATCATTAAAAAGAGTGAGGTATATAACATTTTATAGAAAACAATGTCTTAAATAAAATATGAAAAAAATATTTTTATTTGCCTATACATACATTTAAAACACCTTGGAGGAATACATATATCTAATAATAGTGCTTACCTTGGTATAGAGGTAAGATAAGGGATGAGAACTAAGTTGAAAGAGGATGATGATTGGTAGACCTAGATTTTCACTGCATACCTTTTTTTAATTTTAATAATGTAAATATGCTATCATTATTTTTAAATAGGCTCTGGAATTAGAGTGCTTAGATACAGACTGACTTCTTAGCTGCGTTTTCTTGGGCACATTGTTTAGCCTATTTGTGCCTAAGTATTTATTTCTGTTATAATAATCATGCCACATTCTTAGAATGGTTGTAACGATTAAGTAAGATAACACAGTGAAAAGAATAGTGCCTGGCATGTGGTGAGTGTTCTCAGTGTTTCTTAAAAGAAAACTGCCATTATGCCTGGGTGGCTCAGTTTGTTAATGACTGTCTTTAGCTCTGGTCATGATCCTGGAATCCCAGGATCCAGTCCCACATCAGGCTCACCACTCAGTGGGGAGTCTGCTTCTCCCTCTGACCCTCCACCTTCTCATGCTATCTCTCTCGCTTTTTCTCTCTCAAATATATAAAATCTTAAAAAAAAAAAAAGAAAGAAAGAAAACTGCCATTAATATTAGAGTGGAAATTTAATTTTAAGTCTGCCTTACACTAAAAGTGGGCTATATGCTGTTTCTGTTTTTGCCTTTAGATAGACAATGCACATCTTTTATTTTAAAACTGAACTTAAGGCATTTATTCCACAAACATGTCTTCCTTCTGTGCCCCAAATATTGCATTAAGCATGAAAATACTTCTGTCTTCTGTTACCTTGTTGGAGCTCATACTATGATAAATTTTCAAAAGTATGCCAGAAGTTTTTAAAAAATTATGTTTGTGATG
Source organism: Mustela erminea (assembly GCF_009829155.1). NCBI lineage: Eukaryota > Metazoa > Chordata > Mammalia > Carnivora > Mustelidae > Mustela > Mustela erminea. Next base: position 34,756,617 of record NC_045627.1, on the reverse strand, counting down.
TTTAGAAGAAATGCTGTATGGGAACAAGATAGAAAATGAATTGGATTCCTTTACCATCAGACTTTAGAGATATAATGGATACAGAAAAATAAAAGAAGTAAAGATCCTTTTTTATTTCCTGTAAGAAGCACATAAATGTTAGAAGTTAGATTTATCATTATTTTCAAAAGTTTATTCAGTGATGAATAATTAGAAGCTATCTTAGTTCATTCAGACTGCTGTAAATTAGTATGGTCTGGGTGGCTTAAATAGCAGATGTACATGTCTCATGGTTCTTCAGGCTGGGGAGTCCAAGATCAGGGGGCTAGTAGATTGGGTGTCTGGTAAAGCCCTGCTTCTTGGTTCATAGAGGGCCACTCTCTCCCTGTATCTTCACATGGCATGAGTGAGCTCTCTGGGAAAGGGTGCTAATCTCATTCATGAGGGTACCACCTTCATGCCTAATGACCTACCAAAATCCCTACCTCCTAATACCATGGCATTGTGGGTTAGCCTTTCAGTATATGAAGTTTGGGGAGATGCAAACGTTCAGTGTATAACAGAAAGTGTAGTTTGTGTACTTACATTTTGAGGAACATAGACACTTGAATAAATTCTGCATATTCACACTTTTAAATTCTGCTCCTCCTAGAATGATAAGCTGTTTAAAGTAAATGCATTTGGTTACACCTTTCTATTCTTAATTTGCATTTATGGTTACAACACCATTGTGCCTAAATAGGGTATCCATAGTTTATATGGTGACTGACTATAGGAAGGAGAAAATCAGGAAAGACAAATATACATATTTATGAAATTACAAAACTCATAAAAATGTGGAGAAAAAGGAACATTTTAAATGGAAATGGTTATACTGTAAGTTAACTATGTCCGTCTCTCCAAAACAAACTACAAAACAACTCTTCCTTGTTTATTAATGTTTCTTGAACTCACTTAGGTTCAAACCTTAGATTCACCTTAGGGTCTGCTTCCTAACCCATAACACCGACATTGACTGAGTTGTCAAATCTTACTGATTGTTTTTTAAATAACTCTCCCGTCTTTTCATTTTTTTGGTAACTGGCTAAATATTTGATGTTGAGCTAGTTATTTTAAACTCTCAGGCCCTTAGATTCCTCTTTTCTCAAGCTAAAATTCTTTTGTTTTCATTCTAGTTAGACTGTTACTGTCTATGCAGACTGTGGCAACAGCTTTCCTACTGATGTCCCTGCTCTAGTTCATCTTTGTAATTCTGGATGATTATTTCTACGACATATTCTATTTCTGTCTCTTGAATATTGCCCAGCTGAAGAACTATCCTACATCTTTATGATCACTCTTATAAGGACTCAAGTCAAATATTTTGTGTGGTATCAAGCACAGTTACCTAGCATTCAGTAAATTAATAAGTTGTATTTTTGTCTTCCTATTGTATGGAATTATTTGGGTAAAGATCTTCTCTACGATGTCAATTCCTGAAGGGTAGAAGCCTTTATATATCTTCATTACTATATTGACAACACTGGTACATACAGAAGGGACCCAGGAGTTTGTTGAATAAACACATGATCAGTGTATTTTATTGGATGTGCTATAGGAAGAGAAGAAAACTATAGATTTTTTTTTTTTTTTAGGATTTTATTTATATATTTGACAGAGAAAGCACAAGCAGGGGAGCGGCAGAGGGAGAGAGAGAAGCAGGCTCTCCACCGAGCAGGGAGCCTGATGCAGGGCTTGATCCCAGGACCCTGGGATCATGATCTGAGCTGAAGGCTTAACCACCTGAGCCACCCAGGCACCCCGAAAATTATAGACTCTTAATGAACTTGAGGGCCATCAGTGATGTTATAACCAAAATTGTAAAATTTTAAATTTTAAGAATGTACATTTTGGGTATAATATGGTTAAAGTCAGTGTGGGCATAAGAGGAAACAAGAATGAAGTTGGAAGAAGTTTATTATATTCAGATCCAAGAGAAGGGGAGTCACATGCTGCACAGCCATAGGGGAAAACACTAGGGTAGTTAAGAGGCAGAAGACAAGAGCTCAGGGGAGATCTTAGATCATGGTCTTCATTGGGATTCCTCCCAATTTGGTGAATTCCTCCAGGTTTGGGCTATAGAGTTGCTTTTTAGTTTCCCGCTACCTGGCCCTGGGGTGATTTAGGGTAAAGGAAATATTGGCTTCCTGTGTGAGAGTTAGATAAGGAGATAGGGACTGGTTGGTATGCATATAAAAGGCATGCTTGTGGGCCAGTTGTTATCTTTAGGAATTAGCTAGCCTTGGGGAGGACCATTTCTTTTGGGGTCTCTGAGCCTCCTGATCCCCAAATGTCAGCCTCAGGAATACAGAAAACAAGAAAATATAGTTAATGTGATTGGCCCTTTGATGAATGGATGTCAGATATACAAGAATCTAAAAAAATAGTAAAAAACTCTGATAGTATATTCTGAGGGTTCATTCTTGCTGGTCTTGAAAGCAAAGCAGCTATTTGATTGATACTATATTTATATTGGGGTCTTAATATATGAACTTCTTTTCTCCTCAAAGCAGTTAATTTCAGTGGTTGCCAGACATCCAGAAAGGACTTTTAATTTTTTTTTTTTTAAAGATTTTATTTATTTATTTGACAGACAGAGATCACAGGTAGGCAGAGAGGCAGGCAGAGAAGCAGGCTCCCTGCTGAGCAGAGAGCCCAATGCGAGGCTCGATCCCAGGACCCTTTAACCCACTGAGCCACCCAGGTGGCCCCATAAAGATCCTGTTCATTTATTTATTTGAGGTAGGGGTGGAGAGCATAGAGGGAGAAGCCAACTCTCCACTGAGCAGGGAGCTCGATGTGAGACTCGATCCCAGGACCCTGAGATCCAGACCTGAGCTGAAGACAAATGCTTAACTGCCTGAGCCACCCAGGTGTCAGGACTTTTAATTTTTTAAAGATTTTATTTATTTTTTTTTTTAGTTAGTTAGTTAGTTAGTTAGTGCAGGGTGGGGAGGGAAGGGCAGAGGGAAAGGGGGAGAGAGAATCTCAAGCACTCTCTAAGCTGAGCACTGAGCCTGTCGGGGGGACCCTGAAACCATGATCTGAGCCAGAATCAAGAGTTGGGCATTCAGCTGGCTGATCCACCCAGGTACCCCCAGAAAGTACTTTTCTAAAGAAAAAAATGTTAAAAAAAACCCTAGATACAAAATTTTAAGTATATTTTGAAAATAAATTCTTGAAACATGACCTTGTTATTTAATATTTAAATATTAACAAAGGGATAGCAGTTCAGTAAATAGGGAAATGTTTATATCTTACTGCTTTTATCTGTGAAGTAGGGGTGATGATATACCTGTCTTACGGTATTATGAGGATTAAATGAGAGTAAATAAAGTGCTTAACACATTGCCAGGCACATAATAAACTATGTATGCTATCTGTACACCTGTATGTAATAGAATGTATAAAAGGGGTACAAATTTGTGAATATCTTTTAAAATGAATTTTATAATTTAATTAGTTCTGTCTCCATAAGAACATTATTTTATTGTGAGCTGTCAAATAAGGCATGTAAATTACTTTATGTTAACTTTAGCTTTTATCAGGGAGCTCATTAAGATGTTTTGGTGCCTGTGGGTTCTACCATTCCAGATTCCTATTGGTGGTGATTTTAGAGAAAAAACATTTTCATGTAATTTTTATTTTCGTTTTTATTTAGTTTAGATGTTTAGTTTTATTAATTTATCTTATTATCATTATATGCATTGTATTATAGTTCCTTTAAAAAGTGTCAATGAGGGGCGCCTGGGTGGCTCAGTGGGTTAAAGCCTCTGCCTTCGGCTCAGGTCATGATCCCAGAGTCCTGGGATCGAGCCCCGCATGGGACTCTCTGCTCGGCAGGGAGCCTGCTTCCTCCTCTCTCTCTGCCTGCCTCTCTGCCTACTTGTGATCTCTGTCTGTCAAATAAATAAATAAAATCTTTAAAAAAAAGTTTCATTTAAAAAAAAAAAAAGTGTCAATGAATGGTTATTTCACTGTAGGAGTAGAGTAGTACATGCCTTGAGTGAAGTAGCCTTTTGGTTATTATCTCTGTAATAAAAATTAGCACTATGGTTATTTAAAGGGGGGAAAAAACACTCTAAATTATTTATCGGTGTCATTCCCTAATTCCAAGTAATTAATGTCTTCGTCTTTAAAAAGTCAAATCATAAAATGCATCAACTACACATATGGTTCTTTAAACAATTAAAGAATGGAAGAAGAAAAAGCCACTTGTAGATAACCAGTATTGACAATTTAGTATTTATTTTTTCAGTATTTTCTCTGCATATATATTGGGGCTGTGTGTGACATTTTTTAAAATAAGAATGAGGTTATACAAATTTCATACTAATGGTATTGCATAAACTTTAAATTTTTAGAGGTGGATTTTAAGTGTACTTTCCATTGCTCTAGTTAAGAGTTTTGAGAAATTTGGAGAGAAGGGAAAGGAAACCCGTATTTATAGCAACTAATGAGGATTAGTAGGACAAAATTTTGAAACTTAAGCTCTGGCAGAATTAAACTTTTAGTAAGAAGTTGAAATGGTGTTTTTTTAAAATTAGCTATTTAATAAAGTTTATTCCTTGAGACCTCAGTTTTTAGTTGTTACCGAATTACCGTGCTTGTTGCTACCCATAACAGTATTGTTTTTTATTTTATTTCTTTTAAAATATTTTATTTATTCATTTGAGAGAGAGAGAGAGCACAAGCAGGGGGAGAGGCAGAACGAGAGGGAAAAGCAGACTCTGAGCTGAGCAGGGAGCCAGAAGCAGGGTTTGATGCCAGGACCCTCAGCCTGAGCCAAAGGCAGACACTTAACCATCTGAGCCACCCAGGCGCTCCCAACAGTATTGTTTTTAGACACTGATAAACCTGAACAACATCAGCAAAGATTTTTGTTCTCTGTATAAAACATTGATAGTTATTCAGCCTTTGTTGGAATCAGTTTTTTTTTTTAATTAAAAATATGTGTAGAACTTCATTAAACTTGTTGACAACATTAAGAATTAAGGTTAACTGTGGCCTGGGATCTTGGTTGATAATTGTACTTTCATACCACCTAGTCCCTGATTTATGAATGAATTATGTAGGGCCCTCTCCTAGCTTTTGATGGTTTGCTGTCAGTCTTAGGATTTCTTCATATGGTATTCTTCCTGTGTGACTATGACCAGAATTCCTCTTTTGAGGATTAGAGGCCTATCCTATTCCCATATGACCTCATCTTAACTAATTATATCCTCAGTGACCTTGTTTCCGAGAAAGGTTGCATTCTTATGTACTGAGGGTTAGGACTTAAACATATACATTTTGAGAGAATGCATATCCTATAGCAAGATTTTGAGATCTGTAGGTGAAAGAGGATACAGAGTAACATGATAGTGTTCAAATTTTCTTCAAATCAGCTGTTTTAGGATTTTGAATAAGCAGCATTTAAGAGATGATAGTTATGAATGTTACTAATGTTGTTTCTGTAGTATGTAGTACCTTGGGATCCAGGAGGCAATACATTTCCTTTTTGTTTTTTGAGAAGACAGTGCATTCTTTACTATTAGTGTTTTTTGTTTATAAGATTCTCAGAGCATATTATTGGTTATATCTTTTTTTTTTTTTTAAACATTCATTTATTTGAGAGAGAAAGCTTGCACATGCAAGTGGGGTGGGGGCAGAGGGAGAGAATCTTCAACCTGACTTCCCGCTGAGCATGGACCTCATCCCTCAGGGCTTGATCTCAAGACCCTTGAGATCATGACTTGAGCTGAAACCAAGTCAGATGCTTAATGGACTGAGCCACCCTGGAACCCCTTGCTGGTTATATCCTTGTATCAGGTTTAAACACTGGTTAGCAAAAAGACTGCTAATAGACCATCTTGTGTATTTTGTGATTGGTTGTCTAAGGTGAAGTGTGTATGTTTACTGTTACTAAACCAGCCTTGGTCAGTCAGTAAATATTCACGGGGATTTTATGGTCATTCCTGGACACACATATATGCTGAACTGCGTAATAATTGAGTCTCCTGATGTCCACACTCCCAGCTGAGGTTCAACAAAACGGTGCTCTGCTTTCTGGTTTCAGCTCTCATAAACAAGTATCCTTTTTGCAGTATATTTAGTCCCACATATTTTACATTTTTATACTTTTTTGGTGATTTAACTGTTTAAAATGACCTCTTGAGTGTAGTACTGAAGCTCTATCTGGCGTTCTAAGCCCAAGAAGGCTGTGATATGCCCTACTAGATAAATACATTGAAGCATAAGTTATAGTGCTATTGGCTGTGAATTTAATGTTAGTGAATCAATATGTATTAATTATAAGATGTCTTTAAGCAGAAACACATATTAAACAGGTTGTGTTGATCAGTTCATGAAAATGTGATCAAAGGCTTGCAGGAGCCTAACCCTGTATTTTCCCTGGGGGTAGTGTTTCAGTATTTGGAAAATAAGTATTTGTGGTGAGTTTATAAACATAACTTTTGCCCTATAATGAGAATTGATTATATTCTCAGGTAGACTAAAATAAACAGACTAAAATTGTAAGTGGAACAGTGATGGGGTTTCCTAGAAGGATGGTGCTATGAAATAAATCATCAACATTTAACACTGTTTTTTCTTCATACATTGCGCAGAGTTTTTACTAGCTTTTAAGAAAATGAAAGAAGTCTCAAGTCACTGTCTTTGTAGCTTTTATTCCTCTTTTTTTATAGCTTTCATTGAGTACAAATGCAAAATTGAGAATGCAAGATTTTTTATTTCTGTTCATAATGACAAAATTGACAGAGGAAAATGTTTCACAATTACTGGACAAGTCACAAGGTGAATGTAGACCATCACTGTATGATAATATGAAATTGATCATTTAAGTGTACTCTTAAACAGTGAGTCTGGAGATAGTATGCTACATGAACTTTTTTCACAAATTCAAGAATTGATGAATATATTTCTTAGGTCCTAAAGGATATAGGATGTTTTTTTTATCCTGTTAGTTATTCAGTAGGAAGGATTTTTATCATGTAACATTTTACAACAAGAGCCTAGATCTATCCTGTATTGCTAAAAGGATGTGCAGCGGTATTCTTCTTTTACAGTATTTGTGCCACAAAATTTATTTGACACAATTTGTTTATGAACAAATGCTGAAGTCAGTTATATTTCCAGAGGTAATTGGGAGGAAATAGATGATGTTGAAAAACGGTCATTAGGTTGAACATTTTAATTGGTTTTTAAGTCTAAAAGTGGCTGTATTTACATTTATGTAGTAAAGATGATGGCTTTTTCCTCCTTACTAAAATGATGTACCATTAGTTTTCCAGAAATACTGCATTTTTACAGTGTAAGTATAAGGACAACCAGAAGTAATGATGACCTAGGACTTATTAGAGATGTATTTAGAATATATGTGCTATCAGTATTTACAAGGTAGATATGTTACATCTCTCTTGTTCTTTATATTTTGTTTTTGCTCCTGTCTCTGAATAACATATTTCTTCTTTTTCAAGGTACTCTCTACCACTTGTTTTCTTTGCCCTTTAGTGCCTCCCCAAACTAAATGTTCTTTGAGCCATAAATACTCATATGAATACAGTGTTACTCTTCTCAAACATTATATGAGCATTTGAAGCATAAAAAAGGGTGGAAAGAATAACGCAATGACTAAGTTAACACTTACCACATATTTTATCTGTTTTATATTTTTTAGAGGGATAACTTTTCTGAACTATAGTTGACTACAATAATTATGTGCCATTATTAAAACTTTAGCATGAATTTTAGCATCATACATTCATAATTCCAACATTTTCTTGTAGTCTCTCTTTATCAAGGGAATCAGCTGTTTAATGGGCTTGCTTGGCAAGTTTTTCTTTTGCTTTCTGTCCTATAACTTACATATTCATACTAATTCTAATTGAAGTGAATTTAATTCCCACTTACTTCTACTTTTTCTCTATTATTTGCTTTGAGAGTCAAATGTAGCTTAATGATTAAAATTTGGTAACATAGTACCTGGTACATAGCAAATAATAAATGTTAGCTTATTGGGTTTGGTATGAATTCTGTTTTCTTTCTCACAGATGGCATCACTGAGTTGGGCTTAGTGAATTTTTTTGTTTGTTTTACTGGGTTCTTTTATTCTTCCTTTATTCTTGCTTATTGTTGACTCTCTTTTCAGGCAATCTTGTTTTAAGCATTCAGCTATGTAGTTTCATTAGGTTTGAAGTGTCTTAGTATACCACTGATCTGACTTTCTAGTAAACTAGGAATGGGGATATTGAGGATATTCGTTTTGATAAGCCATTGGGAAAAACAGTAGTTTTAAAGATTTGTACAGGGATGTTTTGAGTTTTGTTTGTTTGTTGTCTGAGAAGCCTATATTAAGTGCTATTTCTGGGACATACAACTGTTATTATGTTTCTTTAATCGTGTGTTTCTGAAGTAGCTATCCATTCTCAGAATAGGTATCTCAGTAATTTGATGGGACAAAAATTCTGAAAGAACCAAGATTATGTGTCTTGAATTTTTAGTACATAGAAAAAAATTAGAGTTCATGTTGGTCTCAAAATGAAAACATTGGTTTTAGTACATGGCTTTAACTATTTTCTCTAATGTTGTATTTAATTAAGTTTTATTTTTTGTTTGGAATAGACACATATGTACATGGTTTAAAAATCAGGGTAATAAAAATAAACATTGGGAAGTTTTGCTCTTACATTTGACTACTGTATTTCCCCCTCTACCTGCATTACCTGTAAATATGTTTATTAGTTTTTTTGTATATCTTTTCAAAAGTTCTTTATGTAGATATAAGTAAGTATAAATATACTTATTCTTACCTCTTACACAAAAAGTAGCAAATCATTTAGTATTCCACATGTTGGTATTTTTTTCTCTTTGCTTATATACTCTTGAGGTCTTTCTGTATCCATATGTAGAGCTTCCTTATTATTATATTACCTTGTTTGTGGAGCATAGTATTCTGGTGGGTAATTGGAATCATTTACTAATGGATATTTGGAATATTTCGAGTCTTTTCTAATTATATACAATGCTGCAAATATAATACACATTTTCACACATACAGACAGAAACACATGCACACATGTGTATTTGTACTCTACCTTTCTGGGTTCTCTAGCTGGGCCCTGTCTAGACAAAAGGCAGATTAACAAGAGAAAAGTAAACAAGTTTATTAACACATGCGTTGAACTTACACAGGGGATCTCAACACATGTGTTAATAAACTTGTGACGAGTAACTCAAGTGATAGAGCATGGGCTTACACAGAACAAAAGAACAGGAAATTTTTAGAGAAGTAACAGCAAAAAGGATTGAGTTTCGGGTGGCAATCGTGGGAAGGTAAATAGGTGGGGAAACTAAGATAAGCGCTAGTTAGGAAAGTTTGCAATGTAGGTTTTCCTGGTGCTATTTGTGAGCTGATAAGAGTTTGGAGTTGTCTCTGGTGATTAACTTCTGTTCTTTCTAGTAGAGTGGTAGATACCTTCACATATTTATGTCATGCTTTTAGGCAGTAAGGAGAAGGCAGAGAGCTTTTCTTATATCTATTTATACTTAATGTCTTTGAGCTCAGAATGATCCTATGCCAACATGGCATATTCTGATGCCCTTTAGTACTTAGGTATATCTGTAGGATATTTTCGTGGAAATGGAATTTGTAGGTCCAGAAGGTAAATGGATATGTTTTGTTAGGTATTGCCACATTCCGTTTCATACTTCTGTTATCAGTATATAAGCATGCTTTTTTCTCCAACAGGTTGTTAACAGGCTTTGGAATTTTTATGAAAAATAGTATCTTGGTGTGATTTTTATTATAATCATAAACTTTGTAAATTAATAAACTATTTTTTAGAGTGGTTTTAGGTTCACAGCAAAATTAAGCAGAAAATAGAGTTCCCATATACCCCATCCCCATATATACACAATCTCCCCCACTGTCCACAGCCTATCCACAGTGGTACATTTACCACCATTAACAGACCTACATTGACGTCATCCAAAGTCCATGGGTTCCTTAGGGTTCACTCTTTGTGTTGTACAATCTATGGGTTTTGACAAATGCATAATAACGTAGTATTATACAGAATAGTATTGGTATCATACAGAATAGTTTTTATTTACTACCCTAAAAAATACTCTGTGTTTTGTTCATCCCCCTCTTTCCCCTAACTTCTAGCAAACATTAAACTTTTTATTGTCTTCAAAGTTTTGCTTTTTCCAGAATGTCATGTATTGGAATCATACAGAATGTAGCCTTTTCAAATTGGCTTCTTTTACTTAGGAATGTGCATTTAAGTGTTCTCTGTGTCTCTTTTCATGGCTTGATATCCTATTCCTTCTTATTGCTGAATAATGCTCTATCATCTTGATGTACCAGTTTATTCACTATTAAAGGATATCTTGGTTGCTTCCAAGTTTGAGCAGTTACGAATAAAGTTGCTGCAAATGTCTTTGTGTAGATTTTTGTGTTGACATAAGTTTTCAGCTCTTTTTGGGTGAACATCAAGGAGTGATTGCTTGATCATAAGGTCAGAGTATGTTTAGTTTTATAAGAAACTACCACCCTGTCTTCAAAAGTGGCTGTACCCTTTTGCATGCTCACCAGCAGCGAATAAGAGTTTCTGTTGCTCTCTATCCTTTCCAGCAATTTGAGCCATTTTAATAAGGTGTATAGTGGTATCTCATTTTAATTTGAAATTCCCTGATACATAATGTAGGACATCCTTTCACAGGCTTACTTGTCATCTGTGTATCTTCCTTGGTGAGGTGTCTGCTCAGTTCTTTTGCCTATTTTTTCATTTGGCTTTTTATTTTTTTATTGAGTTTTTAGTTTTTGTATATTTTTGAATAATAGTCCTTTATTAGATCTACCTTTTACAGATATTTTATCCAATTCGGTGGCTTTTCTTCGCATTCTCCTGATAAATGTAAACGTTGATGCTTAAAGGTTAACCCATGTGGAAAAGTATAAACATTATAAAGTATAAAATTGTGAAGTTTTGTAAAATTGTAAAATTTTGTAAATTGTAAGTTTTATAAATTTTCTTTTTTTTTTTTAAAGATTTTATTTATTTATTTGACAGAGAGAGATCACAAGTAGGCAGAGAGGCAGGCAGAGAGAGAGGAGGAAGCAGGCTCCCTGCTGAGCAGAGAGCCCGATGCAGGGCTCGATCCCAGGACCCCAAGATCATGACCTGAGCCAAAGGCAGTGGCTTAACCCACTGAGCCACCCAGGCGCCCGTGGTTTTATAAATTTTCTAAGTCAACATATTGGCTTCTAAATGTAGTTTGGATTTGCAGTTTTCTCATCAATGAGGTTGAGCATCTTTTCATATGATTAAGGGCCATTTCTGTTTCTTCTTCTCTGAACTATCAGTTGACATCTTTTGTCCATTTTTCATTGAATTAATGGTCTTTTTTTTCCAACTATGTAAAAATTGGGAAGATTATTTCTTCAGGGTATGGATAACATTTTTTCCCCCTGTTTTTCTGTTAGTCTTTTCACTTTGTTTTTAGTTTGTTTTGCTATAAGAATTTTCTCAAATGGCTACATGGAATCTCTTCCTCTTTCCTTAGCTCAGGATTTAGTGTTAAGTGTTACTGTCTTCCAGAATTCTTGTATTTAAGGTTTTAGTAAGTATCTCATGTTCCCTTGAGGCCTTTTGTGTATCTTTATCTTAGCATTTAATCACAGTTCTTACCTCACCTGTTTTTCTGTAGACTGAAAACTCTTTGAGGACTAGAAATGGTTTATTCTCTTTGTGTCTCCAGTGTTTGGAGCGTAAGGGTATACAGTAAATACTAGTGTTTGGTATGAATGATTATTGTTTCTTTGTTTCTTGGATTTTGGTACCTTTGATTGTATAGCCATAGCTATCTAATTTAAGTACTCTTCATTTGCTGTTGAACTGACTGACCAGTCTTATTCATTTTCTTGTCATCTTGTCATTTTCTGCTCTTTACTGTATTTCCTTTGAGGATAGTCTTGGAGATACGTTGATTTAGTTCTGGGGCCTCTGTGAAAGAGAACAGATCTTTTGAGTGTTTTACGTCTTTCTTCAAAATTAAGATTTTTGGTACTGTTTTGATGTCAATAAATGATGTTATACTTTTAAATCCTTTTTCCTGATTTTTTTTTGGGGGGGGGGACAATGTGTTATATCTTGTTCTCTTTGCGTGTTTTGTATGTTCCTACAATATAATTTCATTAAAAAACATATGTACAAAATATCTACAAATAGTAAATGATTAGTATAATGAACTTCCACATACTGTTCACCAGCTTCATGAGTTAGTAACTCATAGTACTTTAAGGTGAGTACTTCAGATAATATCATTGAAGTTGTATAGATTCTTAGAGGCTATCTAGGGCTAACCTCCCACCCCAAAAGGCAGGGCAGTAATCCAGATAGAATGGGAGTTTCTCTAACCATAGGGATTTAAACTTTTCTGATGCAGTTGGTTTCTTTACTGAACAGCTGCATTTCTACATTGAGCTTAAGTGTGCTTCAGAAGAAATCCTGATTGATTTCAGTTTAACAACTCTTTAGCATGAGGCTTTTATTGAAGACAGAAATTACAGTTTTCTTAGGCTAAAAAAAAAAGGTTCATTTTAAATGATATGTTAAAGTAGTAGTAGTAGTACTAAAAAACTGATAGACATTACACATCTTAAGGAGACTAAGGAAACAATTTCACTTTATTTTTTGGTTTGTCAGTAGCTACTGATAGTCTTATGAAGGACCAGTATTTTAAATTATTTTCTGATTTAAAACTTGAATATATTTTAACTACATATGGGGTTTTTATTTCTTTCATGTTAAAATGGCAGTTCATAAACTAAAACCTGTTTGTTATGGTTACATTGCCTTTCAGTTCCCTCAGCATATCTAGTAGATGCTTTATTTATGAGATCTGTAAAGAATTTGCTTTTTTATCAGAAGTTGCTAATTCAGATTATTTCATTAATTTCAGAATCACTCCATAGTAGTATATGTCAGTTATTTCATTATTAAATAATTTGGCCCAGGATATTTAAATGATTCCCTTTTCAGCTGGATTCTTCTGTTACTGGTTATGGCTTTGAATGAAGAGCCTTTCTGAGAGCAGCTTTATAAACCTTTAACTTCTTCCCCAAAATGTTCAAGTCGCTTAATACTTCGAGTTGCTTATGGCCTGGGATGTATATCGTATTTACCACAATGCGAATTTTATGGCACATACTTGTTGAATTTTTCACAGTAACTACTGTTATACTTAGTCTGTATTTTATCATTTTCTTAAGCTTTTTTTTTTTGTACAAGATGAAGACTTTTATTCTCATTGGTAGTTCAAAACTAGAATATAATGTCTCTCTTCTTGATTTCTGTAGAGCAGGTTGTTGCCCTGGATGCCCAAAATATCGTAGCTGTTTCATGTGGAGAAGCTCATACATTAGCACTAAATGACAAGGGCCAGGTGTATGCGTGGGGTCTCGATTCTGATGGACAGCTTGGCCTGCTAGGATCAGAGGAATGTATCAGAGTACCCAGGTAACAAAGGTGACCAAAAAGAGGTCTTTAACAGTCTTTTATAATAAATTTGTTATCTAAATTATTCTGCTTACTGTGGGCAAGTAAGAGTTGACATCTAATTACTTCTCCCTTTTGAGTTCTTAAGGAATTACTAGGTAGGTTCTGGCCTTTAATTTGGGCTGAGTGCTCTTTTTTAATGTATTACGTATTTTTCCCTAAATTGTTTATGTTTGTAAAGAAATGGGACGGGGAATATATACTTTACTATAACTATTTCATTACTAAAATTTTTAAGCGATTTAGGCTAATTTAAACTACTGGTTTTATCTTGAGTACCCCAGCTGTTAAAATATTTATTAAATATTGGTTGGTTGCATATTTCTCTATCTTGTTTTGTATTGTTTTTATTGAATATAGAAGTCCCACATGCTTAATGTAAAAAGAATTCAGTCACTTTCCAAATTTTTAAAAAGCAATGGCCACAATTTAATTTGTTACTAATTCATCATAGAATTATTTCAAAATTAAATAAATGCCTAGTCAATGTTGCATAGTCTTAGAGGTATACATAGGGCATAACCATTGTTTTAATGCTGACAATTTTAAGAGCGTGAACATGTTTAGGTAAAAATACACAGATTTAAAGAAAAGTATCCAATTTGTTTTAAATACATAAATAATACAGTAACTCACGCTTTGTTTTTTAAATTATACAAATTCTTGCTTCCTTAAACTCTTGTTCTTTCTTCCTAGTAATAGTTATAGGGACAAAAGAAAACTCTCCAGAGAAACAAAGGTATTAAACTAATTTTAGATATAAATCTAGGTAGCATTATTTTTACACACATTTAGATATTTTGTTTTTAACTTAACATTGATGAATGTTTGTTTTGGTTTAAGAAATAGGATGTAACTTACTAGGATAAGGAAATGGAACTCAGGAACTAATAATATTTCAGAACAGAAACTCTTATTGTTAGAAATGAGTCTTTTTAAAACTAGGAAGGGTAGCTAGCTAGTTCCTTTAGTAAGCCTTTGACTTTCCTTGTATATGTTTATTGAGAACTTAAAAGTATTTGTTTAAGTATTTGCTTTGTTTTAATTTATGAAAAGGTTTTTTGGTCTTTAACATTTTATATTTGTTTTAGTAAAAATTGTTAGTTGGACTTCTGGCTATATCATACTCACATGTTTCCTTGATTGATCTTATAATTAAATTCCACAGAACTCCCCAAATTTCTTCCCCTTAATTTCTTTTGTTTATAACAATTTAATAACAAACACAACTCCCATTATGCTTTTAGTATCGCTTAATGGTGGTGTTCTTGGGAGAAAATATTTTTTCCTTAAGCTAAGTAAATTGAATTTTTTAGTCATTTCAGTTTTGATTTATTTCAGAAAATGTAATTTGCAACCATATAGCTATTGGTAGGTAATAATACAAAGCATTCATAGAAACACAGTGACCTCACATTTGTCATATCTTCTGCTGCTTTTATTTTGTCCCACAAAAAGCTATTGTAGAATGGGATTTTTTAATACAAAATTCTTAAAATTTTATGTTTTTACAATTGAGAAGGGACCTTCCTATGAGATTTTTAAATCACCAGTTCAGAACCATGATTTATGTCAAAACTTTCTAATTTCTTTTATATTTATTCCATTGATTTCCTAAAATCTTACTGACATTTTTGTTGCTCTTATACTTCTGACATTTTGTTGCTCCTTATACTTCTAGTATAAGGGATTTCAGTCAGTAACCCATAGATATTTAGTAAATGGAAAGAAAGGTAGCTATAAGAGAATTTTACTGTATGACAGTTTATTTGAACAATGCCCTTTAATAAATTATGCATTTGTGACTTTGCTGTTTCATAAATCTGGATGGGGACCTGGAAAGAGATCTTATTTGAGTCACTCGGTTTAAACTTGGAAGGTTTTTATTTGCTAAATGTGTATTAACTTTTAAGCTCTGTGTTAAGGCATTTCTCCTGTTCAACCTACTCAGTTTTCAGTGGACTGATCTGATTTGTTATGACATATACATAGTTTTTACTGATACTTTCATGTGTTAAAGGGCAATTTAGTATTTCAGTATATTTTGTTTGGGGCAAATCATGCTCCGAGACTGAGTTTGTCTTTGACCTCTGTTTAACACAGGTTTACTGAAGGGATTTCACAAGGCAGTAACATATGGGATAAATAACATACTTCAAACAAGTGATAGATAAATCGTACTGTTGTTTCAAGCAAGAGGTGATAGTAATAAAAATCAAATTTAGTTTAGGTATACCATTATATGACTTGATACTAGGGAGAAATGGCTTAGCCAACTGAGAACTGATTTTTTCCTGCCAGCACAAAAGTAAAAGTCCCCTGTTCTAGAGCACGTTGCTAAGGAAAGATACATCTAGCAAGTATTGACGGGCAAGAGGATCTTTTCCCTAGGACTGCTGCTCAGTTTTTACCCCTGAAGGTTAAAGTCTCCTCTACTGTGGCTGGCACTGATTACCCTGTCTTTGGAGAGCTATTTAGATTAGCTAAGACCTAAGAGTCTGGGATAGTCCTCACAAACCCTCAGTATTCATAATCTAAATGTCCTCTAGCTAGAGTTTTTCTAAATGTGTTTTTTTTGGTGAGACCCCAGTAGAGCCCCACAACAGCTGAGCCACTGAGTACATCCAACACATGACATTATGACATCCCGACACAACTTATATCCAAACAGTTTAACTCTTAAGAACAGTTCCATTTTGTCATAAACAAGTGTGTTTGAAATCAAATTGATACACGACATAGAAATACATTTTTATGAAACACTGCCAGTGATTTTTTTCTTTTTAAATTGTAGTACCAAACTATTTTTATTTTTATTTTATTTTATTTTTTAAGATTTTATTTATTTGACAGAGGGAGAGATCACAAGTAGGCAGAGAAGCAGGCGGGGTGTGGGGAGCAGGCTCCCTGCTGAGCAGAGAGCCCAATGCAGGGCTCGATCCTAGGACCAAAGGCAAAGGCGCCCCCAAACTATTTTTAGATGCAAGGCTTTTCCTATATGCTTAGAGATGTGAGCCAGCTTTGAAATTTTTGCATTCATTTTGAATAAACCATGTAGAAGACAGGAGAAAGCTCAACTATATGTAAATAGATTTTTAAAAAATTAGTGTTTATGGGCGCCTGGGTGGCTCCTGGTTGGTTAAGCAGCTGCCTTTGGGTCAGGTCATGATCCTGGAGACCTGGGATCGAGTCCTGCATCTGGCTTCCAGCTGCACAGGGAGTCTGCTTCTCCCTCTGACCTTCTCCCCTCTCAAGCTCTCTCTCTCTCTCAAATAAATCTTAAAAAAAAAATTAGTGTTTATAGTTTTTGTAAGAATGATCAGAAAACTGAAGAGTCACGTTAGGCTTTACTTTTCTGGAAAACAAAATTCATTTTTATGCCAGTAGATAAGGGTATTGAAATTAAGTAACACTTGAAAATGAGAGAAGAATGTAAAATTAATAATAGGTTATATTTGAAACTGTTACTACTTTGTTAATCTTCTAAGTGGAAATACATACTTTCCCATGCAAACTTTAGATAACCAGTTATTGGTAATAAAGTTGTAGGTTTTTTTTTTTTTAAGAAATTCTGTTTCTTGGACCTGTGCAATAAAAACTATGAGAGGGTGATATAACATTATCCTTGTGAGAAAAGCTTTCTTGATTATAGAAACTAATTATGTTTGACTTGTCAGCTTGGTCAAAAGTAAAATTTATTTTCTTGACTTCCTCAATTTTGAACATGTATTAAAATTTTAGATTAAAAAGAAAATGTATTTCTTAATGGTAGTGACTAGATTGTTAGCGTAAATCTTTCAAAATTAAAAGAAGAGTTGGTGCTAAGACTTTAGATTACTAAGGAAGTTGTGGCTTCACTGGGAAATAGAAAATTGTTAATTATGTTTAATTGGTAAAATATATTTTAAAACCACTTTATTGAGGTATAATTGACATACAGAAAGCTGTACTTAATGTAAATGTCGTGTTGGGTTTGAATTTCGCAAAATATTTAATGTTTTAGTTCTGAAATTTTTTATTATGTAGGGTAAACTTTTTACTAGTCTTTGTTAGCAGTTGTTGGAATTTTACCTTCACAAACAACTGTAAGTGCCTCGTTTATGCCTTTAATGCCCCTGTACATTAAATTGTAAAGTATAACAGTACAGTAGCACACATATTCAACAATATGTTTTGGCAGACTTCCCAGCGGAGGGGAGTACAAATCTTATCTCCAAGTTTATTAATACTGTTTTCTTACAAATTTCAAACATCTTTCAAAATGCAGTAAGGAAATGATTCAGTTCTTTACAGTGACTCATTTAATGATGTCATAGCCATTTAAAATGTTTGACATACTTTAAACTTTAGCAAGTTGTTTCAGATTTATAAGCAGTTAGAAAATGTTGACCCTAGATGTCTGAATTCTGATTTTCTCTTCATAGTTTTCATTAATTAGGAATCCTCATGTTGTGTATATGCATAAGTATGTATTTTTATTTACAAAATTTATTCTGGCTTATTTTTACTTCTTGACTGCATTTGAATCATTTAAAAAATTAGAGAATAATTAAATATTTACATTAGCTTTTTTACTTAAAGAGAATTATTTTTGATGAATTAAAAAAATTCTGTTTCATTAAGAATTTCCTAATTTGTTGTCCTTTAAGAAAAATGGAACATTGGGAATTAATATGGTAACTTATTACCGTTCAGTATTTTTCTTTATTTTATTCCTGAAAGCTAAAAAAAAAAAAAAAAAAAAAGGAAAGGAAAGAAGAAAAACATATCCTCCTTCATCTCCCCAAATCTTCTGTATATTAATTTACATGGAGATGAAAGGAGATTTTTTTTTTTTTAAAACAGTAATGCCATAGAAGAATACATTTCCTTGTCACTGTAGCAGACATGGCTAAAGAAATTAGTATTTATGTTGTATTCCAAGCCTTATGATAATTTTGGAAATGTGGAAGTCACCAAGTATAAATTGCTATGCAAATTTAGAAGTTTTAGGGACAGATTTTATGAACAGTTTAATATTAAAGCTTTAAAGACTTTATAAACTCATCCTTGAACAGTGTATTTATTACATATTTTTTTACCAGGCACTGTGGTAAGTGCTGGGGAGCCTGTGAATATAAGACACATAGTCTGCATTTATAGAGCTTATTGTTGAGCAGAGTACACTAGTAGTTAACAGTGATAAATCTATGAAGGAAAAAATATAAGGTGCTCTGAGAGTTTAGTATTTGAAATCTCTTATTTGGACTTGATACCTGGAACAAGTTTTAAAAAATAGTTAATATAGGGGCGCCTGGGTGGCTCAGTGGGTTAAAGCCTCTGCCTTCGGCTCAGGTCATGATCCCAGGGTTCTGGGATCGAGCGAGCCCCGCATCAGGCTCTCTGCTCAGCGGGAAGCCTGCTTCCTCCTCTCTCTCTGCCTGCTTCTCTGCCTACTTGTGATCTCTGTCTGTCAAATAAATAAATAAAATCTTTTAAAAAAATAGTTAATATAGTTAAAAAGTATTTAACATAATTCCGTAGTCAGTGTGTCATGTGCCTAATATGCATAAACAGTAACAGTGAATGTTCAGTAACTTCAGCACAGTTGCATATATCCATGTATTTTTTTATTCCCATTTTTGCATTGCTAGAGTTTGATTTTGCTAATTACAGAAAAAATGGCGTTTTGCTACATTTGAAAATCTGAAGGTGCATTGGATCCTGTTAACTTGTTGGATTCTACGAAATTATAGCAGTGCAACTCTCAGGTTTTGTAGTTATGAACATAAATCCACTAAATAAAAATATTTCTAATACAACAATATGGAATTAGAGTAACTCTCCTTTCTCCTACTCAAAATTTGATTTGCTGAAGCTGCCTCCCGAAAATCATGGGTATCGACACTCTGGTCAGAACTTGCTCCGGACTCTCATATGGCAGAATCAGGTCAGGTGGCAGTATCAGGTAAAGGGAAATAAGAAACATATGTTTCCTCCCCCCTTCTTACCTTGAAAACACTCATTCAGGAAAACAAAATGACCAGGAGAAGGGGAACTGCATAAGAAACACCTGGGATGATTGATGCAGAAAGATACTTGATTTTTGTAATATTTTAAAAATTAGCTTTCAGAATTGTTTTACAGTTAAGGAAAAATCAGAAAGGGGGGAAGAAACTATAAAAATATAAGGAAAAAAATGCAAAGTGGCAGAAATATGACTGACTATATCAGGGATCATAATACATATGAATTGATTAAATTTCTCTAGCGAAGAATTAAGTTTAATATCACTGATTTAGATTTAAAGGAAAAGGAGAACTCAGAAGGAATAGGTTTCATAATGTGAATTGGGAGCACCAGGTGGTAAGAATCCTTATTGGTTCTTAAGGAACCGGATAGAGAGCATGTATTAAACTAGGCCAAACGCCAATTTTAGACAAATTAGATCATGTACATTTTTTTTTACAAATACATTGCCAGGTTTCACACTTTGAGCTAAAGATTTCTTTTGAAAAAGGAAATATCTGAATTATAAAAGCACTGTGAGGAATACTTGAGGTGTGAACATAGTTTGCTTAAATTCTTTATTCAGAGTACTTTCTCATTACACCTCTTAATTTTTTTCACATTCAATTTTGTTTACTGATGTTAGCATAAATAGTTGGGTAAAATGGGCTTATATAAAAAAGCATGTACTGCTAGGTCAGTAGGAAACTATTTGCACATAATAGGTAGTCAGTAAATGGCATTAATAAATATTCAGGATCCGTTTATTAAATGGAATTAACTGATTTTGATTTCTTTTCTTATTTTCTAGAAATATTAAAAGTTTATCAGATATCCAGGTAGTACAGGTTGCTTGCGGTTACTATCATTCACTTGCACTTTCTAAAGGTAAGCATTATTTTTATTTTCTTACCCTTTTCAGTTTTATTGCTGGATACTTGAAGAGAAAGTCCTCTAACTTTGTTCTTGAAATTCAAGATTGTCCTGGTTCTTTTTGATCCTTTTCATATCCAAATACATTTTAGAATTAGCTTGTCAGTCTTCACAGACCCACAGACTACTGAGATTTTGATTGGGATTACATTGTTTCTATAAATCAATTTTAGGAAAATCTTTACAGTATTGATTCTTTCAATTCTTGAACATGTTATATCTATTTTAATCTCCATTTAATTTTTCTCAATAGTATTTTGTTGTTTTCTGTGGAGAGGTCTTATACATCTTTTATTAGATTTTCCCCTAGATATGAAATGATGTTTTTATTATTGAACCATTTCAAAGTTATTGCTAGTATATAGAGGTGGAATTGATTTTTGTGTGTAATTGTTCTATAGGGGGAAAGTTACAACTTGTCTGATCTCATTTGATCTCAGACTTTTTATGAATTAAAAAAAAGTCTAAGCATCCTATTAGTTTTGTTTGTTGGGGTTTTTTTGTTTTTTTTTTTAAAGATTTTTATTTATTCATTAGAGAGAGCCAGAGGGACAGAGAGCACAGCAGGGGAGAGGGAGAAGCAGACTCCCTGCTGAGCTGAGAGCCCGATATGGGGCTCCATCCCAGAACCTGGAGATCATGACTTGAGTCGAAGGCAGACGCTTAACCATCTGAGCCACCCAGGTGCCCCTGTTTGCTTTTGTTTCTTTTGTTTCTTTTCTTTTTTTTTTTTTTTAAGATTTTATTTATTTATTTGACACAGAGTGAGAGAGATCACAAGTAGGCAGAGAGGCAGGCAGAGAGAGAGAGAGGAGGAAGCAGGCTCCCCGTGGAGCAGAGAGCCCAATGTGGGGTTCAATCCCAGAATCCTGAGATCATGACCCGAGCCAAAAGCAGAGGCTTTAACCCACTGAACCATCCAGGCGCCCTCTTTTGTTTCTTACTCAGCTTCTTCACCTGCCTGCTGAGGATTGTAGCATGGGTTACTTACTATGTTGGTTTTTACCATATAAAAAAAATAAGCTCCAGGAGCGCCTGGGTGGGTCAGTTGTTAATCGTCTGCCTTCAGCTCAGGTCATGATCCCAGAGTCCTGGGATGGAGCCCCGGCTTGGGCTTCCCTGCTCAGTGGGAAGCCTGCTTCTCCCTCTCCCACTCTCTCTGCTTGTATTCCCTCTCTTGCTGTATCTATCAAATAAATAAATAAAATCTTAAAAAATAATAATAAAAAATAAGCTCCAGGGGCGCCTGGGTGGCTCAGCTGGTCAAGTGTCTGCCTTTGGCTTAATCATGGTCCGGGGGTCCTGGGATCAAGCCCCGGATCGGGCTCTCTGCTCAGCAGGGAGCCTGCTTCTCCCTCTCCCTCTGCCTGCTGCTCTGCCTACTTGTGATCTCACTGTGTCAAATAAATAAAATCTTTTAAAAAATAAATAAATAAAAAATAAGCTCCCGTGGCTTCATTATTACTATTATTTAATTCATTAAATGTCTAGGCCTCCTGTGAATACAGCACTAGGGTCTAGCTGTAGGGAAATACAGGTAAGATGATAGAATAATTTTAGGGCCTATAGCATCTAGGGGAGGGGGGCAGATACACAAATAACTGGTTTGAGACAAAAATACTGTTTTGGTCAAGGTCAAAGTGAAGTGGTACATGAATGAAGAAAAAAGTGTAATTCAAATCAATAAAATTATTAATAATAAAGAGGGACTTGGTATTTAATGCAGTTTTAAAAGATGAATAAGGTATATTCAGAGTTAGAGAAATGTTGAGAAATAACTAGAAGTGTTGAAGATTGGCTAAGGTGATAGTACTAGTAAAGTCATAGAATTAGGAAAGTATTTTGTGTATTTGAATGTTAGCATGTAGTTTTATGTAGGTATTGTGAGCGTGGGAGACCTAGTGATACTTCAGTTGAGGTAATATGTTACAAAGGCCTTAAATGCCTTATTAAGGCATTTGAATTTCTGTAGGCACCGGGGAGGCTGGCATCCCTGTATTCTTTGTTGTTACTTTGTCAGCTCTTCTTTTGATATTTGGTAGGTAGATCTAAGATAAGATTAAACCCAGATGTTTTACTGATGAGGAGGGCAATTTTCTGTCTGGACTTATAGGGATTTTTTTGCCTTGTTTGGCATCATTCACATAATATATAGTGGTAAGCTGTATGTTGCTAGCCCTTATGTTATAGTCATATTCACACAAATAACAATATAATTACATAATATGAAAAAGGACTGTAAAGAAAAAATTAGGATATTTGGAATATATAACGGGGGACTGGACTTAAATGAGACCACCAGGGAAAGCTTGCTGCTGGGAAAGAGTAGAAATGAACTAGACAAAGATGGGGGGAAAGTCTGCACAAAAGGAATTGCAAGTGTGTGAGAAATGGACATTGGAGAATGTAAAGGAGGACAAGTATCAATAGAGTAAGGGAAGAGACGGGTATAAAATGAGCTTGGAAACATTATGTTTCCATAATGTAGAACGTTAACAGGCTTTGTTAAAAGTGCTTATCCCAATGTCAGTGGGAAGGCTCTGATACATTTTTTCAGGTGAGTCACATTATCAAATCTGCATTTTAATAATATCTCTCTATATGTACAGCTGTCTGCTGGTAAATGCATAAAATATTTTTGGGAGTACATACCAGTAATTGGTAAGAGTGGTTGTCTCTTGGGAGAGGACCCAACATCTAATTTTAGAGGGAAACTTACTTTTAAGTGTGTACTATTTTATAGTATGAATTTTAAAAACAATTATTAGTGTGTCAGTTGTTAGTGCCATTTAATAAAATAAAAAGATGTCTAAAGTTGCAAGACATGGTGATAGTTGAGGGAGCAAAAGTGACAAGCAGAAATGGTGAAGAGTGCATCTATTTGCCATATTTTTCTTTAGAAGGAAAACTGTATATTATGTGTTGATATAGAATAGAGTGATACCAGTCTGTGTATAAGGTGAGAGAAGAGAGAAGAGTATGTCTTCTTTAAGCATGTCTCTTTATGTTTATGGCTTGTGCTACTGAATTAGTTACAGAAACATTTATTGAGATGGAGAACACTGAGCATAGGTCCAGATATGGGAGGTGAAGTTGGGGGTCATAAATTGTTTGAAACACACTGAGCTGGAGAGGTACCTTTGTAATTATCCAAGTGTCGAGGTCAGGTAAACAGTTAGATACATGGGATTATTGCTAATAAGAGAGGTCTGGTCTAGTGATAAAATTTTGAATGTGATCAATATATAATAACTGAGGTCTTGAGCCTGGTTGAGTGCCTTTTGAGATAAATCACAGAATGAAAGTGAGGCTTGAGGAATAGTTCTTTCTTAAGAAACATAAGGAAATGAGTTATGTGTCTTACCCATTCATTAGTAAAGTGAGTCAAACTTACTCTGTACTAATTAGTAAAGTGAGTAAAACTTATTCTGTACTAATACAGAATGTTGTTCTTGATGTTTCTTTGAATGTTCTTCTATATGTTTCCAGATAAGAAATAAACTTAATAAAGGTGAATAAAGGTGAATCTTTGATGAGAAGAAGAATGTCCCCAAGTAACTGATGATCTTCAAATGAAATTTTTGGGTGTGTGAGGAAAATAGTTAATTTTATAATTTTTCTTTTACAGCAAGTGAAGTCTTCAGTTGGGGACAAAATAAATATGGCCAGTTGGGTTTAGGCATTGACTGTAAAAAGCAAGCTTCACCACAGCTGATTAAGTCTTTGCTTGGAATCCCTTTCATGCAAGTTGCAGCAGGAGGAGCCCATAGTTTTGTACTCACACTTTCTGGAGCTATTTTTGGATGGGGACGCAACAAATTTGGTCAACTAGGTCTTAATGATGAAAATGGTAGGTTCTCATTATTTATAGATAAATGTACATTAAAAGAAATGATCTTTTGAGATGGATCAGTGATTCCTAATGTCAGAAAGAAATGTACCCAAGTCTTCCCTGATATGGAGAAGGGGATGAGAAGTTTATTTAAAAATTCCATTTAATAATATTTTGAAGGGATGGTGGGAGTGCCAATGAATACCATTTTATCACAAAATAAACTCTAGAAAGTATATCTGGAAAAATCTTTATTGTTAGATATTCATTAAAAGAAAGTTGTGAAAAACATTACTTCAGTTGGTAATCACATTATTGGCCACCATTGGTGGAAAGAGGTAAAATTATTGTGGAAAGTAACATGAAGCGTTAATGTATTTGAGTTTTTCAGGGAACTATTAAAATAATCTGAGTCATTAAAACTTTATTTTGAAGTTTCACTTTTAACATTGATTCTAGAGTTGAAAATAAACAATTTGAATTTTAAGCATTATAATTACTTGAAACAAGTCAGGATCTTGGAACTGATTTTTCATAACCACATTAATTCAGATGCCAGTATCTGAAATACAGGAACTAACTTCATAAAATTCAACATAATTGTCATGACTTAAGTAGACAAAAGTGAGTTGTTGGTCTAGTAACAACTGGTAATGATAAAGAAATAATACTCAGAATTTTAAAATATTTTGTTTTGCATAGAGAAAAATGTCAGATTAGGACATACTTCTTTTCTGCTACAAAATAGAAAGTATAATTTTCAAGTATTTAAATAGAATCCTGTGAGCTTAATTATCATGAGGTGAATATAAAGAATGATATTAGAAGCAAATAGCTTTGAAATTCCTTGATTTCTAGTTCTGTAAAGATTGGCATTAAGGGAGTTTAACACTTAAATTACTTTTTAAAACCCTCCTTTCTTATAGCAGCATGAATAGAAAGATCTGGGAACCCAATTAAGTAGGATTGTACTAGTAAATCATTGAATCACAGTTAAAATTATTTATCACTGTCTACTGAGCTTGGGAAGCTGTAGAGGAAACACATTTTAGAAGAGTTTTAACTTAAAACATACCGTTAACGTCTCTTGTTGGAATTTTCAGATAGGTATGTTCCTAATTTACTAAAGTCACTAAGAACTCAGAAAATAGTTTATGTTTGTTGTGGAGAAGATCATACTGCTGCACTAACCAAGGTATTGTATTCCTATAAAACTTCTTTATTATTACTCATGGTAGTAATTTATAATTAGTGAATGTTTTCATGATATTTACATTAAAATTCGAGTGTTATTGATGTCTAAAAAGTAATTTATCTTAAAGACAAGAACTAGATTATTATTGTCAAAAACAATTTACCTTAATTTCCAATTGTTTATTGCTATGAAATGTGAGTTATGATCTATTAAATGTGATAATATGTATTAATGAATTTCTCAGCTTTATGTGAAATACTGTTTAATATTTTGAATGAAAAAATTCCTTTTTAGTTTGTCAGACTTGCCATATTCTGTGTATCAATCCCATTTATATTGCGTAACTGCCTGATTTTAACTCCTGTTTGGCTTATAAATACTGTACAACAAGTAATGGAGGAGAATGAATCTGCCTGTTAACCACAGGCTAAGTATTACGCAAGTAGTTATAATGAGCTTTCATCACAGTCTTGTTAATGGTTTTAACTCTGTCCTGTAACTTTCTTGGGTATGTCCCATTTCATTACCAGGACTGTGTAGTCCTCTAGTGATTAGAGGTAGAATGAAAATAATCACGTTAAACTAACCTTTGCCAGGAATATTATTTATAGTCATGTTAAAGGAACTGACACATTTTTTATTAGCTGAATTAGAAATGAAATTTTTTGCTGCTTTATCTTTCTTCATTCTGCATAGTAGATAATATTAGCAAGAAAAAATTAACTTCTAGTCAGACTTCTGCATACATAAAATTGTACACACTCCCACATTGGAAATTTTTTTATAAGAAATATTCTTAGTCCTTATCAAGTATAATGTTCTCAGAGTACTTTTAAAAATATGACTAATTATAAAAGTTGTTTTTTAAAAATTTATATTACTTGCCTTTTAGTAAGAAAGTTTTATCTGCTTATCTTATATTTTATTGATTTTTATCATTCAAATTACAAATTAGTCACTATAGTTTTAATAACTTATGCTGGCAAGTTAAAAATCGTCATTCTCTTCTGTCATGGGTGGTTAGAAGAAATAAGGCTATATTGAAATAATAGTAAAAAATATTTTACATATTATCCCTTAGGGCTATAATATATAATATTATATATTATTCCTTAGCTTTGTGGTAGAAAGACTTACAGTGTTAATGCTTATCAAATTCAGCCCTTCAAATAACCACTCAATCTTATTTTCCCAGGATATGTAACTGCTTACATCTGTTGATTTTTTTTTTTTTAATTTTAATATTCTGTATTCCTCTTAAGATAGTAGCCGGTGGTACTTGTTCACTGGCATTTTTGGTATATATTATTTCTAGTATATGTGCTGCCGAAGCGAGCACTGGTATATATTATTTCTAACAAAATAAGATAGTTTTAAATATCCTAATAGAAAAATATTTTATTTTCCCTTGATTTAAGTTAGAATACAGTTCTGTATCCATATATCTTTTGTTTTTCTGGAAGAACTTTTTGCAAATAAATTAGGATTGCTTTATGAAGCAGTTTCCTTGTGCAAAACCTATCTTAGCAATTTAAAAACAGACTTTAAAAAAACAATAAATGTAAAGACATACATGTTAATGGGTGTGAACACACTATCATAAAGATGTCAGATTTTTTTCAAGTTCATTTACAAATTCATTATGCATATTACATATATTTTATATATTTTAATTATATTTTTATAATATATATTTTAACAGCATATATTTTATATATAATATATATTTTTAATATATTTTATATATTTTTATATTTATTTTTACTTAGCATATATATTATATATTTACTTAGCACATATATATATTTTATATATTTTTTATATATATTTTAACTTAGCATATATATATTTTTTAACTTATATATTTTAACTTAGCAACCCTACTTTTAAGAATCTGTCCCAAAGATAGGAAGTTGTATGTGCACAAAGCAGTTTAATTGCAGCATTATTTTAATAGCAAACGAATGAAAGAATGCAGATGTCTTTTCTGTAGCACTCTAGTTAAATAAACTGTAGTAACCACCCAGGACTTGTAAAACAGTATTTACAAGTCTTGTAAAATAGAATGAAGAAGATCTCTATATTATGCTGTGGAATATCTTTAGGATATATATTGTTAAGTAAAAAGGTACAGAATAGTTGACTTTTGTATAAGCAGGGATAAAAGATGAACATGTTACATGGTATTTGTATTTTAAATATTTAATAGCTAGATCAAATGTACTTTGGTTTACAGTTTTGTTTTTAGAACCTAGAAACTATTACACATAATTAAAAAGCAAACATACTTTTTTTTTTAAGATTTTATTTATTTGACAGATAGAGATCACAAGTAGGCAGAGAGGCAGGCAGAGAGAGACAGGAGGAAGCAGGCTCCCTGCTGAGCAGAGAGTGCAGTGTGGGTCTCAATCCCAGGACCTGGGGAACATGACCTGAGCTGAAGGCAGAGGCTTTAACCCACTGAGCCACCCAGGCGCCCCTAACATAGATGTTTTTAAGTACTTGTTAAAAAGTTGAAAATAAAATATACTAGTGGCACAACTACAGAAGGAGAATTCTTTTAATCAAGTCCTTTTAAAATATAGTATTTTGTTGTATATCACTAGTAGGAAGTAGCCTAAACATAAACTGAATTTACCCAAAAATTTTAAACTGCCCTCTGTAGTCTTAATTGTTAATAGTAAAATTGATACTTACTCTCAATATATTACATACAGGATAGGATAAAGCAAATAAGTACTTTACTATCATTAGAAACTATGACCTTCAGCTTAAAAGAGATAGAAAACAATAGGAATTAAATTGAGATCCTGTGATCTTTACTTTTAATCACCTCTAAGAGTATCATTACAAACTCTTATTGTTTTCCTTCTAAAAAATTTTTTGCCGTGATCACTGAATGGTCCTGGAAGTAATTAGCCATGTACAATCTGGAAACAGTGGGCATCCCATGATTGTTGTAGACTCTATATGAAAAATAACCAGGGCTTTTTGGAGAAGAGTCTGATTTCATATCCAGAGGTGGGGGAGGTGGGACGTCTCAGAATAGCCTTGGCTATTAGGTGTTACAAAAAAGGACTAAGGTCATGTCAGAGGGACAGCATCCAGGAGTTTTCACAAAAAGAAATAATAATGGCAATAAATGGAAATATACCAAACATATAAAAACCCATGATTTCATTATGATACTTTTCATCCTCAAGTCAATACAAAGCAAACTTAATTGCTTATAACAGTATTATATTTTGAAGTTGCTAGAACAACTCATGTTTTAAAAAATTAGTAAATAAGAAAGATGCATTTCCCCTGCCTCCTATTTGCAGATTGTATTTCAGAGTAATTTTATTAGTTGATGAGTTAAGTTTTTTGTAGAATTCCAACTAATAAACCTAGAAGAAATAATAAGATTAGAAAAATCTCTAATCTAATCTAATCTCCCTAAGAGTGGATAAAGACAAGGATTGAAACATTAAGCTTAACGTGGATAGATTAAGCTGTGAAACTTGTTAACCTACTTATTTTTTTTTTTAAAGATTTTATTTATTTATTTGACAGAGAGAGATCACAAGTAGGCAGAGAGGCAGGCAGAGAGAGAGGGGAAGAAGCAGGCTTCCTGCTGAGCAGAGAGCCCAATGTGGGGCTTGATCCTAGGACCCTGGGATCATGACCTGAGCCTAAGGCTGACTGAGGCTTTAACCCACTGAGCCGCCCAGGCGCCCCAACCTACTTATTATTTATTTTTGTTTTTTTTGAAGATTTTATTTATTTATTTGAGAGAGAGACAGAGAGAGAGAGAGCATGAGCAAGGAGAAGGTCAGAGGGAGAAGCAGACTCCCCATGGAGCTGGGAGCCTGATGTGGGACTCGATCCCGGGACTCAGGGATCATGACCTAGCCGAAGGCAGTTGTCCAACCAACTGAGCCACCCAGGCGTCCCTACTTATTTTTAACATTACCAAGGAGACATGTACTTTGGTGTGATTTAATAAAGTAATCAGGAAAATTTTTAACATGGCCTCAGTATCCGATATTAAGATAACAAGATATTAATATAACAGCTATACTTATATATGCACTCAACACGAGAGCATCTAAGTAATATTAAACAAATAGTAACAGAGCTGGAGACACAGCAGTAATAGTAGGAGACTCCAGTACCCCCACTTTAAACAACAGATAGGTCATCCATGTGTAAAGTCTATAAGGAAATAAAGGACTTGAACTACACTTTATATCAAATGGACTTAACAGATACACAGAGCACTCCATCCAACAGCAGCACATACACATTCTCCTCAAGGACAAAACAGAATATTCTGCAGGAGAGATTATATGTTAGGTCATAAAACAAGTCTTAACAAATTTAAGAAGATTGAAATCGTATCAGGTATCTTTTCCAGTGACAGTGGTATAAATCAATGATAGGAGAGCCAGAAAATTTGCAGATATGTGGATATTTAAAAGCACCCTCCTGAACAATCAGTGGGTCAAGAAATAAGTAAAAGAGAAATTAAATATATTGAGACAAGTGAAAATGGAAACACACATACCGAAACTTACGGGATGCCACAAAAACAACTCTAAGAGGGATAGATAGTGATAATACTGTCACTGCATATCCAGTAAAGTATCTGTAGCAATAAATAGCTACATTAAGAAAGAAGAAAAAGCAAGCTCTCAAAGAGACAGTCTTTATACTTCCAGGAACTAGGGAAAAAGAAAACCAAACTGAGCCCAGAGTTAGCAGAAGGAAGAATATTAAAAAGGTCAGAGTAAAAATAGACAAAAAGTACATTACAAAAGATGACAAAACCAAGAACTGTTTTCCTGAAAAGAGGGGGGAAAAATCGACAGATCTTTAGGGAAACTAAAAAAAAAAAAGACTCAAAGTCAAAAATGGAGAAGGGACATTACAACTGATACTGTACAAATAAAAGATTTTAAGAACCTATTGTGAACAATTACATGCCAACAAATTGGATAACGTAGATGAAATGGATAAATTCCTAGAAACATCCAAGCTACAAAGAGTGAATCATGAAGAAATAGCAAATCTAAACAGAGCTTTAATTAGTAAGGAAATTGAATCTGGGGAGAGAAACCCTAGGACCAGATGGCTTCACTGGTGAATTCTCCCATTTAATAATAATGCCAGTCCATCTCAAACTTTTCAAAAAAAATAGGAGGAAACACTTTCAAATGAGGCCACCATTATGCTCATACCAAAGCCAAACAAAGATAGTACAGAAAAAATAAAATTACAGGCCAGTATCCTTGATGGGCATTGATGCAAAACTCCTTAAAAAATACCAGCAAACCAAATTTAATCACATACCATAATCAAGTGAGATTTATCCCTGGGATGTAAGAATGGTTCAACATCTGCAAACCAGTCGATACACATTAGTTGTCATAAAAATCATATGATCATCCTAGTAGATGGAGGAAAAGCATTTGGTGAAATTCAACATCCTTTCATGATAAAAATTCTCAGTAAAGTATAGGAGGAATATGTAACATTGGCCATAAATGATAGGCCCACAGCTAGTATATTCAGTGGTGAAAAGCTGAAAGTTCTTCCTGTAAGATCAAAAATAAGATGAAGATGCCCACCCTCATCACCTCTGTTCAGTGTAGTACTGAATGTCTTAGCCAGAGTTATTTTAGTAGAGAAAAAGAAGTAAAAGGCATCCAAATTAGGAAGGAAAAACTAAAGTTGTCTGTTTGCAGATGACATAATATTATATATACAAAACCCTATATACAGGACTCACCCAAAACTCTGTTTGAACCAAAAAGTGAATTCAGTAAAGTTGCAGGATACAAAGTCAACATACAAAAATCAGTTGTATCTCTATACACTAAGCAAACTCTGAAAGAGAAATTAGTAAAGTAGTCCCATCTACAGTATCATCAAAAACAATAAACTACTGAGGAATGAATTTTAACTAAGGAGTGAAAGACCTCTGCGCTGAAAACTATGTAAGGCATCAGTGAGAGAAATTGAAGAAGATACAAATAAATCTAAAGATAGTACATGTTCTTGGATTAGAAGAATTAATTTTGTTAATATGTCTGTACTACTGAAAGTGATCCACAGATTCAGTGTAGCCCCTATCAAAATTCCAGTGGCATTTTTCACAGAAATAGAAAATCCTGAAATTCATATGGAACCACAAAAGACCAGGAATAACCAAGCAATCTTGAGAAAGAACAGCAAAGCTGGAGCATCAAGCTCCTGATTTCAAGTTAGATTACAAAGCTCTAGTAATCAGAACAGTATAGTACTGGCATAAACAGACACATAGACCAGTCAAACCATGGATAGCCCAGAAATAAACCCACATCTATACAGTTAACTAATCAGTGGTAAGGCACCAACAACACACAGTGGGAAAGTTTGGTCTCTTCAATAACTGATGTGGGGAAAACTGGATGTCTGTATGCAAAAGAAAGAAATTGAACCCCTATTTTTGCCATTAACAAAATGTAACTCAAAATGAACTAAAGACCTGATGTAAGGCTTGAAACTAAAACTCCTAGATGAAAACATGGGGTGAAAAACATTGGTCTTGATCATCATTTTTGGATATGACTCTAAAAGCACAAGTAACAAGAGCAAAAATAAATTAAGAACTACAAATGAAGATTTTGCACAGCAGAGGACACAGTGAAATGAAAAGGCAGCCCTATGGAATGAGAAAATATTAGCAGACCGTTTATCTGGTAAGGGGTTAATATCCAAAATATAAAAGGAACTCCTATAACTCAGTGGCTAAAAAAAATGAAGAATTTAGTTTAAAAATGGGCAAAGGACCTTGAATAGATGCTTTTCCAAAGAATATAACAAATGGCCAACAGGTTCGTGAAAAGGTGCTTAATGTTAACCTCACAGTCATCAGGGAAACACACATCAAAGACACAGTGAGATAACACCCTGCATCTGTTAGGATGATTATTACCCAAAATAAATAAATAAATAAATAAATAAAGACAGATACTGGTGAGGAAGTGAAGAAAAGGGGAATCCTTGTTCCCACTGCTGGTGGAAATGTAAACTGGTGCAAATAGAAAACAATATGGAGGGAGGTTCCTCAAAAAATTACAAATGGAGCTATATGGCCCAGCAAATTCCACTTCTGAGTATATACCTGAAGGAAACAGCAGGTTGTTGAAGAGTTAACTGCACTCCCATGATCATTGTAGCTTTTTTTTTTTTTTTTAAGATTTTATTTATTTGACAGGGACAGCGAGAGAGGAACACAAGTAGGGGGAATGGGAGGGGGAGAAGCAGGCTTCCCACCAAGTAGGGAGCCCGATTTGGGGTTGGATCCCAGGGGACCCTGGGATCATGACCTGAGCTGAAGGCAGATGCCCAACGACTGAGCCACCCAGGTGACCCTGTAGCATTTTTAACAATAGCCAAGAAAAAACCTAAGTGTCCATTACCAGATGAGAAAATGTGTGATGTATATGTATATGCACACATACACACACACACACGGAAGAACAATATTAAACCACAAAAATGAGGGAAATACTTGCATTTGCAACAACATGGATGAACCTGGAGGAAGACATTATTCTAAGTGAAATAAGCCAGAGAAAGAGAAATACCATTATCATGTTATTTATGTGGGGAATCTTAAGAAAAGTCAAATTTGTAGAAATGGAGGATAGAATGTTGTTTCCTGGGGTCTCGAGTTGGGGTAGTGGAAATGGGGGGAAATTGGTCAGGGGTACAAACTTTCTGTTATAAGATGTACAGCATAGTGACTAGTTAACAATACTGTATTCTATGCCTGAAATTTGCCAGGAGAGTAGATCTGAAGCATTCTTAAAAAAAAAAAAAAAAGCATGTGAGATAATGGGTGTGTTTAACAACTTCTTTGTGGTCGTTATTTCACAGTGTATTCGTATGCGAAATCACATTGTATACTTCAAATATATACAGTTTTATTCATCAATTCATCATACCTAAATAAAACTGGGAAAAAAAGATACCAGTTACAAAAACCATAAATAAATAAACACTTTGCCATTTCTGTCAAAAAAAGGAAATTAATATTAATTTTGTAAATATAATATTACTGTGTTTTGTATTTATATATGTGCAAGGTATATGTCATTAAAGATATATACACATTCATAGGTGAAAGGATTTGATGTCCACCGTTTGCTTTAAAGTACTCTAGTACTTCTTTTTTTTTTTTTTTTTTTTTTTTTTTTGCTTAAAAGCACCCTGAAGAAGAAAAATGGGAGGGGCATTGACGAAACAAGGTTATTTAACTTCTGCTCCTTGTTAAAGCCAAGTGATGGTTATATGATAGTGTGTGTATGTATATATATTTTTATTTATATATACATGTCTTTACTTTTGTGTAGTTTGGAATTTTCATGATAAAATGTTTTAAAAAGAAAAATCAATTTCCTTACATAGTCATATATACACTTACACTACTAAATGTTAAAAGCAGAATTTAAAATTGTGTATACAGCTATAATTCTGAAGAAAAGTAGTTAAACTGAAAAACCAATTGTGCTTGTGTTAAGCTGTTATGACAAATTACTTTTTTATATATTTAACCTAACCCAGTTGTATATTTTACCATAAATTTTTTAAAGACTATATATAGTCGACCCTTGAATAACACAGGTTTGAACTGAATGGGTCCACTTATACACAGATCTTTTAAAACAAATATATTGGTAAAGATTTTAGAGATTGCAACAATTTGAAAAAACTTATAGGTAAACTGTGTAGCCTAGAAATACCAAAAAAGTTAAGTTAGGTATTGTTTATGTGAACAGTAAGGTTTTTAGGCAGGAGTGTAGGCTATTAGTAAAGTTTGGCAGAGGCAAAAGTTGTATGTGGATTTTTGACTGCACAAGGGTTTGAGGCCCCAACCCCTGCATTGTAGCAACTGTGTGTTAAAAAGAGCTATATTTGTGCATTCTGGTTTAATTGCACTCTTTCTGCAGAGCTTTGTATAAAAGCATAACTAGTTTGAAAACTGAAGACGATAACCAGTTTTAGGTTTTGTGATACATTACAGGTTATGTACTTGGGATTCAACAAGATCATGAATATAATGACCATGAAAGGCAGTGCAGAAAATGATTAGTGTCTCTTTAATGATGGCTTCAACTAAATATAATGATAAGATAATGATAAGAACATAAGTGCTTTTAAAATATGTGAAAATAGCCTGCACTTCTCTTAGGTTTAAGGGATTCTACCCTGAAAAGTCAGCTGTTGTCTGTTGAATTGCAGAGACAATAGAAGAGAAAAATTGACTGCATATATTAAAGATTAACCTGTTTTCTTAAAGATTATTTTCTTTGATCAGGCCTTCTAATGATAAAGGGTTTTGTCTTTTCTCTCTCTCTCTCTTTTTTTTTTTTTTTTTTTTTTTTTAGGAAGGTGGAGTGTTTACTTTTGGAGCTGGAGGGTATGGTCAATTGGGTCATAACTCTACCAGTCATGAAATAAACCCAAGGAAAGTTTTTGAACTTATGGGAAGCATTGTCACTCAGATTGCTTGTGGAAGGTAAACTATTATATAAGAGAGTATCTTAGTCTCCATAACACAATTATTTAGGATTTTTTTTTTTTTTTAACAGTCCAGAGGTCTTTTATTTTTTTTTTTACACTTACCTGGTCATAAATTTATAGGGAGCAGGTTCTAGTTTGGTTCTCAAAAAGTGTACTTCTCTGGGTGGAGCAGGCTGGTACTTCAGTTGAATTCAGGTACTTTTTTCTTTGGCTTCCTTTTTGTCTGATCGTTTGCCTTTACATGTTTCAGGAAGCTCTGTCTTGGCTCTCAGAGCGTTTAATGTTTTCAGCATGCACAGAAATTTTCTAGACAAAAAGAATCTTGCCTTAGTTTATTTACAGCAATGCCAGCAGCATGCTTGGTAACATTGTAGACTTCATTTTACCATGGTAACATTTGCGGGGCATTCCTATTTGAATAGGGCCTGTCCCCTTGATGTCTACAGTTTAACCTTTCTTGTGGATTTGCATAAATATGGCCAAAGGAATAATTCCTTGTTTCCAGAAAGCCTGAAAAACATAATGGGGTGTCTTTCCTTTTTCCCTTTCTGTCGGTTATTTTTCAGATTACTGGAAGATAACTAGTTCCTAGCTGGAAGTAGGGATTTTTTTTTTAATTGTTAGCAATTAAGGAATCTAAGATACAAACTTTCTTCTCTAAATGCCTAATTTGCTCCTGAGGAGTAATAGTTAACAGGAGAAATACCTTTTCTACTGATTATTTTACTTTTCTATATTTGAAACAAATTTAACTGGGTGGGACAAGATATTAATAATGAATATGTAGTAGTACATTGTATATAGCATCACACTTGAAGAGCAAGTACAGATCATCTTTTTTTTCTTTTTCTTTTCCATTTCTTTTCTTTTTTTTTTTTTTTTTAAGATTTTAATTTATTTGACAGAGTGAGAGAGACAGCCAGAGAGGGAGCACGAGCAGGGGGAGTGGGAGACGGAGAAGCAGGCTTCCCGCAGAGCAGGGAGCCCAGTAGGGTTCGATCCCAGGACACTGGGATCATGACCTGAGCTGAAGGCAGACGCTTAATCACTGAGCCACCCAGGTGTTCCATCCATCTATTTTTAGTTTAAAGAATGAGAAAATTGAGCAGTTAATTATTTAACACATAAAATTAGTTATTGGTAAAAATTGAATTGGAATACTGGTTCCCAGTTCTTGAGAGTAAATAGGAGTCACAATGTTGAAATTGAGCTTCACCTTTGGTGGACTAAATTAGATAGACTTCCAAAAAACAAAATGTACTTTGTTTGACTAAGTTTTGACCACTTAGCTTAGTTTTTTTTTTTTTTTTCCATAGGAAAAAAATATTTTATTTTTTTAAGAACACATTCAGTTTGAAACAGACATGGAATGTGACCTCATAGGTTTCATTTCTGGGGGCTTAGTTTTTTCTATGTAGTAGATATCCCTATATAATATGGCCCCCCCCCCACAAAATTGTATGTATGTATGTGTGTGTGTGTGTGTGTGTGTGTATATATATGTATATATACACGGTTCAGTTTTGCCAGCTGTTAACTTCAGATACTTGAAATCATACTGTAGGTAGTCTTCGGTGACTTTCTTATAACATGTTAACTTGTTCTGATTGATTATCTGTATCTGTGAAGCTGTGGTTTGCCTTCATTAGATCTCATTGCTGTGTTTTATTCAGTTATGTGCATATATAATTATTTAACTCATCCTGTTACTGCCAGGTTTTTGGGTACTGATCTCCTGGGTAAATAGTGTTACTTAATCATGATTTGAATTTGTTTCCATGATTTGAGACAGATTAAATTAAATCTGTAGATCACTTTGGGAAGTATTGACATCTTAACAATATTAAGTCTTCCAAGCCATGAATAGGAGCTATCTTTTCATTTATGTCTTTAATTTGTTTCAGTAATTTTTTTGTAGTTTTCATCATGTCTTTTAAATTTCTTTTTGGATTATTCATTATTAGTATATAGATAACCAACTCCCTTAGCTTTTGTTTATATATAAATCTTAATTATAAGTCTTCATTATAATAAAATCTTAATTCCTCCCTCACTTTGAAAGGATAGTTTGCCAGACATTAGATTCTTGGTTGATAGTTTATTTCTTTAAGCACTTTGATTGTGTTAGTCTAGTCCATTCTGACCTCCAGAGTTTCTGGTGAGAAATCTCATAATCTTATTAAGGATGCTTTAGGTGTGACAAGTCACTTCTCCCTTGATGCTATCAGATTTCTTTCTTTATCTTTGGACAGAGTGTAATATATCTAAGTGCAGGTCTCTTTAGTTCATCCTGTTGAAATTCATTGAGTTTCTTGGATGCTTATGTCTTTCTTCAAATTTGGGAAGTTTGGGGCCATTATATCTTTGATCTTTCCCTTTATTTTTTTTTTTTACATTTTGGCATTCCCACAGTACCTGTATTGGTCCATTTGATATCCTGTAGGTCCCTTAGGTTCTCTTCAACTTTTCTTCAATCTTTTTTCTTTCTGAGACTTCTAATTCCCTCATTTCTTTTTCTGCCTGCTCAGATCTGCTTTTGAATCTCTCTAGTGAGTTTTTCATTTTAATTACTGTACTTTTCATCTCCACAGTTTCACTTTGATTTGTTTTTAGGCTTTCTGTTCCTTTATTGATATTTCCGTTTTGTTTATATATTGTTTTCTTGACTTTCTTGTCTTCCTTTAGTTATTTGAACATTTTTTTTTTAAAGATTTTTATTTATTTATTTGACAGAGAGAAATTACAAGTATACTGAGAGGCAGGCAGAGAGAGAGAGAGAAGGAAGCAGGCTCCCTGCTGAGCAGAGAGCCCGATGCGGGACTCGATCCCAGGACCCTGAGATCATGGCCCGAGCCGAAGGCAGCGGCTTAACCCACTGAGCCACCCAGGCGCCCCTATTTGAACATTTTTAAGATAATTATTTTAGTTTTTACCTGTTAAGATTTTCCCTCTGGTCTTTCTTGGGGATAGTTTCTGTTGGTTTTTTGTTTTCGTTTTTCAAAGATTTTATTTATTTGAGAGAGAGAGTGGGAGCAGGGGCAGAGGGAGAGAGAGAATGTTAAGCGGACTCTGAGCTGAGCACAGAGCCCAGCATGGCATTGATCTCGCGACCCTGAGACCATAACCTGAGCTAAAACCAAGAGTTGGATGCTTAACTGATTGAGCCACCCAGGTGCCCATTTTCGTTTTTTTTTTTTTTTTTTTTTAATAGACTTTATTTTTTATGGAAGTTTTGGGTTCACAACAAAATTAAGTAGAAGGTACAGAGATTTCCATTGTACTTGCACCTACATATGCATAGGCTCTTCTATTATCAACATTCTCCACCAAAGTGGTGTATTTGTTCCAGTTAATGAATTTACATTGTCAAATCATTATCAGATAAACATAGGTTACATTAGGGTTCACTCTTGGTGTTGTACATTCTGTGGGTTCAGAGAAATGTATAATGACATGTATCTACCATCATAGTATTACATAGAGTAATTTCATTGCTATAAAATTCCTCTGTGATCCACCTGTTCATCCTTTCCACCTACCTAACCTGTGGCCATCACTGATCTTTATACTCTTAGTTTTGCCTTCTCCAGAATACTATAAAGTTGGAATATCATAAAGTATGTAGCCTTTGCCGATTGGCTTCTTTTGCTTGGTAATTTGCACTTATGGTCCCTTCATTTTTGATGGTTTAATCACTGATTTCTTTTTAGCACCGAATAGTATTTTATTGTCTGGATGTAAGCATTTCCCTTCTGAAGAATATGTTGTTTTTTCCTAGGCTTGGCAATTATGAATAAAACAACTAAAAATGTCTGTGTGCAGTTTTTCGTGGGTCACAACTTTTTGACTTTTTGGATAAATAACAAGGAGCATGATTTGCAGATCTTATTGTAGGAGTATGTTTAGTTTTGTAAGAAACCATCAAATTGCCTTTTAAAGTGGCTGTATCATTTGTTTACCTGTGTTGGTTAATTTTGTTTTCCTTTAAATAAGCCAGACATCCCAATTTCTTTGTAAGTCCTATGATTTTTTTTTCTTTTAAACTGGACATTTGACTCTAATAATGTATAGCTCTGGACATCAGATACTTTTTCCAGGGTTGCTGATTTTCTTTTCCTGATTGTCATAGGTTATCTCGGTGGCAGGGACACATAAGCCTTTGAGGTGTAAACATAAGGTCTTCTCGGGTCTTTTCTTTCTTTCTTTCTTTCTTTCTTTTTTTTTTTTTAAGATTATTTATTTGATAAGGAGAAAGAGAGCATGCACAAGCAGGGGGAGCAGGAAAGGGAGAAGCAGGCTCCCTGCTGAGCAGGGAGCCCAATGAGGAGCTTGATTCCAGAGCCAAAGGCAAGACACCTAAACAACTAAGCCACCTAGGCACCTATCTTTTCTGAGCCCGCACCTCTTGTTGGGCATGCACAGTGACTTTTTAAATTCCTTTGTATATAGAATTACTTTTGAATATTCTAGATCTTAAATTTCTGACTCTCAGAAGGGGAAAAAAGACATTAAAAGGGGAAAAAGCATCAGCCCTTTAACCTCTGGAAATCTCTTTAGAGGGGACTTGGGACAGTTCTTAGATTCTACTTAGATTTTCAGTAACATGGAAGACTAGATAACTTAAAGACCCCTTTGACTCAAAACCCCTTTTAAATAACAGGTTAGTTTGCCAGGAACTGAAGGGAATGCCACAGGGAAAAGCAAAGAAATCTGAAAACTATTTGTTTTCAAAACTATTTGTATTTGTTTGAACTGACTTTGAAGGTGCCCTGAAAGAATTTGCCAGTGTAGGTAATACATTATCAAACCACCCTAAAACTTAGTGGCTTTAAACAGTTCCTTTAGAAAAAGGAAACACTGGGGACGCCTGGGTTGCTCAGTTGGTTAAGCGGCTGCCTTCGGCTCAGGTCATGATCCCGGCGTCCTGGGATCGAGTCCCACATCGGGCTCCTTGCTGGCAGGGAGCCTGCTTCTCCCTCTGTCTCTGCCTGCCACTCTGTCTGCCTGTGCTTGCTCTCGCTTCTCTCTCTATGACAAATAAATAAATAAAATCTTTAAAAAAAAAAGAAAAGAAAAGAAAAAGGAAACATCGTTTTATTTTATATATTTATGCATTGTTTTATTTATATACACACACACACCCCTCAGTCTTCTGATTGGTACTGGATTACTTGCCCACTTCTTACTATAAAACTTATGATTGGTGTCCAGAGGTGGATCCTTATAAGATGCTTTAAGCTAGAATTTTATAGGGAAGGAAAGGGGAGAACTTGGACAATATAGTTAGATGCTACCCCTTGTACTGAATTATCTCTTATTAGGAATTCCACTATAGGTCTGAGCCTTTTTAAATTTGGACAGTTGTAGAAAATTTTGGGGTCATGCTTATGCAGCCTACCTTTGTAGTAGATAATTTATTCAGTGTAGAGTAAGACTTTTAATAACTAGTTTATACAGAAAATTTTAGAACTGTAAAGGTTTTGTTAATGTACTTTTGAAGAGAAAAAATTACATCAGTTAATTATTGTATGCTTTTCTAAATGTAAATTGTTTGGAAGGTAACATTAAGTCAGATTTTCTATCATTTTACTCTAGGCAGCACACTTCTGCTTTTGTTCCTTCATCAGGACGAATTTATTCTTTTGGACTTGGTGGTAATGGGCAGCTAGGAACTGGTTCAACAAGCAACAGGAAAAGTCCTTTCACTGTGAAAGGAAATTGGTTCCCTTATAATGGGCAGTGTCCACCAGATACTGGTAAGTTTTGTTATATTAAAGCTTTGCTGTACAAGTTAAAGTTAGTAAAATGTTGCTCTTAAATGATGAAGTTTTCTGTGTTTGACAGGAAACAGTTCCAAACTACATTGTTTAATGAAAATACCAAGATACAGAATAGTGTATGCATTTGCTTCATTTGTCTATACTTGCTTATTTATGCATAAGAAAACTCATCATAAAGTAGTAAAATTGGTTTCAGAGGGCTGGGCACATGGGAACTGGACTGTGGCTAGATGCCATTGGGCAGAAGTATTTTTGTCTTGTGTAGGATACACATAACATAAAATTTATGAACTTAACCATTTAAGGTGTATAGTTCAGTAGTGTTCAGAACATTCACATTGTTGAACAACCCTAGTCTCCAGAACTCTTTTCATCTTACAAAACTAGAACTTTGTATTCATTAAACAGCAACTCTGCATTCATTCCTCCCACTGGCAGGCAAATACCATTCTACATTTGGTGTCTATGTATTTGACTTGGCTCTAGGTACTTCATGTAAGTGGAATCATACAGTATTTGTCTTTTTGTGACTGACTTAATAAATTTAGCATAATGTCCTTTCGGTTTATCCATTCTGTAGCATGTGTCAGGATTTCCTTTCTCTTTAAAAAAGGCTACATAACATTTTATTGTACGTATATACCATATTTTGTTTGTCTCCTAACTTCTTGTGGACATTGGATTGTTTTCACCTTTTGTGACTGTTGTGAATCATGTAAACATGGGCATACAGATATCCCTTGAAGACCCTGCTTTCAATTTATTTGAGTATATACAGGACTTTAAGATACATGACAGTTTTATTTTTTCTTGAAATTTGAATCATGTGAATATATTCCCTACTTAAGGTATGAAATTTTTAAAATTTGTTTTCCTATCCCTACTGCTTTAGCCCCATCTGTGATTTATTTATTTTTATTTTCTATTATTTTCAGTAGATCTGGTTATTTTTTCATTGGTATTAATTTCCTAAAGAGTTTGAAACATTTGAATGTGGTTTTCTCATTTACTTTTTTAACAGGCTGCTATATAAGGGGGTAAGGGTGCCTGGGTGGCTCGGTCAGTTAAATGTCTGCCTTTGGCTCAGATCAGGATCCTGGAGTCCCAGGATTGAGCCCTGCAATGGGCTCCCTGCTTAGCAGAGAGCCTGCTTCTCCTTCTGCCCCTCACCCCGCTCGTGCTCTCTTTCACTGTCTCTCAAATAAGTAAAATATTTTTTAAAAAGATAAAATATGCTTGTAAAAAATACATGTATTTCCAAATATGTATATTTCCTTTATCATCCTAAACTAATTCTCAGAATTTTCTTCCTGTTCATTTTACTATGTCTGATTTCCTTAGGGATTTTTCTTTGAATTGTGTGTTCTGTCAAGATTTTATTCAGTGATGAGCATACGGTGAAGATTGATACTTGAAAAGATCCATAACTTTTTATGAATGACCTTGAAGATTTTTTTTTTTTTTTTTTTTTTTTTTGGTAACTAAAAGGCTATTTCAGTTCTGCTTTTATATAGCAAAGGTCAGCCTGTGATACTATTTTGTCTTGCTTTTGTTTCATTTTGTATTTAGTATATGCCTTCATTTTCTTCCAGTCACTCTTAACTTTAGAACATGCATTTATTTTAGTAATACTGTTCTTGTGTCCTTAGTGGCATGTTGGTGATTTATTATATTAGTTTCTTTCATATAGTTTCTTAAAGGAGCATGAATATTGTAGGGAATCATGTATTTTTGTTTGTGAAGTTTAGTCAGTTAGGGGTGCATTTTGTTACCCTTGAAACTGTACCTTGAGATTATTTGCATTCAAATGAGAAAGGAAATGGAATTTTTTTATTAACATATAGTGTGTTATTTGTTTCAGGAGTATAGGTCTGTGATTCAAAAGTCTTACACAGTATACAGTGTACACAACATATACCCTCCCCAGTGTTCATCACCCAGCCACCCCATCCATCCCACCCTCCTCCACTCCAGGAACCCTCAGTTTGTTTCCTGACATTATTCCTCTCTTACGGTTTGTCTCCCTCTCTGGTTTCCTCTTGTTTCATTTAGGAAATGGAATTTTAAAATTAGTTGTTTTGCTGAAATTTAGTTTCATCAGAAATTTGTAGATTCACAGTAGCCAAAAATGTGAACAACTCAAGTGTCCATCAGCAGATGAGTAGATGGAAAAAAAATGTGGTATGTGCATGTAGTTGAAAATTAGCCATAAAAAGGAGTAAAATTTTGATATGTGATACAACATGGATGAACCTTGCAAATAATATGGTAAGT
Source organism: Mustela erminea (assembly GCF_009829155.1). Taxonomy (NCBI): domain Eukaryota; kingdom Metazoa; phylum Chordata; class Mammalia; order Carnivora; family Mustelidae; genus Mustela; species Mustela erminea. The sequence goes on along the minus strand of NC_045627.1, from coordinate 34,713,480 downwards.
CAAAAGAGCTACTCACAAAAGGACAATATATCATATGACTGGTCTTATGTGAGGTACCTGGAACAGTCAAATGTATAGAGACAGAAAGTAGAATAGTGGTTACCAGGGCCTTGGCGGGGGAGGGGAGAACAGAGGGATTGTTTAATGGGAACAGAATTTCTGATTGCATCTTTAGGTCTAAAATGAGACTCTTACAGGCAGCATATAGATGGGTATTGGTTTTTTTAATGCATTCTGATACCCTGTGTCTTCTGATTAGAGCATTTAGTTATTTACATTCAGAGTCATTATTAAAAAATACAAATTTTGTGCCATTGTGTTACCTGTAATGTTGGTGTTTCTGATGATGTTCTGTGTTCCTTTCTTTTTTGTTGCTTTTGGTGGTTTTTTTCTCCTGGAGAGTCCCCCTTAATATTTCTTTCTTTCTTTCTTTCTTTCTTTTTTTTTTAAGATTTTTATTTATTTATTTGACAGATCACAAGTAGGCAGAGAGGCAGGCAGAGAGAGAGAGGAGGAAGCAGGCTCCCCACTGAGCAGAGAGCCCGACGTGGGGCTTGATCCTAGGACCCTGGGATCATGACCTGAGCCGAAGGCAGAGGCTTTAACCCACTGAGCCACCCAGGCCTCCGCCCCCGCCTTAATATTCTTGGATGGTTAGTTAAGTGGTCATGAATTCCTTTAGTTTTTGTTTGTCTGGGAAACTCTTCATCTTTCCTTCTTTTCTGAATGATATAACCTTGCAGGATAAAATATTCTTGGCTGCACTTTTTTTCCCTTTCAACACTTTAAATATATCCTGTCAGCTGCCTGTGTGGCTTATTTGTTGAGCCTTTGCCTTCGGCTCAGGTCATGATCCCAGGGTCCCAGTATGGAGTCCCACATGGGGCTCCCTGCTCAGTAGGGAGTCTGCTTCTCCCTCTCACCCTCTCCCCTCTCACGTTTTCTCTCACTCACTCTCTCTCTCTCAAATAAATAAATAAAAATTTAAAAATCAATCAATCAATCAATCAATCCTTGGATTCTCTTCCGGCCTGCCAAGTTACTGTGACAGTCTTCCCTTGTAGCTTAAGGACTTTCTTTTCCCCCTAGCTGCTTTCAGAATTCTTTCCTTGTTTGTGTATTTTGTGAGTTTGATTATGGTACCCCTGGCGATGGCTGGCTTTTGTTGAATTTAATGGGATTTCTCCATGCTTCTTGGATTTTGAGGTCTGTGTCCTTCACCAGATTACTTAAGGGGAAGTGTTCAGCTGTAATTTGCTCAAATAAACTTTCTGCCCCTTCTATCTTTTCATCATTCTGGGACTCCTATGATATGAATGTTACTATGTTTTAATAAGTCAGAGTTCCCTAAGTCTACCTTTGTGATCCATCATCTTTGTTTTCCTCCTCAGCTTCATTGTTTTCTGTAATTTTATCTTCAGCATCACTGATTCATTCCTTTGCTTTATATATCTTCATTGTTATGGCATCCATTTGGGTTTGCTGTCAGCTGTAGCATTTTTAATTTCAGCTTGACTAGGTTTTAGCTTTTTTATCTCTGTAGTAAGGGATTCTCTAGTGTCTTCTATGCTTTTTTCAAGTCCAGCTAGTATCCTTATAATTGTTTTAAATTCTGGTTCAGACATCTTACTTCTCTCTGTATTGCTTAAATCCCTGGCCATCACTTCTTCCTGTTTGTTCTTTTGGGATAAATAAATAAAATAAATAAAAATAGGGGCGCCTGGGTGGCTCAGTGGGTTGGGCCTCTGCCTTCAGCTCAGGTCATGATCTCGGGGTCCTGGATCAGGCCCCGCATCGGGCTCTCTGCTAGGCAGGGAGCTGCTTCTCCCTTTCTCTCTGCCTGCCTCTCTGCCTACTTGTGATGTCTCTCTCTCTCTCTGTCAAATAGATAAATAAAATCTTTAAAAATAATAATAATAAATAAATAAATATAAATAAAGCAAAATAAAATAAAATTTTTTTAATTTAAAAAATAAAGGAAGGGGCACCTGGGTGGCTCAGTGGGTTAAAGCCTGTGCCTTCAGCTCAGGTTATGATCCCGGGGTCTTGGGATTGAGCCCCGCACTGGGCTCTCAGCTCGGCGAGGAGCCTGCTTCCTCTTCTCTATCTGCCTGCTTCTCTGCCTACTTGTGATTTCTGCCAAATAAATAAATCTTTAAAAAAAACAAAAACAAAAACAACTGGCAGTATTGAAACTCTTTCCTTTTTTCCAGTCAGTGGTTTTGGGCAACAGTTTTCTTGTACAGTCCTATGTGTGTGTGTTCACTGCTCCCTCCCCCCCACCAACAAACTCTTTCTCTCTCCCCTTTTCTCTTACTACCCACTCCACCACTAGGGCTCCCTCCCCTGTGCAGTGCTGGTGGCTTTCTTCTCCCATGAATCAGCTCTCCACAGTTCTACCTTCCATTGGTCATTTTTTCTGTTTATAGATGTGCAGCTTTGTTCTCTAAGGCTTCTCATTGATTTCTTGGGTGTACGGAATGATTTGATACTTATCTAGCTGTATTTGAGGAAGGAGACAAACTTACCATCACCCTACCCCTCCACCATCTTAACCCCTCCCCAGAGTTTCTGATTGTGTCAGTGAAAACTTTCTGGAGATGAATAATTGATAGATGGACATTTTGAATGTACTTAATGCCACTGAATTATACAATTTAAATGGTTAAAATGGGAAATTTTGTGTTTATTTTACCACAAATTACATATATGTGTATCATATATATAAGGGTTGATAATTATTTTGCACTATACTAAGGCTGTGTAGATTAAAAACTAGCTAAATGTGAATATATATATTTTTAAGATTTATTTCAGAGAAAAGAGTGTGAGTGAGTGGGGTAGGAGGCAGAGGGAAAGAGTCTTCAAGCAGACTCCCCACTGAGGACAGAGCCTGACATGGGGCTTGATCTCGTAACTCATGAGATCATGACCTGAGCCGAAACCTAGAGAGTCATACGTTCAGCTGACTGAACCACCCAGGCAGCCCATTAAATATGAATTTCCTTGGTTCCTTCAGAGGTGAAGTCCATGGCCCCCACCATAAATCACATTGTTAGCATAATCTGTCTATTGTGGCCTCAAGATCACAGGTGAACAAAAACATTCTTATTCCAGACTTTGGAATTATGCCCTTGGAGCTTGGCACAGAGCAGACTTTTCTTTAGAAGGTATAATGTTTGGACAGCTGTGTTAGTGTTCTAGGACAGCTGTAACAAAATACCACAGACTGGGTAACTTGAACAACACAAATTTATTGACTCAGTTCTGGAGGCTAGAAATCCAAGAAAAAGCAGGGCTGCTTCTTCTTCCTCTTTTTAATGATTTTATTTACTTATTTGAGATAGAGCACGCAGGAGCACAGTTGGGGGGGCGGGGTGTGCGTAGAGGGAGAGAGAGAAGCAGAGAGCCTGACATGAGATCATGATCTGAGCCAAAAACATTTAGGCACCTGAGCCATCCAGGCATCCCAGGGTTACTTTGTTGTGAGGGGTATAAGGGATCCTCTGTTCCATGTGTCTCTCCTAGCCTCTGGTGGTTTGCTGGCAGTCTTTGGCATTTCCTGGCAAGTAGATCACTGCCTTCATCTTCACATGGCATTCTCTTTCTGTGTGGATCTGTGTCCAGATGTATACCTTTTGACCCCCTACACCCATCTTGTCTACCCTACCACAAGCCTTACCTCTGGCAACCACTGATTTGTTCCCTATATCTATGAGCTTTTTTCACCCTTAAGATTCCACATAGAAGTAAATGAGATCATACAGTATTTGCCTATCTCTGAGTTATTTCACTTAAGCTAATACCCTCAAGGCTCATACATATTGTAACAAGTAGCAAGATTTCATTCTTTTTTATGACTAAATAATATTCCTCTGTGTGTGTGTGTGTGTGTGTGTGTGTGTGTGTCACATTTTCTTTAACCATTCATCTATCACTGGATACTTAGGTTGCTTCCATGTCTTGGGTATTGGAAATAATGCTGCAGGAAATGTAGGGGTGCATATAGTCTCAAGTTTTTTTGTTTTGTTTTTTCATTTTCTTTGGATAAATACACAGAAGTAGAATTGCTGGATCACATGGTAATTCTATTTTTAACTTTTTAAGGAATCTCCATCATATCATTTTCTGTAGTTGGTTATACTAATTTACATTCTCACCAACAGTGCACACAGGTTCCCTTTACTCCACATTTTCACCAGCGCTTGTTATTTCTTGTGTTTTTAATAGTAGCCAGTCTTACAGGTGATATCTCTGTGTGGTTTTGATTTGCTTTTCTCTAATGATGAGTGACGTTGAGCAACTTTTCATATACCTGTTGGTCATCTGTATATCTTCCTTGGAGAAATGTTTATTCAGATTTTCGGTCCATTTTTAATCAGATTGTTTGCCTTTTGCTATTGTTTTATGCATTCTGTATTTATTTTGGATATTTAAACCCTTATCACATACATTATTTGTAAATACTTTCTTCCATACCTCAGGTTGCCTTTTCATTTTGTTGATGGTGTCCTTTGCTATGCAGAAGAGTTTTCGTTTTTCTTGTCTTTCCTTTTGGTGTCAAACCCAAAAAATCATCTCTAAGACTGATGTCAACTACTGCTTTTGTTTTCTTCCAGGAGTTTTATGATTGAGGTCTTAATGTTCGAGTCTTTAATCCGTTTTGAGTTCGTTTGTGTTTATGGGGTAAGATAGTTGTCCAGTTTCATTCTTTCGCATGTGGCCTTCCAGTTTTCCAACACCATCTATTAAGAGATTGTCCTTTTCCCATTATATATTTGTGGCTCCTTTGTTATAAATTGGCCATGTATTTGTGGGTTTATTTCTGGTTTCTCTATTCTGTTTCATTGATCTAAGTGTCTGTTTTTATGCCAATACTATACTGTTTTGATTATTATAGCTTTGTAATATAGTTTAACTGCCCTAGGTTTTGGTTGTTTCTCAAACCTTTGTGATTGTCCAAGAAGTCTTTTATTTTTTGTGGCTCCCAGTAATTGAGGGTGTGCCAAGGCCTATGGGAGTCCCAAATGGGAGGATCTCAGACAGCACTTAGATTCAGGTTGATTGGAAGCCAGACACTCAGGTAGCAGCTTTTAAGGTATGCAAATATATACAGTACTGTAGGACCACAAGTGAAAGTCCCACTAGCCACCAGAGAGCCTAGAGGGGTCCCCTGGGTGGTAGTCATGAAAATCAGGACATCAAATAATGGTCCAAGCTCCATTCCAGGAGATAGCAGTGACTTGTAGTAATGCAGAGGGACAGGGCAAAGATGACATCTGTTTGCCTTAGTCCCCAGAGATCACCTTAGTAAGTCGATAGATGTATGCTAAACCAGAATCCTGCCCCTAAGGTTGAAGCTCCAGGACATGCAAGTAGACCTTTTTCACAGAAAGAATGGGGGTATAATTCAGTCTCCTGTTTCTGCTGTGACTGGGGGGTGGTAGCCAGCCAAGAACTCTCTTTAATTGTTAAAACCCATGAGACCCCTGTCCCAGGAATGCAAATCCTGCAGTCCATCAGAACCGGGCACTCAAGGGGTATCCACTGCTTGGCAGCCACAAAAACCAGGACACCAGAAGTGTATACGATTCCTCTGTGGGAGGTAATTGTGCTCTAGATTGTGGCAGAGGGAAAGCACAGAGATAAGGCCCTCCCTCTGAGGTCTCTGGGGAGGATTACAGTAGGCCCTTAGCCCTGTGTTCAATTAGAAGCCTGCTTCGCAGACCAGAGCTACGGAACTAAGCTAATGGGACTTTTACAGAAAGATTGGACATCTTTATCGGTTGTCTCTTGCTATACCCTAGGGGTGGTAGCTGTTTAAGAACTCTTTCTGTTGAATAAAGTTCTGTGAGACCTGTGAGCATAAACCCCACTGGGTCCCAGAGCCAGGTGACCTTAGAGGGTGACCTAGAGGTGTTCCTAGGCAGCAGCCACAGAAACTGGGATGCCAGACCGGGATACAAACTCCTCTCCAGGAGATACTGACAAGCTGAAGTGGGGCAGAGGGAAGTTCCAATATAAAATGTTTCATTTCAGCTTAACAAAGCAGAATTACAAAACTTGTGAATTAGATATCTTTAGAAGAAGAACAGATAGTTCCCTTATATATCCAAAAAACAGAACATTAAAACAAAGTTAAACATTATTCTAAACAAATAACCACAATAAATTTTTCTTCATCAGTTCATCCATTCCAGTGTGAGGTGTTCTTTATCTGAGTTCTGTTTCCTCAGAGGCCTGTGCCTGAGTGTCTATTCTATGAAGCATAAGTGGTTTCATATACACAGTACAGTTCTTTTTGCATGCCTCTGAGATGTCCTTCTTTTTTGAAAATGCAAACTCGGGCTTGTTCCAGAGTTTATAGGAGAGATTTCAAATAAGCATTAGAGTAAAATCAATAGATGACAGAGACTAGTCTCTGACTGTGACTAGTTTATTGCTGATAATTGTCAAATGGAAAGATCTGAAGAGGGTTCATCATAGAATAATACAGCTGACAGGGATATTTGGATGTGTCTGTGGCATTCAGAACACATTTCTAAAAATGATGATTAAGCTTGTTTTCATAGAAGACAGTGACTCTTAACATCTGACTCATAAATACAGAGGACTGTAACTCTTTTTTTTTTTTTTTGTAACTCTTTATAGATGAAAAACTGTTAAGATATAACATGATAATCCTGAGACCTAATGTACCAGGAATAACACTAAGAATATCAAGTAAAGAGATTTCACCTGACAAAAAAATCAGTATTTTTTATGACTTCATAGTAAGTCTGAAATACATCCCATTTGCAACCAAGAAGATACTAGATATGAATTAAAGCAGTAAGAATATACCATAAAACGTTTAAAATAACAGTTAATAACTGAAATTAGAACCAATTAGACTTTGATAAGTATAGGAAAATAAAAACAATTTCGTAAGAGTATTGAATAGTGCTTTACTTCACATTTAAAAATATGAAAAACAAGGATATTGACAAATCTCCAGGGACTTATCATAAGACAATTTTTGAAATGTTTGTATTAATTACATTTCACCATATACATTTAACTTAGGGAAGATTAAGTGTCTCTTCTGATTTGACAATTCTTCCCATGCAACTCTTGAAATAGTAACACATCAAACAAAGCTAATTATTTCTAGCATCTCTTCTTACATATTAAAAGAATAACTTTTATAATTATCCAAGCCTCTCTGGAAAATATCAAAGATATTTTCACAGATGCGTAAAAGGCATTTTAGAAGTTTTTTTTTCCTATATTTAGGATATGATTTTGCGAATCATGTTGTTCATTTGCTAGAGCTGCCATAAAAAAATACCACAGACTGACTGCCTTTATACAACAGAAATTTATTTTCTCACCGTTCTAGAGGCTAGAAGTCCATGATAAAGGTGTCATGTTAGGATTTTTGGTTTCTTCTGAGGCCTCTCTCTTTGGCTTGCGATGGTTGCCTTTTTCTGTGTTCTCACATGGCCTTTTCTTTGTGTGTTTGCATTGCTGATGTCTCTTCCTCTTATAATAAGGACACCACCAAGTACCCTAACAAGTTCATTCTACCTTCGTCTCCTCTTTAAAGCCTGTCTCTAAATACAGTTATATTCTAAGTTATTGGGGATTAAGACTTCAGCATGTGAATTTTGGGGAAACAATTGAAACCTATAATAGGAAGGCAAAAATCAAAGAAATCATGAGAGGAGATTTGAGCACTTTATTAAGATACAACTATTGATGTTAGAAACAATACTTGGTTACTTATTTTACCAAAGTGACAGTAAAAGATTGCAGAATAAATGTGGAGGGTAAGATGGAAAAGAACTTTTAGTTCTTCCAAAACTGAGGACCATTTATTTTTTTTTTCCCTCCTTAAATAATGAAAAACAAAGTCAACATAAAGCATCAAAGATTATTCTAATAAGACGCAGAATATTCTCTATCAGATTACACAAAAAAGTAAAGAATAATATTTTATATCATAGGTGAAGGCATTAATCATTAAACCATGGAAGCACACCCTTCAAAATTGAATGACTTTGCTAAGATGTTAACACATTTTATAGCTTCTTTCAGAACAAAATATAAACCAAGACAAATAAAATTCACTTGCTACATTGTCTTCATTTATATTCTTTCATGTTCTAAAACAGACTTCCGTCAGGATAGTGGTATTGTCTCAGAGGGTCCATGAAATCAAAATGACTTTCGTATTATTATGTTCTCTTTGTTAACATGTATTGTGTTCATTATTGCTCTTTTTTTTTTAATAAAGATTATTTATTTATTTATTTATTTGACAGAGAGAGTTCACAGTAGACAGAGAGGCAGGCAGAGAGAGAGAGAGGGAAGCAGGCTCCCTGTTGAGCAGAGATCCCGATGCGGGACTCGATCCCAGGATCCTGAGATCATGACCTGAGCCGAAGGCAGCGGCTTAACCCACTGAGCCACCCAGGCGCCCCCATTATTATTGCTCATTTTTAAATTGAATCAGTATTTTAAATTTTTGAAAAAAAATATTTTAAATTTTCATAGTTTTAGGGGTGCTGGGTGGCTCAGTTGATCAAGCATCCAACTCTTGATTTTGGCTCAAGTCATGATCTCAGGGTCCTGGAATTGAGCCCTGCAATGGGTTCCATGCTTTAGAGGGGAATCTGCTTGAAGATTCACTCCTCTGCATCTCCCCCAGCTCTGTGTGCTTCCTCTCTCTCTAAAATAAACAAATCTTTTTTAAAAGCGTTGGGGGGGCGTTGGGAACACCTGGGTGGCTCAGTTGGTTAAGTGTCTCCCTTCAGCTCAGGTCATGATCCCAGGGTTCTGGAATCAAGTCTCACATCAGGCTCCTTGCTCAGCAGAGAGCCTGCTTTTCCCTCTGACTGCTGCTACCCCTGCTTGCGTGCCCATAGTCTCTCTCGGCAGATAAAATCTTTAAAAAGAAAAAAAAAAGCTTTTTTTTTTTTTCCTTAACTTTAAATTCTAATATAGTATTGGTGCTTTTTAACCTCTTAAACTCTGTTTAAGAAGCTGTTTGGGGTCCTGAATGTCCTAAAAGTATAAAAGAATTCATAGACCATCAAAAAGTACTCCTTTTTCCTTGTAAATCAAAAGCACATTCATGGGCACTTGGGTGGCTTAGTTGATTAAGTGTCTGCTTTCTGAGCCCATCATGATCTCAGGGTCCTGGGATTGAATGTATGTTGGGCTCCCTGCTCAGTGGGGAGCCTGCCTCCCTCTGCCATTCCCCCTGCTTGTATTCACGCTTTCTCTCAGGTAAGTAAATAAAATCTTAAAAAAAGAAAAGCACGTATATAGTTGTATCTTTCTGTTAGTACTGCTCCTAAATAGAAGTACAATTTACAGAATAGTAAATAGCTCAGTAATACCTTTCAGGTGGAGAGATTCCTAAAGGGTCCTCAGGGCTTAGTATTGGTGGGCAGGGAGCCCTGTTTCAAAGTCTTAACAATTTTTTCTGACAATGTAAAAAGTATTTTGTAAAGAGCAAAGAAGAGTGTGAAATAGCCCTTCTAGATAGGACAGTATATACTACATAAAACTAACAAATCAGATAATTGGTATATACATAGATATTCAGATCATTTGAATTTAATGGAAAGTCCAGGGAGAGGGGAATTCCATGTAGGTATTGTATGTAAGTTTTATTTCAAGTACAAACTCTAGTTGGTTGGTAATGGTTCTTGGAGATATATATTGAGAAGGACCTTGAGAGAACACTTTGTTGGAGAAGAGTGTCGGATTTTTAGCATTGTGGTTATGGGTGGAAGAGGTAGTGCCTTTTCATAACTTTTTAAAACAAGGCATCACTAATCTGAGAAGGGAGGAGAATTACTCAACACATGAAAATTGGGGAGAAAAGGTCAGTTTAAATGGTAACCTAATAGTGTATACTAAGTTATAAAGGGATTAAAGAATTAAATGTTAAAAAGTTCTGGGGCACCTGGGTGACTCAGTCGTTAAGCATCTGCCTTGGGCTCACCTCATGATCTCTGGGTCCTGGGATCCAGCCCTACATTAGGCTCCCTGCTTGGCAGGAAGCCTGCCTCTCTTTTTCCTCCTGCTTGTGTTCCCTCTCTTGCTGTGTCTTTTCTGTCAAATAAATAAATAAATAAATAAATAAAATCTTCAAAAAAAAAATGTTAGAAAGTTCTTAAAATAATTCTCTGATTCAAACATAGGAAAAGCCTTGGGGTTCCTGGCTGCCCCAGTCAAAAGAGCATCATGGGACTCTTGATATCAGGGCTGTGAATTGGAGCCCCACGTTGGGTGTAGTGATTACTTAAAAACAAAAACACATGAAATGGGAAAGCCTTTCTCAGCATTATGGCAATGAAATACGGTTGATTAAATGGAGAAACAAATCTTGTGTGAATCAAAATTAAGTTATTATTTAAGAAAAATGGTTGTAGAGGTGACTGGGTGGCTAAGTGGGTTAAAGCATCTGCCTTCGGCTCAGGTCATGATCCCTGGGTCCTGGGATCAAGTGCTGCATCAGGCTCTCTGCTTGGCAAGGAGCCTGCTTCTCTTCCTCTCTCTCTGCCTGCCTCTCTGCCTACTTGTGATCTCTGTCAAATAAATAAATAAAATCTTAAAGATAAAAGAAAAATGGTTGTAGCAAATACAGCCTAAGATTAATTAGCCAGAATATCCAAAGTGCTCATACATATTGGTGAGGAAAACAGTGAGACACTTAATAAGTAAATAAATAAGACAAACATTAACACTCAATAGATAAAGGAAATTAATGGAAATGCCCAAAGAGGAAATTCTTGTTACTAAAACCCATGCAAAAATTATTACCCTCTTGGAGTGCCTGGGTGGCTCAGTCAGTTTAGTCTTGATTTTGACTCAGGTCATGGTCTCAGGGTTGTGAGATCCCTCCACGCTCAACAGGGAGTCTGCTTGAGATTCCCTCCCCCTCCCCCTGCTCATGTAGTCTTCTCTAAAATAAAGAAATCTTCAAGAAAAATTATTATCAGGGTGCCTGGGTGGCTCAGTGGGTTAAGTGTCTGCCTTTGGCTCAGGTCACGATCCAGGGTCCTGGGATTGAGCTCTGCATGGGGCTCCCTGCTCAGCGGAGAGCCTGCTTTTCCCTCTCCCTCTGCCTCCCACTTTGCCTACTTGTGCTCTCTCTGTCAAATAAATAAATAAAATCCTTAAAAAAAAGAAAAGTTACCCTCCTTAGTAGTAAAGAAATACAAGTTTAAAAAGCAAGAGATGAAAAAATAAATGGAAAAGATCAAGTTAACTTTTTTCTATTACAGGGTAACAAACTATGTAGGTAAGGAAGCTAATGGGCCAGCTACAAGAGGAGGAAGTAATGTTAGCATACCATCATTTTTCAACACACAGTGAATTAATGGTCTAAGCATGGAGCATCATTGGTTCCTAACATTGCAGAAAGGAACCCAGCCACGTGTGCTTCCTGATGGAAGAACAGCTCCTGCTACCACCTTACAGTAGTTTTGTTGAAACATTCAGACTTTAATTAAAGCCTTTTTAGATCCAACCACCAATTTACAGGAGGTACAGAAGACCAAGAGAAATGTGAGGGGAAACCTTGAGGATACAGTTAGCAAAATTCAGTCTCTAAGAAGCTGTGTAAGACAGATGACTAGATTTTATAAACTTTTTGGAGGAGTGATTACAAGGAAATTAAGAAAAATAATTTTTGGTACCTCCCTCATATCCCCAAGAAACTTATTCATGTACTGTACTCATCTTTCTACTTGATTATAGAGAGCAGAATCACATTTTAGGGATAAATGAATAACATCCTGCCAAATATTTTAAGGAAGCTAACAGTTCCAAGTAGATTTGTGAAAATTATGTAGAGAAAAGATTTTAAGTTGAATCATTGGTTTATTTAATATTTTAGATTTACCCTTTTAATCTGTTCTTAGAAGTTATTTTTGCCATAGAGCATTCTTGGTACTTGTGGAAAATTTAGTCATGTTGATGTTTTGAACTCAAGTTCTCAGTATGTTCTGAGCTAGGTAAATATTTCTTTGTATTATATATTGATGTTAACAAATATTTAGTGAGTTCTTTTGCAAATCAAACATTGTGCTTGGTAATAGGGAATAATCAAGGAAATTAAGATGTGGTCCTTAAGAATTTATAATTCTGTAGCAGCCATGGTTACAAATAATACAAGGTAAAGAAATAGCAAACTAAAGGGTTAGTGGGGGTCAGGAGTAGGATGACAGAAATGTATTATATTTGGAAATAATGAGACTTAATTAGCCTAGCATCGGGCTTGATGTTTTGGTATGTGAATACCGCTAAGTGCTAGCCCAGCAGTCCTTTTTTTTTTTCTTCCCCCACAGTACTTTTGATAATAGATGCTCCTTCCATTTTGAGAAGCAAAAGAGAAGAAAGGATGAGGCATTGAATATCTTTTTGAAAAAGAACTTTAGGGCGCCTGGGTGGCTCAGTGGGTTAAGCCGCTGCCTTCGGCTCGAGTCATGATCTCAGGGTCCTGGGATGGAGTCCCGCATCGGGCTTTCTGCTCAGCAGGGAGTCTGCTTCCTCCTCTCTCTCTCTCTGCCTGCCTCTCTGCCTACTTGTGATTTCTTTCTGTCAAATAAATAAATAAAATCTTTAAAAAAAAAAAAAAGAAAAGAAAAAGAACTTTATTGTCTTAATTTTACTGCTACTAAATTTGCTTATTTTGGACTAGATTTGGTTTGTTGGGTTTTTTGTTTTAAGATTTATATATATTTTTTTTTTTTGAGAGAGAGAGAGACACTGCAGGTGGGGGAGGTTTAGAAGGGGGAGTCTTAAGGAGACTCCCACTGAGAGCAGCACGCAGCCTGGTAGGGCTAGATCTCAAAGCCCTGAGATCTCAACCTGAATGGAAACAAAGAGAGCTTAATCGACTGCCACCCAGGTGGTTGATTTGGGTTTTATTGATAAAAGGTTGCCAATGAAGAGCTGTGTGTGTCATTTTACTTTTGTACAGCTATAGTAAAAGAAAATTTTGCATTATCAAGTATTTTACTCAAGAAGTTTTAACATTTACTTGTTTGTTGTCATTCTTTTTTAAAAATTAATATTTTTATTTTCTTCTGAGCTTTTACACCCTTCGTTCAATTTTTACATCATCATCAGTTTAAACTAAAATATATTGAGATAAAAAAGGCATTGACTAGAAACACTGCTTTATTGTACAAGCTGGAAGAAAGACTTGCAGACTTACCAAGTGCTCGTTATACTTGTAGAATCATTCAGTGTGTGTCACTCGGTCAGTCTCTTTTCTACAATAATAAAAATATTTCAAGTCATTTTATACTGTTGAATGCTGAATAGGATGTCTAATTGAGTTAGATTATTAAGGGAAGAAATAGCATATTTGATAGCCTGAAAATGTCATATAAATCTTGAATTTCTTTACATCTTATTTTTATTACAGATTCTGAAGAATATTTCTGTGTAAAAAGAATTTTCTCAGGGGGTGATCAAAGCTTTTCACATTACTCTAACCGCCAGGTAATAGTAGTCATACAATTATTGAACTCAGATAATTTTGAATAATTTTTAAAGCCCATATTAATGTTCTTTGTATGTTACAAAGTAGTTGCCTTAAACTTTTTTGCCCCCAAGTCTGTAGAATTTTTCTGATCCAGTTGATAAGTACTGTTTCTGGTATTTAGTAGAGATATACTCGGTTAAAAAAAATGAAATACATAGTGGAAACTAGTCTTGGTTTAAGTTATATATATATCTGCTCTCTGGCTAATCTACTTACTTTAAATTTAGAACTGTGGGCCACCAGATGACTTTAGATGTCCTGATCCTTCAAAACAAATCTGGACTGTGAATGAAGCTCTTATTCAAAAATGGCTGAGCTACCCCTCTGGAAGGTTGCCTGTGGAGATAGCCAAGTAAGAAAAACATTTTGCCTACCCAACACAAACACAACCTCTTACCTCCATGGTAGTGCTATCTTGTACTTAGAAGTTTTTGTTTAAATAAGTATTTTATTAATATCACTCACTAAAAAAAAAATCGTTCACCAAATAGTTCACATAAGTTTAAATGTCTGGAATTTCTATAATATATTTTAAGAGCTCTCATTTGAATATATTTATATGTTTTAATTCTTTCATATATATAATATTAAATGATAACTTGAAATACTAAACACAACCACTAGGATTGGATTTGAAATAATGTTACTTCTAGCTTCTTATTGTTCACTGTCTTAACTTTTATGCTACTTAAAAGATTTAAGTATTAAATCTTTCTTGAATAGTCTTCTTATAGATGAACTTGTTTAGAGTTTTCTGTTGTTGCCGGTGGTGTTGGTTTTGGGGATGAGAGACTATATCTGATAAGCTGTTTTTATTTATTTATTTATTATTTATTTAAAGATTTTATTTATTCATAAGAGACAGAGAGAAAGAGAGAGGGGCAGAAGAAGAAGCAGGCTCCCCAGTGAGCAGGGAGCCCGATGGGAGACTCATTCCCAGGACCCCAGGATCATGACCTGAGCCGAAGGCAGATGCTTAACCATCTGAGCCACCCAGGAGCCCCGATAAGCTGTTTTAAATTATAGATTGTTTTCCTAAATTAAAAATTTTCTTAAAAGCCCCAAAAAGTGGATTTCAGAAAAAATAGTAACATCTGATATTAGAGTTACCATCCAGTATAATTAAGAAAATTAAATGTATATGTTCATGTAAAAAAAATATTTTTCTTCACAACATCGATTGTGTCTGTGATCATACCACCCTGAATGCACCTAATTTCATTTGATTTTGGAAGCTAAGCAGGATTGGGCCTGGTTAGTACTTGGATGGGAGACTGCCTTGGGAGTAGTGGGTGCTGTAGGCTTTAAAAAGAAAGAAAGAAAGAAAAAAATATCAGATCAGTTTGATGCATTTTAGAAAGTCTAGGATAAGCGGTATTACGTTAACCTTTAGTAATTTAGCAGTTTGTAAAATTCTGATTTATACTACTTGAATATTGGTTAGAGGAGTGCTCTGTGGCATTAAACAGTATATTAAATATTTTGATTAAAAAATGTGGACACTGGATTTCTCATTTTGTGATTTGGGGATTTTTTAACTTTCTTTTAGTGAAATAGATGGAACATTTTCTTCCTCTGGTTGTCTAAATGGAAGTTTTCTAGCTGTTAGGTAAGTGGTAATTCTCTGGTATGCACAATTTTTAAAATTTATTGTATTAAGTAATATATTAAATAAACGAAATAACTTTAAGGGTGTATTATTTTTTTCTCTCCCTCTCTCTTTTTTTGTTTCTCTTTTGTAGCAATGATGATCACTATAGAACAGGCACCAAATTTTCAGGGGTTGATATGAATGCTGCTAGGCTTTTATTCCACAAACTTATACAACCTGATCATCCTCAGATATCTCAGCAGGTTTGTTCTTGAAGTATTTTACATTTTGTGATGTAGCCTGTTGAACTTTTTTATTATTTTGTATATTTATAGCCTAACCAACTTTGTAGTTTTAGAGACTTCATTGTGATGTGCTGTTTATGATTGTATTATATAAGCCAATATAAGAATTAAATAAGGTTTTATTTTAAAGCATTTACAGCTTAGCTATCAAATATCTGTAAACCTCTCCAGATGTTTAAGTAGACCTTTAATACTTAACATTACCATGTTGTTTAAGTTTCTATATAGTTATAGCTATAGAGAGTTTAAATTGAAATTTACACACCAGAGTTTTAAAATGCTCTTAGTAATGCTTAGGCATTAATTTTCCCTGTGTTTCAAAGTACATTCAGTGATTCATTGTAAGATACATTTTTTTTTTTTTTTGCCATTTTATGTTTGCTGTGTTTATGATTTTTCTCCTTCTTTTTGGAAAGTACATTCATTTTAAATAAAGTAGGTTTTACTTTTTGTCAATACAGGTGGCAGCTAGTTTGGAAAAGAATCTTATTCCTAAACTGACTAGCTCCTTACCTGATGTTGAAGCATTGAGGTTTTATCTTACTCTACCAGAATGCCCCCTGATGAGTGATTCCAACAATTTCACAACAATAGCAATTCCCTTTGGTACAGCTCTTGTGAACCTAGAAAAGGCACCACTGAAAGTACTTGGTAAGAATTTTTTTCTTTTGTAATTTTTTCTCTTTAAAGGTGCTAATAAGTTTTTAATTTTTTTTGCTGTCTGAAATTTTGCTACCCTGCTTATTTGACACTGTCTTACATAAAAATAAACCTGTTTTTCCTTTCATTGCTTTTTTCTAGTCATGCTGATTATTAGAGGCAAAGTATGTTAAATATTAAAATTTTAATCAAACAACAGCAGAGACAGTATCAGGGAAGAGAACCAACTATTTTCTGTATTTCCTCTCCCTTGTCCCTCTTGGTCTTGCTATTAAAGAAGTAAAAGTGGAGGAACAATTAAAACTGAACAAAGATGGGTATTAAATCCTTCTTGAACTCTGTTACAAACTCTTTGCCTTGTATATCTCTTACCTGCTAATTTCCCCATAGTTGATTTTATTTCTCTGTCTACTACTAATCTGATCTTGTTGTTCTGTCTCTATCTACTGTAAGTTTTGGCCTAAACTTTTCTCAACTTAATTTCTCAATTTGTGTAGATTTCCATCTGTCTCCTGGCCATTATAGTTTGCTTGCTACATTTAACCTAGTACTTTCTTTGCTGATAAAATTTATTGATTTATGAAGCTAAGATATATAGAAGTCATAAAATCAGTACAGAAAGTTTTAGGCTGAGAGTGAGCAGAGGAAGTAGTTAAGCAGAGTGTAGAATCCTCAGTAAGTGAAGCAAGGACTCACAAGAGTATTTCCTTCCATGTTGTCAAAAGTTTTTGTATTTCTGTCTGCCTCATAAGATTATGGTGTTTGTAATTAACAACTATAAACAAGTATGTGGGGAAGAACAAACATGTTAATACTTTACATAGTTCTCAGTATCCAATTTTCAGGATTACCTTGCATTTTAAAGGTGTGGTGCTTCACAATATTTCAACTTTATGTTAGGTTGAAAGATAAAACTTGAAAAGATCCCTAAATATTGGGTCTTTAGCATCTGATTTTCAAAGCACTTTTTTTTAAAGGTGTGGTGTGGGGTTTTTTTTAAGTTTATTATTTTTAGTGATCTGTACATCCAAAATGGGTCTCAAACTCCTGACCCTGAGATCAAGAGTCCCGTGCTCCTCCTGTTGAGCTAGCCAGGTACCCACCCTGAAAGCACTTTTTAATAACTGATTTTAATATTAGGTATAGTATTGAGTTTTTAATATAATTTAGGAAGCCACGAAATGAATTCAGAAGACCTTTCATACTTTTTTTTGCTTCTGAGAGCTTTCAGAACAGTATTCTTTGAGAGTAGGATGATGTCTGTAAACTCTAGAAATGTTACATAAAATACTGTATTATATGGATCTTTCTGGGATTTTGAGAGGGTTAAGAGTACTGCTTTTAGAAGAAAAGTCTTGTATGATTTTGAAAATTGTGATTCTTTTTTAAAAAATTCATTTTCTTTGTATGTTCATCCTTTAATAACAGAAAACTGGTGGTCAGTACTTGAACCTCCGCTATTCCTCAAGATTGTAGAACTTTTTAAGGAAGTCGTGGTACATCTTTTGAAACTCTACAAGATCGGCATCCCCCCTTCTGAAAGAAGAATTTTCAACAATTTTCTTCATACTGCGTTAAAGGTTTTAGAAATACTGCATAGGGTATGTCCAGTAGTTCTTTTATTTTCCTCTTTCCTCATTGCTGCCTGATAGATTGATGATGTTTATTTTAACATTAATATTACAGATTTAGGTTAGCTTAAGAGATATAGATTACAGATATTTAGAAAAGTTAACTAAGTTTTTCTTTAAAAAAATAATACATACTTTGGAGCTTTGGTCTTACTTGACTTTGTTAGGCATTTGTAGATAACTTCTCTGTAGTTGGGCAGAACAATAGCATACTAATGAATTAGAAATCTCCTTACACTTCTTTGTGAAGAACATAATTAGTTTAAATATGATTTTTGTCATTTATAAGTGGTTATTATATGAGAGATCGCATCCTGGTTGTGATTATCAATATTTAAACTCAAGTTCTTTTGTTATTGGGTACTAATGGTTTCAATCAAAGTAGAATATTCCATTTGAAACAAATGACTAACTTGAAATTGGAACCATATATAATTCATTAATTTGCCTATTGTTCTTTCCTGCCCTTCTTCCCAGTGTAAGAAATAGTACTCTTTACCCTTGTAGCAGTTCAAAGTTACATGAAGAAGTAGAGTCTCAGCTGTTTGATTAAAGATGGATTTGAGACATCCCTGACAGCTGGTAGGTATATCTCTGTTATGCCATTTGGTATTCTTGAGAAGCTGTTTTGGGAGACATGACCTAAGGGAGAGAAGCATATGTTTCTTACCTCTAGAATGACTAAAAAAACCACTGGAACCTTTAATCCTTAGTTTCCTCTCCTTAATAGCTTCTTTAGCATTTTCAAACCCTTCTTGCCTACTGTGAAGGTAAATATTAAGGGATAAAAGAGATAGTCCTTCTTACTCTTTTAGTGAAGTTCCTGGGTATTTCCTCAGTTAAACTTCTTGAATTCACTTTTTTCTTTGGTATTGAATATGTTCAGGATTCCTAGTAATTCTCTTACTATAACTGAAGAGATGATTGCCACTTCTTTCCATGGGAAAACAAGTCAGTCATTCTTTTGCCTTTCCCAGAATAAGGCTTTCTTGCAGCATTTTAGGGTTAATTGAATTCTGTCTTCATTGTGTGAGTTTCTACTTTACTGTGTGCCTTTTGTCTAGGATTCAAGAGATTAATTAGATTTTTTTTTTCTTTCCTCTGGACTCTGTTTTACTGTTACTTCAGTGAATCATCCTTTGTCAGCTGGACCCTATTGCCAAATAATTATTCACTCTCTTCTTTATCTGTTTATTAATTACTCCTTTAAAAAAAAAAATTGGTTTCCTTAGCTGTTTCCTTACCACAAGTTAAAGGGAAGGTGGGAGAAGGAGAAGAGCTTGAACTTTTTTTTTAATAATTGAGGACTTAACTTGAGCAAGTAACTTAAGTTCTTTGCCTAGTTTAGAAGCCTCAGCTTGTACTGAGGTAGAACCCTATGGGACTCCATCTCCAGAGACTTTTTTGATGGAGCCATGCTAGAAACTAGGATCCTATGTTCTTGCTGGCTAAAAGGGAAGAGGAAATAATTTTAACACTGGCCAAGATTAGAACCTCCCTTCTACATTAATTCATGTGAGCACTTTACATATATTCTTCATTTAACTTTTTAAACTCTGTAGTTTATAAAACCCCTTAATCTAAATGTCAAAGGTCATAAACCAATAAATAAGAGAGTCGAAATACAAATGCAAATCTGCTTCCAAAGTCCCTGCTGTTTCTAATATACTTCTCTATTAGCAGGTATGGTAATAGAACATGTTTAGAAAGGGATTTGCTTTTATTTTTATGCCCCTACATTTAGAGGTTCATACTTACATAATCGCAGTTAGCATTTTATTGTTAAAAGACTGTTTTTGCTGCTTCCTTTCGGTGTGGTTTTGAACAAGCCTTTTCCTTTATCATATATGTAAATGGAGAATTATCTATAAAATAAGGATTAAAATACTAGCCTTGAAAGCTTCCCATGATTAATGTATTATTCAAATTATATAATATATGTAATTATTCTACTTTCATAAGGCACTGATTTTGTTACTACCACCACCACCACCACCATTTGGGAAACAGCTACTTTCAGTTTGATTTATTGGGTTATGAGGAAACTGGGTGGTTGTTTGAAGTTGTTACACTCAAAAGCAGAATGATAATGGTATTAATGTCTAAAACATCATGTCTAAAGCATTAATGTTTGAAGCAGCTCTTACTGGGAGTCCTTAGGGCAATCACTTATCTTTCTCCTCCTCCTCACTTTGAAGAAAACTTTCCTTGGTCCTAATTTGCCACAAATAGATAGTTGTGGATATTATCATCAAGGATGATTCATTTTCATTTTTGGTGAAACCCAAGTTGCTTATCAGAAACTTGTATTTTCAAAAACACCTTCTGTCTGACAACTGTGTTTATATTCCTTCTCTTTGCTCCATGGTTGAAAATTAGAAGTTTCCTCAAATAGTTGCCTTCTTGACCTACTGGTCAAGGATTACGAATTAGATCGGGAACTAGAGAATTGGACTGTGTTTACTAATCATTTCAGGATATGTGGATGACTGGTTCCTCCCTTATGTCATGTCCTTTCAAAAGCTTTTAAGTTAAAAATCATTCCCAGTGTTCCAAATGGTATTATAAGAAAGATAGCTCTGGTACTTGCTGTCAGGAATGGATATAATTACCGGATAAATGAGTTTATTGGCAAGTCATTCAATTATTTAGTGGTTTTTGAGTTTTGACACAGTACATTGTAGAGATACTGATATATCTAAAGAGAAGACTGACTTGGCATTTCTAGCCTAATTGCTACATATCATGGTAATCTTCTAAATCAGTGATTTTCAAATTTTTATTTTTTTGTTAAGGAACACTTAAATAAACCGAACAGATAAGGCACACATATATACTTAACATATACCACCTCTGAACTGAGGTTAATGAACCAGAATACTAAACAGTAATGAAAAGTGAAATAGAAGTGTTATGATACATAGATTTTATTTGGTATATTTTAGGCCATAATACTACTATATAGGTTGTTTTAAACTTGGGATTTCTTCTTTTTTATTCATTTCAAAAATGTTTATCGAGAACCTACTATGTTATCATTGTATTAGACATTAGGAATGCAGTTATAAAGAAAAAATGTGATTTCTGCCCTTGTTGAGATTATAAATATAGAACAGTATAGACATACAAATAAATAAACATTTGTTATAAAGCATGGTAAGTGCTAGATTGAGGAATATAAAGGGTGCTATGAAAACACATAAGAGGGCTCATAACTCTGAAGAAAAAAGGAAGGCTTCCTGGAGAAAATAATGTCAATGTTATCTGCCATACAAATGTGTGTGTGTGTGTGTGTGTGTGTGTGTGTGTGTGTGTATTTTTTTTAATTTATACTGTTGATTTTATATGTAAATATATGCAGGTCTTTTAGATAAGTCTTCTTGTTTAACTTCCCTGTTTTTCTTAAGACCAGTATTAACTGATTTTCTCTTTAGTTAAATCATTGTGACTGAATTATGTACCAGCCATAATTTCCCCCAGTGTAAATTTGATATTTGTCTGTTTTGAGCCAAAACTGGTTTCTGAATTGTTTTTTATTCTAGCATAGCACTTCTTTTCAAAAACATCTATCTGCAGGATATGCAAACTGCAAACATTGGTTGCTATTAGTGAAGGAAACTACAGTTTACCTTTTAAAATCTAAAATATTTAAGATAAAAATATATATTGGTCAGTGAGATGTGAGTCATTTTGTATAGGACTCACTAAATTTTAGGGTCCAAAGTGATTAAAAGTTGGTGTGTATTTTTATAAACAAAAATATTGGAGAGGGAAAAGGCAGAGTTTTTTGTGTAAATATTGTGTATGTTTTATTTTTTAGTAGAAAGAGCTTCGCTAAAGATGCCAGGATGAGGGCCTGCAGATTTTACCTGTAGAGATAGTAGTGTTTTACGCCTTGCAAGCCATATGGTTTCTCTTGAAATTACTCAACTCTCAAAAAAAAAAAAAAAAAACAAACAAACAAACAAAAAAATACCCAGTTCTCAGCTCTGCTGCAGATAGTATGTAAATGGAGGGACATGGCTCCTTTCCAGTAAAACTTTATTTCAAAAACAGCCTGAGGGCAGGATTTGGCTCACAGGCAATACATAGTTTGCTGACCCCTGCTCTAGGATGAGGGTTTTGATCGCCATATATAAACTAAGTATCTTTATTTTGTTTGAAAAAGCCAGAAATAGCAGTTTTACTCTGGTCAGTTTTTCCCAAATGTGTATCCAAACCACAGATATAAATTTAATCAAACAGTGAAAAAAAGACTCAGAGTGCTTTTGTCACCAAATAGAGGGATTGAAAGTATCAACTTTGAAAATGACAGCAGCATTATTTTCTTTTAAAGATTTGTTTATTTATCTGAGAGAGTGCACATGCATGTGCTTGCACATGTCAGGGGCATGGGGAGCAAGAAAAAGAGAATCTCAGGCTGACTCCCCACTGAATATGGAGCCCAGTGCAGGACTTGATGCCATGACCCTAAGATTATGACCTAAGCTGAAGTCAAGAGTTAGATGTGAATGCAGTATTATTAGCATATGCTTCTTAAACTGGGTTATTTGTTCTCTTAAGAGGAGGCCACAGGATCAAGCATTGGTTATATTTGGTGACTATTTATTTATTTAAAAAAATTTTTAGTTTATTTATTGGGGTGCCTGGGTGGTTTAGTTGGTTAAGTGGCTGCCTTTGTCTGGTCATGATCCCAGGGTCCTGGGATTGAGCCCCATATTGGGCTTCCTACTCAGCGGGCGCCTGCTTCTCCCTCTGCCTGATACTGTCCCTGCTTGTGCTCTCCCCCCTGCCCCTTGTCAAATAAATAAATAAAATCTTAAGAAGAAAATAATAAAATAAAGTTTATTTATTTATTTTTCAAAATTTTATTTTTTTATTTGACGGACAGAGATCACAAGTAGGCAGAGAGGCAGGCAGAGAGAGAGAGAGGAGGAAGCGGGGCAGAGAGCCCGATGTGGGGCTCGATCCCAGGACCCTGGGATCATGACCTGAGCTGAAGGCAGAGGCTTTAAACCACTGAGCCACCCAGGCACCCGAAATTTATTTATTTTTAAGTAATCTCTACAGCTGATGTGGGGCTCAGACTCATGACCTCAAGATCAAGAGTCATATGCTCTTCTGACTGAACCAGTCAGGCACCCCTTGATTACAATTTGAAACATTAATACAAAGTATGTTTTTGTATATATTCTAAATATATGTTGCACACATTTATGCAAGTAGTCATATATTCATATGTATTCATATATATATATGAACATATATTGAGGAATAAAATTGTCATATAGCAAGTTAAGAAGGTGTTTTTTTGTTTGTTTTTAAGGTTTTATTAAAGAGAGAGAGTGTGCATGTGTGCACAGGGAGGGGCAAAGGAAGAGAATTTGAAGCAGACTCCCCACTAACCATGGAGCATCACATGGGCTCCCATCTCACAACCTTGAGATCATGACCTGAGTTGAAATCAATGGTCAGTGCTTAACTGACTGAGCCACCTAGGTGCCCTCAAAATGCATGTGTATTAAAAAAATAAAGAGTACAGGGAAGTTGGTTAAGTGTATTCCTTTAGCTGAGGTCATGATTCCAGGGTTCTGGGATCAAGTCCCACATTGGGCTTCTTGTTCAGTGGGAAGCCTGTTTTTCCTACTGCCTGCTACTCCCCTGCTTGTGCACATGCACGTGCACTTTCTCTCTTTCTCTCTCTCTGACAAATAAAAAAGTAAAATCTTAAAAAAAAAAAAAAAAGTGCATGTGTGTAACAGAGGTCTTTGTTAGATTTCTGGCTCTTAGCTGTGTGACCTTGGTTAAGATTCTTGAACTCTAAGCCTTAGTATATTCATCTATGTGATAATAATAGTGTCTGTGTCATAGGGTTGTTTTAAAGATTAAATGAGATGGGGCGCCTGGGTGGCTCAGTGGGTTGGGCTGCTGCCTTCAGCTCGGGTCATGATCTCAGGGTCCTGGGATCGAGCCCTGCATCGGGCTCTCTGCTCAGCGGGGAGCCTGCTTCCCTCTCTCTCTCTGCCTGCCTCTCCATCTACTTGTGATTTCTCTCTGTCAAATAAATAGAATCTTAAAAAAAAAAAAGATTAAATGAGATAATGTACATGTTTCTTTTGATGTCTTATTTTCTTCTCCTAAATGTGCCATCTTTCCTAGTCATCTGTATTTGGCCCTTTTTATTTTGCTTTCTGCCTCTCTCTCATCTCTTGCCACAGTATTGTCTCCTTTAAGGAAAATGTTCTCAGTTAAGTGTTTTAGGCAAACCTTTCTCTTGCCATCATTTTAAAATGAAAAATGACTTAATACCAAATTTCTTGTCCTTCCCAGCTATCCTCTCCTACCAAAACTGTCTTCTTTTCCTGACTTATATGTGTTTGTGTTGCCAGTTTGTGTTTTCAGTTCCTCATGCTTGAATTTTGAAGTTGGTTTTGACTCTTTTCGATATCAGTTAGCTACCACAGCCTCTGCATTCTTTCTTACTATCTAGAAATCTTGAATTTTTAATATCTTGATTTATTTCCCTCCACCAGCCTCTGTACTTACTTGTGACTATATTTCACACCATTAACAGAAAATTTTAATAAAATACCATTCTGAGTCTATCATTTATTGACTCTAAAACCTAATTTCCCTATGAAATTTTTCCTTTTAGCTTGTGCTCTTCTCTTTGCCTAAAATTTTCTTCCTCAGCCTTTGTTTTGAAATCCTTTTCATTCACTTTATTCTTCAATAAAGAATATCCTGAATATCTTTGAATATCTTTATATACAAAGAAACATTGAAAGACAAATGAAATAGGTACATACCCTCCATTCTAGATTCAGTAATTATTAACATGCTGTCACATTTGCTTTTCCATATGTGTATGTATATACTTTTTTCTTGTTGTTTGAAAGTAAATCTGATGCTACCTCAGCATTCCTCTTCTTGGGCATTTTCCTATATAATAGCAATACTATTATTTTTCTTATGGAAATTAACTGTAATTCTATAATATCATCTACCTGACTATCCAGGCATATTCAGATTTATTCTGTTGTGCCAAAAAATTTTTTGTATTGCTGCTTTTTAAAAAACTAGAGTTGAGTCAAATTTCTTTTTTAAAAAGCAGCAATACAAAAAAATGATGGCAAGAGAAACAAAGGTCGATGCTTATAATTAATATCTTAGTTACTGACTTTTCATTTAATTCCATTGTGGTCAGAGAATATACTTCGTTATACCTTGGATTCTTTTAAATGTATTTATTAAGACTTGTTTTGTGGCCCAGGATATCTTATTTTACTATTTTAGTGAACATTCTATGTACAGTTGTTGGGTGGAAAATTCTATTATGGTGAATTCAAGATGGTTGAAATTGTTCAGATCTTTGGTGCTTAGTGGTTTTTTTTTTTCTATCAGTTACGAAGAGAGGGGTGTTAAAATTAGCAACAAATTCTGTCAGTTCTCCCTTCATGTATTTTCAGAGCACTGATAATTTGGAATTGTTATATGACTTCTTGATAAATCAGTCCTTTTATCATTATGCCTATCAAATGTGCATTTTTTTCTCCAGAAATGTTTGTCTTAAAGTCTGCTTTAAGAGTAGCCTCCCAGGGGCGCCTGGGTGGCTCAGTGGGTTAAGCCTCTGCCTTCGGCTTAGGTCATGATCCCAGGGTGCTGGGATCGAGCCCCGCATCGGGCTCTCTGCTCAGCAGGGAGCCTGCTTCCTCCTCTCTCTCTGCCTGCCTTTCTGCCTACTTGTGATCTCTGTCTTGTCAAATAAATAAATAAAATCTTAAAAAAAAAAAAAAAGAGTAGCCTCCCAGTTGCTGCTTTCTGCTGGGTTGTATTCTCTCCCCCCCCCCCCCACCAAGTCTCAACCTTGTGCCCTCAGAGTTTGAGAGGTTAGCCAAAGCTGAGCGCCTGGGTGGCTCAGTCAGTTAAGCTACTGCCTTTGGCTGAAGTCATGATCTCAGGGTCTTGGGATCAAGTCCCAAGTGGAGTTGAGCTCCCTTTCCCTCTACCCCTCCTCCTGCTGGCACTTACTTGCTCACTTGCTGGGTCTCTCTCTCTCTCTCAAATAAATAAAAATGCATTTAAAAAAAAAAAAAAGCGAAAGATGTGAGGGGTACTTTGCATGCTAGTTTTATGGCTTCACCCTCTGGATTCCTTTCTGGGATTCTTCTTCCTCATTGGCTGCCTCACTTTGTGACATTTGCCTCTTCTGTCTGGTAAAACTGCTGCTTTGTGCTTGAGGTCTTACCCCCTTACCCCTTACTCTGATTTGGAAGTACTCCCTTGGGCCAAAATGTTTATCACCCATGCTTCTTTCAAAGATTGTGTCCTTTCCTGTTCCTGCTTACTTTTGGTTGATCTCCAGTGTTTTCAGATTTTGGGGGTTATATATATTATCCAGAGTTTATAATTGTTGTTGTCAGGAGGTTAGTCTGACATTAAGAGCTCTGCTGTATCCAGCACCAGAACCCCTGTATGTCTCTTAATTTACAACAACCCCCACTACTTTATCGCATTCCCTTAACTGTTTGGAGATTCCTCGCCAGTCTTCTTATGAAAGTCCTACAGAGTATTTTATTATTTCTTTATTGTGATGTTTAATTTGTTCTTCTATCTCTTGTATTACCTATGAACTGGAATTTAGATTGAGACTTGATTAGATTCAGGTTAAACGTTTTTCTGCTTCATATATGATGCCTGTATTTCTATTTTGCATTATCACCAGGAACATTATATTTGTCTCGGTATCAGTGGTGATTGATTTGATCACTTGGTTAAGATAGTGCTCTTCACTGCAAGGATTTTTTTTTCCCCTTTGTAATTAGTAATTTCTAGGGTGGTAATTTGCCCTCTCTTCATTTTTTTTGTGCCCTACCCAAATATCACCTCTTAGTTTTATTAAGATGTCAGTACAGAGTAACACTTAATAAGCATTAGCTATTCTTATTATTACTTAATTCCTATTCCCCAAGCAGAAGTTCTTAGAGATTCTTGTTTTTATATACCATGTATACTTTAATGGTACATATCTCATGTGGTGGTTACAGAAGTATCTTTCTTTTTTTAGTATATTTTGAGGTACTGAATGCATATATTCCATCTTAGACCTCTTTATGTTTCACATAGCACTTAACTAACATTTTGCATATAGTAGATACTCAGTAAAAATTTTTTATAGAAAGACAAAATTAGCTAAGAAATCTCAAGACTTTTTCTGTTTAAACATTTTTTAATCTCTTTATTAGGTACTGGTTAAACTTAATTTTAATTATACTTTTTTTTGTAGGTAAATGAGAAATCGGGACAGATTATACAGTATGATAAATTTTACATACATGAAGTACAAGAATTAATAGACATAAGGAATGATTATATCAACTGGGTCCAACAGCAGGCCTATGGAATGGTATGTTTCCTGTTGCATCTTGTGATTTCATCTTTATGTATCATTTATTCTCAGAAAAGAAACAATTGCTTGTTTTTGAAACATCAGAGTTTTTTCAGAGCTTTTATTCAAAGCTTATTTTTGAAATAAAAACACATTGGGAAGGAATAGCTTCTTACTCTGCAGTATTTATAAGTAGACATTCTGCTCTTATACCAAAGCCCAGCCAAACGGAAAAAAAACACAAATGTGACACTGATTCTTAACTTCCACTTATTTTTCTTGAGGTTGCCTCTCAATTCTCTCATGTTGAGAATATTGGAGTCCCTGATACTGGAACTCTAGGAATGTATTACTGTTGTGAAGTTAGTGCCTCAGAATTATCAGAAGAGAGTTGTAAGACCATTGGTTCCAGTTTCCCCACTTTCATTAAGTTTTTAATTTTTGGAGTTTTGACCTAAATCCCCATGTGTACATACTCCTCCCCATGTGGCTGAGTCTCTAATAACTAGATACTTAATGTCCCATTAAAATAATAGCAGTCTTATAAAGCTTCATTTAGACACACAGAACTTTAATATAGAAATGGGTAGGCAGTTAGATCTAAAACAGATTTGATGCTAACCATTATAGTATACTTGAGGCCAACTTTTCCCCCCATGAAGTAGGTAATTTAAGCAATGTGTCTGTAGCAGTTTTAGAAGGCTGAGTAGCCTTTCATTGCTTGCTGGGCACCAGCTGCAAGCTCCTTGTGGATAGGCACTCTATGATTTCACTCACCAGTACTTCTAATGGTATCTGGAGTAAGTGTAGTAGGCACCAAACACATATAGTAGTTTTAGAATCTCAGTGTGATTAGTGCATGCTCATTTTGGAATACTCTAATCTGCAGAAATCAGGTCACTCCTAGAACATCTTTTGCTTCCCTAGGTATATGCATCTTGATTAGAGGAGAGACTTGTTGATCCCCCTCACCCCAAGAATCATTGAGTTTAGGTCAAATTTGTAGCCTTTCGATAGATTTAGGTCTACTCATTTGCTCATTCAACAAATACTGAGAATATTGAGAACCTCCAGTGACAGGCATCAATTTAGGTATTGGAAATACATGAGAAACCAGACGGATAAGGGCCATGTTCTTATGTAGTTCATAATCTGGTGGGAAAGATGGACAGTAGTCCAGTAAAGTAAATATATTAGCTAATAATTTGTAGTCTATCGAGAACTAAAATAAAAGAATTAAAGAAAGACTGTGGTTGATTTCTTGCAATTGAGTAATCAGTCTGTCTGATGAAGTCCTGTCTGATGAAATATGAGCTATAATCTAAGTGACAAGGAGCAACCACATAAGATCAAACCAAAGAGGATTTCAAGAAAAAATGAATATCCAGTAAAAGATCTTAGGTGAGAACAAGCTTGACATGTTTGAAGGATAGGAAGAGGCCAGTATGTCTAAAATATGGAAGTTGGAAGAGTTCTGGGAAAGGATCAGAGAAATGGACAGGCACTAAATCATGGAGGGTTTAGTAAATTAGGATCAAGAACTTGGATTTTATCTGAAGTATTATGGTAAGCCATGGCGTGGGGTGGGGTGTGGTGCATATAAGCCCAGACAAAGCAATGTAGGATCAAAGACCCTAGGTCTTTGAGCAGTGTTTTTGAAACTGGAGTGATATATGGACCCCTTTTAAAGTAAAACAATTTCTAAGAAGTCCAGCATTCACTTACATTGTTATGATCATCTTATTTAAATATATACAAACACTGTACTGGTACTAAACTCCGGCTGCTTAGATTTTAAAAGAACTCTGAAACCATAACAAATTTATATAAGTAATACTACAGATTTAAAAAATCAAGTTAATATTAGTGTGGAGGATAATTGTTTTGATGATCTGGAGTCTCACCTCACAGCCTAAATATGATGAGAAAGTAGTGTATAACATAAGAGCACCTGGATTCAAATCCCAGCTTACAGAGAGTAAAAGCTTAGCATTTACTCTCTGTATGTCCTTGGAGAAATGATTAATTCTTTTTCTGTAAATTAGGGATAACAGTACCTACCTTTTATAGTTACTGAGAAGATTAATTGGTATGATCCATATAAAGTGCTTAGGGCATATAAAGTGCTTAGTGCACTTTATATGGATCATACCAATGATTGGCACATAGTTAAGTCTTGGTAAAATAATGGCTGTTGCTGGCTGCCTATACACAGGCTTTGTTTGGCAGTCATTTCTATTTTGAGGTGTCTAATGTTATCTTGCTGTCTTTCTTTATTTGAACTACAGCAAAACATTTGCTTTTAGAATGAGATGTCATATTCATTTGGCCCTCACTTACAAAGCACATCATTTCTTTTTTTTTTTTTTTTAAGATTTTATTTATTTATTTGACAGACAGAGATCACAAGTAGGCAGAGAGGCAGGCAGAGAGAGGGGAGGAAGCAGGCTTTCCACTGAGCAGAGAGCCCGATGCAGGGCTCGATCCCAGGACCCTGGGATCATGACCTGAGCCGAAGGCAGAGGCTTTAACCCACTGAGCCACCCAGGCACCCCAGCTATCATTTCTGTATGAAGTCCTAGACACAGAGATCCTTCCTGTTTGGCATCAGTGGGATTACATTGCAACTCTTGGAGTTCATTGTAATACTGGGATTATAAATGGATTATCCTAATTTTAGAGTTTTTAAATCAATTTTTAAAAATACTGGTATTAAAAACAGCAAAATTACAAATTCTCCCAGAGCACTCATAGACCCCTAAAATTTTATTCTTCAGGGATCTGCAAGCCTAGTTTGAGAAACATTGTCTTAGAGAGTCATATGATCCTATATCACTATGAATTAGATACTTTTGCCATCTGAATTTATATCTAATATGTAGGTCATAAACTACTTGTATTCTGAGCAAGTAGGAGAAATGCCAGTCTAATAGCATTTTTTAGTTTGTAGTAATCTTGGTGTTATGTGGAAAAGCTGTGGTTTGAATGTTTACTTTTAAGTTTGGCAGGCCTGTATCCAAGCTTCTTTTGGTATATAGCTGTGGTGATACCAAACTGAATTTCCTTAGGAGCTATTTCAGGGGGAGGCAGTAGAAGAGTACCTTCCAATTTCCGGGCTTTTCTTCTTTGCTTCTCATTCTCTCCAGATTATATGTTTGCTATACTTGATGATTGCCCTCTGGTAGTCTACTCTTTCAACAATATGCTTTTCTTTTCTCTTCATTTGTAGACAGAATGAGTGAAAGCTTGTTCTTTATTTAATTTGCATAGTGGGTTTAATATCACATCTTAGAAATCAAAATGAAGAACCTGTGATTTGGGTTCTTCTAATCTACCTCTGGAAATAGAAAGTTGTCATTTACTTTGAAGAAGGTCTTTGTGCAACTCTTACATAGTTCATAAGTTTATGAACTTATAGTTCATAAGTTTATATTATAATATAAATATAAACTTATAAGTTTATATTTATATTATACATTGGATTTCACAAACTTCTTTCAGAGTTCATAGCACTTTCACATTTCACATTTACACATAACTCTAAGGACTTTTTTTCCTGGGTCTTTTTAATAAAATTCATGCTTATATTATTAGTCTTAATGCTAGGCTGAACTATCACATTAACACTCTAAGTTAAAAATTTTAAAGAATCTATCCTAAAAATAGTCACATGCTATTTTGTGATGATATGTATGTGTATATACATAAGTATACATATACATGTGTATATACACATACATACACACATATATGTATATGTACATACATGTATACCACTATTAAATAAGAGTTATAGTCTTGAAATCCATTGCTTCACTGTGGGAGCTTAAAATATTCTTTGATAAAATGTAATTACTATGAATTACAAGGAATATATGTCCTTAAGTATTATTTATTTACCCTGTTTTAAATACTGCAAGGAAATTATTTTACCTGTATTATATTTGTCTTCATACAATAATCTTTTGAGATATTTTTTTCCTCCATTTCTTTTCTTTCCCAGTCAAGGATTTTAAGAATCTAGCAGATATACACTTCCTTGATCCCTAAGCATTAAAAACTAATTCTGTAAAGTTCTTTGCTTTTCTTATAGAGTCCTTTTATACTGCTGATACTTCTGACTTTACTTCATCCCCTTTCATTTTCCCATCCTTTTTTACCTTTCTTTTTACTTGTTTTTATAAAGTTTTTGCTTGATCCTGTGTAAGTTTCTCTCTTTTTTGTTTTTCACAATTCTGATTTTGGTGTATGAATCTTTTGAATTCCTTTTGCTTTTCTCTCTTTTTTTTTTTACCCCCTCTATAGTTGATTTCTTGGCAAAGTAAAATGGCACATGGGGGGCGCCTGTGTGACTCAGTGGGTTAAAGCCTCTCCCTTCGGCTCAGGTCGTGATTCCGGGGTCCTGGGATCCAGCCCCGCGTCGGGGTCTCTGCTCCTTGGGGAGCCTGCTTCCTCCTCTCTCTCTCTGCCTGCCTCTCCGCCTACTTGTGATCTTTGTCTGTCAAATAAATAAATAAAATCTTTAAAAAAACATGGGCTCTCTTTCTCTTCTGCTGTTTGATTTTTCTCCACTTTCTAGGTACTGTTCTTAGTTGTGTATTTCCTTACCCTCTTTTAACTTTGCTTAAGTTGAAAATACTTTAGTAGTTGCTCCTAAACTCTGCTCTTTTTTCTTCTCTTTCTTAAACTTCTAGTTACTGTACATAAATATCATCAATATTTATTAGAAAAAATTGACTGGTTTAGAATGAAGTATATAGAAAGGTATATGCTGGGTCTGCTAGTTTGAATTACTATATGTTTCATGTTACGCATTTTTAAAAATACATACTCATTTATTTCAAGAACCATATAGCTACGTAAGGCATGTCAGATATAAGTAGATACTAATGGAAATACTTGGTGAAGTTTTTAGTCTTTGATGCTACATTACATATAAAGTCACAAGTCTTATTTATTTGATATTAGCTGTGCTGTATCTGTAAATCATCACTGTATTTGTTCTATGGTGTTAAAGTTGTACTTTACCGATGTTCAGTGCTGAGTTAGCAGGGTGACATGTTCACCAGCAAACTAGAAAGACTGATATGACAGTTGGGGAGAACCAGCTTGGAAAAGATACATCAGTACTTTCTGGATTTTAGTTTTTTTCTCATTTAATAAAAAGAAAAGTACATTTGTGCTCCCTTGCAACTGTAATACTTCCTACAAAAGGTCATCCTTGCTTTTTAAAGCTCCCTTGTTATTTTTAATGGCATTAATATTTTGCTGACTAAATGCTTCAATTAACTCCTTATGCACAGGATTACCAAATTATGTTTACATATTTCCACTTCATTCGTGTTTTAGAAGTTACCCTATTTCTATCTAGTTACCAAGACCTTTCATTTTTACTGGAATTAACTTCATTAACTTCAGTATTCCCTCTTTATGCCCTCTTAGAGTAATCCTGTGTTACATCATTATATCAAGATGACACCAGCAATGGTATAATGTTTTGCCATTAGTAATTTCTCAAAACTAGTATGTGCCAAGGAGCTCCATCTTCTTGTCTATAACGGGAACCATCATTAAACATTGGTATTAAAACCATCCTTAGTGAAGTCTGTTTCAGACCATGAGAACCTGACTTTTGAACATTGCTTCAAGCCTTTCTCCAGCTTCTAGGACATTGAGTAACTAAAATTAGGCAAGCCTTGACCCATTTTTAGGACTCCCGTCTAAAAACAGCCAACAACTAGTGCTTGACGATGTAGATTTGGAGCCAATAGTAGGTCACACACTGAATGATATGTCGTATTTTTAGCAATAGACTTTTAATTGACCTCACATGTTTTATGATAGCCTGTCTCCAACCCCCACTTGACTTTGTTTTCCTTTTAAAATTCTCTTTGAAATACTGCTTTTGACTGAATCAAGTTTGCAACTAATGTAACAACTACTTTGCAACTCCTATTTCCCAGAAGAGTTCATACATTGCTCTTTGAAGCATTTACCTTTTTTTCTTTTTGCATTTACCTTTTTAAAAATGTTTGAGCTTTTGTATAAAATCCTTAACCCTTAAATTAAAATTTCTAATAATGATCTTAATCTGTCTTACCCTTTGATGCTGCTTTCCTAGACAGTCATTCTACTTGATATCTAAAAGCCTCTCTTTTCTCCAGTTTTCCATATGTCTCATTATTTCCTATATCCTTTTCAGCTTACAGTCCAACTTGGGTTCTGCTTTAGTGTGGTTTAGTAACACCATAAATTCTAATAATCTTACTGACTTCTCCAGTGCATAATGATAGGCATAGCACCTTTATCTGTTTACATGTAGCAATAAAAAAAAGTGCATATATATTGTTTTATTATTTACTTAAGAAAAAAATTAATCTCCCATGATATAAACTGTCTTGGTATCTCAAACAGACTATAGGTAGTCAGAAAATACTGAAAGGTTTTTCTTTGCTTGTGTACACTTTCATAGTAATAATAGCACTGTTATAATGTCCTGCAAATAAACTATAATAGAATGTCAGATGTTCAAGTTGGTCTCAAAGTAAACTGAGTGTAATCTAAAGGCTTTCTCTGCAGTACAGCTTCTAAGTATGTTCTTGTTAATGCTGCCACTAGGGGCACTTATCTAGTGATACCTTGGTACTCTGAATCTTTTGGAAGAAAATATTAATCAGTAATTACCTTTCTCAGAACAGGATTTGTATGGAGTCATGTTTTGCTTATGCTCATACTGCTTTTGTTTTATTTAGCACAATATAGTGAGAGAATACTAAGTCTTTGCTCATATCTTAAAGTCTCCAAAGGTACCCCCGAGGCATGTGAGCATTTAGCAAACTGCAAAGCTAGAAGGAATAGTCCACACAAGACTGCCCTCACTACTGGCACCAATTGCAATTTGATGGGGGGAGGGTCCCAAAACCCATCCGTAGGTTCGATAATTGGCTGCAAGTTCTCACAGAGCTCACTGACAAATTTAAACCAAAGTTTACAGTTTATTATAGGGGAAGCACACAAACTAAAATGAATTAGTTGAAATAAGTTATGGCTTAATTTTCTTCACTTTGTTTACATGTAACATTTTAATCTACTAAGGACTTTTCAAACATTTTGTCAAAATTAATCAAGTCCTGAGGTCTCCATTTTCCAGGTGGAGTAACTGAGACATAAAATTACATCTTTAAGACCAAGTTTAGGTTTATTTTCCCTGTTCTACCTAAATTCTACAAATGGGTTTATGACCACAAGATATATGAAACAAAGTTCTTACTTTTATAGATAGTAGATACATAAGGTGCACGTGCAAAGGGTAAGTTTTGTTGTAGGTGTATTTTATTCTACTTCTTTAATTTAGTATTCTGCTGTAGCAAAAATATATGAAATGCTACTTTGAATAGAAATAGTTAAATTTGGACACTAACATTGCTCTTTCCTCATTACTGTTATATTCTGCACTGCTGTCTTAGGATGTCAACCATGGATTAACTGAGGTAAGTTTGGTGTAATGTAGTCTCATGTTCAGAGTAGGAAATACTATGTTTTGTCTTAAGTGATAGGAGAACGAAAGGTTCCTGTTTTGTGTGGCTTTTATTTTTTAGTAAGTATATAGGAATTGTCCTTATTAAACATTTCAGAGGAATTTCCTGAAGAAAAGTAAAACCTCTGTTTTAGTTAACATTACATCTCTATATGATGCATTTCAACAGTATTTGTGTAAAAATAGTTTCTACCCTCCTAAAGTCTTCCAGTATAAAATTAATATGTGTCCTTTGTAATAAGAAAAGCAGACTTTTAAATTCTGTCTGACAAATGCTTACCCAGTAAGGTAGAAAATATTTTATATTACAGAACTAAAATGATTTTCAGTTTTTAAACTATAATTGATACTCAAAATGATTATAAAGTTAAATAAACCCATTATGGTCTTCTTCCTCACTTTGTATAACATACCATCTTAATATATAAAGTTCTAGCACTTTAGTTTACATTATCAATAAACCTTAACCACCTTTTTTTTTAACACTTTTATATTTCTATACTTTTTTTATACTTCTTTTATATACTTTTGTACTTTTATACTTCTGTTTTTATGTTTCTTTTATACTTTCATATGTCTGTTGGGGGGGGGGGTTGTTTTGTTTTTTTCCCAGCACTTGAACCAGTGAAACGTTTAGAATTAACTTTATATCATAGGCCTCATATTGTTTGCTTCCTCATCTTCACACAGAAGTAGCACATAAGATTATGAAATCATAGACTTGGAACCAGAAGGGATCTTAGAAATCATCTCAGTAGTTTTTGAGTTTCAGAGTAGTAAAATCACTTTCTGCCATCAGTAGGAAGTGACACAATACAGGATCAAGGTGAAAATGTCATGTGACAACCAGTGAAGAATGATGATTTAATGTTAATATAACTCAGCCTGCTGTCTTATATGTTGACAACAAAAAGCTGATAGTCTCATCATATTCTATACTGATTGGGGCCTATTGGATTATTTTGTTTGTTTTTGTTAAGAGAGACTTAGATAAAATACATTTTTTTTAATAGATTTTTATATATTTATTTATTTGACAGAGAGAGATCACAAGTAGGCAGAGAGGCAGGCAGAGAGAGAGAGAGAGGAGGAAGCAGGCTCCCTGCTGAGCAGAGAGCCTGATGCGGGACTCGATCCCAGGGCCCTGAGATCATGACCTGAGCTGAAGGCAGCGGCTTAACCCACTGAGCCACCCAGGCGCCCCGATAAAATACATTTTTAAAAAGGCATTTAGGAGAAGGGCTGGAAACCGTATTATTTTCAGAATAGGTTTGAAGACTAAAATACAAAAGGAAGTAATGCATAGTAATGTATAGAAATGTGAATTCAGAATAAAGAGAACTTCCTAAACACTTAAGAAGTGGGTTGTATCATGGTATGTTGTCTTCACAGAAACCTTACAGCAAGGGACTTTGTTTCAGGGCTGACACAAAATCATAGTCTTGTTGGGTACATGGTAGGAATACATCCTTCTCCAATTGTAAGAATCTGTGACTGGAAATTCATAGCTCTTTGTATTTTTCTGCATTGTTAAAATACTTAGCAGTCAGTCAATCACTGTATTACTTGCTAGGATGAATAATTGTAAAGTGATTAATGTGTGATAATGGCAATAATAGGTCAGTTTTCTCAACGTTAAAGGTTGAGAGAAAATAATACTTGTGCTTTGTAGGTTGAATGAATGAAAGATTCTTGAACTTGTTGGCACACTAATGAAATACAGTAAATATCTGTTAAATGGACAATCAGATTGCTTATTACTGGCCTCAGTTGCTAGAGTAGACCTAAAAAAGAAGAACTGGGTTAACATAGGAGCCCCTAATTTTATTTTATTTTTATTTTTAAGAGGGTGGAGGAGAGAGCGAGAGGAAAAGGAGGAGAGAGCGAATCTTAAGCAGGCTCCATACCAGCATGGAGGCTGATAGGGGGCTGCATCTCAAAATCCTGAGGTCATGACCTGAGCTGAAATCAAGAGTCAGACATCTAACCAACTAACCCACCTAGATGCCCTAGAAGTCCCCAGTTTTAGAATACGTTTGTAACCTAACTCACTGAATCTCGGAGTTAATATATGCTAAACAGGAGATACTTGTAATTTACAATTGTATGGACTTTTAAGTATACAGTACCCTCCTAAAATCAGGGTTATTGGTTGGGAATTGGGGTTATTCCAGTGCCTCATCTGATTATCAGTAAACTTTCCATATTTGGAAGTAAGAAGTATGTTTTATTTATAATTCCTGAGCAGCAATTAAGTGAATAAACCAAGAATGTGATCAGCTTTAAAAGAAATGACAGTACCTACAAAAAAATATATCACAAATCAGTTTTACTAATATGTTAATTTTTTATTTCCAGTTGGCAGATATCCCTGTTACAATCTGCACATATCCATTTGTATTTGATGCCCAAGCAAAAACTACTCTGTTACAAACAGATGCAGTGTTACAGATGCAGGTAAAATATAGTTTAATACTGTATTTTGATTAAGAATGGTTTTTGAATTGTTTCTGTAAGATTTTTAAAAGTAAATATTTCAAGTTTGCCTACAGTCAGTAATCCTTGGGAACATTCTGTCTGGCTTTTTGCAAAGTACCTTTGGTACCTTCTAAAGAGGACTGTTGCATGTGATATGAATATTCTTATGAGAGCTACTTCTTTATATTTAAATGAAAATAGAATAGTTTAGCCTTTAATCATTTTATATCTAAAAAGTATAAGTCTTTTTTGTTATAGAAATATGCAACCTTTGTAAACAGTTTTACTATTTTACTTGATAAACATTGACTTGTTTCAAATCTTGTTTCATTATATATTCCATATTTATATACTTGGTAAAAAAGATGGGAGTAACTAGAGGTGAGATGATGTAAAATAAGAGACATTTGATCACTTGTTAGGGGAGAATACAAAGTTTCCTTGAAGAAGTTTTTAGTAATAAATAAGGCATTTTCCTAAGATTGTTCATCTCCGGCTCCTCCTTCCCCTTTCTCCTTGCATGTGCTCTGTTTTATGTTGAACATTTTTTCATTTATAATGAGAATTTTTATAACCGATGTATATATGACTTTGAGAGCTACAGTAGATTTGCTTTATCTTTTGAGCCTGTAAATTAAAAAGTGTTTGAGTTCTGTTTTCTGGTATAGAGTATCAGACTGTAGAAGCTAAGGACTAAGAGAAGATTGGGAAGAAACCTTGAGCACTTAATATTCTAAAAATGCTTTGAAAAATTATTCCCCTGCCCAATTTTGATAATTATTTTCATTCCTTAAAATAAATGCATTTAGTATTTTAAATGCCTCCAGATATTTAAATCGTAAATACTGGGGGAATTTTAGAGATGTGCTTGTCCATTTTCATCAACACAAGAAATAAATATTTTTGTAGGGTTTATACTAACAGCTGGCAAAGCAGTTTTTTGATGGTTATTGTTAAAACAATAATTGCCTCGTGCTTTTAATATATAGTATATTCCATGTTAGAACAAGAACACAGGAAAAAACATAGGGAAAAAAACAAAGGTTTTAGATGGTGAAGGCCAGATGCTTGGTTTGTGAGCACATGTGGCGGTCACTCGTCTAGATGAATCTCTGTAATACTACTTAGCCAAGCTATTCCTTAAAATCATTGGAGGTTGTTTTAATGCTGTTTTATTTTTCTTCTCACTCTTCATCCCAGTTATTTTTTGAGAAATAGCAGTGTTCAGATTTACCATACTGTATTTCCGTGTTTGCTTAATGGTATCATTAGTTATACTACAGTACAAACACATTCAAAAGGACACTTTATGCTGAGAATACAGTTTTATTAAGCTCTTATGCTCTACTAAGTAATTGTGTTAGGTGGTCTGTGAATTCAGTAGTATAGCTACTATTGTAGGAATTATACATACAGGATTATGATCAATAGGTAGAAGTTAGCTTACCCAGTCACATTAGTTTCTTTGTAGCATCGCTATTAAAATTTTAATCTTTTGTTTTCTAGATGGCTATTGACCAGGCCCACAGACAGAATGTCTCCTCTCTTTTTCTCCCAGTGATTGAATCTGTGAATCCCTGCTTAATTCTGGTCGTGCGTAGAGAAAATATTGTAGGAGATGCAATGGAAGTCCTTAGGAAAACAAAGAATATAGACTACAAAAAGCCACTCAAGGTAATTTGACGTTTTCTACTACATATATATTACAATATATGCTCAGCAGTTAATAGTTTTAAAAAATTAAGTTTTATAAGTATCTTTGAAACTTAATAAAACTTCTAAATTTTTTAAAACTGTTAATTGCTGAGCATTTATTGTTAATAAATTACATGTTATGGTCTCTCAGCTCTTCAGAATATACTTCCATTTCTTTACATTCAGTGTTTACATTATGCTGTTTCAGGTTATATTTGTTGGAGAAGATGCTGTTGATGCAGGAGGAGTACGCAAAGAATTTTTCTTGCTCATCATGAGGGAATTGTTGGATCCTAAGTATGGCATGTTTAGATATTACGAAGATTCCAGGCTCATTTGGTTTTCTGATAAGGTGAGGTCTAACTGTCTAAATTATTTCTGTGTATATTCCTGTGTATGTATACCTACATGTGTCAAGTTGACTCAGTAAATAAAAATTACTAGATTCCTAACATTCAGAGATTTGCTTTATTACAGTTTGAAATATTACAAACTTTTGGACTCAGAGTCATCAGAACACCTTAATACTTCTGATACATTTCAGATTAGCAAAATAAGTTAAAGGAGTAGTCAGCCTGAGAGTGACGGTGACCTTTCCTTCTGCTGATTGAGATTTGAGGATTAAATAATAATTACCAGATAAACTTTTCTTCTGGGAAAAATTAATTTATTATTAGCAGTCATTGATTTCTCTTCCTTATCATTTAGGGCAGAGGTAACTACTCAGCAAATTATAGTCCATAAGATAAGTTCTTCTCCATATATGTTCTTGTAGAGAAAGTCATTTCCACTCATCTGCCTGTTTCATGGCTGCTTTCTAGCTACAACTGGAAGAGGCAGAGTTGAATAGTTAAGACAAAGACCCTATGATCAACAAAGCCTAGAATATTTACCCTCTATTCCCTTATAGAGCAAATTTGCTACCCTTGGGAGATGGTTCAGTTATAGAATGAGTTGAAAGAAATTATTTACTATTGGTTCTAAAAACCTTGTTGTGTTATTTATTGTTTCAGGAGGCTCACTGTCCTTTGTGATGTTAGCAGTCATTGATGATCAATGCCTACGTTCATTAATTTATTAGGTTGTAAAAATGGTGCTACTCTTTAATTTCTTTTTATTTTATTGACTTGGATACTTCTATATTGAGAAATATACTTGCATCTACTATTTGGTTCTTTAGTAGTGTAATTCATATGGGGAAGGATTCTCTTACTTCAGTTGCTAATTTTGCAGAAGAATAAATCTGTTCATTGGCATAATTCAGTGGTGACCATGTGTTTTTTAGTTTTGTTTTCAAATATTATTTATTCATGGATTTAATATTTTTGATGTTTTTAGTCCATTGTAGTTATTATCTTTATTGATGCTCATATTATCCCATCTTTGTCTAGGGAGAGCTCTATAGGTTGGAGTGTTTGTTTTGTTTTTATAAATTTTATTTATTTATTTGAGAGAGAGAGAGCACAAGCAGGGGTTGGGGGGAGCAGCTCAGACAAAGGGAGAAGCAGACACCCCGCCGAGCAGGGAACCTGACATGGGGCTCAATCCCAGGAATCTGGGATCATGACCTGAGCCAAAGGCAGACACTTAACCGAGTAAGCCACCTAATTGTCCCAGTAGGTGGACAATCTGATTGAATTACAATCTCCTTGGCTTGGTCTCTTAGGGTAGTTTGTTAATGATATGGCAGATAGAACTTGAGAGGGTACATAAGTTGGAGGCCTGTCCTGGTAGGAACACAAAGAGTTCTGTGGGCCTTTATTCAGTTCTACAGAGGGATATTGTTTTGAAACCAGAGGAGCGGCAGTCTTAGCAAGCTTTATCACGGATCTTTGTGAGACTTTTCAGTTATATCTTGTTTTGACCAATGGAAGTCCTGTTGAACTGGTTCCTCTCTTGTGTACTTTTGACATGTTCCTATTTTTCCTTAATTAATTCTTTACATTTAGTACAACAAATGTTCCAGGCTCTTCTTGTGTTTACCCCAGCCTTGGTATTAGCATACATTTCTCCTTAAAAGCCCTGACTTCTTCAGGTGGAAGTGGTATTTAGAAATCACGCTCTGGATGCTAAGTATACTCACTACTACCAGGGAGTCATTGCTTTCAGATTCTCAGCAGACAGAACTAGGAGCTGTAAATATGTATACACACATGTACATATCTCATGGTGTCCAACATATATATGGTTTTCAGACACAAGATCATAGTGATACCTCTAATTATTTTTTTTATGATTTTATTTATTTGAGAGAAAGTGTGCATGAGTGAGGGGAGGAGCAGAGGGAGAGGGAGTAGGAGAAGCGACCCCCTGCTAAGCAGGGAGCCTGATGCAGGGCTCTATCCCAGGACCCTGAGATCATGACCAGAGCTGAACACATGCGCTTAACTGACTGAGCCACCCACGCGCACCCCTTGATACTTCTAACTGTGCAAACGTCATTGAACTTACTCTAGCCTCCTTTTCTATTTTACGGGACTTAAAACAGAAAGTTCATAGCTAGCATCTTCAAGATATTTACTCAGTTGACCCTACATAATAGTCAGTCTTCTTCCTATACTGGCTAAAAGCTCAGCTCCTGGGCGCCTGGTGGCTCAGGGGGTTGAGCCTCTGCCTTGGGCTCAGGTCATGATCTCAGGGTCCTGGGATCGAGCCCCGCATCGGGCTCTGTTCGGCAGAGAGCCTGCTTCCCCCTCTCTCTCTGCCTGCCTCTCTGCCTACTTGTGATCTCCGTCTGTCAGATAAATAAATCTTTTAAAAGCTCAGTCCTGACTGACAAGGAGAGGGAGAATGCAGAGGGCCATATGTTCTTATAAATATTTCTTAATGAGGTAAAACTCATATAACAAAAATTGACCATTTTAGGAGTTTTTTTAATGTACAATTCAGTGGCATTTAGTATATTCACACATTGTTGTGCAACCATCACCACAGATAGTTGCAGAACATTTCATCACCTCAACAGGAAACTTGTACACATTAAGTGATTACTCTCCATTTTGTCTCCCTCCAGCCCCTGACAACCACTACTCTACTGTCTGTCTTATGGACTTGTCTATTCTTTTTTTTTTTTTTAAGATTTTATTTATTTATATGACAGGGGGCGGGGATGGATCACAAGGCAGGCAGGATTGCGGGGGAAGCAGGCTCCCTACTGAGCAGAGAGCCCAATGCAGGGCTCCATCCCAGGACCCTGGGATCATGACCTGAGCCAACGGCAAAAGCTAAACCATTGAGCCACTGAGCCAATCAACTTACTGTTGATTTCTAGTTTTATTCTTGGGGTCTGAAAATACACCTTTTATGATTTTAGTCTCTTTAAATATATTGAGACTTAGTTTTTGACCTAACATATGTTCTCTCCTGGAAAATGTTCCACATGTACTTAAGAAGCATGTATTCTGTTGTGGAATGGAATGTTCTACAGCAATTAGGTATGGTTGTTTTATAGTATTTTTCAAGTTCTCTATTTCCTTATTGATCATCTCTCTGATTGTCATATCTTTTATTGAAAGTGGGATATTGAAACTTCCACCTATTATTTTAGAACTGTATTTTTCCCTTTAATTGTGTCAGTTTTTACTTCATATATTTTGAAGCTATTTTGTTAGGTATGTAGACGTTTTTAAATGTTATTATCTTCTTGAAAAATTGATGCTTTTTTATTTTAGTCTATTTTTGTCTCATATTAGTATAGCCACTCAGCTCTGTTTTGGTTATTATTTACTAGGCATATCATTTCTTCAAACTTTCACTTTCAATCTAGTGTCTTTGGATTTGGAGTGAGGTTTATAGACAGCATATGCAGATCTTCCTAGACTTACAATGGGGTTGTGTCCCAGTAAACCCATTGTAAGTTGGAAATTTTATAGTTCAGCATGGCATTGAATACACCTAACCTGTTGAACATTATATCTTAGCCTAGCCTACATTAAATATGCTCAGTACAGAGGCACTTGGGTGGCTCAGTTGGTTTAAGTGTCTGCCTTTGGCTCAGGTCATGATCCCAGGGTCTTGGGATTGAGCCCTGCGTTGGGCTCCCTGCTCAGTGGGGAGTCTGCTTCTCCCTCTCCTTCTGCCCCTTTCCTCGTAGTCACGCTCTCTCTGTCTCTCAAATAAATATAATCTTTAAAAAAATGCTTAGAACATTTATATTAGCCTACAATTGGGTAAAATCATCTAACACTAAGCCTATTTTATAACCAAGTGTTGAATATCACACCTAATTTATTGAATACTGTACTGAAAGTGAAAAAATAAAATGGTT
Source organism: Mustela erminea (assembly GCF_009829155.1). NCBI lineage: Eukaryota > Metazoa > Chordata > Mammalia > Carnivora > Mustelidae > Mustela > Mustela erminea. Next base: position 34,670,376 of record NC_045627.1, on the reverse strand, counting down.
GTATAAGCACAAGGATTTTAAGTGTATTATTTGTTTACCCTCATGATTGCATGGCTGACTGGGAGCTGTGGCTTACTGTCTCTGCTTAACATCACAAGATTATCATACTGCATATTGCTAGCCTAGGAGAAGAGCAAAATTTAAAACTTGAAGTATGATTTCTCCTGGTACAGATCTCTTTTGCACCACTGTAAAACCAAAAAAATCATGTCAAACATTGTAAGTTAGGGACCAGCTATCATTGAACAGGGCTTTGTTTTTTAAAAATCCTTTCTGCCAGTCTCTGCCTTTTGATTATGGAATTTAATTCATTTACATTTCAAGCTGTTTGCTTGTTTGTGTGTTTGTTTTTAAAGATTTTATTTATTTGAGGGGTGCCTGGGTGGCTCAGTAGGTTAAAGCCTCTGCCTTCGGCTCAGGTCATGTCTCAGGGTCCTGGGATCAAGCCCTACATTGGGCTCCCTGCTTAGCAGGGAGCCTGCCTCCCCACCTCTCTGCCTACTTGTGATCTTTGTCTGTCAAATAAATAAAATATATTTTTTAAAATTTTATTTATTTGAGAGAGAGCAAGAGAGAGATCTATTATTTCCTTAGTTCTTGCCCTGAGGGTTACAGTTAACACCTTAAATTTACAACAGTCTAGTTTGAATTAATATCAACTTTAGTAGTGTACAGAAACTGTTCCTAGAACAGCTCTGTTCCTTTCTCTTTGTTATTGTCACACTTTACAGCTTTATACATTGTGTGCCCGTTAATGTAGATTTGTAATTATTTTATACATTTGAGTTTTGAACCTTATACAGGAAAAAAGTTATAAATCAAAAATACTGTAATTTTAACTTTTATATTTACCTGTGTAGCTACCTTTAGCAGAGTTCTTTATTTCTTTGTATGACTTTAAGTTACTGTGTAGCATCCTTTCCTTTCAGCTGATGGACTTTAGCATTTCTTGTAAGGAAGGTCTAGTAGTGACAAACTCAAGTTTGTTTTTTTGTTTGTTTTTTTAATATGAGAGTTCCTGGATATAAAATTCTTGATTGGAAGTTTTCTCTTTCAGCCCTTTAAATATGTCATCCCCACTGCCTTTTGGCATGCATCGTTTCTAATTAGAAATCAGCTCTTAGTCTCATTGAAGAGCCCTACTATGTAGTGAGTTGCTTCTCTTTGCCTGCTTTCAGTACTTGTCATAATTAACTTTCAACTCTTAGATTTAAATGTGTCTTAATGTGGATGTCAAGTTTGTCATAGTTGGAGTTTGTTGAGCTGCTTGGGTGTTAGACTTGTGTCTTTTATCAGAATTAGGAAGTTTTCAACCATTTCTTCAAAGGTTCTTTCTGTCTCTTTTTTTCCCTCTCTTTGTGGCCCTTTGCTGCTTGTATAATGGTACACTTGGTGGTATCTCACAGGTATCATAGGCTTTCTTCATATTTCTTCATTCCTTTTTCTTGCTGCTGTTCTACAAAGTAGATAATCTCAACTGACATATTTTCATGTTTGTGGATTCTTTTTTCTGCCTGCTCAAATCTCTTAAACCCCTCCAGTGAATTGTTTCAGTTATTGTACTTTTCAGCTCCAGAATTTTTGCTTGCTTCTTTTCCATAATTTCTATCTCTTTATTATAGTCTCTATTTGATAAGACAGTACTGTTCTGTTCTCTTCCTCCACCCCCTGCCCCCGTGGTCTCCTTTAGCTATTTGAGCATATTTAAAAGAGTTGATTTAGGGGCACCTGGGTGGCTCAGTCAGTTAAGTGTCTGCCTTCCGCTCAGGTCATGATCTCAGGGTCCTGGGATCAAGCCCACCATCAGGGCTCCCTGATCAGTGGGAGCCTGCTTTTCCTCTCTCTGTGGCTCCCCCTGCTTATGCTCTCTCCTTCTCTCTCAAATAAATAAAATCTTTTTTTAAAAAATGAAACAGTTTATTTAAAATCTTCATCTAGTAAATTCAATGTCTCAACATTTATGGGATTTCTTTTTTTCCTATGAATGGGCCGTGTATCTTTTTTTTTCATGCCTCATAAGTTTTGTTGAGTTTGGGGCATATTTTTATTGTTGTTTGACAATTTTTTGGTTTTTTCCCCCCACCAAAACAATTATAACCTCCAGGTTTCTTTTATTTCTTTTGTCTTTTACTTCTGACCCTTGATTTTTTTTTTTTTAAGATTTTATTTATTTATTTGACAGAGATCACAAGCAGGCAGAGAGAGGGGGAAGCAGACTTCCCGACAAGCAGAGAGCCCGATGTGGGGCTTGATCCTAGGACCCCAAGATTATGACCCAAGCCGAAGGCAGAGGCTTTAACCCACTGAGACACTCAGGCGCCCCTGACCCTTGACTTTTTATTCACATTTTTAAGAATGTGACACTGAAAAGCTACTTAGATGTGCATATATATTTTTTTCTTTTTTCCCCAAGTAGGCTCAGTGCCCAGCATGGAACCCCTCAATGCCCAGCATGGAACCCAACACCATGTTTGAACTCAAAACCCTGAGATCAAGAGTCACAGACGTTTAATTAACTGAGCCACCCAGTGCCTGTGGGCATACACATTATGATTTAAAGTCCCCATTCATAGAGTGATTAGATATGGGCATTTGAAGAGGGAACCCTCAAATGTCAGCATACATAATTTTTCACTTTGTGTTTTTTACTCTTTGACCAGACTTTTTTACCAGTGTTCTGGTAGTGTTCTGAACACTGGAAAGGGAGGCTAGGATTCTCATTGTTAACTATACATACCTTCATTTGATCATCTTGTTTTTTGTGTGTGTATTTTACATTTTAATCTTTTAAATTACGTTTTTTTTTTTTTTTTTTTTTTTTTAAGATTTTATTAATTTATTTGACAGGCAGAGATTACAAGTAGGCTGAGAGGCAGGCAAGAGAGAGAAGGAGGAAGCAGGCTCCCTGCTGATTAGAGAGCCCGATGCGGGGCTCAATCCTGATCAGGACCTGAGCTGAAGGCAGAGGCTTTAAAAACCACTGAGCCACCCAGGCGCCCATTTTTAATTGAAGAATAGTTGACCTTAGTTTCAGGTATATAACATAGTGATTTAGCATGTATGTACAGTATGGAGTGCTCATTGTGGTAAGTGTAGTTATCATCTGTCACTACACAAAGTTATTTTAAACATTATTGACTATGTTCTGTGTGCTGCAGTCTATATCCCTGTGACTTATGTACCTCTTTATCCCCTTGAACCCTTTGATCCCTTTGTTTTAAAGGTATCACTTGTTTGAGAATCCAGAGCCACTTTGGCTCATCCTTTCCAGAAAAGCAAGGACTTTTTACCACTTGTACTAGTTTTCAGCCTACCTGAGTACCTCTGACTTTCAGAGACTTATGTTTTACCAACTGAGCTAGCTTAGCTACTTGACTTTAAAGTTATTTCTTTGGTACTTCCAGGTCTTCAGCGTGAAGTACAAATTAGCTTCTCATTGGCTTTTCTCTTAGCAATCTACTGTTTAAGTTTCTTCTGCTTTACTGTATCAGGTACCAGCCATCTGTCTCACTTTTCATATTTTAAAATATTAACATCTCTTTAATGATATTAAAACCATCCCTATTCTTTTTTGCTTATGGGTGTATATCATTTTTATTCCTTTATTCTCATTTACAGGGATTTCAGGAGGAAGAGAGATTAACTAACACATTATTCAATCTGCCCTATTTTAAAAAAGGACTTTCTAAACTTAAACACAGTTATAGGACATCACAGAGGAAAAAGATTTGATCACTGGGGAAAAATGTGACAGTTATGCATAACAAAAGCAAGATTATTAAAAGCATATAGCAGTCTGGAATATATTTAACAAATATGACATAGGGTAATATTAACTCCTGGTATATGAAGAATTCAAATATAAATATATATAAGAAAATACTAGCGACAGCAGCTCTTTCTGCCCACGGATTCGTGCTGTAATAAAATCGTCTTTTTTGCGCCAAAGAAAGATAACATTGGCCCCTGAAAGGTAAATGGGCCAAGAATACAAAGAGGCATTTCACAATTACACACAAATCCCTCATTTTCAGTATCACTAATAGACAAAAGTATATACTAAAACAAGTTTTTTTCTTTTTTTCTTTTTGGGGGGTGTTTGGGGAGGGACAGAGTGAGAGAAAGAATCTTAAGCAGTCTTCCCATCCAGCGTGGAGCCTGATGGAGGGGGGACTCACTATCAGAACCCTAAGATCTTGATCTGAACTGAAATCAGGAGTTGGATGCTTAAGTGACTGAGACACCCAGGCGCCCCAAGTTTTCATTTTTTTTTTTTTTTTTTAAAGATTTTATTTATTTATTTGACAGAGAGAAGTCACAAGTAGATGGAGAGGCAGGCAGAGAGAGAGAGAGGGAAGCAGGCTCCCTGCTGAGCAGAGAGCCCGATGCGGGGCTCGATCCCAGGACCCTGAGATCATGACCCGAGCCGAAGGCAGTGGCTTAACCCACTGAGCCACGCTTTTGACTCAAGTAGAAATGTGTGTTTGTTTGTATACAGATGAAAATGTGGAAAGATAGACATTTTCCTAGACTACAAATGTCAGAGTAAATTGGAATAGGTGTGAACAAAAAGTTTTGAGGTATGTTTAACTGTCATTTTACTTCTAAAATCTTCTTACAAAGCAGAATTTTTTTTTTCAGATTTTATTTATTTATTTGACAGACAAAGATCACAAGTAGGCAGAGAGGCAGGCAGAGAAAGAGGAGGAAGCAGGCTCCTCGCGGAGCAGAGAGCCGGATGCGGGGCTCGATCCCAGGGCCCTGGGATCGCATGGGTGGTTCAGTGGTAGAATTCTCGCCTGCCAGGGCCCTGGGATCATGACCTGAGCCGAAGGCAGAGGCTTTAACCCACTGAGCCACCCAGGCTCCCCCAAAGCAGAATTTTTCTTAAGCAAATATTCCAAACTGTGGACAAAAATACGTGCAGAAGGGGGCGCCTGGGTGGCTTAGTCGGTTAAGCATCTGACTCTTGGTTATGGCTCAGGTCATGATCTCAGGGTTGTGAGCTCCATGCTTAGCACTGAGTCCACTTGAGATTCTCTGCCTCTTCCTCTGCCCCTCCCCCTGCCCCTCCCCCCCACTCTGCTCACACATGCCACCCCCTTGTGCACACTCACTCTCTCTAAAATAATAAAGTCTTAAAAATGTGTGTGCGTGTGTGTGTGTGTGTGTGCAGAAATGATACCATCTTATTTTGAATATTATGGGATAACTAACATCTATTATGCCTTTACCATGTGCTGCAGGAACTGAGTTGAAAGTATTTTGCATGCATTAATACCATTTCATCCTCACAACAACCTTATGAGATACAAATACTGTTTTTTATCTGAGGCTAGATAACGAATGAGCTAAGTCGAGCTCCAAATCTCATAAAAAATGTTTTTCTCTTAACTGTCATGCTCACTGAATAAAGATTGGGGTAAATAATGATTCATTGATTTAAAAATCCAAATATCCAACTACAGTAAAATAGCTAATTTAGCAGACCTTGGTACTTTTGTAAGAGCAATATGCAGTCATTAAAAAATAATGTTCTTAAAAAAAAAATCATGTACTATGGGGGCTGCTGGGTGACTCAGTTGGGTGTTCAGCTCTTGATCTCACTCAGGTCATGAGTTCAAGCCCCACTCTGGGCTCCATGGCTGTGGCGCCTACTTTAAAAAATAATAAAATAAAAGTACAAAATTAAAAATCATGTTCTAGGAGAATATTTAATGATACAAGAAAATACTTGTGATTAGACAAAGGAGAAAATTTCACTATATTTTTAATCTATTTTTTAAACTTACAGTGAATGGAAATACATAATATTGTTTAAATTCTTGTTTCTAAGTGATTACAATTTCTTATGCTTTTTGTTTTCCAAATTTTAAAAGTGTGTAATTTAAATCAGATTAAATGTTCTAGTAGTCATTTCATTTATTAATTTAATGCTTAATGATGTGGAAATGCTTGTATTTCTGGGGAAAAGGCCACTTGTGAAGTTATACATGTAGTCTGGTTTTAGCTAGATCTTTATTTTGTGGAAATATATTGGGTTGGGGGGCACGTAGATGGCTCAGATGGTTAAGTGTCTGCCTTTGGCTCAGGTCACCATCTCAAGGTCCTGAGATCAAGCCTCAGGTTGGGCTCCCTGCTTAGCAGGGAATCTGCTTCTCCCTCTGCCTCTGCTGCTCCCCTTGCTCCTGCTCTCTCTTTCTCTCTCTCCCTCTCAAGTGAATAAATAAAATATTTTTTAAAAAGGAAATATATTGGATGGAAATGTGCAGAAATGCTAATCGTGATACTATCCCATGGAGATGTGATTGAAAATGAGCTTTCCCCTTGTTATTATTCAGTACTTATTCCTATATCTTCAAATTTTTCTATTACAAATATGTGTTTTTGTCATCAGAAGAATTTAGTATTTTAAAACTTGGAGAAAACACATCTTTCCCCTTTTTTTTCTGTTATCTTTAGACATTTGAAGACAGTGATTTGTTCCACTTGATTGGTGTTATCTGTGGATTAGCAATTTATAATTTTACTATTGTGGACCTCCATTTTCCTTTGGCTTTGTATAAGAAACTGCTAAAAAAGAAGCCATCCTTGGATGATTTGAAGGAACTAGTACCTGATGTTGGAAGGTTAGTTACAAAATGTGACAAGGGTTTTAATAGGGAACGGGAAATGTACAGAAAACTTTCCTTTTAGGAATAATTGTATTTTGTTCTTGTTCAATTTCTAAAACAAACAAAAGCCCTTCTGATATTGGAGAACTCTTTGTGTTACCCAGATCCAAAATTTTCTACTGAAAGACTTGTATGTATAAAACCATTTGCTAAATTTTTAGTCATTGAACAGTGTTTTGCAAATATCAGATAATAAACTTAGGAAGGTAATGTTTGCTGAGAGTAGTTAAATGATTTATTTGGACTTTTGATTATCTTCATTCCTAGCTGGAATATGTAAATAAAAATATTTATTGCATAAAATGGAAAAAAATTGTATATAAGTAAGAACAAATGTTGAAAATGGGTGGATAAATGGCCTTTGTATTCAGAAGAAGAGATAAAGACCTTGAGTGATTTTTTTTTTTTTTTTCTTTCGGAATTGTTCATTAGGTAGCCATTGTATATCTACCATCTGAACAAATATAAAAGTACAGATTAATAAAAAGATTTTATCAAGAATGAATGAGAAATATGTATTTATTCATAACCAAAGTAGTCAAAATACCCAATAATGTTTCACGTCAAAGAAACACGTGTATTATTTTGCAGAAGCATGCAGCAGTTACTGGATTACCCAGAAGATGATGTTGAGGAAACATTTTGTCTTAATTTTACGGTAAGATGGAAAGACAAAATAGCCTGATTTCATCATCCCTTTTATTTAACAGCTGTGCCTTACAGGTTTTGGGTTGTCTTTTCTTTCTTTTTTTTTTCTTTGATGCGTGGAATTCTTAACGCATTTTAGCTAACATTTATTGAGCATTAACTATATGCTAGTCACAGTATGTATATTATTTCATTTAATCCTCATAACAGTCCTATGAGATTAGTAGTATTATCCTTATTTTACAGATGAAGAAAACTGAAAACAATCATTACATGTCAGAAATAATATTTATACCCAAGCCTGTGACTTCAGAGCCTAGTGCTCTATCATTACATTAAAGATCCTTTACAAATAAAAGAGGACCTCTTTATTCAAGTATTCATTTTTGAGTCTACAATTATAAGAGTGTTTAGAGAAGCAAAGGTTATTATATATAGAATATTCAGTAATAAACTTCCCACTTAAAAGATTAATTCCTGCTCAGACATCCCTTTCTGCTTCACACTAGTATTTGTCCTTGACCATTTGTCTTACTTTTGAAATGACATACCACAGTAAAAATGCAAATATGTTGGAATGTTATTTGAAAAATGAAATTGCAAATCAAAGATATAGAATTTTGTTAATTCAGTGAAAGGGATGGTGAATAACTTAACCATCCAAATGCAAAGCCATTGACAAACAAGGATCTGGCAGATGTAGACAGTTGACAAAGAAGAAAAAATAAGCAAGGATTATGAGAAGGGACTTCAGAATGAAATGATCTGAATATTAAAATTAAACTCTTGGGAAAATGGTAAAACCTTTGGTTTTCTTTCTTTTTCTTTTCATTTTAAAAGCTTAGTATATTTGTTTTCTCCCCCAAATAGTCGTCTTTATGATATTGAGGTTCAGTCTGCCAGATACTGGATTCTGCTATCACACAATTTTACCAAAAATACTATGTGCCCCCTCAAAAAGTTTACCCATTTTTTCATCATTTTAAGAACTGACACATAGTACGGTTGGAAGAAAATTGGTAAATTTAAGATGAAATAGGTGAATTTATTTTAAGAGTTTTTTTCCCCAAGGATAAAGGTCCTCTTTGGACTTTTTCTGTTTACTATGAAATTTTTAGTTCCCCATTTCAACTGAATGGTTGGTTTTCCATTGGTTTACTTCTTCAACTCAGTTTCACTTATAGCAGTATCAATTATCTTTAAACCTTTTTTGATTATCTCAGTGGGCTGATAGATTGGGTTCCAAACAATATAATTTATCAGTCACCACGTTTGTGAATGGTTAGTATATTCAAGAACTATGGTAATTTAAACATTCCTTCTCACTGCCATTTCTTCCCCAGAAGTTTTTAGTGGCTCTTCATTGCTTGTATAGTAATAGCTCTATAATGGGCTTCAAAAAAATTTGTAAATACGACTTTCTTTCTAACCTATATTGTCCCTCTGTTCATGCTGAGTTTTATCACATGACACATTCTCTCACATACCTTATCCTCCTATTTTTTAGGGCCATACATTTTCAGAACTTGATATTTACTTGTATCTTATCCAGTTTCTGTGCTCAGTCAGAAATCCTTTCCCCTCTCAATCTCTTGAGAGCTGACTCATCTTTCTAGGTTCTTTTCAGATGACATTTCCTCCTTGAGGTCTTTCATACTTCCTCCACCTAGAAGTGAGTGTGCTTTCTTCTGTGGTCTGATAGCGATTTGTTCATGTCTCTATTATGGCATTTATTTTATTATACAAAGTTGTTTACATAACACATTTCTCCTCTTTAACTGGATAATATACTCCACAGCAGGGATTTGTTCATCTCTTATCATCCCACTACCACCACAGTGTTTTCTAGATAGCAGGTACTTAAAAAAAAAAATTTTCTAATAGAAGAGGGCAATATTTCAAAAAGAGGGACTAGAAAGAAAAAATGCAAAGGTGGGAATGGTAATATTAAAAGGAAAATTAGCAGACTAGTAAGGGAAATAAAAAGTTTCAAAATAATTGACTGTCTTTATAAATCCAATTAATAGCATACTAGAAAAATCACCTGTGATCAAGAATGCAAACAAGGTAGATATTAGGAATACGTACATAGTAGTGGTTGTCATGTGAGAAGAATGCAAAGCTGGTCTGGGCTACATACATTTTGACACTTAGATTCTGTCATGTGTACAAAGAAAACATCCTTTCTAATACAGTGATTGTTCTAAAAAAAGTTTTGCATATAATAAATACTCAGTTTTCTGTTGTTAACTAACCAAACACTTGGTAATTTGTAATTAATTAGTCACAGTAGGATTTCACACTACTACAGAGGATGAAAATTTCTAGTTACGACTTCATGCAGAATTCACAAATAAGCTTATGGTAGTAGCAGAATTTTACCTGAGCTTTATTCTTATATTTAATGAGAGAAAGGTAGAATATAATAATAGGTTATTAAAATCTAATAAGTTTTGAGTCTGACATTGACTTTTTTTAAAAATTTAAATTAATAGATCACAGTTGAAAACTTTGGTGCAACAGAAGTGAAAGAGCTGGTTCTAAATGGTGCAGACACAGCTGTTAACAAACAAAATCGGTAAGTGAATTATAGCAGCATCAGTGGTAGTAATAAGATTCCATAGGCATTTTTCTTCTGTATATAGAAACATGTCACAACCTTAAGTTTTTACTCAGATAAAACTTACTTTTTGAATGGTTAGTAAGGAAGTAATTGCCTTTTCCTTCTGAAATCCCTTTAAGACATTACTGAAGTTTGGGATAAAAAGATCATAAACAAGCAAAACAAAGAGAAGGGAGAGGGGACAACCACAAACTCATTTTTGAAATCTAGAAAACAGGGTAACTAACTTCAGCCAACCAGAGAAAGCTGCAACATAAGATGTACTGGGAGGAGCCAAGAAGACAGCCAGTTTATGTTGCCAAAGTCTTGGGCATTGAGAATAAAAGATGTTAGAAGGTATATGCAGTTTAGGGGAATGCTGGAGACAGAAAGATTGCTGTTGTAAAAAGCAAAAACCCATTTTAATTAGTACAGTAGCCTGGCAACTTCACCTTTCCAGTCTGGGCAGATGGTTGAAAATTTATCTTCTGGGGAGATTGAATTAAAGGGACTTTGGATATGCTGGTGGGTGGGCGGGGAGACGACTTTGGATTTGCGTACAGTTAGGCACAGGGTGGTTAAAAGACAGAACTGAAAACAAGTAGATTGATTTACACTCCCCCCTTGGCACTGTATATTGGAGGATTTTTTAGATAAACTGCCTCACTTTTAAATATGAATGGATAGCCAAAGATTGATAGCCCTTTAAGGAAAAACCAAACAGTTGAGAAGAATGCCAAGGAAAGAGAAACAATGCAGGATGAAGAACAAAACTTCAAAAGAAACTGAAATCCGTATTCTTATCTATATGGATTAAAAATTATTCACTTTTAAGTATCAAAAATTCAATTAAAAATTGGAAAAAAAGATCACTGAAAGAAATTTGTTGAAGAAATGGTATCAAAAAACTTGCAGAATCGAATGACATACCTTAAAAGACATGCCTTTAAAATTGAAAGCATCAAGGGGCGCCTGGGTAGCTCAGTGGGTTAATAAGCCTCTGCCTTCGGCTCAGGTCATGATTTCAGGATCCTGGGATTGAGCCCTGCATCGGGCTCTCTGCTTGGCAGGGAGCTTGCTTCCCCCACCCCCCCACCCCCGCCAGCCTGTCTGCTTGCTTGTGATTCTTTTCTCTGTGTCAAATAAATAAAATCTTTTTATTTTATTTATTTATTTGACAGAGAGAGATCATGAGTAGGCAGAGAGGCAGGCAGAGAGAGAGAGGAGGAAGTAGGCTCCCTGCTGAGCAGAGAGCCTGATGTGGGACTCGATCCCAGGACCCTGAGATCATGACCTGAGCTGAAGGCAGCAGCTTAACCCACTGAGCCACCCAGGTGCCCCCATATAAATAAAATCTTAAAAAAAAAAAAAAATTGAAAGCATTGAAAGAGTTGGCGGGGAGACATACCAAGGCAAAATAGAATTTCAAAATCCCCAGGGGGAAAAAGGATCCTAAAACCTACCAGGAAAAAAAAAGTATGTCATATACAAAGAATTAAGAATCAGAATAACATCAAATGTCTAAAGAATGACACTGAAGCTAGGAGATCAAAATTCTGGGAAAAAATTACCTTTTAACTTCGAATTCTGTATCTGTTAAGTATGTCAGTGTATATTAAAACATCTTCCTGCATCCAGAGTCTCAGATACCTACTTCCAGTGCAGTTTTCACAAGAAGTTACAGGAGAATGTTCCACCAAACAAGGAATTAAACCAAGAAAGAGAAAGACAAATGATCAACCCCCCCACACACACACATAGGATCCAATATAGAAGAGAGGCAAAGAGGATTCCTTCTGCAGGAACAGCAATGTGTAGGTTTAGGAAGAGCAACCAAAGTTGGTGAAATCAAGAGGATGGAAGGCTCCAGAAGAAAAATAAAACTGATGCTTCCTTATGTGATGCTTCCTAGAGTTGAATGAGTCTAAGGGAGGTTAACATTTCTGTTGAAGTTAGAGATGAAGTAGCAAATTAGGGAAGCAGAAGTTGTTTTTAAGAAAAGGCAGGTAACCCTGCCTTTACTCTTGCTTAATTCTGAACAATATTTATAATCATAAAAATGTTAACTTTAGTGAATAATGAACCAAAATTGTTATAATGGGAGCTTTGGGGGAAACAAAGTGAGAATGGGCCAAGTAAATGTAAATCTTCACCTTCCAACAGTAGATAATCAGTTCATTAGGTTATATTTTAAATTGAAAATTAAGGAATAACAATAAAATTAGGTTGTTGAAGTTTGAAGGTAAATATCAGAAGGGATAGCAAAAAGTTAAGAACTTGCCTTCGAGTATCTGAAATTTCTAAATGCGCAGGACAAAATTGGTTCATTCTCTACTGTGTTACAATTCCTTAGACCTAGCTTATTGGCTGTGCAAGGGACTTGATCCAAATGGTGATAATCCTGGTTCTGCTACTTCGAAGCTGTGTTAACTATAGGAATGTCTCCATGCCTCAGTCTCCTTTTCTCTAGAATGTGATGTTAAACCGTACCTATTTCATGAGGCTATTTTGAGGATTAAATGAGGCAGTAATTCTAAGATGTTTAGAGTAGTGCCTAGCACATGTACGTGCTCAGTAAATGTTGGCTGTTAGGAGTATTACTATTTGAAATTTTAAACTGTGCATATGTCTTATTTTGATTAAAAATAAAGCTGTTTTTAAAATAATGTGAAAATTTTAGGTTTTTCTAACCTTTCTTTTAAAAAAATGGTTTTGAAAAACTTTGTGATTTAGATAGGTTTATTCCTGCTTTTAAAGATCTTGTTCATTTTTTTTAATCTAGTTTAGAAACAATTTAAAGAATTTTATCTTTGTATTACCATTCCTACTTAAATAATAAAAGTGTTGAAGATAAAAATGTTAGCACATAAAATAATTTAGCCTTTTGTGTTTAAGGCCCTTAACTGGTACAGATAAATTTCACTTTCCAATTAGATGAATTATAAAATTATGCATTACAGAATTATCTGCTGCTTTTCATCAGAGCCAAATAGCATATGCTATTGATTTTTCCTTAGGCCCGCCCAATTTTATATTACAGTGGCCTCCCTTAACTTTTTTTCCTCTTTTTAAATTCACTTTGGGGCACCTGGGTGTCTCAGTTGGTTAAGCAACTGCCTTCAGCTCAGGTCATGATTCTGGAATCCTGGGATCGAGTCCTGCATTGGGCTCCCTGCTTGGCAGGGAATCTGCTTTCTCCCTTTAACCCTCCCCTTCTCATGCTCTCTCTCTCTCAAATAAGTAAAAATAAATAAATAAATAAATAAATAAATTCACTTTGGAACTATTTTATAATAATTTTATATCTTGCTAAGATAACTGAATTTGCCAGTATTCCCATTTGTAGAATTATGCTTTTTAATTTGGAAGACAGGAGTAAAAAATACTGAAATCATCTGGTACCCCTTCTCATTATTTGTTTGATTAGATAGTTGCTTAAATATTTGTGGCTAACAGAACAAATTGAATAAACTGCAGTGCTAATTATTAGGTAAAGAGGATTTTTTTTTTTAATAGTTTCCTTGCAGGAAAAAGCATCAGAAGTGTTTATGTGTGTATGGGTACATGTATGTATATGCACATAGTTTTGAAGAGAAAACTGTGCTTGTAATCCTAAAAGAGTGCTTAATAACCCTTTTGGTATTTAGTTTTTAAAATAAATTTTATTGGAACATCTGGCTTGCCTAGTAAGGAGAGCACGTGACTCTTAGTCTCTGGCTCATGAATTTAAGCCCCACATCAGACATAGAGCCTACTTTAAAAAAAAAAAAAAAAATTGTTTTCAGATCCTTGAACCCTGAGGAAAAGCAGACTGTTGTTTGCTAATAGTCTGAATCCCAAAGCTCTCATTTTTTTAAATCACCTGATATTTTTAACAGATGAATCTTTTTAGAGATACATGTGGAGTGGTGGCATATAAATCTCAACAGTTTGTGAGTACTGAAAAATTATTTTGGGGGCGCCTGGGTGGGTCAGTCATTAAGTGACTGCCTTTGGCTCAGGTCATGATCCCAGAGTCCTGGAATCAAGCCCCACATCAGGTTCCTTGCTCAGTGGGAAGCTTGCTTCCCCCTCTCAAACTCCCCTTGCTTGTGTTCCCTCTCTCACTTTGTCTCTTTCTGTCAAATAAATAAATAAATAAAATCTTAAAAATATATATATATTTTGATAGACATTTGTGTCATCATTCTTCCCATTAGGAAATAACATTTTACCTCGGAATAGCCTCATTTACATTAGGCTATGAATGATAGATTAAGTCTACATGCATCCTAGATACTACTGGATTTTTGTATAGAAAGAATAGTTAACTTCTCTGCAAAGACTTTGTCCCCTTAGAATCCTAGTCATACTTTTTCAGTTTAAATATAAGTAACAACTGTATAGGAGCACTCAAACTTTTAATGAGACTATGTATCTATTCTCTATAAAAAAAGATTTTTATATTCTTTGCCATGTGTGCCTTTTCATTTCTAGGCAGGAGTTTGTTGATGCTTATGTGGATTACATATTCAATAAATCAGTGGCTTCCTTGTTTGATGCTTTTCATGCGGGCTTTCATAAGGTCTGTGGAGGAAAAGTTCTTCAACTCTTCCAGCCAAATGAACTACAAGCAATGGTTATTGGAAATACAAATTATGATTGGAAGGAACTGGAAAAGGTAGGGGAAAACAAATCTATGAATTGTTTTAACAGAAAAGCAAAAGGAAAATATGACCTATTGGTGGAAAAATCGCCCTCTCACTGTTTTCCATTTTACACTATTACTGTCCTGTTTACAGGAAAACACTGTACCCTTCTTCCTCCACAATTAATGAATTTTACTTGTAATTGAATTAGATAGCATTTTTGTATTTGGGGTAGTGATAGTTTTTGTATGGAAAAATGTCATTTATGACAGAGGTCAGATGGAAGTCCAGCTAAACTGAGTTTTCATTCTGCCCAGTCATAGGAAAACCATTTTGAAAAGCACTCATATTGCTTAAGATCGTTCTTTTTTTCCTGATTATTCTCAATGTTAAATTTTTTAGCAGAGAGTAAATAATATTCATGATCTTCATCACTAGTGTCTTAACCAATAAAGGGATCTTTAGGAAGATTATTAGGAATTTTTAAACAACTTTTTTTCTTTTCCTTCTTTGTACAAAGAATTCTCAGATACTTCTTCAGATAAACATTGAATAAAAAGTGCTAGGCTAGATCAGCTTTGAGAAAGATGTATGCAATTTGAGTTACAAGTTTTTCCATCTTTGTTCTGAACCCCTGAAGCAAATAATACATTATATGTGAATTTTTAAAAATTCAACACACACACAAAAATAATTTTTTTCTTATCTGTAATCTAGAAAACACCTGATACAGTTCTTGCAGTAAGAGTTTGATATGGGGGGGCACCTGGGTGGCTCAGTGGGTTAAAGCCTCTGCCTTCGGTTCAGGTCATGATCCCGGGGTCCGGGGATCGAGCCCCACGTTGGGCTCTCTGCTCAGCAGGGAGCCTGCTTCCTTTCCTCTCTCTCTGCCTCTCTGCCTCCCTGTGATTTCTGTCTGTCAAAATAAATAAAATCTTTAAAAAAAAAAAAAAAGAAAAGAAAAGAGTTTGATATGGGGCACCAGGGTGGCTCAGTCAGTTAGGCTTCCCGCCTTTGGCTCAGGGTCATAATCCTGGGGTCCTGGGATTGATCCCCACATTGGGCTCCCTACTGCTTCTCCCACTCTCTCACCCTGTGCCCCTGCTCCTGTTCTGTCTCTTTCTCACTCACTCACTCACTCAAATAATTTTTTTAAAGTTTGATACATAACAACACCTATTAAGTTAGCTAACATCACAAAATACAGTAAGTCTAACAAGGATACAGAGCATTGGGAACTTTCATACATTGCTGGTGGGAATACAAATGGTATGGCCACTTTGGAAACAGTTTGGCATTTTCTTATAAAGTTAAATATGCATCTACCACATGAGCTAGCAGTTCTCTAAGGTATTATGTTATGTTCATACAAAATCTATAAACAAGAGGGTATGGAGCATTATTGTTTAATGGGTATTGAGTTTCAGTTTAGCCAGATGAAGAGTTCTGGAGATGGATGGTGGTGATGGTTGCATAACAGCGCGAATGTACTTACTACCACAAAACTGTACACTTAAAAAGGGTTAAGATGGTGAACTTCATTACAGGTATTTTACCACGATTTTTTTTTTAATTGTGTTTTTAAAAATCTGCAAACATGTCAAAAACTGTAAACAACCCCAGATGTCCTTCAGTGGGTGAATGGATAAACCAGCCTAGGGTATATCCATACAGTAGAATACTAAGCAATAAATAGGGATACATTCCTGATACATGCGACATTTGGATGACTCAGAGTCCTTACGCAGTGTGAAGAAGGATTATATGCTGTATGATTCCATGTACATGACATTTGTGAAGAGACAAAAATATGGTGAAGTGGGCTGGCAGGAATGGGTATGTGACAGGAGAGGGTAGCACTAAAGAGTTCTTTGGGGTGATGAGTGTTCCGTGTCCTGATTGTGGTGGTAGGTACACGAGTTACAACTGTGCTTAAAACTCACAGAACTAGACACACACCAGAAAAGGCCATTTTTACCCTTTAATAATTCAGGGAATACATTTTTTAAATTCAAAAATAATTAGAACTTCTAGTTAGTTAAACATACTAGAATAAACATGTTTTTTCTCTGCTCCTTTCCAGAATCTCACTAGAATGACAATAAAGGAATAAAAGTAGAAATACACAGAGAAAATATAAAAATACCATTAACAAGAGAAAAAAAAGTTTTTGAAGACAGAAAATGCATGGATGATGAGTTGATGAGTGACTAGAGCAAAGAAAATTGAATTCTAAGCCTCTTGAGGGGCAGGGTTTTTAAGAGGCAACCCATTTCACACCCTAAAATTTCTAAAAGGCTCAGAAATTGATACATCATGTTATTGTGGTGGCAAGATGAATGGTTAGGCTAAAAGTAGAATTACTTCCGAGCTAATTTAAGGGATTGTTAGACTACTCAGGTTCCCTCTCTTACACAGCAAAAGACAACTGTAGGGAGAGCCACAGAATCTGGGAAACCAGGAAGAACTGAGGAAAGCTGATAGGCAAGCTTAAATCCTCCAGGAAGGAGATTGAAGATTTCTTTTTTTGGTCAAATTGATCTGCTCACGAGAAGAAAGCTGTACTGACCTTAAGGAGACCCTAGTGGAAGTGGATTCCACCTCCAATCACCCTAAAATGAAAAATGATACAGTGGCCTCTCATCACACTTTACCTCCTATACAATTTGTCCTTTTTGCCTCCTCTCCTATTATTCTTTTTCTCACTTACGCTACTTCAGCTTTAACAGCGTCTCTGCTGAGCCAGTCTGGGACCTTTCTATTTCCCTATGCCTGGAACTCTTTTCACCTTGAAAAGTCTGAAAGGGCTCTTGCTTTTTACTTCCTTTTATGTCCTTACACCTTCTCAGAGACCGTTACTGGCTAACATCTAAACTTGAGCGTGTACACACACACACACACACACACACACACACTCTCTCTCTCTCTCTCTCTGCTTTCCCTGCTTTATTTTCTCTTAGAATTTGACTTAACATAAATTTTACTCAATTGTCTTCACTGTCTGTTGCTTCTTCCTACCCGCCTCCCCCCGCCAATGTAAGCATTATGAAGGCAGGATTTTGTCTCTTTCTTCACTGCTATATTCCCAGAGCCTAGAAGAGCACTCAGTAAGTACTTAAAACCTCGCTTGAAGATATAATTGATAGAAAGATATAATTGATAGAAATTGATAGTTTAGCATACTTTAGTGTACTTAGTATACTTTGGTTTCTTTCATTGTGTATGTGATGCATTATAATTTCAGTGATTATGATTTGTGACTTTTAAATGCTCTTTCTTTCATCAGGACTGTGTACACATTTCCCCAGAACTATTGAGAGGTTTTGAAAAAAAAGAAAAAAAACCTTAGTCATCCTCCTTTCATTCCCCACTAACATGCTCACAGACTATAATTCATATTCATTAATTCCTTAATTGATAGAATTTCAGCCATTTTTCTCCAAAACTGTTTACAAATAGGAAGTATTTTGTAGATTTCAAGATATCAGTCATTGAGATAATCATGGCTATAGACAGAGCCCAAAATTTTAAGCAGCCCATTAGCAAATACTTATTGAGCCCCTGTGGATAGCGAGTACTGTGCAGGAGATTAGGGAGACATCAGTAAATAAGACTGAAACATGATCTTTGCCCTATAATAAGGAAGGTAGACATTAAATAATTTAACTCTGATGAATACAAAGAAAGAGTGTTTACTGAATAGTATGTCAAGAGGATCTTAACCTAGGCTACACAAATCTGGGAAAGCATCTCAGTAGATGGTAGTCTCTACAAGGTAAGGAAGGACTTAGTTGACTGCAGTTTACCCAGGGCTCCACATTTTGACTAAAACTTTCTGTGTATCTGTTGAATGACTCAGTGGATGAATTTGGTGACCTTTAGTCTGAGTCTTAAAGTATAAATAGAAATTGGCCTGACGAACAAAGGAAGGAGGAGGATGTGGCTAAGAGGTCTAGGCTGAGAGAACAGTGTGTCTAAGGGCCCTGATGTTGGAGGGTTCTTCTGAGAACTAAAATTTAAGGCCAACTGTACCTAGATTTTAAAGAACACGTCACAGTGTAAGATTTGCTCTCCCTCTCTCCTCTTTCCTCACCTTTTCTTAGTGCTGGCATTTTTTTAAAAGAGAAGTACGCTAGCTCCACTGCTGCAGATTATCCCAAAATTTAGTGTTTAAAATAAACAGTGAACATTTATTTTCCCACTTTTCTGCGGGCAAGCATTTCAGGAACAGCTTTAGCTGGGTGTTTTTAGCTTAGGGGTCTCTCATGAGATTGCAGTCAGGATAGTGGTTGGTGCTTTAGTCATCTGAAGACTTCATTAAGGATAGATTACCTTCCAAGATGGCTCACTCAAAAGACTGTTGGCTAAAAGCCTAGTGTTTCACCAAGATGACCTCCCTATACAGTTCTTTGGAGTGTCCTCTTGAAATGGCACCTGGTTCTCCCCAGAGTGAATGATCAAAGAGGTTGAAGCCACAGAGTTTGTTATGAGTTAGCCTCAGAAGTCATGTATTTCTCAAACCTGCTATATCCTGATGATTACAGAGTCAGGCCTATATGCTGTGGGAGGGGCTGCATAAGGAAGGGCATGAGCAATAATAGGAGGCAGAGATCATTAGGGGCCATTGTGGAAATTGACTACCACATAAAACTTGTCAGATTCAAGACAAAACTAGGATCACTTAATATTAATAAAAGATTATGTTGTTTTTAGAATACAGAATACAAAGGGGAGTATTGGGCAGAACATCCAACGATAAAAATTTTTTGGGAAGTATTTCATGAATTACCACTGGAAAAGAAAAAACAATTTCTGTGTAAGTATTTCTAACTAGTCCTGTATGTTTTATAGGAAATGGAATTAACTATTAAACTTATTTTCATAGATTAATTGACCACTTTGTTGGATAAGATGTTATCATTCCAAGGTACTGTTTCTAATTTTCAGTTAGAGTAAATTTTTTATCTGCATTCTTATTTTGAAAGCTGCATTCAGTTTGCCTCAAATAGAATTGGTTCTTTCAAATGAAAACAAACTCTAATATTGACTACAATCAACTAGAGTTGTAGTTTCTTTTAGAATTTCTAAAAAGATTTCTAGAGGATAGCTTTTTCTTTTTTTTTTTTTTTCTTTTGACTTTTTTTTTCTTTTTCCTTTTCATCAAAACTTTGGGAATTTCTGTGGAAGATAGAACTTTTGTAGGACTTTGTACTCATTTATAACCTAATTAGTGTGTCTTTAATCTGTTAAATGTATATTCTCATTGAAATGACACTCCCTATGTTTGTATTTTGTTACTTTTTTTAATTTAAATTTTGTTAACATAGAGCACAATATTGGTTTCTGGCATAGAATTCAGTGATTTTGTTAGTTAAATACAGCAGCCAGTGCTCGTAAGTGAGGTCCTTCATACCCCTCCCCCATCTAGTGCATCCCTCACCCACCTCCCTTCCACTTTTAGTTTGTTCTCCGTCATTTAAACTCACTGTGGCTTATTTCCCTCTCTCCTTTTTTTTTCTTCTCCCCCTTCCCATATGTCCATTTGTTTTCTTTCTTAAATTCCACGTACGTGTGGGATCATATGGTGTTTGTCTTTCTCTGACTGACTTACTTCGCTTAGCCTGATATACTCCAGCTCCGTCCACATTTTTTGCAAATGGCAAGATTTCATTCTTTTTGATGGCTGAATAATATTCCATTGTGTGTGTGTCTGTCTCACATCTTACTTATCCATTCTTCAGAAAATGACACTCCCTTTGATATTCCTGCTATTGTCAAGAATATTTTTGTTAATCTTTTTCTGACGGCTGAAATAAGCTTGGCTGAATTTGTATATTTTAAGGATGACAAGTCTTTTTTAAGTGATTTGAGTTTTAGCTGTCCGTTATAAATTTGTATTCAGAAATGTTGGAAACTGGGACACCTGGGTGGCTTAGTCGTTAAGCATCTACCTTCAGCTCAGGTCCTGATCCCAGGGTTTTGGGATTGAGCCCCCACATTGGGCTGTCTGCTCGGCAGAAAGCCACCTTCTCCCTCTCCCACTCCCCCTGCTTGTGCTCCCTCTCTCGCTGTGTCTTTCTCTGTCAAATAAATAAATAGAATCTTTAAAAAAATGTTAGAAACAGGGCGCCTGGGTGGCTCAGTGGGTTAAGCCGCTGCCTTCGGCTCAGGTCATGATCTCAGGGTCCTGGGATCGAGTCCCGCATCGGGCTCTCTGCTCAGCAGGGAGTCTGCTTCCCTCTCTCTCTCTCTGCCTGCCTCTCCGACTACTTGTGATTTCTCTCTGTCAAATAAATAAATAAAATCTTTAAAAAAAAAATGTTAGAAACATTGAAAAAGGAATCATAATCAAAACTGCAGTTTGAAAAAACTGCATTTTATATTTGATGTATAGACTAAATGGCTATTCCCAAAAGAATGGCTCTCAAATGTTTTGTCAGGGATAGTAGTCACTTATTCATCAAATATTTATTAAGCATATTTTGTGTGCTAACATTAAGATTATACTTCTAAAGGAAAAATATTGTCTGGATGTATAATTAGTATGTCTCCAAAATCATGCTTCCGCATTAGAGTAAATGTTAATATAAAGGTTTGCCATGGTGACTGTACTAAATAACTTGGTACTCTATGTTTTGATAAAAGTGGTTGGCTGAATGATTTTTTTTCTTGTTAGTATTTTTGACAGGTAGTGATCGCATTCCTATTCTTGGTATGAAGAGTCTAAAACTAGTCATCCAGTCAACAGGAGGTGGTGAGGAATATCTCCCAGTTTCTCATACCTGTTTTAATCTTCTGGATCTTCCAAAGTACAAAGATAAAGAAACTCTACGCTCTAAATTGATTCAAGCAATCGATCATAATGAAGGCTTCAGTTTAATATAACTTTGGAAATATTAACTAATCAGTTTATTGCAAAAGCATTAAACTAATTATTTGTGTTTTTCTTGTGGTGATGAATTCAGCAAGGTGACAGAGGTACTGTTATAATTCTTACTTGCAAAATGTTCAATGCTCTGAGTATTCATGAAAGCCAAAAAATATTAAAGGAAAATGAACAAGCTGTGTTAATATTAAGCTTATTGTACAGAACCATGGATTTTTTTTTTTTTGCCATCTTCCAATAAACATACAAGCATTGTGAATACATTGAAGTTTTACTAACATGAATTTTAAGAGTTTGCATATTTCACAAATGATCTGGTGTGTGAGTGCATGGAAATGTTGCTTAATTTTCAATCACTGAGTGAAAAACCTTTATCTTTGGCCTGCAATAGTCATTCGATTATTTTTTCATTTTGTAAATAATGTTAAGTTTTGTAATAAAATAGTTATGTTCTGATACCAGTACAGTTTCTATGGTTGTAATTCAACTGAGCTAAAAGAATTAACAATTATGATTAAATCTTATTCTGAGAATCTATAAAAGCAAGAAATTAGCATGATGAAACACAGTCTTTGCTTTTTTACGAGAATAAATATCCTTGTGCAAATCTAAATTAGAGATAGGAATTACCTAAATAACTTGTGGTTCTTTCCTTTTGTGAACCTGGAGATGCTATCAGAAAGCTTAATATTCAGTACTGGAAGAACTTTGTCCTACAGCTGCCAGGAATAGAAACTGGCTACTATGAGCACCAACCACTGGCTTATAGCTTCCAAAAACTACTGATGCTGCAGGTTGGTATTTAGTCAGAATTTTCAGTGCTTTAGACTATTTCCTTGAATTTTTAGAAACAAATCTTAACACAGTTTTTATGGTGCTGATGCTTAGTTATCTCCTGTGATTAACTGTAACAGTGAGTTAATGCAACACATGTGACTTTCTGCTATAATGCAAATATTTATTTTTTAAATTTATTTTTTAAAATGCCGTGAAAATTGTTTAAGTAATAAAGATTTATTGGTTTAATATTTACCCTTTCAGTGATTCTCATATAAGATTCAAAATTCCTCAGTGTCTCAGGGAAGGTCTTTTAGATTTTGGATTATTACCTTTGCCATTCAAAACTGTTTTACAGAGGTCTCAACTTTTCTTAGCTATTATAGTTCCCAAATCTGAAACAACTCTGAAAAAAATTTGTGTTACCTCATTTTGCAGCAGAACTTGATTTGAATTGTTGAGGTTATTATTTATGGTATTAAATGGGACTATTTGTACATTTTACTGTGGCAATGTTAATAGGTTTACTTTAGTGTGTTTGATCTTAAGTGCTGCCTCAGACCCCTTGGGGTGCTTTAAAAAATCTGTTAACATTCAGAATTCAAAAATGCAAATGAGCCCAAGGGTTTTGGAGAAGGGATTGTGGACCTCTATTTTCCAGTTTAACTTAAAAACTGCCACTGGTAAGCCATCTGTGTCTTTTTATATAGATGGAAGCACTTAAGCAGTATTCTCACATATAGTAATTCAGCTTTCAAAGTAGCACTCTCCCTCTGAAAATTCTTCATTTTGTATTGTTTCCCTGTGCATCCATTTCTTGAGGGTAGTGATTGTTCACATCGAAAACTCATGTGTATGTACCAGATTATTTTTTTTCTTTAGTAACCTTTACGCTATATGTAGCTGATCTGTGAAATAGCAGTCACTTTGGATTAATACAGATGGATTTCATTGAACAAATATTTTTTTTTAAAGATTTTATTTATTCATTTGAGAGAGAAAGAATGAGAAGAGAGAGCATGAGATGGGGGAGGGCCGAAGCAGACTCCCTGCCGAGCAGGGAGCCTGATGTGGGACTCGATCCCGGGACTCCAGGATCATGACCTGAGCCGAAGGCAGCTGCTTAACCAACTGAGCCACCCAGGCGCCCTGAACAAATATTTTAACAAGGATATGGTACATCTTATCTAGGAGCACAACAGTACAAGGCTTAATTTGGGTGAGTCTTATACTCTTCTCCCTCTGTTGCTGCTGACATACAGTAAGTAGCATTCACAGAAGAGAGATTAATAGTAGAAAATTAAAATGCCATTGAAGATTTTTCAAACTGCTGTTTGCTTTTTTTTAAAAATAGCACCTGGGTGGTTCAGTCGCTGGTTAAGCATCTGACTCTTGATCTTAGCTCAGGTCTTGTTCTCAGGGTCATGAGTTCGAGCTGTGAATTGGGCTGTACACTGAGTATGTAGCCTATTTTTTTAAAAAAAGGCAAGAAAAATATCTTGAGCTTTGTATATTAGTGTAGAAAGTAAGCAAATACTGAGTTCACTAAATTATAGACTGTGATTATGGAGTGGACTAAACTTGAAAATACTTGGCTTCTGTACAGATCTAGTAAGAGCAGTTAGCTGTTTGTAGCTCCTGTCTGGTTCAGTAGTGATTTTAATCAATAGCCATTGTTCAAACTGACTGAAATGGTAGAACCAGGACATACATTGCATGCAACAAAACCAGAATGCAGTTTTTTAAAACTAGAGAATTACAGTAAAAAGCCCTAGCCTTTCTTACATTTGGTTTTTACATTTAGTTTTTTGTTTAACAAAAAGTCCTCAAAGTGTAACACGGCAGTCTTCCCCTGAAGGAGCAGCATATGGTGAGCTGAGAGCAAGGGCATGTATTCCTGTTAGCCACTTCTTTACTCCCCAACGTTTTTTGTACTTTGGCCATCCATACTCTTTGTGGTAGTTTCCTTTACCAAGGAATTCTTCCTGGTGTAATAGCTCCCTATTTTCTTTTTCAAGATTTTATTTGACAACACGAGCAGGGGGAGTTGCAGAGAGAGATGGAGAAACCTCACTGAGCAGAGAGCTCGACTTGATCCCAGGACTGTGAGATCATGACCTGAGCCAAAGGCAGTCTCTTAACCGACTGAGCCACCCAGGTGCCCCAATAACCCCCTATTTTTGCCAGTGTTTGCTAATTGCTGAACCACTCCTAGAGATAAATTGAGACTAGTCCCCTTGTTTCATGGAAGTCTGCCTTCCCTGTGAGACCAACCCCCTCTGGAATGGAGAGTCAAATGCAGAAGGGAACTCCCCTGTTCTTTTCCTTTCTCAAACCTCTGGAGGTACCTTCTTTTGGGTCTCCTTATGCCAATTAAATGTTATCTCTAAGGAGTGATGCCCAAGTTACACATTGTTTTAAAAAAAATTTCCCAGACAATTTAATAGTTGAGAGGCACTCAGAAGTGGGGAGGAGAGGTCATTAGACCATTTCTTCGTATTTCTGATAACATCCTAGCTTAAGGCTTCAGACTTTGTTATGGTGTACATACACACACTGCCTTTCTAGGTTACAAGTCTAGGAGTTGAGACTTCTTTCAAACGAAACTTACCAAATAGTTGCTTCATTGGTGGATGATGTAAACCCACCACTGATTGAAAGCACACTATTATTCCCAATACCACGAAGAGCAGTGCTAACTAAACCATCATGTATCGTTAATTAGGGTATTACAACCAGTGAAATATATACTGCATTAACCAAGGAGACTGAATACAAGGCTTAAAATTAGCTGTTGTCAAAACATGTATTTAGTTTAACTACTTACTTAAACTGACCACCACCTTTTAAGGTGTGAACCTTTCCATTTTGGTGCATATAGTGAATGCAGTCTCTGTTCTTTTTATAATACCTGAAGATGAAATTTTTACAGGTAATTTCTCTAGTGAAAACAGGACATACCAGGGCAGAGTACCGTTTTGTTTTTACATTTTATAAATAACCTAGACGTATAAGAGCACTGTTTTAAAATTCACTTCAAAAATTTGCTGGTGAGGAAGGCAAGGGGCATGTTCCTGGCTTCTTGAACAGTAGTATGTCACTCAAGAACTTGAAGGGACAGGGCAGCCTTCAAAAGTTCATACCAGATGTGGTCTGCAGTCATTTTTTGTCCAGACCTTCCTGTGTGTTCAGACTTGTGGTATCTGTGAGGCTCCAAATACTCCTGAGTTCACCATATTTCCACTACTCTTTTGTATTCTTACTACCAAAGTCCTGAACTTGTGTCAGGTCTTCTGTATATCAAGTTCTTGAGCCCTGCCTTGCCTCTCCCCACTTTTCACCTACAAAGGTTTCTGGGCCTAGAATTGAACTATTAGTTTTGAAACTTTTAGTGAAGCACCAACTGCTAAAACCAGTGTTTGCTTACTATTCTGTTTAGACTCAAGTTGAATGAAGAAATGTCAGAAGAAAGCATCTTACTAGGGCCCTCAAAGCTGTGCCAAGTTATCTTTAAGATTAAAATTTTATACCTTGAACAATGTAATTTAACAGGAAAAAAGTCAAATGACAATTTTAATAGACTTTAAAACAGTGTACAAGTATAAAACACTGGTTTTGTATTTCAAAAGTTGGAGGAAGATATCCAGTCATTAAACAGTCTACAAAACATATGCCAGTAGATTACATAAAAGACTATGTACAATATAAAAAGAGCTGAAAACAGTCTTCACTGTAAAAATAATTTAAAACAAATTTTTCAATTTAAAATATCATCTATAGCACAAACACACATCATGCAAATGGAAAACTAAATAAACTGCATTCTTTAGTGTAGCCAAATAATTCAGATTTAAACATCTTTTAGGTAGGGAAGTGGCCATTCAACAAAATTTTTCTCTCTGGCAGTAATGGTCCTAGCTGGGTATTTAAAGAACAGCTATATTTCAAACCCTTTTTAAAAACTGTAATAAATACTAAAGCAACATAGGAATACTTTATAATTTGGGAGTAATGTGGGGTAAAGGTCTGGAAAATAAATTGCTCAGTGCAATTTTATAAAGTATGAACTTTTTTTGGAAAGGCTAAGAAGCTTCTGCAGCTGGAAAAGTTTGATCTCTAAGTTTTAAGGCAGGCTAAGCTTTTTAAATAAAGGTGTTACAGAAACTAATTTCATTCATTAACTATTCTATTGCAAGTTACATCATGTTGATCTTTGCAATACTAGGCTAGCAGTTTGGTGTCTATTACACCAAATCCTCCCAACAGGAGACCTGTACTTACTGGCTGAGTTATAATTAACATCTTAGTACTTTGGAACCGTAATCAGGGGCCTGTTGCTCCCCTCATTAATGGAAAAGAAAAGCAGCGGTCCAAAATATTACACTCTTCCCAGATGAAGTACCATTATTATAGATTCATAAAGGCTTTGCATATTCACATCTTGGCAGTTTAATACTTGTGGGAAAGAACTGATGCACATTTTACCACAGTGACAGGTATTTAAACAAGGGCAAATATTCTTGAATCGAAGGGTACCCAGGCAGGCACTACTGTTTCTAAAGCAATTGAAAACATTTCCAAAGCATTTATTTTTTTCAGGTTAGTTTTAGGAGCCAATATAGACATTTCCTACATGTCCACAGGAAGTACAAAAGCCATCTTCATTTCAACAATACAATATTCCTGAAACTCCTAGCACCAAGTCTTACTTTAAAAAGCAAAGACAACAGAGTGCTCTCCCACATATTGTTGACTTCCTTCTACACACTGCATGTCATGAGATTTTTTAAAAAGTTAGCTGCCACAAGTTTTGGAAAATGCCAGTGTTTAAAAATAGGTAATTGTGCTAATAAAGAATCAAAAGTTTAGCAGAACAGACATTTAAGGAGTTCAAACCATTCAATGTTATAAAGAAAAGTGTGAAAATACCGTTCTTTGGTCTAGATAAGCTGTTCCCTTTAATTTAACATTCCAATGGCTTTTGAAAACTTTAAAATGTTGAAACTCACTAGGCAAGAACAAAATTATATATACATATGGATGTATCATACAAATGAACCTTTAAAAGAAAGTTTTGACCAACAGGTGATTAAAGATACTTAGTACCCTTCTTTTAAAAAAAGTTAGTGTTGAGTGTACAAGTACAGAAATAAGAAGTTAAAAATTACCCATGGGAAAAAAAAATCCATTTTACCAGTCTATAAATATTACACCTTTCTGGTTTCCTTGCTCTGTTGAATTCACAAGTAAACATTCATTCTGACATGCTAAAGTTCCTAATGCTGGTGGAACAATTCCTGTACCTGGACAATTATTACATTATGATTTGTTTGATGGATAGTTAATGTCTGTTGCTTCCTGTTTCGTGGATAGAGCTTCACCGACTGCCTCTTGATCACCACCACCAATTCCAAATCCAGTTCCTCCAGCTCTGTCATTAACATCAGCTTCATCTTCCAAACCATTGTAAAATTCTTCAATCTCACTTTCATCCTCCAAGTGTTCTTCTAAACTTGGACTCTGGCATGTTCCACTATCACTGTTACTGCCACAAGAACTAGAGGATAAGATGTCATCTTCAGAGTCTGAATATACCTCAGCGCCATGAAAAATATAACGGTTGGGTGGTAAGAACAGATATTGGTTACCTGAAATACAGTAATAAAAGAGAAGTAAGTTATTCCCAGTTTTCTAAGACTAATTTGGTCCGATTATAGATTCCAGCTCTGCCTTTTACCTGAATATCCATACTAGGGGCTATTACTATAGTGTTCTTCAAAAACTAAGCACTCACTCCCGGCTGCAAATCTTAGTTCTGTTTTGCTATTTGGGCAATCTCTCTGCCTCCATTTCCTCATCTGGAAAATTAATTTTCACAACTCTATCAACTAAGTATGAATAACTACACAGAACCATTATTCAAAAAAGGTTACTTAACCAACTCCTTTGAACAAGAATTCATCACATGAAATATCCAGGCCTGCCGACATTCCTCAGTTCGTGTTCACTGAAAAGAACTTCTCTAAAGCACATGGTATGCCTTCAAAGCACCTTCATTATTGTGAAATACCTTTAATTCCATAATGGCCTCACCACCTATTCAGAAGTGTAGTTTGCAGGCAATGGCATCACCTGAGAGTTTATTAGAAAGTTTAGGTTCTCAAGCCCCACCACCCACATACTGAATCAATCAATTTTTACCTAAGTCCTAGACAAAGTATGAGAAACACTGATCTAGCATTGGACGTTAATCTTTCTTTTCCAACCTCCTCCCAAATTTGCATTCATAGTTTAAGATATGACCTGTGATGGTGAGGACAATTCCTCTCTCCCCTAAGTTATGGGTTCCAGGTTAATAGCACCCCTTGGTGTGAACCTGAAATTTTTTTTAAAGATTTTACTTGAGGTGCCTGCGGGGCTCAGTGGATTGGGCCTTTGCCTTTGGCTCAGGTCATGACCCCAGGGTCCTGGGACTGAGCCCCGCATCAGGCTCTCTGCTCAACGGGAGCCTGCTTCCCCATCTCTCTCTGCCTGCCTCTCTGCCTACTTGTCAAATAAATTTGTCTGTCAAATTTTTTAAAAAAATCTTTTTAAAATAAGGATTTATTTGACAGACAGATCGCAATTAGGCAGAGAGGGGGAAGCAGGCTCCCCGCCCAGCAGAGAACCCGACGCAGTACTCGATCCTAGGACCCTGAGTGAGATCATGACCTGAGCCGAAGACAAGAGGCTTAAACCCACTCAGCAACCCAGATGCCCTGGGAACTTGAAATTTCAATGATGAAATAAATTTTCTGCCTTTGAATTCATAAAAACAAGTAACTTTTAACTTAAGCCTGTTTATACACATAATAAATGTCATTAATTATTGCATCATATCCCAGACTGATTCACAAAAGCCTGGCTACGAACATAGTTGCTCTGAAGTGACACGCCATCTGCAAAGCATATCTAGGTTTTTTGTTTTTTGTTTTTTTTTTTTAAGATTTATTTATTTATTTATTTATTTGACAGAGATCACAAGTAGGCAGAGAGGCAGGCAGAGAGAGAGAGGGAGAAGCTCTCTCCCTGCTGAGCAGAGAGCCCGATTTGGGGCTCGATCCCAGGACTGTGAGAGATCATGACCTGAGTCGAAGGCAGAGGCTTTAACCCACTGAGCCACCCAGGCGCCTCCATATCTAGGTTTCTCTTCAAAATGGCTTTCAAACTTTATTCCCCATCACGATGAGGTTCTCACTTTGAAACAACCTAATTTGTGCATAACAATTCTGATGTGAGCCCACAAAACTGATTTCACATTCCACTAATAGATCACAAACTGCAGTGTGAAAACCATGTTATTTCCTTCTATTTTGGGAGAACACATAGTATTCTTCAGTTTTCTAAGCTACTCTCATCAACTTCCATGATGGAAGAGGGAGTACCTGTATTCTGGCTGCTAACAGAAAAGCCCATCTGCTACTTATTATCTCTTGTAAGAGGCCCCAGCACATGGCTGTTTTCATTTTACTAAAACGGTTTTTGTCCGTGCTTCTAAAAAATGCTTCATTCTGTGTTAGCCCCCCAATGAACAGAATAATCTACTATTTCTCAGCCCAAGAATCCGTACATGTTTGGGTTTTGGCTCTTCTTGGGAACCATCAAGACAGACTTAAAGTTTGCCTCATATATGCTCCCATATTCTTTCTCCTTTACAACCCTGATTCACCAACAGAAATCATGATAAACATAAATTAAGACTAGTGTGGTAATTTGTTTTTAACATCCAATTTTACACTCTACATCAGTTATCTTTTAAAATTTATCTCACAATGCTGAAATACAGACTATTTTATCCCATCTTTCAGATTAAGAAACAGCTTAAATAACTCTGCCCAGGTAGGTCTGAGACAAATCAGGTCTAATACCAAAGCCTGTTCCTTTAAGGCCTAAATTAGTAGAGAAAAATCTAAAGAATGCTCCAGGTTTAATCTTTGCTTCCTGGGGCCAGCAAAGAGTTTTCTGTTTGACCCAACTGTCAAAAAGATACTCAAATCTATAGCACAAAAGTCTTCCAGTAAGTAGGCGGACGCTGTGTATAATAGACACCAGTATTTACCTGACTAAATAGTGTTAAGTGGACTCAATGCCCAGTTTGGGCCTTGAACTCACCACCCTAAGACCAAGAGTCACATGCTCTACCAACTGAGTTAGCCAGGTGTCCCTGAACAGCAACTTTTCTACTTCTGGCTCTTGTCACATTTGCAAACATAAGCATTCTTCTATGCTTTTCCTAGTTTCTTCTCCTGGGAAGATGTTCCCTCTTTTACCTCCCTACTTACTGTCCTAGACCAAAGTCAGAAGTTAGATTTTTGGAAAGCCTTCTATAACCTAATCCCCTCCAAGTAGCATCTACATTTCTTATAACTATATACAAACATCAACAAACTGATCACTGTATATCCAGAACTTAATACACAGTGTGCCTGGTATGGAAAATATGAAGTCTTACTCAAATGAACTAAAACTCATTTACGGTAATGATTAGAACAAGTAATATACTGTAAATGAAATGGGACTTAATGTTTTAAAGTTATGCAAGATTGGCGTGCCTGGGTGGCTCAGTCATTAAGCGTCTGCCTCTGGCTCAGGTCATGATCCCAGCATCCTGGATCAAGCCCTAAATAAATCTCTGCTCCCTCCTCTCCCACTACCCCTGCTTCTGTGTTCCTGCTCTGGTTGTCTCTCTCTCGCTGTCAAATGAATAAATAAAACCTTAAAAAAAAAAAAAAAGTTATACAAGATTGTTACATTGAAGTTAGAATATATATATTTTTTTACTTTAGGATTTTTCACACTACTACTTGATAAAGAGGTCTTACGTGTCAAAACAGGACAGATATGTTACGTTTCTATGCACTAATAAAGTAGCAGAAAGGGAAATTAAGCAATCCTACTTAAAACTGCATCAAAGACTTAAAAGATCTAGAAATAAGTTTAACCAAGGAGGTAAAAGACCTACTGTGTTCATGGATTGGTATTAGTATTATTAAAATGTCCACATTATCCAAAACAATCTCTGATTTCAATCCAATTCCTATCAAAACACCAACAGCATTTTTCAGAACTGGAATAAATAATCCTAAAGTGTTTATGGAACCACAAAGACCCCGAATAGCCAAAGCAACCTTGACAAACAAAAAACTGGAGGGGATCATGCTCCCTGATTTCAGACTGTACTATGAAGGTATACAGTAATCAAAACAGTACAAATTTAGCACAAAAATAAGACACGAATCTATGGAACAGAGTGTCCAGAAATAAACCCAGACTTATATGGTCAATTAATCTGTGACAAAGAAGGCAAAAATATGCCATGAGGAAAAGACAGTCTATTCCATCAATGCTATTAGGAAAACTAGACAGCAACACAAAGAAATAAACTCAACCACTTTCCCACCCCACATACAAAAATAAACACAAAATGGATTAAAGACCTAAAAGTAATTGGGACTATATCAAACTAAAATTTTACATGTGAAGGAAACCAAAGGAATAAAAGGACAACCTATGGACTGGGAGAAGATACTTAGCAAATGATGTGTCCCAAAAGGGTTAACATCCAGATTATACAAAAAACTCCTGTAACAGCAGCAGAAACACTGGATGAAAAAAAACCAGCAGAGGTGCTAAACAGGGGCGCCTGGCTAGCTCAGTCCATGGAGAACATGACTCTCAAGCTCGGAGTTGTTAATCTGAGCCCCACACTGGGTGAAGGGATTACTTAAAAATAAAATTAAAAAAAAAAAAAAAAAATGGGTAGAGGCCCCAAGCAGACATTTTCCCAAAGACATGAATGAAGTGCTAAACACATCACTAACCATCAGGAAAATACAAACTGAACCCTCAATGAGATTACCTAATACCTGTCAAAATGGCTATTATCAAAAAGACAAGAAAACTGCTGGCACAAATATGAAGAAAAAGGAACTCACAAACTGCTAGTGGGAATGTAACTGGTGTAGCCACTAGGGAACACAGTACAGAGGATCCAAAAAAAAAAAATAAACTAGATATAAAAATTTCTACTTCTGAGTATTTTCCTTTAAAAAAGCAAAAACACTAATTTGAAAAGATATATGTACCCTTATATTCACTGCAATACTTACAATAGTCAAGATATAGGAGCAACCTAAATATCCATCAACAGATAAGTGGATAAACAGATAAAGAAAATGTGTTGTAGGGGTGCCTGGGTGGCTCAGTGGGTTAAAGCCTCTGCCTTTGGCTCAGGTCATGATCCCAGGGTCCTGGGATCGAGCTCAGCAGAGAGCCTGCTTCCTCCTCTCTCTCTGTCTGCCTCTCTGCCTGTGATCTCTGTCAAATAAATAAATAAAATTAAAAAAAAAAAAAGTGTTGTAGATGTTACAATGAAATATTACTCAGCTATAAAGAAGAATAAAATTCTGCCATTTGCGACACAGATGGACCTGGAAGACCTAAAGGGTATCGTGCAAAGTAAAGTATGTCAGAGAAAAGACAAATACCATACAGTTTCACTTACATGTGGAATCTAAAAAGCAAGACTCATAAAAACAGAACTGGTGGTTGCCAGAGAAGGGAGGGTGGAGTGTCATACTAACTTTGTATGGTGGCAGTTCTACACTTAATCATGGTAAGCATTTCCCAAGGTATATAATCACCATGTGAAACACCTGAAACGGATTATTTTGTGTCACCAATATAAAACAAAAAACTGGGTAGATGCTATTCCTAATATTCTGTGGAGAAGGATCAGATGTTTTCTAGATCTGAGACAATACAGCATAGTGATTCAGAGGACAGGCTTTGAGGACAGACCTGGAATCCAAACTGGCTCTTCCATGTCCTGTTATTGCACAGGGTCCTTACACCTCCATAGTCCTCAGTTTCCCCACCAAAAGCAGAGAAATAGTAATAGTTCCTGCCTCATGATATTAAAATCAAATAATGTATATAAATAAAGCAGCTGCCCTATGGTAACCACCCAAATCTGAGTCATCTATTCTACCAGCTAAAGCTCACCAGACAATGGCAGAGTACAATTTATTTTCCAATTTTCTTCTCAATTCAATGCTTACCTTCTCATTCCCTGGAGGAACACAAGATACAGAGAACACTTTAATTAATACACTGTCTTCCCCTACTGTAAGATACCACTGTTTAAACCTTTTTCTAGGTTAAATTCTCAACTTTACAGTTTCTCTAAACACAACTGTTATATCCAGCTGCCTAAAGCTACCCTCTATCAACTAACCTGCCAAAATTGCTTATTTCTTGCAAATATTTTGTTAAAATAATTACACCTTCAAAATGGTAAAAATAAGGGGCGCCTAGGTGGCTCAGTGGGTTAAGCCTCTGCCTTCGGCTCAGGTCATGATCTCAGGGTCCTGGGATCGGGTCCCGCATCGGGCTCTCTGCTCAGCAGGGGGCCTGCTTCCCCCCTCTCTCTCTGCCTGCCTCTCTGCCTACTTGTGATCTCTGTCAAATAAATAAATAAAATCTTTTAAAAAAAAAATGGTAAAATAATTATACCTCCAACAGCATTTCCTTACCATCAAGCCGTTTGCTAATCTGCTCCTTTGCAAGTCTAGCTGGCCAGCACTTCCTCACCGAGTCAGCAACTGAAGTTCTTTCATTTTTCTCCCCAGTATTAGAGCCAACATTCCTCACATCTGGACTTTCCACCTGTTCAGTAACGCTTTCAATGTTCTTAGTAGAATTCTGTCCTTCCTGTGATTTTTCTTCCATACAATCATTTGACTCGGACACACCAGGATCATCAATATTACTCTTAGATGCTTGGTCTAAAAGTTTAACAATCACTGAAGAATGTGGTGGTGAAGTTCTTTCTGGTGAACTTGAGTCTTCTGAAATATTAAGAGGTGTGGGTGGCAACTCTGACAAATGAGCCAATTCTTTCTGTGTTCGTGGAGGTTTTTCAGTAATTTCTGAAAGCTTTACAGGGTTGCAGCAAAGTTTGGCATATTCACCACCTAACCTATGACATAATTCATTTATTATGACATCACAGTCTCCAAGAAGCTCTACATCAAAATGCAGATGAGGCAAAGGTTCTCTATTTATTAATATCTGAGGCACTTCATGGGGTATGGAACCTAAAAATGAGATGAAAAATGCATTAGAAAAAGGGAAGGGAGCTAATAAAGCCACAATAAAAACACTATACAAAATCTAACATGCTCCCATTACCAAAAAAGAAACCAGCCACTACTATTTAGCCAAGCCATCACATTTCCTACCAAGCCATCAAATAAAGAGATGAGAAGTTAAGCATCTTGGTAAGATTTCAGGTCCTGTTTCCCATCACCTGATTAACTTTGAGCAATCTTCTCAGGCTCTTCTACTGTGTACCTCAATTTCCTTGACTGTATAATGGGTAACAGAACTTGCTCACAAGGTTGTAGTCAGAATTCGTCAAGTGCATAGAAGAGCTCTCGGCACATAGTGATGGTTACTCTATCAAAACAGCTCCTGATACAATGTGTGGAAATTCATTCAAATCCATTTTCCACCATTATATACCTGTGTTTTACATCGTTTAAAAATAACTTCTGGGTATCAGCAACACACTATTAATACTGCCCCACAGAAAGCTTTTAAGAATGTCTCTGCTTACCTTTAAAGAGAAAAAATAACTAAAAAATAAAGTAAGGTATTCATTAAATTTTATCCTATATTCTGGGCATCTGGGTGGCTCAGTGGGTTAAGCCGCTGCCTTCGGCTCAGGTCATGATCTCAGGGTCCTGGGATAGAGTCCCGCATCGGGCTCTCTGCTCAGCAGGGAGCCTGCTTCCCTCTCTCTCTCTCTCTCTGCCTGTCTCTCTGCCTGCTTGTGGTCTGTCTCTGTCAAATAAATAAATAAAATCTTTAAAAAAAATTTTTTTTTTATCCTATATTCTGTCAAAGAATTTCACAGCTATTTTGGGAAGACTGAAACTGATAAAGCCATCACATGCAGGTAGGAAAAAAATGCAGAATTGTAGAGCTGAACTCCTGTTCAGTGTCATGGTTCAGTGTCTTCCAACTGTTTGCTCTGGCTTGCCTATATGATTGCTCAAGTAGAGTTCTAATTTAATTCTCTGAAAGAGTCTGATATTCTCGGGACGGCCGGGTTGCTCAGTCTGTTAAACATCCTCTTGGTTTCAGCTCAGGTCATGATCTCAGGGTCCTGAGATCAGCCCATGTTTGGGCTCCCCATTCAGTGTGGGAGTACAGT
This sequence comes from Mustela erminea, assembly GCF_009829155.1. Classification (NCBI taxonomy): domain Eukaryota; kingdom Metazoa; phylum Chordata; class Mammalia; order Carnivora; family Mustelidae; genus Mustela; species Mustela erminea. The sequence continues at coordinate 34,634,903 of NC_045627.1, read as the reverse complement.
AGGGAGTCTTTTCCTCCTCCATCTTCCTTCCCCCCTGCTGCTCCTCCTGCATGCATGTACTCTAAAATAAATAAATAAAATCCTCTAAAAAAAAAAGTTTGGGGGCTTCTAGGGGGCTCAGTTGGTTAAACATCTGCCTTCGGCTAAGGTCATCATTCCAGGGTCCTAGGATTGAGGCCTGTGTCAGGTACCCCTGAGGTTGAGACGTCCATGCATTTGCTCGCTCTCAAATAAATAAGTAATTTTTTAAAATCTTAAAAAAAAGTTTGATATTCTTTTCCCCTCACCTTTTAGGGCACACCTCATGCGACTGAATTTAATCACTCTATCTTCCTCTCCCCTTGTTTCCTCATTAGAGGGAGAAAAGAGATAATATGAGAGCAAATGTTAAATATTCCTGAGAGTAAAAGGGACTTAAATTATATTTGAGCTTTCTCAAACACACAAAATCCCTTATGGGTAAAGTTGATCCACATACAATGATTATGACAAGGCATGACTGTTACTTTTTTTTTTTTTTTGGGAATCCCTAGCAGGCACCATGCCCAGCATAGGACCACATGACCCTGACATTAGGACCCCAATTCAGACACCCAACTGACTGAGCCACTCCTATACCCCAAGGCATGACTGTTACTCTCATAAAAACAGACCAATAATATCAAGCCCCCAAATACTCTTAAGTGAGTATATTACACTTCTAGATTACATTTAATTCTAACTAAACATACAAACTTATTGGAACTAAAAATCAACTACATTTGAACGATCAACAACTATAATCAAATTAAGACTAGAAACACACATGGGGCGCCTGGGTGGCTCAGTGGATTAAGCCTCTACCTTCGGCTCAGGTCATGATCCCAGGGGCCTGGGATCGAGTCCCGCATAGGGCTCTCTGCTCAGCAGGGAGCCTGCTTCTCCTCATCTCTCGTCTGTCTCTCTGCCTATTTGTGATCTCTCTCTCTGTCAAATAAATAAATAAAATCTTTAAAAAAAAAGATTAAGGACTGTTTCCTAAGTGTATGTAAATTAGCTGAAGCTAACTCCTATCATAATAGAAACACACTCCACTGAAAAAGCTATTTCCCCTTGTTTTAGTTTTTCCCTTTCCCAAACCCTGCATCAAAAAATTAACCAATCTCCACAAATATGAACAACACCAAGAAATAAAGTTTGGCTCTTCACCACTCTTTAACCCACAGAGAGAATAAGATCATTGGGGTCCACTGTAGAGACCCACAACCTATGGCAATCTGTACAGAAATATGCTGTAAAAGTCATCACCAACTTACTTGGAATTAGTGCTACTGGTCTTACTTTCAGGGAAGACCCAATAACAATGAGGAGATCAACTTCATCTTTGTCGTACTTCATGGCTCTATGAAACTGCTCTGGTAAATTTTCCCCAAAAAAGACAATCTCTGGTTTCATGATAGCAAGTGGCTCATCTGCTGGGCATCTAGGACAACGAGGAACCACCTACAGGTTCCAGATTTTGGTTGAGACAGGAAAAGGAAAAGCACTCAAGTTAGAAATAATCAACACTTACACACTTCCCAAGAATGCATTTCCAAATTATCAAAGCTGAATCACTATATTGTAGTGAAACTAATATAAATACTATTAATTATATCAGAATTAAAATTTAAAACTTAAAGAATAAAATTCCCACATAAAAAAAGTATTTTCAAACTGAAGTGTAGAAGCATATGAAATAAGCCATGTGTTTAAGTCCGGGGGGGGGGGGATTATCAAAGAGGAAAAACTATGGATAAATAGTAGGGAAAACTGAATACAACCCTCAATGGCAATGTCACCCATCAATGACTTTACCAACATACAATGAAATACAATGGTGTTACTGTCTAAGTATGTAGCTATTGTAATATCCTTGAAGACCTACATTTGATATTTAAGAGTCCACCACAGATTAAGAAAAACCAACACTTGTATATATGTACACATGACTTAATCCTCTCAAAAAATTTAAGACAGAGATTCCATTTTAATGTGCTCTTTTCCACTCATAATTATGTCTGATTAACTATATATGTGGCTAAGCACATAAAATTTGTCTGATGGTTCTTATTCTCTGCCATTATTTTCCCGTACTTCTTTTTTGGAGGACAGCAATCATACATGAAATACCTTTTAGAGTAACTTTTTAAATGTTTTAAAATGTTTTAAAGGAATACCAAGAACTAATGAACTAATTTAAAATTCAAAATACGACAGGCACTAAAAGGGAAAGTAAGAGAAACTCTAATATTGCAACACCTCATGTATGATTTGGGTTTTTAATTTTAACTTGGATAATCAGCCAATTTCATCATTTTAGAGACATTATAGAGCAGTTTTCAACTTAAGGGATTAAAAGGGTCTTATATATTTATTTCATCAGCATTTCCAATGGTGATATTATCTTCCTGGCATCTTTCTGTACTACACACTTTCAGAAAAAAAGAAAAAAATAATAATGTGGAGGCAAAAAAAGAGACCAAAGATATGCACAATTCCTAAAATATGGGTGATAAATTACCTGATTAAAAATATCTCCTCGTACAGCTTCACAGTCTACTTTGTATTTACAAATCAGACAAGATGCTGTTGCAAAGGATCCTAAAAACCAATACACACATGCATTAGTAAATTACGTTTCTATTTATTTAAACATACCACAAAGATTATAAAGTCTGACCCCAGAAAAGAGAATTAAGATTCCACAGGGGACTCTCAGGGATGAATAATTAAAATACTTACACATAATAAATACAGACAATCCAGTCCTCAATTGAGATGCTGACATAGTAATACCTTCTAAAGCTATTCTTTTCAATAAAATAAACCAATTCCTCCAGAGCTAAAACTCTAGAGTTGGAAGGCTATAATCGTGTGACGTTAGCTTAATTAATAGTTATACATTAAAAACAAGTTTTTTGTTTTTGTTTTTAAGATTTTATTCATCCATTTGACAGAAAGAGGGAGAGAGCACAAGCAGGGAGAGAAACAGACTCCCCGCTGAGCAGGGAGCCCCATGCAGGGCTCCATCCTAGCACCCTGCTATCACAACCTGAGCTGAAAGCAGACACTTGACCGACTGAGCTACCCACGCACCCCAAAAACAGTTTAGATACATAAGAAAATGGACTGCGCCTACTTTAATTATCCCGCAATTAAATGAAAGTCTTCTAAATTTCTAAATTCTATACATCTGAACTATCCATTTGTTTAGTTTCATAAACTAAAGAGGTCATGTTTTTCTTATATGTCAATATTACTTTTATAATCAAAGGAGGTTATTTAGAAGAATTTAATGGAATATAACTGCTACACCTTTTGAAACACATTAGGACATTAATCTATACAATTAATTTGTACAATTAAGTATCAAGGCCAATAGTTCTGGTTAAATTTTTTTGTATTCTACTTTTTAAAATTTATCTGAACTGATAACATGACTAAATAAAAAAGCTTAATCTATTTCTGGATGGCAACCTACTTTCTAATCCTATTTTTTCCTATGAAACTAATTAAATAACAGAAAGCATTCTAAAATTTACTAACCATGACACTGAATTATCCTCTGGATTCCCGCAACCTGTTCCAGTGTATCTATGTTCTGAGTATAGTTCCGAAGTAGTTTTCCTTCTTTATCTGACAAGGCTATGAATTTGTGACAGAGAGATGGTTGGAACTGTCCAGGATATATTTCCTATATAATGCAAAAGGCAAAAAAATGATTACAGTAAAGAAATAAGTATAACACCTGTCATGTTTAGGTTTAACCAAAAAACTACCAACGATAGTCCCCATGTATAAATAAATTTAAAAATACATGAGCATCTCAAAGCATCTAGATGGTTGCAACACACACCAACAAAAGGATTGCTGCTGTAATATGTATAAAACTCAGCTATTAGTGAACTTTCCCCTTGAAGAAAAAAGTCAACCCATAAGCATCTCTAATAAATGTTAACAGATATCTTAATAAAAGTCAGAAGAAATACACACCTGAGAATTTATCTAATTTTTTGTTGGCTGCAAATTCAGGGTTTTTGTTTTTTTTTTAAGGAAAAAGAAAAGTTTAAGTTGAAATTAAAGCTATCAAAGATATGGTGACTTCTTTTAAAAACTAAAAGGCACTGTCAACACAATACTAAAAGTTGTTTATTCATCATTCATTATAAATATCAACCTGTTGGAAGTTTAAAGCTAAAGTTTTAATTCCTTACCAAAATTGTTTTCCTTCCACTGCACAGGCACATACTGGTATAGTATAGAGTTGCTCATGAATGCTGAGTTGCTGGATTTTGTGTGTGTGTTTTTCCCCCCAAATAATGCTTCAATGCTGTTTCTTCTTTAAAAACAAAGAATTCAGATATACACATGGCAAAAAGATCAGAGAAAAAGTATCAATTTTGGTCCTCTCAACTTTTGACAGTGTTTTTATTAAATTTCATTTAGTAAGTGACTATGGCAAAGGAAGTTTCTTCTCTACTTTCTTCTTTAAAGTAGTAATGCTACCTACTTCCTTACCATTCATTACAGCCTCTAACCTATTACAATGCTAGCAAAAAATCAGACACAACCGTAGGTCTGTCAATAGGGGACCGGTTGTAGAAATATATTACATCCATAATAGTGGAGTATGCAGCCATTAAAATGAATGTGAGAGGTCTAGATGTACTGACCTGGAAAATGGTCCAATGACATGTGAAAAAAAGCAAGTTAGTCACCAGTGTGTAGAGTTTTGTTTTTGTTTTGTTATTAAGCAAAAATAGAAATTAATATGCACATGTCTATAGATACATTCACACAAACACCAAGTCAAGGATACAAAGAAGCTATTAACAGAGGTGGGGAAATGTTCAACTTTTGACGTTATACAAAAAACTTTAGTAAGATTATAGATGACTTTACTTTTCACCTACTTAGTATTTCAAATTTTAAGAAACTCTCTACAGGGATACCTTTTAGGCAAAAATAATAAGCAAATCTCCTAACCACCGCCATATACATATTCCTATGTTACTGAAAATATTATACCAAAACCCCAAAATTCAGCCTCACATCCAAATTTTTATCATGAATTTCACTGACAACTTTGCAATTTAAGAAACAGACAATGCATATAGAAAGAAGTAACAGGTGAAGGGCTTATTAAAGCTATGTTTATAGAAAACTGAAAGCTAACATTATGTTTTGAACCACTACAACATGCTATACTAACTACTGTTTTCTCCCCAGAATGCTTTGTTCTAGTACATTTAAAGGATTAATCATCATAATTATTTACTAAGCTCTCTGGAAATGGCTATTAAAATTATTTTTTAAAAAAATATTTTTAGGGGGGCACCTGGGTGGCTCAGAGGGTTAAAGCTTCTGCCTTCAGCTCAGGTCATGATCCCAGGGTCCTGGGATAGAGCCCCGAAACCAGCTCTCTGCTCAGCAGAAGGCCTGCTTCCCCCCTCTCTCTCCGCCTGACTCTGCCTGCTTGTGATCTCAGTCTGTCAAATAAATAAATAAAATCTTAAAATATATAGATATATATATAGGTATATAAAATATATAGATATATAGATATATAGTCATTAAGCATCTGCCTTCGGCTCGGGTCATGATCCCAGGCCAGGGTCCTGGGCTCAAGCCCCACATCAGGCTCCCTGCTTGGCAGGAAACCTACTTTCCCTCTCCCATTCCCCCTGCTCGTGTTCCTGGTCTCACTGTCTTTTGGTGTCAGATAAATAAGTAAAATCTTAAAAACTTATTTATATATATTTATATATATAAATATACATATTAATATATGTAATATATACTTTTTTTACAACAAATATTATGATATGTGAGGCTACAGAAAAATGGATTCTAATTTATACATATAAATATACATATTAATATATGTAATATATACTTTTTTTTACAACAAATATTACGATATATGAGGCTACAGAAAAATGGATTCTAATAAGGAACATGAGAACATGCCAAACTCATAACATGAACAAATGACTACCTAGAGAGCAGGTTTGGGGAGCAAGAGTACCAAGACTTTACCCTCCTGGAATGAACTTTTCTGTGTCTTATCATCCCCTATTCCTCTATTTATATATATGTATGTATATGTGTGTGTGTGTGTTTTCTTTTTTCTTTTTTTTTTTAAAGTAGGATCCATGCCCAACATGTGACTTGAACTCATCATGCTCTACTGACTAAGCCCGCCAGGTGCCCTCCCTATTCCCTTTTTAAAGAGGAAGGTAAGAAGCACAAAGATGTGCGGGACATCAGATTCAGTTCTACACTCCACAGTTTCCCTTCATGTCCAATTCACGAGAGTTCAGGGTAGTTTAGCCCTTAAAGTTACAAATCAATTTCTGTATTTGGGGATAACGTACGAATATTATAAGCCTACATTTTATTATGTGAGGACCTAAATGACTTGAATCTTAACTCTATTTTCTTCCGAATATACAGTGGACCATGTCTGAACCATAAGATTTAAATACTGTGTTCAGGGGCGCCTGGGTGGCTCAGTGGGTTAAGCCTCTGCCTTTGGCTCAGGTCATGATCTCAGGGTCCTGGAGTCCTGCATCAGGTGCTCTGCTCAGCAGGGAGCCTGCTTCCCTTTCTCTCTCTCTGCCTGCCTCTGACTACTCGTGATCTCTGTCAAATATATAAAATCCTTAAAAAAAAAAAAAAAATTTAAATACTGTGTTCGAACTAAAGGATATAATCTGAAATAATGAAAAAAAAAAATTACCATGGGAGGGCTTTTAATGGACACTACTCCTAGGACAGATTCTTAACATCAAGTCTGCTAAAAGCCAAATGGCTGAGGCTAAAACTTTCAGATAAAAGTACGGACTGGGAGGCCTTGGTGGCTAAATCAGTTACGCATGTGACTTCAGCTCAGGTCATTATCTTGGGGTCCTGGGCTCCCTGGTCAGTAGAGAGTCTGCTTTTCCCTCTCCCTCTGTTATCCCTCTCTCTCAAATATATAAATCTTAAAAAAAAAAAAAAAAAAAAAAGTCACAAAAGTATGAATTGATCTTCTTTGTTGGAACTGTGAACTTTGTTGGAACTGTCTGTTCTCAGACAGACCATCCCAAATCTCAACATCCTGAAGCATTATTAGGAAAATAATCATGTGAACTAGGCCACTCTGTTACTGCCACAGGGGTACTTATAGATTAGAATGAAAGAACTGGGACCAAATGCTGAAATGCTATTAAAAAGATGCATTGCTTCCATGCAGATGTACCCAGAAACAAGCACAAGAGAATTTCAATCAGTTAAGCTATTAGTTACCACTTTATGAATTTTTAGCATGTACCAGGCATAACAGAAGTCCTTTATTTATTATAATGCTATAGAAGAGGTAAAAACCCACTGAAAAGGTGGGATGCCTAGGTAGCTCAGTCAGTTAAGCATCTGCCTTTGGCTCAGGTCATGATCCCAGGACATGGAACTGAGTCTGCCAGGGAGCCTGCTACTCCCTCCGCCTGCCACTCCCACTACTTGTGAGCGTGGCCCCCTCTTTCTCTCTCTCTCTCCAATAAATAAATAAATAAATAAATAAAATCCTCAAAAAAAAAAAAAATTTAACAGTTGGAAAGGCAAACGAAATACAGCAGCGTTTCTACATGGTCCACAAAGAAAAGCACATTTACTATCTGGCCCTATACTGAAAAGGTTTGCTGACTCTATTATAGACATATATATTCCCCATTTTGCAGATGAACAAACTAAAGCACACAAGTAACTTGCCAAAAGTCACAAGAACAAGTAGCAGAGCTGTCATTCAAATCAGTTCTGAAAACAAAGTGTGGTTCTTAATCATTATGCATGCTGCCTTTTCAATTTTGATCCCTCAACATCAAGCTTATTTCTCTTTCAGGCTAACAAGCACCACTACTAGGTACTGTATTTTGCATCTCTTCAAGGAACTGCTGCAAGCTTGAATTCCAATCACTATCTAACTTAAAAACACTCTTCAAGAATGCATGATGTCTCCACAAGTATGAGAAAGAAAAGCATCCCAATGGAAAAAAACAGCTAAGAATAAATAGGCAATTCAAAGTTATACACATGGCCAAGAGTAAAAAGCAGTCATCCACACTAATACACAAAAACACTAGTATGAGAAGATGCTAATTTTTATCTACTGAGATTTTTAATTGCCTTAAAAACAACTCTAGATATCCATTAATAGGAGACTGATTAAGTATATTGTAGTACAATTATAATACTATGCAGCCTTTTCTTAAAAATGATGTATATCTGTTAAGTGCCATCATGAAACTATTTCCAAGAATATTAAGTAGGAAAAAAAGCAAGGTAGAGAAGAGGATGTGTGATTCTGTTAGTAATTATTTTTAAAATATTGAAAACTTATCATAATGTCTTCTATATACACATCCAAGTTTACTCTTTTTTTCCTGGAAGGATACCCAAGAAAACATCTTACCATGGTAACTTTAAAGAGACTGGAGGTAGAGAAGACTGACTGGGGAAACCAACTAACATGTCTTATACAGTTAAAATTTTTTAAACCACATATACAACACACACACACAAACACACATGTGCATGTGATTTTTTTCAAGTATTTTAATACCAATAGTGCACTGTGGAGGGTTTCTTAGGTATGTAGGGGGCAGGGCTATGCTAAATCAGCCTTCTAATACACTTCTGATAGGAGTATATTTTATTCCCCCTTTCCAGGTAGCAGTGAGAAAAAACATACCATGACTTTCAGCAATTGCAGTTTCAGGAATTTATCCTAGAAACACTGGGAACATACCAAGAAGGACAATCACAGCAACACTATTTACAATAAAAGAAAAATAGGAAACACCCGAAATGTACACTTGTGGAATTATAGTACACCAGTGGATGAACATTATGACCATTAGAAAGTATTCAAATATCTGAAAGAAAAAATTAAATGCAAAAGACTACAAATCCAGAGCAGTAGACAAAACAGCTCATTTTTATAACAAAAATATGCATTCAATAAATAAATTTTTAAAAATACATTTGGGTATAAAACTATAGGTGCGTTTATACATAAGTGACCTACAAAACATAGGTACTAACATTATCTTCAGATAAATGGCACTCTGGCTTTTTTTATTTTTGGCTTACATTTTTTGATGCTAGGTGATGGGCTAGTTTTAAGAGATTAAGTTTCTAACTACAGAATCTGGTATGTTTGCACATTAACAAAGTGATCATTTTTTGAATATATACAAAGATGTTTGGAATTAAGTTCCTAAAAATTCAGTTCATATTTCCCCCTCTACTATTTGACTTTTAATCACTTTAGGGTAAAGGATATTCACGGAATTCAATATGGGGTAGCATCTACACCTGGGATAGCATCTACACCCTCTGAACAGTCTTTTCTGACAACAGAAAGTTATTTATAGATCCTCAGTTTCACCCTGACTCTTAATATAACCCCTCGTTTTTAAAAAATTATCAGTCAATTATTTTAGACCCCTGAAAACCATGACCACAACTCATTATCAATCCTAAACTTTACTATGCACGAGGCTAATGGTTCAGAACACTGCTACACAGCTTTAATGTTGGGCTCAATTTTTCTTATATACAAGAATTCAAAGAGATACCTACAGGTAGGCACACTGTAATACAATGGTGCTCAAACAGGTAGCAATTTTACAGGCGACACTTGGTAATGTTTGCAGGCTTTCTGACTGCCATGACTGGGAGGGAGAGTGTTATTAATAGCATTTAGTGGGAGAAAGCCATGGATGCTGCTAGACAGCCTACAATGCATAGGACAGTTCCTGATAGCAAATAATTATCCACCCCAAAATGTCAACAGATTGAGAAACTTTTCTACTGAGCCAGTTGGAATTTCCCATCTAAATGAAATGTTTCCTTCTCAATAATTATATATAATCACTGCCTCAATTTATGTGTAGAAATTCCTTCCTTCCAAAATGTCTAAATTTCACCAGTAATATTTTTTGATGGTATCATATTAAATTTACTTTCTCATAACAAACTAAAATCATCAGCCATCTTTATGAACTTTCTGGCCAGTTAGAGGAACTGATAAAAAACTTTAGGTTATGAATATTTTATTTATGTACTATTTTGAGAATCTAATAAAATACTGTGTAAGTTTTACATATCCTTCCCACCCTCCATTTCTGTATATGATCTTTCATTCTTTGTCCTTATTTCCTGCTTAAGCTTTTTCCTATTCATTTTTTAGACCAAAATTAACTCAGTCTATTACCATTACTATCAATTTTAAGTGCTACTTCAGCAACTAAAAGCATTCGTTTAGGCAGTGTGAGAATTGAAGTATAATAATCCTATACAAGTAGCAGTTACAAAGATTAATGTATTTGGCTCTTACCATAACTTAAATGAAAACTCAAAGCAATCATGCAGGATTAAATTTATATAAACAAAACTGAGAAAGGATGCACTTTATAAATGACTAAACTTAATTTTTTTCACTTTATTAACTAAAAAAAATATAAAATCTTAAAACTTTTATAGAAAAAAAAAATGCTGCCCCTCAAACCTTTTCTTCTCCCAGGGGTATGAAAGATGTACACAAGTGATTAAAAACATTATAACACATTAACAGCTGCCATTTTTACCATAACTCACTTACTTTCTCTTATACATGGTCTAGATTTCTGTTAAGCTCATTTTTAAAAATTCCTATAATTTGTCCTTAGCAGAGTAATTCTGAATTGCTTCTACAGATTCTTACCTATCAAAGCTAGTTTAAGCTCAAACTGAGTATCCAGTCTGTACATCAGACAACTAAAGTTTCTTACCCTTGCTATTTCAATTCTCAGTTACCACATTTTTCCAAGTGTCAGGTTACTACTTTACTAGGCCATTTAATATATACTTAAGTTAGTTTGGGCAACGTGTTTCTTCTCAGAACACAGAATTTACAGCAAAAATCTAGTGAGCATTATATAAATGTACCAGTCAATCAACTTTTATCATAAAATATAAGATAATTTCTATTTACTTGCTGGCCCTCTAAGTGTTAATCTCTTAATAACTAGAGCTATTATAATGTGAGTGTCTAAGTCCAACTCAAGAAACCTATAATTAAATGATACTTCACTTCTTCAAAAATCATGTAGTACCTACTACTAGCAGTGGAATATAAGAGCTTTTCTGAGTTATATAAATAGTCCTTGAAAGTCTGAAAGAGTGCTCTTTAATTAAAAATCAGGTTCATTTAATTTCTAGATTTATGAAAAACTAGTCAATAATACAAAAGACCCTTATCAAATATACTGAAGTTTAGAAATAACAATTTTACAATTTCTTTCCATAAAACCACTATAGAATAAAAAATAAAAGTTTTCTACAGACTAGAATCTCCTGGACATGGTATAATTTAAACTTAAAACTTTACAGGAGAGCTGCCCAATAGAAATACATGAGCCATGTATAAAATTTAAAATTTCCTAGTAACCATATTAAAAACATGAAATTATAATGTTTGACCCAATATCAAAAGCATTATTATTTCTACATATAATCAGTGTATATAAATATATATTATTTTCTATTTTTTTCCACGTATTTCCAAAATCTGGTACATCTTCCACACTTACGTCGCATCTCAGTACACTTGTGTACTCAACAACCCCATACAGATGAAGGATTCTGAATTAGTGCAGCTCTAGAGACTCTAGAGCAAACTAAAGCAAACTTGACTAAAATGCAACCTAAGAATCTTCATCCCTAAAAAGAGACTTTTGAGGCACATCCTCATGTGTTAAACTCTGGCTACCATAAAAATACAAGAGATTACAATCTTTATAACCCATAAAAAAATATTAAAAATCAAAACAGTGATTTTACTTTCATAGGTCTACTGACCTCTAAAATTAGCCTGAACAATGTAAAGGCCATTACTAAAACACAAACTTGAAAAATATGAAATAGTCTCTTTAAAAATAAGCTCAATCCTAAAATGAAAAGTAAACGATAGTCCCTCCTTCTGGGAAGAAGAAAATTCTGATTGAAATGATTTTATTTCAGTGACCTTACTCTACACCAGTCCTAGGACCCAATTTACTAGACAATGAATGGTAAACTTAAGAAGCCTAAATGTGAATAAAATACATTTTCATGAGAAAAGGTCAAAGAACTAGAAAACTTCATAGTACCTTTGCAAACTTGAAGAATGGTCTTGGATCTTTTCTGAAATATTCAATATCAAACATTGCTTGAGGATCTGGAAGGTCTGGGAAGTCTATTGCAAGGCGAGCATAAATACCATCTCTTGACCTGAAGTCAGGTATTCCACAAGAAACAGAAACCTGGAATATGCATGGCATAATTTGCACAATTAAATCTTCTATCTTTATGTTTATAATTGCTAGTTCATCATATAATTAGGGAAGAGCTGAAAAATATTTTACTTTAAAATTTATTTTGGGGAACAATTTCAAATTCAAATAAAACAAACACACACAAAAAAACCAGTATAATGAAATCCATCACATTTTCCATTCATAATGGGGTAAGGAATTTTAAATCAGGCTAATTTTTTTTTTCAGGCTAAATTTTAAACTTAAAGGTTTATGTTTAAAGACATAAAGCAACTGCAATTTGAGGACAGAGTAAACCATTTCAAATTATTTTAACTACAAAGCAGGCATGATTTTCTATCACAGTCAGGTATTTGAAAAAATAAAAATTGTCATCTGGTCAAGGTTCTACTATTTCAATATTAAATTCCTGTATTTTCTTTAAAAATTCGATCATGGGTGGCTCAGTTGGTTAAGCAGCTGCCTTCGGCTCAGGTCATGATCCCAGCGTCCTGGGATCGAGTCCCACATCGGGATCCTTGCTCCGCAGGGAGCCTGCTTCACCCTGACTCTGCCTTCCACTCTGTCTGCCTGTGCTCACTCTCGCTCGCTCTCTCTCCGACAAATAAATAATTTAAAAAAAAAAAAAAAAAAAAAAAAATTCGATCATATAATATTTTAAATCTTAACTGACATTTCAAATTGGAATTTCAAAAGTTAACTTTTTGTTTCACAATTTTATCAATTGACCCCACTCTAACCTCAGAGTAAAACAAGCTTGTCTAAATCACATCTGGGAACAAAGTAGAACTATTCTTGATAATTATTTATGATTAAATAGCACTCTGCCTTAACTCAAAATGGCAAAAAGCAAGACTAAATTTTACTCCAACAGTTAGTTGCTTGCCCTAGGCCATGTAAGATATTCCGTTCTCAACACACACTAGTCTTAGGTAGCTAGTTAAGTGTGAACCCAAAGTGGGGCTAATGCCACCACAATCATATCTCCTTAAATTAAAATGAAGGGGGGCACCTGGGTGGCTCAGTGGGTTAAGACTCTGCCTTCTGCTCAGGTCATGATCTCAGGATCCTGGGATCGAGTCCCACATTGGGCTCTCTGCTCAGCAGGGGGCCCGCTTCCCCCCCTCTCTCTCTGCCTGTCTGTCTACTTGTGATCTCTCTGTGTCTAATAAATAAATAAAATCTTTTAAAAAAATAAATTAAAATGAAGGGGAGGTAGAAACCTGTTGCCTTCCCAACACTAAGTTACTTATTTATGAATACCAATTTGGTTCCTAATTTCCCCATAAACATGGAACAAAAGCCCCAATTTTTCCATCAGACAGAGGCTAACACACTGCAACGCAAAAGTATTCCCTGCCTCTCCTTTAGGAGCTGTAGTATAATAAGAAGTAAAAACCTTGCCTTAACTCCACTTACTGTATTAACAAACAGAAGTCTTTTCTATGGTTGCTGGAGGTTTTTAAAGAAATGAACCAGTTTAACAACTGCTATAACATTTTTTTATATAGTAGTTTCCAAATATAAATTCCCATTATCATGTTAAGATAATTCTTCTACACAAAAAAATGTTTCTTATAATTGAAAAAAGCCTAAGAAAAAAATCACACATCCCTCTTTTACTAGTGTTTTTTATACATCTTACATACCCCAGCTCCAGTCAGAACTATTATTTTTTTGCACTCTTGCAGTAATTTCACAGCATCTTCAATTGTATTAATATCTTTTCTTTTTTTTCTTTTTGGTGGTTCTGAAAGGATATTAATAACAATCTGCCACAGTGTCATATCATCCAATTCAGGTGGAGGAATTGTTTCTGGTAGCAAATCTTTAAGAATTGTTCGAGGATCTGTGCCAATCATGAGATGTTGCTGAACGAAAGTATATGGACCTACATCAAGAAGGAAAAGAATTAGAAATAATCCACCGCCAAGTAATTCAAAAATCTCATTTTCTAAAATAATGAATTAGCAACCTTCAAAGTTTTTTTCAAAATAAGAAAAAAAGGCAACATAATGGTATTCATCCTTTAGAGCTAGTGCTCTCTCCCAATGAGAATTAAGGAGATCAAATTAAAAGATGTGCCAGCTCTTAAATCCAAACTCTCTTCTCCTATTTCTAAAAATAAAACCAAAATTCACTCTTCAGATCATTATGTTCTTTCAAATAAATATCTGTCATGTAAGACTTAAAAATTTAGTATGTTAAGCTGATTTGGGTCAAAAAACTTTCAGAATTATTCAAATGCTGATAATAATTACCTTCATTTACTGAGTAGTTATTTAATGACAGGAACTGTCAGTTACTAAATCACGTAAGTCTTCCTTAAAATATGTTTAATAGAGGGACGCCTGGGTGGCTCAGTGGGTTAAGCCTCTGCCTTCAGCTCAGGTCATGATCTCAGGGTCCTGGGATCGAGCCCAGCATCGAGCTCTGCTCAGCGGGGAGCCTGCTTCCTACTCTGTCTCTTCCTGCCTCTCTGCCTACTTGTGATCTCTGTCTGTCAAATAAATAAATAAAATCTTTTTAAAAAATAAAATTAATTAATTAATTAATTAAGAAGACATTAAAAATCACAGTTCGATAAGATATAAAAAGAGATGACTGGCATTTCCAATAAATTTGCCAATTCTACCTCAAAATTTAATTTTAAAACAACTTTTTCTCTATTTCTTTATTACTAACATCCTGGTTTAACCTAAAATCATGTCTTATACTGTAAATACTATAATCATCTCCAATGAACCTTTGCCCCTTTGAAGTCAACCTATATACACAGTATAGATTTTTTTAAATGATCTTGTAAGAGAAAAAGTGATTTTAAGAGAAAAAGAAGGTCATTATATGATAAGAGGGTCAATGATATCAACTTTTAAATTTCAAATTCTGATTGTTGCTAATATAAAGAAATACAGTTGAGTTTTAAATGATCACGTATCCTATAACTTCGGTCTAATCATTTAATTCTGGTAGCTTTTTTTTGACATTTCCATCCAATTTTTCCTTAGATGATCTTGTCTACTGCAAACAGTAACAGCTTTTATCTGTCTTTCTAATACAGAGTCCTTTATTTTTCTTATCTATTATAGTGGCTAGAACCTCTAGGACAATATGGAATTAAAAAAAAAAAAACTACCAGGATTAAATGTCTATGGCTAAGATCTAGAAGAATACACAATAATTAATAACAGAAGTACAAAAGAGTTCTACAACTCAATAAAGGAAAGGCACCAGTCCTGTAAGCCCACAGGAAATCCATAGGTAATTACAATCTCTTTAAAATTTTCCAGTAATAATCTTCAATTCGATCTTAACCAATCTCCCAAAATGACACAATACTGATGCTTTGGATAGTAATAATTTTTACCCTGTAATTTCTTAGATCAGTTTTCCAGTTTGAAAAAAACAAAAATAGAGTATTACAGATACTAAAGAGGAACTAAGTACCACCGTTTAAAGAGTCAAGACACTTTTTCAAAGACTGAGAGCATATTAAGATGGTCATGTTATATTTTGGTATAAAAATCTGATACTGTAGGGGCGCCTGGGTGGCTCAGTAGATTAGGCCTCTGCCTTCGGCTCCTGGGGTCCTGGAATTGAGCCCTGCATTGGGCTCTCTGCTCAACAAGGAGCCTGCTTCCCCCTCTCTGCCTGCCTCTCTGCCTACTTGTGATCTCCGTCAAATAAATAAATAAATAAAATCTTAAAAAAAAAAAAAAAAAGGTTAAAAAAAATCTTGATACTGTTCTCTACGTCAAAATACCTTCCTATTTTATCCATACTTAACATTTACTGAGCACAAACTGTGTGCCAGGTACTTTTCTAGACAGCAACAAAATGCTATACCATACAGTCAAAAATCTCTGCTCCCACGGAGCTTATATTCTATATACAGGAACTAAAACAAAAAAGTTAGATACAGAGCTTATTAAGAAGTGCTAAGTACTAATGAAAAAAAGAAAAAAGGACAGATTTGAATTGAGAAAGAGCAAGATACTCTAACTGGAGAAAAAGCACCCCACACAGAGCAGGTACAAGTGAAGAACTGGAGGAGAGAGAAGGACCTGAGAAATACCAGATGCCAGCTTTCATGGGCTTATTTAGCTGTTCAAAAACAAAAACAGAACAAAGCACTAGACTTGTCCCCGGAAACATAAGCGGACACTATATCTCAGGAAACACCTAAAAACCTCATCACCAGGTTTTAAGGGTACAGAAAACTTTATTTTTAGTTGACTTTAAAAAATACACAGAGTATGGGCGCCTGGGTGGCTCAGTGGGTTAAGCCGCTGCCTTCGGCTCAGGTCATGATCTCAGGGTCCTGGGATCGTGTCCCGCATCAGGCTCTCTGCTCAGCAGGGAGCCTGCTTCCTCCTCTCTCTCTGCCTGCTTCTCTGCCTACTTGTGATCTCTCTCTGTCAAATAAATAAATAAAATCTTTTAAAAAAATAAAAAAATAAAAAATAAAAAATACACAGAGTACATTCTCTAAAGCTCTGAAACCATACCTATCCGTGGCCTTGGAGTCCAGTCACTAGAGCTTGCATGTGAGGCTCTATCATCCTCATCACTTTCACAGGAATGAAAACCATTGGTGATTATTTCATCATCAAAAAGAAGGTCATCTGCAAAAGAACCCAAAGTGACTCGAGGTTGCTGAAACAAGCTGCATCTAAAATGTATGAAGATCTGTAACAGTTATGATGCAGTGATTGAATAAACCACTGAACATTCATTCATAGTGCCTAGGTTAAAAAATGCCTCCTGGGTCAGCCTGCACCATTCAAAGGAGCAGTATATACACATCTTTACTGATTCTGTGCACAATCATAAAACTTTAAGTTCATCAAAATCTAGAAATAATTATACTTAATCAAAACACAAAAGTTCTTGGGGTGCCTGGGTGGTTCAGCGGGTTAAAGCCTCTGCCTTCGGCTCAGGTCATAATCCCAGAGTCCTGGGATCAAGTCCCACATCGGGCTCTCTGCTCACCAGGGAGCCTGCTTCCCCTCTCTGCCTGGCTCTGTGCCTACTTGTGATCTCTGTCTGTCAAATAAATAAATAAAATCCTTTAAAAAAATAAAATTTTTTTAACAAAAAACACAAAAGTTCTAGTTACACTGAATTTACTGATAAAAACAGGAATTCATGAAACTTGTCAAAAACTTCACAAGTCATTCAAACCTATGACTATGCCCTTCTCATATAATACTAGATGTACAAAGATATTTTTGCGTGGTTTCCCATATTAAACTGTTTACTGAAATCAAGGGTCGATTTACTAACCTAGACCTTAATGCACACGTATAGTCAAATGGCCTGCTGACTGGATTTATTGATAAAGACGAACACCCATCCAGGACTCCTCAGACTGAAAATATGAAAACCCTCAAAGATGACAGGACATGACATACACAACTAACACATGTTTTAGCATACCAGAAAAATGTCAACTCATGTTTCGGGATTACAGATATACATGAACATACAAAATTACACCTAATCTAAAAAATTCTAAGTATATAATCAGGGAGAAAAGTACTACTTATATTAAATAGTCTTAAAGTACCATCATGCTCCAAACCCAGCATTAACTGCACCAAAGAACGGTAATGTCTTTTAGAAAAAGCTATGCTTTTCAAATTTTGCAGACTATGACTTTAGAAACAGCTCTGCTCCCTAAAATTTAAACCAAGTTTAAAAATAAAGATCCTAAAAAACAAAAGAAAAAAACAAAAACAAAAAAACGAACTGCACAGGTGTGTCAGTTTGCAAAGACAACTAAGGCTGCTGCAAAGGACCAGCAAAAGTTGCAGATTTAACAGTGCAGGTAGGGGTGTGAAAAAGCGAAAGATGTTAAACAAAGGCAATATGCTAAAGAGAGTAGGAGGAGAGGGAAACTTACTTTAAAAACCAACTGCGGGAGCTTAGCCGCCCGGCGGCTGCGCAAAGCGCGAGGCCGCCCAGGCGGGCCGCGGAGGGAGGGAAAGGAGGAGGGAGTACTCGAGCCGCTCCAGCAGCCCGGCCATCAGCCGGAGAGGTGCACAGTCGAGGCCAGTGGTGGGGAGAGGGACGCCACAGAACCAGACCTGAGCCCCCAGCCCGCCTCAGAGAACGCCCCCAACCCCATACCAGAAGGGGCCCCAAGAGAGGGAGGAGGGGATGCGCAGTCCCTGCCGCCCGCGCCCTGCGCACCTCGGTACCCAATCGCTGCCGCCGCCGCCTCTTCCTCCTCTTCGCCCTCGTCGTCGTCGTCGTCGTCGTCGTAGAAGTCGTCGGCCGGCGGCGGCTCCCGGGATAGGCCCTGTAGGCCCGGCCCATTGTCTCCTTCTCCGGCCGTCGCCGCCTGGGCCTCCCGCTCCCCGCCCGCCGCCGCCGCCGCCGCCGCCGCCTCCCGCCACAGAGCCGCCGCCGCCGCGGGGCAGCCCCCGGTCGCCGCCGGCACCTCACGTTCAGGGGCCGCCCCACTGGGCTCGCTCGGGCTCCGCCCCAGGCCGGGACAGTCTTTCCGTGGCCTCTTGCGAAGTGGCTCCCCGACGGGCGGCGACGCGGCCTCCCTCTCGGCCGCCACCGCCGAGGGGGAGCCGCCGGGCTGAAGGGCGAGCGCCGCCTCGTCCGCCATCTTCCAACTGCCTCTCTGGCCCTCCTCCCTCGCCTCCTCTGCTCCCGCTCGACTCGCGGCAGTGGCGCCCCCGCGGCTCCGGCTGCGGGAGATTTAAACCCCGTCACGTGACCCGGTCCTCTTCGCCCCCGCCCTCCCGCCGCTCCCGCCACCCACGCGGGCCGGACCACAACACGGCGGGTCACGTGGCGGGCGGAGGCGGCGTGGGCTGGGAGGAAACGCGGCCCCACCCCTCTGCGGCAGGCGCGTCTGGCAGCCAAACCCGCCCATTTCCCCAACTTCTTTTCAAAACTGGCGTCAAATCGCTGTCGCCCGGATGGCTTAAGTTTTGGTTCACACTGTGAGTCTCCACTTAAGTCGGAAGTGCACACCTTGCTTGCCTTAGGCTTTTCCAGGTTTAAACTAAGAGGTTAAAACAGTTCCTGAGAGGCGATGAGGACTGAAGCTGGCCAAGGATTAGCTTCGTGAAATAACGCTGGATAGTCTTGTTAACAGCATGAGTAGAGAATAAAAGACACAGTTCACTCCTCACCCTCTTCACAAGGTTCTGACAGCTCCTCTTTGCCGCTTTTTCCTCGTGCTCCAGTTTTTAGCTGACTGCTCCCCACCCCCATCACTTGCAGGGTGGTGTAAATGGTCGAAGCCTTAAAGGCCTGTATCCGCGCTGAAAAACCTCTGACCGGGGTTGGAGATCAGCCTATCGGCTTTCTGGCCCCACCTTGGCTCCAAAGGTGTGTGAATTACCTTCTCTGAGTGTATTGGGTCAAGAGGGCGATATGCGAAGAAGCAGAATGAACCTGACTTCGCCTGTATATATACTTCTTCTGACTTTGGCCTGGGATTTGAGATTCTTGCCTGCAAACTTGAGCAGTTTAGCCTTTCTAAATGCAATATTCTCATCTCTAAAATGGTCATGTTTTTAGCGTTGTAAGAATTGAATGAGATACATGTAAAGTGAGGAGTACCTAGTAGCTCAAAATAGCAGTCCCATAAATAAATGAATAAAAAAATAGAGTAATTCTTTGCATACTAGAAACCCCTCTGCTTTACACTTTACCTGAAATTCCAGAACACTGTCACTCCGTATCTAGCCGTAACTTAGGACTCCTGTAACACATGACTGATCTAGAGCCAATGTTTGGTAGAACTGCCTCTGCGTGCAGCATGAGAATGGCTTCAAGGACTTCTCCAAGCTTATAGTAAACCATACCTTAACCATGGGGGCCTGCCTATACTGAGCCAACTGTGAAAGTTTTGGCAAGCAACTTGTTTTGTTTTGTTGTTTTTTTTTTTTAATTTTATTTATTTGAGAGAGAGAGAGAACATGAGCAGGGGGAGCTGTGAAGAGAGAAGAGGTAGCATGGGGCTCAATCCCAGGACCCTGGGATCATGATGTGAGCTGAGGGCAGATGATTAAGAACTGAGCCCCCCAGGACCCCTGTTTCTTCATTCTTTTAAAAAAAAAAAAAAAAAAAGGTTGAAAATGTATCTCTAAAACCAAAGTTGGGGGTGCCTGCGTGGCTCAGTTGGTTAAGCCTCTGGCTCTTGGTTTCTGCTCAGTCATGATCCTCAGGGTCATGAGACAGAGCCCTGCCTGGGGTTCCCCACTAAACTGGAGTCTGCCTGAGATTATCTTCCTCTGGCCCTCCGTAGCTCACTGGCACTGGTTCTCACTGGCCCCTGATGCACTCTCTCTTCCCATTCCCCTCCCTCTCTGTCTCCCTCTCTCTCCCTACTCTCCCTCTCTCCCCCAAATTAAATGAATCTTAAAAAATAAATAAATAAAAATAAAAATAAATCTTCAGATCCAAAAGTTGTTGCATTTCAGATTAAACTGAGAAACTTTCCTTCCTAGTCACTTTTCATATCTGAAAGCTATCTCTTTTGTTTTTGAAGCCTTGGAATTATATTTGAGATGTTCCTTCAGACTGAGGCCTTCTAACCAATTGGTATCTGAATCCTGGTCATTCCTTCCCTCCTACACTCTCCCCAATTCCTAATCACATAGGCACCTCACCTTTCCTGGCTGACAGTCTTGCCCCTATTCTCTCCCCCACTTTCTCTTCCTTAACCAACAAAATATTTCATATATTGATTCTCAACCACACTGGTGGGAGTAATATATGAAATGTTGAGAGTCACTATCCCATCAAAATTGAGAAAAAATTTTCGGGACCTGGGTGGTTCAGTCAACAAAGCATGTGACTTTTTTTTTTTTTTTTTAAGATTTGTATTATTTATTTGTTAGAGAGAGAGACAGAGAGCACGGGCATGAGGAAGCAGCAGGCAGAGGGAGAAGCAGCCTCCCCACTGAGCAAGGAGTCCAATATGGGGACTGGATCCCAGGACTCTGGGATCATGACCTGAGCTGAAGGCAGCAGCTTAACGAAGGGAGCCACCGAGCCCCACCTTGGGTGTAGAGATTACTTAACAATGACAACAACAACAAAACCCTACAAAATAAAGAGAACAGTTTACCTTTAAACAAAATAGAGAAAAAATTCCTAGCCTTTTTTGAGAAAGACATTTGTAAGCTTATGGGCTATCTGTTACTTATTGATTCATTTACATATATTGTTCATCAAGGACACTTGCTGGTATTTATGAAATGCTATGTGATCAATATGATCACTGGTGTGTTGAAAAATCAGAGAGGCTGGGCGCCTGGGTGGCTCAGTGAGTTAAGCCATTGCCTTCGGCTCAGGTCATGATCTCAGGGTCCTGGGATTGAGCCCCACGTTGGTCTCTCTGCTCAGCAGGGAGCCTGCTTCCCGCCCTCTCTCTGCCTGCCTCTCTGCCTACTTGTGATCTCGGTCTGTCAAATAAATAAATAAACTCTTAAAAAAAAAAAAAAAAGAAAAGAACTCTGAAAGCACTTAAGTGCATAAATGTCTGCCACATATGTCATACATTTTTGCATGTGCCTCCTTCCCTAAAACAAGTCCTCTCTACTCCTTATTTAATACATTATAAAGCACATTCCTCTATTTCTTTGTTAGCTTATTTTTCTTTATGTTTTATAGATGGTTTCCCCCAGCTAGAGCAGGAATTTTATTCATTCAGTTCACTCTGTATCATCAACTTTCTATGAGAGTAACTAGCACACATATTTATTGAATGAAAGAATAAACTAAGAATGTAAATAAATATTATTTCCATATAGGCAACGAAAAGAAAAAAAAACGGCAAAGAAACAAGGCAAGAAAATTCAGTTTGTCCCCAGCATAGTTCAGGTGAGAAAGTTTGTGGAACATGACATGAGGTTGATGGCTCCTGGTTTGACAGGAAGGACACAGATGCACTGGCCTGTGGGGTGTTTTCCAGCACCAACAACCAGTTCTCTGATTCCTCAGGCACCACATGGGTGCTCAGTAATTCAACTCAATCCTGACACTAACTATCCAGAGTTAGTAAAGACCTCACAGCTTCAGGAGTCAGTCTCACAGGACTGCCCCCCAATCAGATGCCAAACACAAGTCTTAGAAGTCCTGTACTTCTGACTGACTGTAAGTGGGGAGTTCATATGGTACCCTCCTAAAGTTCAAGAATTTGCTAGAATGGCTCACAGGACTGGGAAAGACACATTACTTACATTTACAAAGTAAACATTTTCTCTCTATCCTTACAAAGAATATCAGTGAACAGCCAGGTGAAGAGATACTTAAGGTAGGTTGAGGAAAGGTCCTGAGCACCAGAGGTCCTGCCCCTATGGAACTGAAGGACACCACCCTCTCAGGGTGTGAATCTGGTCGCCAATTCAGCAGTCTCCCAATTGTTCAAGAGGGTTTTTTTTGTTTTTGTTTTTGTTTTAAAGATTTATTTATTTGACAGAGAGAGATCACAAGTAGACAGAGAGGCAGGCAGAGAGAGAGAGAGAGGGAAGCAGGCTCCCTGTTGGGCAGAGAACCCAATGCGGGACTCCATCCCAGGACCCCAAGATCATTACCTGAGTCAAAGGCAGCAGCTTAACCCACTGAGCCACCCAGGTGCCCTGTTCAAGAGTTTTTATAGAGCTCAATCCCCAGCACACCCAGACCCAGTCTTCGGAGGCCTAAAGTGGTGCTGAAATTTCCCACAGGCTAATCACTCGTCTCTGTGGTGACAAGCCCCATCTTGAGGCTATCTGCCCCGTCCCCCCAGAACTGCCCCGCCCCCCCCAAGAGCTACCTCATTAGAATGAACTCAGAAGTGACAGAAAGGGGCTTATTATGAATAATAAAAGAAGCTCCTATCACTCAGGCAATTACAAGGGTGTTCTGCGTCAGGAATAGGGGACAAAGACAAAACATTGTTTATTTTACCAAAGGCTGTCATAGACTTCTAGCGCTAGTCACTAAGATTCTTTACTTGCTTTCTAGTGCTAAGCCCCCTAAGCAGCCTTCAACAGTAACTTCATTTCCCATATAGGATTTCCTACTAGGGAAAAAATGTTTGAAGAGTTCAGTTCTATTTATATAAACAAATAAATTGGCTTTATAGCCTTAATATCAATCTCATATGACTACAATTTGTTAGGGGAGTTCGTACCAACTCTGTGTCTTCTAAAAAGATGGTATTGACAGGGGCGCATAAGTGGCTCAGTTATTAAGTGTCTACCTTTGGCTCATGTCATGATCCCAGGGTGCTGGGATCCAATCCCCCATCGGGCTCCCTCCTCAGCGGGAAACCTGTTTCACCTTCTCCCACTCCCCCTGCTTGTGTTCCCCCCCACCTCTCTGTCAATTAAATAAATAAAATCTTTTTTTTTTAAAGGAGCCTTTTTAAAATATTTTTGAAAAAAGATTTTATTTATTTATTTGACAGAAAGAGATCACAAGCAGGCAGAGAGGCAGGCAGAGAAAGCGGGTGGCGGGGGAAGCAGGCTCCCTACTGAACAGGGAGCCCAAGGTGGGGCTTGATCCCAGGACCCTGAAATCACGACCCAAGCCGAGGGCAGAGGCTCAACCCACTTGTGCAACTGGCATCCTCCAAAAATAGTATTGACAAAACTATTTATTAATGTGGAAAAATACAGAATCCTGCCTCACAGTGAATTAAAAAATAAATTATAGGTGGACTGAGGATCCAAATTAAAAATACAATAAGAGTGGCCCCTGGGTGGTTCAGTTGGTTAAGCATCTAACTCTTGATTTTGGCTTAGATCACGATCTTAGGGCCCTGAGATTGAGCCCTGAGTCAGGCTCCTTACTCAGTGAGGACTCTGCTTAGAGTTTCTCTATCCCTCTTCCTCTGCCCCTCCTCCCACTCACACGTCCTCTCTCTAAAATAAATAAATAGATCTTTAAAAAAAAATAATAAATAAAGTATATATTTCCCTGAATGAGCCACCAAAAAAATTAAGTAAAAAAACAAAATTGGGGCACCTGGGTGGCTTAGTCGGTTAAGCGTCTGCCTTGGGCTTAGGTCATGATCTGGCATCCTAGGATTAAGTCCCATTTCAGGCTCCCTGCTCAGCAGTGAGCCTGCTTCTCCCTCTCCAGCTTCCCCCTGCTTGTGTTCCCTCTCTCACTGCCTCTCTTTGTCAAATAAATAAATAAAACCTTAAAAAAAATTTTTTTAATAAAATTAAATTAAAAAAGAAAAAAATAGGGGTGCTTGGGTAGCTCAGTGGGTTAAAGCCTCTGGCTTTGACTTGGTCATGATCCCAGGGTTCTAGGATCGAGCCCCATATTGGGCTCTCTGCTCAGCAGGGAGCCTGCTTCCCCTCTTCTCTCTCTGCCTGCCTCTCTGCCTACTTGTGATCTCTGTCTGTCAAATAAACAAAATCTTTAAAAATATATATATACATTTGACTACCTAAAAATTTAAATATATTCAAATTTATCAGTTGTCAGAGATATGCATGTAAAACAATGAGGTACCATTTTCCACCTCTTAGTAGGTAAACACAGAATATATTTTATTGTTACCATCTATTGCTTACCACCCTATAGGAAAACTGATAAACTCTCATACACATGCATTGCTATCATAGTTTTGAAAAGTAATCTGGATTATTTATTAAAATTATAAATACACACATACATTTTTAAAAGATATTATTTCTTTATTTGAGACAGAGAGAGAGAGAGAACTGAAGGGAGAGAGAAAGAATCTGAAGTAGATGAGCACAGAGCCAGATGCAGGGCTTGATCTCATGACCCTGAGATCATGACCTGAGCAGAAACCAAGAGTAAAATGCTCAACTGGCTGAGCCATCCAGGTGCTCCAACATATACATTTCAATCCAAAATCCCATTTACCTTAATGAAATAAAAGTATAAGACTATGAATGCTAGAATGTTTATTATGGTACTGATGTTGCAGGAAAAAAAGTAAAAAACAATCCAGATGTCTTCATTAGGAAAACTGTTGATCAAATTATGGTGTATACCTAGTATGGCATATTATGCAATCATTGAAGAGATCTATAACTAATCTTGAGAAATGTTTATGACATGCTGTGACAAAACCAGTTGCACAGAAATGTGTACATTATGATCTTTTTATTGTTTAATAATGATCCCTTATTTATTAGTTTTAAAACCCCTATATTTCTATATACAAATTATAGATAAATAGGGCTATAGAGGCTTGGAAAAGGTATAGAAAGTTACATGTCAAAATGTTAACAATTTAACATCCCTGATAGAGGGGGTAGGCATAGATGGAAGGGTTCAGGACGCATCAATAAATATCTCTTGCTAAAATTTCATGTATTAAAATGAGCATTTTTGGCTCCTGGGTGGCTTAGTCAGTTAAGCATCTGCCTTCGGCTCAGGTCATGATCTCGGGGTGCCTGAGTTGGGCTCCCTGCTCAGCAGGGAATCTGCTTCTGTCTCTGACCCTCCCCCTTCTCGTGCTCTTGCTCTCAAATAAATAAATAAAATCTTTTTTTTAAAAAGATGAGCATTGGGGCACCTGGATGGCTCAGTGGATTAAAGCCTCTGCCTTCAGCTCAGGTCATGATCCCAGGGTCCTGGGATCCAGCCCTGCATCTCATCTGGCTCTCTGCTCAGCAGGGAGCCTGCTTCCCTTCCTCTCTCTCTGCCTGACTCTTTGCCTACTTGTAATCTCTGTCTGTCAAATAAATAAATAAAATCCTTAAAAAAAGAAAAAAGAAAAAGATGAGCATTTATGTGTATTAATTAATTAAAAGGAAATAATTTAATTTAATAAGTATAATATATAAAACAGTAATATATAGTAATAAACATATAACATATAATAATATATGTGATATATAATAATAATTATAGAATATATACTAATAAATGTAATAATAATGATTTAAAATTAATAAAAATAATAATAATTTTAAAAGGTAAGAGGAATCATTTTTTGAAACTGCAACCTGAGTGCTACACTCTGGGTTCTGGAGATCTCATCAAGCTCCTCCCACCCTGTGAGGCCTAAGTGGTGGCCATCTTTCCTGCCATACATTGCTTCTTTTTAAAAAAATGTCCTAGGTATAACCATAAGTTTAGTAGATGTTATTCTTTCATGGTTTTATGCATATTTTTTTGTCTTTTTGATTAGTTTATCACACAAGTGTTGTATTTCCATATGAACATAGTGTTCTATACATTATCAAACACCATGGGGGTGGATGTGTGGGATGTCCAGACTAAAGCAAATAGTAATGGCAGTAAGACTGCCTTCCACCAGCAATATAAAGACCTAGACCAGAGGATCTCAACTGGGGCAATTTTGCTGCCTACCCTCCAGAGGATTTTTGACAATCTGAATACATCTTTTGGTTGTCATAACCCAGTGGAGGCGGGAGGGATGGACTACTGACATTCAGCAGATAGAGGCCCGTGATGCGGCTAAACATTCTGTAATATAGAGGGCAGCCCCCAACAACAAAGAATTTTCCAGCCAAACTGTCAGCAGTGCCACAGTTGAGAAACTCTGTCCTAGAGTTTCAACCACAAGTACTGGTTGGGACTCTAAGTGACAAAGATTCCCAAGGGGATGAGGGGGCAAGCTTATATTAGCAAAGCCAGGTTAAAAAGTAGGCCGCCTGGCTGGCACAGTTGATACAACATATAACTCTCGATCTTGGGGTTGTGAGTTCAAAGCTCCATGTTGGCTGTAGAGATTTAAAAATAAAATCTTTAAACAAAAAAAAAGTAGCATAGTGATTTTCAAACTTTGGTTTCTAGCAGCAGAATTTATCTATTGAAAGATCTTAACTCTATTATATAATATAGATACATTTCCTTTAATATTTAAAGGATTCCCACTAATCAACAACAAAAAGACTGATAGTCCAGTTGAAAATGAAGAGTTCAGTTCACTGAAAAAAGAAAGCAAATAGCTTTTAAACATGTGAAAGAGAAAGGAAGAAAGAAAAAAAACCGTGAAATATGTAAAACCTCATTCGTGAATTTACAATGAAATGCTATTTTTCACATATCAAGGTAGTAAGGAACTAAAATTTGACCATATGTTACATTGGAAAGGATCCGAAAAGCCAGGCCCATTTGTATAGTAATAGTAAGAATGTAAGTTGGTACAACTCCATGGAAGGTGGTTGGGCCCTATTTATCAAAATGTAAAATGCGTATGCCTTCTAATCTGGCAATTCCGGTTCTAGAAATCCATTTTGTAAATATACTTGCTTATTATAAATTGATAAAAGGTTGGAAATGCACCAATTTTCCATTAATGAGGAATTGGTTAAACATTTTACCAGTACATATGTTTATATGTATATAAATTATCACTTACACTCAGGAAATAGATAACAGAAATTGCTCCTAGGGAGGGCAAATGGGAGACTGAAAGACAAAGTTATAAAGGATTTTTTTTTTTTTAACTATAAAATCTCTTGTGCCCTTTGAAATCTTCATCATGTGTGTTACATATCATATAATGTGTGTGTTAGTATGTCATACATTACATATCTTAAATATATAAAGGAAGGCTGTTTTCATTGAAGTAGACTCCCCAAGTTTCCACAACAGCATCCCTCAAGACAACACTAAGAAGATTTAAGGTCCTAAAAGAACACAGTAAAAAAGTCACTGTCAGAGTTGTGTTAGGGTAGACTAACTACTGTAATAGTAATCTGTAGATCTCAACAGCTAAATGCAACAAAACTTACTTTTCATCCTATGTGGCTGCTCTTCATCAGATGGATTTTGGGATCAACTTTCCTTCTGTCCCTCATTCCTTCTGTCTTGTAGCTCTGCTTTTGGACACCAAAGGAAATTAGGTAACATTTATTGAAAGTTTTTAGAGGCCAGTCCTGGAAATGACACTATTTCTCCCATTCAACTGTCTAGACACAGACAAGTGGCTACACACCTGGAAGCCTGGGAAATTTTATTCAAGGTGACAGAATGGAGTGGAGGGCAAACAGAAGACAATGACCAGCATCCAGTCATAATAACCTCTTTTCCCCCCTCATTTAAAAAAGGAAATACTTTATTCAAACCCATCAGAGAAACGGACAGCTTGGGTCTGTAATAAAGCGTTATGTTTTAAAGCACAGGTCAGTATTTGTATCAGAGTATATACTACTACATACAAATTAACTTATCAGAGCACAACTTCTTTTTTTTTTTTTTAAGATTTTATTTATTTATTTATTTATTTGACAGAGAGAGGGAGAGCACAAGCAGGAGGAGTAGCAGAGGGAGAGGGGAGAAGCAGGCTCCCTGCCAAGGAGGGAGCCCCATATGGGGCTCAATCCCAGGACCCCGGAATCATGACCTGAGCTAAAGGCAGCCGCTCAACTAACTGAGCCACCCAGGTGCCCCTAAGTGTCTGACTCGATTTCAACTCAGGTCATGATCTTGATTGGGAGATGAAGGCCTGCACTGGGCTCTACCTTCAGCAGGAAGTCTGTTCAAGGTTCTGCCTCTCTCTCTCCTTCTGCCCAAGCCCCCCCAACCCACCACCAACTCTCTCTTTCAAAATGAATAAATAAATCTTAAAAAAAAAAAAAAAAAAAGGGCGCATGGGTGGCTCAGTGGGTTAAGCCTCTGCCTTCGGCTCAGGTCATGATCTCAGGGTCCTGGAATCGAGTCCTGAATCCGGCTCTCTGCTCAGCAGGGAGCCTGCTTCCTCCTCTCTCTCTCTCTCTCTGCCTGCCTCTCTGCCTACTTGTGATCTCTCTCTGTCAAATAAACAAATAAAATCTTTAAAAAAAAAAAAAAAGAGTTTCCAACTAGTCTTTCACAGAATGTGTCCACCTCTTTTACAGTGTCTTTTGATAAACCATTAATGAAGCATTAATTTTACAGTAGACTAATTTATCAGTCTTGTTCTTTGTATTGGGTTGTTTTCTTCCCTTTTTTTCTACTGAGCTATAATTGACATATAACATTGTATCAGTTTTAGGTGTTCAACATAAGGATTTGATATATGCATATATTGCAAAATGATTACCAGAATAAGTTAACATTTCACCACATATAGTTATAAAATTTCTCATGATGTGTGATGAGTTATTAGATTTACTTTCCTAGCAATTTTCAAATATATAATACAGTTTTTTTAATAATACAGTTTTTTTTAACTATAGTCACCATTCTGTATATTACATCCCCAGAACTCATAACTTATAGCTGAAAGTTTATGCCTTTTGATTACCTACCCCCTGCTTCTGGCAACCATGAATCAGTTCCCTGTTTTTATGGGTTTCGTTGGATTTTAGATTCTACATATAAGTGAAATCATACAATATTAATCTTTTTTATGTGACTTATTTCATTTAGCACAATGACCTCAAAGTCCAGCCATGTTGTTGCAAATGGCAGAATTTCTTTCTTTTTTATGCCTGAGTAATAGTCCACATATATGATATACTCACATTTTATTCATCCATTCACCCCTTGATGGACACTTAGGTTGTTTCCATGTCTTGGTTGCTGTAAATAATGATGTAATGAATACAGGTGTGCAGATATCTTTCAAAAAAGTGATTTCATTTTCTGGGATAAATATCCAGAAGTAGAATTGCTGGATTATTTGTTAGTTCTACTTTTACTTTTTTGAGGAACATCCATTATGTGTTCCATTATAGCTGCATTTCCACAATGTACACAAAGGTTCCTTTTCTCCACATTTTTTTTTTTTTTAAAGATTTTATTTATTTATTTGACAGAGAGAAATTACAAGTACACTGAGAGGCAGGCAGAGAGAGAGAGAGAGAAGGAAGCAGGCTCCCTGCTGAGCAGAGAGCCCGATGCGGGACTCGATCCCAGGACCCTGAGATCATGACCCGAGCCGAAGGCAGCGGCTTAACCCACTGAGCCACCCAGGCGCCCCTCCACATTTTTTTTTTTAAAGATTGTATTTATTTATTTGTCAGAGAGAGAGTACAAGCAGGGGGCGCACCAGGCAAAAGGAGGAGCAGTCTGAGCAAGGAGCCCAATGCAGAACTGATCTCAGGACCTTGAGATCATGACCAGAGCAGAAGGCAGACCGTTAACTGACTGAGCCAACCAGGCATTCCTTTTCTCCACATTCTTGTCAACAATTTTTATGGCTTATCTTTTTGATGACTGTCATTCTAACAGGTATGAGGTAATATTTCATTGCGGTTTTGATTTGCATTTCCCTGTTGATTAGTGATGTTGAACACCTTTTCATGTACCTCTTGGCCATCTGTGTGTCTTTTTTTGGAAAAATGTCTATTCAGATCCTCTTCCCAGTTTTTTTTTTTTTAAGATTTTATTTATTTATTTTACAGAGATTAAAAGTAGTCATAGCGGCAGGCAGAGAGAGAGAGGGGGAAGCAGACTCCCGGCCGAGCAGAGAGCCTGATTCAGGGCTCAATCCCAGGACCCTGAGATCATGACCTAAGCCGAAGGCAGAGGCTTAACCCACTGAGCCACCCAGGTGCCCGTCTGCCCAGTTTTTAATTGGGTTGTTTTCTTTTGAATTGTATCATTTTTTTATTTTTTAAAATACATATTTCAGATACTAAACTCTTATCAGATTATGTGATTTGCAAATATTTTTTCCTATTCCACAGATTACCTTTTCATCTCATTGATGGTTTTCTTTGCTATATAGAAGGTTTATAGCTTGATATAGTCCTACTTGCTTATTTTTGCTTTAGTTGCGTTAGCTTTTGGTGTCAAATCTAAAAAATCGTCTCTAAGACTGACGTCTAGGAGCTTACTCCCTATGTTTTCTTCTAGGGAGTTTATGGTTTTATGTTTTACGTTCAAGTCATTAATCTATTTTGAATTGATAATTGTATATGGAAAAAAATAGTGGTCCACTTTTATTCTTTTGCATGTGGCTGTCCAGTTTTCCCAACACCATTTATTATTCCCAACACCATCCGTGCTATATATTCTTGTTTTTTTTGTTGTTTTTGTTTTGTTTTGTTTTTTGTCACAGTGTTTTGCTGTATCTTGTAAGTTCCCTATATATTTTGGATTAAAGGCGTTTGTTGGATATGTGATTTGCAAATATTTCTCCCAGTCTGCAGCTTGTCTTTCATTCTCTTAACTGGATCCCTTTATGGAGCAAAACTTTTTAATGTTACTAAAGATCAATTTATCATTTTTTTCTTTTATGGATTTTGTTGTTGGTATTATATCTAAGAAATCTTTGCTTAACCTAAGGCCACAAATATTTTCTTACATTTTTTTCCTGAAGATTTTTAGTTGCACACTTTAAATTTAAGTGTATACTAAATCCACTTCGTTTGCACTAGCTTTTGTATAAAAGTATATGAAGTATGGGTCAAGGTGCTTTTTGTTTTTCTTTTGCTATTTTTTTTGCCTATGGATATCTATTTGTTCCATCACCACATTTTTTTTAAAAGATTTTATTTATTTACTTGACAGACAGAGATCGCAAGTAGGCAGAGAGGCAGGCAGAGAGAGAGGAGGATGCAGGCTCCCTGCTGAGCAGAGAGCCCGATGTGGGGCTCGATCCCAAGACTCTAGGATTATGACCTGAGCCAAAGGCAGAGCCTTAACCCACTGAGCCACCCAGGAACCCCTACATCACCACTTTATTTATTTATTTATTTATTTGAGAAAGAGAACATGTGCATGGGGTGGGGGCACAGGCAGAGGGAGAAGCAGACTCCCTGCTGAGTAGGAAGCCTGATGTGGAGCTTAATCTTGGGCTTCATCGCTGGCTTCATCGCCAGCTCAATCCCAGGACCCCGAAGTCATGACCTGAGTTGAAGGCAGACACTTTACCAAGTGCACCACCCAGGTGCCCCCATCACCACTTCTTGAAAATACTATCTTGGGGCACCTGGGTGACTCGTCTTTAAGCGTCTGCCTTCAGCTCAGGTCATGATCCCAGGGTCCTGGGAT
The DNA here is from genome assembly GCF_009829155.1 of Mustela erminea. NCBI lineage: Eukaryota > Metazoa > Chordata > Mammalia > Carnivora > Mustelidae > Mustela > Mustela erminea. The sequence goes on along the minus strand of NC_045627.1, from coordinate 34,602,645 downwards.
GGAGCCCCACATTGGGCTCCCTGCTGGTGGGAAGACTGATTCTCCTTCTCTCACTGTCCCTGCTTGTGTTCCCTCTCTCTCTGTCAAATAAATAAATAAAATCTTTTTGTTAAATAAATAAAATCTTTTTAAAAATATTATCTTTCTCTGTTAATTAATTCTTCACTTTTGTCAAAAATCAATTATGGGTTTTGTGTGGGTCACTTTCAGGACTCTATTCTGTTCCATGGATGTATATGTCTCTCACCAATACTATGGAATATTATTGTGTAACTTTATAGTAAATTTTAAAATCGTGATAGCAGTCCTCCAGCTTTGTTCTTATTGAAAACTGCTTGGGCTATTTTCTTTCTTTCTTTCTTTTTTTTAATTTTAGTTTGATTTATTTATTTGACAGAGAAAGAGAGAGAGATCACAAGTAGGCAGAGAGGCAGACAGAGAGAGGGGAGGAAGCAGTCTCCCTGCTGAGAAGAGAGCCTGATTCGGGGCTCGATTCCAGGACCCTGAGATCAAGACCTAAGCCGAAGGCAGAGGCTTAACCCACTGAGCCACCCAGGTGCCCCTGGGCTATTTTCTTTTAAGATGTTTTAATTTATTTATTTGACAGAGAGAGAAGGAACACAAGCAGGGGGAATGAGAGAGGGAGAAGCAGGCTGCAGAGCATGGAGACAGATGTGGGACTCAATTCCAAGACCCTGGGATCATGACCTGATCTGGAGGCAGATCCTTAACGACTGAGCCATCCAGGTGCCCTTGGGCTATTTTTCTTTTTTTTTTAAGATTTTATTTATTTCTTTGACTGACAGAGATCACAAGTAGGCAGAGAGGCAGGCAGAAAGAGAGAGGGGGGAAGCAGGCTCCCCGCTGAGCAGAGAGCCCCATGCGGGGCTCGATCCTAGAATTCTGGGATCACGACCTGAGCCGAAGGTGGAGGCTTTAACCCACTGAGCCACCCAGGTGCCCCGGGCTATTTTTTTTTAAATGAACCATACAGTTCATAATCATTAATACTGTATAACTTCATATAGCCAAGTAAGTCATGGTACTAGTGCCTCAAAGGAAGAGGCAGAAACCCAACAGGGGAGACTAAGATGAGTAATATTCTCTTCTGTTATTCCCAATTCCTAATGATGGGAAGCCTCTTGACTGGTATTTATTCACTCAACTATTAGCCCATACTTGAGAGATAATGGTATAGATCAGAATGATCTGCTTTTGTCTAATGATGTGTCCTGGGCTTCATGTGGCAGAAAGTTCTTAGGGATGAGGTGGTAAATAAAACAAGCTAAAACTTCAGACTAGTAAGTGAGGTTCTATGCTAATAGCATAAACCCTTTGAAGAAGAACTGGTGAAGGAGTTTTGTACTTGCCTTATAGGTTTCCAAAGAGGGCACAGGCTCACCTCAAAGACATAGAAAAGTCCTCCAGGTAAAATCAAGGGATGCCATAATTATTAGGCCAGCTCCTGAAGAACTGAGAAATGGACAGAAATCCAGGTGATCTTTTCTTGGAAATATCTTTACCACTTAACCTCTTGTATGGAGCCCTCTGATATTTCTACCTAATTTTATTAGTTCATGTGATATCAAATATGTCTGATGTGAAACTTTGTTGGACCCTATTTTTAAAATCTACTTTTCCACTAATACTAGTTCATTTTATTATTATTATTATAGTTTGTTAAATTTTTAAATTTATTTTTACTATTAATTTATTATTAACATATAATGTATTATTTGATTCAGGGGTACAGGTCTGTGATTCATCAGTCTTATATAAATCACAGTGCTCACCACAACACATACCCTCCCCATTATCCATCACCCAGTCACACCAATCCTTCACTCTCCTCCACTCCAGCAACCTTGTTTGTTTCCTGGGACTAAGAGTCTCTTATGGTTTGTCTCCCTCTCTGGTTTCATCTTATTTCATTTTTTCCTCTCTTCCGCTATGATCCTCTGCCTTGTTTCTCAAATTATACATATTAGTGAGATCATATGATAATTGTCTTTTTCTGACTGACTTATTTTGCTTAGCATAATACCCTTTAGTTCTTTCCACATCATTGCAAATGGCAAGATTTCAATTTTTGATGACTACATAATATTCATATATATATATGTATATATATATATATATATATATACACACACACTACACCTTCTTTATCCATTCATCTGTCAGTGGACATCTGGGCTCTTTCCAATAGTTTGTGTATTGTGGTCATTGCTGCTATAAACATTGGGGTGCAGGTGTCTCTTTGTATTACTACATTTGTATCTTTGGGGTAAATACCCAGTAGTACAATTGCTAAGTTCTAGGGTTGGTCTATATTCAACTCTTTGAGGGACCTCCATACTGTTTTCTGGAGTGGCTGCACCAGCTTGCATTCCCACCAACAGTGTAGGAGCATTCCCCTATCATTTTTTGATGTAGTGCTCAATGATTGATTAGTTGCATATAACACCTAGGGCTCAGCACAAAAACGTGCTCTCCCTATTACCCATCACCCAGCTACTCCATCCCCTCTGAAAGCACTAATATTAATTCTACCTTGAAATATTCATTTAGGGATTTTCAATTGTCTGCCTTCAGCTCAGGTCATGATCCCAATGTCCTGGTATCAAATCCTGCATGGAAGTCCTTGCTCAGTAGGGAGCCTGCTGCTCCCCCTGCTTATGCTCTCTCTCTCTCTCTCTCTGACAAATAAATAAAATATTTTTTAAAATCTTCATTTATTTTCATTTTTGAATATTTCTCTCTCTTTCTATAGAAATGGTGCAATATTTTATATTTTACACATCCAACATTATAATAGTTACTCATGCATTTGTATTTTCTCACCTATTTGGTGATAAGCTTTTTAAGGATGTTAAGGTTATTTTTGTATTAGGTCGTCAGTTAATCATTTCATTAAGATTACAAAGTATCTACTATACACATAATGTGACACAGAGTGCCTGGCTGTCTCAGTTGGTAGAGCATGTGACTTTTGATCTTGGGGTCCTGAGTTCAGGCCTCACATTGGGCATAGAACTTACTTTAAAAAAGATGGGGTGAGGGGCGCTTGGCTGGCTCAGTGGGTTAAAGCCTCTGCCTTCGGCTCAGGTCATGATCCCAGGGTCCTGGGTTCTCTGCTCAGCGGAGAGCCTGCTCCCTCCTCTCTCTGCCTGCTTCTCTGCCTGCTTGTGATCTCTGTTTGTCAAATAAATAAATAAAATCTTTAAAAAACAAAAAAAAAGATGGGGTGGGCGCCTGGATGACTCAGTTGGTTAAGCGTTTGACTCTTGGTCTCAGCTCACGTCTTGATTTCAGGGTCATGAGTTCAAACCCTGGGTTGGGCTCCATTCTGGGCATGGAGCCTTCCTTAAAAAGATAAATAAATAAATAAATAAATAAATAAATAAATAAATATAAAAGCAACCAAGTACATAATGATACATAATAGGATGTGAACATGGGCAAGAAATACTTAATTCCTGATCACAGAGAACATGGGGAATATATCACTTATCCATCAAATAGAAGACATTCAATAAATATATGTGGAAAGCATGAGAAAACTTTTTGTGGTAGGTGGGATTTTGAAATCTAGCATTGTTGCAGGATTTCTCTGCCTTTAATGCTCCTGGTTCTTGGTCAGGCAGCTTCGGAGTTTGAAGAGATAGACCAGGTGAAGGATGGTGGGCAGCAAAGCAAAGTTTATTGAGCAATAGTATAAAGCTCCCAGAGAGGGAGGGGGGCCTGAGACAGTTGCCCCTGAAGTTTCTAAGTTTAGGGGTTTTTATGAGCTCTTTTGCAGAACTATCTTAAGCAATTGGGGTGTGCAGAGACCTGTCAATCAGGGCTTTGGTCACATATCTGCCTACCTATTAGGTTAATGTCAATAGGCTCTCGGTCTTTTTTTTTGGCTGACATTTAGGGTCTTAGGGAGCAAGGGGGCAGGTGCCCCTTTCTCATGATATTGAAAATGCTTTGTAATTAATTGCCTTATTTTAGGACATTTTGCAGAAGTCATTTCTGCAAAGCCTACAAAGCAGAATGCTAGAGCTGTCCTGTCTAAGCTGCAAAACAGGATATTAGTGCTGTTTTATTTTCGCTGTCCTGACTCCATATTTTCTCATCGGGGACCCTGGCTCTGACTACCTAATCATCTGACTAACTCTTAACAGCATCTGTTGGAATTATAATTAAAATATAAGCTAGTTTGGGGCACCTGACTAACTCAGTCACAAGAGCATTGACACTCGATCTCTTGGTCTGAGTTCAAGCTTCACATTGGGTGTAGCAATTACTTAAAAATATGTGTGCATAAAAAAAATATATATGTGTGTGTGTGTATATACAGGGACACCTGGGAGGCTCAGTGAGTTAAGCTTCTGGCTCTTGGTTTTGGCCCAAGTTGAGTTTTCAAGGTCCTGGGATCAAACCCCGCACTGAGCTCCCTAGTCAGCCAGGAGTCTTGTTGAGGATTCTCTTCCTTTCCCTCCCTCCCCTAAAATAAATAAATAAATCTTAAAATAGATATATAAACTAGTTGGACTGCAAGTTCACCAAATAATTAAATTAACAAGTCACTTAAATTTCGATGATAATGGTAAAGGAAAGAAATAAGGTAGATAATTAAAATTGCAGCTGATCTACCATATTCTAACAAAAGGAGAATTAACATGAAGATTAAATATCATCTGCAGGTAACTGGCAAAATTCCTAGGTGGCCAAAATCTGTTCTAGGACACACATCACTCTCTGAAAGAGGATATTCTCCCTTGAACTTTGTGGGTTTAAGCCAGATGTTGAGTCAGAAATGATAAATTTGATCAAGAAAAAAATTTTCTAAGGATGTATCATTTAAATAGGTTATTAAAAGCAAGCAAATAATACTAAATAAGGGGCGCCTGGGTGGCTCAGTGGGTTGAAGCCTCTGCCTTTGGCTCAGTCATGATTTCAGGGTCCTCGGATCGAGCCCCACATCAGGCTCTCTGCTCAGCAGGGAGCCTGCTTCCCTTCCTCTCTCTCTCTGTCTGCTTCTCTGCCTGCTTGTGATCTCTGTCAAATAAATAAATAAAATCTTAAAAAAGAAAAAAAAAGAATGAACTTTAAAAAAAACAAGACTAAATCAACTTTGATGTAATACAAATTAATCTATTTTTATTATAATGATGAAACATGATCTTAATTTAAGGATTTTATTACTTAATTTACAATAATGCAATATGTACAGCTAAATTATGTTATATATAAGATTTTATTTTTATTTATTTGTCAGAGATAGAGAGCAGAAGCAGGGGGCGCAGCAGGCAGAGGGAGAAGCAGGCTAACCAGCTAAGCGATGAGCTTGGTGTGGGACTTGATCTTAGGACCCAGGGATCATGGACCTAAGCCAAAGGCAGATGCTTAACTAATTGAGCCACCTAGGCATCCCCTAAAATTATATTATTTATCAAGATGTGGCATTCCTCAGCAAATCTATGTGTACATCTTGATTTCTGATATTGTTTTTAAGGAATAGTTAAGTAAGGATTGTGAAACAATTCTATTAATTACAGGTGGGTGGATACATCATTTCTGGACACATCATCACGTTTTCCCTGTGTATTTTAGCAAAAAGAGGAAGTGATATAATACTAGAAATTAATCAGTTGCTCTAGCCAGTAAAACATAATTTTGTTTTTTGGTAATAGAAGGCAGAAAATTTAAACATTTAGAAAATGGTGATGAGATAAAGATGGTGGGGTGGGCAGAACATTCTAAGATATCCCCTGCTGTATCTGTCATCCCTACCCCCACCTGCCTGTGAACACAATGCAATAATTGCTTATTTGATTAGTCACCTTCTATAAGCTGGTTTAGCCCACTGGAGAGATTCTCTTGAGGTGAGGGAGTTTGTGAGCTTGTCCCCTGACGGGGTACTGCAGGGGTCTTTAGGAGCAGCTGACATCAGCAAGAAAGCTAGGACCTCTGTCCTACAAAGGCCAAACTCAATTCTGCCAACAATCAGCGAGCTTGGAATAGGACCCCAAGCCTCAAATGAGATCAACGCCCCTAATTACACCTTGACTGCAGCTGTAAGACCCTGAGTAGCAGACTCAGTTAACCCCTTCCAGGACTCCTGACCCATAGAAACTGCAATAATGAATGTGTGCTGTTTAGAGCTATAAAGTTCATGGTTCACAGTGACTTTTTATGCAACACAGGAAACTTAGACAGATGATCTGTAGTAAGGGAAGAAATATTTTTAATTTGATTTAATAAAACATGTGGTAACCATGGCATTTAATAATCCACATGGAATTGCAAATAAATTACATAAAATGTTCGTCTATGGATTTTACCTAGCGTCAAAAACCTGAAAAATTTGGCATTCCAGGGGCACCTGTCTGGTTCAGTCAATAAAACATGTGACTCTTGATCTCTGGGTTATTGGGTAGAGTATTTACATAAAAAAGAAAACCAGTACTTCAAAGAAACTTCCTAGTTATATTTAAAAGAATCAGCCTGGGGCACCTGGGTGGCTCAGCTGGTTAAACGGCTGCCTTCGTTCAGGTCAAGATCCCCAGGTCATGAGATCGAGCCCTACAGGTGGACTCCTAGCTCAGTGGTGAGTCTGCTTCTCCCTCTGCCTCTTCCCCTGCTCATGCTCTCTCAAATGAGTAAATAAAATCTTAAAAAAAATAAAATAAAAGAATCGGCCTTAATAATCTATACTACTCAGTGGTATTTTCTTTCCAGGTAATGACTCTTCCTGGGGATTAATGCTATAATAGGCGAAGATAATTTTTAAAACTTAAATTCAGGTGCACTTGGATGGCTCAGTTGATTAAGCATCTGATTCTAGATGGTTAAGCATCTGATTCTAGATTTCCCCTTAGGTCCTGATCTCAGGCTTGTAAGATCAAGCCCCACTTCTCAGGCTCTGCTTAAGATTCTCACTCTCTGCCCCTTCCCCCACCTCTCTCTCCCTCTTTTAAAGAAAAGCCCCCCAAAACAAAACAAAACAAAACTTAAATTCATAATAAAAGCTATTTTAAGCCTTTCAATAGTTCCAGAGTATTCTAGAACTGAAGTTCTCTTTGCTTTTCCCAGACTTTCCTTCATGAACAGTACATTCTTGGACAACAGTTGAAGGATGAAAGAAATTAGGTTAAACAAGGATTGCCACTGCTCCCATTGTCCACGCTGATTTCAGAACATCCCAAGGCCAGGACACCCCACTTAAAAATCCACTCTTAACGGAAATATGTTTAAGTCTGGGAAAGGCAGGAGGCTAAGAAGGGCTTATGACATCCTGGTTAAACATTAAATTGGGTCATTTCTCATTGTCCATTTCTGTGTCATTTTAGAAGCTATACACTGGGAACATTGTTACAGGGCAGTAGTACTCAGGACAGAGGTGGGCAGTGACTTTTCTTTGTAAGGTAGGAGAAATGCAGTCATGAAAGGGAAACAGGTAAGGATAGCCTGAATTAGGCTACCGAAGGTTATAGTTGAGGGTATGGGAATACAATTTCCTTAGATCATATGGATCTACATATCCCCTGACAAATCTTCTAGTCCTCCAGTTTGAAGACCTTGGCCCTAGAATATTAATATTATAGAATATTATATTATATTGTAGAATATTAATATTATCCAATATTATAATTCTTTTAATTATAATAAGTATAATATATAAATATATGTCACATATGATATATAATTATATAGTTATAGTAAATATAATTTATTATATAATATTAAATATAATAATTATTCTATAATATAACATTATAGAATATTAATCCTGGTCAGTGACTGTATATTATGATCTTTATTCCCTCTAGGCCTCCCCTCCCTTAGCACTGGGCGAGGCAAGTAATAGAAAAGGGGACAATTGGGGTGCCTGGGTGGCTCAGTGGGTTAAAGCCTCTGCCTTCGGCTCAGGTCATGATCTCAGGGTCCTGGGATCCAGCCCCGCATCCGGCTCTCTGCTCAGCGGAAAGCGTGCTTCCTCCTCTCTCTGCCTGCCCCTCTGCCTACTTGTGTTCTCTTTCTCTGTGAAATAAATAAATAACATCTTAAAAAAAAAAAAAAGAAAGAAAGAAAGAAAAGGGGACAATGGCCTCTCATTGGGCACAGGGGACCCCGGTCTGCCAGAAATAGTGTCCCTCCGCCTAGAGAAGGCAGCATAACCAGTTTGATTCTCGCTTCATAATTTTCCCTTACATTTATTTCCCAGAGGCCATCTTTTTACCACCTCATGACTTCATAAATTTCCATGTGAAGTGAACCAGTCTCCTCTAAGCACTATAAATCCAACACAGGTTTGTTGAACACGGACCTCGTGAAAGGTCTGTGCTGCGGTGGGGGGGAGAAGGGGGTGCTGAAAGGAGAGGCAGGTTCCAGAGTTTCAGGTCCTCACTGTTCAGTTGGGGAAGTGGACGCCTGTACAGAAAATTCAAACGTAGGCTCATTTTGTTTTAAACAGTATCTATGCTCCTGAAGATCTCAAATCAATTCAAACATCACGTTTTTCTTTTTCTTTTTTTTTTTTTAAAGATTTTATTTATTTATTTGACAGAGAACACAAGTAGGCAGAGAGGCAGGCAGAGAGGCAGGCAGAGAGAGAGGAGGAAGCAGGCTCCCTGCTGAGCAGAGAGCCGGATGCGGGACTCGATCCCAGGACCCTGAGATCATGACCCGAGCCGAAGGCAGCGGCCTAACCCACTGAGCCACCCAGGCGCCCCAAACATCACGTTTTTCAAGACTAATTAGAACGAAGGCCTGCGGTGAAGTGATTTTTGTTTAGCTGCTAAAGTATCAACTATATTTGCAATTGACTCAGCTCCCCAGCTCTGAAATCATGTAATTCTTGAATTTTTTAATTTAGGAAGTTTGCATTATCTCCATATTTACACATTCAAAAGAACATTTAATATTCCTATGTCGCAGGATCTCATCGTTTTATTTTTTTAAAAAGATTTTGAGAGAGAGAACAAGCGGGGAAGGGACAAGGGAGGGGAAGAAGCAGACCCCCGCTGAGCAAGGAACCCGACTTCCGGCTCCATCCCAGGACCCCAAAATCATGACCTGAGGTGAAGGCAGATGCTTAATGGACTGAGCCACCCAGGCGCCCCAGGATCTCACCATTTTATAATACAAATTCTCAAACTGTCCAGTGAAGAAAAGTACTGTTGCACAGTTGAATGTGTTTTACAGAGAGCACTTTGCTCTAAAGTAAACATCGGGACTTGGAGATGTTTCACCTGGCACTTAGTAGGTGATCAAAAAATGAGTTTTGCACTGACACTGTACATACACGGTGGAAAGGAGGCAATTTCAGAAATCCTGAACAAGTTGAGGGAGATAGGGGTGGGGGGTGGAACGTAGGGGCAAACATTAATGTACCTTAAAACACCACACACACACACATACACACACACACACTCTCACACGCACGCCAGGAAGAAAGGAGGTGATTTTGCTTTGCCTGAGGGTGGAATGTGATTGGTCTATACTGCCTCCATTGGGATTTGCAGTTCCCCTACCCAGCCGTCCAGCTTTCCAGGTCAGAAGGGGGGGAGGAGGAAGGGTTTGTTTTTCCCTCACTAATTCCTTCCCTCTTAGACCTAAGAGAGCTGGAAAAGGGAGACAAAAAACTTTAACCTAGCAAGCTGGAAGAGGGGAATAGGGTCCATATTCCAAGGGGAATAGGGTCCTGAACCATAGAGGATTGTATCCAGAGATGGTAGATGTAATCTTGGTCTCAGGGCTCCAAGACTGGGGGTGGATGGCTGGAGAGCTGGCCCCGCCCAGGTCAGCACTGAAGCAATTTGAGACTTGGGGATTGGGAAGGTACCAAAATCTAAATCTTAATGTTAGGTCTTAAAGTTTTCTTTACATAATCCAATACATGGCAATGGCAGTTTCTAGAGCCCTTGTTATGCAAAAGCGCTCAGTCAGTTTTTGATGGGAGTCATTTTAAAGATAGAAGGTTGGAACTGGGAAGGCACTGGTTTCCAACCTTGGCTACCATCCAGCCTTGCAGTGGTTACAAATCTGAATGCTGAGGCTGAACCTCAGACTAATTACATTGGAATCTCTGGGGTTGGGGGTGGGATCCAGACGTTAATATTTGCTTTTTTTTTTTTTTTTAAGATTTTATTTATTTATTTGACAGAGAGAGATCACAAGTAGGCAGAGAGGCAGGCAGAGAGAGAGAGTGAGGAGGAAGCAAGCTCCCTGCTGAGCAGAGAGCCCGACTTGGGGCTCCATCCCAGGATTCCGGGATCATGACCTGAGCTGAAGGCAGAGGCTTTAACCCACTGAGCCACCCAGGCGCCCCCCAGACGTTAATATTTGTAAAGCTGCCCAGCTGATTCTAATGTGCTGTGAAGCCCCACTGATGGGCACTTTGGTAGAGCGGTGGGAAGCCCAGCCCTTACCTTCCAGGTGGGCGCTCATTGAATTTACCTTAACATATTCTGTTTAGAATCCAAAATGTTTGATTTAGTCTGCAATAAAATCTCAAGAGTACATATGATACTAGGGCATACCTGATAATTGAGCAAATATTCCACAGGAACCATGTAGAAGGCATTTCTTTATATTTATTAGTTGACTTACCCCTCTTCCTTTTTGCTTTTCTTTTTTTTTTTTTTTTTAAGATTTTATTTATTTATTTGACAGAGAGAAATCACAAGTAGTTGGAGAGGCAGGCAGAGAGAGAGAGAGGAGGAAGCAGGCTCCCTGCTGAGCAGAGAGCCCCACGCGGGACTCGATTCCAGGACCCTGAGACATGACCTGAGCCGAAGGCAGCGGCTTAACCCACTGAGCCACCGAGGCGCCCTCCTTTTTGCTTTTCAAGCACAGTAGTGTAAAAAGAACTAAATGGTACTTTGAGGCCTGGGAGACTCTAATTTATAAATCTTTCTGGGCCTCAGTTTTTATTTTTTTAAAGATTTATTTGACAGAGGAGACGGTGAGAGAGACAGCACATAAGCAGGGGGGAGGGGCAGAGCAAGAGGAAGAAGGGGGCTCCCCCATGAGCAGGGAGCTCCATGTGGGGCTCAGTCCCAGGACCCTGGAATCATAACCTGAGCTGAAGGCAGATGCTTAAGGACTGAGCCACCGAGGCGCCCCAGGGCCTCAGGTTTAAAAAAAAAAAATGTCTGTAACCTCAATTTTATGTAGTTTGGACCCCGACAGTGACACAGTAGGCAATTAGATGTAGGCAGGGAACAAGTGCTATCCCACTGATAAAAGGACAGAAACCAAGTTCCAAACAGCTGGCACAGACCCCAGGGGATACGCATGCAGTCTTCCCTAGGACCAGTGCCCTGACAGTAACCTATAGCTTCATTATAATATGTTTACATTGTTGTTTTGACCCCTTCACAGTGAGGTGGAGGGGAAGGCTTCTGAGGAGGATCATATAAGGGCCCAAAACTACCACTTCTGAGTGGTAGGAGGAGTCCCTTAGATGACTGGCTGCAACCTTGGTCAGGAATTGCCCTAGCTATGACATATGTATTTAAACATAAAAAGAAGTGTGCCTGGCGGGCTGAGTCTGTAGAGAATAAGACTCTTGATATTGATATTGAGAGATTGTGAGGTCAAGGCCAGGTTGGGCATAGAGAGATTGCTTTAAAAAAAAGGAAAGACAATCTGGACCCCCCACTTAGTGAACCCCCCCAACCGTCCTGCTGCTCCTCTGGGCCTGCTGCTCTTCCATTTCCAGAGGGCACCTTCCTTTAAACTACTGTTAAACGCTTGCTTAAGAGTTTGGCTCTGAATTCTTTCTTGGTTGAATTCAAGAACCGAGGCCAGGGAAGGGACTTGTCCTTGACCCAACTGCTTCACTTAAGCAACTGCAACCAGGATGATCTTTATTTTTTTAATCAAGGTAAAATGTACATGCAGTGAAATACACAAATACTAACATTCTGGTGAGTTTTGATAAATGAATACACCTGTGCAGCCACGACCCCAGAAGTTTCTTTATGCCCCTCACAGTCTTACTACTCTCCCCATAAGGAACGGCCCTTCTGACTTTTATTATCCTAGATCAGTTTCCCCTGTTCTTGAACTTCACTGAAATGGAATCTCACATCATGTACCCTTTCACAGTGATCTTTTAAATTTTATTTGTTTTTAAAGTTTATTTATTTATTTAAGTATTCACTACAGGCAATGTGGGGCTAGAACAGATGACCCTGAGATCAAGAGCCGCATGCTCTTCTAACTGAACCATCTAGGCACCCCAGATTTTGAAAAATTTAAAAATTGATTGATTGATGAGAGCGTGCGCGTGTGCATGTCACACACAAACATACACGCAAGCAGGGGGAGGGACAGCAGGAGAGGGAGAGAGAATTCTCAAGCAGACTCCCCCTTGATTTCTGAGCTAGAGCAGAGCCCATCTCAGGACCCTGAGATCATGACCTGAATTGAAACTAGGAGTCGGCTGCTTAACTGACAGAGCCACCCAGGTGCCCCGATCTTTAAAAATTTAAAACACAGAGGCACCTGGGTGGCTCAGTGGGTTGAGACCTCTGCCTTCGGCTCAGGTCATGATCCCAGGATCCTGGAATCGAGCCCCGGAGTCGGGTTCTCTTCTCCGCAGGGAGTCTGCTTCCTCCTCTCTCTCTGCCTGCCTGTCTGCCTGCTTGTGATCTCTGTTAAATAAATAAATAAAATCTTTAAAAAAATTTTTTTAAACACAAATTAGATCGTGTTAATTCTCTGCTCAAAATCTTTCGTGGTTCCCTATTACTTTTGGAATAAAATCCAGACTCCTTCCTGTGTCCAGCAAGACCTTGTATCCCTCTCAGTCATCAAGCATTGTCTCTAAACTACTCTGTGCTCGTTATTATGTGATGGTATTCTCTCCACACAGGTCTTTCCCAGTGCTTCCTACTTCGGGTCTTTGTTCAGCTGTATTCCTCTTCACTCTTAGTGGCCTTTAGGCACCATCTTAAATGTTACTTCCTCTCAGAGGTATTCCCTGGTGCCCCAATTCTAAATTACGTTCTCCTTTGTTCTTTTCATTTCTGCCACTGTTGCAGTTAGTAATTACCTGTATGTGTGTATTCTACTTTAAAACTGTTCATCTCCCTCACCCATGAGGGTGGCGGCCCTGCCTATTTTGTTCACCACTGTGCTTCTAGACCCTAGCCCAGACCCTAGGTGTCCAATGAATACGTGTTAAAATAAATGGATGAAATTGTTTCATTGGACTCTTGAGCCTCTTGTTTTGCAAAATGAGAAAAAAAGGGATAGAAAAGAAAGGCAGGAAAGATGTGGGCAAGTAAGGGTAGGATTCCAAGGTAGACCAGCTCCTTCTTAACCTTGACTAGTGAGAGTGAGGAGCAACAATGGAGAGAAGAACACTTGGGAAGAAGTCAGATCACCTGGCTCAGATCACCTGCCCCACCCCCTTCACGCAGTGAAACACCCCTGCCCAGTGTGATGGTATTTGGAGGTGGGGCCTTTGGGAAGTAATTAGATTTAGATGAGGTCTTTTTTTGTTTTTTTGTTTTGTTTTGTTTTTATCTTTCTTTTTTTTTATTTTTTATTTTTTATAAACATATAATATATTTTTATCCCCAGGGGATAAATCTGTGAATCGCCAGGTTTACACACTTCACAGTAGATGAGGTCTTAAGGGCGAAGCCCACATGGTGGAAGTAACATCTTCAGAGGAAGCCTTCTAAGAGACAGAGAGACCAGAGCTCTTTCTCACCCCACGTGAGGACCATGAGTAGGTGGCCATCTGTAAGGCAACGAGAAGCTCTTCACCAAGGAACCAGATTGGCCATCCCTTTGATCTGAGACTAATTTTAGCCTCCAGAACTGAGAAGTAAATTCCTGTTGTTTAAGCCACTCAGTGTATGGTAGTTTGTTAGGGTAGCCTGAGCTAAGACACAAACTAAGGCTCGAAGAAGAGAAACATTAAAATTACACAGAGAACTCTCCTGTGGCAAAGTTGCTATTTTTAGTGTTGTGTTTCCTAGAGTAGCATTTTACCCACCAGAGATGACTCTTCAGTTATAGTAATTAAGGAGGCTATTTGCTAAATGTAGTCTCATCTTCACAATTCTAAGGTCCTTGACTGCTCTAAAATTCTATGTTGCTAAGAAAAAAAAAATGTAGTGGAAACAACACAAATGTCCATCAATGACAACTGGATTAAAAATATATATATCCATACACGGGAATATTATTTGACCACAAAAAGGAATGAAATACTATGCATGCCACAACATGGAGGAGTCTTAAAAACATTACGCTAGGTGGAAGAAGCCAGTCACAAAAAAGCAAATACGCTTTCATTTATATGCAATATCCAGAAAAGGCAAATGTATAGAGACAGAAAAGAGATTAGTGGTTTCTTAGGACTGGGGGCAATAGGAAGAAAAGGAAGGGATAGCTAAAGGGTATAGGTTTTGGGGCTGGCTTAGTCAGTGGAGCATGCGACTCTTGATCTCAGGGTCATGTATTCGAGCCCTACAGTGGGCATAGAGGTTACTAAAAAAAAATATATATATATATATATATATATATATATATATATACACACACACACACACACACACACACACACACATATATATATTTAGGTTTCTAGTTGAGGTGATGCAAATGTTCTAAAATTGACTATGGTGATGGTTGTGAATATGCTAAATACATACTTTTTAAAAAAGATTTTATTTATTTGAGATATAAATAGTGAGAGACAGAGAGTGCATGCACACAAATGGGGGTGGGGAGGTAAGGGCAGGGGGAGAGAGAGAAACAGGCTCCCCACCGAGCAGGGAACCTAATATGAATATGCTAAATATACTTTAGATAGGTGAGGTATATTATATGTGAAATGTACCTCAATAAAGCTCTTTTTAAAACATGAAAAGGTATTCAACTTCATTCATAATTAAAGAAATGAGAATCAAAACAATGGTGAGTAACCATTTTTCATTCATCAGACTGGCAAACATTTTTAAGTCAATAGGTATCATGGGAGAGAGTGGGAGGTTAGTGCTCCTGCACATTGTTGGTGGGAGTATAAATTGAGGCAATCTTCCTAGAAGGAGGTTGGATAAGATCATTCATGATTCAGTATACACACACCTTTTGATTCAGTCATCCTACTTCCAGGGATTTATTCTGCAATACATTTATTGAGCATTAAAATAATTATCACAATACTGATTACAACTGAAAAAATTATTAAAAATTGAAAGTCCATCCATAGAATACTAAGTAAATTATATTATAAATTTATATAAATTATGGGTTTATGCATGGTTAAATGAATGAAGGTATAGAATATACTATTTTGTGTGAAAAGGGAAGAAAATAAGAATAAGAATATATATGTATTTGCATAAAGAAGGATACACAGTACATGAATATAAATTATTATCTGGTTAAATGGGAACTAAGTAGATGGTAGCTAGATTACCATCTACTTAGTGAGACTAAGAATACCTTTTTATATTGTTCTATTTTTGAGCCATATGAATATCTAACCTAAAAAATAGTTAAAATTAATAATATAACTGAAAGAATAAAGTAAAAAATAAAAGTAAACAAAAAGTAAAATACAATTTATCCAAGATACACTAAGTGAAAAAACAAGTTGCAGAATAGTATGGATAACACTTTCTTATTTATTCAGCTAACAAATACTTTTAAGTCCCTAATATATGTCCTAGAATCTAAGGATATAGAAATAAACAGGCAGCCAAGGCTCTGGCTATCATAAAGTTTACATTTTAGTAGGAAGTAGGTATGCAAGCACATAAATAAACAAAGGTAAAAGATACTGACATGGGTTGGGATATAGTTGTTTGTTGGATGACACAAAAAGCCCGAGGAAGTGACAAATGAGCTGACACCTGAATGAGGAGGATGTGGGAAAAGAGTGGTGTAGGAAAATAATGTAGTGAGTGCAAAGGTCCTGAGGCTGGGACAATTCAATGAGTTTGAAGATCTGGAATACAGGCTGCATTACAGGGAAAGTGGTAGGGGATGAAATCAGAGTAGTAGTCAGGGGACAAATAATGGGTTTAAATAAAAGAATAATACATGTGTTTACACATCAACTGCAAATATTTGAAGAACACACAAGAACCTTAACATTATTAAGTGGCTGTTTTGTAGATGGGTATTGGAGACTCTTTAAACTTTCTACCTTCAAGAGAAGTCTGGATTTATTAAAGTATTTAAACATGCATAAAATAAGAAAATATGCTTCACGCACAAAAAAGGGTTGTTGTTGTTTTTTAATGTAGAATATTGAGTAGGAATCTAGGAAAGTGAATATGGTCCCTAGAAGCTCGATGATTCCTTTGGTTCTGGTCCCTCTAGTGGCCATTATGGGGTAGTGCTGGTGGCTGTGTCCAAGAACAAGCAACCCATGGTGAGAGCTTAAAAAAAAAACCCAACTTTATTTATTTATTTATTCACTCATTTTTTTAAAAGAACTTTTTTTAAAAAAGGTTTTATTTGTTTATTTGACAGAGGCACAGCTAGAGAGGGAAGACAAGCAGAGGGAGTATGAGAGGGAGAAGCAGGCTTCCCACTGAACACAGATCCTGATGTGGGGCTCGATCCCAGGACTCTGGGACCATGACCTGAATCGAAGGCCCACCCTTAATGACTGAGCCACCCAGGTGCCCCAAGAGAGCTAAAAAATCTTTAATGGAACTCTGACACACTCAGAAGTTTAAATTCTTGAAATTGTTTAATCCTTGCCAAATGGTGGGTGAAGAAAACCCTCAAATTGCTACAGTGATTGTTACAATCACCTATTTACATCATGAAGCAGGGGGCAGCAAAATCTTCAGATTTTAAAATTAAAACATTAGGAAAATGTTGCAGTTCAGGAAGCTGCCCTGCAATTTTATGACTTAACTACCCAGGCCCTGGTCACTATCTCTTCTGAACCTTTGCTCAGGCCTATACTGTCTTGTCTTCTCTCCATCTGGATAAGTTACGTCTCTCTCCCATCTTGGACAGCTCACCTCTTCTGCACAACTCCCCCTCTCTTTGTCCATTTCTTATCCCAGCCCTAAGTTCTTCCTGACCAGGATAAAAATAGCTGACATTTAGGGAGCTGTCACTGGGTACCAGACACCATGTTAAATCATGTTACTTTGTTCAGTCCTCAAATCAACCCAGTGATGTACTTGCTATTATCGCTACTCTTATACAGATGGAGAAGGGCAACCTACGGCATAGGCCCCTACAGTAGGATCAAGGCTGGTAAATGGTACCTTGGAATTGAATCCCTAACTAGACCACACACATTTAACCAGTTACCTGTACTTGAATATATGGCTTTTTAAAAATTTATTTATTTATTTATTTTTTTGTGGGTGCAAGGCAAGATTTATTAAATGCACTCTCCCGCAAAGTTTCAGGGCTCAGAAGAAGAGGAGCCAGGAAAGTTGCGCCAGGAGGAGGTGGGCACCCTCAGGCGAGGTTCTTCGACTCTGGAAAGGGGAGTGGGGGAAGTTGCACTGGGAGGGATATAGCTTTTTTTTTTTTTAAATCTTTTTGTTATTTGTTTATTTTTTGAATATATGGCTTCTTATATAGATAGATATTACATATATATTTTAATCAGTGTAGATCATGGATCATAAACTCAGGTGTGTATAGGGACTAGGATGTGAGTGCAGAGAACTTGATATTACATTCTGTATTTTCTTAAAGGAATATGTCCTCTTGTTTTTCTTGAAACATAGGGCCTTTTTGCTCTGTCTTTGGATAAAACTAGGGATCAAGAAATATTTCACTTTTAACTCTATGATAAAAATGTAAGTGATAATGCCTGACAACTGATACTTGGCCTCAGTGTCAGAGAACAGCAGGGAATCAGGAGACCGTGACATGACTGTGACATGACAGCACAGACCCCATCTAAATGGTTCCACTTTGGGTCCAGGCAAATGTTGCCACTAGGAATGGCAAGTGAACCCCAACAGATATTCCAATGTTTCAAAAGGAAATAGAAGCCTGGAATATTATGTAAGTTTTCCCAACTTTAAAATGTTGGCAACTAATTCATATATAGGAACATGGCGTGGTAGGCCTGATTTGATCTGTGCATCACAAGTTCAATCTTATCTCTTATTGCCATGCAAGTTCCTTGTGAGGAACCACTAAACAGATTCCTTTAGCTCTCTCACAGTGCTGGGTGCATACCACTTACTCAGAGAATTTGTGCTGAGCCACGAAGCTGCTCATGAGTATTTCTCTATATTTAGATTTCAGTTCCTTTTGGCAAATGTTCATTTGGCAGCTTGGGCTTTCACAGAATCATATGGTATCTGTCAGTTTACCACAAAATCAAATGGATTCTCTGAATTTGCCAAAGAGGATGGGGACCAAGACATAGAAAATATTAATGAAAATTTCTTGTTTTGGGGGGATACCTGGGGGGCTCAGTTGGTGAAGTGTCTGTATCATCCCACATTGGGTTCCCTGCTTAGAGTGGAGTCAGCTTCTTCCCCCGCCCCGTGTCATATCCTCTCTCACTTTCTCACCCTCAAGTAAATAAAATCTTAAAAATAAATAAATAAATAAAATTTCTTGTTTTTGAGATACTGGTCTGGCTCAGTCAGTAGAACATGCAACTCTTAAACTTGGAAGTTGTGAGTTCGACCCCACTTTGGGTTAGAGATTACTTAAAAAAATAAATAAAAATATAAAAAAACAGTAAGTTTCTTGTTTTTTTTTTCTCTTAAAGATTTTATTTATTTATTTGACAGAGAGAGATCACAAGTAGGCAGAGAGGCAGGCAGAGAGAGAGAGAGGGAAGCAGGCTCCCTGCTGAGCAGAGAGCCCGATGCGGGACTCGATCCCAGGACCCTGAGATCATGACCTGAGCCGAAGGCAGCAGCTTAACCCACTGAGCCACCCAGGGGCCCCAAGTTTCTTGTTTTTATTCCACTAATTTGTCTGAGTGATAATAATCAAATCAATGTCCTCAGTCTCAGTTATACCTTAATGCACATTAGAATTGCTGGGAAAAACTTTTTTACAAAATACTCATGCCACATCCATAGAGACTCTTTTTTTTTTTTTTTTTAAAGATGTTATTTATTTGACAGAGAGACAGCTAGAGAGGGAACACAAGCAGGGGGAGTGGGAGAGGGAGAAGCAGGCTTCCTGCTAAGCAGAGAGCCCTACACAGGATCATGACCTGAACCCAAGGTGGACACTTAACTGACTGAGCCACTCAGGCACCCTGAGACTCCTTTTTAATTAGTCTACAGGATGGGCCTTGCATTGGTATGTGTGTGTGTGTGTGTGTGTGTGTGTGTGTGTATTCACCAAGTGATTTTAATATGTAGCTGCACTAGAGATTACTTGTCTAGGTTCTGGGAATCAGGACTCATAGGACCAGAGAATCACAGATCTTACTGCCGGGAGTTATCTCATGAATGATTTGGTCCAGTTTTACACCCTCAAGTCATTATTTTCTTAAAATTACCATCATATCTGATTTGATTACCGTATTACTGATATATTCCACTGCAATTATATTTGAGAAGGGGGTGGGAAGCTGAAATGTCAGGGACTTATTTATTTAAAAGATTTTTTATTTGGGGGCGCCTGGGTGGCTCAGTGGATTAAGCCGCTGCCTTCGGCTCGGGTCACGATCCCAGTGTCCTGGGATCGAGCCCCGCATCGGGCTCTCTGCTCAGCAGGGAGCCTGCTTCCACCTCTCTCTCTCTGCCTGCCTCTCTGCCTACTTGTGACCTCTCTCTCTGTCAAATAAAATAAAATCTTAAAAAAAAAAAGATTTTTTATTTGTTCTTTAATTTCTAAAGTTTTTTTTTTTTTTTTTTGATAGAGAGTGCACAAGCAGGGGGAGCAGCAGACAGAGGGAGAGGAAGAAGCAGACTTCCCACTAAGCAGGGAGCCCAATGTTGGGTTCAATCCCAGGACCCTGGGATCATGACCTGAGCTAGGCCAACACTTAACCAACTATGCCACCCAGGTGCCCCAAAATATTTTTTATTTTTAAGTAATCTCTATACCCAATGCAGGGCTAAAATTCACAACCCCGAGATCGAAAGTTGCATGCTCCACTGACTGAGCCGGCCAGGCACCCCCTGTCAGGAACATATTTAATATTTGCTTCCCAAACATAATCAAGTGACTATTTAAGGAATTTCATGGTTTAAAATAAATGTTATAGTAGTAGACACAAACAAGTAAGTTTGTGGCTTCTTTGTTTACCAACAAATGGCATATTAACCGCTTTTTTATGATCATTAAAATGAGTAATTTTTTAAAAATTAAAAATACACACACACTCCACACACTTAGCAAAAGTTCCAAAGGTATAAAAGTATAAAGTTTACCTACCATTCCTATACTTGGGCCTTCTAGTCCCCTTCTCTGAAGGCAAGTACTCATGAGTTTCTTGTATATCTTGCCAGAGACATTATTACTATACTTGAAATAGCTATTTTTTATTTTTTGCCTTGAGATAGGAATTTTTAGTCACTGTTCTTTTTGACAAATCGTTTAATTAAATTGCTTGAGAGTAAAGGTGCTAAGGTATCAACAGCCTTTAAAGAATCTTTCACGGGGTGTCTGGGTGGCTCATTGGGTTGGGCCTCTGCCTTCGGCTCGGTCATGGTCTCAGGGTCCTGGGATCGATCCCTGCCAGGAAGCCTGCTTGCTCTCTCTCTCTCCACCTGCCTCTCTGCCTACTTGTGATCTCTGTCTGTCAAATAAATAAATAAAAAATCTTAAAAAAAAAAAAAAAAGAATCTTTCACAAATTCTACTCTATGTCTGACTTAGCAGCAAGACTCCTTTTTGACACCCTGTGTGGGTCTCAAAATGCTGTTCTGCTCCTGCAGCCAGGGAGGGATTTTATTAGCTTGTTTTACAAACTGATGACAGTGACACACGTGGAGACTAAGGTCCTGGCAGGCTCCGTTTTCTTTGCATGGGTCTCATGCTGGACCAGAGCAGTAGCGTCTGAGGAGCAGGCGTTGGGAGCTAGGAGCCAGGTCAGAGATGGAGGCCTTTTCATCACGTCGCGCAAGTGGTGTCCGCACGATCCCAGTCTGAGCAGGGGGCGGGGGCCCGCGTTGCGGGAAATCAGGACGATCGGTTGAAGGCAGTTTCTGCAACTATTGGGCTTAGCGCCTTGAAAGCTCGGGATGCGAAAAGCTGCAAGGGAAAAGTGCCGATTTTGTCTATCACGACAGAAATTTAGCGCCAGACTGGAAGGAAAAGAGAGGGAGGACAGCAGCCAGTCCGAGAGCGACCCTGGGGGCTGCGCAGAGCCCACCTGTAGGCTGCCTAATTTCTTTTCTCGCTCGGCGCTTCTGAAGCTTGTTAGTCTCCAACGTCTAGCTCGTCTCCTTTTTGTTCCCACTGACCTTGAGCTGTTTTTCTCCTTCCCCCTTAAAGACTACCGCACTTGATGAGAAGGGGGAAACATTTTTAAAAAGCCAAACCCAGTAACACCTAAACCAAAAACACTTCCGGAGGGTGGTTCCTGGAGACGCGACGTAATTGGGACTTCCCGCCATGCCGCTTTCATGCTAATCTCGCGATGCCTGGTGGGAGTTGTAGTCCCGGGGTGGGAACCCGCTCCCCGGCCCGGGGCGACTTGGGGCTTTTTTTCTGATCTGGATTGGCCTGGGCTTGGACATCTAACTCCGCGACTCTTGAGGTGCAAAGAATTTTAACTCATAAAAAGTTCTACATGATTCCTATTATATATATTTTGCAGTATGTATTTTTTCAAGTTTTTTTTTTCAACGACCATATGTAAATAAAACGAATGGTAGTTGCTCCTTGACTTGATACGAACAGTTCAGAAAGGCATAGATTGAAACTAAAAGCCTCTCTTTTGTGCCTTCCCAGCTCCCTCCCTAAGAAGAAAAACACCAGCCTTTTAAGGAAATAATTATAGGCGCAAATGTACATATTATTTTAAAAGTACACAAAAGTGTTAGTGCTAGGGCGCCTGGGTGGCTCAGTGGGTTAAGCCTCTGCCTTCGGCTCAGGTCATGACGTCAGGGTCCTGGGATTGAGCCCCACATCAGGCTCTCTGCTCAGCGAGGAGCCTGCTTCATCCATGCCCCTGCCCCGCCTCCTTGTGATGTCTGTCTGTCAAATAAATAAATAAAATTTTTAAAAAAGTGATAGTGCTATAATACTTTTTTTATAGTGCTATAATACTCTTTTTTTTCTTTTTTAAAGATTTTATTTATTTGTTTGACAGAGATCACAAGTAGGCAGAGAGGCAGGCAGAGAGAGAGGAGGAAGCAGGCTCCCAGCTGAGTAGAGAGTCCGATGTGGGGCTCCATCGCAGGACCCTGGAATCGTGACCTGAGCCAAAGGCAGAGGCTTAACCCACTGAGCCACCCAGGTGCCCCAGTGTTATAATACTCTTATCAAACTACCTTTTTCATTTGATAATCCATCTTAGAGATCTTTTCATACTTGGGGAGAAAGAGCTATCTTACTCTCTTTTTAATGACTGTATAGTAGTTTCTTCCACAAATACCATAATTTAGTCATCTGCTATCTTCTCTGTTGTAGTGAGGGACATTTTGGTTGTTTCTGATTTTTTTTTTTCTGTTGCAGAGAATGTTGAAATGATCGCCTTGAACATTTTTTGGTGTAAATCCACCGGGTAAACTCACAGAGACATAACTACCCAGTTAAGGAGATAATAACTTTATAAAAATTAATGAATACTACCAAATTGTGCCAATTTACAGTCTTATCCAAAAATGTATAAAGGTGTTTATTTCCCCACTTCTGCTCTAGTGTTGGTATTATCAAACTTAAGAAATTCCACTTCTCTGAAAGATGAACAATTTGTTTTCTTTTGATTAGGAGTTTCATAGTAAAAAATGAGGTTGCACGCCTATGTGTTTTGGCCATCTATATTTCTGAAAGTAGCCATGTTGTCTGCCTAATTTTCTACAGGGTTGTTAATTTTTTTCTTACTGATTTGTCTGTACTTTTTGTAAATTAAAGAAGTTGGTCTTTTGTCTATTATGGGAATTATGAAAATGTTCTCTTTGTACATTATACCTTCTGATTTTGATTTTTTTTTTTTTTTTTTGCCACACAAATGCACTTAATATTGATGTACTCACGGGGGGGGCCTGGGTGGCTCAGTTGGCGAAAGTCCTCAGACTCTTGATCCCAGCTTGGGTCTTGATCTCATGGTCTAAGGACAAGCCCCACATTGAGCTCCATGCTGGTTGTGGAGCCTATTTAAAAAGAAAATTATATACTCATGATTATTAATTTTTTCTATGGCTTCTGAGTAATTTGGTTATATGTAATTTATTTTGGCACAAGGAGGAATGGTTCTAACTTTATCATTTATCATTTCTATAAATAGTAGCCAGAGGACCCAACGTGATTTTTGTTACATTTATTGAGGAAAAAAGCCCCAATGAACATTAAAAATATACCCTTCAATGAGATGCCACAGCAGGTTTGGAAGTTTATTTTGGGGGAAGAATAGAAATAAATAAGTGGCACACCAACTTTTCTCAAAGCATCTGTTTGTCTTGTATTATTGCCTTTTCTGAACAATACCCCATAAAGGCTGCATCTGTTTATTAAATACGTAATGAGGGGTGGCTGGGTGGCTCAGGGTCCTGGGATCGAGCTCTGAGTCGGGGGTCTCAGCTCAGCGGGGAGTCTGCTTCCCCCCCCCCCTGCCTGCATGTGATTTCCCTCTGTCAAATAAATAAAATCTTAAAAAAAAAAGAATAAAAGGTAGATGCCTTATTCTTATAAACTCACAATACATTTTTCATAATATATGATTTGAAACATGTAGGTTAAAGTAAATCTTAAAAGTTAAATATTGTGAAGTCGTTTGATCATTTTGTATATTAGCAAATAATGAAAGTGTTACATTTAGGCATTTGATTAATTTACATATAATATATATACTCTAATTGCATGTTATATATACATATATGGACCCAAACTTATTTTATCATTTTGGATTGTCATTTGGTGAAATTTAGAGTTGGTTTTTGTTCAGGCCTATGGTATATGATATATTCTATACAGTATATGGCATATTCTTGCCTTTTTTCTATTTTTGATCACAACTTTAGTGTAGATAAAGCAATGCAATACTTTACCCTTAAAAGAAGTTCTGAAGTATTAAAAAAAAAAGAAGTTCTGAAGTATAAACATCATTTAGGAACAAGGAACAGGGTTTGGCGTTGTTTACCTTGCATTATGATTCTTGTAACTTACCAATCAGAAAAGATAGTAGCTGAGACACCTGTGAGAGGGGAAGCCCTGTGATGGGTGCATTCATTTTATTCTTCTTTGTCAACTCTACAGCACAATGTTAGCTTCCCAGGATGAGTAAACTGGTTAATTACACAGCAGCACTAGGATGTAGAACAAACCAAACTAAACCAAACAAAGAATAAACCTTCCGAGTTATCATCTCTATTAAGGCCATAAATAGCTGTGTGCTGTTTGTCATTTTCCAGTTTTTACTGACTTGTTTTTTATTGCTCCTTTTTTTATTACAAGAATAATACATGTTTATCTTAGCAAATGTAGATGAGTAAAAAGAATAAAATGTAAACCACTTGTGACCCTATTATCTAGTGATAACTGGTCTGTTTTGGTATATATGTGTTTTCATATTTTGTAAATACACATAACATATATTTATAAAACTGGCATTGTACCATATATATTTTAAAAATTTTACATGTTTTTAGGTTTTAAATTGAGATATAACTTTGACCCAGTGACATGTACAGTCTTCATGCTCAGTGAATTTTGACATAGTACATACTGGTTTCTAACCGTTTTTTCATGAAAAATTAGATGGTGAACATCACTCAGGCATTATTGACGTTTCTACATCATTTTGTTTTTTATTTTATTTTATTTTTTTAAGATCTTATATATTTATTTGACAGACAGAGATCACAAGTAGGCAAAGAGGCAGAAAGAGAGAGAGGAGGGGAAGCTCGCTTACTGAGCAGAGAGCCGGATGTGGGGCTCGATCCCAGGACCCTGAGATCACGATCTGAGTGGAAGGCAGAGGCTTTAACCCACTGAGCCACCCAGGTGCCCCCATTTTGTTTTTTAAAGAATTTTATTTGACAGAGAGAGGGAGGGAGAGAGAGAGAGCGTGCCCACATCCTTGCACAAGTAGGGGAGGGGGAGGGAGAAGCAAACTCACTGCTGAGTAGGGATCCTAATGCGGGGCTTGATGCCAGGATCCTAGGATCATGACCTGAGCTGAAGGCAGACACATAACTGACTGAGCCACCCAGGTGCCGCTATACTGCATTTTATTTTTTCCTGTGTCAAACACTCGGGCTGCTTCTACCTTTTCGCTGTTGTGAATAACGATGTTATGAACATGGGTGTACAAATACCTGTTCAAGTCCTTGCTTTCTGTTCTTTTGGGTCTATCCCTAGAAGTGGAATTGTTGGATCATATGGTAATTCTATATTTAATTTTTTGAGGACTTGCCACCCTATTTTCCATAGCAGCAACTTCCCATGATTTTAAGGCCATTTGTCAGTTCTTCTGGTCAGTATTTTGTGATACCCAAGTAGGCCTCCGAATACCCCAAGGGATGTAAATTCCCCAGAACAAAAATAACTACACTTTTTAAAAACAAATTCCACACAGAAACGTAGTAAGAGAGGATATATAATGAAGACTTTGTAAAAATGGTGCTTCGGCATTTTATTTATTTTCCGAAATAAACCTTAAAGTAGATGTATATAGGTGAGCTCAAAGAAACCATTTGTTTTTTCAAGGTGATAATGTTTAAAGGGGTAAGGTGGTTAAAATGTTGCATCTGTGACCACTCACCTTCTTCTCTAAATCCTAGACCTGATCTGCAAATCATCCTAGGGCCAGATCGAGCTGAAACATGTTCCCTAAACCCACCTTGGGCCGGACGCATGAGCCTGGAGAGAGCTCAGGAGGAAGGCTACAGAGAGACAAACCTCGTCAGCATACAGTTCTTCTCTCCCTGTCCTGTTTTATTTCCTGCAGAGTATAAATCACTATTTTAATTGATCTTGTTTGTCTGCATGTTTCTTGTCTGTCTCCCTCCATCAGAATGTAAGCTCCTGAAGAAGTGACTGGTGTGTCTGAGTGGCTCAGTTGGTTAAGCATCTGCCTTCAGACCCTGATGTCAGGGTCCTGGGATCGAGACTCTCAGTGAGGAGCCTGCTTCTCCCTCACCCTCTGCCTGATGCTCTCCCTGTCTGTGCTCTTTCTCTGTTAAATAAATAAAATCTTTAAAAAAAAGTAAAAGAACTGACTGACTGACTTACCACATCTTTTCCCATAGTCACACTGGGCACAAATCACATTCTCAATAAATACTTGTTGAATGAATAAATTACCAAGTGATTGAAAATTTGCTCTCCTAGTCTATTTCCTTTTACTCCCAAACTATTTAAAAGATTATGAAATATTTTAAACACTCAAAAAATGCCCCCTACTCAGATTTAACAATTCTAGGAGTTTGATTATATTGCTTCAAATTTTCTTCTATCTCTTAAAACAAAAGGAAAAAAGATAAAAATACATAGGGAATGGAGAAATGGGTAATTTGGGGAGTACGTAAAAATAGTCAGTCTTTGTCAACCCATAAAATGAATGGTTCAAGTGCATTACTTACTGTAAACTCAAACTACAGATCCCAGACAGCTTTGCAACAGCTCCGCACGTGGCCTGTTCTTTTCTCTTCCACAAACAGCCAATGAAAGGTAGAGTTTACAAAGGTCTAGGGTGACATCTGGTGTACTGACTGTGACCAGCCTCAAATCTCATTATTGCCATTTGGAACGTGCGGCTGAAAACAAGATCTAAAAAGGCTTTTCCGATTAATTCACAGCTTATTCTGTCTCTTGTCTCAGAGGGAAAAGAAGCTGATTTAATAATTGAAATGGATGCAATACTAAATTACAGTTCAGAAGACACTGAAGATTTCTACATGCTGCTGGGATGTGATGAATTGTCTTCGGTAAGACTGTGGATAATGCTCTTTTTCAAGTTTTTATTTAAGGTGGTAACTTTGAACTTTTAGTCAAATTGCCTAAAAACCTAATCTTATATTCTTTTAAAGCACATTTGACTTAGAGAAAGTTGAGGATTTAAATCTTGGGTCTTTAGTGGGGTAGTGTCCTTTTGTGATTTTTAGAGGTTTCTGACCAAATTTCTGTATTCTGGCACATGGCCATAGACTCTATTTCAAATACACTAAAAATATGTATTTGAAATTTTATTGTAATGCTCTTGGCAGTGTTTAACAGAATACCTAAGTTGTATCTTCATTATGGTAATTTATACTAAAATTTAGATGAAATGTAATTTTCTAGTAATTAGTGTTTTTAAAATGTTTTATTAAAATATGTACTTTTACACGATCAGTTAAATTATATAAACCAAGAAACATCCTTTTATATTAACATTATAAATCATGTGTGAGAAATTACTTAAAAGGGTGGCTTCTGAAACAAAATATGTGAAAAGCTCTGTAGTTATTCTGGATCTATAATAAAATAATATTTTTAAAGGACATAAAAATGTTTTGAAGTAAAAGTTTTTTAAATTATGGAAAACTCATTTATAATTCTATTTCCCAGGAATAATGCTATTAATATGTGATTTATTAATCTTTAGTCTTTTTCTTATGTATATTTTTTGGAGATATGTTTGGGAAGATACTATATATTTACTTGTTGATTCCTGCTTTTTACCCACTCAGGGATTTCTCCATATTATTAAACACTCTTCATACATATTTTAATGTTGCACATTTCATTTTATTGTTGTATCACAATTGATTATTCCCTTATTGTTAAATATTTCATTTATTCCTAGTTTTTCAATGTTTTAAATACCATTGAGATGAATAGGAAGTACCTTTCAACATATTATTAAATATATTATATTTTATATAATAATTATTAAAATTTTTTTTGCTAAAATATAGCTATTAATATCAAAATATTTTAAAGCAAAATTCTTTTCTATTTATCTTTGTTTCATAAGGCTGGAGTTTAGTAATAAAATATGCTTAATTTTGTTTGGAAAATAAAATGTGATGTTGGACTAAAGGATTAAAATCTCTATCTTCATCACACTGAGGGAGTTACCTTATGTATCTTGTAGTTAAACACACATACACACACACATGCACACACCAGGTTATAATACTCCTTTAGCTGTATATTTCTTCTTTAGGGTAATATGTCACTCTTGTTTACTTTAGTGGTGGTTTACTTAATAGCAATTGAGAAAGCTTATTGACATTTTTAACCACCTGTCTTATGAGTTATGCTATTGCCAAATAGTTTTTGAAGGAGCTTTTTAAAATCAAAGGAACATAATTTAACTTGATAAGCTTCACAAATTGGATTTAAAGAAATATTGTTATTCTAAGTTATGAAGTGAAGGTGATTATATCCCCATAATAAATATCTACACCCTTTTAGTCAGTCTTTTGTAGGTATGTTATTGTTTCCTCAGTCTACAAAGAAGGAAAAGGAGGGTAAGTTTTGAATAGACTGAAAAAAATGATCCTATTGTTTATTTATAATGTTTATGACAGTCTCTTTCATTATGGCTAGCAAGTTTGTTACCAGTTATAGTCAAACTTCCCTGTATGTACTGTAGCATATATTAAAAGGAGAATAAAAGCATTGTCTTGCCATTCCTTCTTTACTGATTCTGCAAATGACATACCATGTTTAGATTACAATCATTTATTTAAAATGATCTGTCACAATTTTGTCAATTCTTTTTATATGTATCTTTCCCCTGTTTTCATATATATCTTTCCCATTAAAAATATTTAATTTTTCTTATTTGTAAGTAATCTCCACACCCAGTGTGGGGCTTGAACTCACAACCCCAAGATCAAGACTCACATGCTCTACTGACTGAGCCAGCCAGGCACCTCTGAAAATATTTAAATTCCATTTTTTGAGTATTAAGTGTGACGTTTCTTTTAGTTGATTTGTAGTGGATGGATTTCTTTTACTTTAAATATTCCTTGATATGATACTTTAAAAAGTTGACCAGAACTATTCATACTCAAAAGCAGTTTACCAATTATCATTTCAAAGCAACTTATGCAACTTATATTTTGATTCTATTTATAACAACTGTGTTGACACACACACATATAATTCTTTTGCTTTAGTATATAATTCTTAAAATGTAAAGCTTCCACTGAAAATTAATGAAATGACATATATAAACCCTGGGACGATTTCCACAGTATTGAGTGGAAAACAACATACCCTCGTTTCAAAAACATTTACTGAAGGTTGATTCCAAGTTAGTCAGCTTTTTTGCCTTGAATCAGATTTTACACAAAAGACACATGTTATGAAATCTTCTAAAGTCCTTATTAATATACACACCACTAGTGTGTAAGGCATCCTCTGTGGTTTATACCTTACTTGATTTTTTGATATTTGGTTACCATTTCAGTAGTATTGATAAGAAGACATCCTGATTTCAAGATTTCACAGACTTGAAAATTGAGCATAAACTTGATAGATAAATGGAGACACCTATTTTTTTCTTACCATTTACTAGCTATGTGATCTTGGGAAATGGTTTAGCTTTTCTCTGCCTTTGTTTTCTAATCTGCAAATGGAGATAATAATAGTACTCACCTCATAGAGTTGTTGTGGGGATTAAAGGAGACATGATAAATAAAGTCCTTAGAATAGTGCCTGGCACATTGTGGGTGTGGGCGTGGGTATGAGCATTGCTTTGGCCTCGCAGTAATACTCTACACTTGGAACTTTGTAAGTTAGACTACTCCATAATTGACATTTTTAAAAATGTTTTATTTTGAAAAATTTTTTCCTTTTTAAAAAATTTTTTTGAGTAAGTTCTATGCCCAATCTGGGACTTGAACTTAGGACCCCAAGATCAAGAGTCATATGCTCTACCAACTGAGCTAGTCAGGTGCCCCAAAATGATCTCTTTTTAAAAAAAATTTTATTTTTAAGTAATATTTACACACAATGTGGGAGAGTCCCACATTCCACTGACTGAACCAGCCAGGCACCCTCCAAAATGATTTTTTCTTTTTTAAATATTTTTTTAAAAAGATTTTATTTATTTGTCAGGGAGAGAGAGAGAGAGCACAAGCAGAGGGGAGCAGCAGACAGAGGGAGAAGCAGGCTCCCTGCTGAGCAGGGAAGCAGATGTGGGCTTTAATCCCAGGGTATGGGGTTTGATCCCAGGACTGTGGGATCATGACCAGAGCCAAAAGTAGATGCTTAACTGACTGAGCCAGCCAGTTATGCCCTAAAGATATTATTTCTTTATTTGAGAGAGAGAGAGAGAGAGAGAGAGAGAGAAGGAGAGAACACAAGGAGGAGTAGGGGAAAGGCAGTGGGAGAGTGAGAAGCAGACTCCCCACTGAGCAGGGAGCTGGATATGGGGCTCCCTCCCAGGACCCCAAGATCACCACCTGAGCTGAAGGCACTTAACCAACTGAGACACCCAGGCATCCTCCCATCCCCCAAATGATTTTTAATGCTCTTTAAGAACAGTTTTAGATTCATAGCAAAATTGAGGGGAAGGTATAGAGCTTTCCCCTATACTTTCTTCCCTCCCTTCATGCATAGATGCCCCTCTCCACTTGTTATCAATATCTCCACTAGAATAGTTCACTTGTTACAATGATGAACCTACATTGACACGTTGCTATCATCCAAAGTCCAGTTTGTATTATGGTCCACCCTTGGGTTTGTACATTCTATAGGTTTCTTTTCTTTTTTTTTTTTTTAAAGATTTTATTTATTTATTTGACAGAGAGAAATCACAAGTAGGCAGAGAGGCAGGCAGAGAGACAGGAGGAAGCAGGCTCCCCGCCGAGCAGAGAGCCCGATGTGGGACTCGATCCCAGGACCCTGAGATCATGACCTGAGCCGAGGGCAGCGGCCTAACCCACTGAGCCACCCAGGCGCCCCTGTACATTCTATAGGTTTGGACAACGTATAATATCATTTATCTTACAGAGTAGTTTCACTGCTCTAACAATCCTCTGTGCTCCACGTATTTGAATAATTTTTGATTTACAGAAAAGTTGCAAAAATAACACAGAGTTTCTATATACACTGAATCTGGCTTCCCTTGGTGTAAACATTATATTTACAATTATTGTGCACAGTAAAATGATGCAAATCAGGAAATTAACATTGGTACAAAAGTATTAACTTAACCAGGGACCAACAGGCTTTTTTTTTTTTTTTTTTTTAAAGAATGGATAGACAGTCAGGAATGGAGTGAAGAAAGAAGGGCACTTAGGACACAAATTTTTTTTCAAGTTCTTTTTTTAAGTTTTTTTTTTCTTTTCCCCCAAAGATTTTATTTATTTATTTGCCGGAGAAAGAGAAAGAAAGAGGGGGTGGGCAGCAAAAGCAGGGGGAGTGGCAGGCAGAGCAGGCAGAGGGAGAAGCAGGTTACCTGCTAAGCAGGAACCTGGGATCAGGACCTGAGCTGAAGGCAGCTCTTAACCAACTGAGCCACCCAAGATACAAAATTTAAGGATGCACTCTCATGGTCATGCAAGTGCAGAAACCTAAGAGAGAGAGAGAGAGAACCTCCTTAAACCTAAGCATCCTGCTTGTCTCACCCTGGTGCTGTCCCTGAGATAGCAAACATTTTACTTTATTTTATTTTATTTTATTCAACATGGATGGGACTGGAAGAGATTATGCTGAGTGAAATAAGTCAAGCAGAGAGAGTCAATTATCATATGGTTTCACTTATTTGTGGAGCATAACAAATAGCATGGAGGACATGGGGACTTAGAGTGGAGAAGGGAGTTGGGGGAAATTGGAAGGGGAGGTGAACCATGAGAGACTATGGACTCTGAAAAACAATCTGAGGGTTTTGAAGGGACGGGGGGTGGGAGGTTGGGGTACCAGGTGGTGGGTATTATAGAGGGCACGGATTGCATGGAGCATGGGGTGTGGTGCAAAAATAATGAATACTGTTATGCTGGAAATAAATTAAAAAAAAAAATAGATAATGTACATATACACTAAAAAAAAAAAAAAAAAAGAAAGAAAACTAGGCTCCATGCCCAGTGTGGAGCCCAATGTAGGGCTTGAACGCATGACCTCGAGATCAAGACTTGAGCAGAGATCAAGAGAATGATACTCAACTGACTGAGCCACCCAGACACCTGAGCCACCCAGACACCTCCCCGCTCTTTTGAGCTAGCAAATATTTTAGAGACTTATGGTCTCTGTCACAGCTACTCAGCTTTGCCAGTGCAAGAAAGTAGCCATGGGTAATATGTGAAATGAATGACTATGGCTATCTTCCAATAAAACTGTATTTAAATAACAGGTGACAGGCCAGATTTGGCCTTTGGGCCAGAGTTAGTCAACCGCGAATCTAAGGATAGTTCCCATTCTAATTTCATCAGTTTTTCTACTAATGGCTTTTTTCCTTCCAAGATCCAAGCCAAAATTCTTTATTACAGTCAGTTGTCTTGTTCCCTTGGTTTCCTCCACAGTGACAGTTTCTCATACCTTACTTATCTTTCATGACCTCGACACTTTGAAAAGTAATGTTATTTTGTAGAATGTCTCTCAATTTTGTTTTGTTTTAGATTTTCTCTTGATTAGACTGAGGTTATGTGTTTTTGGAAAGAACACTGCTGAAGCCATATTATACTTTTTTCAGTGTATCACATCAGGACTACATGATGCTGTTATGTCTTATTGACCTGAACACATGGTTAAGGTGGTATCTGTCAGTTTTTTTCTACCAGGATCTTGCATTGTAGAGGCACTGGTTCCCCTTTTGTAATTAAAAAATATTTTTGGTGATGATTTTTTGAGACTATAGTGTGTCTCTCAGGCTTTTAGCATTGTTTGCTGGATTTTTTAAAAAAGATTTTATTTATTTATTTGAGAAAGAGAGAACAAGAGAGCACAAGCAGGGGGAACAGCAGACAGAGAGGGAGCAGGGAGCCCGATGTGGGATTCGATTCCAGAACCCCAGGATCATGACCCAAGCGGAAGGCAGACACCCAGCTATGTGAGCCACTCAGGTGCCCCTTGTGGATCGTCCCTGTAACAATTACTTACCACTATGGTGTTTGCCTATGGTGACTTTCTATTTTCCTCATTCATTTTACATTTATTACTAAGAATTCTTCCATAAAGAAAAGTTATCCTTTTTCCCATATTTATTTATTCAGCTGTTTTTGTCCCTATGAATTAATATTTATTGAATTTTTCTGGATTATAACACAATACTACCACTATATATTTTGTGGCTCAAATTGTTTCTCTGGCTTACGTTTTAATTGTCATTTGATTAGAATGATGTAGGATCATCTCATAGGATTTATTTCAGGGATATCATTAATATTTGGAGTTTTATGGGAAAAATCCAGTGTCACATAAGTGAACTGAAATGATGGATACTAATTAACTCACTTATTAAAATGAGCCTTCTCTTTTCTATAGCATATCAATTCCCATCACTAGAATCAATTCATTCTTTTAATGACTAAATCACAATTGCCAGAAGCTCCTCTTATGCTATAATCATATTATTGAAAGAACTTCTGTCAGTCAATAATCAAGTATTTATTCAACACTTGGCATCTTGCCAGTACTGGAAGTGATGGGGGTAAAACAAAACAAAACGAAAAGGTGAGAAATAGTGCACGTGTGTAAGACACTTGGCAGCCAGCCGAGGAGGCAAAGCTAATACAAAGGAAACAATTTGAGAAAAAATAAATACTGTGCTGTGTGGTACTATTTATAAGTGCAACAGGAATTAAAGGAAGACTACCTGAAAAAATTTCGGAGAAGAGATGAAGATTGAAGTGATCTTCCTAGGTCATAATTTAGACACATGGTGGGAGAGATGGAGGGCATTTGTGTGGCCAGGGAAATGTGGAGAAGATCCATTCAAGCGGGAATCAGATTAGTGCCTATTGCACAATAGAGTATTTCCTGACACAGATCCAAAGATTGTGCTAATACGCTATGGAAAAGGTACATTTTTTAAGTTTTGAAACTTCATTTCTAAAACTAATCTATTTTCTTATTTTTTAAATTTTTTATTTTTTTAAAGATTTTATTTATTTATTTGACAGATGACATGCAGGCAGAGAGGCAGGCAGAGAGAGAGAGGGGAGGAAGCAGGCTGCCCGCGGAGCAGAGAGCTTGACGCTTGACGCGGGACTCGATCCCAGGACTCTAAGATCATGACCTGAGCCGAAGGCAGCGGCTTAACCCACTGAGCCACCCAGGCGCCCCAAAACTAATCTATTTTCAATAAAGAAATGTGAAGTAGGAAGACACAATGGAGAAAAATGTTAACGTAATGCTTAAAATCTGGGAGTATGCCATATGCATGTGTGCACATGCGCTGTATTTATGTTTTTTTTAAAAGATCTATTTATTTATTTTAGAGAGAGAGGAAGGGAGGAGGGGCAGAGGGAGAAGGAGAGAGAAAAACTCAAGCAGACTACATGCTGTGCATGGACCCTGAGGTGGGGCTTGATCTCATCACCCCGAGATCATGACCTGAGCAGAAACCAAGTCATACACTTAACTGAGTGAACCACCCAGCTGCCCCTATTTATGTGTTATGTAAGTTCACGCACATATGTGTAAATATATTTTAAAAGATTTATTTACTTGAGAGAGAGAGAGGAAGAGGGAGAGAGAGGGAGAGAACATGCACATGAGTTGGGGGAGGAGCACAGGGAGAGTGGGAGAGAAGTAGACTTCTTGCTGAGCATGGGGTCAACACAATGACCCTGAGATCCGGACCTGAGCTGAAATCAAGGGTTGGATGCTTAACTGACCCAGCCGCCTAGGTTTCCCATGTGTGCATATTTGTAAGTGCATTTCCATACATATTTAGTGTCAGACTACCTTCATTCAAATACTGGCTGTGCTACTATGTGTATGGCCTTGGGACAGTTACTTAACTTTTCTATTTCTTGGTTTTCTAATCTGTAAAATGGGAAAAATAAAATAAAATATAATAATAAAATAAAATAGGGGCACCTGGGTGGCTCAGTGGGTTAAGCCTCTGCCTTCAGCCCAGGTCATGATCTCAGGGTCCTGGGATCGAGTCCCACATCGGGCTCTCTGCTCTGCAGGGAGCCTGCTTCCTCCTCTCTCTCTCTCTCTGCTTGCCTCTCTGCCCACTTGTGATCTCTCTCTGTCAAATAAATAAAATATTTAAAAAATATATATATAATATAATAAATAAAATAAAAAATAGTACTCCCTTCATTGAGTGATTGTGGGAATTAAATAAGATATTATATACATAGTGCTTAGAGTAGTGTCTGGCATATAAGTCTCAATAAATCTTAGCTTGGGGTACTTGGGTGGCTCAGTCAGTTAAGCTTCTGCCTTCAGTTTAGGTCACAATCCCAGCCTCCTGGAATTAAGCCCAGTATTGAGCCCCTTGCTCAGCAGGGAGCTGCTTCTCCCTCTGTCTGCTGCTCCCCCCGCTTGTGCTCTCTCTCCTTTCTCTCTCTGTCATATAAATGTATCTACACACACACACACACACACACACACACACACACACACAACATAATCCCTTTTAAGGTAAAACACTATGGTTTTATGCTGCATATAATGCTTTGTAGTTTACATTTCCTCATAGAAATACGTTACATAATTTTTCTCAGATTATTGAAAGTCTTCTACTACAAGATGATTTTTTAATGACTGCAACATATTTCAGCCTATGACAATATTTTAATTAATTTTAATCTTTTACTACTGGACACATAAGGTTTTGTTTGAAATTTATAATATTTTATTCATTGAACCTTCTTATAACTAAATAATTTTCCCAACTCTATCTCCTTAGACAAATTCCTAGAATTGGAATTGTTATATCAAACAGTGAAAAAATTATAGGCTTTTCATATACAGATATACATATATATATATTTTTATTATACATGTATTAAATATTTATTTATTTATTTATTTCTAGGAAATCTGCATCCTTACTGGGAGAGCAGGAAAGTGTTCATTTCTTTGCAGCCTGAGTGACACAGGTCATTATTATGCCCTGGATGTTTTGATTTATTTGATTTTGAGTAAAGTTGAACATTGTATGTTTATTGGCCAGCATAATCGGCAGTTTTCCAGACCATTGAGCATTGGATCAGGAAGGCAGGACTCAGTGGACCTTGAAATGAGAGCCTCACTGGTCCAGGGGCTGTGGTTGGCACATGGGGTGGGGATGCTAGGAGATAAATAGAACATTCTCAAGACAAACTGACCCGCTGTACTCATTAGTTTACTCAGAACCAGCCCTACATAGGTGGCTTTGATAAATTTTGTGACACTAAAACTATAAAGAGTAATAAAAGACAGATATAGAGTATTCTTAATTTTTTAAAATATAACATTGGCAAAGTAAAGAAAATATAAAGAAGAAACTAATAATCACATACATTAGCACTTTTGAGAATTAACCATTTTTATTCATTTGCTTCCATGGGCTGTTACTAAAATGTTTTCTAATAGGATAGGAAGGAAAAAATAAAACAATAACAACAACACCCCCCACCCCAATTTTCTACCTTTGATACATAGGTACAATTTTATCTATTTAGCTTATTAAAATCCTCCAATATATATACATAAATATGTGTATAAGTATGCAAAAAAAAGTCTTGAAGGGGGGATGTTATCCTGGAGGGATGAAGAGTAAAGGGACTTTTACTTTTTGTTCTGTATTGATATATATTGATATTTATTGATATATAAATATATTTATTGATATAAATTTTTTCAAATAGAGATTGTGAATATTCATAAGTAACCTAATTAAAAATGCTTACTATCTTAGAATCTTTTGAGTTTTTAATATTTTAAAATTTAAAAACAAACTTCATTCTCACTTTTCTTTGTTATACGAGCAGTTTATGGTAACTGCTTTATGGTTAAAGGGAGTACCCAAGGAGAGGAAACACAATTAATTAATTAAGAGATAATTTACTTTCATTGATTAGTGGATAGTAAATATGGAACTTATAATAGGTCCCTAAGTCTGAAGAATTCGACTATATAAAACAGTAGTTAAGATTATTGGATTTGAGGGGTGCCTGGGTGGCTCAGTGGGTTAAAGCCTCTGCCTTCACCTCAGGTCATGACCCCAGGGTCCTGGAATCGAGCCCCACATCTGGCTCTCTGCCCAGTGGGGAGCCCGCTTCCCTTCCTCTCTCTGCCTGCCTCTCTGTCTACTTGTAATCTCTGTCTGTCAAATAAATAAACAAAATCTTTATTTAAAAAAAAAAAGATTATTGGATTTGAATCCAATAAGTCCAACTAAGTCTAGCTGCTTAGTTAACAAAAAATTCAGCTTTTTTAGCAACTAGCTAAATGATTTCAGGCTAGTTACCTAGCCACTGACCTTTGGTTTTAGGTATCATTGAGCTCTTACTACGATCAGGCTTTGTGTTAAAGGCCCTAATTTAATCCACCGTGCAATGTAAAGATGAGGAAACTGAGGCACATGGAAGTTACAAACTTGCCTCAAGTCTGGGCAGAAATGAGATTTAAAAGAAAGCGATCAGGGGCGCCTGGGTGGCTCAGTCAGTTAAGCTTCTGTCTTCCACTGGGGCCATGATCACAGGGTCCTGGGATGGAGCCTGCATCAAGCCCTGCATGAAAGCCCCTTCATCGAGCCCCTCACCTGGTCCTGTATTGGGCTCCCTGCTCAGTGGGGGGTCTGCTTCTCCCTCTCCCTCTGCCCCTCTCCACCTCTTGTGTTCTTTCTCTCATTCTTTCTCTCTCAAATAAATAAATAAAATCTTAAAAAAAAAGAATAAAATGAAGCAATCAGATTGCTGAGCCATATAACCCAGACAACCCTGTTGTCTCCTGCTGCTATCACTGGAATTACAACGAACAAAGACAAGTCTTGCTGATGCATGGTAACAAGGATTAGAGGGCTGAGTGAAAGCAAATAAAATAAAAACGCCTCTCCAGCCTCATGTTAGTTTGGGATGAAGTTTCTCTTTTCCCAAGGCTTCTAGCCACACTGTTAATTGGTAACAGAATTAACAGGTTTGAATTCCGTCCTTTTTTAAAAATTGCAAAATCTTCTCCCTCTCTGTCTCTCTCTCTTTTTTTTTTTTTTGCAAAGTTCTTAATAAAGAAAAAAGAGGGGCAAAGGCAGAAAGAGGGAACTTTCTAATGGATAATTTATAAACTAGACAGTCATCCTTGAGTAATGGCTAAGCATATTCTAAAGAGCTCAGATGATGAAAAAAAAATTCAGATGAGTGAACACATCTAAATTTATGTATTCTTAGGATAGACATATCTGACCATTTTTGACATTTAAGTATATATTAGAGTCACAGGTGCCTTGGGCCATCATCTAAATGCAGTAGAAAGTTCAATTGTTATCATGGACTACTATTTGGATAGAAGTTTTCATTGGATGCTTTCTGAGTTTCATTATAGAGGAAATTACTTCTTAGAGTAAAAAGTCAGAATACAAATACAAAGATCAAAAGAAAAATTTGGGTGGAATATGGCTGTTTTGAGAAGGAATGATGCCCAGCTTCTTCCTTTATGCCATTTAAGTTGGATTCCTTATTTTAAACATCGATTTTTATTTTAGGTTGAACAAATCATGGCAGAATTTAAAGTCAGAGCCTTGGAATGTCACCCTGACAAGCATCCTGAAAACTCCAAAGCTGGTAAGTATTTATTAATGCCTATTTCCCATGAAAATGAATAGCATCTAGAACTAAAAAGCTATTGAATAATAATTTAATTTCTTCTTGTATGTTATGCTCACACTTACTCTTTCATTCAATGCCCAAGAATGTTTTTGCACCATTGGATGATAGGAGGGGAGCAACCGTGTAGGGTTTTTTTTCCCCCCAATAATATGGAACTTCCGTCTTTCTTTAGCTATCATGTGCTGCTTCCTGGTTTAAAATTTGCCTATTTTATGCTTTATTTACTAGCTCTTGAGGGTTAACATGTCTTAAATATGTTTGTAACCAGGTGATTGCCTTGATGAGAACCTGGCTGTATTTCCTTCATTTGGGGGAACTGAATATGTCTCTATACAACATATGATAATACATTCATACTTTTGTTTTTTCTTTATCATAATTTAAATCCCATCATCATAAATTTTGACATAAATGCTTATGTGTATTTCAGCTTGAAAAAATACAAACCAATTATCTTTCCTTGACCCATCTCTCTCCTGTTCCTCTTCTGTTTCTCTTCTTCCTTTTAGAGCCAAACTTCCTGAAAAAGTTCACAGTTGATACTTCTACTTTTCTTCACCAATTTTCAATTTATCCCAGTCTGACTTTCCCCTCACCTTTCTTGGGAATGACTCTTGGAATAGCTGCCAAGTCCTCTGGGCTGGCAATTCAACAGTTACTTTTTAGCTCTTATCTTCCCTGTGTTTGCATCAGAAATTGACACTGTTGACCCGGCGTCCTGGAAACATTCTTTTCTCTTAGATACCAAAATACACACTCCTGCTTTTCCTCCACCCTCTTGGGCTGATCTTTCTGTCTCTGTTGTGACTCCTTCCCTCTTCCCTAAGGTTCCCCCTAAACTCTATTCTAGGCTTACTCCCCACTTTCTCTCTGCAGTCTTGTCCTGTTGGGTTCGTAATCAAAGGAGCAAGACTGATACAAAGCGAAGGTCAAGCAAAGCTTTATTTCACTCCAAGCATTGAGAATCAAACCAACCAGTTTGGGCTGCCACTGACAGAGAAGGCGACCCCTCCCTGCCTTGCCAACTAACTTTTAAAGGTCAAGGACCATGTGGTTGAGCCTGACCACACACAGGTGGCAAAAGCTGCACAGTCATGCTAGGTCACACACAAGTGACCAACTGAATCACAATTTACTGTATAGTAGATATTTGAACTAGCCTATCACCTTAGTCAGAATTGGCCCCCAAAAGGGCCCACACTCCTTGGTAGCTAGGGAGAGCGTATGCACGCCCCACTGATCGGATGTCTCCACCTGGCCTGACCCACCCTTGTATTTGGGCTTTGTTACCTGGGACTGATTTCCCCGACTTGCTTTTAAGTAAGTCGCCTTGAGGGGGGCAGGGTTAGTTTAAGTTTTACTACAAAAACAACAAAATCACTGTTTAACTGGATGGAATTGCTCTGGCTAAATAGACCCTTACAGTCCAAATCTGTGATTTCAATTATCAGCTCTTTGTTGACGGCTCCCAAGTCAATCCTTAACTCTAGTTTTCACTGCTTCTTAGAATCCATTTGGAGACATTTCAGTCACCCTGTCAGAAACTGAATTCGCTTTCCTCTCACCCTCTCTAAAATCTTGCTCATTTTTCTGTGTTTCCCCATCTTAATAAATGGCACCACCATCCATTTAGTTGGTCAAGCAGAAACCTATCACCCTCCTCTTCCCTATGTCTACCACTGGTTAATTACTCAATCCTAGTGATTTACCTTCCACATTTCTCTCCTGGAGGTCCTCTTCCCTCCACCTTCACAGACCTTAGAGTAATAAGTCACCATCATTTCAAGCCTGGATCCCCATAGCACTCCTTTAATTGCTTCACACCACAGGTAGTGGATTTCTTTTTAATTATGAAAAAAATATATATTATATTTACAAAAAGGTCTAAGAATACTATAGCAAATACTCATATACGTATACCTAGCTTAAAACTTGACCAAAAAGCAGGGGTGCCTGGGTGGCTCAGTTGCTTAAATGTCTGACTCTTGGCTTTAGGTCACGATCCCAGGGTCATGATCTCAGTGTCATGGGGCTGAACCTTGTGTTGGGCTCTGTGCTGAGTGTGGAGCCTGCTTGGGATTCTACTTCTCCCTCTGTACCTCCCCACTTGTGTGCCCTCACTTTCATTCTCTCTCTAAAAAAACAAAGAAACAAAAACTTTACTAATGCATTTGAAGTCCTTTGTGTTTTTCTATCCTGATTTTATCCTCAGGGTAGGTAATACTATCTTAAATTAGGTGATTATATTTACTATATGTGCATACTACAGGTTTGTGTGTAATATGCATATGTATATGACTTTTCTATAAGGAAAATATTATGATTAGTCCACATGCCTGTCTTAATCCACATTACACAATGATAAAACTCAAACCCCTCTCCATTAAAAACATTTTCCCTTATATTATAGCTCTTTATTAATTTTTCTAGAAGTTGCTGACCTGTATAACCAGGTCATTTTTCAATATATGAAGCCATTTCTTTGTTAGATTTAACTATTATTTTCAGGCATTTGATTTTTACCCTATTTATTAAGGTATAATTTGCTTAAGGTAGTGTGAATGAATCATAAGTATAAACTTGATAAATTCATCTATGCATAACCAGTTTAACCACTGCTCAGAGGAAGATGTAGAACATTTCTGGTACCCCAGAAGTCCCTTTTCACATCCTGTTTGTTTATTTATTTATTTATTTAAAAGATTTTATTTATTTATTTGACACAGAGAGAGAGATCACAGGTAGGCAGAGAGGCAGGCAGAGGGGGAGGGGGAAGCAGGCTCCCTGCTGTTTAAAGTCAGCATCCTCTCCCATTTTTAGCTCTCTATTATCATTGATTAGTTCTTCGTGGCTTTGAATTTCACATAAATGGAATCAGACAGTCCTCTTTTGTGTGCGGTTTCTTTGCTTTGTATTAAGTTTGATATTTGCCCATTTTGTACAGGTAGCAATAGTTAATTTCTTGTGATTGCTGGGCCTTTATGTACAAGCCCCTTCATGTGCTCCCCGTCTCTCCATTTTCATCTTCTCTCCACCACCATGCCCACTATTCCATGTTTCTGCCACACAGGACTACCTTGGCTCCTTAATGTGCTCTGTTTTCAGCTCTTCATTTTTTTTTTTTTTTAAGAGAGAGAGGAGCAGGCAGGGGTAGGGGAGGGACAGAGAGGGAGAGCAGGGCTTCATCCCACGACCTAGATCATGACCTAAGCTGAAATCAAGAGTTGGATGCTTAACCAACCAACTGAACCACCCAGTTGCCCTTCCACTTCAGACCTTTATGCCTGCTGCTTCCTCTGTCTGGCTCCCTATGATGTCTGTACACTTCTCTGCTTTGCTTTGATTGGTTAGGTCACTCCTGTGTCAGGTTTCAGCTTAGCCATCACTCCCTCTGTTAAGTCATGTGTGCCCTACCTACTCAGAGCACCCTATATATCATGCAGAAGACTGTGTATCACACTGTCTCCTTGTTGCGTATTTGCTTGTCAGTCATACTGAAAGCTCAGTGAGGCAGGTTTCCTGCCATCTTGTTCATAGTACTGTGTCCCATACCTCACATTGTACCTACCATGGAGGACACTTACTTTGTGCAAATCATTTATTGAATGACTGAGTGAATACATTCATGAGCATTTCTTTAGGAGACATATTAATTACCTCTTTGAACTGGAGTTACTATTAAAATAGATATCCTAGGACTCCTGGGTGGCTCAACTCTTGATTTTGGCTCAGGTCATGATCTCAGAATCCTGGGATTGAGTCCGCATGAGGTTCTGAGCTCAGGTGGGGAATCTGCTTAAGGATTCTCTCTCTCCCTCGCCCTCAGTCTCCCCCACCCCCAGCTTGCACTCAATCTCCCAGTTAAATAAATAAATCTTAAAAAAAAGTTAGATCTCCTAACATAAAAGTATAAAAATTTAATAAACACTTAAAAACAACCACCACCCTAGGTTATTCTTTAACTGGGTTCTTTTCCAATAAAGCGTGGCTTTGAGTTCTTTCTTTGTCCCTGGCAAGCAATTTCTATTTGGGATACATGATGAATCACTGTGCAATCATTGCCATTTTTGGTTGCCATAGTGATGGGTATTTTCATGTATGGGCTATCTCAAGGCTTCTTGTTCAGAGGAACACTGAACTGTAAATATTGTTTAAAATGAAAGGTACACAGACATCAATATCTTCCCCTGTCAGGCTTGCACTTGATAGATGAGTCAACCTGTGGTAGAAATTGTTTTCAAATCTGTTTAAGCATCCATTTACTCAATTTGGATTGATAGGATTTTCTGAAAATTTAAGTGGGTCTTTATACACTTGGAGAACGATTACGGGTACTGATAAAAGTAATTTAAAATATTAAATGGGGGGTGCCTGGGTGGCTCAGTGGGTTAAGCCGCTGCCTTCAGTTCAGGTCATGATCTTAGGGTCCTGGAATTGAGTCCCGCATCGGGCTCTCTGCTCAGCAGGGAGCCTGCTTCCCTC
This sequence comes from Mustela erminea, assembly GCF_009829155.1. Classification (NCBI taxonomy): domain Eukaryota; kingdom Metazoa; phylum Chordata; class Mammalia; order Carnivora; family Mustelidae; genus Mustela; species Mustela erminea. Next base: position 34,559,366 of record NC_045627.1, on the reverse strand, counting down.
TCTCTCTCTCTCTGCCTGCCTCTCCATCTAATTGTGATCTGTCTCTGTCAAATAAATAAATAAAATCTTAAAAAAAAATTAAATGGGTCACTTGGTTGGTTAAGTGTCCAACTCTTGGTTTTAGCTCAGGTCGTGATCTCAGGGTTAAGAGATTAAGCCCCACATTGGGCTCTGCTCAGTGGGGAGTCTGCTTGAAATTGTCTCCCTTTCCCTCTGCCCCACCCCTACTCCCATGTATGCATATACTGTCTCTTTAATAAATAAATAAATCTTAAAAAAAAATAAATAAAATATTGGGGCACCTGGGTGGCTCAGTGTTTGAGCATCTGCCTTCGGCTCAGGTCATGATCCCAGATCTGTGATCGAGCCCCAGATCGGGTTTCCTGTTCAGCAGGAAGCCTGCTTCTCCCTCTCCCACTCTCCCTGCTTGTGTTCCCTCTCTCGCTGTGTCTCTCTGTCAAATAAATAAATAAACAAACTCTTTTAATAAATAAATAAAATACTAAAAATATTTATATATTTTTTAAAGAATTCACCCAGATGCCAAATTTTAGTTTGGCAGAAATCCGGAATACATTAGGTAGATTTTGAAATCATTTCATCAACGTGAAAGCTTATAGAGCAACTGCCGTAGGAGAAATTAAAATTGTATATATACCTTTTTGGTTCATTAAGTGTAGTCTCAACCATTTCCACTGAAATTACTAATCTGTTAGCATGATGGAATAGTAGATATGGAGAACAATCTTGTCTGTCCAGATTGCTCCTCAATCCCACTGATGAGCTAGTTGACCTTGGGCAATCTCTTGAGTGTCAGCATTCTCATAGGAAACCTGGGTAGACTAGTAGTATATTGCTTCATGTATCTCCTATGAAGACTAAATGAGGTAGCTTGTATGCAGGAATAGCTCAATGAATGTTGGCAATTATGATTCAATGGACTTTCTTTTCTTGTTTTTATGCAGCATTCCAAGATAAGTGTTTTTTTAATTTTAGAAAGAAAGTGTGCATGCATTTGTGCATGAGAGTGGGTTAGGAGGTGAGGCAGAGAGAGAATCTTAAGCAGGTTCCATACCCAGTGTGCTGCAGAAATTGTGCCACAGAGCACAAGAGCTCCTGGCTGGTTCTCAGACCAGTCCTATGTATCTGCATGGCAGGAGCTATTTCAGACCAATGCTTCGTATGTTTCTCTCTGACCCTGAAGAAAGGGATTGCAGACTAAATTAAAGATCTGTGAAATGGCATTTTTGTTATTGATATGTAGGCTGCAAAAACATTTGGATATTTGAAGGAGAGCTCCTTGTCCTTGCTAACGTATCTTTCCAAGTCTCCATGCTTTCTTACTTTAAAAAACCTTTATTGCATTTCCCCCTATGAATAAAAATAACATAGAGTAATAAATAATGTTGAAAGTGAAAGTCTGCTCTTATCACTTCCTGCCAGGGAACCACTATTAATAGTGGTATATTTTCCTCCAGATTTTTTCGAAGTATGGTCTGACATCATATTTTTATTATTATTTTTAAAGTAAGTGTAAGTAGCCTACATTAAAAATATGACTATAACAATACAAATTCAATTGTGAAATATGAATTTAAAAGAACCTCTGTATTTTCAGAGTAGATCTAGGAGTTAAAATGGAATGTCTCTCAAAGGTCCCAGCATCATTTGCTCTTATAAGCTTGTAAAATGAGATCTCTCTTCCCAGAACGGGTAAATGTTTATCTTGTTGTGACTCATTTGATTAGCTGGTATATTAAAGGACAAATATAAACCCAAACTCATTTTTAATAAATGTGGCGGAGAGGATGGAACAAGGAAAGGCCAGCTATCAGGAAAGATAAAGTATCTTTAGCTTTCTGCTTATCAGTTGTCGAGGGATTGAGAGCAGAATAGTCCCAGGCAGGCTTCTTTCATTTTGCAGACTCTGGAAACAGGCTAACAGTAATGTGCAAAGAGCAGGTGACTCATAGATAAATATGTAAATCTTTATAAACACTGCTGTAGTAGTAACTGGAATGTGCATCTGTGGTGATAATTTAATGAGCTTTTTATTCCCTTTGGAAAAAGTGACATCTTATTTGTACAGTGGGATATTTAAGTTGTCCTCAGCAGTAGAAAGGATTACTCACTACAGCAAGCTGCTATGGCAAGATGCTTTTTATTAGCTTGTTTATTCTCCTGTAATTTCCAATAGCCCCAACTTTAGGATCTTCCCTTTAACCCACTAATTGCTATACCTCCAGCAGCGATATTAGTTAATGGCTTATTAGGTGTTGTGCTATCCAGCTTTGGGACAGGTCTTGGAGGGACCCTGCCATGGCAGGGAGCATCTCTGATTGTTGGGGGAACACTTAAAGTGGTGGTGTTTGGAGGAGAGGGGCTCAGGAAAAGCAGTTATTTACCACCTGGGTACAGAAGAGTTTCAGTATTTTCAATTCTGTCAGTATAATTTTTTTAAGATTTTATTTATTTATTTGACAGAGAGAGAGATCACAAGTAGCCAGAGAGGCAGGCATAGAGGGGGGAAGCAGGCTCCCCACCAAGCAGAGAGCCTGATGCGAGGCTGGATCCCAGGACACTGAGACCATGACCTGAGCCAAAGGCGGAGGCTTAACCCACTGAGCCACCCAGGCACCCCAATACTGTCAGTATTGATTGTACATTTGCCTCAACGCCTGTTTGAGAGACTCTTGATTACTTCCCATTTTTAAAAAATATTTTATTTATTTATTTATTTTGAGAGAGAGAGAGAGAGAGAGAGTGCATGTGAGCAGGGGGAGGAACGAAGGGAGAGGGAGAGAGAGAATCGCAAGCAGATTTGCACTGAGCATGTAGTGCAGTGTAGGGCTAGACCCCATGACCATGCAATCATGACCTGAGTGGAAATCAAGAGTCAAAAGTTTAACCGACTGAGTCACCCAGGTAACCCCACACCATGAGGTATTTTTAAACACTATCAGGGCAATTTAAATTAGTTTCCCCACTGACAGTATTAAAATATTCCTAATTCACAAAATGTTTTAATGATATGTGTCATTTTTTTGGTGGTTGGAGCTCAGGGAATAGCACTATATATTATCTTTCTCACACTCAAAATAGGAAGCATTCACTCATTGGTTCATTGAACAGACAGCTCTTGAGCATCTGCTATGCTGTTTCAGTGCAAAGGATATAGCAGAGACCAAAAATGATAAAGTCTCTGTTTTCACAGAGTTTATATTATGGTAGAGGAGATAGATCATAAACAAAAAACTACATAATGGCTGATAAAGGCGTGGTGCTGGTTGGCAGTCATTTTATACAGCATAGTCAGGGAAGACCCCCTCTACAAGACAGGATCTGAGATGACATGTGAGTGCCTGGTGTAAAAGTATTCTTTGCAGAAAGGATAGTAAGTGCCAAGGTCCTGGGGCTAGGGTGTCCTTGGTATACTTAAGATGCATCAGGGAAGCTCCTATGGCTGTAGCAAGGGGAGATGGGGAGAATAGAATAAAATGAGGTCAGAGAAGGAAGAGATGGTAAAAGGCAGGCAGAACATATCAGACCTACTAGCCATGCCACTGGTGGTAAGAAATTGCAGTTTTACTGTAAGACAACTGGGAAGTCATTAAAAGTCATTTTGAGCAGAGGAGTGATACTATGCCACTTATTTTTTAAAAGATCTCTCTAACTGTTTTGTAGAAAACGGACTGAGACAAAGGCAGGGAGACCAGCTGAGAAGCTAGTATAATACTCGAACCAAGAGAAGACAGTGGCTTGAACCAGAGTGGGGGTAGTGGAAGTGGCAACAAGGGGTCAGATCTTAGATATATTTTAAAAGTAGAGCCAGTAGGGTTTGCTAAGGGATTAGAAGTGAGACGTAAGAGAAAAAGTCAAGGATGATCCAAGTATAGAGAAAACTAATGAAATATTTTCTGACTCCCCAAGTGGAGAAGTCTTGCTTCTATATTTCTATCACATTAAATTTGAAATGATTTGCTTATATATCTGCTTCCTTATTAGACTCTGAGGTTCTCAAGGGCACAATTAGGATCTTACTGGTGAATGGTGACATTTTATTTTCTCTGGAGGTGGAGGAGAAGCTGTGGATTGGAGAGTAACATCCATTGCAAGAAAATGGAAGAAGCAGAAAGGCAGTCAGTGGAGCGCGGCAGCTGGGAAGCCTAGCAGGCTTGGGTTTGATTTGTGGCTCCATCACTTGAAGTTTTGGGACTTTGGATAAGTTACATTGACTTTTTTAGGCTTAGGTTCTGTAAAATTGGAATAATAATAATGATAATGATAATAATATCCACATCATAAGGTTGTTGTGAAGAAGAAAGAAACCCTGTACTCAACAGCAATCATTTCCCATTTCCCCATGCCCAGCCCCTGGTAACCATGAATCTACTTACTCTCACTACAGATTTTTCTATTTTTTAAAAAAGATTTTATTTATTTTTTTTTTAAATTTTATTTAATGGAGAGAGAGAGAGAGGCGGAGATTGTGAGAGCGGACAGGAGGAGGAAGGAGAGGGAGAAGCAGACTACCCACTGAGCAGGGTGCCTGATGAGGGACTTGATGATAGGACCCCGGGATCATGACCTGAGCTGAAGGCAGTCGCTTAACCAACTGAGCCACCCAGGTGCCCAGATTTTATTTATTTATTTATTTATTTGAGAGAGAGAAAGAGAGCATGAGCTGGGCGTTGAGGGGTAGAGGGAGAGGGAGAAACAGACTCCCCACTTATGAGGAAGCCTGATGTGGGCTCGATCCCAGGACCCTGAGATCATAACCTGAGACGAAGGCAGATGGCTAATCGACTGAGCCACCCAGGCGCCCCTCATCCACTTTTTAAAAATATTTAATTTATTTGACAGAGAGAGACACAGTGAGAAAGGGATCACAAGCCAGGGGAGTGGGAGAAGGAGAAGCCGGCTTTCCGCTGAGCAGGGAGCCCAGTGTGGGGCTCGATCCCAGGACCCTGGAATCATGACCTGAGCCGAAGGCAGACACTTAACGCCTGAGACACCGAGGCACCCGTAAAAGAAAGAAAACCAATTGACTGCAAATTTTGAGGGTTTATTTTTAGACTCATAATATCCCATTTATTTATGTTTACTCTAATGCTAATACCACACTGTTTCATTACTGTAGCTTTGTAGAAAGTTTTAAATTGGAAAGTGTGAGTTCTTCCAACTTTGTTTTTGTTTTTCAAGATTGTTTTGGCTATTCTGAGTCCCTTACATGTACATACGGATTTTTAGGATCAACTTGTCAATTTCTGCTAAAAAAGGCACCTGGGATTTTGATAGAGATCGCATTAAATCTAAAGAGCAGTTTGGAGAATGTTACCATCTTAGCAATGTTAGGTCTTCTGATCCTTGAACATGCATATTTATTTATTTAGATATTTAATTTCTTCCAACAGTGTTTTATAGTTTTCAATATATAAATCTTGCATTTCTTTTGGTCAACATTTTTTTCTAAGTATTTTATTTTTTGATGCTATTGTAAATGGGATTCCTTCCCGGATTTCATTTTCAGATTGCTCACTGCTACGGTATAAAAACACAATTGATTTTTGCGTATTGTTCTATAGAAAGTTTGAACTTCATTGGGGAGCAGAAGGGACACTGGAAGTGTTTACAGAAGGGACACGGATGGTTTCTATTGTATGCCATTTGGTCAAATAGATCAGTGACAAAGTTACCATTTATCAACCGCCCACCATGTTACTTCCTGTGCTTAAACCCTCCCAATAGCTTCTTACTGTTCTTACAACAAAAAACAGACCAGAATCCTTAGGCCTCTAAGTTCCTGGATGACTGGGTCCTTGTCTACTTGACAGCCCCATTCCTCATTTCCTCGTCATCCTTTCCCAGCCCTGTGTCCTCCAGCCACATGGTCCTTTTTTATTTTTTTAAAGAAATATACATATATATATTTTAAAGATTTATTTACTTGACAGAGATCACAAGTAGGCAGAGAGGCAGGCAGAGAGAGAGGAAGGGAAGCAGGCTCCCTGCTGAGCAGAGATCCCAATGTGGGGCTCCATCCTAGGACCCTGGGATCATGACCTGAGCTGAAGGCAGAGGCTTTAACCCACTGAGCCACCCAGACGCTCCCACTAGGGCCCTTTCTATTTTCTCTAAATCACTGTGCTCCTTCCTGCTTCAGGGTCTTCCTTTCCACTCTAACTCTAGCCCGATTACTACCCTTCCTCACAACTACCAGTAGCAAAGGTAGTCGTCTTCCGAGTAGACAAAACTGTAATTTTTTTTGATGTTTCTAAATGTCAATCCCACTAAATAGTTCGTGTCTATGGTTCACACCTGTGTCATCAACACCCGGAATAGCACTGGCGCTCAGAAAAGAGAGTGGATAAACTGTGAGCCAGGAGCTGTACATACATGACCTCACTTGTCCTTGTGATTCATTCTACACATGAGGAAATGAAAGCTTGAAGAGGTGAACTGGCCCAAGGTCACATAGCCGGTAAATAACAGACCTGTTCCAGTGAGATCCCTTTGCTTGGGAGTTTAAAATAACTCCTTCAAGAGAGAAGTGCTCAACTTTTGATCTGTTTTCCAGTGGAGACTTTTCAGAAACTGCAGAAGGCAAAGGATGTTCTGACAAATACGGAGAGTCGTGCCCGTTATGACCACTGGCGCAGGAGCCAGATGTCGATGCCATTCCAGCAGTGGGAAGCTTTGAGTGACTCGGTGAAAACGGTGGGTTTCTCTTTGAGCCTGAAGCTCAGGCTGCCCATGGATTAGACTCACATAGTAGCTTAAAAAGTCAATAGGCAGTAGGAGGGAGAAGACCAAGAAGCTGATAGAATACGGATATGACTCCGTGTCCACAAACCCTATGGAGGGGAATTCAATGGATCAGTGCCAGAAGAGCTGATGACTGTGATTGTCACTCTGCTTGGCTGTTTGATTCCATATCTATACTCCTCACTGGCATTTATTGTTTTATAAATGTATATTGTTTTATACATTCTTTTTTTTTTTTAAGAATTTATTTATTTGACAGAGAGAGAGACAGAGACCACAAGTAGGCAGAGAGGCAGGCAGAGAGAGAGGGGGAAGCAGACTCCCCACCAAGTAGAGAGCCCGATGTAGGGCTCGATCCCAGGACCCCTAGATCATGACCTGGGCCGAAGGCAGAGGCTAACCCACTGAGCCACCCAGGCGCCCTGTTTTATACGTTCTGACAACTATGCTTCTCAAGTGGTTCATATAATACTCCTGAATTTTGAACTAGTGCAAATTCATCTCTTCCATCCTTTTAGTTCTTTTCGTAAGGCTTATAAATTCTATAAAAAACAGAGCCTGATTAATTAAAGAAAGCTGTAAATTATTTTAAATTTATTCTTGTTACAAATTCTGGTGAAAGAGTCATTGTATTGATGTAGAGAGACTTTAAATCATTGCGTTCTCTTTCTTCATGCTATTAAAAAAACTAAATATAAAAGTCATCACCATAATTGCTGAGTTAGACACTTACTTTGTTCTTACATTTGCATTTATATATATATTTCAATATATAAAAATTATATTTATTTACATATATGTTTAGGAGGGGAGGGGCAGAGGGAGACAGAAAGAATCTTAAGCAGGCTCCATGCCTAGCGTGGAGCCGAAGGGGGGCTTGATGTCACAACCATGAGATCATGACCTGAGCTAAAATCAAGTCACACACTGACTGAGCCACCCAGGCGCCCCAACAGAGAAACTATGACTTGGGCTTGCTGCATGATCTCCGAGTCCTGATGCTGAGCCTGGCCATGAACCCTGAGCCCCACGTGGAACCCTGGGTGGAGCCCCCACATCAGACTCAGCACTCAGTGGGGAGTCTGCTTCTCCCTTTCTTTCTGCTCGTCCTCTTGCTCATGCTCTCTCTCTCTCAAATAAACAAAACCTTTAGAAAAAAGAGTTAATAGGCACACATTTTTGGTGAATTGATTGTTTGACAAATTGATCCCTTCTGGGAAGGCTCTTTGGGCTCTTTGAGTTACTCTCACGTGGATCTGTTTGTCCACTGATTGTTCTTAGGTTCCTGGGCTTGGTGAGGTGTCCTTGGGGTGAGTCCAGTTGGCTACAAATGACAGGGGAAGCTTCCTACTATGCCCGTTTGGTTACCCTTTCCCCAGGAAACAGTGTGTAATTCAGTACCTTCTGGGCCTGTTCAGAAAACAGTCTGTCCTAAATGAATGTTATCCAAGAGCTTGTCAAAGATCACCTAGGCAAGTAAAAAATTTACTCATGTTGATCCAGAATAAAAACAGCTAGTCAATATTGAATAGTTATTTAGCTTATCCATGGCTCACGTAAATCAATTAATTTTTTTCTATTTGTCTATTTCTTTTCTTTTTTAAAGATTTTATTTATTTATTTTTTGTCAGAGAGAGAGAGGGAGAGAGAGAGAGCGAGAAAGCACAGGCAGACAGAGTGGCAGCCAGAGGCAGAGGGAGAAGCAGGCTCTCTGCCGAGCAAGGAGCCAGATATGGGACTTGATCCTAGATGCTGGGATCATGACCTGAGCCGAAGGCAGCTGCTTAGCCACCTGAGCCATCCAGGCGTCCCTCTGTTTGTCTATTTAATATTTACTGGCATGTAGGCACAATTTTTTATTATTAAACAAGGTATAGAATTAAATGAAATTACTTACTTTATTTATTTTAAAGATTTTATTTATTTGAGAGAGAGAGAGAGAGAGATAGAGTGCACGAGCCAGGGGGAGGGGCAGAGGGAAGAGGAAGAAGCAGGCTCCCCCAGGAGCAGGGAGCCGGATTTGGGACTGGATAACAGGACCCTGGAATCAAGACTGGAGCTGAGGGCAGATGTTTAAGCCACCTTGGCGCCCGAAGGTCCAGAATTTTAAAAATGACTCCCTAGGGGAAAAAAACACATTAAAGAAAGCTGATAAACAAGTTAATGGAGAAGGTAAGAATGAACAACATACCAATTTCATAGACTATAGGACAGTGGCCTTTGCACCCAGGCTTGGTGTCTGTTTAGCATTGGTTCACCCACTGCACACAGTGAGTTTTTTGGTCTGGTGCAGTTCATTATTTTGCTGCACAGGCTGTCCTTTTCCTAATGTCCCTCTTAGTCTCTATCAACGGCTATCATTTGATATTTATGCTGATGATCCTTCTATTGAACTGACTCATTCCACACTAGTATCCTCGATGTTAAATGTTGTTCTGCCCAGTTAATATCTTAGGGGAGCTGAGAAATACGCTCTGTGAGCACAGAAATGAGGCCTAATTGTGTCCCAGCAAACCAGGCTGCCTAGCATCGCTCTTACATTAGTCCTTTGATTGAAGTGCAAAATATGAGAGGCACCCGAATTTGTGGTTAGATACCGTTTGGATTTTTCCCCTGTGTATTTCTTTAATTGGGATCAGCAGATACAGGGGCCTGATGTTAAAATATTTTATTCTTATAAAGTGGATGGATGAACAAAACTATTATCTCAGGATATCTTTGACATCTATCAAAGCATTTACTGTAGGTAAGTCATTAATCATCAATGCCATCTAAGGGAAATAGGAGACACTTTTATCCTGAGAAGGAAGTACTGAGGCCTGGAGTAAATTCACTGTACAGGACACTTAACAGACTTGTGATGTTGAAGGACCACATTTTCAGCTCTCTGGGCCCTGAATTCTTGAATTTCTTATTTTCTATTTTTCACTAACCTTCCTGATATCCCTTCCCTGACGGATAAAACCACTGGACAGCCTCTTCCACTCTGTGCACCTGCAGAAAAAGGAAGAAACCAAACTAAACAACAACAGACCCAAACCAACCAAAACAAAAGCAGATTTTTTGCACCAGCTAAGGCCACTGTCCCTTTTAAAAATTAACATTGAAAAAATATTTTATTTACTTATTTGAGAGAAAGAGCATGAGCTGGGGGGAGGGACAGAAGGAGAGGGATAAGCAGGCTCTCCACTGAGCAGAGTCAACTCAAGTGACTCAAGGCTCGATCCCAGGACCCCAAGATCATGATCTAAGCTGAAGCCAGTTGCTTAATGGACTGAGCCACCCAGGTGCCCCTAAAATTAATATTTTAAGAAAAGATTTCTTTTTTTTATGAAATTTATTTATTTTATTTTACTTATTTATTTTTAAATGATTTTATTTATTTATTTGACAGAGAAAGAGAGTTCACAAGTAGGCAGAGAGGTAGGCAGAGAGAGAGGAGGAAGCAGGCTCCATTCTGAGCAGAGAGCCCGATGCGGGACTCGATCCTAGGACCCTGAGATCACGACCTGAGCCGAAGGCAGAGGCTTAACCCACTGAGCCACCCAGGCGTCCCTATTTATTTTAGAGAGAGAGATGGGGTAGGGTCAGAGAGAGAGAGAATCCTAAGCAGGTTCCCACTAAGTGCAGAGCTGTATGCAGGACGCAATCTCACGACCTTGAGATCTGAGATCATGACTTGAGCTGAAACCAGGAGTCAGACACCCAACCTACTGAGCCACCCAGGTGCCCTTAAAGATTTTTTATTTTTAGGTAATCTCTTCACCACAGTGGGGCTCAAACTTATAACCCCTAGGTCAAGAGTTGCATGCTCTACTGTCTGAGCCAGCCAAGTTTCCCATCTTTTTCCGTTCCTCCCTTCTTTCCTTCCTTCCTTCCCTCCTTTCTTCCACCTTCCTCCCTTTCTCCCCCCCCCTCTCTTTCTCTTTAAGTAAGCTCTAGGCCAACCTGGGGCTCAAATCCACCACCCTGAGATAGTCACCTGTTCCACTGACTGAACCAGTCAGGCACCCCAAAATTTACATTTTTATTTTGAAATAAAACCTACAGAAAAATTCTTAATAGTAGGTCAGGTTTTACCACACATCGAACTTTAAATACAGAATACTATATAATACTGATTTTATGTTTTGTGTCTACTTTTAATTAATGTAGTCAATGCACTGGGCTGTCAGAGGTAAAAAAGATCTGATGCTGGAAGAATCTGACCAGCCTCATACCGACAAGATTGAAAATGAGGAATGGAACAAGCAAAGAGAAATAAAGAAAGAGGAACTGGGTTCAACCACAGAGAAAATGGAGCAAAAAGAATCCAAGTCCTTGGAGAAGTCATTCTGGCCACAAAATCCCGATTCCCCAAGTAAGTCAAGTTATGTAGCTTTGCAGAACAAAGAAGATCTGAAATTAAAGGGCTTGGTTTGGGACACCTGGCTGGCTTAGTGGGTTAAAGCCTCTGTGTTTGGCTCAGGTCCTGATCTTGGGGTCCTGGGATCGAGCCCCGCATCAGGCTCCCTGCTCATCAGGGCTCTGGCTTCCCCCTTTCTCTCTGCATGCCTGTCTGCCTACTTGTGATCTCTGTCTGTCAATAAGTAAATAAAATCTTTAAAGGGCTTGGTTTATACTGCGTTTATTCTCAACCTCTTCCAACTAAACAGTAGTGCCAAATTGAAGGATTACTTTATCACCTTAAAAGATACTTAGCACTGACACAGACACTGGAAGACACATTCCCCAATACATTCCTTGCAAGGGAAATTTGGGGCATTTCTGGGAGTGTCTTGTGCTAGACTGAAATAACACTGCCATTTATTGGGTGTTTACTGTGTATAGAAATGTTCTTTATGTGCATTACTTTACATGTATTACCTTGTCTTATGTTTAATTCATAGACAATTTATTTACTCCTCACTACAAACTTGTGAGGCAGGCACCATATTGCTCATTTTACAGATGAGAAACCTGACGTCCAGGGAGGTTGAGTGATTTTCCCAAAGCTCTCCAGCTTGTGTGTATCAAGTGGGGGGCTGAACGAAGGCAACTTGGCTTCAGAGTCTGTGTGTAAGGCAAGGCATTGCACTACCTTGAGAAGGTACATCTGGAAGTAGCTCTGGAGACATTCTGTATGATAGACAGCTCCACTGAATCAGGGCATTATAGAGATTAAGTTCCCAAGCTACACTACCTAGCTCTACCACTTGTGATCTGTATTACTTGGTAAAAGTTACTTAACTTCTCTAGATTTCAGTTTCCTCCTCTATAAAATCAAGATCTTGACGGTACCTTCTCATAGAATTATTATGAGGATTAAATGAGATCCATGCAAAATGCTTATCACAGTGATTCGCCTACCCAGCCGGTCTTGGGTTAATGTCAGCTATTGTGATCATTTCTTTGTGTTTCCAGCCATTCCACTGTGTTGATCTTGTATAGGTGTGTTTTGTACACACACCGTCATTGTCCTTCAGAGTCTTGCTAGGCTCTCAGGGTTGTGATTCAGCATATCTTTAGAATTTAACCTTTAAACCAAAGGCTCCTGAAAGTCCTTGAATCCTTGAATATTTACTGAAGGAAAGAAGATAATTAGTTTGTGGTGAATTACAGTCTTTCTAGAAATAGTCACTTGAAATCTCCCTTTGGGGAGAACTTCTACATGCTTATTACCTGAAAGAATAAAGATTTTTAGGGTGCAATTCAGGTGTCTGTGCTGGTTACTCAAGATATCCTTTTGTGGAGTCCACATATCGATTGCATCAGCCTCATATCTGGGCATGGTTATAATGTAACAAGCTGATCAAAGCAGAAGACCCAATTTCAGAAAAAACAGTGTTTTAGGTAAATACACACATACCAATGGAGACCTACGCACAGGCACTACAGGTAAACATACAAATGTTTCTTTACTCAGCCCAGAATATTCAGATCTGTGCTTCCTGAACCCCTGGGTCCTCCCTCTGCCGCTCTGTTTAAGATTCAGACCTAGTCTGAATTCACTGGGGCCCGCGAGGGGGGCGAGGAATGGTTGGGGAGGGACATCTGATCACTTCAGAGCCTCAGGCTTGAGGCTGGAATCCCTTGCATCAGATTCTAGGAAATTTTCTCTTCCTTTAAAAAACTACTTATTTGTGGGGCACCTGGGTGGCTCAGAGGGTTAAGCCTCTGCCTTCGGCTCAGGTCATGATCTGGGGAGCCTGCTTCCCCCTCTCTCTCTGCCTGCTGCTCTGCCTTCTTGTGATCACTCAAGAATTAAATAAATAAAATCTTTGAAAAAAAATCACTTATTTAGATATTTTTAAAATACCCCAAATTAATAGGAGTTTTTTTTATTAGAGAATTCAAAGAAGCACATATAGATAGTGACTTGGTATCTTACCCCAGGTTCCCATCATTCTCTGCTTCTGTTTCCTGAAGTAACCAATGCAGATGCCCAGGTGTGTCTCCTTTATATTGTCCTCTATGCTAATACAAGCCTGAAGAAATACATGTTCACCTGTGAGTGCTTTAAAAATAATGGTGTTATACTGCTACACAGTGCCTAGAGCACAAAGTCTGGAATCAGATCCTTGCTTTTCCACAGATGAGTTGCATGACCTTGTTCAAGCAAGTTAATAACCCCTCTGTATCTGTGTTTTCTTATTATATGGCCAGAACGTTAGTGTCTATGTCATACGGTTTTCTTGAATAATAAATAAATTATGTAAAATATTTAGAGGTACCTTGTAGGTGCTTTTTTTGGTGTTAGCTTTTATTATTATGGGGCTTCTCCTTAGACTCTTACATTTAGAATTAACTCATCCTTTTACTTTTTTTTTTATTATGTCCTTTTAAACAGCAGATAAGGATTCCACATGATAGATATATTATAATTTACTCAGGATAAATTGTGATGTCAGGTTTTTTTTTTGTAATCCTATTTTATTATTATTAATTTTCAAATTCCAGTGTAATTAACATACAGTGTTATGTTAGTCCCGGGTATGTAGTACAGTCTGATGTCAGTTTTGATGCCTTCCCATGGTAAAGTATATTCTCTTATGATGATGGAGGGATGAAAGGTGGGGGGAGCAGTGAGAGGAGGGTCACTGTTCTGAGAAGCTGTTGTTAGAGAATAAGAATTACGAAATTTTACTCAAGGCCACATTTACCATTTCTTAATGCTTTGTAAGAGATTATTGGCTGTAGGGGTGCCTGGGTGGCTCAGTGGGTTAAGCCTCTGCCTTCAGCTCAGGTCATGATCTCAGGGTCCTGGGATCGAGCCCCACATCGGGCTCTCTGCTCAGCAGGGAGCCTGTTTCTGCCTCTCTTTCTGCCTGCCTCTCTGCCTACTTGTGATCTCCCGTCAGAGAAATAAATTAAAAAAAAAAAAAGAGAGAGAGAGAGATTATTGGCTGTAAAGAGTAGCACCGTAAAGTTGGAGTTTGATATACCAAAGTGCAGTTGTATGATTATCTGTACCTTTATTTTACTGCAGCGTAAATTTCTGTAACATCCACACTTAAGAAATATTATTCATGTCTGCTTTACCGAGTCCAGAGTCGCTTCTCACCTACTTTTTCAGCATATTCATTAATTCCTTCAAGCAGTGGTTCATATTTACTTCGGAGTTTGCCTTTTGATGCCTCTTCTGTGATGGCCATCTGTCAAATGGTCCCCATCCTGTTCTGACTCTTCACTGCAACCCGGAAATATGGAGCACAGCCCCCGAAAACTGGTGTGTGAGACAGTCTCACTTTTCCTTTCTTCCACTTAAATATGCAATAAATATGGCTTCTGATCAATGCCATTCTAGAATAAAATGGTTTATGTAATGTTCTGGAATTAAAGAAAAAAGATCTTATGTAGCCGATGTGTGCTGCTCTGGACATCTCTGCACATCTGCCTGCCCACTGCTTACTCTGTGGTTTCTACCAGAGGGTGTTCTCTGGCAGTTGAGCCAGCGTGGCAATAAGTGCCAGGGAATAAACACCTTTGGATTAGCCATGAATATTGATGAATGTGAGTGGGAGGCTCCTTTACTTCTCAAACTGAGAGAACTCTGTGGGGGTTTTTATACTGTCTTCCAGGGCTCTCTAGTGCAATCAAGCCCTGGTTGCCCAGGGTAGCAATCTGCCTGATAACGTACCTGAAAACTTGGTTCCTTTCCCTATTTTCTTACCAGGACCTCCCTGAATCAGCTTTCAGATTAACCACTTATTGACCCTGGTGCAATCAGAAGAGCATGCAACTCTTTTTTTTTTAAGATTTTATTTATTTATTTGAGAGAGCGAGAGCTTGAACATGTGAATATGAGCAGGGGGGAAGGGCAGACGGAGAGAGAGAAGCAGACTCCCCACTGAGCAGGGAGCCTAACTTGATCCCAGAACCCTGGGATCATGACCTGAGCCAAAGGCAGATGCTTAACCAACTGAGCCACCCAGGTGCCCCAGCATGCAGCTCTTAATCTTGGGGTCATGAGTTCAGACCCCACGTAGGGTGTGGAGCCTACTCAAAAACAAACAACAAATGAGCTACTTACATTGGAATTCTTGTTTGGGGCTCTATTTCTGTTGGAACCCAAGCTAGAAAACACCTTTTTCAAATTGTGAAATAACAAGTATATTTATAGTAGAAATGTGAGAAATGTGGTCAAGCAAAAGGTAGAAAACACAAACTTGTAATCTTAGCACCTAGAAACATATCTATTATTGATCTTTTGGTGTATTTTTATATATGTTAGTATACCTAAAATTAAGAGGACCATACTGTACATGTTGTGTGTGTGTGTGTGTGTGTGTGTGTGTGTGTGTATTTCAATCACAGGTTGCCAGAAATTTCCTTTTGCTTTTTCCTGAAAAGAAAATTCTTAAATTTGTTTTCTCTGATAATTCTAAAGAGAGTACAAACAGATCGTTTTCTTAAACGACCACTGTCAACTGTTCTGTGTGTATTTTTCTGATTAAATATTTAGATAATATTTTAAGATATCAATGGAAGCATATTTTGTATATTATTCTGTAAGTTTTTTTTTTTTTTTTTTAAGATTTTATTTGTCAGAGAGAGAGAGAGAGGGAGCAGCAGGCAGAGGGAGAAGCAGACTCCCCACTGAACAAGGACCCCTATGTGGGACTCCATCCCAGGGCCTGAGCTGAAGGCAGACATTTATTGATTGAGCCACCCAGGCATCCCTATAAACTGTTTTTTTTAAATTGTTTTTAATTTATTTAACAGAGAGAGATCACAAGTAGGCAGAGAGGCAGGCAGAGAGAGAGGGGAAGCAGGCTCCCTGATGAGCAAAGAGCCCAATGCGGGGCTCGATCCCAGGACCCTGAGACCATGACCTGAGCTGAAGGCAGAGGCTTAACCCACTGAGCCACACAGGCACCCCTATAAACTGTTTTCTAACTATCTGTCAGCGATATGTTATGAGAATTTTTCTATGACCATAAATATTAAAAAATTGTTAATGACTATATCAAACACTTTTTAAAATATTTTATTTATTTATCTGACAAAGATCACAAGTAGGCAGAGAGGCAGGCAGAGAGAGAGGAGGAAGCAGGCTCCCCACTGAGCAGAGAGCCCGATGCAGGGCTTGATCCCAGGACCCTGGGATCATGACCTGAGCCAAAGGCAGAGGCTTTAACCCACTGAGTCAGGCGCCCCAATATATCAAACACTTTTAACCAACTTTCCATTGCTGAAGATTTAGATTGTTTCTTGATTTTTAAAAACATTTATAAATCATGATAAATATCTTTATGGTTAAATCCTTGAGAACATCTGTGATTATTTCCTTAGGATAAATTTCTAGAAGTAGAATTACTGGGTTAAAATTTACACATTTTAATGAGTTTGATAAATTTTGCCAAATTGCCTATGGCAGATTTTTTGCCAATTTACCTTCCTTCTAGTAGAGAAGGAAAATGACCTTTTATTTAATTTTTAACAAAGTTGTTTAGAATTAAAGAAATCTTATTATTGAGGAATAAATTATTTGTTTTTCCAGAGATCCTTTACCATTGACCTTTTACTTTGGCAGCTATTTGAAAGTTGTTTCCAATTTCTTTGCAAATGAACTCCCAAATTCCCACCACTGGAGATATCTATAAATATCCTTTTATTGTTAATCATTTAAGCACAGAATGTTCTTTCATCCATGTAAACTAATTCTTGTTGATAAGAAGTCAAAAGTTGGCTCTACAAATCAAGAAGAGAAAGATCAATATTCCATAAGTAAAAGGGCGGGAAACTTTATAAATAGGCAGTTTAAGGCAGAAAATATAGCAGCTTTTAAACATATAAAAATATTTCATCTCATTGTAATTAGTGAAATGATAACTTCTCTTAATGTATGCTTCTGTGAATCAGTGAGACATAGGATCAACCACTCGGTTAAAAAAAAAAGAGCAGATAATTCATAGAACCGAAAATACACAAATAGCCTTGGAACATATGAAGAGATGCTTTAACTCACTCATACCAAGAGAAAGGCAAATTAGAACTGCATTGTTTGGTACTCATCTGCCTGGCAAAGTTTACTAAGTTTGTTAACGTGGTGTTAATGATGGTGTAGGAAAATCAGCTGCTGCTGAGTCAAGCTTTATGGAGAACTGTCTGGCAGTGTCTGTTAATAACAAACTGCAAATGCACAATGACTTTGACCCAGCCATCCCACTTCCACAATTTTATCCTACAGATCACCCATGTGCAAAATGACGTGTGTGCCATGTTATTCACTGCAGAATAGCAAATAAATGCATTGTGTTTTTGTTTATCATACAATAGAATACTCATCAACTGTAAGAGAGAACGGGAAAGCTCTTCATATATAAAGAGCAACCATACATTAATGCCTGGATGGCTCAGTGGGTTAAACTGCTGCCTTCGGCTCAGGTCATGATCCTGGGATTGAGAAAGGAAGGGTTCCTTGCTCACCAGAGAGCCTGCTTCTCTCTCTGCCTCTGCCTGCCACTCCCCTTGCTTGTGCTCTCTTTCTCTCTGATAAATTAAAAAAAAAAAAAAAAGAAGAGCAACCACCAAGGTATATTAGAAACAGAAAGTCAAAAGGAGACTAGTGGACCATCTGTTAGCATTTAGGATAAAGAAGGGGTGGGAAGGTGGTGTTGGAGAATGTATGCATGTATTTGCTTGTATATACGTGGACTATCTCTGGAAGGATAGGCGGCAGCTGGTAACAAATTTGTCTACTGGGAACATCAGAGGAGAGGAAGGAGAAGACTTTTGGAGTAAATCTTTGTGCCTTTTGAATTTTAGCCATGTGAATATACTGCCTACTTGAAAAATAAATAACAATTTTAAATAGACAAAAATCAAAATAGATAAAGAGAAAAAGAAATTTGGGATCTATACCTCATTTTACTGTTTTGTGACCACACAGAAGTCCCCCCTTTTCTTTCGGAGTGGGGTCTCCCCATATATAATATATAAATAAATGAATATTTAATATCAAATGTTCACAAGGGCTTTATAGAAAAATTAGCTGGGTAAGGAGACAGGGAGGGACGGAGGTTGGGGCTGGGTAATATTTGCATCAAGTGGTCAGGTAAGGAAGCTGCTCAGAAATCCAGAATCGGGGTGCCTAGGTTGCTCAGTTGTTAACGGTCTGCCTTAAGCTCAGGTCATGATCCCAGGGTGCTGGGATCCAGTCCTGCATCAGGCTCCCTGCTCAGTGGGAAGTCTGCTTTTCCCTCTGCCACTACCCTTGCTTGTGTTCCCTTTCTCCTGTGTCTCTCTCTGTCAAATAAATAAATAAAATCTAAAAAAAAAAAAAAAAAATCCAGAATCTCAGTCTCTACTCCAGACATCCAGAATCAGAATCTCCAGAATCAGAATCTCCAGTATAACAAGATCTCTAGATAATGACTATGCATATGGAAGTTTGAGACACCCTGGTCTAGCTAATTCCTACTCATGGTCACTTTGAATGTGACTTCCTTCTAGAAGTCTTTTCTCACTTTACCTCCTTTATTCTGCCAAGTCCACACTGAATGACTTTCTCTGGTCTCCCATTCTCCTATGTGTTTCCCTCCATATATATATATATATTTATTTATTATTATTATTTTTTCCACATTAATAGTTTTCTGGATTCTTATGTGACCCCCATCAAGAGACAGGCACTGCTGTCTCATGGTACTCAGCACAGAGGCTGGCAATATGTAATAGTTGCTCAAAAAATGTTTCTTTACAAATGAATAAATGAATGGGTGCACCAGGCCAAATCAAAGTGTGTGTGTATGGAAAAAAGAACTCGAATGTCTACTTATGATAATCAGTTTCTATAAGATATTGGTAATCCATATTAAAGACTTACTTACATTTCATTTATTGCAGTGAAATCTTATCAGCAAGCCATTTTGCCACGACACTGTGAGTTTTCTTTTGCTACCTCTCTGATTTTAAAAACTCTTCTGTGCTTTAAAGGTTTTTCAGATGGGAACTCTTGGCACCTTCGTTTCCGCTGGTCTGGGGATGCTCCGTCAGAACTCCTGAGGAAATTCAGAAACTACGAAATATGAAGAGTTCCTGCTCAATTGGAGAGAGAGAAAGCAAGACCATTTCCTGTGTTGCCAACAAGGCTTTGTTTAAATCTTATAAATGTTATGTTCTCTGTCATTTTTGTGAATCGCTCAGTACTGATTGGTTCCTCCATCCTTAAACCCATTCAATCACAATGTGTTTTTTAAATGAGAAAAGCTTCAGACTAGTTTCTTTCAATATTTGAATACATTAAAGCTCTTAGATCCAAAGTTAGCTTGTATGGTGTGTATTTTCCTGTTAATGTTACTTGTAGAACTCTGTTTTAAAAAGCTATCTCTGTATTTAAATAATTCATTGATATACCATAATCTCTCTTAGTGCTGGTTGTACAAGAAATGTTTTCTGACTCTTGACTTAAATTGAAATGTGAAATTACTTGTCTAAACCCCATAGAGTGAAATAAATCACTTCCCAAAATTCACAATGAATTTGTAATTTAATTGTATTTTGAAAATAATTTGATTATCTATTTCTTTTTTTTTTTTTTTTTGGAGATTTTGTTTATTTATTTTATTTTATTTTTTTTTAAGATTTTTTTTTTTTTTTTAAATTTGACAGAGAGAAATCACAAGCAGTCGGAGAGGCAGGCAGAGAGAGAGGGAAGCAGGCTCCCCGCTGAGCAGAGAGCCCGATGCGGGACTCGATCCCAGGACCCTGAGATCATGACCTGAGCCGAAGGCAGCGGCTTAACCCACTGAGCCACCCAGGCGCCCCTGTTTATTTATTTTAAAGAGAGAGAAATCATAAATAAGCAGAGAGGCTCCCTGTTGAGCATAGAGCCTGATGTGGGACTCGATCCCAGGACCCTGAGACCATAACCTGCACCAAAGGCAGAGGCTTAACCCACTGAGCCACCCAGGCGCCCCTGATAAGCTATTTCTATTTTAATGTTTATAAAATTAAAATGTTATTTATTTGAGAAGATATGTTTTGGGAGGAGAGGCAAGATGGCAGAGAAGTAGGAGACCCTGTTTCAGCCGGTCCTCTAAAATGAGCTAATTAGCTACCAGAACACTCTCAACACCCATGAAACCAGCCTGAGATGTAGGATTATACAC
This sequence comes from Mustela erminea, assembly GCF_009829155.1. NCBI lineage: Eukaryota > Metazoa > Chordata > Mammalia > Carnivora > Mustelidae > Mustela > Mustela erminea. The sequence continues at coordinate 34,539,006 of NC_045627.1, read as the reverse complement.
TTCTGGATCTCTATGGGGGCAGAAGACGCCAGTGGAGAGGTAAAGCAGATTGGGAACAATTGGACTGATATCAGAGGATAAATGGAAGGGGGTGGGAGCCACCAGAAGCAACCCACTGGAAAGTAATACCCCAACACGAAAGTGCCCTGTGGTTGGGAACCAGCATTAAAATGGAGTCTGGGGGCTCCTGGGTGGCTTAGTTGGTTAAGCGGCTGCCTTCGGCTCAGGTCATGATCCCAGTCTCCTGGGATCTAGTCCCACATCGGGCTCCTTGCTCGGCAGGGAGCCTGCTTCTCCCTCTGCCTCTTCCTACCACTCTGTCTCTCTCTCTCTCTCTAACAATAAATAAATAAATAAAATCTTTAAAACAAAGTGGAGTCTGGTTAAAAGCACTCAAAAAGAGCAAAAGATCTTCACGGGCAGCTGGTGGAATGAGGCAGTCACAGGCACCGGCCTAAGCCCACGGACCTAGGTTGGCCACTACAAGCGACCACCCATGCCAGAGAGAGTGCCGCGGTGGAGCCTCTACTTCCTGGTCCCAGACCCCTCAGCGTTGTGCGGCTTGCACCGCCACTCGGCTGGGGTGCACTCCTGGCCCGTGAGGGAGTCTGGTGGGCGCTCTCTAGAACCACAGCCTTTTTGCACTCTGTGCTCGCTGCGAGACTGGGGTCTGAACTGTGCTCCCCACCTGCACCGGAGAGTGCTCTGGGTGCTAGTCAGCGGTCTCTAGGATCTGCAGAGAGTCTGAACACTCCTAGCCCAGACTTGAAGGAACTACCCCAGAGAGCTGTCCTGGCAAAGGCAGCCACCTGAAGTGGGGTTCCCTGAACCAATATCGCTAGTGGTTTTAGTGGCATGAGGGTGTGGAGACAAGTGGGCGCTTTGGGCAACCCCTGAGACTGTGGCTGGGAATGGGCCCTGCCTGTGGGAGATTGCATGGCTCAGCAGAGTTTGTAGAGGAGGAGCTGGTATGTTCTGGACCACCCGGAGGGGAGCAGACTGAAGCTACTCTCTGAGGCAGAGGTCTAGGTACAGTTTGCTTTCCACTAAACCTCCAATAAGCCTCAAAAAGTCACCAAAGAACAAAAACTTCCAGAGAACAAAAGCCTATAAACCTGGTTTCCACAGAGCCCAGCCCCTTGATAGGGAGCAGAAGGACTCAACCCAAGCAAGACTGACTGAAAAACAATGCGGCAGGCCCCTCCCCCAGAAGCCAGTCAAAAGAATGAGAGGACACCACCACAGGGTCCCCATAAAACTGTAAAATCCCAATATCAGAGGAAAACAATATATTAAGCTCCCGGTATTGCCCTAAAACCTGTATATTTCATAGATACAACTTTTATTTTTCATTTTTTCTCACTATTCTTGTTCTTTTAAAATTTTTTAAACCTATTTACCATTACAACTAGAAGTTAATACAACATATTCCATAATAACTTTTTAACTTAAGTTTTTTCATACATATACCTGTATTTTTCTTTTTCTTTTCTTTTTTTTAATATACATATAGATACAAGTTTCAAGGCAATCTTCCTTCCCTAAACAATACTACCCCTATATATTAACCAGTTTTACTCTCCCTTTATCTCTGGAAATTTGAGTCCTTTAACAAAGATATCAAGATACATCTAGGAAGAATCAAATGTCCTTGCCCACTTTGAGGATTTATAACCACTCTCCCATCTTTTTCTTCTGTCCATGTTTCTGTGTATTTGTTTTTATTCTGGTATTATATAAATCTCATCCTTGAGGTCCATTTTGGCTGGGTTCTTTTTTTTTCTTGTCATTTACTTTCGTCAGTCTTTTTGTTTGCCCGTTTGTGTTTGTATACCTTATAAATCTTACCTTGGGGGGCTATCTGGCTGGGTCTTCTCTTTTTTTTCTGTCTCTCTTTTTTTCTCTCTCTCTTTTTCTTTTTTCTTTCTTTTTGGTGGTGACTTCCAATTGCTCGGAAGTGTTTCAGGGTGCACCTTGCCTGGATTGCAGTTGATATATTCAGCTACACATCCCCTCAATGGCTTCTTACCAAAATGACTAGAAGGAGGAACACCCAATGAGGAAAAATTCAGAGAGTGTGCTGTCTCCATCAGAGCTACTGGCTATGGACATAAACAGTATGTTAGAAAGGGAATTCAGGGGCACCTGGGTTGCTCAGTGGGTTAAGCCTCTGCCTTTGGCTCAGGTCATGGTCTCAGGGTCCTGGGATTGAGCTCCACATCGGGCTGTCTGCTCAGCAAGGAGCCTGCTTCCTCCTCTCTCTCTCTGCCTACTTGTGATCTGTCAAATAAATAAATAAAATCTTATAAAAAAAAAAAAGAAAGAGAATTCAGGGTAACAATTATCCAGGCAACGACTAGGTTGGAGAAAACCATTAGTGACAACATGGAATTGATTAGGATAGAAGTGAAAGCTGCCTGGGAAGAAGTTAAAAATGCTATCAATGAGATTGAGTCTAATCTAAATACTCTAACATCTAGGGTAACCGAGGCAGAAGATAGAATTAGTGATCTAGAGGACAAACTGATGGAGAAAAAGGATCAGGAGGGGGACTGGAACAAACAGCTTAGAAGCCATAAAAACAGAATTAGGGAAATAAATGATGCCATGAAATGTTCCAACACCAGAATTATTGGGATCCCTGAGGAGGAGAAAGAAAAAAGACTAAAAAATACAGTTGAACAAATTCTCCATGAAAATTTTCCCAATCTGGGGAATGGAACCAGTGTTCATGTCCTAGATGTAGAAAGAACACCCCCTAAGATGAACAAATCTAGAAAGACATCAAGGCACTTGATTGCAAGACTGACAAATCATAATTTTAGGCAAGAGCTTTTGAGAGCAGCTGGGGTAAGAGATTCCTTATGTACAGTGGAAGGTCCATCAGAATAATGTCAGACCTGTCCACAGTAACCTGGCAGCCCAGAAAGGGCTGGCAAGACATTCAGGGCACTAAATGAGAAGAACATGCAGCCAAGAATACTTTATCCAACAAGGCTGACATTCAAAATGGATGGAGAGAGAAAGAGCTTCCAAGACTGGCAAGGTTTAAAAGAGTATGTGACTACCAAGTCGACACTACAAAAAATATTAAGGGGTGTTCTCTAAAAGAAGAAAGAACCCAAGAGTGTCAGAACAGAAATTTACAGAGACAATCTATAGAGACAAGGACTTCACAGATAACATGATATCAATAAAAACGTATCTTTCAGTAATCACTCTCATCATGAATGGCCTAAGCACTCCCATAAAATGGCACAGGGTCGCAGATTGGATAAAGCAACAGGACCTGACCATATATTGTCTACAAGAGACCCATTTGGAACCCAAGGATACATCCAGACTGAAAGTGAAGGGATGGAGAAGCATCTTTCATGCCAATGGGCCTCAAAAGAAAGCTGGGGTAGCAATTTGCGTATCAGATAAATTAGATTTTAAACTGAAGACTGTAGTCAGAGATAAAGAAAGACACTACATCACTCTTAAAGGATCTATCCATCAAGAAGATCTAACAATTGTAAGTATTTATGCCCTCAATATGGGAGCAGCCAACTACATAAGACAACTGTTAATCAAATAAAGAGTCATACTGATATGAATACATTAATAGTAGGGAATCTTAACATGGCACTCTTAGTAACAGACAGATCATCCAAGCAGAAAATCAATAAAGAAACAAGACCATTGAGTGACACATTGGACCAGACGGACCTCATAGATATATATAGCACCTTCCACCCTAAAGCAACAGAATACTCATTTTTTTTGAGCACACATGGAACTTTCTCCAGAATAGACAACTATTGGGTCACAAATCAGGGCTCAACTGATACGAAAAGATTGAGATTATTCCCTGCATATTCTCAGACCACAGTGCTTTGAAACTGGAACTCAAGCACAAGGAAAAGTTTGGAAGGAATTCAAACACTTGGAAGCTAAAGACCATCTTGCTTAAGAATGTTTGGATTAACCAGAAAATCAAAGAAGAACTTAAACAATTCATGGAAACCAATGAGAATGAAGACACTTTGGTTCAAAACCTATGGGATACAGCAAAGGTGGTCCTAAGGGGGACATACATAGCTATCCAAGCCTCACTCAAAAAAACTGAAAAATCCAGAATACACCAGCTCTCTTTACACCTTAAAGAACTGGAGAATCAACAACAAATTAAGCCAACCCCAGACACAAGGAGGGAAATAATTAAGATTAGAGCAGAGATCAATGAGATAGAACTAAGGATGCAATAGAACACATCAACAAAACTGGAAGCTGGTTTTTTGAAAGAATCAATAAGATTGATAAACTATTGGCCAAACTAATACAAAAGAAAAGAGAGAGAACCCAAATTAATAAAATTATGAATGAAAAAGGAGAGATCACGACTATCACCAAGGAAATAGAAACAATCATCAGAAATTATTATCCACAGTTATATGCCAATAAGTTAAACAACCTAGATAAAATGGATGCATTCCCGGAAACCAAAAACTTACAAAACTGAATCAGGAAGAAATTGACAACCTGAATGGACCAATATCTAGTAACAAGATTGAACCAATGATCAAAAACCTCCCAAAAAACAAGAGCCCAGAACCTGATGGATTCCCTGGAGAATTCTACCAAACATTCAAAGAAGAAATAATACCTATTCTCCTGAAGCTGTTTCAAAAAATAGAAACAGAATGAAAACTTCCAGACTCTTTTTATGAAGCCAGCATTAGCCTGATCCCCAAATCAGGCAAAGACCCCACCAAAAAGGAGAATTTCAGACCAATATCCCTGAGGAATATGGATGCCAAGATTCTCAACAAGATCCTAGCTAATAGGATCCACCAGTACATTAAAAAGATTATCCACCATGACCAGGTGGGATTCATCCATGGGATGCAAGGGTGGTTCAACATTCACAAATCAATCAATGTGATAGAACAAATCAATAAGAGAAGATAGAAGAACCACATCGTTCTCTCAATTGTTGCAGAAAAAATATTTGACAAGATACAGCATCCGTTCCTGATTAAAACTCTTCAAAGAACAGGGAGAGAGGGAATATTCCTCAACTTCATAAAATCTATGAAAAACCCACAGCAAATATCATCCTCAATGGGGAAAAGCTGACAGCCTTTCCTCTGAGATCAGGAACATGACAAGAATGTCCACTCTCGCCACTGTTATTCAACATAGTACTAGAAGTCCTAACAACAGCGATCAAACAACAAAAAGAAATAAAAGGTATTCAAATTTGCAATGAAGAAGTCAAACTCTCTCTCTTTACAGATGATATGATACTTTATATGGAAAACCCAAAAGACTCCACCCCCAAACTACTAGAACTCATGCAGCAATTCAGTAATGTGGCAGGATACAAAATCAATGTACGAAAATCAGTTGCTTTCTCATACACTAACAATGAAAATATAGAAAGGGAAATGAAAGAATTGATTCCATTTACTATAGCACCAAGAACCATAAGATACCTGGGAATAAACCTAACCAAAGAGGTAAAGGATATGTACTCGAAGAACTACAGAACACTCGTGAAAGAAATTGAAGAAGACATGGAAAGATGGAAGAGCATTCCATGCTCATGGATGGGAAGAATAAACATTGTTAAAATGTCTATACTGCCTAGGGCCATCAATACTTTCAATGCCATCCCAATCAAAATTCCACGGCATTTTTCAAAGATCTGGAACAAACAATCCTAAAATTTATATGGAACCAAAAGAGACCCCAAATTGCTAAGGAAATGTTGAAAAAGAAAAACAAAACTCGGAGCATCACGTTGCTTGATTTCAAGCTTTACTACAAACAGTGATCACCAAGACAGCATGGTACTGGCACGAAAACAGACATATAGACTAGTGGAACAGAGTAGAGAGCCTAGATATGGACTCTCAACTCTATTGAGGACTCTGTGGTCAAATATTGACTCTATGGTCAAATAATCTTTGACAAAGCAGGAAAAAATATACAGTGGAAAAAGAAATTTCCTTCAATAAATGGTGCTGGGAAAATCAAACAGCTATGTGTAGAAGAATGAAACTCGACTATTCTACACCATACACAAAGATAAACTCAAAATGAATAAAAGATCTCAATGTGAGGCAGGAATCTATCAAAATCCTAAAGGAGAACATAGGCAGTAACCACTTCAACATCGGCCACAGCAACTTCTTTCAAGATATGTCTCCAAAGGCAAAGGAAACAAAAACGAAAATGAACTTTTGGGACTTCATCAAGATCAAAAGCTTCTGCACAGCAAAGGAAACAGTCAACAAAACAAAGAGGCAACCCACGGAATGGGAGAAGATATTTGCAAATGACACTACAGACAAAGGGCTGATATCCAAGATCTATAAAGATATCCTCAAACTCAACACACACAAAACAGATAATCATTTCAAAAAATAGGCAGAAGACATGAACAGACACTTCTCCAAAGAAGACATACAAATGGCTAACAGACACCTGAAAAAATGTTCATCATCATTAGCCATCAGGGAGATTCAAACCCAAACCACATTGAGATACCACCTTACACCAGTTAGAATGGCCAAAATTAACAAGACAGTAAACAACAAGTGTTGGAGAGGATGTGGAGAAAATGGAACCCTCTTACACTATTGGTGGGAATCTAAGTTGGTGCAGCCACTTTGGAAAACAGTGTGGAGATTCCTTAAGAAATTAAAAATAGAGCTACTCTATGGCCCTGCAATTGCATTACTGGGTATTTATCCCAAAGATACAGATATAGTGAAAAGAAGGGCCATCTGTACCCCAATGTTCATAGCAACAATGGCCACAGTTGCCAAACTGTGGAAAGAACCAAGATGCCCTTCAATAAATGAATGGATAAAGAAGATATGGTCCATACCTCCAACAGAAAGGATGAATACCCAACTTTTGTATCAACATGGACAGGACTGGAAGAGATTATGCTGAGTGAAATAAGTTAAGCAGAGAGAGTCAATTATCATATAGTTTCCTTTACTTGTGGAGCATAAGGAATAACATGGAGGACATTGGGAGATGGAGAGGAGAAGTGAGTTGGGGAAATTGGAGGGGGAGACAAACCATGAGAGACTGTGGACTCTGAGAAACAAACTGAGGGTTTTGGAGGGGGAGGGTGGGGTGAACCTGGTGGTGGGTATTCTGGAGGGCACGTATTGCAATGGAGCACTGGGTGTCGTGCATAAACAATGAATTTTGGAACAATGAAAAAAATAAAATTAAATTTAAAAAAAGGATGAAAAGAAAAAAGAAGACGTTTTTACAGGATTTCTTTTGTTATATATAGTAAGTTATATATTTATAAACTATGTTCTCACAATGAGAATAGGCCTGTTAGGTTGGAGTTATTGATGATCATGTATAGTCTGTGATTATTTTTTAGTTTGTAAACAAGTGAATGAAAAGTTAAGAAGAAAAACATTCTACTTTATTTATTTTTAAAGATTTTATTTATTTATTTATTTATTTATTTATTTATTTATTTGAGAGAGAGAGAGAGAGAATGCACACACAAGCATGGGGAGGGTCGGGGAAGAGGAAGAAGCAAGCTCCGTGAGGCAGGGCTTATCCCAAGACTCTAGGATCACAACCTGAACCAAAGGCAGACAACCAATTGAGCCACCCAAGAGCCCCAAAGAAAAACAATTTTAGAGCAGGGGTTCCTTAGTCAATGACAGAGTTTTCACTAGTCAGTTACAGAGTTTTCACTGGTGTTCATAGCAAAATGAGAGAAAAAAGAATATAGAAAGTTTTTCAATTTTAATTTATTTATTTTTAAAGATTTCATTTATTTATTTGAGAGAAAGAGAGAGACAGATAGCAATAGAGAGCACGAGGGGGAGGTGGAGAGAGGGAGAGGGAGAAACAGACTCCCCACCGAGCAAGGAGCCGAAAGGGGGTATAATCCCAGGACCCTGGGATCATGATCTGAGCCGAAGGTAGACACTTAACTGATTGAGCCATGCAGGCACTCTAGTTTTGTTTTTGTTTTTCAAGCTACATTATTTAGAAATTATGTCCTTTGTGGTTTAAAACGTGCTTCCTTTTATGAAATAATATCATAGTAGATTGTGTTAGTTTGCAAGGGCTGCTATAACAAAATACTACAGACTGGGTGGTTTAAATAATGTTTCTCACAGTTCTGGAGCTAAAAATCCAAGATCAAGTTATCTGCAGGTTTTTAAAAAATTTGTTTGTTTGCTTGTTTTTTGAGATTTTATTGTGGGAGAGCACAGTTAGGGGAGTGGCATGCAGAGCGAGAGGGAGAAGCAGGCTACCTGCTCAACAGAGAGCTTGTTGCTGGACTCCATCCCAGGACCCTGGGATCATGACCTGAGCTGAAGGCAGAGGCTTTAACCCACTGAGCCACCCAAAGGTCCCTGCAGGTTTGTTCTTTTTTCTGAGCCCTCTCTTCTTGGCTTGCTGCCTTCTCAGTGTGTCCTCACATGACCTTTCTGTGTGCACAAACACCCCTGGTATTTCTGCCTCCTCTTATGAGGATGGCAGTCATATGGGATTAGGGCCCCACTCTACAGCTTCCTTTCAACACATTCACTTCTTTAAAGAACTTATTTCCAAATAAGGTTACATTCTAAGGTGATGAGGATTAGGACTTCAGCATATGAGTTTTGGGGTTATACAATTTAGTATAAAGGAAAACTTTGTTTTTCCTTTTTCTTAGATGAAACTTTTTTTTTTTAACAAATACAATTTCGTGTTTGTTCCCTTAATTTTATTTGAATTTTTACCTTTTTGTCAAATAAAAAATCAAAGCCAGCTGTTTAGGGAATTATTTCTATTAAAATTTTACCACTTCAGTAAAATGTGATTTGGCATTGTTACTATACTGCAAATTTTTGCTTCAAAATAGAAACAGAGTAATTTTTTAAGGCATGTTTTAAATTTTATTGGAAAATAAAGTGTTTATTCAAAGAACATTAAAAGACTAAGGACCGGGGGCGCCTGGGTTGGCTCAACTGTTTAAGCAACTGACTCTTGATTTTGGCTCAGGTCATTATCTCAGGGTTGTGGGATTGAGCCCTGCTCTGGACTATTTGCTGGGGGTTGGAGACTGCTTACAATTTTCCCTCTTCCTCTGCTCTTCCCCACTCATTAAAAAAAAAAAAAAAAAAAAAAAAAAAAGACAAAGGACCTGTGTGGGAGTTGGTGTGAAGAGAAATAAATCTCAAGCTCAACTGGGCTGGGCTCTTCTGAGATTGGGGGGTCTCAGGGGAGGCCTGGTTGGGGTGCCGCTGGGTCTGGTAGAAGGTCAGGAAGCAGTCAGAGAGCACCAGGCCTCAGTGCGGAACTGGGGCCAGTGGTGGAGGTCAGCCTCGGCAGCCTCAGCTGCTCACCAGATACTTCCTGGGGGGTGAAGAAATAGAGCACGTTAAGTTAATAAAATGAACGTTTGGGCTACAGTTGCCTGTCATAAGGCTTGTGTGGCCCAGGTGAGCCCTCAAACAAATACTAGACTGAACAAAAGAATTTTTGAATCTAAGAATCAGGTTTTTAATTTTTCCCCCTGTTTTCCACCAGACTGATTTACAGCACAGATGATTTTGAGTGCTTGTTGAGGGGCAAACCGCTCCCACTCCTGCAGTCCACTTTGTTTTTATTACGGATGCACTTCCCAGTTGTTGACAAGATTGAGACCAGCTCTTGTTCACTCTTCTCTCCCATGATGGCCTGAAACCTCCAAGTAAGAAATGAGAAATAGCTCCACTAGATTGTGAGTTTATGATGGGTCACGCTCTATATAGCACTTCCTGTACTTGCTCTCTTGTAACTTAGCAGGACACCTTTTATTCTTAAATACTTACATACTTTCCTGAAACCAAAGTTTATAAAGGGAGGAAACTGTGCTTTGATAATGTAGTTTTTCTCTTTGAATGAAAAGTAAGGCGAAACCTGGACAAGTTTTTTTCAATAATTTGTTTGAATTCTCCAGTGTGTCTAGCAACTATGGTCACACGTATGTACAACAGCACATTTTCAAAGCCATTTATTTCTGGGTTATGGCTTAACTTCATGACATAGCAAACTGATGATGAAAAGAATTTTATTATTGAGTTCTTTTTTTAAAAAAAGATTTTATGTATTTATTTGACAGAGAGAGCTTGAGCGGGGAGAAGATCAGAGGGAGAAGCAGACTCCCCATGGAGCTGGGAGCCCAATGCGGGACTCGATTTTGTGACTCCGGGATCATGACCTGAGCCAAAGGCAGTTGCTCAATCAACTGAGCCACCCAGGTGCCTTATTATTGAGTTCTTAAGTCAGATCTAAATGATGAAGATAATTTGATTCTCTCATATTTGATATCGAATGATATTGAATGAGTGAATGATAATGAACAAGACACATTTCTTTAAAACATTATTATGTGATATTGTGCTAGCATTTGTCTAAGATATAAAAATCCTTAAGTCATGTTTATGTTCTCAAGTAGCTAATAATCTAGTGAAATAAGACAGGCACATGAATGTTTTATAGTTAACAGAAGCATATCGAATTAGTTTAAAGAATGTGTTGTGTTTAGAATATTCCTGGCACATAGTAATCCCTGTGTGTTAGTTACTATTCCTACTATATTATTAAGTAGGTATGCTCTAAGGAGTGAGCCAGCCAGCCACCCTGTTACTGTAACAAATAACAGAAGTGTGGCCTCTGTTCCCTGGACCACTCCTCTATCTCAGAAGCATCATTTCTTGCATGTCTTTTCTTGGATATCTTGTGCATTTACACACATACAAGTATTTCTTTTCTTTTCTTTTTTTTTTTTTTAAGATTTTATTTATTTGACTCAGAAACAAACTAAGGGTTTTGGAGGGGGAGCACTGGGTATGGTGCATAAACAATGAATTTTGAAACACTGAAAAAAAATTTTAAATTTTTATTTATTTGAGAGAGAGAGCGAGAGAGCGCACGAGCAGTGGGGAGGGGCAGAGGGAGAGAGAGAGGCAGACTCCTTTTTGAAGGGGGGAGCCTGACTCAGAGCTCCATCTGGGGACCCCGGGGTCATGACTTGAGCTGAGGCAGACGCTTAACCGACTGAGGCACCCAGCGCACCTGTATTTCTCTTCTTTGCGTAGATGGCAGCGTACTATTTACAGTGCCGCACGCCTTCATTTTTTCAGTTGCTGTATCTTGGAGCTTTTTCCTTTTTAGTGCATTAGTGCTAACTTGTTCTTTGTAGGTGCTTTATAACATTCCATGGTGTGGATGAGCCACACAGTTTATTTAACTTGTCCACTATTCTATTTGATACCTTCCAAGGTTATTTACATTTTTTTATAACAGTACAATGAATAGCTTTGCACATAATATTTCTTGCATGTGAAGTACACTGGTAGGGTAAAAAGCTAGCACCGGAATGGATCAAAGAGTACTTACGTCCATTTCGGATTTGATTACCATATTCTTAAACAAACAGCTGATGCAATTTGGCAAGTTTTAAAGATCTTAGGGTCATTGGATTGGAAAACCCAGAAAATAGTGTTTGTTCATTGCGATTGTTGCCTGCAGGGGTTTTTTTGTTTGTTTTTTGTTTTTTTTTGCTTTTTAAGTCTAGGCCGTATTTGTTGAGTAACTCAGCTTGAAGCACTGTGTTTATGCAACAACTTACCCAAAACCTTCCCAGACCCCCTTATATCAGGGGGTGACCAAGATATAAAACAATAATAAAACCAGAGTACACTTTTCTTCCAGTAACTTCTCACGGAGCCATGGGGAGAACAGAGTGTTTTATCAGTGTTAAAGCTTCCTGCTTTCTGGGTGTCCTGAGTTGCTGAAATGTAATTCTGAAATATTGTTGCTCCTTTAAGCAACAGGCAACTCAACAGAGCAACTCTGAAGAACCCAGACAGAATCCATAATTTCCTGGGATCCCGAACAGTTTCTAGTCCCGAGTGAAGAGAACCCTGCCTGTCAAAAATACGTCCCTGGATGAGCAAATTAGAAATGCAAAAAGACTTGAAGCTATTTCTTGTAAAAAGCGAGCTGGATAAGAAGAAGATAACATTGTTTTCCTGCTTATGAATTTTCATATCCTTTCTGGGCCCAGATCTGATGGTGGTTACAAGATCAATCACAGCAGCAAGTGCCGATGACTAATGCAGTTACCGAGAGGGGTCTTTAATTTCCTGAAGGCAAACACCATTACCCGCCACCTCCACAGTGAGGATGAGGAGATGCCAGGACCACTGGGGAGTCAGTGATGGAAGAAATTATAAAACTGATGCAATTACTGAGAAAATGATGAAACGTGTCACAATGAAAGGCTTCAGTTCCCTTCAATTTCAAGTTTTGTGATATGCATCAGTGTGGCTGTGTCTGCAGCATTATTACTTCTCAGTTGCCTATGTCATCTCACCCTCTTTGAGAGAGAAAATTCTGCAGCAGGCAGCTCATTCTCATCCTTTCTCCTCCCATCCAGGGTCTTTCATTTCTTTGTTTTCGCTTGGACAGTTTCTTGTATTAATTAGCTGCCCCGCGTGAATGTTTTCATAGTGGAAGCTAGGTTAGGTTTATGGAGAACTAGGTCTTTCTCTTGTTCTAACGTGTGGGATATAGGGAAAAATCACTTGAGCTCTCAGATCCAGTTTCTTCTGCCTGTGGTTGGAATCTCCCCTTTGTAGAACACAAGGTCTCTGCCCACGACCAGGTCCAGAGCTGGCCCGCTTCTGGCCTCCATTGGCCCCATAGGTGTGGGCCCGAGAGGGAGTGTGTGGTTTAGAAGTCGAGGACTAGTGAGGACAGGGAAAGCAGAGAGAGAGGATGTGTCTTCTCCATCCTTCTGATAACTTGTTCTTCCTTGATGTTGTTTTTTTTTTTTTTTTTAAGATTTTATTTTTTATTTTTGAGAGAGCATGAGCAGTGGGGAGGGGAGGGGTGAGGAGGGGGAGAGATTGAGAGAGAGAGAAGTAGACTCCTGCTCAGCAGGGATCACCTGGGCAGATGAAGACAAGAGAGTCCATTAGAGTAGGGGATGTGTAGGGGGAAGAATTATGTGTCTCCACCAGCAGCAGCCAGCTAAAAATGCTGGTTTAGAAATAAAAATGTGACACTCAAAAATTTAGAAATAGTAACATCTAGGTGGCTCAGTTGGTTGGGCATCTGCCTTCACTCAGGTCATGATCCCAGAGTCCCAAATCGGGCTTCTTGCTCAGCAGGGAGTCTGCTTCTCCGCGCACCACCACCCCCCTTTTGTGCTCTCTTTCTCTCTCTCTGACAAATTAATCAGTACAATCTCAAAAAAAAAAAAAAAAAAAGGAAAAGAAAATTTTAGAAATAAAACCTGATGTGGGAGAAAAAAATGCAGATGTGAAGGTTGTTCATCAGATAATACTTAAAGAGAAGAGATTGGCTATATGGCCTGAGGCAAATTATTTACTTTTATTTCTTTGAGCCCATTTCCTCTCTTATAAAAAGAGAAGACATAAAACTCATTGTACCAGGAAGTGAAATGAACCCAGGAAAATTGTGAACCCAAACCAGACTGTTCTGGTTTTAATTTTCCTCTTCTGGTCTAAAGTCAAGGAATCAGGGATCTATGCATCAGGGCAAGGACATGACATTGGCAGACATCCACAGTGATTTCATCCTTGGTGAAAATATGTGGTTAAGCGGTATCTCTGTAGAGAGGACTTAACCATCAGTATCACCTTGGGCAAGTTCACTAACGTCCTTGTGCCTCAGTTTCCTCATCAGTAAAATGGGATAGTAAATACCTTGATGTAGGACACAAATATTAACTACTAAAATATTAACTATTAATAGTAGCCATTGGGAAAGAAAGAGAGTGACTAAAACTTTTTTTCCAGCACCTTCTCAAACTTTAGAATGGCGCTCCAGCATCACTCAGGAACTTCATACAAAGGCAAATTGTGGGAGCCCTACTTAGATCTACGGAGTTAGAATCCATGAGGGATAAGGCCCAGGACTCTGTTTGGATTCTCTCTGGAATCTCCATGGGATCCTTATGGATGCTGAAGTTTGAGCAATACTATTTTAGAACTTTGCTCCCCAAAGTGTGGTCTAAAGCCCAGAATCATCAGCATCACCTGGGAACTTATTAGACATGAATCCAGAGCCCAGTCTGATACGCTAAGTTGCAATCTGCATTTTAACAAGATCCCCAGGTATTTCTATGCATGTTAAATCTTGAGAAGCACTGCCCTAGAACTGTATTTCTAATACAGTAGCCACTAGCCTTAGGTGGCTCTTTCAATGAAAATTAAATTAGTTAAAATGAAATAATATTAGAGATGCAGTTCATTAGTCACACTAGCCATGCTTCACATGCTCAACTGCCACATGTGGCTAGTGGTTACTATTGGACAGTATAGATCACAGAACTTTTCTATCATCTTAGAAAGTTCTATTGGATGGTGCAGCTCTAGAATAATTATTCCAGGGCTTTTTTTTTTTTTTTTGTAGGCACAGAGCATCTAGATGGAGCAAATTGCCTGGGATAAGGATGACAAACTAATGTTTAAAAAAGCCAGGCAGGTGAAGTAAATGAGTGAAGTGTGTCAATTATAAGAGAACAATGAACATAAGCACATAAGCACAGTGGTCATTGGCCAGTGATACTCAACCTCTGTGCTGGGATTACCGTCGGGAATACTGGGGACTCTGTAAACTGGGAAAGCAGGTTCCAGCCGATGGTTACCATGAAAGAGGTTAGGCTCTGGCTATCCTAGACAGTTTTATTTTTGTTTAGGGAGGTAGAAACCTGGATTTTTATGTGGGTCTTAAATTTTGATTACTAAACAAACACCTGATTCAGTATTACCAAACACCTGATTTGACCTTGGTGTTGTGGCCTGAAAATCAAGCTGTGTGGTTCTGCCTTGCCAAGATCAATTGTTTGCCTTATGTATATCTTCCTTTATTGTCTCTATCATTTCTTCTCTTCTTTTGATTCCATCTTTGCTTTCTCTTTCCTTTTGTTCTTTTCTTTCTCATCCTCTAATTGTCGTTTCCTTCGGTAAGCATTTGAATGCTCTGTGCTGGGAACTGAGGATACAAAGATGAACCAACATTGTCTCTCTGCCTCAGACAGCCCAGT
Organism: Mustela erminea; assembly: GCF_009829155.1. Lineage (NCBI taxonomy): Eukaryota > Metazoa > Chordata > Mammalia > Carnivora > Mustelidae > Mustela > Mustela erminea. The sequence continues at coordinate 34,523,918 of NC_045627.1, read as the reverse complement.
GTTTAGTGGGATACTCAGACATGAACTGAGGAAAAGATAGTGAAATTTGTGGGATGCCCCAGTAGTGGTGTGTCCAAAGCCCTGCAGAGTGGTAAATAAAGGAGTGAATCAACTTTGACGTGGGAGAGGTCAGACAGGTCTTCACACGTGTGTGGACATTTGAGTTGGGTTTTGAAGGATGTGCAGGAGTTTTACACAGTGAAGAGCTGAGATAGGAGTGGGAGAGAGTATTTTTTAGTGGGAGGAGCACCTTGGAGACTTGACAATGCTTGGTTTGTTTGGAAAGAGAAAACTTCTGGATAGCTGATGTATAAGGTATAAAAAGTTATTTACCAGAGTTCTCTGTTCTCATAGTCTGTCGGGTAGCCACTTCCCACCACCATTTGGGCCACTTGCCTCTACCCTCAGGCTCTTCTTACCACAGTCTTGTGTCCCCTGAATCTAAGTCTTCCTTTTGAATCTTCTCCCACCCCCTACTGTCTTTTCATTCCCTCTACTCCCCTGCCTAGATCTCCCTCCATCCATTTAAAATTCAGAGTTCCCTTTATATATTCAAAATCATCCAGTGCTCAACTAATCAGAAGGAGAATAAAGATGCTGAGATTGTTAACTCACCTCTTAGGAAGGTGGTTTAAATGTCAATGACTCTGAGAAACTTATTTGAATCCTGATTCAAGCTTAGTGTTGAAAAACACTGAGAAAACTTGAGAGATGATTGGAAATTTGAATACTAACTGGATATTAATAATTGATATTTTTAGGTATGATAATGATATTATAGTTGTGTTGAAATAAGTTCTTATTTTTAGAGATGCATCAGATATTTTTGGATGAAATTATAAGAAGTCTGAGGTTTGCTTGAAAATAATATAGGAGGAGAGAGAGTAGATGAGATTCAGATGAGACAAGACTGGCTGTGTATTTATAATTGTTGAACCCAGGAAATAGCTACATAGGGTTCATTACACCAGACTCTATTTCTGCATATGTTTGCATATGTATTATGTTTGAAATACTGCATGATATTGGTTGAATTGAGTCCTTCAAAAAGATGTGTTAGGGGCGCCTGTGTGGCTCAGTCATTAATCGTCTGCCTTCAGCTCAGGTCATAATCCCAAGGTCCGGGGATGGAGCCCTGTTTCGGGCTCCCTGCTCAATGGGAAGCCTGTTTCTCCCTCTCCCATTAACCTGTTTGTGTTCCCTCTCTCACTGTGTCTCTCTCTGTCAAATTAATAAATAAAATCTGTAAAAACAACCCCCCCAAACCCACAAAAAGATGTATGTTAAAATCTTAACTCTTAGAACATCTGAATATGACCTTATTTGGAAAATAGGGACTTTCCACATGATATCAAGCTAAAATGATAGGGTTGGTCCTAATCCAATATGATTGGTGTATTTTTATAAGAAGAGGAAAACTTACATGGTCAACTAATATTTGACAAGGAAGCCATGAGTACTCAATGGGGAAGGAGTAATTCTTAATAATCAGTGTTGGGAAAACCGGATGACTGCATGCAAAAGAATGAAATGATATCTCTGTCTTACACACTCACAAAAATGAAGTCGAAATAAATTAAAGATTTAAACATAAGATCTTCAACTGTGAAACTCCTAAAAGAGAATATAGGAAGAAAACTCCTTAACATTGGTCTTGGCAATGATTTATTTTGGATAGGACACCAAACATAGGCAACGGAGCCAAAAATAATAACTGGAACTATATCAAACTAAAAAGGTTCTGCTCAGCAAAAGAATCAATAAAATGAAAATATGACCTACAGAATGGGAGAAAATACTTGCAAGTCAATTCCCAATAGTGAGTTAATATTCGAAATATATAAAGAACTCATACAACTCAATAGCAAAAACCTCAAATGATCCTTTTTTTAAAATAAAGATTTTATTTATTTATTTATTTATTTATTTATTTATTTGTCAGAGAGAGAGAGAGGGTGGGCTGCAGATAGAGGAAGAAGTAGGCTCCTTGCTCAGGACTCGATCCCAGGACTCTGGGATCATGACCTGAGCCAAGGGCATATGCTTAACTGACTAAGCCACCCAGGTGTCCTAACAGAAATAATCCTATGAAAAATGGGCAAGGGAACTGAATAGACAGTTTTTCAAATTTGTATCTTTATGCACTCCTATGTTTATTGCAAGATTATTCACAACAGCCAAGATATGCCAAGATATGACAGATGACTGTCAACAGATGACTGGAAAAAGAAGTTATGATACACACACACACAAACACAGGCACACACACATGCACACCCATGCACACACATGGGAATATTATTCAGCCATAAAAGTGAAGGAAATCCTGCCGTTTACAACAACATGGATGAAACTTGAGGGTATTATTCTAAGTGAAATAAGTCAGACAAAGAAAGACAAATGCTATATGATATAATTCATATGTGGAATCCAAAAAAGCTGAACGCATAGAAACAGTAGAATAGCACTTACCAGGGGTTGGGGTGGGGGTGGGGAAATGGGATGTTGGTCACAAGGTACAAACTTCCAGTTATGAGACAAATAAGTTCGGGGGACTCTAATATATAGCCGGTAATTATAGTTAATAATACTGTATTGTATACTTGACAGTTGTTAAGAGAGTAGATCTTCAAGGTTCTCATCACAAAAAAGAAATGGCAATTATGTTACATGATGGAGGTGTTAGCCATCACCACTGGCGGTAAGCATTTTGCCACATACAGGTGCAAGATATCAACACATAGTACACCTTTACTTTATGCAATGTTGTATATCAATTACATGTCCATAAAGATGGGAAGAAAGAGGGGGGTTTGGACAGAGACACACAGGGGGATGCCTTCTGACTGGCAGAAGCAGAGCCTGGAGTGATACAGGGGCAAGCCAAGGAATGTCAAGGACTGATGGCCAACACCAGAAGCTAGGAAGAAGCAAGGAAGAATTCTCCTTTCCAGCCTTTGGATGGAACATGATCCAGCTTACACCCTAATTTCTAGTCTCCAGAACTATGGGGGAATAAATTTTTGTTGGGACAAGTCACACAACTTGTGACTCTTTGTTATGACAGTCCATGGAAACTAATAACTTCTCAGTAAAGTGAGGGGCTTGGGTTACACCAGGAAACCTTCCTTATCTACCTCACACGGGCTCAGGTGCTCCTTTTCCACCTGAATCAACCTGCTCCTACTGTACCAGGCATCATCCCATTTGTCCCTGGTTACCATCTGTCACTGCCACAGGATTGTGAGCTCCTTGAGGCAGGGACTGTTTTGTTCACCACTGGATCCCCGTGCCAAGTCCCCAGCTTCTCACTTAGTAGATGCACGACAGAAGTAACCTGTCACAACAACACTGTATTTATGGTAAATCTGTAAAATGGGTGGCAGAGGGGTGCCTGGGTGGCTCAGTAGCTTAAGCGACTTCCTTTCCGCTCTGGGTCTTGGGATCAAGCCCTGGGTGGGGCTTCCTGCTCAGCAGGGCAGTCTGCTTCTCCCATCCACTCTCCCACTACCCCTGCTCCTGTGAGTGCTCTTTCTCTCTCTAAGTAAACAAATAAAATCTTAAAAAAAAAAAATAGTGTGGCAGAATTTCCCTTTTGGAGAGATACAGAAGAAGCCATTTGTCTGCATGTAACTATTTTAACTCTTTGGACTCTGCCAGGTCCCTCTCTTCCGTATCCTCTTTGGGATCAGTGTTTGAAAGTCTCCCTCATCCTTTCTCCCCTTCCAGAGGCTCCACCTCACTGTGTTTGACGTTAGAAATACATTTGGTACAATGCCCAAAACTGTGCTGAGGATAACTAACGTGCTCGCCTGGGGTAGATTTTTTTTTTTTTTTTTTTTTGGACTGTGTCAAAAGTTTCGTGCTTTTTAGTGATGAGAGTTAAGCCTTACAATTGGTTTCAGAGAGGAAACAAGAAAGAGGCAGAGTACTATCGGTGTTTAACAAGGCCTTCGAAGAAGGATTTTTCTTTGCTCAAGGGAAGACATCAGAACTGCAGATATGCATGTACAGTTGAAGCCCTGAAGAAAAATGAGCCAGAAAAAGCACTTCAAACACATGTAGGTTGGTTTCTGCAGTGCCTATGGAATGAGATTTTTTCCTTAGGAGTGTTTCCATTTCGGAAATAAGGAAAATTTCGTGATGCAAAGTAACCATGTGAAGAATGTATAATCTGTTATACAGCGATTTTAGCAGAGTGATACATTAAGACAGGCATGTTGTTGGACTGGTTTTACAAACTGCCTGGCTGTTTCTCTATATGGTGGTTTTCAGGATTGTTTTTACTCTAAATTTCTATGCTTCTTTGAGTAGAATCTTTTCTATTCCACTTTCAAAATAATTCAGAGTATGTTCTACCCAGACTAAAAGTTTATGGAAGTTATGACAATGAAATGTAAAGCTTTTTTTTCTCCCAGCAGTGTATTTGCATGGCCCTCAAGAAGTTTTCCTTCAAATCTTTAAGGTAGAGTCACCATTATTCCTCAGATGGCCACAAGATGGCAGCTTTGGGCTAATAGTAGTAGAAAGATCCACCCAAAAAGCATTTGCTGGTTGCTGTGATGGTGCAAAAAGACTCAAGACCTGGTTGTTTCTTGGCCTATCCATCTCCACGGTGTGCTTCCCAAGTTTTATATAAGGCAGAGTTCTGGCTATCTGTGTTGGTCCCTCAGACCCACCCTCTGCTGTCCTCAGCTGCAGAGGCTGACCAGTTACATTTGGTCAATGGGGGAGGCCCAGGCAGGGAACAGAGGGGGCAGAAGAATGACGAGGGACAGTTATCCCCCTGCAGGATCACCTTGCACTACTTGTGTCCCCTAAAGGGAGGTCACTGCTCTTCTTTTCAGAATGTTTCTTCTGGGTCCCGGTGGCTGCTTCTTCCCCTCTTGGGAATGGTAAAAGCTTTTCTGTCCCCTTGGGGTTTTCCTGGACCTTCTCCTTACCTTTGTAAATTGTTCTGGGAACAGTGAGTAATACGCTTTCTTTCAGTGGCAGTCTTCTGATCTGTTGACCTCCCACACCTGAATAATAATAAAACCTACATTGTACTTATTTATTTATTTTTAAAAGATTTATTTATTTATTTATGTTTAAGTAGTCTCCACCCCCAACGTGGGGCTCAAACTCATAGCCCTGAAAGCAAGAGTCGCATGCTTCACTGACTGAGCCAGCCAAGTACCCCAAACCTACATTTTATTTATTTTTTTTAACTTAAATTCAACTAGTCAACATATAGTATATCATTAGTTTCAGATGTGATGTCAGTAATTCATCAGTTGCATATAACACCCAGTGCTCACCACATTACATGCCCTCCTGAATGCCCATCACCCAGTTACCCCATCTGCCCAGCCATCTCCCCTCCAGCAACATTGTTTTTTATAGCTAACAGTCTCTCACGGTTTGTCTCCCTTTCTGATTTCTTCCTATTCAGTTTCCCCTCCCTTCTCCTTTGATCCTCTGCACTATTTCTTATATTGCACATATAAGTGAAACCACATGATAATTGTCTTTCTTTGATTGACTTATTTTGCTCAGCATAATACTTTCCAGTTCCACCCATGTCGATATAAACAGGAAGATTTCATCCTTTTTGATGGCTAATATTCCATTCTTTATATGGGCCACATTTTCTTTATCCATTCATCTGTTGATGGACCTCTGGGCTCTTTCCACAGTTTGGCTATTGTGGACATTGCTGCCATGAACACTGGGGTGCAGGTGCCCCTTTGAAAGCATTTTCAAATATGTGGAAAGCATAAGGGAACTGTCATATACTTAACTCTAAGAAGGAACATTGTATGGAAAGTATTTTCAACTAACATCTTCTTGCATGAAGATAGAAGCATAAAACATACATTTTAAAACAGATACAAGTGTTTTGATACTTTTATCATTTTTAGAAAGTGACTAGCTCTCCCCAGATCTGCGACATTATAGAAGAGTAGTAACTGGGTAATGTTACAGCTCTGTGGGGGGGTTTCACTGGAAAGACGAAAACTTCTATTGTAATTTTCCGGTGCCCAAACATTCGCCCCAAGAGAGAGGCAGGCAGAGAGAGAGAGAGAGGGAAGCAGGCTCCCTGCCGAGCAGAGAGCCCGATGCGGGACTCGATCCCAGGACCCTGAGATCATGACCTGAGCCGAAGGCAGCGGCTTAACCCACTGAGCCACCCAGGCACCATTGTTTTTGTTTTTAAATGAAGCTTGAAAAGCACTGGGGAGGGGGAAACAAAGGATAATTTAGAAAGACATACTACTTGAAGGTGTATTGATATATTAATACATGTTAGAAAAGAGTGGCTCAGGAAGCCTCAATCTGCCTGAGCAGTGGTCATTTTTCAAGCCTGGATGAATGTAAACAAAAATCAAATTGTCACAAGTAGATCTGAACGATATATTGGCTAATTTCCATGGCAAAAAGAACAAGAAAAGCAATAGATAAGAGGGTGTATGAGGCTCTTTGCTTGCATTTTAGAAATAAATTCGTTTCTAATGAGAATGCATCGTCAGAGAATGCACAGCAAAGCAGTGGGGACTGTGCTGTATTAATGTAGGTACTGAAAAAATTCAAGTCTTTCATCTCACCCCTGAAATGTTCTTCAAGTAGAAGTAGTAACCGAGAGTGGGTCCCATGGACCTCCCATCACTCCCTTGCCTTTTAAATAACCTTTGTCATGCTGCAGGGAAGTTTCCAGACCTGCATTCTTTGTAATCCAGTCTTTCCTGTCCTTTTTTATGACCAGAGGCAGTGAGTACTACACCCAAAGAGCATTTGAGTCAGTAGGGGCTGTAGTCACAGGAATTATTATTGAAGCGTCTTGAATTCTTAATAAGAATTCATGAAGTCCAATAGTTTCTGGTAGAATATGGAGAGAAGGACAGAGAGAGGAAACAGAAGTAGGAAGAAGAGACTGTTTCCAAGAACTAACTCATTTGGGATGATTTTTTTTTTAAAAGATTTTATTTATTTAGGGTGCCTGGGTGGCTCAGTGGGTTAAAGCCTCTGCCTTCAGCTTAGGTCCTGATCCCAAGGTTCTGGAATCGAGCCCCTCATTGAGCTCTCTGCTCAGTGGGGAGCCTGCTTCCTCCTCTCTCTCTCTCTGCCTGCCTCTCTGCCTACTTGTGATCTCTGTCTATCAAATAAATAAATAAAATATTTTTAAAAAGTCTTTTTTAATAAAGATTTTATTTATTTATTTGACAGAGAGATAGATAGACCAGGAACACAAGCTGAGGTAGTGGGAGAGGGAGAAGCTTGCCTCCCACAGAGCAGGGAGCCTGATGCAGGGGTCGATCCTAGGATCCTGAGCTGAAGGCAGATGCTTAACAGCTGAGCCACCCAGGTGCCCCTCATTTGGGGCATCCTTAGCCCTTGTTTTTCCCTAGAAATGGAATAGATTAGCAAAGGGGAGAATTTCTTTTTCTTTTTTCTTTCTAGGGCATTTGTTTATACTTTTATTTGTTATCCTTTTCAGTTTTATTGAGGTTGGACCGTATTTTTAGAACTGCTAAACCACTGATTTCTTGTGTCCAGTTCCTGATATCTGCACAAAGGGCTGACTCTTCTCTTTCCATTCTGCATGACAGTAGATGACTGGGACTGAGATCCCTGTTTTCGAAAATGTCATGGATACGAGATTTTCTTTAAAGCATTTTTTTTTTTGTAAAATCAAAAGATTTGAAATAATTTTGATCGTCATAAATAGGGATTTGGTTAGATAAATCATGTTATTTTTATTCTGAGGCAGTGAGCTCTAGTTGCTGAGGGCATTTCAGTTAGCAGAGGCCATTTTTAATGAGAAAGCTATTTCTACCGAAAGATGTGCAGGATATATTTTAAAATAACAAAATAAGGTTCAAGACATTTTATGTAGTGTGCTAACATTTGTATAAAAGCTATGTATATTCTTGCATGTGCATAAAGAAAAAAAAGATGAGAAACTGGCCATTGGTGGTCTAGGAAGGAGACGTTGGTGGCAGGAGGCGGGGGGGAGCCCTTATGAATTTGAACCATGAGACTATCTTACCTATTCAATAAGCAGTTAATGTGATTTAATTAAAAATTGGGATGAATTGGAGTTGGAAGAAGGAATGTCACACAGGCTGGGAAATTATATTTGTAAAACCAGTAATGAACTACAAAAGACATAAAGAAAACCCTCACAAAAAATCAGCCCAGCTAGGAGAGAATGTCAAAGTAACGACATGCCTCTGAGAGAAGGATCTCATAAAGTTCTAAACACGTCCTCGGCCAGAGGAGCTCCGGGCGGCTTTGTGCATCAACTCCCAGGGAACTTGCTCAGTTCAGATAGTCTAGTTCAGAGAGACAATAAAGCATAAAAAATTCCACTCCAGTAATATGAATTAATAGCCTCTTTTGTTCCTGTCCAGGGGCTTCCTCAGGATGATCCCAGACACCTTTATGAAGGACCTGCTCTGGGTAAAGAGGAAAGGAAGTGACAGCACGCGATCTCTTCCTCCACTCCCCAGCAGTAAACCAGCTGTGACCTGTTTTGAGGGTTAAAGGAGATAATGTATGTAAAGCACTTACCACAGTGCCTGGCCTATGGTTGGAGCTCAGAAAATGGCAGTTATTCCTGCACCGTGAAGTAGGAGTAATAATTATTATCACTTAGTAGATAAGGAAATTAGGTCTTAGAGAGGTTAAGTCACCTGCCTGAAGTAACACAGCAAGAAAGGTAAGGAGCCTGGTTTTGAAATCTGGTGGCTCTGGGGTTCATTTCAGCAGCACATATACTGAGATTGGAATGAAACAGAAGAGATTAGCATGGACCCTGCACAAGGATGACACACAAATTCATGAAGCCTCATGGTTCTGACTTCAAAGCCCTTGTTCTTCCCACTCCCTCAAGGCACTTCACAAATAAACCTGCCAATGCGTATTCGAATCACATCCTAAGGTTCACGGTTTTGTTTGCAACAGCAGATACAGATAGAGCATTTATTTTTTTCAGAGCAGTAGCCTATGTTTGCAAACTACAGAAAGAGGATCTGCACCCTATCAGTCTCTTTAGTGAGTAGAACATAAGAGCATAATGCACAGGAGAAGATTCTGGAAGGTTCTGGGCTCTTCTGATGTATTGAGATAAAATGATCTTAGAAAACATTCACTCCCAGTTTTGCCTTATGTATTTTTATTGATGTCTTTTCTTGGTATCTTCATGTTAATGAAAATCTCAAGATTTTATAGCTATGTTAACTAGTCTCTTAACAGTGTCACAGTTAATCATATCTTAATATTATACTTGGAAAGACCTTTTTATTATACTGGGGTGAGTCCTCTGGCCGCTGGGCCAAATCCAGCCTGCTACCTGCCCTTGGAAATAAAGTTTATTTGGAACATGATCACACTCATTTGTATATGGCTTTTTTCCATGCTGCAAAGGCAGAGTTGAATAGTTACACAACAGAAATTACATGACCTGCAAAGATAAAAATATTTACTAGCTGACCTTTTATAGAAAGTTTGCTGATCTCTGCCTGAGAGTCATGTGCAAAAAGTAAGCATGAAAAAAAAAAAAGTAAGCATGGCCTTTCTGTGCTCCAACATTCTAACACACATTATTTCAAAACACTAAGTCTCTTTCCACTGATATATATGTCTTCACATCTGGAAGCTAAGTCCCTTTCACATAGATACCATCTCTGGGAATGACTTGTGTTGTCAGGTAAACTGTGTCTAAAGTTCCCTCACTAGACAAACACTCTGAGAATCTTAAATGAATATGAATATGTCTGGGGGGAAACATATTCCCTAAAAGTCTTTGGGGACAAATGTGGTGTCAAGGAACAAAGGACTCTAAGATCCCTCCCATGGGACTGTGGGACAGGAGCTAACCAGGTAGGGGGTGTGGCCAATCTCAGTGCCTGAGTGAGCTTACCAACCCCTGACTCTTCTCTACCCCTGACCTCAGGCAGCAGACAGTAGAAAGAGCATAAAGCCCACGCCCCGGGCCATGCTCTCTGTTCCTGGAGTCTTCTGAATGGCCTAGAGATGTCAAAGGAGACCTGGCCTTGCTTTCTCAAGCCTCCCAAGCAGCTCAATGCCAGACAAAAGCAGTGAAGGTACATGTAAGTCTATCATATCCTGTCTTTAGGTCTCAGAGTCCAATCTCTGAAAGCATGTCCCCAGACCTAAGACAAACGAGTAGATACTGGGGACAGAGGAAATACCTCGTTTAACATGACATCTAGTCTATTAGCTTGGGTGAACTTGACAGATCAACTTCATGGAGGCTGGGAAGGAAACTAGTCATTATAAGAAGAGCTGAAGGCTTTAAGTTTTTCCAACAGTGTTTCAAATAGAACACGTCATCTCAAAATACCAATATCAGATCTTCTCTCTCTAACTCTGCAGGGGCTAAGACTTAGCTGTCTCTTTTAGTTGTCTGCATTCTAGTCTGCAGCGAGGGCCTAAGATCCAGTGTTCTGGGGGACATGGCACACTTGAGAGCAAGATCTCCAAAAGTGGGCCTGGGGGGCTTGTCAAAACCGGAAAGGACTTGGAATACAAGTTTACACATGTCCTCTGCCAGCCCTATCTTTCAATCCTTTTTTTGCTGCCTCAGTAAACAGCACTGCCTCCATTAATGAAACCTCTGGAGATGAACCTCCTTTACAATGAACATGATGTGTTAAAACAAAATAACAGCTTCATAAATCACACTAAACAGTACTGCAATATATCAGGTGGCTCTGGTGCGATATTCCTGCTGATCTATGCAGTCAGGGCACAAATCTCTCCGGGCACAGTTTTGATTCATCTCCCAGAGCTGAAGGAAAACAGAGTGTATCCACCCTCATTAGAGACTTTATCTCCCACTACTTCAGATATTCTGAGACCTCTTGCTCTCTGACTTTCCCAACCACAAATTTTGTTCAACAGAATTATTGATTGAGGGCCCCTCAATCGTCTGCCTCCCTGGCTCCAAGGGAATCCTGAAAAGCAAATTCGTGGCTTTTTCAGCTTCTGGGATGGGGCCCCCTAAATACTAGATAAGGACATCTAGTGGTTAAAGGCACACACACACAGACACCCTGCACACATGTTCACACACAAGGAGAGATCAAGCAAATATTCATTCTAATGTATTACACAGTTTCATAAGTGTTGTAAAAAAAAAAAAAGATAATAAAATGGTTTGAAATCATGTAAGCAGGGGACCTAACCAATTTAAGAGGAGGATGACATTGGAACACGTAAAATTCCTAAGCTGAGAAAGAGTCAGGTCTCTTCAAGGAACTAAAAGAAAGGACAGTGCATCTGCTAGACAATGAATGGGAGAAGCCCAAGAGGTATGCTGCTTGGGTCATTGGAAGACATGGATTCATGCTAAGGGTTTTAAGGCTGTTTTGTTCAGAGTACACGGGCATCCCCAGAAGGGTTTTCAGGTGGAGGGTTATAAGATCAAACGTGCATTTTAAAGAAAATTTTGTTTTATGGACAACAGATTGGAAGGGAGGAAGTGGGGAAGATAGGAGGCTGAGAAGTGGTGGAGGTGAAAGGTGGTGTTCAGACTGGGTGGTAGAGGTAGATTTGGTGAAGAATGGGAAGTATCAGGCTGATTCCAAATGGGTGTGTCCTGCTCCAAGGCTGGAGATGCCACAAACTGGGTGAAGAACTTGGAGAAGAACCTGGATCTGGAAGGGAAGGGATGATTATGAGTTCTGCATTCGCAAACAATTCACTGCAGTCTATTTACATTTAAAACCTTTGGCTTCTGGGAAGTTGCAGGATTTATCTTTTATTAATAGAAGTGAACTGAGAAAGATTTAGGTAAAAAGGAGACTTTGGTTTCATATTTATAACCTCCTCTGCCTTCTAAGGGGACGCTCTTTAAATGCTGGGCACACTGAAGTCAATGCACAGAGAATTGCTCTGTATCATAAAACAGTGAAAAAGTTGGGGACTGTAGGGCCAATCTTCAAGATCATGAATCTTGTGAAGTTGGATTGGAAAAAGCAGGCTGCAGGGGATGCACAGGAGGATGGGAGGGCAGGAGGACTCTGGAGGAACGGAAATGGAAAGAGGAATCAAGTAGTGTCTTTCCTCTGAGGAGGGCAGAACCTCTTCCACATCTTCCATGGATTTTCCTTTCCGTGATTCTCAGCCATGGAGAGACCTGACATCAGGTTACATGGAGGCCAGGGTGACAGTGAACCACTCTCAGGGAGATGGGAATGGGAGCTGACCCACCGAGGAAAAGGTGCTGCAGGTGCTTGCTTCCTGACTCAGTCTGCCCTTTCAGGGCTAGAAGACAAGGGAATGGAAGAAAAAGTAAAAGAAGACGAGAAAGACGTAAGAAAAAGGAAGACAATGGGAAGGGAAGGAGGGATATGTTGTTGGGGTTCTGTTCTCTCTCCTCTTCAATTAAAAACACCGAGAGAAGGACAATATATATTAAGTTATCTCATACTAAAGCAAAGGTCAGTGACTCTCAAAAGGAAAATGGCTGTTGACCTCCTCCATCCCCTTCTCTGGGGTCTTCTTGGGGTGGACTGTGGATTTGTGTGCTTATTCCTATATTTATTCAGTCCTTTATCACAAATTCATTGAGTACCTTTTCTGTGCTAGGCAAGGGTATCACGATGAGAAACACAATCCCTTTATATATTTGCAGGGAAATTAGCACTTAGTGGGAAGACAAACAAACGACAGAAATATTTCAATGTGACCCTTGCTATTATAGGGAATAGGAGAATACATAAGGGTCTTATGAGTCAGCCTGGGGGATTGCAGGAATGTTTTACCCCCAAGGTAATACACTGAAGAGAAATCATGAGTTTCCATCATGTTGGTGGCGTGAGGAGAGAAACGATACCTGGTATTTGGAAGAGAGAAAAAAAAAGACTGAGGCTGAAAGCAGAAAACTTACCGACCTACTCTAAGGATTTTGAGTAGTTCATAGAATTATCAGGAAGGCTGCAAAGTCACTTTTGGAGAATGGGAGAAGAGTAAGTTTGTTAGGCATAATCCAAGATCATTTCAGAATGACAGCACAAAACCAGTCTGGTAGAGACAGGAGGGTCAGTGATGCTCAACAGCTACAAACCCCAGTTGCAGCCTCGGTGCTGCTGCTGTTAGCAATGCCTGCGGTTGTTGTTATCGTGGCCTTGGCTCACCACCACCAGGATGAACCCTTACCCTCTGTTTCTTTGCATGAATGACTCAGATTGGAAGTTGCAGGTGGGCATGTTTGATTGTCTGCCTCCCTGGCTCCAAGGGAATCCTGAAAATTAAATTCGTGGCTTTTTCAGCTTTTGGGATGGGGCAGTCACATACCTGGATTTAAAAAGAGAAAGTCCTCTAAATAGAAAGGGAGTTCAAATCATGGGCAGCCCTCTTTTCCTAATAAAAGGAGACGGATGAAGGCAAGACAAAGGTATTCCAGGTAATTGTATGTGAGTATGTAGAAAGGTTCAAAGGCATGAGCTAGCATGCTGTGCTGCCAGGCCTGCTAGTAACTCAAAAATAGGTGGGAGAGAAGGGAAGGAGGGCTGGGAAAGCGGACAGGGGACTTGTTTTGAAGGCTTTATGCCTACAAGTTTGGCTTTCCTGTTAGAGGGTTGTGGCAGGTTCGGCTAGTTGTCCACTCACTATCCATTGATGTTTCTTCCTTACCAGTGAAATTCTAGTTTTGATTTGGGTAGCTCTACACCCAGCGATACTTCCTTGTAGCTATCAGTGATTGCCATATTCACCGTTCAAGTCAATGAGACATAAACCGAGGATTCTTGTTTCTCCCTTTCCTAACTAAATACAGCTGTGAGCTCTGGAGGTATAGCAATCAACTTAGGATGGTAAGACAACCAGCAGGGAACGAGGCCCATGTATTAAAATGGCAGAACAAGAAGATGCAAAGAGCCCAGTTCCCTGTTTCATCTGAGACTTGCCTACTCCCAGATTTCTTGAGTCAAGCCCCATGTGTTTTTAAGTCACTAGAGTTGTATTTTCTGTTATTTGCAGCTGAATGTGATCCTGACTTTAAGAGGGAAGGAGACCAGATAGGACACTAATAAAATCGTTTATAAGTGACTTCAGTGGGGACAGAAGAGGTAGGATTGGGCAGAGAGGATAGACTGAGGATGTGAATGTGGTGAATGTATATGTTCAGCCATGTCTCAAACAGGATGGGGGCTATGGGGATGGAATTTACTTCAGGTACCACAGAAAACTATCCCCAGCATTGAAGTGTTAGGGAACGTCATGAGAACACCTGGAAAGCATGGAGTGAAAGCGGGTGAAAGGGAGCAGAATGGGCATGTGTATGGTCTCAAAGACTAACCTCACAATATTTTTTTATTATTAAAAAATTACAACATACAAAATACAACAAACAAAATATATTGGGTCAATATACAAATTTTAGAAAACTCAGTTAAGCAAAAAAGTGTTCGTTAAAAATATTAAAACCCTCCCAAATTCCACTACCCAGAGGTAATAATTACTTCTAACATTTTGATTATTTCTTTGCAGCCCCCATGTAGTCCTTTTTTCCCCATTCTTACCACAAAAATGATTCTATAAATAGTTTAACGAAAATGTGATCATAATATGTATTGTTTTTCAATCTGTCCAACATTTTGCATTTGACAAAACTGAGAAGGGCTTTTTATGTCACTATCACTGTAGTGGCTACATGCAGTGCTCCATTCTGTGGATGTATCTATCATGGTATAGATGTCAAACTTGTAAACATTCTTATTTCTCATTTCACGCAGTGGGGGAATTGTTAAAGGTAATTCTGGGATTGAAGTAGTAGCATTAGCTTTGCTATCAGTTTTTGTTTTTTTTTTTAAGTTTTAATTTTAATTTTAGTATAGTCAACATACAATGTTTTATCAGTTTCAGGGGTAAAATATAGTGATTCAACAGTTCCATACATGACCCTGTGCTCATCATCTATTTAACCGCGCCCCCCCCCCCATCAGTTTTAACGTAATAGCTTCTTTGGGCTGTGACAGCCCCCCAAATTGCGCCAATATCTATCTTATTTTATTTGTATTTTGTCAACTTTCCTTCACATTGTGGAAAAAGATCCTAAAACCGTTACCTTGCTGGTTAGGACAAAGCAAGATTTTTCCCTTTAGTATAAACAGTACGTTTGCAGAGCTGACATTTACTGGCTTTCCTTTAACACTTTAGACTTCTCTGTAGGTGAGCTATTTAGCTTGCAGGCAAGGAAATGCAGCAGTTAGTAACGATTATCATTTAATGGCATACATTGAAAGAGGAAAAGAGAAGCTGCCGGCTTCCGCAGCGAGCAGGGTTCGAACCTGCGCGGGGAGACCCCATTGGATTTCAAGTCCAACGCCTTAACCACTCGGCCATCGCTGCTACGGAGGCGAAACAATCGCAGAGACACTTTAGTGCAATAACTGCGCGCACGCGCGTCCAGCCCACTAAGAGGCGGAGCCTACAAACTCCCCAGCCCAGTTCAGAGAGGCGTCGGAGGGTTCACCGCTCAAATTGTGTGAACTATACCGTGGAAATAGAGAAATAACAGAAACTCCCTTAAGTAGTTTAAGTAAACTTTAAGTAGAAGGTCTGGGAAACCCTACCCTTCGCTGAGCTCCGAAAATCCCAAAGTTGCCTGGCTTCTGGTCGCCGACCATATTTTTGCCCTCCCACTCCCTTATTAGGTAATCGAGGTAGCTGTGAAACAAAGACCTATCCCATTCAGTGCTGCGGGCCTGCGCTCTGGGAAATTTCTGCGTTTCTGCGGGGGCGTGCGTTTTCGGCGCTTTCCTGAGTTGACCGCGTCGCTTTGACCCCTCCTCTTTGAGCGGAAAGGCGGGAGGCGGGAGGAGTTGGGGTCGCTGTCTGTGGCCACACCTGTCCCAAGCTTCTGCCCAAGCAGCCCTCTCTCATTCTTCCTCCAAGGGTCCCTGCTGGAGGAAATCCGGCCCCAAGTGTGGTCTCAGGTCTTTGAAGTGTTGAGCATTGGACGTGGTTTGAGAACCAAGTTCTGCGAATTAGGTCTGCTTTCTACCTTTAAATACCATTATTTTCTCCCTTCAGCACTAGCCCTCCCCCGTCCCCCCTTTTTTGAGTTACTTAGTTAAAGGTCTCAGAAGCGGGTAGGTCGGTACTATGCCGCCTACTTCAGGCAACAGAAGCCCGGGACCCGCCCGTGGGTTTGGGCTGCCGACTCCAGGGCGCACGCGCGGCTCCTCATCCGCGCACGTGGAGGACGCCGCCCCCTCCCCCCAGCCGGTTCTATCTGTTGATGCAAGATTTGGTGACAACAGCAGTAACAACAGCAACAAGAAAGTCAACCATTTACTAAATTTCTAAATTTCTTCTTAAATTTAAACTTTTAAAATTCTAAAAGTGTTCCTGGAAATAAATGTCACCATCTCTCCAATAGTGTTACAGGAAGGCAAATCCTTGCCTTTTGGAAACCCGGATGTTGGGTGACCTCACTT
This sequence comes from Mustela erminea, assembly GCF_009829155.1. NCBI lineage: Eukaryota > Metazoa > Chordata > Mammalia > Carnivora > Mustelidae > Mustela > Mustela erminea. The sequence continues at coordinate 34,507,467 of NC_045627.1, read as the reverse complement.
TATGTGTGAATTTTCTTGAGACTTTTCAGTGCCATTTCTTTTAACCAAATTATGGTGTTAGGTGTCTAAACCGATTTAATTGCAGAAGGGGAGTATAATACTTAAGAATTTTAAGAGTGCTTTCTATTGGGTTTGAAATGGTTTTTAGAATTTTTATCATTGTTTTTAATTTTGGCAAAAGCTACGGAAATGGTCCCAGTTTCTCTGTGAATCCTGTATGGGAACAAAGCTATTCCCGACAATCCCAGGCATAAGTTTTGTCATGTATGTGAACTTTATTTGGCCTTTTCCAATAGAGACTATCTAAGAAGGAATAAATTTCTGTCCTTCATTCTTGTTCTTAGATCATACATGTGCTGTGCGATAACCTTCATTTAATCTTACTACATTAATTTACTTTGATTGAAGTCTTTTTAAAATTTTCCCGTGCAGTGAAATGGTAATATTTACTGAAAGCTCTTTCTCTTCCTTAACTTTCCCTTCTCTTAGGAGTACTCCTCACTTGCTTAAAAGCATGACAGTAATGGGAATTGATTATGGTTAAAATACTTTAACCAAAAAATCTATCCAGAAGGTTTCATGCTCATTTTTTGGTTTGATTTTGAGGGGAAGGGAAAACTGCAAAGAAAAGAATCTATTACAAATTAATGTGTATGGGTGAGAACAACTGTGATTAAAATTTCTTTGCAAAATTTCAGAAGTGAAATAACTACATTAACGTTTAATTTTCAGCTTATTTGAATTAATGTAGGCTTTTCAAAAATGAAATTGTCTTTTTCCTGATTTATCATATTACAAAAATGAGCCAAGAGATCAAAATAATTACAGGTTTTCAAATAGCATGAATTTATAAATGAATTCTTTCAGATTCCACCTTAGGTTTTTAGCATTGCCATTCAATGCAATGTGTGGCGGCTAAGGGAAGAAGAAGCAAAACACATGTTTCCGACACAATTATAACATAAGTGTTTTATGATTCATGACAGTAACATCATAAAACATTAATTTTCAACCATGAACATTTACTCTGTAAAGTTCCCCTGGTGATTCTGATTACCTCCTCTTCTACACTAACCCCACATTTTTTTTTTAATTTATTTTTTTCAGGGTTCCAAGATTCATTGTTTATGTACCACACCCAGTGCTTCATGCCCTATGTGCCCTCCTTAATACCCACCACCAGGCTCACCTATCCCTCCAACCTCCCTCCCCCCTCTAAAACCTGCAGTTTGTTTCTCAGAGTCTACAGTAACCCCAGATTATTTTATGTGGTAGTTTTTATCAACCTAATTTGATGTGGAAGGCAAAGATCTGTGGCTTTCTCTAAAAACCTCTCTGGATGCTACTTTCAAAGGCAGAATACTAGGGGGGATGGGGCATATGTTTAGGAGCAGATGGGCTCTTTTTTAGCAATCAAAATTTATTTTGAATTATTTTGCTGGTTTTATTTTTGAATAAAAAATCATAGACATTAAAGCTAGTCTAATTCCCCCCGCCTTTTTTTTTTTTTTTTACAGACAGGAAATTGTGGCCCATGAATGGCTTACCCAAGGTCATGTAGCTAATTAGTGGTAGATTCAAGACTGTAATTTGTTATATTAGCCCAGTGTTCTTGCTAGGTTTTTTGTGTATTCTTTGTTAGTCTCTGGCCCAGTGGCGTGCAGATCAAGAAGTGTGTATATCAAGAAGTGTGGTTATTGAACAGCACATATAGACAGAGTCTACTGAATAGGAGAGAGTTGTGAGTTGATATTTGAAGGCCTTTGAGATGTTAGATACTGAATATATCATGGCTGGTGAGTTTTTTTTTTTTTTTTTTTTAAAATTCCAGTATCCATCCTCTCAACTAATGATGACACTTCAGTTGTGCTTAAAGAAGACCACTCCTCCCCCATTGGATGCAGCCTTACTTCAGCTGTTAATCAAGGTATCCCATCTTCTCCTGGCCAAGAGGTAGGCATGTGACTTATATTTTTTTTATTGCTGCATAACAAATCACAAGATGTTTAGTGACTTAAAACATTAATTTATTATCTCACAGTTTCTCTGTGTTAGGAATGTGGTTATGGATGTGGTGGTGGGTTGACTGGGTCCTCTGCTCAGGGTCTAACCAGATCTCAAGGTGGTGACTTGGACTTTGATCTTGTCTAAGGCTTGGGGTCCTCTTCCAAAATCACTAGCTATCAGCAGAAATCAGCTTCTGTGGTTGTAGGACTTGTTGCCTGTCAGTGGAGGATCACTTTCAGGTGCTAGAGGCTGTACCTTATCAACAACATGATGATTGGTTGTAGGTTGTTTGGTTCTTTAAGGCCATCAGAAGAATTACTCTCTAGTTTACTACAGTGGAATTTCATGTAATATAATGTAATTGCAGAAGTGACTGTTGTATCATGCTCACAAATCCAGCTCAAGTGAGGGGGATTATATAGGGTGTATACATACAGCTGGGGCAGGGATCTTGGGAGCCATCTTAGAATCCTGTCTACCATGTTACTGAAGTTGGACCAATCAGATCCTCTCTAAACCCCCAGTCTTTCTGTTACACAATTGTATTTTTATGGACATCCCACACAAAACACATACATAGTAATCAATGAGATGTGATCAGAGACTGGAAATTTTATCTTAGCTGCCTTATGTACTTTGTACCTCATATGAAAGAAAGAGTTGACAACGGCAGAATTTTAGAGGTTCAGCCACCATTCAACTTTTTTTTTTTTTTAAAGATTTTATTTATTTATTTGACAGAGAGAGATCACAGTAGGCAGAGAGGCAGGCAGAGAGAGAGGAAGGGAAGCAGGCCCCCTGCTGAGCAGAGAGCCCGATGTGGGACTCGATCCCAGGACCCTGAGATCATGACCTGAGCCAAAGGCAGCAGCTTAACCCACTGAGCCACCCAGGCGCCCCCAACTTTCTTGAATATAATTCTGTACTGATTGCAGATTTACTCTAGCTATCCATTTTAGACAACATATGAGAGCATTAGTTCAAGTTGGCCAAAAAAATTTTCAAAGTTGTTGGCAAGAAAACCCTAATGAAGGTTTAGCTAATAGGTTTACAGGCATCATGAAAAGTGATGGAAATAAATATGTAATTGCTGCATTGGGAATGATTGTATGTTTGAAGCCTAGGTAATTAATTGTGGGTTGCTTTATAATCATTATGTTACTTACACATATATGTTTGAGGGAGACTAGAGATATACCCTGCTCAGCACTAGAGCAACTTAAAGGATTTTCCTACCTAATTGGTCCCCTAATGCCATGCCAATTAAGAATTAAGAAGTAGAATCAAGACAAATGGAATCTTCTGTTTCTTTTTTTTATTAGAATAGAACTTTATTGGTGGCATCAAGATTTTTAAAAATTATTTTATACTTTAAAGTATGCAATAATTTGATACATTAATCAGTTTTTAAAAGTTTTTATTTTAATCATCCAGTGCTCATCATGACAAGGGCACTTCTTTTTTTTTTGGGACAAGGGCACTTCTTAATACCCATCACCTCTGGTCCCCCACCCAATTTCCCTCTGGTAGCCAACAGTTTGTTCCTTCTAGTTAAGAGTCTGTTCCTTGGTTTCTCTCTCTCTCTCTTTCTCTTTCTTTACCCCCTTTGCTTATTTGTTTTGTTTCTTAAATTACATGAATGAAGTCATATGGTGTTTGTTTTTCTATGACTGACTTATTTCCTTTAGCATAATACTCTCTAGCTCCATCCATGTCATTAAAAATGGCAATCTTTCTTTCTTTCTTTCTTTCTTTCTTTCTTTTTCTTTCTTTCTTTCTTTTTTTTTAATGGCTGAATAACATTCCATTGTATTTATATATCACATCTTCTTGGGATACCTGGGTGGCTCAGTTGAGTAACTGTTGATTTTGGCTCAGGTTGTGGGATCAAGCTGTGTCTTGGGCTCCATGCTCACTGTGGAGTCTGCTTGGAGTTCTCTCTCTTCCTCTGCCCCTCCCCCTTATGCACTGTCACACATTTGTGCAAGCTCTCTCTTTCTCTCTCAAATAAATATTTTTATTTTAAAGATTTTATTTATTTATTTGACAGAGAGGGATCACAAGTAGGCAGAGAGGCAGACAGAGAGAGAGGGAGGCAGGCTCCCCGCTGAGCAGAGAGCCCGATGTGGGGCTCGATCCCAGGACCCTGGGACCATGATCTGAGCTGAAGGCAGAGGCGTTAACCCACTGAGCCACCCAGGCGCCCCTCAAATAAATGTTTTAAAAAATATATATCACAACCTTTTTTATTCATTTATCAATTGATGGACATTTGGGCTGCTTCCATAATTTGGCTATTGTAAATAATGCTGCTGTTAACATAGAGCATGTTATCCCTTTGAATGAATGTTTTTGTATTCTTTCCATAAATAACAGTAGTGTGATTGTTGGATCATAGGGTAGGTCTATTTTAAACTTTTTGAGGAACCTCCACTGTTTTCCAGAGTAGCTCTACCAGTTTGCATTCCCACCAACTGTATGAGAGGGTTTCTTTTTCTCCACATCCTTGCCAACACCTGTTGTTTCTTGTGCCTTTGATTTTTAGCTCTTCTGACAGGTATGAGGTCATATCTCATTGTAGTTTTGATTTGCCTTTCCATGATGATAAACAGTGATGAGCACCACTTTTCACATGTCTGTTGGCCATCTGGATTTCTTCTTTCGAGAAATGTCTGTGTCTCCTGCCCGTTTCTAATTGGATTATTTGTTTTTTGGGTATTGAGGTTTATAAGTTCTTTATATATTTTGGATACTAACTCTTTATCAGATATGTCATTTGTAAATATCTTCTCCCATTCCATAGGTTGCCTTTCAGTTTTGTTGATTGTTTCCTTTGTTCTGGAGAAGGCTTTTATTTTGATGTAGTCCCAGTAGTTTATTTTTGCTTTTGTTTCCCTTGCCTCAGGGAACATATCTAGAAAAAAGTTGCTATGGCCAATGTCAGAGAATTACTCCTCTGCTCTCTTCTATGATTATTATGGTTTCAGGTCTCCATTTTGAATTTATTTTATGTTTGGTATAAGAAAGTGGTCCAATTTCATTCATTTGCATGTAGCTGTCAAGAGACTGTCTTTTTCCCATTGGATATTCTTTCCTGTGTTGTCGAAGATTAATTGACCATATAATTTTGAGTTTATTTCTGGATTTTCTATTCCATTCTGTTGATTTGTGTGTCTTTTTCTGTGCCATTACCATACTGTTTTGAACATTACAGCTTTGTAATATAACTTAAGGTCTGGAATTGTGATGTCTCCAGCTTTGCTTTTCTTTTTCAAGATTTCTTTGTCTATTCAAGGTCTTTTGTGATTCCATACAAATTTTAGGATTGTTTATTCTGGTTCTGTGAAAAATGCTGTTAGTATTTGGTAGGGATTGCATTGAATGTGTAGATTGCTTTGGGTAGCATAGATATTTTAACAATGGTTGTTCTTCCAATCTGTGAACATGGAATGTCTTTGTGTTGTCTTCAGTTTCTCTCGTCAATGTTTTATAGTTTTCAGAGTACAGGTCTTTGGTTTGGTTTGTTCCTAGTTATCTTATTATTTTGGTGCAATTGTAAATGGTTTTGTTTTCTTGATTTCTCTTTCAGCTGCTTCATTATTGATGTATAGAAATGCAACAGACTTCTGTATGTTTCTTTTGTATATTGCAACTTTACTGAATTTGTTTATCAGTTCTAGCTTTTTTTGGTGGAGTCTTTCAGGTTTTCTACATACAGCATCACTTTATCTGCTAATAGTGAAAGTTTTGCTTCTTCTTTACCGAGTTGGATGCCTTTATTTATTTTTCTTGTCTGACTGCTGTGGCTAGGACTTCCAGTGTTAGGTTGAATAAAAGTGCTGAGTGGACATCCTTGTTTTGTTCCTGATTTCAGGGGAAAGGCTCTCAGTTTTTCCCCATTGAGGATGATGTTAGCTGTGGGTTTTTCATAGATGGCCTTTATGATGTTGACGTATGTTCCCTCTAAACAGACCTTGCTGAGGGTTTTTATCATGAATGAATGTTGTACTTTGTTAAATACTTTTTCTGCATCTATTGAAATGATCATATGGTTCTTATTTTTTCCCTTATTGATGTGATATGTCATGTTGATTGATTTGCAAGTATCAAATCACCTTTGACTTGGGATTAAGTTCCAATTCATCCTAGTGAATGATTGTTTTGAGTGTGTTGTTGAATTCGGTTTGTTAATATTTTGTTGAGGATTTTTGCATCTATGTTCATCAGAGATATTGGCCTATAGTTTTCTTTTTTTGTGATGTCTTTTCTGGTTTTGGTATGAGGATAATGCTGGCTTCAAGGAATGCATTTGGAAGTTTTCCTTCATTTTCTATGTTTTAGAGTACTTTGAGAAAAATAGGTATTAACTCTTCTTTAAATGTTTGATAGAATTCACCTGTGAAGCCATCTGGTCCTGGACTTTTGTTTGCTGGGAGTGTTTTGATTACTGATCTAGTTTCTTTGCTGGTAATTGGTCTGTTCAAGATTTGGTACTTTTGCCAAGTTGCCCTTGAGAGCTGTTTTCCCCATTTGTATTTATACCAAAAAGTGTCTTAGTATTTATATCTCTATACTCTTGACTTTCTTATGCCCAGACTCTTATCATTCTTTTAAATTTTTGATAATAAGCAAGAAATAGTATCTTTTTAGTGTTCTGATGATTTAGTTAACTCTCAGATTATCTTTTAATGTAATAGGTAAAATCCCTAATATTATTTTCTTCTGCTAGATTGTTCACTTTTTCAGGAGATAGGTTTTTGAGTCTTTTATTTTTTTCTTTGTATTTGTTCTTACGGAAACCTAGTCTTGGATAAGTACTCCGTTAATTTTTCTATATTTGACTTGAATTCCCAACAACAACAGATTGTTCAACTCTCACTTCCAGATTCAGAACGTTTAATATGATTGTTAATCTTTCAGTTCCATTTATACCCTGATTCTGACCGCAGTCAGGTGTTTCATCTTCATGTGGTTCTTAGTTTCATGTGAAAAAAAACAAGGAAAGTTAATTTGAATTAATTAAAATGTAGATTTAACATCTGAACAAAGGTTAAGTGAATTTTTAACTGATTTAAGTGGTTGGCCAGAAAAAGAGAAAGGGAAAGATTTATTTAATAAAGTCTTAAGTCTGTAAGTGGGTATTACATAGAGGATAGAAGGAACTGAAAGAGTTTCTGCACCTGGAGGAGTTTAAGTTGGGAATAATAAAAAGAATCTCAATATGGTTGTTATGAGACATTAAAATAAATTCTCTGGTGGAGGTTAAGTATTTTCTGAAAATCTGTCTCCCTCTGAATGGTCCAGGTGCAGCCTTTTCATGGAAAGAGAAACTATAAGTCCTGAAGGATTGGGCTGTGGCTTCTTTTATATTTTTAATCTCTTAAGACCAGAACCAAATTTAGGTTCTGGCCACCATGGAGCTACCCAGAATGTTTCCTTATAAGTGTTACTAAAACATCAGTGGCAGTGTAGTAAGATGGAGAAAGTCCTGTTTTCCAGAATGCCTCTCAGGAAGAAAAGAATAAATATGGTAGGAAGGAATAAGATTCTTGGAGTGGTAGAGAGGCTAATAGTGGGGTATTTGTGGGGAACCTGCTCCAATAATAAAAGATGTTAAACTCTTTTCTAAAGAAGGTGTGTCTAATTATGTATTTCCCAAGGAAGGTGAGTCCAGTTCTTATTTTGCTGAGTGACAAGTACCCAGTTAGGGCCAGGATTGAATTTTTTAAAAAAAGACTTTATTTATTTATTTGACAGAGATCACAAGTAGGCAGAGAGGCAGGCAGATAGAAAGAGAGGTGGAAGCAGGCTCCCCACTGAGCAGAGAGCATGACGCAGGGCTTGATTCCAGGACCCCAGGACCACGACCCAAGCCAAAGGCAGAGGCCTTAACCCACTGAGCCACCCAGGTGCCCCCAGAATTGAATTGTTTTGAACAACCGAAGGGAATGCATACCACCAGAAGTCCTTCTTGTGGCCCCTCTTTGAGTGGAGAACATCTTCTTTGATGCTGAATAAAGGCAGTGAGGTGGGATATGGAAGGATAGGAGATCTAGAAATGGGGAGTGAGTATTGAGGAACCCAGAATTCTATTATAGATGTATTATATTTGAAATTATTTGATAGATATATTTGTATAGATGTATTATATTTATCTATATATGTATAGATGTATTTGAATTATATTTGAAATGCCACATTCAAATAGATTTGATACATTTAAGTAGATTTATTGTGATTTGACCTTATACCCTTTTGGGAAAAATCGAGTATTTTGAATTGGAATTATAGTGGCTTTTTTTCAATGAAATTTATGTAGGCCGCTTTATTTTTTTTTAAATTATTTTTTAAAAAAGATTTTATTTATTGATTTATTTGCCAGAGAGAGAGAGTGCACGCACACAAGGAGGCAGAGTGGCAGACAGAGGCAGAGAAGCAGGCTCTCTGCTGAGCGAGGAGCCCGATGTGGGACTTGATTCCAGGACCCTGAGCCAAAGGCAATGGCTTAACTGACTGAGCTACCCAGGTATCTCAGGCCACTTTATTTTTTAATCTTAGCTTGTCTAAGACTTAACTTTATTACTTTTTAAATTAAAAATTTAAATAAATATGTGATATAGGTATATGGGTAACTCATTACAATTCTTTCTGCATAATTTATATTTTCTTCTTAAAGTAGTATATATACTATATAGCAAATGGATTACATTTTTTACTTAATGGGCAGCTGGGGACTTTGAACCTACTGTTACTATCTCCGATCATTTCCTCCAGAAACACTGTCTCAGCTATGGTGTGTTTCCTCTGTAACCATTTAGGAGCTCATCTTATTTGCTTAATTCTACAATTTTAATGGAGTCTTTAGAGGAAGAGAAGATAAGGCTGTGTTCAATTTCTCATCCTTAACCTAATTCTGAATATTTTCATAATAAGTTATGTTATATAGTTTTTAATACCCAGGTCTTCTAGAATTCTAGGGACAAATGAAAAAATAATGTGAAAGTAATATGTTGTGAGAGACACAGTAGGTTAAAAGACATTTTATTTAACTTCATACTCTGTCTTCATTACAAAACTGCCCATTTTTGTGTTGGTGGTTCATTATACAAGTAAATACATAGTAAGATTTAGGCCATTCTGTTACTGATGAGCGTTGAAATGAATTACATTTTTTTTATTCTAAAGCTGTGCATTTTTAATTAGCAAGTTATGTCAATAAGAAGTGCTTACAACATGCAAAAAGGACTTCTCAGTTGGGTGAAATTAGTAACATGAGGTTTTTACTGATCAAGAGGATTAAGTCAACAACGGTTGTTAAGTATTATGAGTTTTTGTGATTTTTATGACACTTTTTTCCTAAGACCACATCCCATTTAGATACTCAAACAAGATTTTTTTTTTTTTAAAGATTTTATTTATTCATTTGATACAGAGAGATCACAAGTAGGCAGAGAGGCAGGCAGAGAGAGAGAGAGGAGGAAGCAGGCTCCTCGAGGAGCAGAGAACCCGATGCGGGACTCGATCCCAGGACCCTGAGATCATGACCTGAGCCGAAGGCAGCGGCTTAATCCACTGAGCCACCCAGGCGCCCACAAGATTTTTTTTTTTAAGAATTTTTTTTTTTTAAAGATTTTATTTATTTATCAGAGAGAGAGAGGGGGAGAGAGCGAGCACAGGCAGACAGAATGGCAGGCAGAGGCAGAGGGAGAAGCAGACTCCCTGCTGAGCAAGGAGCCTGATGTGGGACTCGATCCCAGCACACTGGGATCATGACCTGAGCCGAAGGCAGCTGCTTAACCAACTGAGCCGCCCAGGCGTCCCTCAAACAAGATTTTAAGTTAAATGACTAAATATCTGTTTACTCCTAAGCATGTTTTAATTTAAGCACATTTAGATGATTGTTTATTTATTTATTAAGATTTTATTTATTTGACATAGAGAGATAGAGAGGGAACACAAGCAGTGGGAGTGGGAGAGAGAGAAGAAGGCTTCCCACTGAGTAGGTAGCCTGATGTGGGGCTCAGTCCCAGGAACCTGGGATCATGACCTCAGCTGAAGGCAGATGCCCAATGGTTGAGCCACCGAGGCACCCCTGGATAATTGTTTTATGTAACCTACACTTTTGTTTGATTTTAATTATATTTTTTATTAAAAAAATTTTTAATCTATTTATTTAAGAGAGAGCATTGTGCAAATGCATGAGTGGGGGAATGGCAGAGGGAGAAGCAGGCTCCCCCCTGAGCAGGGAGACCAATGCGGGGCTCAGTCTCAGGACTCAAGGATCATGACCTGAGCTGAAGGCAGACACTGAACTGACTGAGCCACCCAGGCTCCCCTGTTTGAATTTTAAAATATAATCCCAATGGTTGGTGTCATAGAAATCTGTAAATAAGATTTTTCAATTAAACTTTACTTTTTATCTAATGATATAAACACTTGTTAAAAGCAAACTAGTTGAGGGGCACCTGGGTGGTTCAGTTAGTTAAGCAACTGAGTCTTGGTTTTGGCTCAGGTTGTGATCTCAGGGTCATAAGATTGAGCCCCATTTAGGGCTTTGTGCTTAGTGCAGTCCTCTTGAGATTTTCCTCCCTGTCCCTCTGTCCTTCTCTCCACCCCCAACTCATGTTCTGTCTCTCTAAAGTAAATGATAAATAAAATCTTAAAAAAAAAAACCAAACTAGTATAAAAGACAAGGCTCAGTGGGTTAAGCTGCTGCCTTCGGCTCAGGTCATGATCTCAGGGTCCTGGGATCGAGCCCCACATCGGGCTCTCTGCTCAGCAGGGAGCCTGCTTCTGCCTCTCTTTCTGCCTGCCTCTCTGCCTACTTGTGATCTCCCCGTCAGAGAAATAAATTAAAAAAAAAAAAAAGAGAGAGAGAGAGAGAGATTATTGGCTGTAAAGAGTAGCACCGTAAAGTTGGAGTTTGATATACCAAAGTGCAGTTGTATGATTATTTGTACCTTTATTTTACTGCAGCGTAAATTTCTGTAACATCCGCACTTAAGAAATATTATTCATGTCTGCTTTACCGAGTCCAGAGTCGCTTCTCACCTACTTTTTCAGCATATTCATTAATTCCTTCAAGCAGTGGTTCATATTTACTTCGGAGTTTGCCTTTTGATGCCTCTTCTGTGATGGCCATCTGTCAAATGGTCCCCATCCTGTTCTGACTCTTCACTGCAACCAGGAAATATGGAGCACAGCCCCCGAAAACTGGTGTGTGAGACAGTCTCACTTTTCCTTTCTTCCACTTAAATATGCAATAGATATAGCTTCTGATCAATGCCATTCTAGAATAAAATTGTTTATGTAATGTTCTGGAATTAAAGAAAAAGGATCTTATATAGCCGATGTGTGCTGCTCTGGACATCTCTGCACATCTGCCTGCCCACTGCTCACTCTGTGGTTTCTACCAGAGGGTGTTCTCTGGCAGTTGAGCCAGCGTGGCAATAAGTGCCAGGGAATAAACACCTTTGGATTAGCCATGGATATTGATGAATGTGAGTGGGAGGCTCCTTTACTTCTCAAACTGAGAGAACTCTGTGGGGGTTTTTATACTGTCTTCCAGGGCTCTCTAGTGCAATCAAGCCCTGGTTGCCCAGGGTAGCAATCTGCCTGATAACGTACCTGATAACTCGGTTCCTTTCCCTATTTTCTTACCAGGACCTCCCTGAATCAGCTTTCAGATTAACCACTTATCGACCCTGGAGCAATCAGGAGAGCCTGCAACTCTTTTTTTTTTTTTTTTTTTTAAGATTTTATTTATTTATTTGACAGAGAGAGATCACAAGCAGGCAGAGAGGCAGGCAGAGAGAGAGGAGGAAGCAGGCTCCCTGCTGAGCAGAGAGCCTGATGCGGGGCTTGATCCCAGGACCCTGAGATCATGACCTGAGCCGAAGGCAGCGGCTTAACCACTGAGCCACCCAGGCGCCCCTAAACAATATTCTTATATTACTATTTCTTGAATTTTTAGCTTGAGATTTTATATCTTGATTTTTTATTATATAACCTTCAGCTTTTAAAAAATCTTACCTTTTAAATTACATGATGATACTTGGTTCAAACAATATTCAGTGTTCATATTACTGTGATTATGTGATTATTATTCATTCATAGCTAAGCCACATAGTATACCATGATTACACTTCTTTTCTATTAAAATCTTTGTTTCCCCTGGGCATTAATGATTATATTATTCTTTTCTGTCTGCTTGATTTTCTATATGATTGTCACTAATTCATCTGTAGCTTCCTGACAGAACTACTTATCTCTCATTATATTTAAACATGTCAGATAATAGATTTCTTTCCCTGTCTTCTGGCATCTATTCTTTCCCCCTCTCTCCCTCCCTCCCTTTCTCCTTCCTAGCTTTCTTCTTTCCTTCCTTCCTTTTATCTAGTATCCCTTCTAGATCCTCCTGTTCTCTGCTCTAATCTGGACCAGTTGCTCTTAAACCTGCCCACCTGTCATCTTGGGATCTTCCTTCAGTTCTCTCTGTAATGTATTTTATTGTTTGCTGGATCACATCTTCCTTTTCTTTGTTTCCTTTCTCGGTTGAGGAGCTACTATAGTAGCTACCTCAGAAAGGGTGAATGAGAGGGGAGATAACATCTTTCAACTTCACGTATGTGAGAATGTCTTTATTCATGCCTGTGTTTGATAGTGCGGCTGTGTAAAAATTGTAGGTTCAGTCAAAGTTTAACAAGATGTCAAAATTCTTTTAAAATAGTACCAAGAAAAGGGCCAATGAGGGCATAACTTTGTATTTATTTTGAAAGATGCAAGCCATATGAATCTGATATAGTTAGAGTAACCTGCTTACCTCTCTGCTTTTTAGCCTAATATGTGTAAACTTTTACTCAGAATTTTCTAAGATATTTTCCCCCCTGGAATTATGAATAATGTGTGAAGTTGGACAGGGACTATTTTTTCAAAAGAGAAGGGAGAGTAAATGAACCAAGTGGGTGGGGGGACACCAATCAAATTAAATGCTTTTGGGAGATTATCATTCCAAGTTATTTGCTAGTTGGGTTTATACATTAAGTCCAACATTTTAAGGTTTTTTCTCTTCTAAAATGTCAGGAGCAAGAATCTTTTAAAAAATTAACATACAATGTATTAAGGGATACAGGTCTGTGATTCAACAGTCTTACACAATTCACAGAACTCCCCATAGCACATACCCTCCCCAATGTCCATCACACAGCCACCCTATCTCTCTCACCCCCCTCCACTCCAGCAACCCTCAATTTGTTTCTTGAGATTTAGACTCTCGTTATGGTTTGTCTCCTTTTCTGGTTTCATCTTGTTTCATTTTTCCCTCCCTTCCCCTATGATCCTCTGTCTTGTTTCTCAAATTCCTCATATCAGTGAGATCATATGATAATTACCTTTCTCTGATTGACTTATTTTCACTAGCATATTACCCTTTAGTGCCTTCCACATCATTGCAAATGGTAAGATTTCATTTTTTGATGTCTGCTTAGTATTCCAGTGTACATATACACTATATCTTCTTTATCCATTCGTCTGTTGATGGAAATCTGGACTTTTCCTGTAGTTTGACTATTGTGGACATTGCTGCTATGAACATTAGAGTGCAGGTTCCCCTTCGGATCGCTACATTTGTATCTTTGGGGTAAATACACAGTAGTGCAATTGCTGGGTCATAGGGTAGCTCTATTTCCAACTTTTTGAGGAACCTCCATACTGTTTTCCATAGTGGCCGCACCAGCTTGCATTCCCACCAACAGTGTAGGAGGGTTCCCCTTTCTCTGCATTCTTGCCAACACCTATCATTCATTCCCGCCAACAGTGTAGGAGGGTTCCCATTTCTCTGCATCCTTGCCAACATCTGTCATTTCCTACTTGTTAATTTTAGCCATTCTGACTGGTGTGAAGTGGTATCTCACTGTGGTTTTGATTTGTATTTCCCTGATGCCGAGTGATGTTGAGCACTTTTTCTTGTGTCTGTTGGCCACTTAGATGTCTTTTTTGCAGAAATGTCTGTTAATGTCGGAGCAAGAATCTTTTTTTTTTTTTAAAGATTTTATTTATTTATCAGAGAGAGAGAAGGGGAGAGAGCAAGCACAGGCAGACAGAATGGCAGGCAGAGGCAGAGGGAGAAGCAGGCTCCCCACTGAGCAAGGAGACGGATGTGGGACTCGATCCCAGGACGCTGGGATCATGACCCGAGCCGAAGGCAGCTGCTTAACCAACTGAGCCACCCAGGCATCCCCGGAGCAAGAATCTTAAAAGGACTTGAAAACTGTTGAAGTTGTCTTGTGAAAAACCAATCTTTTATTTTGTTTTTATGTGTTTTTAAAAAAATTGAGGTGACATTGACATAAAATTAACCATTTTAAAGTGAACACTAAAGTGGCATTTAGAATATTTACAGTGTTGTGCAACCCTACCTGTGTGTTGCTCCAAAACATTTCATCACCCCAAAAGGACTGCCAAATCTTGATACTGATTCTTTTCTTAGAATACAAACTCATACCGTGACTTTCATATTTGGTCTCAAGATATCTGTAGTAACTTAGGAAATCAGCCAAATTATTATATTCTGGCTATTAAGTTCTTTCAAAATTACATTATACACAGTTTATAGTTTTCATACCAGAAAATCACAGAAAGATATTAATGTGCTTCCTATGTATCATATTTTTTGATACAGTGTAGATGTTAAATTAGAACACAGTATTAAAATTAGATTGTCTTTATTATTATTTTTTTTTTAGAGTATTTAGAAATGTACTGCCAAAGGACTTTGAAAATGCAGGCTAGAGAGTAAACACATCTCATCAAGAAATGTTCATTTAACAAATAAGTCAGTAGATCTGTAGATGTTTCTGTTTTTTTTTCTCCCACCAGCACGTTGTGCTGCCATTTGTCACATGCTGTAGGATGATCATCTTGTCATTCTGTGATGGAGATGATTCTCTTTTGAAGAGAACTTAAAGTGGGTGGGGTTTCATGGAAAATAATTTCTGGTACCTTTAGAGAGGTGGTGAGAAAGAGGAGTAGGAAAAGTGCCAGAGACCACTTTTATCTTTTCTTTTCCCCCTAAAACTCTCTTTTAAAAAATTAGATTCCCGGGGCACCTGGGTGGCTCAGTGGGTTAGGCCGCTGCCTTCGGCTCGGGTCATGATCTCGGGGTCCTGGGATCGAGTCCCACATCGGGCTCTCTCCTCAGCGGGGAGCCTGCGTCCCTTCCTCTCTCTGCCTGCTGCTCTGCCTACTTGTGATCTCTGTCTGTCAAATAAATAAATAAAAATTCTTAAAAAAAAATTAGATTCCCTTTACATTCCTGCTTTTCTTATTAACAGCTCTTTTTTTTTTTTTTAAATTTTGTGACATTTAGAGATTAATAAGGAAACTTCAAAGGGAGAAGCATTCTCTCTGGAAGGCAGAGTCTTATCAGCTTTTGCCAGATTAGTCATGCGTGGTAGTTAAGTAAGATTTGTTGTCTCATTCTGTCAGTCAAATGTACAGATTGTTTGTTTTATTTCAGTGTGAAATAAAATACCACATAACAACAGCAGGTATATCTAAAAAATCTAAGTAACTATGGAGTGTTATAAGTTACCACACAGATGTAATTATTAATAATTAGAGTGTAAATTAAATAGAAAATAACAATATAAATAAAATGATGAATAAAGATCAAATTGCATGTTAATTAAATGTATGTGTATAAATACCTCCATATGTAATAATTAGATGTAATTATTTGGATCAGTGTATCTCCCAGACTAGTAGCATCAGCATCACCTGGGAGCTTGTTAGGAATGCAGTGTCTGGGGTTCCTGGGTAGCACAGTCGGTTGAAAATTGGACTCTTGGCTCAGATCATGATCTCAGGGTCATTAGATCGAGTGCCAGGTTGGTTTCCGAGCTGAGCATGAAGTCTGCTAGGGTTTCTCTCTCCCTCTCTCACTGTCCTTCCCCTCTGCATACTTGCTTGCTCTCTTTCAAATAAGTAAATAATCTTAAAAAAAAAAAAGGAAATGCAGTATCTATGTAACGATTCAAAACTCTAGGGATGAGGTCTAGCAGCACTCTAAGTGGTTCTGATGCAGGACCCAATTTTAGTTAGAAACCAGTATATTAGGTACTGATAGGATGTCCTCTAGTGTTTCTGCCAAAATTGCATTTGACAAATCACTGGCCTAGAAATCCTGATGTAAAGGTAAAAATGAAAGAATATATATAAATTACCTTCTCTTGGGGCCATCAGTTAAATATCAGACTCTTAATTTTGGCTCAGGTCATGATCTCAGGATTCTGAAATTGAAGCCTGTGTTGTATTCTGAGCTGAGCATAGAGCCTGCTTAAGATTCTTTCTGTCCCTCTGTTCTTCCTCCCTCCAAAAAATTACCTGCTCTGAATATTTCTCTTTCTCTCTCTCTTTTTAAATATTTTATTTATCTGTTTGTCAGAGAAAGAGAGTATGAATGAGCACAAGCAGGGGAGCATCAGTCAGTGGAAGAACCTGGGGAGCAACAGGTTGAGGGAGAAGAAGGTTCCCTACTGAGCAAGGACTCCAGTGAGGGACTCAATCTGGGGACACTGGGATCATGACCTGAGCCAAAGGCAGATGCTTAACCAACTGAACCACCTGATCATCCCTCAGGATTTCCTTGAAGTCTTTTTTTTCTATGCAGATTCTGCAAATTTTAGAAAACATCTATACAATTTTAAATTTTGGTCCTTTTTGGACTTAACATTATGGAAGAAGCATTGTCCATGTCATTAAAAACACTTGGTAAACATAATATTGAAAGTCTGCTTAATAGTTCATAGTTTCATCTTCTTGTTTTCCATACTTGTACTATGAAAATTTCTCTTTTAAGAAGGAAGGATGGGGGAATGGTTTTTTGCCTACCATGTTATCTTTGTATTACTTAATAGTATCATTGCTATATTGCCAAAGAGGCATAGACAAATTTTGTAAAACTTTAAAGCAGTCGTGGGTGCTTAAAATGTTAATTTATTAGGATTTTGTGTTTTTCATTTCATGCCCTTCATCACCTCAGCTTATTGGCCTTTGGCTGCTCAGTGTCTCATTCTCTGGTTTAGTCCTTTTTTTGTTGTTCCTTTTTTTTTCTTTTTTAAAGAAAGAGAGTGAGCAAGCATGCAAGTGTCAGTTGAAGGGAGGGGAAGAGGGAAAGAAAGAGAGAGAGAATCTAAAGCAGGATCCATGCTCAGTGAGGAACTGTTGTGGGGCTTGATCTCACAACTCTGAGATCACATCCTGTGCCAAAATCAAGAGTTGGATGCTTAACTGACTGAGCAACCGAGCACCCCTCTGGTCTAGTCCTTTTTGACTCACTTTTTCCTTTAAATATCTTCAGTCTTTCACTGGTTCTATCCTGAAGCCTTTAAAGGCAGGAATTTGGGGGACTATGATAAGCAATTGGAGAAGATATTTTGGTCCTTGCCTTTAATCTCAGGATAGAGGGGCTTGCTTACTTTAGCTTAGTGGTTAATAGAAGATCTGTAGAGTCAGTTAAACCGCATCTCCATGTATTAGCTTTGTGTCTTTGGCAAATAAATCCCTGTGAGCTTAGGTTTTCTCATCTAATAGTCTAATAGTGTCTTATTTATAGATGTGACCATTACATTCTATACAATTTATAATTTATAAATGTGAGCGTTACATTGTATCTGAAGTGCTAACTAGTGTCTGTCATAACAAATCCTCAGTAATTATTAGCTGTTATAATTACAGCTACTATTAGTGTTTAACCCTAGAGCCATTTTTGTACAGTTTGATAAGAATCCTAGTTTTAGTTCTTAATTTTTGTGACTAATAATTTTTTACTTTTTATATTTTGTGTTAATGGAAAAATTGCTTTACTTTGTCTCCCAGTTAAATTTAACTGTTAAAGTGACAAATTTTAAATATTTATGGAAAAAATGTTTTAAGAAGGTCTTATCTCAGATTCATATTTAATTTTTCTTTTTTTAGAATTGAACATTCTTTCAGAGGAAGTTGTCTCTTATAGACTACTTGTATTTTCACTATTTTTATAATATTACAGATTTCCTAGAAATTTGTGGGGAAAGCATATATAAGTGTACTCTTAGTTATAAGCTAATTTAATGTTTCCTTTGTATTCAGTGAACTTGCTTAGGTTTTTTTTTTTTTTTTTTTTAGAATTTACTTTATTTCTTTGAGAGGGAGAGAGAGAGAGAGCGTGTGCATGCACACAAACAGGGTGAGAGGCAGAGAGAGAAGAACACTCCCCGTTTTTAAGCAGGGAGCACATTGTGGAGCTTGATCCTAGGACTCTGGGATCATGACCCAAGTCAAAGATAGACACTTAACTGACTGAGTCACCCAGGAGACCTGAACTTGCTTAGTTCTTAAGCATCATAACTCGAAGTATTAATTGAAAAAAGGAAGCATGATTGGGTTTTATTTTCATTTTGCATATTTTTTATGATTTTGTGCATGTATAAAATGAATTTGAGAAACCTGTTTAACATGAGTTACTCATATAAGTGATTTTCTTAATACTGATTTGTTCTCTGCATGTGCTGAGAAGTGTGCAACATTTTGGCCTACCAGTTTATTCCCTTAACCGATAATTGCGTGAGCTAGGTACCATGTTTGGTGCTAGATATATAAGTATGAATAAGATACAGTAGAGCTTATTCTTTTGTGGAAAAATATATAAACAGGTAGCTTCAGTGCAGTGTGCTGAGTAGTATAATAGAAGCATGTAAAAAGTGCTGTAGAAGCATTTGGGTAGCACATTTAACTTGGCATTCAACTTGGGTAGAGAGCAAGGAGGGCTGGTTGATAATTGTGTGTAAGGCCAGGCAATTAGGTAAGACTTATCCAAGAAGGTAACGTTTCATCTGGCTTTGAAGAAAGGAAAAAAGTTTAGTGGGTAGTCCAGGCCAGTATGTCTGAGAGAAGGAGAGGGGCACTGATGTCATTTGTAGATGACACAGGAATCAACTGAGAATGTAAAGTGAATGAGAATTCTGCAAGATTGCCAGGTATGAAATCAACTTGCAGAAATGAATAGCATTTCTTTGTACTTGTCTTAACCAACTAGGATATATAATTAGAAAATTTATTCAAAATATAAAAATATCTCTAAAATATCTAGAAATGACAAAATCTAAATGGCAAAAACTTTGAAACTCTAAGACAAAATAAGCTGAATAAATGGAGGGATATCCCATATTGAAGAGGACAACTTATATAATGTATGTCAATTCTCCCTTAATGAATGTACAAATTAATTGCATTTCCAGTTAAAATTATAGTTTTATTTTTGAGGAATTTGATAAACGTTGTTAACTAAATCAGTCTTAAATCCCCATCATTTGCTTTTTTTTTTAAATCATACAAAATATTAAGACATATTAAAAACCCTTAATGTTACACATAGATCAGTGAAACAGCTTAGAGATTTTGGAGACAGGCTATGTGTGTTCGCTGATTCTCATTGTTCACAGATTCTGTATTTGTGAACTCATATACTTGCTAAAACTTGTTTCTAACGCTAGATCGATATTCACAGTGCTTCTGCAGTCATTCAACAACGTGTACAGAATTGAGAAGTATTTCAGTTGCCTGATGAGCAGGAGCATGTTCCCAGCTGAACAAGGAGATGTTCTTGTTTCAGCGCTCATGCTATAAATGCGTCCTATTTGCAGTCTGTTTAGAGCCACGTTTCCTGCATTTTTGTGTGTTTTGATGGTGACCTCACTATTTAAAATGGCCCTGATGCATAGTGTTGTAGTGCTGTCTAGTGTTCTTAAGCACAAGGAGGCTGTGATGTGCTTTATGGAAAAAATATTTGTATCAGATAATTTCATTCAGACATGAATTATATAGTACGGTTAACTGCGAGTTCAGTGTTCATAATTAATGATATATATTAAATAAGGTATTTTAAACAGAGACACACATAAAACAAGGTACAGGTATTGATTGTACTGGAAATATTGTGACCACAGATTAACCAGCACTATATTTCTCCTAGGATCAATGGTTCAGTATTGCTAATTCAGTGGTTGTGGTGACTTTATTGCATAATTAACAAGAATCGACTCCATACGTACATCAGTCAGAGTCAAGTCAAGAAATCAGAAACCATACTAGGAGGTTCAATAAAAATAATTCACTCTCGAGAAATGTCTATAATTGTGTCGGAGGGCTAAAAACCAAAGAAAATCAGAGGAAACACCATGGGAGAACAAAGGGAAGAGGTTGGAGTTCTTAGAATTCTCAAGCATGGAGCAGGTCCAGGTGGAGCTGGGACACTCAGTCATCTGAAGGGAGAGTAGCACCTGGGTGGCTCATTGGTTGAATGAAGGGAGAGTACTCCAGGATGGGGTTACAGAGAGATCACCTCTGCACGTTTAAAGAAGCTGACCCTGGAAGAGCCTTTGCTGATGGGATGAAGAACCATTGCTGGGCTGAGCTGTATGAATAGCAAGAAAATAGGAAGCAGGGAATTCTGTTTACTCTCTTGCCTTCCACTGTCCTTGGAAGAACCTAACAGTATGCCAGCTGGCAAAGGAGGATAATTTGCTGAATTCCAGCTCCAGTATTACAAAGCATAGTATAGGAGCAGGATGTTTGGATCCGAGGGACAATAGTTTAATATCCAGCACAATATGAGATCTTAATACATAATAAAGATAGCACTGCAAATTCTCACACATGTCCATGAGAGATATGCATAGCAGGGTGATTAAAAGCACAAATTCTGGTGTCCAAAATCTATAAAGAACTTAGCAAACTCAACACCCAAAGAACAAATAATCCAATCATAAAATGGGCAGAGGACATGAACAGACATTTCTGCAAAGAAGACATCCAGATGGCCAACAGACACATGAAAAAGTGCTCCACATCACTTGGCATCAGGGAAATACAAATCAAAACCACAATGAGATATCACCTCACACCAGTCAGAATGGCTAAAATCAACAAGTCAGGAAATGACAGTTACTGGCGAGGATGCGGAGAAAGGGGAACCCTCTTACACTGTTGGTTGGGAATGCAAGCTGGTGCAACCACTCTGGAAAACAGCATGAAGGTTCCTCAAAATGTTGAAAATAGAACTGCCCTATGACCCAGCAATTGCACTACTGGGTATTTACCCTAAAGATACAAACGTAGTGATCCGAAGGGGCACTTGCACCCGAATGTTTATAGCAGCAATGTCCACAATAGCCAAACTATGGAAAGAACCTAGATGTCCATCAACAGATGAATGGATAAAGGAGATGTGGTATATATACACAGTGGAATACTATGCAGCCATCAAAAGAAATGAAATCTTGCCATTAGCAACAACATGGATGGAACTAGAGCGTATCATGCTTAGTGAAATAAGTCAAGCAGAGAAAGACAACTATCATATGATCTCCCTGATATGAGGAAGTGGTGATGCAACATGGGGGCTTAAGTGGGTAGGAGAAGAATCAGTGAAACAAAATGGGATTGGGAGGGAGCCAAACCATAAGTGACTCTTAATCTCACAAAACAAACTGAGGGTTGCTGGGGGGAGGGGGGTTGGGAGAAGGGGGGTGGGGTATTGGACATTGGGGAGGGTATGTGTTATGGTGAGTGCTGTGAAGTGTGTAAACCTGGCGATTCACAGACCTGTATCCCTGGAGATAAAAATATATGTTTATAAAAAATAAAAAATTAAAAAAAAGCACAAATTCTGGAATTAGACAGCTTAGATTTGAATTTTGGCTCTGTTATTTACTGTATGATCCTGGGCAAATTATGTAATCTGTCCGTACCACCGCATGAAGGAAAGAGATTCACCTCCCAGAAATAACTATATTGGATTGTTACATGAGCAAGAAAAACTACTTTGTTAAGCACTGAAATTCTTTTTTTTAGTACGTAACATTTTCCTATTACCATAGTAGTATTTGTTGCAAAGTTTTTTACAATAGGACAGTGTCTATTTTAATGGAAGGAGACAGTTTAAATATAGTGGATGCACAGGTTGGTGAGATTTATACAATAATTAGAAGTGAAAAACATAGATATACAAATGAATTATAAAATTGTGGTGTGGGAACCATATATTTCATGAAACAATGAGACATATGACACCAGTACCATTTAGGTGAATTAAAATATATTGATACAAAACAATACACATTTTTTCTAGAATAAATTCAAACACAAAGATATACTTTGAGCATATTGGACGGGTCTCAAGGGATAAAAGTAACAAGAGGGGCATCTGGGTGCCTCAGTTGTTTAAGCATCCGACTGTTGATTTCAGCTCAGGTCATGATCTCAGGGTTGTGAGATCGAGCTTTGCACTTGGCTCTGTGCTTGGCGCAGATGCTGCTTGAGATTCTCTCCCTCTGCTCCTGCTCACATACTCTCTCTCTCTCTCAAATAAATAAAATCTTTTTTTTAAAGGCTTATTTATTTGACAGAGAGAGACAGTGAGAGATGGAACGCAAGCAGAGAGAGGGGGAGAGGGAGAAGCAGGCTTCCTGCTGAGCAGGGTGCCTGATGCGGGGCTCGATCCCAGGACCTGACCTGAATCAAAGGCAGACGCTTAACCACTGAGCCACTCAGGTGCCCCTAAAATAAATAAAAATTAAAAAAAAGAAAAAAAAGAAAGTAACAAGAGAGAGGTTGTGCACAAACTAGTAGTGATAATTGCCATAAACTGATGGCATTTAATTTATTCAATCTTCTTTTACCTAAGAGTAAAAGAAAGATAAACATCAAATCTATAATAGTAACAAAGAAAAAAAATAAATTGGAATGAATTTAATGAGAAATGTAGAGCACACTAAGGAAGAAAATTTTAAAGCTGTACTGATGTGAATGAAAGACACCTTGAATATATACAGATAGTCCTTGTTTTTGTGAAGTTCAAATTTTCCTAAATTGTTCCATATATTTAGTACAATCTTGAAGTATTAATAGGATTTTTGGGAGCTGGATAAGCTGATTCTAAAGTTGATATGGAAAATAAATATGTGTGAACAGCTGATAAAATTGTGAAAAGAAAAGTAATAAGGAGTGACCAGTCTTGAGAGAGATTCAAATGGGAATGTATAAAAACAGATTAAAAAAAAAGATTTTATTTGTTTGACAGATAGAGATCACAAGTAGGCAGAGAGGCAGGAGAAAGCAGACTCCCTGCTGAGTAGAGAGCCCGATTTGGGGCTCAATCCCAGGACCCTGGGATCATGACCTGAGCCGAAGGCAGAGGCTTTAACCCACTGAGCCACCCAGGCACCCCTAAAAACAGCTTTTATAGAGCCATTAATTTGTATTTGAAAAAGTTTAGAATTGCCTTATGAATCAACAGAATAGAAACCCCTAAATAAATCTCTCTCTCTCTCTCTCTCTCTCTCTCTCTATATATATATATATATGGAAATGAGTGTACAATATGATTCATTTAAAATTAAGGAAAGAAGAATTGTTCAGAAAATTATGTTGGTATACTTAGTTATATATTTAGCAAAGTATATATACTTAGCTATACATTAGGAGGAAGAGGAATTGGGTTCTACCTCATTTCTTTCATAAGGATCAGTTGCAGATGGGTAAAATTTAAACATCCCAAACTAGAAGTTCTAGAAGAAAGTATAAGTACCTTAAAAAATTAGAAGTACTAGATGATTAGGTAGTTTACATTGTCATCATTATCATCTTCTTCATTATCTTGGAGTTGGGAATGTTATTCAAGTAAGATCCAAAACCCAGGTCCAGTAGGGGCAGGATTTTTATGTTGCATTGCATGAAAATTTTAAGTTTCTGCCTGGGGTGCCTGGGTGGCTCAGCCATATAAGCAGCTTCCTCTGGTTGGGGTCATGATCCCAGGGTCCTGGGATCAAGTCCTACCTTGGGCTCCCTGCTCGGCGGAGAGCCTGCTTCTCCCTCTACCTCTGCCTGCCGCTCTGCCTACTTGCGCTCTCTCTCTCTCTGTCAAATAAATAAAATCTTAAAAATTTCTGCCTAGTAAGAAACACTCTAAGTGATAGATTAACAGGAAAGATTGAGAGCATCTGTATAAGATGAACTAATTTCTTTCATATATATAGGGATTACAGTTAAATATGAAAGCAGCCAATGGAAAAATAGCAAAGAAAAACATAACTTGTATGGGAAATGATATACAGATGGATTTGCATACAAATGAAACAATTGTAAAATTACTCATAATTAGAGATACAAATTTTAATTTTTTGGTATATGTGCTGCCAAAGTGAGCACAGCAAATTTTATTTTTTAAAAGAGACTACTTTTCATTAATCAGATGGCAGAAATAAAAGTTTTTTTTTAAAAAAAAAAGATTTTATTTATTTCTTTGTCAGAGGGAGAGAGAACAAGTAGGGAGAGTGGCAGGCAGAATGAGAGGGAGAAGCAGACTCCCCACTAAGCAGGGAGCCTGATGTGGGACTCAATCCCAGGACCCTGGGATCATGAGCTAAAGACAGATGCTTAACCAACTGAGCCACCCAGGCATTTCCAGGAATAAGTTTGATAATGCAGGGGTTGGCTGGGATGTGGGAAAATGGACAGTCTTATGGATTGGTTGGAGGGTGTTTTAGGGGAAGCTCACTGAGGAAAAGAAGGACATGATTTCTGTAGAAACTGGCAAATACTCCGTGTCTTTATGCTTTTATCCTGAAAGATAACTGCTTAGATAAATAAAATCTCTTGTCCTTAGTATATTTGTATCCTTTAAATTGGAGATTGGTATTTGGAAAGATAGGGAAAACCCAGACTGGTAAAAGGCTTTGAGTTCCCAATTAAAGATTTTATAGTTTATTGTCCAAGCCCCCTGAAGACTTTGTATGCAGGGTAGTGAAGAAATCAGACTGTATTTTATTTTATTTTAATTTAATTTTACTTTACTTCACTTTTAATTTAATTTAATTTATTTTTAAAGTGGGCCCCATGCCCCGCATGGAGCTCAGTGCAGGGGTTGAACTCAAAATCCTGAGATCAAGAGCTGAGCTGAAATCAAGAGTCAGGCACTTAACCAACTGAGCCACCCAGGCACCTCCAGATCATATTTTAGAAAGAACTCTGATAGTAAATGTAGAGAATGGATTGGTGGAGTTATGGTTTGGTGGAGGTAGTGATATTGAGAAGACTAACACTTGAGAAATCATTTGTACAACATTGCAGTGGTTCAAATGACCATTGTTAAGGCTCTGATTTGGGACAGTGGGAATGGGGAGAGAGAGAATTTGGAGTTATTAGGATTTGGTGACTGACTGGGTATGTGGGGAGAGGGAATAAATATGACTCTCTTCGTGAAGTCAAAAAGGAATTGGGAGTTTTAGAGAGTTTCTTAGAGTAATTCTGCTTGCTTTAGAGCTTGTAAAACTAATTCTACTCACTGTTGAGTAAGGTACACTTATGTATCTACAATAAAACCTAAACATTTTGAGATTTTGGGGAATTAAGAGTGGCCTGGGGCAGGGTTCTTGAGCCTTTTGCATTTCCTAGAACCAATTTCCTTGTCTCTTTCCCTTTCTTTCTTTCTTAGTTTCTGAGATTTTATTTATTTATTTGACAAAGAGAGACACAGTGAGGGAGGGAAAATAAGCAGGGGGAGTGGGAGAGGGAGAAGCAGGCTTCCCGCCAAGCAGGGAGCCTGATGTGGGGCTCAGTTCCAGGACTCTGGGATCATGACCCAAGCAGAAGGCAGACACTTAGTGACTGAGCCACCCTGATGACCCTCCTAGAACCAGTTTCTAGCATTGGTATTGGAACAAGCTCCTCTCCTTGCCTTTTTTATCATCTCCTTCTCTCTATCTCCATCTCCCATATCCATCTCTCTCATCTTCATCTTTATCATCTTCTCTGTCATCTTCACCTCTGTCATGTCTGTCTTCATCTCTATCCTCTCCCTCTCTATCATCTCTATCTCCATTTCTATTACTTATGTCTCCCATCTCCATCTCCCATCTCTATCTCTGTCATCTCCATGTTTGTTATTTCCATTTCCATCTCCCTCAACTCCATCTTTGTCATCTCCATCTCCATCTCTATTCCACAGCTCTCATGTCCCCTCTCTCATCTCCCATTTCCCATTCCCATCCTTTTCTCCCCACTTGTTTATCATGGCTCTGTTAGAATATCAGCTATTTCTGTTCTCTGTTCTAGATTTAGTCAGGTGACTCTGATGTGTGACAAATGGTAATGCTGGGAGGAATGAAAGTGTCTTGTCCTTAGAGTATATTAGCCAGATCTTATTATATAAAAGCAATTTAATAAATTAATATTTCTATTAGGTGAGTGTATAGTTGAATGACTCATGTATACTATAAATCCATCATTGTTTTATCATATAGTATGTGCCCTGAGAAGGTAAAAAGTTGAAAATAGATTGTAGTGGGAGTATAAATGATACAATTTTCTAAAAAATAGCATATGATTAATATATATTACCTTTTTGTGTTTATGGAATTTTCACCTGAGCCCTGGCAGACTACAATATAATATGTACTTATAAACTTTCTAATTGCTAAAAATATACTTCTTGTATTTGGAGAAGGGCTGACCATATTGGAAGCAGCTTATTTGTGCCATAGGACCAGGAATAGCCTTGGGATTTGGTGATCTGTGGCATAAATTCTGGGAGAGGTACTACCAGGTCCCCTTAAAAATGGGAGTATGGAAAGAAGGAAGTGGAAAACTGGAGTCTTGGCCAAAATTCTATTAATAAGGAATCCCCTAGTACCTTCCCAATCATCAAGACCTTTCAGTGGAATTCTAGGTGATGGGGAAGTCTTGATTTGTAGTTTTTGCCAAGTTTTGTAGTGTAAATACTGATAATTTTGGCCGTTCTCAAATGACCTGTGTGATGTCACTGAATGCAGAATTGGGAATAGATGCTCACAAACAGCTCTTTTCACTTGTACTACATCTTTGTTCACATTAGTGAGATGTCATGTGTTAGAGCTTATCACCGGCAAAGGGGCCTCATTTCCATCTGGACTGTGAGTGATCTAGTTCAAGAGTACTATTGTGTTTTCCAGGCCCACTCCTGGTAATGTCTTGGATTCTCTCCAAAAGAAAAAATACTGGGACTTGTGTCTAGGTAGTTTATTTGGGTAGTAGCTTTAGGGAGTGGGGATGAGAGACTGGACAGAGTGAGGAAAAGAGGAAAGGAGAATGTAGGATAAGTCTGCGTTATCAAATCCACTGCTAAGCCCAGTTGGGGCTTGATGCTCCTTAGAATTCTCTTCCTAGAGGTCAACTAGAAGGAGCAATTGTCTACCAGTTGTTCTTGGCCCCGGCTAGTTGTGGGTTAATCCTGAGCACTCATTCTCTGAAATTTATATGGCTGTGCATGTACTAAGTGGGCTCCCTGTATCCTTTGTGGTATTGGAAAAGCCCTGGAGCAGCCAGTGAAAGATGTGAAGTGTGACACTGACAATGTGAGGGGTGTTATGGCCCTCCAGGAAGTATCTTCCACCATTGTGATTGGGATAAAAATGAGGTTGAACTTGTGTGGGCAGGGCACCGGAAGTATCTGATACAGTGATGCTTGGTTTTAAAAGATAGACTAAAAAGCATTTATTCACAATGAAGCTACTATTTCAGATCATAGGTCTTGTGGAATTAGTTCTTTAAGAATTAGGGGGCAAATGTAATTATTTCTCTCCCTTCTTTTTTTTTTTTTAATTTTATTTAAGTAATCTCTACACCTAATGTGAGACTCAAACTCATGACTCTGAGATCAAAAGGCCAAAATTAGCAAGACAGGAAACAACATGTGTTGGAGAGGATGTGGAGAAAGGGGAACCCTCTTACACTGTTGGTGGGAATGCAAGTTGGTGCAGCCTCTTTGGAGAACAGTGTGGAGATTCCTCAAGAAATTAAAAATAGAACTTCCCTATGACTCTGAAATTGCACTACTGGGTATTTACCCCAAAGATACAGATATAGTGAAAAGAAGGGCCATCTGTACCCCAATATTTATAGCAGCAATGGCCACGGTTGCCAAACTATGGAAAGAACCAAGATGCCCTTCAATAGACGAATGGATAAGGAAGATGTGGTCCATATACACTATGGAGTATTATGCCTCCATCAGAAAGGATGAATACCCAACTTTTGTAGCAACATGGACGGGACTGAAAGAGATTATGCTGAGTGAAATGAGTCAAGCAGAGAGAGTCAATTATCATATGGTTTCACTTATTTGTGGAGCATAACAAATAGCATGGAGGACAAGGGGAGAGCGAGAGGAGAAGGGAGTTGAGGGAAATTGGAAGGGGAGGTGAACCATGAGAGACTATGGACTCTGAAAAACAATCTGAGGGTTTTGAAGGGGCGGGGGGGGGTGGGAGTTTGGAGTCCCAGGTGGTGGGTATTATAGAGGGCAGGGATTGCATGGAGCACTGGGTGTGGTACAAAAATAATGAATACTGTTATGCTGAAAATAAATAAAAAATAAATTAAAAAAAAAAAGAGTCACATGCTCTTCTGACTGAGCAAGTCAAGTAGCTCTCTCCTTTTTCTTCTTCCTCAAGTAAAACTCTGGGTTATGTAGTGTTTTTGTATTGTAAGAAACCCATAGAAAGGATTTTATTTTATTTTTAATTTTTTTGTATTTTTTAAATTTTTAAAAATTTTTTATTTCATAGAAAGGATTTTAATAAAGTTCACGAACATTGAAAAAACATGAACAAGTAAGTTAATTCATTTAATGAATACTTAATATTAGGTTGAGAAAATATAAATTTAATTTGTGAAACCATCAGATCCTTTAAAATGTCTTTATAGGTGTTTATAAGGGATAAGGGATGATATAAAACAACTTTGATGAAATGTAGGCATTCATTATTTTTTATTTCTTTGAGAGAACATTTCTGGAAGTTTTAGTGCTTCTACTACTTAGTCATAGGTCTTTGTTATGGTTTCTTTCCATTTGGTAAAGGAATAAAGACAAAATACCTATTTATTCTCAAAGCTACATCTCTAAACCTCTTTCTCCTTGACAGTTTCTTTTGGGATATCATCCTTATGTTATTTCCTCCTTTGAGGTTGGTAGTTGTGAATTATTTGTGTATTTGATTGCCTTTAGTTATCTTTAAAAATTCAGAGAGCATGGATAGCAAAAACTACATGACATGATTCATGCTTTGCCTTACCTTCTTTAGAAAAAGAGGAACAAAAACTAGAACTGGTCTTGTCCTATTAGAAAAGAATTCTCTCATTACTTCTTTTATTACTCACCTTCCTTGTCACTCTTTTTCACTGAACATTTCCCAAACTAGTGAATAGTCTGACATCCTGTGCAATTCTGTTAGATGTAAACCCCGGTACTGAATTTTAAAAAATTTAGTTCTTAATGTTTGTCCTAGTTTCCAAGATAAAGTATTAATTTAGTGTATAAATGAGAGGAAACAATTGATACTGTTAATAGAAGGTTTAACTTATTTATTTAAAGAATATTTTATTTATTTTAGAGAGAATGCACATAGTGTGCGTGAGCGGGAGTCAGGGGCAGAGGCAGAGAATCTCAAGCAGACTGTGCACCGAGCACAGAGCCTGACTCTGGGTTTGATCTCACAGCACTGAGATCATGACTTAAGTTGAAACCAGGAGTTGGATGCTTAACTGATTGAGCCACCCAGGTGCCCCAGAAGTTTCAACTTATTTAAATTCAAAGTTAACAATTAGAAAGGGTATGTAAGTCATGGACTAGTTTTTTAGCTACTGAGATTTTTCTTATTTTCAAATCTGTGATACTAATTAGGTCATTTAATAAGTACCTTAAAATCTCTAATGCTTAGCTGCTGTTGCATATTTTCTGAGACAAAAATTCCTGGTTAGTACATGGTAAGTGTTAATATATTTGATAACATGAATTCTAATAATAAAACACTGAACTTTTATGTTTGTTATTGAAAGGAGTAGCGCACCCAAACAAGGATCATTTATATTCAGGAGCTGTATAATAAAGGTTCTGCTTATCCAGCTGACTAGCTGCAGTCAGTTAAGATACCTGCTCTTAAGAATATATGAAAAATCTTCTTACAACTCAAGACATAATAAGTGTGTGCATGGATTACTTGAGAAAAGCTGAATCTGCATTATGTAAAGAATGCCTACCTCAAACTTTTTCACTTATGTAGATACTAATGTTTGTAGTCTACGGCATCAATCAGACCCATCCCAATTCCCAAATAAATCCTGTTTGTAGGTAGAATCTGGACTTTTAGTCCCATATCTGGTGTGTCCATTGAGTCACAGCCTTCCTTCTAACTCTCCACCATGTTTGTTCAATCTAGGTGACTGGTTTTTCACCCAGTGCACTTGGCTGGGGCTCTAACTCCCTGCCTAATGTGTAGCAGTTTCCAACGAACAACCTGAAATAAGGCATCACTACCACCTAACATGGAGATACTGCTGTCAGGGGATTTCTGCTGCAGTGACCCACTTACCAGATTCTTGGTTCTTGGACGTAACTGGTCCTAGTTAAGTACAAGTTTGCTGTATCCTCCTAACCCCTGAGCCTTTTCAGTTGGCCTGATATCCAGGTCTCTTTGGGGTTTAGCCCTACCATTTGGTCAGTTCCTCTAGTGTTATTTTTGCCTGGCTCCATATTGTTGCTTGGTCCTTTCTCTTTCTTTTTTTTTTTTAAAGACTTTATTTATTTATTTGACAGAGTTAGAGAGATCACAAGTAGGCAGGGAGGCAGGCAGAGAGAGGAGGAAGCAGGCTCTCCACGGAGCAGAGAGCCCGATGTGGGGCTCAATCCCAGGACCGTGGGATCATGACCTGAGCTGAAGGCAGAGGCTTTAACCCATTGAGCCACCCAGGTGCCCCAGTCCTTTCTCTTTCTTGCACTTGCCTATTGCTGAAGTTGAGGTGGAGCTTGTCTAAAATGCAATGTGAACTAATAGACTATTTACTAAGTAGTTAACATGATTAACTATAATTACCATATATTAAAGACTTAACTATATGTTGTTCAGTATGTCTGAACATCAACACCATGTTTTATAAAATAAGGTCACATATTCTTTTAAATATCTAGATTTCAATAGCTCAGGTCCCTATTGTCTCTTCTTTTTAAATTTTTTTTTTAAAGATTTTATTTATTTATTTGACAGAGAGAGATCACAGTAGACAGAGGCAGGCAGAGAGAGAGAGGGAAGCAGGCTCCCTGCTGAGCAGAGAGCCCAATGCAGGACTCGATCCCAGAACCCTGAGATCATGACCTGAGCCAAAGGCAGCAGCTTAACCCACTGAGTGCCCCCTTTTAAAGGTTTT
Organism: Mustela erminea; assembly: GCF_009829155.1. NCBI lineage: Eukaryota > Metazoa > Chordata > Mammalia > Carnivora > Mustelidae > Mustela > Mustela erminea. The sequence continues at coordinate 34,476,186 of NC_045627.1, read as the reverse complement.
ATGTATTTATTTGAGAGAAAGAGAGAGAGAGAGACAGAGACACCCCCAAGCACACTCCCTGCTGAGCTTGGAGCCTGATGTGGACCTTGATCTCACCACCCAGAGATCATGACCTAAACTGAAAGCAAGAGTCTGATGCCCAAGCAACTGAGCCATCCTGGCACCCCTCCTCTGCCTTTTTTTTTTTTTTTTTAAAGATTTTATTTTTAAGTAATCTCTACATCTAATGTGGGGCTCAAACTCACAACCCTGAGATCAAGAGTTATATGCTATACTGACTGAGCCAGGCTGGTGCCCCAAATCCCCATTGTCTTAATGCTAGGAACCAGCCCTTACTGTTTCTTGGCTGTATATGAGTCATCCCCAGAGCTCTCTCAGTTGGGTTTAGGAAGAGGCCCATCACTGTTTTCTGTTTTGGACATGTTGTCATGCTGTTGCACTGCTGCTTTCACTCTTGTTCTCCAGGTCAGTATTCCATCTGAATTAGAAAACAGAGGCTTTTCTTAATTTTCAACAGCATAGCATTTTAACCAGAGTTTAACAAAAAGAGGCAGGATAAAGATAACACAATAATTACAATAAGCACACACACACACACACACACACACACACAGAAATAATTACCGGGGCCACACTCAGTATTCCCTGGTCCATTTTCAGTCATTTCATTTCAATCAGTTCATTTCAGAGCCATTTTCAAGGCATCCTTGAAAAGGGTCTCTCTGACTTGTTTCTGTCTACTACTAGTATGAACGTGTCAGCTTGCCGTTCCATTGTGGGTTACTGTCTGGCTTTCCCTTTCTATCTGGAGTCTAGGCGGCCAAACCATGGACTTTACAGAGAAAGGGACCCCCTCCCCCTGCCCATTTCACCTAAAAGCCCAGCTTTCCATTTCTCACACTGTCCTACATTCATCTTCTTGCCTAGAATAAATAACAATGGAAATATCCATTCTTTTCACAGAAACCTCACTCTCTCACTTACAGGATAAGGTGTGGTCTTGTGGGTACTGCCCATTCTCTCCTCTCCTCCAGACACTTACCATAACTGTCTTTAAAACGTTTTCTGGAAATTTTAATTATTATTAGTTTTTTAAACCATGTTTGGGACTATGGTAGTCCATTGTAGGTTGTGCTATGCCATTTTAGTCAGGACTTTTTAAAGAAGGTATTTTCCTTTCTAGGTCAGTCCCTTCTCCTGTCTATCTTCATTTCAGCCTCGGGGCTCTTGTAAACATGCAGTGTTTATTTTATTTTATTATTTTTTTTTTTAAAGATTTTATTTATTTATTTGACAGATAGAGATCACAAGTAGGCAGAGAGGCAGGCAGAGAGAGAGAGGAGGAAGCAGGCTCCCTGCTGAGCAGAGAGCCCGATGCAGGACTCGATCCCAGGACCCTGAGATCATGACCTGAGCCGAAGGCAGCGGCTTAACCCACTGAGCCACCCAGGCGCCCAACATGCAGTGTTTAGAGCAGTGATTCTCAAGTCCCTGCCTCTTCTGCTTCACCTTGGGGCAGGCAGTTTTTGTTGTCACAGTAGTACAGACACATCTAGAATTTAATTGTCTTGAGCTAAAGAAGCTTACGTGTTTTGCAATGTGTGAAACTCCCCTCTATAATGAATTGTCATACATCCCAAGCAGATTTCAGATATCCCACTGGACATTCGTATAGATTCTGTTTACAATTTTCTAAGCCTAGAACTTAACTCTGCTTTAACTTAAAAACGCTAAGTGTTTTTTTGCATAGCTTTAATATATACTGATTTTTCTAGGAATGCACTTGAGTATATCTAAGGAAGATCGCACTCGGGTATATGAAAGGAAGATTGTTCTTGTTTTGTTTTGTATTATATGAGGGGTTGTTCATCATTTAGGAAGAATCTTGTCTCTGTTGCAAAGCAGCTGTAGACATTTGAATTACCAACACAACACATCCTTATCAATTTACATTTGTAGCTATCACATTCACATTGATTTTATGCTTAACAGGAAGCGTGACTTTCATTTTGTGTTCCAGTATGAGTGTGCCTGAGCATTTGTGTAATGAAATACAAATATACAATTATGTAAATATATATAACTGTATATAACTTACATTTATATATAAAGTGTGTTTTTAAAGATTCAGTTAGATAATGTGTAGTTAGTAACTATGAAATTCATTTTAGGATATTAAAAAAGGACATTGGGAAATACTTATAAAGAGGGTGTCACTTCTGATGGGCTTGAGAATCATATAGATTCAACCAGGAAAAAGAAACTCTTCTTTTTGAGAAGCAGTAAAAATCTGTAGAGACATACCTCACTGAATTTCTTTGTGTAAAACAGCATTTTCTTCTTCATATTTAGGTGAGACTTGGCTTTTGTGCATTTGCACAACTAGAAAATTTACCATATTGGTTTTCTCAGAACAAAGAGACAATTTGTCTCAAAGGAAAATTTAACCTGGTACTCTTTGAAGGCCAAACGTGATTCTACCTTTTAAATGGTATCAGTCTTACTGTATCCCTCAATGAGTATCTCTAGGCTAAGGTGCTACATTACTTTTTATTTATATTATTTACTACTAGCTCTTGAGGTTACATTCAGAAAAATAAGACAGTTTCTATACCATTTTAGAAGTTGTATCAGTGGGGCATCTGGGTGGCTCAGTAAGTTAAGTGTCCAATTCTTGGTTTCAGCTCAGGTCATGATCTTGGGGTCCTGAGATTAAGCCCTGCTCCTTCTGAAACAGATGAACAAAAAGAAAGCTGTATCAAGTAAAATGTATGTTTAAATACATATCATATTACATAATTTGATCAATAATTACATCTTTTGTTTAAACAGTTTGAAACAAAAAGTTTTCTAGATGTCCTGTATCTCTGAAAATGATTGTGATTTTCAAAGCTGCAAGAGCAGGTTTTTAGAACCATCAATACTAGATCCTTTGGTTGATTAATATATTCAAGGGAGTGATAGTGTGCTTAATTAATAAAAGAAATGTCACCAAGAAGGTCTGTGCTGGGAATTTTCATTAACAAGTTGAAAAGGAAATAACAAAGTAATCAATGAACTAAAACAGACGTGATTGACTGTAATTACTGTGCTTGTTAAGGTTATTGACTAACAGCAAGATGGCCTGTCAAAATTGAGACATGACACTCTGAGAAAATTAAATGAGAAAAATTAATGAGAAGAACATTTGTTTTTGCCTCTCTGTTATCACCAAGGAAATAAAGTTAATGTGTCAATTTCAGTAGTGATGAACTAGTTAAACTGAGATTTTTAATTTTAACTCTAAGTACACCCTACTAACGTTTAAACGCTGTATTTGAGTTTTACATAAAGTGAAAGAGAGGGTGAAGAAGAAATTTGGTGGTAAATATACAAAGATAACATACAAGACATAACTCTTTTGTGTCAGGTCAAGGTAGTAGCTGTGAAGATGGAGAGACAGTGGATTTGAGGGACATTTGATAAATAAAACTAGTAAGACACTGTTCTCTTCATTTTCTGGTATCTTTTATATCTGCATCCAGGCAAATATAACTCCCTCCAGGAAAATTTCCTGGATTATCCTCTTCTCCTAGAGATATCTTTCCCTTCTTTGAAATCTCAAAGATATTGATGCATCACTTTGTATTAAGTTAATTTAAATATGCCGTACTGTAATGGACTTGCCACTGCCCTTAGATTTCATTCGCTTGGTGAAGACAGCGTAAGTAAACAAATAAATACATGCTCAAGGTTTTGGGGGCAGTGAGATAAGGTAATCAGATAAGTGAGAGGGGGCAGTGAGATAAGGTAATCAGGCAGTACCTGCATGAAAAGGAGCCAGACATATAAATAGCTGGAAAGAAATGATTTCAGACAGAGGAGGAGTAAGTGCAACATTCCTAAGGAGCATAAACTTGGGTGTTTTGTGAGTAGAAAATGGAACTGAAGTCCATGAACTAGGGGCGAGGGTGCTGTGAGTCAAAGTAGAAGAGGTTGTTGATAGGAGCCAGATCACAGAAGGCTTTGTAGATTTGTTAAAGAACTTGGATTTTCTTTCTTTCTCTTTTTCTTTTTCAAAAAATTTTATTTATTTGACAGAGAGAGATCACAAGTAGACAGAGAGGCAAGCAGAGAGAGAGAGAGGAGGAAGCAGGCTCCCTGCCAAGCAGACAACCCGATGCAGGACTCGATCCCAGAACCCTGAGATCATGACCTGAGCTGAAGGCAGAGGCCTTAACCCACTGAGCCACCCAGGTGTCCCCCCTCCCCTTTTTTTTTTAACTAGTAATAAGGCATTGGATGATATTAAGGAGGAGCATAACATGAGCTGAGCTCTGTTCTGAAAGATCATTTAGATGCTTTGTGGAGACTAGTTTACAGATGCCTCAATTTAGCTGCGAAAGAGGAGATGGGGAGAAGCGGATATATTAAAGATAACTTTTGGAAGTAGGATTAGTGGGGATTTTTGATGGCTGTGAGGGGAAAAAAAGGGTTGAAGGATGATTCCTAGGTTTTGGTTTAAGCATTTAGGCGATGAAACCAGTTACTACGATATGTTAGTAGATTTGAGAGGCGTAATCAAGACATCTTTTTTTGGGATAGAATAAGTTTGAAATGTCTATTAGGTATCCAGATGGGGAAGGCAATTGGATGCTCTGGGGCTCCTGAGAGAGGTCCAGCTGGGGACACAAGTTTGGAATTTGTTAACGTATGGATGTAGGAGTGGTGTATCTGGTGCACTAATGTGCCTTCTCCAGTCTCTGCCTGTCCTTTTGCTCTGTTGCATCTCCCTTTCTCATTCTTGAATGACATACTGGTAGGTGCCATAATTTCCCTGCCGTTAGTGCAGTGCTTTAAAGATGGCTTAGTCCAGTTTAAAACTTGCACTTTATTCCAGTTTAAATCTTCTCTTTTTCCTTCAGCATTGACCAGATGTCTTCTCCAAGGACTTGGCAATGGGAAAGGGCAAGACTGATTTTTTTCACCACTTCTGTTCTGGTATCTTTAAGAGGAAAGATTTAGTTGGCCTTGTTCCTCTAATTTTTCAAGTCCCCTGACTTTTTCTATAGTGTTAGGGCTAGGAGAGGAAACAGGAGGGGAAGAGCCTATAACTTCTAACTGCTTCTTAGTGAGCCCTGAATGAGGTGTCTCTCTTCAAATACTGGAAATTTGCATGTTATATTGCATGCAATATAACATAGATGGCTTAATTTTTTTATTTTGAGTTTGGTTGCCAATTTTGCACAATAGGAGAAATCCCACTTGACATCTTATTACAGATCTCCTTTAAAACTGTGGGATTGGATCAGATAACCCTGAGGTGACAGTATGATTTAGCCACACAGGTGTTGGTGGTAGACTTAAAAATGGCCCTCACGGTAGAGAAGGAAACAGAAATGGGTTATGGAGTGAATGACAGGTGAAAATGTAAGAAGGGCAAGCAGCTTATTTAGGAAGTATTGTGATGAAGGCAGCAGAAAGTAGGAGGAGCTGTAGGGTGAAGCTAATACTTTTGTTTGTTGGATATTTTTAAAGTTTGAGGTCTTGTGGCATATTTTTGTGCTGATCATTAGAGAAACGGTGATAGTGTGGTACATGAAGTGAGAAGGAAGGAGTGGAGTCCTTGAGAAGGGCAGAGAAGAAGGGATCCAGAGCAGAAGAGGAGAGATTAGTCTTTGATAGGAGCAAGGGTACTGCTCTCATTGTAATAGGAGAGGAGCTGGAGACACTGGGACTCAGTGCTGGTGCTTTTGTAGACTTGATGATGAGAAGGCATGGGACTTCTTCCCACGGGGCTCCTGGTTTTTTTTTTTTTTTTTTTTTTTTGTCTGTGAGATAGGAGAGTTGGTTAGTAGCTAATTACAGGATGGGTGGGAAGGGAGAGTTGGGGAACATCTTTTTTGCTGCAGCATATAAGACCTTTGAAATAGGAGCAGATTCATTTAGTTTCATCTGAAACATCCAACAAAGTGCCAGTGCTATTTATCACATATTTTTGGTATAAGATCATTTTATTTACAACAGAAAAATTATCCTTAACTTTAAATCTCTTCTTAAAAAGGTGTTATAGGTGTTAAGAAAATCACATGTTTTTTTGAAGCCCCAACCTGCAATTGCCTGAAACATTTTGAGGTATCATATATAGAATAAAATGGACTCATGGTTCATGCAAAAGCTACATTCATTCTTTAAGGTATTTTAATGAAAAGAAGAAAAGGTATTCTATTCTGGTTGAAGAACTGATTGTATCCTGGAGGGCTTATTTTCCAAGAGGGGCTGCTGATAGAGATAGAATTATTTTCTTTTTGGAGGCCTCCCTTCTGTGCCTCTGATGTTCTAGCTGGCTCCTAACATAGCGCTCCACATCAAGGAGCTTCTGGGTATATGTAGTTGAGTGACTTTGTCTGGGGCCAGAGACACACTTTTGATTACCTCAGGATGATTGCTACAACTGCCGTGATTTATTCTGTCTCTTTTGTCCTTTTTTTTTTTTCCAGCTCCTTTACCCTTAACCTTTGTTTGCTTGCAAGAGGAATGTGAGCCAAAATTTTAAAGTTTGAAAAGTATAAAGAAAGGAAACAAGTAAATAGGGAAGGAGAATAAATACTGAACAAGACTGGGCAAGGTTACAAGAAGGAATTACTGTGAAAACCTGGAAGGGGGCCAGGATGCAAAACGCAGTAGCTGTGTAGTTTACAGGAACTATTTAGTGTTCAGCATGCTTCAGTGATCACCAGAGAAAGCCGGTTTTCTCCGGTTTTGTCTGCTGTCCTATAGTTAGCTATGGAAACTTGACATAGGTGATCTGTATTTTTTCTCAGCCAACTGATATAAATATAGGGATTGTGGGGCCTCTGCCTATCAAATCTGATGTGATTTGAATTGCTAGGACAAGGACCTCTTGTGGCCAGAGTAGGAAATACTTCAACTGAGAAAAAAAAACTGGGAGGTTACATTTTTATGAGGCAATTAAAACAAAACAAAACAAAACAAAATAGGGCTCTTTAGAATTATATTTCAGATATTTAATTGTTTTGATAACACCAAATACTGTAATTGCATCTGTATTTTATCTATGAGAAGTTTAATATAATTTGAAACACTTCAGATTTTATCCATTTAATTCACCTATCCCCTGAATACAGAAAGAATAGGGGTTTTCATTTTCATTTTGCAGATGGAAAAGAGAAGTACAGAGCAGGTAAGTAACTTATTTGTGGTTTTGCAGTGGGGGCAGAGTGACTTATAATAGAATGTGGATATTTTATCTTGGGTTCAGTTCAACAGTCTGGGTTTGGAAAACATTCATTATTAAAGCTCTAAAACAAAAACTTCTATTTTGCAAGTGTCAAGTGAATTCTTTATTCAAGAAAAGATGGATTGAGAGACATAAAACTTACTCTTTGTTTTCAGTGTGAAAAGAGGCTATTTCTAGATTCTCCAGGGGGAAAAAAGCTGCTTTAAAAAAAAAATTTTGGGAGGACAGTATGTTAGCAACTAAGAATCTGTAGATAAATGTAATGCCAATTACGCACAATTTAAAGGAAGCTACATAAAAATACAGTTATTTGCAAATTTTTCTAGAAATCATATAAAATTAAGCCCCTTTCATTGTTGATTCTCTCTGACAGTCCCCAGACCCTGCCTTTTCTGTTGTTTCCCTAATACTTGTTCTAAGAGTGCCTGTGGAGCTAATACACAAATGCTTCCTTTTTACTTTTATTTTTAATTATTTTTAATTTCTTTTTATTTTGAATTCAGCTTTTTAAGAACAAGAATGCTTAAACTCAAATGAGTAGTTCTTTTATTTATTTATTAAGTATATAATTAGAAAAGTTTCAATTCTAGTATGGTTAACATACAATGGAGTAGTTCTTTTTTAAGGGACAGTTACCACCTGTTGTTTTAGAAGCTGTTGGAAGAAAGTTGTAGAAGTGGTAATGTGAAGGAAATGTGTAAGTTCAGGTGAGGAGTCAAGGAACTGATGAAATGATAAAGCATAAGTGAGATTTGTTCTGGTGAATGATAGGGTTTGAGGAAAAGGATATAAAAAAAAGGGAATAGGAACTATAAAAAGAATAGCCACAGAAATAAGAAATTTTGTTGGAGAAGACTTTTTTGGTAACTTTAACAATGGTTTCACCTGTGGAACATTTGGTAAATCTTCACTGTACACACCTTACTAATAATTATGTGGTTTTAGTGTGATACCTGGGGCAGGTGTATCTTGCAACAGGCAAGATTTCAGAAGAAAAACACTATCTCAGATGTGACACATCATCCTATGGTATTGAAGACACTGAATTTTACATAATTGATCTTTTTGATGTGTGGATTTCCTGGACTCCCGTTATTCCTGCTTTATCATTTTTTTTCACTCTCCATAATTCTAGCCATCAGCTTTAATTAGATGTAAAGAGGTCCTTATTTTGGAAAGGGACTAGAGAAATGCAAATCTAACTTATTCAGAGCTTCCTGACAGCTATGTTTGTAGATCTCTAGGCAAAGTATGTGTCTGGCCTTTTTCAACGAAGTATTTTCAGTAACAAGTTGTCAGTGAGGTCAGTGACTAGCAGTTCAGGATTAGATACCACCCACCCTGGTTTGTAACCTCCCCTTTCTTTCTTATCCTGGGTGAATGACGCTCAGCTAAAGTGACTGCCCCACTGCCACTGCCTCTTAATTTGGTACTCTGTAACTCTGACTAAGAAGCTGTCTTCTTTTTATCCACCCCCCCAAAACTCTTTTTGGAAAATTCCCTACAAGAGCCGATTTTTTTTTTTTTTTAAACATTTACTTTATAGAAAGCAACAGAAAGGTAAGAGTCAAGTTCGTAAAGAGAAGAGCTGGATTTCAGTACATTCTTGTTTCTTCGTTGAATTGCTCTGCCTTAGTTATATATTGTAGGCTTAAAATGTGGGGTTTCCTTCTGATTAAAGTACATTACATTGTTATATAAAATGGGAATGTTTTGAGTAGTTATGATGAGAAATGTAGGCTTTCATGCTAATTTTAAAGTTATAAATAACTTTCAAACTAGTGCCAGGGGAAGCTAGTAGCCAAGGTCGTGCTTTGCATTCAGAGAGTTTCTGGCTATAAAAAGCCGATTGCAGTACTGTGCAGGAAAAGATAAGATATGGCCTGGATGCTTGTGCTTTGGCATGGGGCTGGGGCAGTAAGAAGCAAAGATAGAAAATCTTTGAAGGGATTTTTACTTTCAACCAGAAGCTTGTTCACAGTAAATGGAAGATTTTTCAAATGAGACCGTGGCAAAACAGTAATTCCTGAATTTAATATTTGTCTCATGTACTTGTTTTATAATGGGCAGTAGCATTAAGAGGTTGAGTTCTCTCAGAACTGTTTCACCACCATTTATAATCAAATAAAAATCACATTGTGTAGGATGTAATCATCAATAATGTAAAGAAAAGGTCACTGTTTGATGGAGTCTTAGTGGTTGGATAGTTGCTTTCAGTTGTGCTGAGGATAGAACTGGAAGGAATAAGTTCAAATAGAAACCAGAAGAGATTGTTTAGGCATCAGGAAAGTCATTGATTGTGCAGGTTTTGAGTCATGGTTATACGACACTAAGAAAGCCTGTTACAGTGTCTTTGAAGATACATGAAATCCAGTGATATGCTCAGAACACACAAGTACGAAAAATAAGATTTCAGATTAGCTCGGCTTCTGGGTTTGTTTCATTATTTAGACAGAACGAAAGCTTAACCTACTGAGAATAGTTATGATTTGGGGATGTGGATTATTAACAGTTAAATTTGAATGGCATATTTGGATGTGCTATTAAAATTTCAGTATCCACTATAAAAAATGACCTCAGTATTAGCAAAGGTAATTAGCAAAGTATTAGCAAATGCTCAGTAGTAGCAAATTTATTAAATGGAGACACCCAAAATACAGATCGTATAGACATAGCTTTTTTGTTACCCTCCAACAGATAGTCTGTATCTTCCTTCTTTTTTGAGTAAAATTTTGGGATTTTATAGGAAAACTTATTTTCTTTTCATCATAAAAATAATATGAGCATGGAAATTTGGAGGAACTCTAGGAATTATAGGAATTTTGAAAGTACAGAAAAAAAATTGCCTGTAATCTCATTGATGTATTTCCTTTTAGTCTTTTTTCTCTACATGGCTTTAAAATGAATTGCAGTAGTACTGTAGATAAAATTTGGGACCTTCCTTTGTATTTAATATTATACCAAAACATTTTCCATGTATATTCCCTATTTTATATAGATGTTATTTTAAATTGCTGTGTAACATTTTTCCAAGTTAATGGATATAATTTTATTAGTTATCATTGAATACCCAAGTGCTATGGTAAATATCTTTGTGAGTGTGTGTATTTATTTTATTTTATTTTTTAAATTTTTATTTATTTATTTTTAGATTTTTATTTATTTATTTGACAGACAGAGATCACAAGTAAGCAGAGAGGCAGGCAGCGAGAGAGGAGGAAGCAGGCTCCCTGCTGAGCAGAGAGCCCGATTCGGGGCTCGATCCCAGGACCCTGGGATCATGACCTGAGCCAAAGGCAGAGGCTTAACCCACTGAGCCACCCAGGCGCCCCATGTGTGTGTATTTATTTTAAAGATCATTTCTTTAAGCTGTATTTAAAAATTTTTTTAATTTTATTTGAGTATAGTTGACACACAATGTTACATGAGTTTTGGGCGTACAACATAGTGATTCAACATTTCTATATGTTATGTTACGCTCACCACAAGTCTAGCTGTTGTCAAAATACCATGCTATTATATCTTCTATTATATTCCCTGTGTTGTGCCTTTTATTCCATGACTTATTCATTTCATAAATGGAAGCCTGTATCTCTTACTCCTTTTACCCATTTTCCCCCAACCTGCCCCAGCAACCATCAGTTTGTCCTCTGTATTTAGTGGTCTGATTCTTCAAGCTATATTCTTAAATGTGGACTCAGATTAAAGGGCATTTGAGTTGAATACAAAGGTTGTGATTTTTAAGAAGATGTTTTTTTACTGTTTTTAAGTCATTGTAAAATTCTTTGTCTACCAAATGATAAATTTATTGAATGTCTCTGATATGTAAAACATCGTTATCAGGTATGTAGATTGCAATATACTAAGTGTTTGGAAGGACAGAATTTCAATTTACCAACTTTACAGATATCAACAAAGCTACATGTGAGGAAAATGCTTCAATTCTGCCTGAAACCAACAGATACTGTTATTGACCATGTTGTTTTGGACTTTAGAACAGTAGAATTTATAAATGACTTCTGTTAAAGGAGCATCTATACATGATTCTGATTTATATGAATTTTATGATCCAGCTGTGACAAAGAAATAGAATTAAGGATAAATACTTCAGTTACAATAAATGTTGGGAGAAATTAGAAGTATTTAGAGAAAATGTATAGATAGCACAGTGAAAGAAAAACTGATAGAGGGCACATACAAGAGCAGAAATTCAGTATTGGGTTTTTCTACTTAGGGAAACATGAGAATGGAATAGGGCATTCTAGAGCTGGAGTCAGGGAAGAGATGAAGTTTTAATTTGTTATTGTTGAATTTGGGAGTTATGGTTGTAGAAATAGATTATACTGAAGACAAAAAGCTAAGGAATTGGAGGTCAGTAAAACTATTTGATTTTTTGGAGGGAGTGGCTATCCAGAGAAATCAAATTAGAGAGAGTAGAGAGATTATTTGGTGGGAGGGGAGGTGAGGTATAGGGTTGTGAATTCTTAAAGAATATGTTTTGTCTGTATTAAAAGTTTTTTTTTAAATTGTGAAGTTTTCTTTTTCTGTGATATTTAGAGGAAGACCAAAGCTATGGAAGGATGGGAGTTTCCTTCTCTAATTCCTGTGAACCTCTGTTGGTGTGTTGTTACTCTTGCTTTGGGATAGAAGGGATTAAGATTTGAGAAGTTGGCAGTTCAGTCTTGCCTGAAGAGAAACTTAGGTACTTTGTAATGAAGACTTAAAAAATAGCGTTTGCTTATGGATCGTTGGCTCTTGGAAATGTTAGTCTAGAGACTCAAAAAGTGTGATTTTCAGATTTTTGTTCAGATACTAGATTTTAAGTGATATGGTACCGTGGGGCAGAACTCCTGAGTGTAGTCAAGTTGCAGATCTAATGGAAAGTGACAGATACTTGAGATTACAGAATTTTTTAAAGTGAACAGGACTATTAGCTATTGCACATGATTTTCCCATACTTAATTACTGTTTTTAACAATGTTATTGGTGCCTGGGACACAGCCAATTTAATCTGCTACCAATTTAATCACTAGCTTCCATGGTTTGAGAAATTGTTTTGAGTTCCTATGTGCCAAATTGTAATTTAGGTCAAATTTATTTGGCACCCCCTCCTCCCTCCTGGACCTCTTTTTCCCGTCTTCATTCTCCCAGCCAATATACTTGGGCTGCTTCAGGTCCCTCCATCAGTGGGGAAATAGATTTGATGAGAAGGCAATGTTGAGTGCAAGGAAAGTTCCTCATTTACTGGAACTCAAGCATTTCAGGCTCTACATTAGCTGTGTTCAACATATGATCAGCAGTTCTCAGTCTGTTACTGGTCCATGAAAGGAGAAGTTTCTAACGGAATCTAAGTCATCTATGCTCTTTGACTTTGTAGCAAGACTTTTTAGATGAAGGAAATAGTCATTCATTTACATCCTTGCAAGCTCCTTATATGGTTGCAGACTTGTGCTTTGAGTAGCATTGCTTAAATTACACTGTACAACATTTATCTCCTCAGTCTATGCATTTGGCATAAAGAATTGGGATGGAGGTGTACAATTAAATAGATGATAAATGAATTACCAGGTCTCAGTTGATAAGGTTTCTGGTATTAATGCAAAGTGGCCCTGGGTTAGTTCACTGAGAACCCTCAGAGTGACTGAGGCAGGGTTGCTGAAAGTACTATGTGGAGTCTCCTCTGATAGTGGCTTTGGAAGTAATTAACTCACTCATTTTAGATGACTTGAGTAGCAGACATTATTCTTAGTGCTAGGGATAGATACTCGTGAATCCAATAAAGACTCTGACCTCTAACGTGTGTTTGTTTGTGGCTGGGGATGAAGGGAGAGTAGGAAATAAAGCCAATTTCTCAGTGATTCTCCAGGAGTGGTATCAGTGTCCATCTTATTCCAGGGCTGGGGGTCATAGGTCATATTTCCATGGGAGTTTGCAAGATTGATTCACTTTGCGATTAGACCCAGCAATTCTTTTTTCTCTAGCATGAGGAAACAAAGGAATACTAGTTCTCAGAATCAAATAACCTGTGATGGGCACTGTTGGTTGCCTATGCAATATCCATACATTATGCTCTTCTTGCTGGTTTACAGAATCCCAATTTAGGTCAAGATAAAAAGGCATAATGTTGTACATATTGACCTGCCCTTTCCCCCCACTTAGGGCAGTTCTATTTAGTTAATACAGATGCATAGTAATTCATGTAGACCTGTATCATTCTTTTCAACCTCATAGTATTTTATATGGATGTAGCATAATTCATTTAGTCCATTGTGTATTGATAGATATTGTTTTTAGTAGTTTTTGTTTTTTCGTGTTGCTATGTTGTGTGGAATATCCTTGTTCTTATATCTTTTTTTTTTAAAAAAGATTTTATTTATTTATTTGACAGAGAGAGATCACAAGTAGGCAGAGAGGCAGGCAGAGAGAGAGAGGGGAGGAAGCAGGTTCTCTGCTCAGCAGGGAGCCTGATGCGGGACTCGATCCCAGGACCCTGAGATCATGACTTGAGCCGAAGGCAGCCGCTTAACCCACTGAGCCAACCAGGCGCCCATTGTTCTTATATCTTGATGTACTTTTATGAGTGTATATTTAGGATAATCTCTTGGAAGTAGAATTACTGGGTCTAAAGAAATGCTTTACTATTTATTTTAAAATTTTTATTTAAGTTCTAGATAGTTAACATAAAGTATAATAGTTTCAGGAGTAGAATTCAGTGATTCATCACTTACATACAATATCTAGTACCTTATAACAAATGCCCTCCTTTTTTGAAAAAAAAATTATTTACTTATTTGATAGAGAGAGAGAGTGAGCACAAGTAGGGGAGCAGCAGGGGGAGAGGGAGAAGCAGGCTCCCTGCAGGGAGCCCGATGTAGGGCTTGATCCCAGGACCCTGGGATCATGACCTGAGCTGAAGGCAGATGCACCCAACAAGTACCCTCTTTAATACCCATTACCCATCTAGCCTGTCCCTGCCCACTTCCCTCCATCAACCCTCACTTTGTTTTCTGCTGTTAGGAGTCTCTTACGGTTTGCTTCCTCTCTGTCTCTTTTTTACACCTTCCCATATGTTCATTTGTTTTGTTTCTTAAATTCCACATATGAATGAAATCATATGGTGTTTGTCTTTTTCTGACTGACCTATTTCACTTAGCGTAATACATTTCACTTAGCATAATACATGTTGTTGCACATGGCAAGATACCATTCTTTTTGATGACTGATTAATATTGTGTGTGTGTGTATGTATACACATACCACTTCTTCTTTATCCATTCATCAGTCGATAGGCACTTGGGCTCTTTCCATAGTTTGGCTATTGCTGATAATGCTGCTATAAACATCGGGGTGCATGTTCCCCTTTGAATCTGTATTTTTGTATCCTTTGGGTAAATACCTAGTAGTGCAAATCCTGGGGTAGGGTAGTTCTATATTTAACTTTTTGAGGAACCTCCATACTGCTTTCTAGAGTGGGTGCACAAGTTTGGAAATGCTCACTTTAAAATTTAAGTATTATCTTTAATTGGAAAAATCAGAGGGTTAAGAGTATGCAGAATATAAAATTTGACAGCTATTTTCATATATCTCTTCAAGAAATTTGTATCAGTTTACATCCCCACTAGCTGTATGCTGAGAGCTTATGTGCCCAATGCTAACCAGCGCTGATGATACTCCTTCAAAAATTTCACTTTTGACAGTCTGATAGGTAAAAGTGATATACCTTGTTCTTTGGATTTGCATTTAACTAGTTATGAGGGAGGTTGAGCAATTTTTAAATAATTATTTAGCCCATTTTAAAATTTCTTTTTACATAAATTGCCTTTTTATATTCTTTGCCCATTTTTTCTTTTTCTTTCTCCATGGTAAATTAAACACATTAATTTTTTGTCTTTTTACTATGTTGTAAGTATTTCCCCCCAATTGTTGTTTAGTTTTTGACTTTTATGTTTTATTTTTAAATAATGCAGAAAATAAAATATTTTTGTACTCAAAATTTTAAACTTCTTTTTTATGACTTCTGGGTTTTGTAATTCCTTTAAATGACTTTTTGCTTCAAATAGTATGCAAAAATGTGTTATAGATAATTTCACTTATACTTTCAGAATTTTAGTCTTTGCTACATCTGGAGTTGCTTTTGAGCAAAGGAGTGAGGCTGGGAGTCAGTTTTCTTTTTTTTTTTAAAGATTTATTTATTTATTTGACAGACAGAGATCACAAGGAGGCAGAGAGGCAGGCAGAGAGAGAGGGGGAAGCAGGCTCCCTGCTGAGCAGAGAGCCTGATGCGGGGCTTGATCCCAGGACCCTGGGATCGTGACCTGAGCTGAAGGCAGAGGCTTTAACCCACTGAGCCACCCAGGCACCCCTGGGAGTCAGTTTTATGTTAATTTTTCATCCAAATGTTTATTCATTTGAGCCAGTATGATTTATTTAAGAATAACTCTTTTTCCTGCCGATTTAAAATGTCATCTTTATCATAAGCTAAATTTATAATTAGTCTGTTTCCCAACTCTCTCTTCTGTTGCAGTAATATTTGTATCTAATTTTTATTTATTTGTTTACTCATTTATTTATTTTTATTAACATATAATGTATTTTTTGTTTCAGGGGTGCAGGCCTGTGATACATCAGTCTTACACAATTCACAGCACTCACCCTAGTACATTCTCATTTTTATCCAATCCATACTTTTTTTTAAAGATTTTATTTATTTGAGAGAGAAAGAGTGAGCGAGTGTGTGTGAGCGCATGACTGGGAGGGTCAGAGGGAGAGGGAAAAGCCGACACCCCGCTGAGCAGAGAGCCAATGCAGGACTCTATCCCAGATTCCTGGGACCATGTGACTTGAGCCAAAGGCAGACGCTTAACTAACGGAGCCATGCAGGTGCCCTCCAATCCCTGCTTTCTAAATAACTTCATTTTATGACATGTTTTAATACCTGGAAGGATTAATCCTTCTTTGCCTCTTTTCTGCCCCATTAGGATTTTCCTAGATATGATCACATAATGTTAATTTCTAGATGAGTCTTCGTATAATATTTTATCTGGTGGTTGGGATACAGCCTACATTCAGATGGGCTTTTAAGACCCAGATCTCTAGGCTGGCTATATTGGATTTGGTTCTTTGGCCAGATGTGTTCAGGTCAGAATTGTACCACTGTCCAGCTTGCATGCTTAAAATTTGTTGTTGTTGTTGTTTTATAAAAATGAACTTTTAAACTGAATAAGTTATATTTGCACATCTATTTTAATTTTAACAAAGGGTGCTTTGGCTAAGGTTCTTTATTGCAACCACCAGTCTACAGAGTTTCATAAATGACATTAGATAGTTCATAGACTCTCCAGGAGACTCAGGGAAACAGCCAAAGACGATGTGGCGGGAAAAATGTCCAGCTGTACCTGAGAGACAGTCCTGGAGATGTGTTAGCTTCCACCATTCTGGATTCTTGGGCTGGACACTAGAAGCTCCCCTCACAGGTTTCCCAGAAGTTATCTGATGCCTGCAGCCTTTTATAATCTCACCCAAGCTGTATTTAGTTTTTGAAATCTAGAGGCGTGAAGCTGGGCCAGAGATGGAAGGGTTGTTTGCACACCTATTGCATCTGCCACAAAGGGTTGTACGATGAAAATAAATTTTCCTCCTGTCCTGACCCCCAAACTGCTACCAGTTTCAGGTGCAAATTAAAAAAAAAAAATTAATGTATCATTCTGTATCAGGACACATATATTTATTTCACTCTTTATTATAGCTGCCGCTTGGTTGAATTTAACCAATTTATTGCCCCACATTATACTGGAATATTTTAATGTTGCTGTGTATTGGTGAGGACTCATATTCCTCAGTAAAGCCATACAAATTGTTAAAATATGAAATACTTTGTATCCCTTCTCCTCACTACTAGTAGTCTTCCTCTACTTGGCGTCTTGCCTGGTACCTTTCTTAGACCCATCAATTAAAGGGTAAGCATTTGGCACAAAAGGGGCCTTCTAAGACTCCTCTCCAGGCTAAACTTTGGTTGGAGCCTGAGCCATGCTGGTGGTTAAATATTTTTAGTATCTTTCCACTGCTAGGCAAATGACATCCATTTGGATTTTGTATATCTCCTAAGGCTTTTCCTGACCCTTTTGGTCACAGTTAAAGTCATACCAATGAAAGAATATATGACAATTTATTTAACAAGTCCCTAATTGATGCACATTTAGGTTGTTTTAGCTTTTTGATTAACACAAACAACACTGCAATCCTTGACATGCATCTTCACATACATGTGTTCAGATTCCTAAAAGTGGCATTGCTTTGTCTTTTAGACAAATATAAAATTTTACACATATTGGCAGAATGTCTTCAATAGAGATTTTACCAATACACACTGAGACCAGCAGTGTATGAGACAGCTTATATTTATCTTGTGAGAGATTTCCTAAGAGATTTTAAAAAGTTTTAATGAAACTAATACACCTTTTTAAGCAATGATATAAAAAAAAGAGAAGAAAATTAAACCTCATTAGTATGAGTAGCTCTTAATGAAACTATACCAAGATATCATTAGATCATTGTCATCTTCTAATTAATAAAATTTTGATACTATGTTAAAATTTCTTGGGGACCAACATCAAATTTACAGGTTTTAATTTTTAGAGCCTACCTTTCCGATATATGGGGCAACATCCATCAGTTCTCAATGCCGTGATTACTCAAAGATACAAACAATAATTCTGTGATGATATGTACAAATTTTTCACTGCTCTGTAATATAGTAGTTCTCAACCCAGGGTACTTTTGCTCCCCAGGGGACATTTGGCAATGTCTGGAGACATTTTTGATTCTCACAACTGGGAGGCTGGTGCTATTGGTGTTTCGTGGGTAAAGGCCAGGGATGCTGCTCAACATCCTACAACTCACATGACAGCCCCCACAACAAAGAATTATCCAGCCTAAAGTATCAGTAGTGCTGAGAGTGAGAAACCCTGTTGCAATAGACTACACCTGGAAATGGACATTGATCTAAACAGTTAAATATTCTTTCATTGTCTTTTGTTCATTAATTTATTCTCAAGACTCTTGGCACAATCTTTTTGTTGTAAAGAGCATTCTCCTTGGCAGACAGGTTGAAAGCAAAGGCAAAATATTGTAATCTTCCTTCCTCTCTGTTGTTTGTCAGTATCATGAACTCCGCCTGAGAGTGGGGCCAGCAGTTGTACATTTCTTGTCCTTCTTTCTCAAACGCAACCTCAAGTTTTTACATTGTTTTGAGTGTTTTTCATAAGGCTTTGCTTATCTTAGGTTTAGTCAGTAAAAGCCAATACTGCCCTGATGTGTTCATTCTTCCCATTCCCTTCTTCCTTCTTTTGTATGTCCTTTGAAAATCTCAGCTCTTTAGAAAGCTCCTTGTACACCACCTTGAGTCATATTTGCGGATGTTCTTTCCCATATTTTCCTCATGTGATTGTTGTAGTGGTCTTTATTTTTTGACCTACCTTTCATTTTAGAATCTCTGGCTCTGGAACATGCTTATATTTTCTCTGAACTGCTCAACAATCTAAGATACTTGTCTTACTTTGCCTTGTGTTTTCTTCCTTGACTGCTGCGAACTCTAAGGTGATCTGTTCAGTTTTCCCCAAGGTTCCTGTCACTTTCACTTCACTCACATATTTCTCTTTGTTGGTAAGAATTAAGTCTAGGGGAGCAGTTCTATTCCTTGGTTCTTTTGCTCTTTGGATGTGGAATTGGCTGATATAGAGGCAGCCAATAAAGGATAAGAGTCGTTTCTCCAATTGTGACTTTTAAATTAATTTGCTTTTTTTGGTTTTGCTGATTTTTAAATTTTTTTTAATCTTTGCTAGGTCTCTTGATTTTGACCTCTCACTTCAGTTTTCTTTTTCATTTTATTTGGTCTCTCTGTCACTTCTGTCCTAGAATTTGTGTGTTTGGGTATTTCACTGAGAGCACAGTGTAGATGTAGTCTAAATTTTCTGTTGAGGATGATTTCCCTTGGTATCTTCAAGATATTGTCTTACTCTTATGCTATATAGACTTTTGATTTTGGATTTTTTTCTGTCTGCTTGTTTTTAAAAGATGAGATTTTGTGGTGTTTATCATAAGTGAGCTATGTATATCCTCTTTGAGCTTAATCACTATCAACTTTGAATTACAGAATTTCTTAAATTTTAAATCTCTTCTCTCTTAAATCTCAGTATATTTCTGGATTACAGAAGATACATACCCACTGGGGCAGCTATTCTCTTATTCATATTATTTGATTCTTTACTGGATCCATATTTGATCCTTTACTGGGTCAAATATGGATCAAGTTCCTTTACTGGATCAAATATGGATCAAGTGGGGGGTGAATTTAACCCTAAATAATTGAAAGCAATTTGGATTCATTTTTCTAAGAGAGATGCATAAAACCTAATCTCTAGAATACCCTTCTGCCATTGTTTTTCTTGTGTCTGTGGCCCTCCTTTTGGGCTCTCATATCTCAGGGCACAATATATGTCATTCTTCCTTTCTCTCCTTATATCCCATATTGCATTTCTGGGAACAAAGATCTTCCAGCAGAGTATATTTAGAAATGTATTGCTGGGAGGTGACCAGGAAACACACCTGGTTATCTAAAAAGCGGCTCCTTTCTTTGCAGTAATGGGGTGAGAACTGGTGTTTTGGTTGGTTCTATCAGCCTTAGTTCTCTGATAGGATGTCAGGATATGAGGGCCTGGCTCTGTGGTTGCTTTAAGTTTAGGTACAAGGGAGTTTTAGTTGTCCCTCCCCCCAATTTATCCCATTCATGAAATATAGAAAATAAGAATGGCCAGATTTAGCAAAATACAAGATACAGAGGTTTGAATTTCAGATAAACAAGCAATAGTTTTTTTAAGTATAAATATGTCCCAAATGTTGCATAGGGCATGCTTATGCTGGAAAATTATTCATTATTTCTCTGAAATTCAAAGTTAACTGGAAATTTTGTATTTTATGTAGCAGCCATAAGGTGTCCCCCAGTGTTTTTAAATCATTGTGAGATATTTATCCTTTGGTTTCTGAGGTACTGGTGTAGGAGAGTCTTTTTCTGATCTGATAAAGGTTATCCTTTCCAGTCTTCCTTCACCTGAAAGGCTGGTCAAGACTGGGAGGAGTGGAAGAAAATCGTAGAGTCTGGGGGCCTTCAGAGAGGAAAAGAATGAAGACCTGGACTTCTTTCTTTTACAATGTGTTTATTACTAGAAACTTTTTAATGCATTGAACTGGTCCTGGATAAGAAAGAACCTAATAAGAAAGAACATCAGAGAACTTGAGCTAGAATCCTTTTTATGGCCTGCGTTACCTGGTGGGAGAAGCTGTTTGGGCTTGTGAGTGATTGGAGGCAGAAGGAGGCAGAAGGCCCTCCTGACGGAACCACCATGTTTAGTGAACTGAGGCTGTAAGTGTGGATGTCATGCCATACCTCTGAGGGAGCAAGCTTGTTCTTTCCTGAGGAACCACTGGGGCCAATGTCGGTAATTGTAGCCGCAAAGGCAAGAGTGCAGCAGGCAAAAAGGTCACACTGGACTTCAGGGGATCAGTTTTCATCAGTAAACTGTGTGCTGGGAGCAGAACACTGGCAGCCTTCAACAGGGCCCACTTGAGAATCATATTCTCTAATTTTCTGTCTCTGAGGTATGGGGGTCAAGAGGGCTCTGGAGTTCTTGAACAATTTGAGGGATAAGAGAGTTACCCTGTCAGTCTGACAAATGGGAAGTAGTTTTAGTTTGTACTTTTCCACTTGCCCTTCTTGTATTTTTGTTGTTGCCATGGGAAGAACATGCTCCTGGTAGCTTACTTGTCTAAGAAGGATGAGAAACATGTACAACAGATTTAGATTCCAAAACTGTATCTTGGAGTAAGCCCAGCCAGGCCCATCTTGGATTAGCCAACCTAACCACCTAAAAATGCACAAGAGAGAATAAACCTTTTGTGCCACTGAGTTTTAGGTGTTTGGTTATGTAGTATTATTATGGAAATAGCAACTCATAGACCATTAAACAAAAATGACTTAGTATAAGATTTTTAGAAATAATTTTTTTTTAAGATTTCATGTATTTATTTGAGAGAAAGGATGAGCTTAAGAGAGCAGGAACAGGCAGAGGGAGAGGGGGAGGGAGAAGCAGACTACCCACTGAGCAGGGAGCCTGTTGCAGGGCTTAATCTCAGGACCCTGGAATCACGCCCCGAATCGAAGACAGATGCTTAACTGACTGAGCCACCCAGGCGCTCTGGATTTTATAAAGAATTATTTAAAAATTAATAAGGAAAAGAATAATAGAGAAATGGGTCAATGATAAGGGAAAAAGTAATTCACAGAAGAGAATATTAGAATGACCAATAGATAAATGAAAAGATATTTAGCTTGTTTCACTAGTTACTAGATAAATACAGATTAAAATAATGGTGTACCTTATCGTACCTATGAGATTGGTAAAAATTGATGTATAGTAATAACCTAGTATCTGTAAAGATTCAAAACAAATGGAACTTTAATATGTAGATGGTAGGATCTTTATGGATACAAAGAGAGACATATTAAGCAGGGAGAGGATATTTTCAGGGATTATTACTGACAAAAGATTATATATAGAATGTATAGGGAATTCTTAGAAATCAGTGAGAAAAATAGGCCACCTAGGAGAAAAATGGATAAAAAGTATAAGTAAACAGTTCAATGAATGGCTGTCTAGTCAACCCAAAATAGATCACCAGTCACATTGGTAATCAAAAATGCAATTAAGTTAAGACAACAATGAGGCCCACTTCGTACTTCCTGTGTTGGAGAAAGTTGAAATGTCCTGCAATATCTTGTGCTCAGGAGGAGATGGGAACATGTGAACAAACCTACATGTTCTGCTGGTCATATTATTTTGGAGACCAATTTGGTAATATTTGTTGAAATTGACTATTCAAATGCGTTCTGACCCAGAAATTCTACTGCCAAATTGTATTAGTTTGCTAGGGCTGCCATTATAAAGTATCAAAGACTGGGTGGCTTAAAAAATAGAAATTTGTTTTCTTATAGTCTAAAGGTTAAAAGTCCAAGATCAAGGTGCTGCTAAATTTGGTTTCTCCTGAGGCCTCTCTTCTTGACTTATTCATGGCTACCTTTTTGCTGCATCTGCAACATGATTACCGCTTTTTGGTGTCTGCGTCCTAATTTCTTCTTAAAGGACAGTGATCATATTGGATTAGGGCCCATCCTAATGGCTTTATTTTAACTTAATCACATCTTCAAAGGCCCTATTTCTATATATAGTTATATTCTAAAGAATAGGGAATTAGAATTACAAACATATAAATTGTGGGGAGGATGCAGTTCAGCCCGCAACAGAGTGTATATGTTAGAGGGACTCTTGCATATCTATAAAAAGAAGCATGTATGAAAGTATTTATTCTAGTGTTGTTTCCCATGTCAAAGAGTTGGATACTACCTAAATGTTCTTGACTAGGGATATCGACAGATAAAATACTTTATAAATGCATCTGATAGGATGCTATAAATGGGAAAATAAACTAAATGAATTAAATTGATTGGGAACTAATTTTTCTCAAATAACAAATAGGTAAGAAGTTCAGAGCTGATGACATCAAGGACCTGTGCTCTTTCTATAGTTTTGCTCTGTCAGTTTTCCTCTTCAGCTTTGCAGTAACACTGCTATATGTGCAGGCATCATACCAGAAATAGGAGAAGGAGGAACTAAAGGTCATAACAACATTCTGATTCTTTTTTTTTTTTTTAAAGATTTTATTTATTTATTTGACAGAGATTACAAGTAGGCAGAGAGGCATTCAGAGAGAGGAGGAAGCAGGCTCCCTGCTGAGCAGAGAGCCCGATGCGGGGCTCGATCCCAGGACCCTGGGATCATGACCTGAGCCGAAAGCAGAGGCTTTAACCCACTGAGCCACCCAGGCGCCCCTCTGATTCCCTTTTTATAGGGAAAGAAAAAGTTTTGCCAGAAGACATCTCAGCAGACATCTGCTGTCACCTTATTGGCCAGAATTTGTCACATGCCATTCTGAGTTGCAGAGAAGTCTGGGAAATCTAATGTCCTGCTTCCATTGCCATGAAGGGTAAGAGAGAGCTGGACTATATGTTGCTTGAACTAACCTATATATGCAATAAAATTATATATATGCAATTAAATTAAAACAATTTAAATATATATTTATATTTACTTATTTAGTTCAACATGATAGATCATGAAAACACAATGTTGGGGTAGGAGGAGACATACAGAGAAAAACAAAGGTAGGGGAGAGAGAGAAATAGAAACAGAGAGATACAGAAACAGAGAAGGAGAAAGAGAGGAATTACAATACTGTAATGATTCACATTACAATACTGTTTATGTAAATCTGAAAAGCTGTATATCATTGTAAAGATGAATATCAAAAGAGTTATGGAAAGTTGACCAGAAGGGCATCCATTAACTAGTAAGGGGATGCCTATATGAGGGGAGGAGTGGAATGGAACTGAAGCAAGGGATATAGAATGTGACAATATGACAACAACAACAACAAAATAAAACAGGCTTTTCACAGACCCGTTCCATCAGTTGAACTTTATCTAAGGAGCACGATTGATATGTCAATCTAATTCTGTGCTTTCACGATCCATGACCCAGAAAAGGCTAGGATGGTTTGGGGCATGTGTGTGTGAGTTACTCTCTCTGTTGGGCATGGTTATTGTTTAGAGTCGAAGAAATGTGAATCATTATGCTTATGACTGAGTTTACTTTTTTAAACCTTACCCAGTGATGAGCTTTATTCTACAATTGGAGGCCTGATGGGAATGATGTTATAGTTTAAGTTTAGTGAGTGTAAAAGGTATTTGGACAATTTGGAGATATTATGAGCTTTGCAAAATTGATTGTCTTTGTACATATATTTCTTTTGCTCTATAATGCAAGTTTAGTAGACTTGACTTTAGAGAGCCAATGAGGGACACAAGTTATATAAACATGGCCTTTTGATAGTGAAATCCATCATTCTCTAGTTTTCTGTTATTATCTTTGAGAGCAGAGTGGGAGAAAGGATTTCCTTCCCTTTGCTCTAATGCAGCCTCAGCGAGTGACTGGCTGTCTGCTCTGGAATGAAGCATGTTGGCATGATTCCATAAGTCTTATGTGGGAACAAGACTGGAGGTTTTCTATTTTTTACTTATTGTCATTCCTTTGCTTTTAGTTCACTATTCTGTCCTTTTACCATCCCGTATCTAATCCTCTAAATAAACATAGATCAGTTATTAATATATGTTAGTGTATCTTTCATTTTCTCTTTTAAGCATTTGTTAACACTTTGGAAGCAAATCTTAAGCACTTCAATTTTATGTTTTCTTATTACCTAATTATAAGTTATTGTCATGGATAGGGTAGATTACTTCCCTTGGTGAAAGGGATTCGATTTGCTAAATAAAAATGTGTGGACTTAATGACTCTTCCTCCATTTTTAAATCAAATAGGTAATTTGCTACCTCTCAGCACCCTTCAAAAATTCAGTGGCATTTGGTTTTGGAAAAGGAGAATTCTACAAAGAGAAAAGTATCTTTCCACATAGTAACAGTGATTAATTGGTGAATTATTTAGCACCGAACAGAGCACTCCATTAAATTCTATGGGTAATTTTTATAAGCAATTCTCCTTCATGGCCCCTTTGTAGGTCACATTTCACAACATGGGAAAAACAGGGGAAAAGGATCAAAATAGACATGGGTAAGCAGAGTAAAGTAGAGCTTGTATTTGAACCCAGTTTTCACGTGTTTCTGCCTCTTCTTTTCATTTCTCTCCTTCTCTTCCTTTTTCTAGTGGGTACTTGTGGGTCCTTGCCTGCCTTATCTTCCTCTCCTCTGAAACTTGGAAGAGCTCATTTAATCTCATGGTTTAGGGCGTAACATGGATGCGTAGTTACTGTATCTCTCTTTCTAGGCTTGATTTTCTCCTGAGCTTCAGGATTCTGCGTGTCAGCTGCCCATAGGACATTACCCATTTGCACATGCCTCTCAGACCTCAAACTCATCATATCTAATGTACGTCAGAGTCAGAGCTTGCTCACTGATGTGAATATTATTTGTTATGAGCGCACTGCAGTAGTTTAGAGAAATAGTAGGTAATGTTCAATATAAAATTAAGTATATTAAAAAAACACAAAAATAAAATGAAATCTAAAAAGTGTACTGAAAATCCAAATAGAACATAAATGTATGGAGGCATTTTTGCTAAAAGTAAGAAGGATTATTTTAAATTGTGTCTATTGACTGGTTATTCTGTGTCCCCCTACCCCATGCATTGTTGTTTAAAAATTTTTTTAGCCACAAATAGAATAGAGACTAACAAGGCCATTAGACGTAGGTTCTTAAGGCACCTGGGGAATCAAAAATTGCTGAATGAAACATACTTTAGGAGAGCCTGTGTTAGGAACCAAACTCACAGTTGGAAAGTAAAGTGGAATTAAATAGATGAAAACAAAAAAGTTATCTGTGTATTCTAAAATTGGATGTTTTTAGATTTTTTTGGATGAATTACTTGCAAAACTGACTTTTCAGTTTTCTTATGCAGGCATATCTTGTAAGTTAATTTGATAAATAATTTGAAGTATCTCTTTATATTATAGGGAATGTGTCAGTTTAGAAAATTAAAGATTCAAAATTTCCTGAAAGAATCCATAGCAATTAAGTGGTGTTATACTTTATTTCCAGGTGTAAAAGATGATTTTTACATGGTTACCATTTGTTATTATATGAGGAAAGAAAGGGACACATCTAGTTATTAAAAATGATTTTATAGAGCGTGGAACTCAATACTTGCTTTCAGTATCACAAATAGGATTTTTTTTATGGGAAAAGAAGCTATAATTTCCTATTTTGAATCACAATTGTGGAGGAAAATGATTATTTCTTTTCTCTCTGGAAAATGTAATACTTGAGCATAAAGGATGTGTCATTAGTAGTAAGACTGGGAGCGTGAAAAGAGAGATCACTCTTCGAGTCTTTAGATCTGTTTTATTTTTGTCAAGTTAATTTAGTAAACTTAATGTTTGTGATAATAGCTTCAGAGAAGCATAGAAAATTTTTATCTTCAGTCAAGATAAATTTGTGGTTGTTAATGATTTTGGCTATTGAGATGGTAAAATCTTTAAGAGTAAATCAGGCAAGTCAGTGTTCACACTTTTCCAAATTGAAGTTGTAAAATAAGGAATTTGTAGCTTGTATGAGGACTTTGTTAGCCATAACATTGTATGGTCATGAGAAATATAATAATGCTGTGAAAACAGGAACCCGTCTTGTAAAATTAACCTATAGCTCCTAACATATAATGGACAAATAGCAGATACCAAACAAAGCATTTGGAAAATATTAGTTAAACATTTTACAAATGTATATGTAATTTTTAAGAGGAATTATCCTGTATTATAGTGTAGTTCTATTTTCTTTTGCATTTGTTTTGGATTTTCTAATGGAACTTTTAATCTTTATGTAGAGTTTTTATTTCTTTGTTTCCTTTTTTTCCCCCCAGAAAAATCTAGGGTTGTAGAAAGTCATTTTGATCATTGAACCAAATTCTACTTCTTAGCCTTCCTTTCATTACCATGAGGATGCATCTGATTGAGCTGACTGAGGAAGAAATAATAATAGACTTTGTCACAGATGAGAAGTTTTAAACATTAATATGGGCTCTGCGAAAGTCAAATTTATATGGGCAAAATCAAATGGGACTTTTTTTTGTAAACATTTTTTTAAAAACAATTTTATCCATTTATTTAAGAGAGAGAAAATGAGAGAGAGCAAGAAAGGGAGAAGGGTCAAAGGGAGAAGACTCTCCTTTGAGCAGGAAACCCCATTTGGGACTCCAGGATCATGACCTGAGTCCAAGGAAGCCGCCCAACCAACTGAGCCACCCAGGCACCCCTCAAATGGGACATTTCTGAACACATTTAATAAGGAAGTTTGAGATGGTATGTCCCAGTTTCTAGTTCAAGTATAAAAATAAATGTCATTGGATGCAATACTTTGGTTTTTCAGGATCAAATGGTACCCTCTGCTGGCCAAATTAGGGATTACGTTTAAAAATGAGTAGCTTTTTTAAAAATAGGGTTGATTGCTATAGAAAAGATTGAGCAGTGCAGAGTATTGTGAAATAATATAGAAAAATTACATATGTGAAGACTGAAGCCAATGTATCACTTAAATAAATATTTTCTGAAGTGAAACTAATATGGAAATATCCATAATTGAAATTTCCTAAACTTCTGCTCTGCTTTAAAAAATTTATTTATTTATTTCAGATTTTGTTTATTCATTTGAGAGAGAGAGAGAGAGACAGAATGAGAGAGAGAGAGTGAGCCAGAGCACAAGAAGGGGGAGTGGCAGGCAGAGGCAGAAGCAGGCTCCCCACTGAGCAAGGAGCTGGACGTGGGGTTCAATCCCAGGAGCTGGAGATCATGACCTGAACAGCAGGTAGATGCTTAACCATCTGAGCCACCCAGGCACCCCAATCTGCCTCTTTTTTTTTTTTTTTTTTTTAAGATTTTAGTTATTTGAAGGAGAGAGCAAAAGAGATAGAACAAGCAGGGAGATGGGCAGAAGAAGAAGGAGGGAGAAGCAGACTGCCTGCTGAGCAGGGAGTCCAAAACAGGGTTTGATCCCAGGACTCTGGGATCATGACCTGAGCTGCAGGCAGATGCTTAACTGACTGAGCCACAGACTAAGCCATATAGGCGCCCCTTCTGATTTATTTTTTAACCACAGAAGTAGGCCGCAGGGAAGTAACACAGCAGGGGACAAACTACATGGCTCTCCTATCCCTATTTTTGATAGCAACTGTGATATTTAATTTACTTTCATCAGTTAAGTTACTTTTTTAGGAGCGATTGGCAAATATCTAGAGTGGAGATAAGAGCTACTTTTCTCCAGGTACCCTGACTCAATTTCTGTTTAAAATAATTGGAATATTCTTAAGTAATTTAGAAGTTTGATAAGTTCAGGGAGGTATCATATAACACGCATGTTTTACACTTTTCTTTCAGTGTTTTAAATTTTTAAGGTTACTTTGGAATTTACAATGTTTGGGGAATATAATGCACACAGAAGTTATGTTTAAAAGCTGATACTGGACAATATATCATTATTTCATGCAAATTTGGAAAATGCAGTTTTAAGTTTGATTCTCCTGTTTGATGTCACTCTTATAGGCATATTGCTTTAAGAGCACCCATCCCCCCTTTCTGCTTGAGCCACTGTGTCCTGTCAGTCATCCTGAAATACACTAGGGTGCTTGTCAGGCTGTTTGCTTACAGATGCATCATAAGCCAAATTGTGAGCCGTAATAGTGGCACTGAATTTCTAAGTACAAGAAATTGCTTAGACAATTGATTTAGTATCTGTATATGGGTAATACTCTGTCCTGCAGTAGGTGAGTGAAGTGTCCAACTTTTTAAGATCAAATTTTGCTGTGTAAGGCAAATCCTATAATTATAGATTTTCTGTTGCTTCGTTAGATAGCTTTGGGGGAAGTAAAAGGACATTATTTCTATGAAATGGGATGAATAGAAGCTACTATGCTGTGCATTTATTACTTTTATACTAATTTTTCTTTTAAGAACACTAAACTCTAAAAGACTTTATGAAAGCTCCAATTTTATAAATGTCTACTTTTTTGAATAGATTAGTGGGCATTTCAGATTTAGATAAAAATATGATTCTCTTACACATTTTTTTCTTTCACAACAACTCAGGCAGACTCAATTGAGCAGAGGCTCCGTTCTGCTATATGGAGTGTGTATTAGTGATTTTTTAAAATAGCGCTAAAACAAATGCTCATGTGCCATTGCCCAAGCTATAGTAGTGTTACATCAGAGCATTTAAAAATTCCTGCTGTGTAACCGAGCCATTACTATTTGAGTAATCATATATGCCAGGAACTGGAATCTTTACATTCTTTACACATTAAAGTTGTGTAGCAAGCAGTTTCTTTATTTGTGAAAACAGTTTAATTTCTGTCACGGGCCTCTAAACTTAAATTGTGCATGGATGATTTTCCTGTATTTTTTGTATGCAGCCTTAAATATCTTCAAACAAAGCATTGATAAAAACAAAAAGGAAGGAACTTGGATTTTGATACTTCCGTGTTCAATATGGTAGAGAATAGTTAAGAGACAGCAAGGAGTTAAAAGTTTTAAGGCTTTATCTAATGTAAACAAGAAGAGATTGCTTTTGCAGATACATAGAATGATTATTTATTTGTTTCTTCTTCTAGAAAGGATTTAAGGTGACTTACAAGGCTATATGAAACTCAAGATAGCACAAATTAAAAGTGGAGTGAAAGAAGAAAGGAAAACAAACATAAGAATATAAAACAGAGTCAGGAATGAGGCAAAAAATGCAGTGGTTTTGACTGTGGTTTTATGATACTAGTGTATTACAGACAGCTGGGAGAGAAAATTCGGGGTTACAGAAATCTTTCCTGGGAATTTCATACAAACCAGTTGTCTTCCTTACTGCAGGTGGCAGTTCGGAGTGAGCAGAGCACGTTGGACAGTGAATATTAAATACACTTTAAATGTCACTTGTGTTTTGGTGGGAAAAAATTGGAGAACTGCTGCCTTTTTAACCCTTGCACTGATTTACGTGGGCTTGTATGACTCCACGTTTTCTAGGAGAAGAAAAAGATTGAGTCTGTCACTTAATTCAGAAGAAAGATTTAAGAGGTTTACTTCTTTAGAAACAGTATTTTATCTAAATATGGTAAAATATTTACATATTAAAACAGACATGATCAAGACAATGTTTGAAGTAAAATATATTTGGCAGTTTTGTGTGAATCTAGGAATCTTGTCCTAGTATTTTTTTTAATAGTTTGTTGTAAATGAGATAAGCTACTTTCATCATTCCTTTTACTCTTTCAATTTAGTGGTAAGTTTAACTTGAATTTCAACTTATGTTAGGTCAAAATTAACTGGATCTATCTAACTGAGAAATAAATTGTTGATTAGGAGGAG
The DNA here is from genome assembly GCF_009829155.1 of Mustela erminea. Classification (NCBI taxonomy): domain Eukaryota; kingdom Metazoa; phylum Chordata; class Mammalia; order Carnivora; family Mustelidae; genus Mustela; species Mustela erminea. The sequence goes on along the minus strand of NC_045627.1, from coordinate 34,445,930 downwards.
GGAGTTAATAGACAGGACTTTAATGTTCTTTGATCTTTAAATACTCAAAATGCAATACTGTGTTGGAGACTTTGGGCTCTGTACTGCACACAATACCAAACCCAGCTTGTGTAGTGAATAAAATAAGCTTGCAAACTCATTGCTTTCACCCAGGAGTATTGAAGAACAGAATTGTAGCAGTTAAAACTTTGCCAAAGTATCATTACTGATATACTCAGAAATCAAATTAACATGTGAATCATGGACAATCACTGGGTCCCCTTTTTAAAAATTCTGTTGTTAGAAATAAGATCAATAAAACATGATAATTTTGGAGCACTGGGTGTGGTGCATAAACAATGAATCTTGGAACACTGAAAAAAATAAAATAAAATAAAAAAAGATATAATTTTTTTAAAGGGCAGTGAAAAAACAAAGAAAAATACTCAAAGCTTTTGTTTTTATAATTTTATAGTGTAAACACATATGCAGGTTGAGTTAGAGTTCTTTCAAGAAAAAAATATGAATCGTACGCATAATACATCAGGTACATAGAATGACATTGAGGATAAACTGGACACCAAAGAGGCTTGCAAGCTGCAAAGCAAATATTATTAGGAAGTTAAATAGGATTGCCATGCCTGGGTGGCTCAGTTGGCTTGAGATTCTCTCTCCCTCTGCTTGTGTTCTCTCACACAAACAAACAAACAGTTTTAAAATCAGGAAGTTAAATAGGGTCAAGGCACCAAATAAACTGAATGATGTAAGAGAGAGGTTGGGAATATTCTGTAAATGTTAATCGTACAACTTCCTTTTGTGTAATTCTTTCACTTAGCATAATGCCTTTCACTTAGCATATTCATGTTGTTGCATTTATCAGTAGTTTACTTTTTTCTTGCACAAAGTATGATGGGATGATTGTATTACAAGAGTGCTTATTTATTTGTTAATGGAAATTTGAGTTTTCAAGTTTTTGACTATTATGAATAAGGCCAAAATGAACATTTGTGTATAGGTCACTATGTGGACATATGCTTTCATATCTCTTGGGTAAATGTTTAAGGAGTGAAATTGCTAGGTCATATGGTGGGTATATGTTTAATTTTGTAGGAAACTACCAATTTTTGTTTTCAGTAGCAATGTATGAGCTTTCCATTTACTTCTCAACTTTGCTAGCTTGGGTATTGATAGTCTTTTTAATTTTAGTCATTCCAGTAGGTGTATAGTAGTATATATTGTAACTCTAATTTGCATTTCTCTAGTGACTACTGATATTGAGCATTTTTCATGTGCTTAATTACCATCTATATATCTTCTTTAATGAAGTGTCTTTTCAAATGTGTTGTCCATTTTAAGATATTGAATAGTTTTTCATGTAAATTATTGATTTCTAAGTATTCTTTATATTTTCTGGATAAAGGACCTTTATCATATATGGGTTTTAAAAGTACTGTGACTCAGTCTGTGGCTTGCCTTTTCATTTTCTTTTTTTTTTTTTAAGATTTTTAAAAATTTATTTATTTGACAGACAGAGATCACAAGTAGGCAGAGAAGCAGGCAGAGAGAGAGGAGGAAGCAGGCTCCCCGCTGAGCAGAGAGCCCGATGTGGGGCTCGATCCCAGGACCCTGGGATCATGGCCTGAGCTGAAGGCAGAGGTTTTAACCCACTGAACCACCCAGACACCCCACCTTTTCATTTTCTTAACATGGTCTTTCAAAGAGCAAAAGTTTTAAATTTTGTTGAAGTCCAGTTTATCAATATTTTCTTTTATGAATCCTGCTTTTGGTTGTCTTATCTAAGAGACCCTTGCCTAACCTGAGATTACAAAGGTTTTCTCCTATGTTTTATGTTTTTTTTTTTTTTAAAGAATTCTTTCTTTCTTTTTTTTTTTTTTTAAGTAGGTAGAGAGTCAAGCAGAGAGAGGAGGAAACAGGCTCCCCAATGTGGGGCTTGGTCACAGGACCCTGGGATCATGACCTGAGCTGAAGGCAGAGGCTTTAACTCACTGAGCCGCCCAGGCGCCCCTCTCCTATGTTTTCTTTAAGAAGTTTGATAGCTTTGTCTTATCCCTAGCTCTGTGATCTATTTCAAGTAAATTTTTGCATCTGGTGTGAGAAAAGGTTTGAGATTCTTGTTTTATGTATGATACCCAATTATTTCAGCACCATTTGTTGAAAAGAAACTTGAGCTACTTTGGCACTTTTGTTGAAAATAAATTGTCCATGTTAATATTATGTCTAATATATGAGGATTTAAGAAAATGTAATCATCTTATCATGCCCAATAAAATTAACAAATATTAGCATTATCAAGTAGAGACTGTCTAATTTTAACTGCTTAAAAATGTCTTTTTATAGTTGGATTTTGGAATCAGAATTCAGGATTGACATAATTTTGAGTGGCTGGTCCTAAGAGTTTTCCTTCTTTTCCATGTCATCTGTGAGTTGAAGAAACCAAGTCATTTTGTCTTGGAGTATTTTTCATGTTCTGGATTTGGGTGATGGCAACCTTGTGATGTCACTTAACACATTCCTCCTTCCAGTAAAGTGGTAGTTAGACAAGTCTTGATTAGATTTAATTTTAACTCTTTTGGCAAGAATACTGTGTGGATGATGAGTACTTCCCATTGTGTCACGTCAGGAACCATAGAGTCTGAATTGTGTCACATTTGGTGACATTAAATTTGATCAGCACGTTCAGGCTCTGTAAGTCTGATTCTCAAAGTTCCCTATTAATCATTCACTGAATGATTTTAACTTTTACTGATGATCATTTTCTAGATTGTTATTTTCTAAGGGGTTGTAAATGGTGATTTTTAGTGTTTTGTAATTCTTAATTAGTTTTATTGGTTGGGATTACTCTATAAAGAATTTTAGAATATTCCTTTAAAGTATAGTTCATGCCAGAAAATCAGGAAAATACTTGACTATTTCTCATTCTTTATTAGTTTTCAGAAAAATAGGATGGTGTCCTAGCAACTTTGAAAGGTAACCAGTGAGTTTTTGTTTTCTGAACTAATTTTTATGCATGTTTTATTGCAATCTTTATTTGCAATAGATAAAGATCTTTATCTTTATTGCAATCTTTATTTGCAATGGATAAAGATTGCAAAAGATATTGCAATCTTTATTCTTTTGATGGTCAAACTTCCCATTTTTGGTCAGTGAGAATACCTTTAACTTGGGTCCTGAGCCTCTTGACAAATCCAAGTGGTTTTTATGTTTTAGGTAAGATGTTTTAGGCTGATTTTTTATATTTCCTGCCCCAGATCTTCAACCAGCATTTTCTTTGAGAAGCTTGGGTCCTTTTAGTGGGAAATAGTATTTAGGAAACACAATCTATGTACTGGGTTGCTGTTGCCACTCCCACTTCCTTTTTATTTTGTGAATGGAGCTAGGAAATTGGTATTTTTTAGGAGGAGAAAAATATATAATAAGATCATACTGATAATTCCAGTTCAATATAAGATAACAGGATTTACATGTAAATTTTCTGATTTAATATTTGTATCTATTTTTCTTATGCTAGAATCTTATTTCCTAATAACATGAATATAATTGCTTTATCATAATGTGTGTGAGTATACCTAGGTATGTAAGTTTATATATATATGTATGTGTGCATATATATAAGAATTTGTAAGAATATATTACATGTATTTAATAAGAGTACTAAATGCAGCTGAAGATTACTTTGCCATTCTTTTTTTCCTAGAGGATATCCTTTTAAGGATTAGAGTAAAAATACTGTGTTTTGAAGTCACTTGAAATTAATTGGTACAATGAATTACTTCGGGCATGCATTAGTTTTTATTTTTGGAGTAGATATCTAGAAGTGAGATTTCTGTACCCACCTCCCTTCTGGTAACCATCTGTTTGTTGTCTATAGTTAAGAACATGTTTCTTGGTTTGTCTCTCTCTCTCTCTCGTTTTTTTCCTTTGCTCATTTGTTATGTTTCTTAAGTTCCATATGTGAGTGAAATCATATAGTATTTGTCTTTCTTTGACTGACTTTTTTCACTTAACGTTATACTTTCTAGCTCCATTTATGTTGTTGCAAATGGCAATATTTTGTTCATTCTTCTGGCTGAATAATATTTCAATGTATGTAGGCATGTATGTGTATATACCTTCTTTATCCATTCATCTACTGATAGACAGTTGGCCCATTTCCATAATTTGGCTATTGTAAGTAATGCTGCAGTAAACATGGGAGTGCATGTATGCCTTTGAATTAGTTGGGTAAAATGAAGTTTTTGTAAGTACCCAGTAGTGAGATTACTGGATTGTAGAGCAATTCTATTTTTAACCTTTTGAGGAACTTCTATATTGTTTTCCACAGTGGGCTCCACCAGTTTACATTTGCCCCAACAGTGAATGAGGGTTCCCTTTTCTCCATATCCTTGCCAACACTTACTTCTTGTGTTTTTTATTTTAACCATTTTGACAGGTGTGAGGTGACATCTCATGTGGTCTTGATTTGCATTTCCCTGCTGATGAGTCATGTTGAGCATCTTTCCATATGTCTGTTAGCCATTGGAATATCTTTTTTGGAGATATGTCTGTTTACTTCTGCCTGTTTTTTAATTGGAATTTTTTTTGCATGTTCAGTTTTATCAGTTCTTTATCTATTTTGGATACTAATCCCTTATTGTATATGTTGTTTGCAAACATCTTCTCCTATTTCATAGGTTGTCTTTTAGTTCTGTTAATTGTTTCCTTCACTGTGCAGAAAGCTTTTATTTTGTGGGAGTCCCAGTAATTTATTTTTGCTTTTGTTTCCCATGCCTTAGGAGATGCATCTAGAAAAATGTTGCTATGGTCAATGTCAGAGAAATTGTTGCCTGTGCTCTTTTAAAGATTTTTATGGTTTCAGGTCTCACATTTAGGTCTTTAATCCATTTTGAATTTATTTTTGTGTATGGTATAAGAAAGTGGTTCAGGGGGCGCCTGGGTGGCTCAGTGGGTTAAGCCGCTGCCTTTGGCTCAGGTCATGATCTCAGGGTCCTGGGATCGAGTCCCGCATCGGGCTCCCTGCTCAGCAGAGAGCCTGCTTCCCTCTCTCTCTCTCTGCCTGCCTCTCCATCTACTTGTGATTTCTCTCTGTCAAATAAATAAATAAAATCTTTAAAAAAAAAAAAAAAAAAAAAAAGAAAGTGGTTCAGTTACATTCTTTTGCATGTTGCTGTCCAGTTTTCCCAACACCATTTGTGGAAGAGACTGTCTTTTTACTATTGGATATTCTTTCCTACTTCATTGAAGATTAATTGACCATATAATTGTGAGTTTATTACTGGATTTTCTAGTCTGTTCCATTGATATATGTGTCCGTTTTTGTTCCAGTATCATGTTTTGATTACTACAACTTTGCACTATAACTTGAGGTCTGGAATTATGATACCTCCAGTTTTGTTTTTCTTTTTCAATGTAGCTTTGGCTGTTTGAGGTCTTTTGTGGCTCTGTACAAATTTTAGGTTTGTTCTAGTTCTATGAAAAATGCCATTGGTATTTTGGTAGGGATTGCATTAAATGTGTAGATTGCTTAGCCTTAGCATAGACATTTTAGCAATATTTATTCTTCCAACCCTTGAGCATGGAATGTCTTTCTATTTCTTTATGTCATCTTGAATTTCTTTCATCAGTGTTTCATCAGTGTTTTATAGTTTTCAGAGTACAGGTCTTTCACCTCTTTTTCTCTTAAGTTTATTCCTAGATATTTAATTTTTGGTGCAATTGTAAGTGGGGTGGTTTTCTTAATTTCTCTTTCTGCTGCTTCATTATTGGCATATAGGAATGCAGCAGATTTCTATACATTGATTCTGTAGCTGTGCCTTTACTGAATCATTGTCAGTTCTAGTAGTTTTTGGTGGAGTCTTTTGGGTTTTCTTAATAGAGTATCATGTCTTCTGTAAATAGTGAAAGTTTTACTCCTTCCTTTTTGATTTGGATGCCTTTTATTAATTTTTGTTGTCTGGTTGCTGAGGCTAAGACTTCTACTACTGTGTTAAATAGTGATCGTGAGATGGACGTCCCTGTCTTGTTCCTGATCATAGAGGAAAACATCTCAGTTTTTCCCCATCAAGGGTGTTGTTAGTGGTGGGTTTTTCATAGATGGCCTTTATTATCTTGAGGTATGTTTCCTCTAGACCTACTTTGTTGAGGATTTTTGTCATGAATGGATGCTGAACTTTGTCAAATGCTTTTAATGCATCTATTGAAATGATCATATGGTTCTTATCCTTTCTTTTATTAATGTGGTGTATCACATTGATTCATTTGTGAATATTGAACCACCTTGCATTCCAGGAATAAATCCCACTTGATGGTAATGTATGTTTTAAAAAATATATTGTTGGATTTGGTTTGCTAGTATTTAGTTGAGAATTTTTGCATCTATGTTCATCAGAGATATCAGCCTATAGTTCTATAGTTCTCTCTCTTTCTCTTTCTCTCTCTCTCTCTTTTTATTTTTTTGTTATGGTATCTTTTTCTGATTTTGATATAGCCTCATAGAGTGAGTTTGGAAGTTTTCCTTCATTTTCTATATTTTTTAAAATAATAGTTTGATAAGAATATGTATTAACTCTTCTTTAAATGTTTGGTGAAATTCGCATGTGAAAGCATCTGGTCCTGGAGTTATTTGTTGGAGGTGTTTTGATTACCAACTCAATTTTGTTACTGTTAATTGGCCTATTCAAATTTTCTATTTCTTCCTGCTTCAGCTTGGTAGGTTTTATGTTTCTAAGAATTTATCCATTTCTTCTAGGTTGTCTAATAGGTAGACCTATAATTTTTCATAACATTGTGTTACAATTATTTGTATTTCTGTAGTTGGTTGTTATTTCTCCTTTCTGATTTGTGATTTATTTTCTCCTCTCTGATTTGTGATTTGTTTATTTGAGTCCCCCACCTCTCTTTTTTTAAAGTCTGGTTAGCAGTTTATGAATTTTGTTGATCTTGAACCAGCTCCTGGCTTCATTGATCTGCTCGTTTTTATTATTTTTTCGTTTCTATATCATATATTTCTGCCCTAATCTTTATTATTTCCTTCCTTCTTCTTTTTGGTTTTGGTTTTGGTTTGTTCTTTTCTAGTTCCTTTAGGTGTAAGTTTAGGTTGATGGAAATTTTTTGTATTTCTTGAGGTGGGTCTGTATTGCTATTAACTTCCCTCTTAGAATGCTTTTGCTTCATCCTAAAGATTTTGGACCATTGTATTTTCATTTTCATTTGTTTCTATGAACTTTTAAATTTCTTCTTTGATTTCCTGGTTGACCCATTTGTTGTTTAGTAGTATGTTATTTAACCTCTATGTATTTGTGGTCTTTCCAGAATTTTTCTTATGGTTGAGTTCTGGTTTCATAGCATTGTGGCCAGAAAAGATGCATGGTATCATTTTGATATTTTTGCATTGGTTGAGACTTGGTGATATGTGATATGTGATATGTGATCCATTCTGGACAGTGTTCTATGTGAAATTGAGAAGAATGTGTATTCTGCTGTTTTAGGATGGAATAGTCTGAATGTATGTTAAATCCATCTGACCCAGCATGTCATTCAAAGCCATTGTTTCCTTGTTGATTTTCTGTTTGGATGATCTGTCCGTTGATGTAAAGTGCCCTACTATTTTTATATTAATATCGATTATTTCCTTTACAGTTGTTATTGTTTTATATATTTGAATGCTCCCATGTTGGGTGCATAATTTTTACAATTGCTATATCTTCTTGTTTGATTGTCCCCTTTATTATTACATAGTGTCCTTTCTTCTTTGTCTCTTGTTATGGTCTTTGTTTTAAAGTCTCTTTTGTCTGATATAAGTATTAGTACCTTGGATTTCTTTTGACATCCATTTGCATGGTAAATGTTTCTCCATCCCCTCATTTAAATGGTTGAACAACTTTTTATATGCTTAGAGGCTTTTTGCATATTTTTCCTTGAATGAGAAATTATTTTAAATTACCACCCAACTTCAGTATCTATTGATTCCTTGCTTTGAGAGATAAGGAAAGAAGAGTATTTGAACTTTCCCATCTTTTTTGATGTGTGATTTTGCTAGTCTGTCCATCATGTTCCCAAAATATGCTCTCAGTTCATATATATTGAATGCTTTTGTTACTTTTATCTTTGTAATGTTTTATTTTTGTCTCCCATTTGTTTCTTGAGTTCTTTTATCTTGTTTTTCCTTCCCTTACAGTGTTTTATCTCTTTTTTAAATCTTGTAACTTTTCTTTCAGTTTTTTTTTCAAAAGAGAGAACATACTGTTTATATATATGTGTGTGTGTATTTTTGAGTCCACATATATTTCTTTTATTAAAAAAGATTTATTTATTTATTTCAGAGAGAGTGAGTGTGTCTAATTTGTGTAAACTGAGGGTCTGAACTGAGAAAGTAGTCATGGGAATGGAGAGGACATGGACAATGCGAGAGGAGTTGAGGGGATATAAGCAATATTAATTTTTCCACTAATCTGATATGAGGAAAGAGGCAGAGTGAAAGAAAATATTCTAGGATTATGTTCATTCATGCTGCTGGGTTGGGTGCCCATTTGTATGGTGAAGTCATTAATCTAAATGAGAACTGAAGATGGTGGCAACAGATTTTGGGGACAAAATCATGAGTTCAGTTTTAAAATGCCTGTGAGATGGCCCGGTGGTCAATGGATTTGCGAATTCTGAAGCTCAGGTGAGAGCTCTAGACTGTAGAATCTGAGTTCCTAAGTTGAACTGAAACTCTAGGATGAGATTACTCAGAGAAAACAATGTGAGCAATGAATGGGATGTAAGGGGTTGGACCTTAGGGTAAGACCCTTCCTTAACAGGAGATGGTAGATAAACGGGAACCAGCAACACGTATTGGAAAAGAATGCTGGAAGGGTAGAAGGTGGTGTTTTGAAGCCAGGGGAGAAAGACTTCTATGTCTTATAGAGAGAATACTGAACATTTGGGAGAAATAGTTAAATAGGGTTAATAGATATACAGGCAGAGTTCCTGGAGAAAAAATTTAAAAGTGGTGGTAAAATAGTGAGCTTGGATGGTTAAGTTCAGCGATTCTGGCATAGACTTTTAAAAACTCTGTTAAAGGAATTTGGAAAAATGGAAATGAGGCAGAGAAGGAGCTCAAGTTTTTAAAACAGATATATACTGTTGGTTTTTCCTAGTGTATAAGTAGATACATAGAAAAATGAATATAGTGTTTTCAAAGACTTTGGTCTCATTTTCTTTATTCTGATAAGCAGGCTTTTATTTATTTACAGCTAGTAAGAGAACAAAGAAGAAAAGGGGGATTTTTAGCTTCAAATTGTGGTTGACAAGAATTTTACTTTTTTCGCCATTTTCTTTTTGTTCTCTGCCTTTCAAAAATAACATACCTTAGGAGAATTCATATATATTTGAGCTGTCTTAAAATATGGAGTAGAACTGACCCACAGGCCCACTGGACTTAACAGCAACAAAAGTCACTGTCACTTTCAAGGTGTCTATGAAGGGCATGTTACTTCTGCCCTGCTTACTTAAACTTGATGGCTTCTAGCTAAAGGTTATTCTTGTTCTGGGTGATTCAATGAAAGCTTCTCTGAGGTCTCACATATTAGATTATCTTCTTAGATTTCAATTGGACTAATTTAGTTCTTTGGCTTTTTAAATAATATGTAGGTAACCTTCATGCTGTGCTTATATGAGATGAGCTTTCATAGTGTTTCAGTTCTAATTTTTATATGGTACAAAATGTCCTTAAGTTGAAAGGCATTGCTGTATAGAATAACCATGGGGCATTTCTGTCCTTTCTTCTTAGCTGTAATTTTAAAAAGTGTGCCATTGTGAAATATAGGTGAGCTTTTAGTGTGAATTGGCATTTTATAAAATAATATGAAAGGTGTGTTAACAGGAGAGGGGTAATGAGGTCTTCATGTAAAATTTTTATATACAATGTTACTTTTCAGTTAAATCAGAAATTGAATTATAACTTTTTCTTTTTTCTTTTTTTATTTTGGAGGGACATTAAACTTGACTAGCCATTCATGGTAAAAAGAACATAGTATACGACTTAAATATAGGTAGAATATTCTTTTTCTTTGTTTTACTTCATATTAGTTAAGACAGTCTTGGTTTTTTTAAAAACCATTTTTGCATCCCTCATCTATGTTGTATGTGCAGGGAAGTTTTATTTTTGTTGCTATGGCTAGAGTAAGCAATTGTTTCAATTTAATTTAATTTCACTTAGGTGTTCTCATAAAGAATACACAAAACTCATAATTTTGGGGGACAAGCACTCAATTTGATCATTTTTCAAAGAGTGTCAATAAGATTACTATCCAGAGGTTTATTAAAGAGAACTTCAGATGCTTAAAGTTTGAATTACAACATGCTTAAAGATACTTTCTTTTTATTACAAAATATAAATTGTTTTGTTCTGTTGAAACCCAGAGTTCTTGGAAGCTAAGGAAATAAAAAGTGCAGACTCTTGAGGATCCCAAATGTAGTACATTTAAGAATTGTAGATCTAACCCTGGAGCATACCTTTTATGCACCACTCTGGAATTGATTTCAAAGAGCTCAAGATCCTTTATGAGGCTGTTGTGCCTTAGGATTTTTTCCTAGGGTATTTAGGCATGTTGCTTTTCTAATTAATGTACATGTAGGAAATATGCCTTAGAATTTGAAGTTAAGCGATCCAATAAATAGAGGCACCAGAAGGAAGCTTTATTTTAAACTCCTTTATTGTGGGAACAAAGAGTGAAAGCATTCTTGAATAATAATTAAAGCTGTATAGGTTAAAGAAATATGTTTATTCTAAATGTAGACAAGTAGACTTTGCTATCCTAGTGAAAAGAGGATAACATAATATCAACTAATATTTGTTGAGCCCTTGCTAGGTGTCAGAGATACTGGCTAAATTATGGCTTTCATATGAATTTTCCTTCATCTTCAAGATCCTTTTGAGGAGGCTACTCTCATTATTCTCATTTTATAGACAGGAAAACTGATATTTAGGGAGACTCAGTAACTTGTCTAAAGTTACCAATGAGCAGGGAACAGAACCTAGATTCTTACCTAGGCAGTCTAGCTTCAAAGCCAATACTCTTAATTACTGAGATCCAATATTGAGGACATGCAGGAGAATTTAAGAAATCTTGTAGCAGGAGCACCTGGGTGGCTCAGTTGGTTGAGCATCTGACTCTTGATGTCAGGTCTTCATCTCAGGGTTGTGAGTTTGAGCCCTGCATTGGGTTCCATGCTGGACATGAAGCCTACCTAAAAAACAAAACCATCTCATAGCAGACAGGGGAGGGTAGCAGGATATCTCACAATGGTTGCTGCATGTAACCCTGCTGAGAGGCTAAGTAAGGCTGAAACCTAGCCCTCCTGCTGGGCCTTCCTGCTAACACCTGCAGGGCCATGTCTACCCAGAGGGTGGCACCTTTTCCTAATTCATTTGCTGAGAAGGGGATATTTTTCTAATTTACCGAAAGGCAAATCTTAATTCTGTATTCCCTTTCTGGGTATCACTGGATGTATTTATCTTCATTCCCAACAATCCTTTGACTCTGACCTGCCTCTTCCTAGTCAGCTTGTTCCCTTGATGGTCATGTTCTATCCACCTTTGTGTTGACAAGTCTAAAATTCATAATTTCATCCCTGATTTCTCTCCCAAATTTTGCTCTTGTATGTTTAACTGCCTGCTTAACATCTCCACTTGGATGTGTAACATGCTTCTCAATTTATCATATCTCAAACTGGACTCTTCATTTTCCTGGTCTTCCTGCAGCCGTGCCCACCACACTTAAATGGCAACTTCAATCTTCCAGTTGCTGCAGACTGGAAAACCCAGGCTTGAATTCTCTTTTTCCTATGTCTAGTCTATAGGGAATTCCTGTGGTCTCAACTGACAAAATATATCTATAATCTATCACTTCTGTCCACTTCCACTGGCACCATGCAGGTCTAAGTTATTGCAGGAGCCTCCCAGTGGTGTCTCTGCTTCTGCTTTTGCCCTTCATACTTCATTTTATTGGTCAGGATGATCTTTCCAAAATATAAACCAGATCATTTTTCTCTAGTGCTCAAACCCCTGCTCTGTTTTTCATGTGGTTCGACATGCTCTATAGCCACCCACCTTCAACTCCATTACCTTTCTGATCTCTCTTACTATGCTCTTTGTAGCTCATTCTACCCCACTTACACTGGCCTCCTTGCTGTTCTGCTAATACGCCAACACTCTCCTGCCTCAGGTTTTTGCTGTTATCTCTGCTGGAGTGCTCTGCTTCCAGGTGTCTGCTTGGCTAATTTCCTCACCATTTCACATCTCCTCAGATGTCCTCAGTGAAGCTAATCTTGATCTTATTTAATGCTTCAGTTTTCTCCCACTGTCTCTACAAATGAATCCTGCTTACTCTGTTCTACTTTTTCTTCTTTTTTCCCCCATAGTATGTCATTTTCTAATGTGCTAACAATTTTCTTCTTACTATATTTATTGTTTATGGTCTCCCCCGACCCTCTGACTGGTGTGAAGTAGAAACTCAATAAATGTAAGTTGAATGAATGAATAAATGAATAAATGAATAATGATGCTCTGTACTCTAGGGGTGCCTAGCAGCACCATTGCTGTTATCGCTGATGAAGAGGCTAGGTAGAAGAGCTTATACTTATTATTGAGCTCCATAGAAATGTATGGAAAGTATTTGTAAAGTGTAGGAAGATTATCTGAAAAGAAAGAAACCAAGTTATTTCTTCATCATATGGAGGCAATTAGGCAATTGGCAATATTAGGCAATTGCTTGATTTTACTGACTTTCTGACAAATCTGAGATCCTTTTGTTTACTAAGTGAGTAGAGATGTGTGTACTTCTTTCTTGGTGGGCCAAATAAGCCAGAAATGATGAAATTGGAACCATGGGGGTGAGATAAGGGTCAGGAGGGAGGTGGGCTTGGAAAACAGGTGTGTATAGAAATTGTAGTGGAAATTTTTTTTATTATAGTTGTCCTCTTTCCATTTTATTTTACTCTAGCCAAAATAGTTGCATAAAATCAACTCTGATAATATTGTGCAGCAAATCTCCTGTGTACCCCTTCCTTTTCTTCATTTAAACTTGTATATGTATATATATATACATATTTTTCTACTTTTATTAACATTATATGTATACACACACATATGTGTGTATATATATTATTTTTATATATGTATATGTATGTGTGTATACACATATGTACATATATATCCATATATATTCTTTTTTTTGGTCACTTACATTTGGTTCCAGTCCTTCACATGATTCCTAAGTACATTCTGCTAACCCTTCTGAAAGAGGGGCATGCTGATAAGGGAAAATGAAGCTTACAGAGTTGCTATCCACTCAAGATAAATCTTTTTCAAGATTCTTTTTACTTATTTGAGAGAGAGCAAGAGGGAGAGCATGAGCATGGGGAGGGGCAGAGGGAGAGAGAGAAGTAGGCTCTCTGCTGAGCAGGGATCCTGACGGGGCTTCATCCCAGAACCTGGGTTCACGAACTGAACCAAAGGCAGATGCTTAACTGACTGAACCACCCAGGTGCCCCTCAAGATAAATTTCAAATGAATGCTCTTTTTTATGACATTATTTCAGGAGTAGGAATCCTACTCCTGAAATAGGAAAATAGAAAACTATTTTTCCTGATGTTTTAGGAGTATAGAGTTTTAGATAAGATTAATATTTGTGATGATGGTTGCAACTGGCACCTTCCTTATAAAAAATTTCTCCTTTGTATTTAATTAAATAGAGTTTCTCTAAATGAGATCTCATGAAGTCCAAAGATACTTTTGGTAGGAGACTTTTGGTAGGAGACTTGTTGACATATTCAAAGCAATTTAAACTTGAGGAAAAGAAACCCATTTGCAGATAAAACTGTCAAAGTTGTGTGTGTGTGTTAGTGTATGACAATGATTAGGGCATAGCAAAGCCATATGAATAGATACTATGTGTTGTAGTCATCCTGAGAAAATCACATGGGAAAAGGTCAATAATTAATAAATAATGATAATTATAGATACCTAAAGAGATACAAATGAAATACAATGTCATAGATAGCAATAAATTCTGAATGTTTCTATTGTGTTTTTTGAATATTTAAGATTTTATTTATTTTCTTATGAATGTAATGTTGAATGTTAACAAATAATGTTAATAAAAGTAGAAAAATATGCATATGGTGAATGTATACTCTTGCATGGAAACCCATAAATTTAAGAAAAGAGTAATAGAACATTTGGATGAGGGGAAAAAAGAGAGGAAAAGAAAAGTGGTATTGTTGCAGAAGCTTATTATGTGAAGAACTTTCCTGCTACAGATTAAAAAAATGTTACAGTAACATAGTGAGATGATACATTTTGAAAATTTCAAGAAATCTTTTCTTAAAAGTGGAATAATAATGATTTTTTTTACCCTACCTCAGGGTTAAATGCATCTTAGAAAATTGGGGAAACAATGAAAGAAGCAAATTCGATTAATAAGAACTTGTTGATATGAAATGCTAGAAAGTTTGGGCAGGCCTGTTTTTAACAATTGTGGTGAGCAGCGTGAGGGTATAAAGGGAGGCCTGCATACCACACCTATATATGTAAAAGTTACAAATCAAGATAACAAGCTGCTACAGTAGGTTCTATCTTCCTATCTTTGTACCTTGAGAAAACTCCTTCGAAATGACCTGGAAGATAAGATTTGGATTTAAAATTCTTAGGATTTCTTGAAGATTCTTGTTAGAATGTGTTGATGGATGGGGATCTCACTCCTGCCCCTGATATGTGGTCTGTCCCTTCTCTGTCCACTTTTGGCTCTGTTTTGCATTTGAGAGGCCTTAAGCACATACAAGTGGATAGTCCAGCTTACACATAGAAACTCCAACAAACTCATAAATTTTGGGGGGAAGCTGTCTCCTGGCCAGCTCTCAAGTGTAAGGATGGGCATATTTAGTCACTTATTTTTGGTAGGATGGATTCTAGGAACAGGCTGGCAGGGCTGTGGATGTAGGTTTGGGCTGTTAGACCAGAGAGGTGGGATACTGGATACCCTGAGCATGTCAGGAAGGGTAGGTGTGGGTTCTGGGAGGGCACATTACCTTGGTTCCATGGAGTCTTCCAAAATATGAGGATCTGGGGTGGGGCAGCTCTTGTCCAAGTCTATGGACAGTACTGGTTTGGGAAAAAGTGTTTTATTGTAGAGGTGACAATTGTAAATAAACATTGTGATACACAGTCAAACAGGTGTCCTTGATGTTAAGAGAAGCGAATTTCAGAAATTTTAGATTAATTGTAAGTATGGTTTTAAGGGACTGTATATGGTCAAAGAGAAATTTGATGAATTAAAAATCAAGAAAGAAGAGAGATAGCTGAGCCTTGGCTTTACTACATTTTATTTCACAAGAATCTAGGTTAGTACTTCACAAATAATCATTTAACAATAATATCAGTGGCCCCAAATCTTAGTGTTTCTGTGTAGGGAGCACAAATTTGAAAAGAATATGGATCAAAGGTGGGAAAAAAGACATTTTACTTAAGGCAAATAAAAGAGAATGTCTGGAACTAGGAAAAATAATGTGGGGAAGGCTAAAGCAGTTCTCATTTGCTAGGATTGGAAGGGATGCTGAAGGAAAGAAAAAGGGAGTTCCAAAGTTATAGACTGAGAGAAAGAGAAATAAAAAGCGTAAAGAAGGAATATGCCCTGTGCATGAGTCAGATAATGTAAGATTAGCAGCTGACAGGTAACACACATAAGCTGTAATATGGTGAGGTCATGTGGGCAAGCTGGAACAAACACTGATACCAGGGAATTGAATTAAGTGGAAGAGGCAGGTCTGTTAGAATTTATATTAAAATACAGATACTTCTATGCTGGTATTATCTATGCTGTTTCTGGAACTGTATGAGAAAATGACCATAGCAGTTGCCTGTGGGAGAGAAATTAGGTGGCTGGAGGACAGGGATGGGAGAGAGACTTATTTTTAACAATATATGTTGCTGAACCTTGTATTACTAAATAAAATTTTTAAGTAATTAAAAAAGAATTGAAACCTTAAACGATGAAAATAAAGGAAATATCTTAGTCTCTTTAAATTGGTTGAATTATGTATCTTCTGAAAAAGTATGTCCCTTAATTCTGCAATGATCTGCAAATGTGACCACAGAAGCTGGGAATCACTAAGAAATAACAGACTGCTTCAGGGGAAGGAGCAAGATGGTGGAGGAGTAGGAGACCTAAATTTCATCTGGTCCCAGGAATTCATTTAGATAGTTATCAAACCATTCTGAACACCTTCAAACTCAACAGGAGATTGAAGAAAAGAATAGCAGCAATTCTAGGAACAGAAAAGCGATCACTTTCTGGAAGGTAGGATGTGCGGAGAAGTGAATCTGAGGTGATATATGGGAAGATAGGCCGTGGGGAGGGGCAGGCAGCCTCCATCAGCTGGGTACCAGCAAGTGGTAGAGAAGCAGAGCATGAAATTGGAACTTTCAGCAGTCTGCTCTGCAGAAGGATGTCACTCCAGTGGCTAAGTGAGGAGTGGGACAGTTTGGTCTCAGGACCCTCAGTGTCACAGAAAGACCGGGGGTGCCTGAGTGTGGCAGAGCTCCCAGGTTTTGGAGTGGGGAAGCTGGCTGCAAAGATGGAGCTAAGGAGGGGGCTCTCAGTTCGGAGTTGTCATAAATGGTGGTCGCAGCATAGTTGGACTGCTGCCCCTCAAGCAGGGACCCCACAAGTGACAGATATGGGGAGACCCCCCACCTTCATCCTCTGAGAGGAGTGGCAGGGGAGCGTGCTGCAGGAATCAGCTGAGTTTGGACACTCCAAACGTGGCTCTGTGCCAGAGATAGAAACGCTCAGCCACAGGCTGGGTGAGCACGGAGTGCAGCTGGAGACCAGGGAGATAGGCATGATTGATTGCTTTTTTCTGAGGGCTCGCTGAAGATAGGGGCCCCAAGTACTCGGCCTCTCTGTGTTGGAGATTGGGAGGCCACCATTTTCATTCTCATTCTCCAAAGCTGTACGGAAAGCTCTCAGGGAACAAAAACTACCAAGAGCAAACCCGAGCAGATTGCTTAGCCTGGCGGTGCAATTCCATGTCCGGCAAAGACATTTGAGAATCATAGCAACAGGCCCCTCCCCACAGAAGATCAGCAAGAATATCCAGCCAAGACCAAGTTTACTGATCAAGGAGAACTGCAAAACTTCAGTGCTAAGGAAATACAGCACATAGAATTCATGGCTCCCTGCCCCCACCCCAGGATTCTTTAGTCTTTCAAAGTTAAAATTTTAAAGTTTTCTTTTTCTTTTTATATTTTTTCTTTTTCCTATTTTAACCAAGATCTTCTCAATACCTTTTAAAAATCTTTTTTATTTTCATCTTTGCCATCATAGTCTATCCCTTCATTCTATTTAAACTTATTATATATATATATATATATATTTTTTTTTTTTCTGTCTTTAAAATTTTGGGATACAATTTCTCCCAACAGACCAAAATATACTCTAAATCTAGTGTATGACTTTATCCTAGTCTCCTCCCTGATCACATTCTCTCTCTCTTTTTAAAAAAAAATTTTTTTTAACCAACTTCTTATCATTTCATTTTTTAAAATCCTTTTTAAGATTCATCTTTATAGTCATATTCCATCCCTTCATCATATTTACCCTTATTTTTGTGTATATATATAGGTTTTTCTTTCCTTAAAATTTTGGGAAGTGGTTTCTTCTAACAGACAAAAATACAACCAAAATCAGGTGTGCAGCTCTGTTCTATTTACCAACCTGATCATTTATTTGTATTCTTTTTTATTCTTCTTTTTCTTTTCCTCCTGGTTTTGGGTCTCTTCTGATTTGTTTAGTGTATATTTTTCTGGAGTCATTGATACCCTTTTAGCATTTTGTTCTTTCATTCATCTATTCTTCTCTGGACAAAATGACAAAGCAGAAAACTCACCTAAGAAAAAAAAAGAACAAGAGGCAGTAATGATGGCTAGGGACCTAATCAATACAGACATTAGTAAGATATTGGAACTAGAGTTCAGAATGATGATTATAAAGATACTAGTTGGGCTTCAAAAAAGCATAGGAGATCTGGAGAATTCCTTTCTGGAGAAATAAAAGAACTAAAATATAACCAATTTGAAATAAAAAAAGCTGTTAATGAGGTACAATAAAAAATGGAGGCTCTTACTGCTAGGATAAATGAGGCAGAAGAGAGAATTAGTGATATAGAAGACCAAATGATGGAGAATAAAGAAGCTGAGAAAAAGAGAGATAAACAACTACTGATCACGAGGGGAGAATTTGAGAGATAAGTGATGAAACACTTATCACTTGTGTTAAGATGAACACAAGTTCATCTTAAGATGAAACAATATTAGAATAATTGGGATTTTAGAAGATGAAAGAGAGGAGCAGAAGATATATTAGAGCAAATTATAGTAGAGAATTTCCCTAATTTGGGGACAGAAACAGGCATCAAAAATCCAGGAGGCACAGAGAACCACCCCCCCAAATCAATAAAAATAGGTCAACACCCCGTCAACTAATAGTAAAACTTAAAAGTCTTGGTGACAAATAGAAAACTTTGAAAGCAGCTCAGGACAAGAGGTCTGTAACCTACAACAGTAGAAATATTAGATTGGCAGCAGATTTATCTACAGAGACCTGGCAGGCCAGAAAGGACTGGTAGGATATATTCAGAGCACTAAATGAGAAAAATATGCATCCAAGAATATTTTATCTAGTAGGCGTTACTGAAAATAGAACAAACTGGGACAAACAAACACTAAAAGAATTTGCAAACACCAATCCAGCCCTGCAGGAAATATTGAACGGGGTCCTTTAAGCAAAGAGAGAACCTAAAAGTAATAGAACAGAAAGGAACAGAGACAACATATAGTAACAGTCACCTTACAGGCAATATAATGGCACTAAATTCATATCTTTCAATAGTTACCCTAGGTATTTACCCCAAAGATACAGATGTCATGAAAAGAAGGGCCATCTGTACCCCAATGTTTATAGCAGCAATGGCCACGGTCAGCAAACTATGGAAGGAACCAAGATGCCCTTCAACGGACGAATGGATAAGGAAGATGTGGTCCATATACACTATGGAGTATTATGCCTCCATCAGAAAGGATGAATACCCAACTTTTGCAGCAACATGGACGGGACTGGAAGAGATTATGTTGAGTGAAATAAGTCAAGCAGAGAGAGTCAACTATCATATGGTTTCACTTATTTGTTGAGCATAACAAATATCATGGAGGACAAGGGGTGTTAGAGAGGAGAAGGGAGTTGGGGTAAATTGGAAGGGGAGGTGAATCATGAGAGACTATGGACTCTGAAAAACAGTCTAAGGGGTCTGAAGTGGCGGGGGGGGGTGGGAGGTTAGGGTACCAGGTGGTGGGTATTAGAGAGGGCACGTATTGCATGGAGCACTGGGTGTGGTGAAAAAATAATGAATACTGTTTTTCTGAAAATAAATAAGTTAATTTAATTAAAAAAATAGTTACCCTTAATGTAAATGGGCTAAATGCCCCAATAAAAAGACGCAGGGTATCAGAGTGGATAAAAAAAAACCCTATCAATATGTTGTCTGCAAGAGACTCATTTTAGACCCAAAGACCTCTCCAGATTTAAAGTGAGGGAGTGGAAAACAATTTACCATGCTAATGAACACCAACAGAAAGCTGGGGTGGTAATCCTTATATTAGACAAATTAGATTTTAAGCCAAAGACTGTAATACGAGATAAGAAAGAACACTATATTATACTTAAAGGGTCTGTCCAACAAGAAGATCTAACAATTTTAAATATCTATGCCCCTAACATGGAAGCAGCCAATTATAGAAACCAATTAATAACAAAATCAAAGAAACACAGCAACCATAATACAATAATAGTAGGGGACTTTAACACCCCCCTCACTGGAATGGACAGATCATCTAAGCAAAAGATCAATAAGGAAATAAAGGCTTTATTTTATTTTAATTTTTTTTGAATTTACTTGACAGACAGAGATCACAAGTAGGCAGAGAGGCAGGCAGAGACAGAGAGGGGGGAAGCAGGCTCCCCAATGAGCATAGAGCTCCATTCAGGGCTCGATCCCAGGACCCTGGGATCATGACCTGAGCCAAAGGCAGAGGCTTTAACCCACTCAGCCACGAAGGTGCCCCAGGAAATAAAAGCTTTAAATGACACACTAGACCAGATGGACATCACACAGATATATTCAGAACATTCCATCCCAAATTAACAGAATACACATTCTTCTCTAGTGCATGTGGAACATTCTCCAGAATAGATCACATCCTGGGTTGGGTCACAAATCAGGTCTCAACTAGTACCAAAAGATTGGGATCACTCCCTGCGTATTTTCGGGCTGCTGTGCTTTGAAACTAGGACTCAATCTCAAGAGGAAAGTTGGGAAAAACTGAAATACATGGAGGCCTAAAGAGCATCCTACTAAAGAATGAATGGGTCAACCAGGAAATTAAAGAAGAATTGAAAAAATTTATGGAAACAAATGAAAATAAAAACACAACTGTTCAGAATCATTGGGATTCAGCAAAGGTGGTCCTAAAAGGAAAGTATATAGCAGAACAAGCCTTTCTCAAGAAACAAGAAAGGTCTCAAATACACAACCTAACCCTACACCTAAAGGACCTGGAGGAAGAAGAACAAAGAAAGCCTAAACCCAGAAGGAGGAGAGAAATAATAAAGATGAGAACAGAAATCTATGAAATAGAAGCCAGAACAGTGGGACAGATCAGTGAAACTAGGAGCTGGTTCTTTGAAAGAATTAATAAGATTGATAAATCCCTGGCCAGAGTTATCAAAAAGAAAAGAGAAAGGACCCAAATAAATAAAATCATGAATGAAAGAGGAGAGATCACAACCAACACCACAGATATACAATTATAAGAACATACTATGAGCAACGATACACCAACAAGTTAGGCAATCTGGAAGAAATGGATGCATTCCTAGAGATGTATAAACTACCAAAACTGAACGAGAAAGAAATAGAGAACCTGAAAAGACCCATAACCAGTAAGGAAATTGAAACATAAATCAAAATTCTCAGAACAAACAAGAGCCCAGGGACAGATGGCTTCCCAGGGGGAATTTTGCCAAACATCTAAAGAAGAATTAGTAACTATTCTCCTGAAACTGTTCTAATAGAAATGGAAGGAAAACTTCCAAACTCATTTTATGAGGCCAGCATTACCTTGATCCCCAAACCAAAGACCTCAACAAAAAGGAGAATTACAGACCAATATCCTTGATGAACATGGATGCAAAAATTTTCACCAAAATACTAGCCGATAGGATCCAATATTACATTATAAGGATTATTCACCAAAGTCAAGAGGAATTTATTCATGGGTTTCAAGCGTGGTTCAACATCTGCAAATTGATCAATGGGATAGACTACATTATTAAAAGAAAGAACAAGAGCCATATGATATTCCCAGTAGGTGTTGAAAAAGCATTTGACAATGTACAGCATGCTTTCTTAATCAAAACTCTTCACAGTGTAGGGATAAAGGGTACATACCTCAATATTATCAAAGCCATCTATGAGAAACCTACAGCGAATATCATTCTCAATGGGGAAAAACTGAGAGCTTTTCCCCTAAGGTCAGGAACACGGCAGGGATGTTCTCTATCACCATTGCTATTCAACATAGTACTAGAAGTCCTAGCCTCAGCAATCAAATAACAAAAAGAAATAAAAAGCACCTGAATTGGCAAAGAATATATCAAATTGTCACTCTTTGCAGATGATATGATACTTTATGTAGAAAATCCGAAAGACTCCACTCCAAAACAGCTAGAACCCATACATGAATTCAGTAAAGTGTCAGGATATAACATCAATGCATAGAAATCAGTTGCATTTCTATACACCAACAGCAAGACAGAAGAAAGAGAAATTAAGGAGCTGATCCCATTTATAATTTTACCTCAAATCATAAGATACCTAGGAATAAATCTAACCAAAGAGACAATCTGTACTCAGAAAACTATAGAATACTCATGAAAGAAATTGAGCAAGACACAAAGAAATGGAAAAATGTTCCATCCTCTTGGATTGGAAGAATAAATATTATGAAAACGCCTATGCCACCTAGAGCAATCTATACTCATTTAATGCAATGCCTATCAAAATACCATCGACTTTTTCTGAAAAGATGGAACAAATAATCCTAAAATTTATATGGAATCAGAAAAGACCCCAAATAGCCAGAGGAATGTTGAAAAAGAAAACCAAAGCTGGCAGCATCACAATTCCAGACTTCAGGCTCTATTACAAAGCTCCAAGCATCAAGACAGTATGGTGCTGGCACAAAAACAGACACATAGGTCAATGGAACAGAATAGAGAGCCCAGAAATGGACCATCAACTCTATGGTCAACTAATTTTCGACAAAGGCGGAAAGCATGTCCAATGGAAAAAAGAAAGTCTCTTCAACAAATGCTGTTGGGAAAATTGGACAGCCATATGCAGAAGAATGAAACTGGACCATTTCCTTATACCACACACAAAAATAGACTCAAAATGGATGAAAGACCTCAGTGTGAGACAGGAAGCCATCAAAATCCTTGTGGAGAACACAGGCAGCAACCTCTTTGACTTCAACTACAGCGTCTTCCTAGAAACATCGCCAAAAAAATGACACAAAACAAAACCGGAGAAGGAGACTCTTAATCTCAGGAAACAAATTGAGGGTTGCTGGAGTAGAGGGGTGTGGGAGGGATGGGGTGGCTGGGTGATGGACATTGGGGAGGGTATGTCCTATGATGAGCACTGTGAATTGTGTAAGACTGATGAATCACAGACCTGTAACACTGAAACAAATAATACATTATTTCTTAATTGAAAAAAAGAAATAACAGACCTGTCAGAAAGCAGAAGAAGGGCAAATACTCTGATTTTCAAAAGAGATAAAAAGGTGCCCTCTAAAATTATACTGGACATCTAGGTACCAAACTATCGGAAAACTGAAGATTTAAAATGTAAGTAAATGGCAGTAATTACGAGTATTCGGCATGGATTCTCCAGGGGTGAGTTATGTCAAACTAGATTTTTTTTAAGTTGGATTCTAAAGTAAGAAGGAAAGGGTGTCTTTATTTCAGTAACACATTAAAAAAATCCTAACTTATTTTTGATAAGATGAAAAAGTAGATTATTTCATAGAAGTGATTAATAACTGGATGAAAAAGTCATATCTACAGTGTTTATTATTTGATCATCAGGTATCTGAAAAGAGATTTCTAGTGGTATCAAAATCAGTTTTCAAGTCTGGCTCTCATTGTTTGGTGATTTAACTGGAGACTATAGACTTCATACTGAATGATTAATGGGTGAATAGAAAACTAGGAGGAGGTGTTAACATGTTGCATTCTCTAATACTAATTTTTGACTAGGTCTAGATTCTCTAGAATGAAATGTTAGGAGAAAAAAAATTAAGTTCTGCATTTAGGGGCAAAGAAATACTAATTGTCCAAATATATGATGGGGAGATTGCAGTAATCCTTTAAAAAAGAATTGGACAATTTAGTTCAGAAGCGAGTAGAGAGAGATTAATTAGGTAAATCTGATGACGCTGACATCGAATTTAATAATCTAAAAGAATAAACTGTTACCTTACAGACTGTTACAAAGTTTATTTTTTTTTAAACTAAGTATTTCATATTAGGGACTTTTCTGTAGGAACCATATTATAGATGATTAGGTTTCTTTCTTTCTTCTTCTTTTTTTAAAAGATTTTATTTATTTATTTGACAGACAGAGATCACAAGTAGGCAGAGAGGCAGGCAGAGAGAGAGAGAGAGGAGGAAGCAGGCTCCCCGCTGAGCAGAGAGCCCAATACAGGGCTCGATCCCAGGACCCTGGGATCATGACCTGAGCCGAAGGCAGAGGCTTTAACCCACTGAGCCACCCAGGCGCCCCTAGATGATTAGGTTTCTAAGCCATCCCATAAGAATATGCCAACTTATGTAGAAGAATTATAGCTTTACTAAGAGGTGTCTGACTTCACAATTTGGGACAGGATCATGTGTTTTAGTAGGGAGAAGTAGATGGAAAAGTTTTCTCTTCAATGTTTGTGAGGGAGTGGCTACCCCAAGGCAAATTTTGGAAATGGGTGAAATTTTCCACTGACCTCTGTGTGCACCTCTCTGATCAAACATTCTTCTACTGCCAGGATATGACTAGAATACAATGTGGTTTGTGCTATGATAGTGACATATATGGGTGTCATATGGAGAGTTATGGGCTAGTTCATATGAATGTATGATTGAATATGTGTACCCCATGACCTCTGAGTTAGCTGCATTTAAA
Organism: Mustela erminea; assembly: GCF_009829155.1. Taxonomy (NCBI): domain Eukaryota; kingdom Metazoa; phylum Chordata; class Mammalia; order Carnivora; family Mustelidae; genus Mustela; species Mustela erminea. The sequence goes on along the minus strand of NC_045627.1, from coordinate 34,421,597 downwards.
AATGAAATGCTTGTTAAATAAAATGAATTTAACATTGATATGAATTCAGTTGCAAGCAGGGAATATAATGGAATAAAGGAACTTCAGGTATTGTGGATAAGGTTATATGGGGAGAAGGGAATGACCCACATGGGTGCATTTGCTCCGGCTTAAGGACTCTTCCTGGAGACATCTATTACTTCTGTCAAGTGTTTGTTTTCTTCCCTTTGGATCTGAAAACTGGGATTTTACTCTAGTCTTTTTGTCTTCAAGCCTGACCTTTTTCACTTTATAAAATAGTCCCAATTGAAGAGAAGTAAAAATTGTGGCAGATTTCTAGTCAGCATAAGGAAGAACTTTATAAAAGTAACCCCAGGCGTGCCTGGGTGGCTTAGTCAGTTAAGCATCTGCTTTAGGCTCAGATCATGATCCCAGGGTCTTGGGATGGAGCTCCACTCCAGGCTCCCTGCTTGATGGAGGTCTGCTTGTCCTTTTTCCTCTGCCCCCACCTTCTTCTCCTACGTGCTGTCTTCCCTCCTTGTGCTGTTTCCCTAGCCATTGTGCACTCCCTCTCTTTCTCTCAAATAATCATCATCATCATCATCATCATCATCATCTCAGAATCTAATGGTATAGTGAGTATCTCATCATTTCTATTCATCCAAATCCGATACATTGTTGAAATGAAGGATGTTATAGGAGTTATTCTTGAATTGTTTGAGAACCTCCCTAACTCATTAGATTTTATGGATTATAAAATGCAAATATCCTGGATTTTAGTACCCACAACCTAGTAGGATTTTTATTTTGGATTCACATAGTGGTATTGCTCAAAGAATTTGGCAACAATTTGTTAGACTTTGACCTTGTTTTAACTTATTTTGCAAAATTCTGCAGTTTTCTGCCTATTACAGCCATGATCTCCAATCAATCAAGATTACTGAACAGGACAGATCCAAAAGATCCAAAAGATTTTTATAAGAAACAGCATTTATTCAAAGAAGAATGATTAAATGTAGCCAAGGTTCTTCAAGGACTTGTTGGTATATTATTTTATAATTTTGCAATGAAAAAAATGAACTTCTCAACAACTTTCTTTACTTAATGTGTATTAAAGACATTATCACAGATTTAGAAGATACTTTGGCTGAATTAGGTTTTTCTTTTATCTCTTTGTTGAAAGACATTCTTCTAGTGGGATTATATATGATGTGGATAATTTTTATTCTTAATTTCTTATTTTTCTTGTGGGAAAATTTTTTATTTTCTTTGCCTCCAATTTCTGGTGCCCAATGTAGCTTTGAAAATCTGTTGTGAATAGATTTCTGTGAAAGGACATTTTTTTTTTCAGCATAACAGAATTCATTGTTTTTGCACCACACCCAGTGCTCCATGCAATACTTGTGCCCTCTCTAATACCCACCACCTGGCTTCCCCAACTTCCCACCCCCCGCCCCTTCAAACCCCTCAGATGGTTTTTCAGAGTCCATAGTCTCTCATGGTTCACCTCCCCTTCCAACTTCCCTCAACTCCCTTCTACTCTCCATCTCCCTATGTCCTCCATGCTATTTGTTATGCTCCTCAAATAAATGAAACCATATGATACTTGACTCTCTCTGCTTGACTCATTTCACTCAGCATAATCTCTTCCAGTCCCGTCCATGTTGCTACAAAAGTTGGGTATTCATCCTTTCTGATGGAGGCATAATACTCCATAGTGTATATGGACCACATCTTCCTTATCCATTCGTCCGTTGAAGGGCATCTTGGTTTTTTCCACAGTTTGGCGACCGTGGCACTGCTGGGTATTTACCCCAAAGATACAGATGTAGTGAAAAGAAAGGACATGTTTTTAAAGGCTGTGAAAGTTCACTTAGATCTTACTTCAGTTCACAATAGTGTTCTCTACTTTTTGTAGATAAAAAAGAACAAAGCAAAGTCAGTAATCTTGACTTGAATTATATGTAGGATGGTTCCTGTCATGAGAGAGGTAACAAATGAACTCCTTTGTGAGTACTCATTTACTAGAAGCCTATGGTTATGGAGACCGAAGGACACACTTTATTGTACTTTATATTGGCTCCAGGCTATGCAGAAGGGTCATCATGGGAAAATCCCATTTTTAAATTTATATTTGCTTCTGTTAGAGGGAATCATAGTGGGGGTGGAATGACTGGAAAAGACGAAAACCAAAACCAGAATCAAGCTAAACCAAAACAAAATATTTCAGTCCTGGAAATGTATTTGAGAGAAACCATTTGGCAATAGTGGTGGAACCTTTCTTAAAACATCGTCTGTATTTCAGATGAATAGCTGAGAAAGAGATCACGTTTCTACTTTTAGAAAAGAAATAAAACCAGTGAAAAGGGAAGAAAAACAAGGTAGTATATGCCTACATCATATGGCTTTGTATCTTTATTGTGTATATTTTTTATTTTTTCAAAGAGTATATTTATTTATTTATTTGCCAGAGAGAGAGAGAGAGAAAGAACACAAGCAGGCAGAGGTGGAGAGAGAAGCAGGCTCCCCACCAAGCAAGGAGCCCTATTTGGGACTCAATCTCAGGACCCTGGGACCATGCCATGATCCAAAGGCAGTGGCCCAGCCGACTGAGCCACCCAGGTGTCCCTATATATATATTTTTTAAACTCATGATTTTTAAAATTAAGTTCTTAATTTTAATTCCAGTATAGTTAACATACAGTGTTATATTAGTTTCAGGTGTGCAATACAGTGATTCAAGAATTCTATACATTGCGTAGTGCTCATCATATTAAGTGTACTCTTAATCCCCTTCACCTGTTTCACCCATCCTCCTGCCCATCTTCCTTCTGATATGCTTTATTTTAAATGAGTACCCTTAGTTAAAGTTATTATTATTTTTTCAATGGGAACAGTTTTTACTGGAAGCATATTTCAGAATGCTTCTTATATTTTTATATCATAGAATTACAGTAATTTATTTATACTTTCATTTGAAAAAAATTCAAGCAATATTTTTTCACTTGATATAATTTGAATAATATTTTTTTTTCCAAAGCAAAAATGTGCTTTGAAAAGGAAGGGAATTGTAGGCACTTTGAGTGGCGTGTGGTAGAGTTAAGGATAGGCTGAAAATAGGACAACACAGTAGTCTGAAAGGGGGCATAGAGGCCCTGAACAGGCTGTTTGGTTGGGTGTAGAAATGTGCTACATTTCAGAAGGTATACTCTGTCTCTTAATTGAAGAGTGTTGGTGGGTTTTATATAAAATTCTCAACATTTATAGTACAGTTGACCCTTGAACAACACAAGGATTCAGGGCACTGACACTCCCTCTCCCTTAAAAATTGGCTTATAACTTTTATAGTATTTCCCTCTGTTTAAAAAAAAATTATTGGGTCACCTGGGTTGCTCAGTCAGTTAAGCATCCAACTCTTGATTTCAGCTCAGGTCATGATCTCAGGGTCATGAGATAGAGCTCCACATTTGGTACTGCACTGGGCATGGAGCCTGCTTAAGATTCTCTCTCTCTCTCTCCCTCGGAGCTCCCCCACACCTCCCTCTCTCAAAACACAAAAGCAAATAATAAAATATAAATAAATAAAAATTATGTTGTTAATCTAAGAATTATAGTTCATCAACATATAAGAGTTAATTTTAGTTACAGTATGGTTTTAAGTGTATGTCTTTCTCCGCATATGCATCAGGTGTACAGTGTGGAAAGGCCTTGGTAAAGCACTGACCTTTTCACTTAAACATACACATGAAGATCTTGATTATCTTTGGAATATGTACAGTAACACGCTTATGGATCTAGGGAAGGATTTGCTAGGGTAGTAGAGGTTGATGACCAAAGAGATTCAGATTTTATGGAACTAGGCCAGTGGGCGTTGACAAAGTCTGGGAGGGGAATGGGAAAAGACCCTCAGGGGAATCAGTTGGGAGGGAGCATGGGCCCTACCCTGAGACTCTGATATCCCTTGGAGTTGGAGGCAGGCATATAGAAAAAAGAACAATTCTATATCCTAGAATCACTGGGATGGAAAGGAGTATTGAAGGGATTGATTCTGGATAAGAGAAACACTATGAAAATATGTACTCATTCTTTCCTTCCTCCCTTCCTTTTTCCCACATATGTATTTGTGATAAAGTTTAATTTATAAATTAGGCACAGTAAGAGGTTAATAATAATAACTAATGAAACAATTATAACAATTACTATAATAAAAGTTTTGTGATATGGTCTCTCTCTCTCTTCTTCAAAATATCTTATTGTACTCAGTCTTCATTTTGTGTGATGGTAAACTGCCTATCAGTTGAGATGAAGTGAGGTGAATGACCTAGGCATTGTGATGTAGCCTTAGGCTTCTATTTATTTTCTGATAATATGTCAGAAGGAGAATCATCTGTTTCTAGAGTGGATCATGATTTATTATAGGTAACTGAAGCCACAAAATGCAAAACTCTAGGTAAGGGGGTACTACTGTAATACTTCCTAATTATTTTTGTTTTAGTTTCCATGGGTGCCATGGGAAATATTTTTTGGGGGTGGAATCTTATGTTCTCTTGCCTACAAATACATAAGAAAATGGGTAAAATCTAAGTGGGAAGGTTTTTGCCTTGATAGTAACACATGTTTCTGTGGACTATAAATTTATTTATTTTTTAACAGACTAAGTTACATATAGGTGATACATGTTTCTTACTGCTTCTCTCTGTGGGCCTTTGATAAATACTTAATTGTGAATAAGTTAATACAAATTTAAGTAATAAGTTTAAGTAATAAATTTAAGTAATAAGTTAATACAAATTAATACAAATAGAGATTTGGGTAATAGTTTTTATGGCCAACTTGTTAATTTGAATATGTAATAATAAATATGCCACTTGTGGTCATTTGAGATATTTGTGTATTCTTATGCAAAAATATCACTGGTTTTAAAATTAATGTTAATGCAATAAAGATGACTTGTCATTTTTTCTTTTTTTGTCTTGCCCAAATATCAATCCCTTCTCTCCTCTTATAATAACTATGCCAATTTAGTTTATTTTCTGTATAGGAAAGTAAATTGTCCCCTAATTTCTTTTTCAATCAAAACTCTCAAACAGTCCCCCAAACAAACAGAGATGTATAGCATCTTCCAAAGTCCTACTTGCCTCCTCATCTGAGTCATTATTAACAAGAACAAGCAAAATATGAATGCTGGCTGTCTCACTGCTATGATTTCTTGGAAGTTAGAGGACTTGCATGCCATAAGATATGTTGCATCAACTTGGCCATTCATTTATACTTAAAAATCCTGAACAAATGCAAACCCACCCTGGGTTATTATTTTAGTCATGAACATACCAACATAGATTAATTTGTTAGAGGATTTAAGTCCAGACTGCATGACCAGAGAACAGATAGGGAAGGAATTGTTTATTTCTCTGTTAGTGGATTTGTCACCCTGATGTTCTGAGGGCTACAGTCAATATCAGGAGGAGGTGCTGCATACAGATCTCATGCACTCTATGATTTTCATTAGTGCTCCCCTTTAGAAGGTATTTTTCTTTACTAATAAATATCTTTTCATTTTTGTGCACAGGCAGCATGTCAGCTGAAACACCAGTCACACTGAATATTGATCCTCAGGATCTGCAGGTCCAAACATTTACTGTAGAGAAGCTACTGGAGCCACTCATAATCCAGGTATGAAGACCATGGAAATAACAATATGTAACTTCAGAAGAACTAAAAAATGGGAAAAGTAGATCATGAACCAAGGAAAGATTTGATATTTGTAGAGGGAATATGGCATCTAAAATTGCTTTTAAAAAATACCGTTAAAATACAAAAAATATATATTTAGTAATAGTAATACATTTTGGAAAGTCCCTCCCATTCTCTTTTGAAAGCAATAGCTGTGGAGTGCCTGGGTGGCTCAGTCAGTTCAGTGTCCAATTCTTGATTTTGGCTTAGGTCGTGATCATGGGGTTGTGAGATTGAATCCTGTGGGGGTGTGAGCTCAGCATGGAGTCTTCTTGTCTCTCTCCCTATCCCTGCTTATGTGCACACACTCTCTCTCAAATAAATAAAATCTTAAAAAAGTAAAAGCAACAGCCATAAAAATATGTACATATAGCTTTCAAAGTAACTTTATATAAAATCTCTTATTTTATAGTCATGAAAACTGAGGCAGGCAGCATGGTTAAAACCACCCTTATTATATAGATAAGGGGATTGAGCCTAGAGAATTTCTGTGACTTGTCCCAAGGCACATGGGGCTCATTTGTCAAATAGGAAACTATTTTTAAAATAACAAAATGTGTGAGAAAAGCAGATATTTAAGAAATTGTATGATAAAGTCTTCCATAAAGTCAGTAATTCTTTCACAATATACATCATGATTCGTAGGCTTATTGTATAAGTCCAGATTTTATTTATTGGAGTTCTTAAAGCAGAGCATGAAAAAACTTATACTGTACTGTAGATTTAAAATTTTTGTCCTTACCCCAAAATTTATGAGGGAACTTCCCTTAGGCTTATCACACATTGTGCCTCCTACAACAAATTATCCCTTTTCTTTTCTTTTTTTTATTTAAGTATAATTAACATACAGTGTTATATTAGTTTTAGGTATACATGGATTCAACAATTCTGTGTATTTCTCAGTGCTCAAGATAAGTGTACTCTTAGTTCCCTTTATCTGTTTCACCCATCCCTCCCATGTTCCCTTTGGCAACCACCAGTTTATACTCTGCATTTATGTCTTTTTTTGTGTGTGTGTGTTTGTTCATTCATTTGTTCTGTTTCTTAAGTTCCACATTTAAGTGAAATCATATGGTACTTGTCTTTCTCTGACTGACATGTTTTACTTAGTGTTAAACCCTCTAAGGCCATCCATGTTGTTGCAAATGGCAGGACTTCATTCTTTTTTAATGGCCGAGTAATATTGCATCATATATGTATACCACCTCTTCTTTATTCATACATCTGATGATGGACACTTGGGCCATTTCCACAACTTGGCTAATGCAGATAATGCTTCAATAAATATGGGAGTGTATATATATATTTAATTACTGTTTTTGTATTTTTGGGTAAATATTTAGTAGTGGAATTATTGGATCATATGGTAGTCCTATTTTTAATTTTTTGAGGAACTTCCATACTGTTTTCCAGTGGCTGAACCAGTTTACATTCCTACCAACAGTGCATGAGGATTCTTTTTCTCTACATTCTTGCCAACACTTGTTTTTTGTGTTTTTGATTTTAGCCATTCTGACCAGTGTGAAGTGGTATTCCACTGTGGTTTTGATTTGTATTTCTCTGATGCTGAGTGATGTTGAACACTTTTTTAATGTATCACCAAGTTTTCTGGTGAAATTTTTAAATAAATTCTCACAAGTCATTTAAGATTTTGTTCCTATGCAGTTACCAGTTGTGCATAGGAAAATGGCCTTCATTTTGGTGACAGCTCATAAAAGCTAGTACACTTATGTGACTTCTTATTTGTTCTGTAACAGTAGAACATTAGAGTTGGTCACTTAAGACTTGCTAATCAGGAGATCCTCCAAGATGGTGGAAGAGTAGGGGATCCTAGTTTTGTGTGGTTCCTGGAAACCAGTTAGATAGTTATCAAATTATTCTGTAAACCTACAAAATCAACCAGATATCTCAGAAAAGAATGCTACAATTTTACAAATAGAAAAGCAACCACTTTTTGCAAGATAGGAGGTGAGGAGACTTGAATCCGAGGCAATACATTGGAAGATAAACCTTTAGGAGAGGAAGCCTCTGTAAGCTGGGTACCAGAAAGTGTTATAAGCAGCAGAGCACAAAATTGGAACTTTTAGAAGTTTACCTGAAAGGTGCTCAGGAGGTGAAGCAGGCGGAATCCCAGGTGGGACAGCTTGGTCTCAGGAACCCCAGGCTCACAGATAGAATGAGGGTGCCTGAGTGTAGCAGAGTTCCCAGGCATTGGAGTGGGGAAGCCAGTTGCAAACAGTGATACCAGGCTCTGGCTTACTGCTTGGTGTTGCCATAAAATGAGAACCACTGCCTAGTTGGTCTAATGCTCTCTGAGCAAGGGTGCAGCAAGAGACAGAACCGCAGAGAGATCCCCCACCCTATCCTGGAAGGAACTGGGGAGCATGAATGCCACGGAGTCCATAAAGTTTGGAGATTCGAATTAGGGTGGAGTGCCTGAGATAAAAATGCTCGGTTACAGGCTGGGCAAACATAGAGTGTGGATGGAAACTGAGGAGACAAGTGTAAGTGACCACTTTTCTGTGAGGGTGCACTGAAGAGTGGGGGACACGAACTTTCAGCTCCTGGGCTAGAGATGGGGGGACAGACAGTTATTTTCAACCACCCCTAACAGCTCTGGAGCCCACTTACATTGAGCCTGGCCCCTCAAGGGAGTTGTAGTTCCACTGGGGCAAATATACCTAAGATTCAGGCAAAAGGCCTCCCCCCCAAAGACCAGCAGGAACTTCTGGCAAATACCAAGTTTACTAACGGTACAGAACTGAAAAATCTGCTCCTGGGGAAAGAAGTATATAGCATTTTTGGGTTTTTTCTTATTATTCTTTAGTCCTTCAGTTTTATATTTATTATCCTTTTCAGCTGTTTTCTTATTTTATCAATTATTTTTTAAGTCTTTTTAAATTTTCACTATGGTTTATGTATATATATATATTTCATTTTTGGCTTCCCTTCATTTTATTCAACTTTACTTTTGTATATATATAAGTTTTTCTTTCTGACCTATTTTGGGAGACCTGTTCTAGTTTTCTTCTAACACAGAGACCAAAATACACCCAGAATCTAGTTTACCGTTCTGTTTGGTTCAACTTCTTATCTGATTTTATTCCCATTTCATTTTTATTTTTCCCCCTTTTCTTTTCTGTTTGGTTTCTGTTCTCTTCTGATTAGTGTAGTGTATAATTTTCTGGTATAGTTATTATTCTTTAGTCCCTTCAGTTTTATATTTTATTGTTCTTTTCAACTATTTTCTTACCAATTTTTTAAGTCTTTAAATTTTCATTTTTACACTTACAGTTTATATATATATACATTTCATTGCATTCAACTACATTTTTGTATATTTATATAAGGTTTTCTTTCTTGCCTATATTGGGATCTAGTTTCTTCTAACAAACAGGATAGAGATCCAGTTAATTGTTCTATTCTGTTCTACTTGTTTGATTTTATTCTCAGTTTTTTTTCTTTTTCTTTTCTTTTTTGTTTCTGTTCTTTTCTGATTTGTATAATATATATTTTTCTGGTGTCATTGTTATGTTTGTATTTTCCATCACTTTCATCTATTCTTTTCTGGATATAACGACAAGATGGAAGAACTCACCCCCCCTCCAAAAGAGAACAAAAGGCAGAAATCACAGCTAGGGATCTAATAAATAGGGATATAAGTAAGATGTTGGAACTAGAATTCAAAACTTTATCTTTAAATGATTGTAAAGATAATAGCTGGGCTTGAAAAAAGCATAGAGGTCAGTAGAGAATCCCTTCATGGAGAAATAAGACAACTAAAATCTGGTTGAAATAAAAAATGCTATTTCTGAGATGTAATAATAAAGGCTCTAACTGTTAGGATAAATGAAGCAGAGCTTAGAGTCAGTGATATAGAAGATAAAATGATGGAAAATAAGGACGCTGAGGAAAAGAACGATAAACAACTAATGGATCATGAAGGGAGGATTCAAGAGATCAGCAATACCATAAAGCGAAACAATATTAGAATACTTGGGGTCCCAGAGGAAGAGGCAAAAGAGAGAGAAAGGGGCAGAAGGATTAACAAAACAATTTATTTTTTATTTATTATATTTTTTAAAGATTTTATTTATTTATTTAACAGGCAGAGATCACAAGTAGGCAGAGAGGCCAGCAGAGAGAGAGAGAGGAGGAAGCAGGCTCCCCGCTGAGCAGAGATCCCGATGCGGGGCTTGATCCCAGGACCCTGGGATCACGACCTGAGCCGAAGGCAGAGGCTTTAACCCACTGATCCACCCAGGCGCCCCAACAAAACAATTTATACCTGAGAACTTCCCTAATCTGGGGAAGGAAACAGGCATTCAAGTCCAGGAGGTACAAGGAACTCTCCTTAAAATCAATAAAAATAGGCCAACATCTAGACATATAATTGTGAAGCTTGCAAATTTCAGAAATAAAGAAAAAATCCTGAAAGCAGCTCAGGGACAAGAGGTCTCTAACCTACAAGGGTAGAAACATAAGGCTAGCAGAAGACCTGACCACAGAGACCTGACAGGTCAGAAAGTACTGGCATGATATATTAAATGTGCTAAATGGGAAAAATATGCAGCCAAGAATACTTTATCCAGCAAGGCAGACACATGAAAAATGTTCATCATCACTAGCCATCGGGGAGATTCAAATTAAAACCACATTGAGATACCACTTTATATCAGTTAGAATGGCCCAAATTAGCAAGACAGGAAAAAACGTGTGTTGGAGAGGATGTGGAGAAAGGGAAACCCTCTTACACTGTTGATGGGAATGCAAGTTGGTGCAGCCACTTTGGAAAACAGTGTGGAGATTCCTAAAGAAATTAAAAATAAAACTTCCCTATGACCCTGCAATACTGGGTTTTTACCCCAAAGATACAAATGTAGTGAAGAGAAGGGCCATCTGTACCCCAATGTTTATAGTAGCAATGGCACGGTTGCCAAACTGTGGAAAGAACCAAGATGCCCTTCAATGGACAAATGGATAAGGAAGATGTAGTCCATATACACTATGGAGTATTATGCCTCCATCAGAAAGGATGAATACACAACTTTTGTAGCAACATGGATGGGACTGGAAGAGATTATGCTGAGTGAAATGAGTCAAGCAGAGAGAGTCAATTATCACATGGTTTCACTTATTTGTGGAGCATAACAAATAGCATGGAGGACAAGGGGAGATGGAGAGTAGAAGGGAGTTGAGGGAAGTTGGAAGGGGAGGTGAACCATGAGAGACTATGGACTCTGAAAAACCATCTGAGGGGTTTGAAGGGGCAGGGGGTGGGAGGTTGGGGGAACTAGGTGGTGGGTATTAGAGAGGGCACATATTGCATGGAGCACTGGGTGTGGTGCAAAAACAATGAATACTGTTACGCTGAAAAGAAATAAAAAATGTAAAAAAAAAAAAAAAGAATGGAAGGAGGGATGAAGAGCTTACATGACAAACAGAAACTGAAAGAATTTGTGATCACTAAACTAGCCCTGCAAGATATATAAAAGGGGATGCTTTAAGTAAAGAGAGCCCAAAGGTAACAAAGACCAGAAAGGAACAGAACAATATACAGAAACAGTGACTTTACAGGTAATACAAAAGCACAAAATTCATATCTTTCAATAATTACCCTGAATGTAAATGGACTAATGTTCCAGTCAGAAGACATAGGGTATCAAATTGGATTAAAAAACCCCAAGACCCATTGATATGCTATTACAAAAGACTCATTTTAGACCCAAAGACACCTCCAGATTTAAAGTGAGGGGGTGGAAAACCATTTATCATGTTAATGGACATCAAAAGAAAGCTGGGGTGGCAATCCCTCTATCAGAAAAATTATATTCTAGGGGGAGGAGTCAAGATGCGGAGAAGTAGCAGGCTGAGATGACACCAGGTAGCAGGAGATCAGCTAGATAGCTTATCAAACCATTGCAAACACCTACAAATCCAACAGGGGACTGAAGAGAAGAAGAGCAACAATTCTAGAAACAGAAAATTGACTACTTTCTCTAAGGTAGGACCAGTGGAGAAGTGAATCCAAAGTGAAGGGAAGATAGATCGCAGTGGGAGGGGCTGGATCCCGGCAAGTGGCAGAACAACCGAGCACAAAATCAGGACTTTTAAAAGTCTGCTCTACTGAGGGACATCACTCCAGAGGCTAAACTGGGATGAAGCCCACGTGGGGTCATTGTGGCCCCAGGTCCTGCAGGGTCATGGAAGGATCAGGGATGTCTGAGTATTGCAAAGCTCTCAGGTATTAGAGCGGGAAAGCCGGCTACAGAGACAGACCCGAGGAGTGAGCTCTCAACTCAGGGTTACCTTGAACCATAATCTGTGGCACAGTCCACTGCTCTGTGAGTAGAGTCCCCGCAAGATCTGGGGAGACACCCCCTGGAAGAGCACAGGGATCTGCGGGGTTCGGAGACTCCAGGCGGAGCTGTGTGCCAAAGACAGAGATGCTTGGTCACAGGTTGGGTGAGCTTGGAGCGTGGCTGGAGGCCAGGGAGATGGGAGTGATTGAGCATTTTTTTCCTGAGGGTGCACTGAGGAGTAGGGCCCTGAGCTATCGGCTCCTCCAGGCTGGAGATTGGGAGGACACTATTTTCATTCCTGTCCTCCGGAACTCTACAGAAAGCATTCAGGGAACAAAAGCTCCTGAAAGTGAACCTGAGCAGATTACTTAGCCTGGCCCCTGGTAAGGGCGGTGCAATTCTGCCTCACACAAAGACACTTGAGAATACTACAACAGGCCCCTCCCTCAGAAGATTGACAAGAAATCCAGCCAAGACCAAGTGCACTTACCAAGGAGAACAGTGGAATTCCAAGGAGAAAAGCATGGAATTCATGGCTTTCTCCCCATGATTCTTTAGTCTTGCAGTTAATTAATATACTTTTATTTTTTTTCTTCTAAAATTTTTTTAACTTTTACCCTTTCCTCTTTTAATGCTTTTAGTTTATCTTAACAATACCTTTCATAAAAAAATAATCATCTTTTTTGAACCTTCATTATTATAGTTATATTTTATCCTTCATTGTATCTAACTTTATTTTTTGTATACACATAGGGTTTTTTCTTCTAAAATATTTGGGGTACAACTTCTTCTAATAGATCAAAATATATCCTAAATCTAGCTCTGGGCTTGTTCTAGTCTCCAGCCCAAGCAAATTCTCTCCACTTTCTTTTTCTTTATTCTCCCAACCAACTTACTTTATCAACTCTTTTTTTAGAAATTAAAAAAAATTGTTTTTCATCTTTATATGCATATTCCATCCCTTCATTGTGTTTACCCATATATATGTTTTTCATTCTTTAAAATTTTGGGAGGTAGTTTCTTCTAAGAGACCAAAATACTCCCCAAATTAAGTGGGTGACCCTGTTCTAGTCACCAGTCTAATATATATATCTATATATATTTTTCTTTTTTATATTTTTCTTTATTTGTTTTCTTAAAAAAATTTTTTTTTTTTGAACTTCTTTTTATCCCCTTTCTCTCCACAATGATTTGGGGTCTTTTCTGATTTGGTTAAAGCACACTTTCCTGGGGTTTTGCCACCCTTTCAATATTTTATTTGCTCCTTCATATACTCTTATCTGGACAAAATGACAAGCCAGAAAAACTCACCACAAAAAGAAGAACAAGAGGCAATACCGAAGGCTAGGGACCTAATCAATACAGACATTGGTAATATGTCAGACACAGAGTTCAGAATGATGATTCTCAAGGTTCTAGCCTGGCTCGAAAAAGGCATGGAAGATATTAGAGAAACCCTCTACAGAGAGATAAAAGCCCTTTCTGGAGAAATAAAAGAACTAAAATCTAACCAAGTTGAAATAAAAAAAGCTATTAATGAGGTGCAATCAAAAATGGAGGCGCTTACTGCTAGGATAAATGAGGCAGAAGAAAGAATTAGTGATATAGAAGACCAAATGACACAGAATAAAGAAGCTGAGCAAAAGAGGGACAAACAGCAATTGGACCACGAGGGGAGAATTCAAGAGATAAGTGACACCATACGACAACACAACATTAGAATAATTGGGATTCCAGAAGAAGAAGAAAGAGAGAGGGGAGCAGAAGGTATATTGGAGAGAATTATTGTAGAGAATTTCCTTAATATGGCAAAGGGAACAAGCATCAAAATCCTGGAGGTGCAGAGAACCCCCCTCAAAATCAATAAGAATAGGGCCACACCCTGTCACCTAATAGTCTTAGCGACAAAGAGAAAATCCTGAAAGCAGCCCGGGGAAAAAAGTCTGTAACATACAATGGTAAAAATATGAGATTGGCAGCATACTTATCTACAGAGACCTGGCAGGCCAGAAAGAACTGGCATGATCTATTCAGAGCACTAAACAAGAAAAACATGCAGGGGCGCCTGGGTGGCTCAGTGGGTTGGGCTGCTGCCTTTGGCTCAGGTCATGATATCTGGGTCCTGGGATCGAGCCCCACATCGGGCTCTCTGTTCAGCGGGGAGCCTGCTTCCTCTTCTCTCTCTGCCTGTCTCTCTGCCTGTTTGTCATCTCTCTCTGTCAAATAAATAAATAAAATCTTTAAAAAAAAAAAAAAAAAAAAAAAAAAAAAGAAAAACATGCAGCCAAGAATACTATATCCAGCTAGGATATCATTGAAAATAGAAGGAGAGATAAAACGCTTGCAGGACAAACAAAAACTGAAAGAATTTGTAAACACCAAACCAGCTCTACAGGAAATATTGAAAGAGGTCCTCTAAGCAAAGAGAGACCCTAAAAGTAGTAGATCAGAAAGGAACAGAGACAATATACAGTAATAGTCACCTTACAGGCACTACAATGGCACTGAATTCATATCTCTCAATAGTTACCCTGAATGTAAATGGGCTCAATGCCCCAGTTGAAAGACACAGGGTATCAGAATGGAAAACAAAACAAAACAAAACAAAACAAAATCCATTAATATGTTGCCTACAAGAAACTCATTTTAGACCCAAAGACACCTCCAGATTTAAAGTGAGGGGGTGGAAAACAATTTACCATGCTAATGGACATCAGAAGAAAGCTGGGCTGGCAGTGCTTATATCAGACCAATTAGATTTTAAGCCAAAGACTACATTAAGAGATGAGGAAGGACACTATATCTTACTCAAAGGATCTGTCCAACAAGAAGATCTAACAATTTTAAATATCTATGCCCTAACATGGGAGCAACCAACTATATAAACTAATTAATAACAAAATCAAAGAAATACATCGACAATAATACAATAATAGTAGGGGACTTTAACACTCCCCTCATGGAAATGGAAAGATCATCCAAGCAAAAGATCAACAAGAAATAAAGGCCTTAAATGACAGACTGGACCACATGGACATCACAGATATATTCAGAACATTCCATCCCAAAGCAAGAGAATACACATTCTTCTCTAGTGCACATGGAATATTCTCCAGAATAGATCACATCCTGGGTCATAAATCAGGTCTCAACTGGTATCAAAAGATTGGGATCATTCCCTGCATATTTTCAGACCACAATGCTCTGAAGCTAGAACTCAATCACAAGAGGAAAGTTGTAAAGAACCCAAATACATGGAAACTAAAGAGCATCCTTCTAAAGAATGAATGGGTCAACCAGGAAATTAAAGAAGATTGAAAAAATTCATGGAAACAAATGATAATGAAAACACAACAGTTCAAAATCTGTGGGACACAGCAAGGGCAGTCCTTACAGGAATCTATATAGCAATACAAGCCTTCTCAAGAAACAAGAAAGGTCTCAAATACACAACCTACACCTAAAGGAGCTGGAGAAAGAACAACAAAGAAAGTCTAAACCCAGCAGGAGAAGAGAAATCATAAAGGTCAGAGCAGAAATCAATGAAATAGAAACAAACAAACAAAAACAAAACAAAACACACACACACACACAAAACAAAAAACAGTAGAACAAATCAACAAAAACTAGGAGCTGTGTTCTTTGAAAGAATTAATAAGATTGGTAAACCTATAGCCAGACTTATCAAAAAGAAAAGAGAAAGGACCCAAATAAATAAAATCATGAATGAAAGAGGAAAGATCACAACCAACACCAAAGAAATACAAACAATTATAAGAACATACTATGAGCAACCCTACGCCAACAAATTTGACAACCTGGAAGAAATGGATGCATTCCTAGAGACATATAAACTACCACAACTGAACCAGGAAGAAATAGAAACCCTGAACATGCCCATAACCAGTAAGAAGATTGAAGCAGTCATCAAAATCTCCCAAGAAACAGGACTCCAGGGCCAGACGGCTTCCTAGGGGAGTTCTACCAAACGTTTAAAGAAGAAGTAATACTTATTCTCCTGAAACTGTTAAAAAAAAATAGAAATGGAAAGAAAACTTACAAACATTATAGCATTACCTTGATCCCAAAACCAGACAAAGACCCCATGAAAAAAAGAGAATTTCAGACCAATAGCCTTGATGAACGCAGATGCAAAAATTCTCACCAAAATACTAGCCAATAGGATTCAACAGTACATTAAAAGGATTATTCACCACAACCAAATGGCATTCCTGGGCTGCAAGTTTGGTTCAACATCTGTAAATCAATCAATGTGATACAATACTTTAATAAAAGAAAGAACAAGAACCATATGATACTCTCAGTAGATGCTGAAAAAGCATTTGACAAAGTACAGCATGCCTTCCTAATCAAAATTCTTCAAAGTGTAGGGATAGAGGGCACATACCTCAATATTACCAAAGCCATCTATGAAAAACCCACCTCAAATATCATTCTCAAGGAAAAAAAACTGAAAGCTTTTCCGCTAAGGTCAGGAACACGGCAGGGATGTCCATTATCACCACTGCTATTCAACACAGTACTAGAAGTCCTAGCCTCAGCAATCAGACAACAAAAAGAAATTAAAGACATCCAAATTGGCAAAGAAAAAGTCAAATTATCACTCTTTGCAGATGATATTCTACTATATGTGGAAAACCCAAAAGACTCCACTCCAAAACTGTTAGAACTTGTACAAGAATTCAGTAAAGTGTCAAGATATAAAATCAGTGCAGAGAAATCAGTTCAATTTCTTTACACCACCACCAAGACAGAAGAAAGAGAAATTAAGGAGTCAATCCCATTTACATTTGCACTCCAAACCATAAGATACCTAGGAATAAACCTAACCAAAGAGGCAAAAATCTATACTCAGACAACTAAAAGTACTCATGAAAGAAATGAGGAAGACACAAAGAAATGGAAAAACGTTCCATGCTCTTAGATCAGAAGAACAAATATTGTGAAAATACACTATCTAGTGCAATCTACACATTTAACCCAATCTGTATCAAAATACCATCATTTTTTTTCAAATATGGAACAAATAATCCTAAAATTATATGGAACCAGAAAAGACCTCAAATAGCCAGAGAAATGTTGAAAAAGAAGGCAAAGTTGGTGGCATCACAATTTCCAGACTTCAAGCTCTATTACAAAGCTGTCGTCATCAAGACAGTATGGTACTGGCACAAAAAAGACACATAGATCAGTGGAACAGAATAGAGAGCCCAGAAATAGACCCTCACCTCTATGGTCAACTAATCCTCGACAAAGCAGGATAGAATGTCCAATGGAAAAAAGACAATCTCTTCAAGAAAGGGTGTCGGGAAAATTGGACAGCCACATGCAGGAAAATGAAACTGAACCATTTCCTTACACCACACATGAAAATAGACTAAAAATGGATGAAGGACCTCAATGTGAGAAAGTAATCCACATAAAAATCCTTGAGGAGAACACAGGCAGCAACCTCTTCGACCTCAGCCTCAGCAACTTCTTCCTAGGAACATCGCCAAAGACAAGGGAAGCAAGGGCAAAAATGAACTATTGGGATTTCATCAAGATCAAAAGCTTTTGCACAGCAAAGGAAACAGTCAACAAAACCAAAAGAGAACTGACTGAGTGGGAGGAGATATTTGCAAATGGCATGTCAGATAAAGGGCTAGTGTCCAAAATCTATAAATAGCTTAGCAAACTCAAACCCAAAGAACGAATAATCCAATCAAGAAATGGGGAGAGGACATGAACAGACATTTCTGCAAAGAAGACATCCAGATGGCCAACAGACACATGAATAAATGAAAAAAGTGCTCCACATCACTTGGCATCAGGGAAATACAAATCAAAACCACAATGAGATACCACCTCACACCAGTCAGAATGGCTAAAATTAACAAGTCAGGAAATGACAGGTACTGGCGAGGATGTGGAGAAAGGGGAATCTTCCTACACGTTGGTGGGAATGCAGGCTGGTGCAACAACTCTGGAAAACAGCATAGAGTTTCCTCAAAAATTTGAAAATAGGGCTACTCTATGACTCAGCAATTGCACTACTGGTTATTTACCCTAAAGATAAAAACATAGTGATCTGAAGGGGCATGTGCACTCGAATGTTTATAGCAGCAATATCCACAATAGCCAAACTATGGAAAGAACCTAGATGTCCATCAACATATGAATGGATAAAGAAGATGTGATATATATATATATATATGTATATACATATATGTATACATATATGTATATACATATATAATGGAATACTGTGCAGCTATCAAAGGAAAGAAATCTTGCCATTTGCAATGACATGGATGAAACTAGAGGGTATTATGCTTAGCGAATAAGTCAATCGGAGAAAGAGAACTATCATATGATCTCCCTGATAAGAGGAAGTGGAGATGCAATGTGGGGGGTTTGGGGTGTAGGAAAAGAATAAATGAAAGAAGATGAGATCAGGAGCAAGACAAATCATAAGAGACTCTTAATTCACAAAACAAACTGAGGGTTGCTGGGGGGTCGGGGGATCGGGAGAGGGTGGTGGGGTTAATGGACATTGGGGAGGGTATGCGCTATGGTGTGTGCTGTGAAATGTATACACCTGGTGATTCACAGACATGTACCCCTGGGCTAATAATACATTATATGTTTATAAAAAAATAAAAAAAAATAAAAGAAATGTAAAAAAAAAAAAAGAAAGAAAAATTAGGTTCTAAACCAAAGACTGTATTAAGAGATGAAGAAGTACACCATATTATAATAAAGGTGTCTATCCTACAAGAAGATCTAAAAATTGTGAATATTTATGCCCTTAACATGGAAGCAGCCAATTATATAAACTAATTAATAAGAAATTAAAGAAATGCATTGATAATAAAACAATAATAGGGAATTTATTTATTTTAAAGATTTAATTTGTTTATTTATTTGAGAGAGACAGACAGACAGACAGACAGAGGTTACAAGCAGAGGGAGTAGTAGAGGGAAATTTGGACTCCCTGATGAGCAGGGGTCCTAATGTAAGGCTTTATCCCAGGACCCTAAGATCATGACCTGAGCTGAAGGAAGACATGTAACCAACTGAGCCATACAGGTACCCTAGTTAGGGACTTTAATACCTCTCTCACAACAATGGACAGACCATCTAAACTGAAGATAAGTAAGGAAATAAACAAACCAGTTGGATTTAACAGATATATTCAGGGCATTTAATCCTAAAGCAACAGAATACACACTCTTCTTCGGTGCGCATGGAACATTCTCCTGAATAGATCACGGAATGAGCCACAAATCAGGTCTCAACTGGTACCAGTAGATTGGGATTATTCCTTGCATAATCTCAGACCACAATGCTTTAAAACTTGAACTCAATCAGAAGAGAAAATTTGGAAGGAACACAAATACATAGAGCTTACAGAGCATCCTTCTAAAGAATGAATGGGTCAACCAGGAAACAACAGTTCAGAACCTTTGGGACGCAGCAAAGGCAATCCTAAGAGGGAGGTGTATAGCAGTAAAACCCTTTCTCAAGAAATAAGAAAATTCTCAAATACACATACTAACCATATACCTAAAAGAACTGGAGAATGAGTAGCAAATAAAGCCCAAACCCACCAGGAGAAGAGAAGAGAATTAATAAAGATTAGAGTAGAAATCAATGAAATAAAAACCAAAAGAACAGTAGAACAGATCATTGAAACTAGGAGCTGGTCCTTTGAAAGAATTAATAAGATTGATAAACCCCTAGCCAGACTTATCAAAAAGAAAAGAGAAAGGACCAAAATTAATAAAATCATAAATGAAAGAGGAGAAATCACAACCAACACTGAAAAAATACAATTATAAGGACATATCATGTGCAACTGTTTGCCAACAAACTAGGCAATCTGAAGAAATTAATGTGTTCCTAGAGACATATAAACTACCAAAACTGACCCAGAAAGAAATAGAAAATCTGAATAGATCCATACCAGCAACGAAAGTAAAGCAGTAATCAGGAATATCCCAACAAACAAAATTCCAGGACTAGATGGCTTCCTAGGGGAATTCTATCAAACATTTAAAGACGAATTAATAAATATTCTTCTGAAACTACTCAAAAAATAGAAATGGAAGGAAAGCTTCCACTCTCATTCTATGAGGCAAGCATTACCTTGATCTCCAAACCAGATAAAGAACCCACCAAAAGGGAGAATTACAGACCAATATCCCTGATGAACATGAATGCAAAAATTCTCACCAAAATACTAGCAAGTAGGATCCAATAGTACATTAAAAGGATTATTCACCATGGGCGCCTGGGTGGCTCAGTGGGTTAAGCCGCTGCCTTCGGCTCAGGTCATGATCTCAGGGTCCTGGGATCGAGTCCTGCATCGGGTTCTCTGCTCCGCGGGGAGCCTGCTTCCTCCTCTCTCTCTGCCTGCCTCTCTGCCTACTTGTGATCTCTCTGTGTCAAATGAATAAATAAAAAATCTTTAAAAAAAAAAAAGGATTATTCACCATGACCAAGTGGGATTTATTCCTTGGCTACAAGGGTGGTTCAACATACAGAAAGCAATCAATGTCATATACTACATTAATAAAAGAAGGGACAAGAATCACATGATCCTCTCAATAGATGCAGAAAAAGCATTTGACAAAATACAGCATCCTTTCTTGATTAAAACTCTTCACACTGTAGATGGAACATTCTTCAATATCATAGAAGCCATATACAAAAAGCCCACTGCAAATATCATTCTCAATGGGAAAAAACTGAGAGCTTTCCCCTTAAGGTCAGGAACACAGCAGGGGTGTCCACTCACACCACTATTGTTCAACATACTACTAGAAGTCCTAGACTCAGCAGTCAGAGAACATAAAGAAATAAAAGACATCCAGATGAGCAAAGAAGTCAAACACTCACTCTTTGCAGATGCTATGATACTTTATGTGAAAAACCCAAAACACTGCCCCCCAACATTGCTAGAAATCATACAGGAATTCACCAAAGTGGCTGAGTTGATCCCATTTACAGTTGCACCCAAAACCATAAGATACCTAGGAATAATCCTAACTGGAGAGGTAAATGATCTATACTCAGAAAACTATGGAAAACTTATGAAAGAAATTGAGGAAGACATAAAGAAATGGAAAAACATTGAATGCTTATGGACTAGAAGAATAAATATTGTTAAAATTTATATGTCATCCAAAGCAATGTACACATTCAGTGCAATCTCTATGACAATACCATCAACTTTTTTCACAGAGCTGGAACAGATAATTCTAAAATTTGTATGGAACCAGACAAGACTCTGAATAGCTGGTGGAAAGCTGAAAAAGAAAACCAAAGCTGTGGCATCCCAATTCCAGATGTCAGGCTGTATCTCAAAGCTGTAGCCATTAAGATAGTATGGTACTGGCACAAAAACAGATATATAGTTCAGTGGAACAGAATAAAGAATCCAGAAACAGACCCTCTATGGTCAACTAATCTTTGACAAGGCAGGAAAGAATATCCAATGGAAAAAAGACTGTTCAACAAATGGTGGTGGGAAAATTGGACAACCACATGTAGGAGAATGAAACTGGACCATTTTTTAATACCATACATAAAAATAAATTCAAAATGGATGAAAGACCTAAATGTGAGACAGGAATCCATCAAAATCCTAGAGGAGAACGTAGGCAGGAACCTTTTTGACCTCGGTTGCAGCAACTTCTTGCTAGACATGTCTCCAAAGGCAAAGGAAACAAAAGCAAAAATGAACTATTGGTACTTCAAGATTAAAAGCTTTTGTACAGCAAAGGAAACAGTTGATGAAACCAAAGACAACCTACAAAATGGGAGAAGATATTTACAAACATCTTATCAGATAAAGGGTTAGTATCTAAGATCTATGAAGAACTTAACAAACTCAACACCTAAAAAGCAAATAATCCAGTCAAGAAATGGGCAGAAGATATGAACAGACATTTCTACAAAGAAGACATCCAAATAGCCAACAGACCCATGAAAAGAATACTCAATATCACTTGGCATCAGGGAAGTACAAACCAAAACCACAATGACCTACCACCTCACACCAGTCAGAATAGCTATAAAACAACTCTGGAATAAAAAAATGTTGGTGAGGTTGTGGAGAGAGGGGTGCCCTCTTATACTGCTGGTGGGAATGCAAACCGATGCAGCCACCATAGAAAATACTGTGGAGGTTCCTCAAATAGTTAAAAATACAACCCAGCAATTGCATTTCTAGGTATTTCCCTGAAAGATAAAAATGTGATCCAAAGGGACACCTGCATCCCAAAGTTTATAGCTGCAATGTCCTCAATAGCTAAAGTATGGAACGAGCTTAGATGTCCACTGACAGATGAAAGAACACAGAAGAAGTGATATATATATGAATATTACCCAGCCATCAAAAAATGAAATCCTGCCATTTGCAATGATGTGGATGGAACTAGAGGGTATTATGCTAAGCAAAATAAGTCAGTCAGGGAAAGCCAGTTATCATATGATTTCACTCATGTGTGGAATTAAAGAAATAAAACAGAGGATCATTGGGACATCTGGGTTGCTCCGTTGGTTCAGCATCTGCCTTTGGCTTAGGTTATGATCCTGGGGTCCTGGGATCGAGTCCCGTGTTGGGCTTCTTGCTCAGTGAAGAGCCTGTTTGTCCCTCTGCCTGCTATTGCCCTGCTTGTGTGCTCTCTTTCTCTGATAAATAAATAAATAAAATCATAAAAAAAAACCAAAGAAAAACCCCTAGATGATCAGAGGGGAAGGGAGGGAAAAATAAAATAAGGTGACATCAGAGAGGGAGATAACCATAAGAGACTCTTAACTATAGGAAACAAACTGAGGATTGTTGGAGGGGAGAAGGTTGGGAGGTGGCATAACTGAGTGTTGGGCATTAAGGAGAGCACATGATGTGATGAGCACTGGGTGTCACATGCAATTGATAAATCACTAAACTCTACCTCTGAAACTAATAATACTCTATTGGTTAATTAATTTAATTTAAATTAAATAAAATTTTAAAAATTTAAAAAAGACTTGCTAATCCCAAAGGCTGCTAACATACTGTTTATGAGCAGAGAAGTTTTCATTATGAAGAAACTACTTAGAAGAAACTAACTGAAAGCAATAGGTGTTTTGCTTAAGTCAAGTACATTGATATAGCAGTCAACAGAGAATATTTTAAGTAAATTCACATTGAAGACTATGCCAGTTTATGTATATTTCCTGGCATGTTTAAAAACTTTTATAAGCTGCAAACATTTATTGAGTCTACCTAGAAAATTAAAAGTGTGAAAATGACCTGAAGTAATTTTATTTGATTGGAAAGAAATTTAACTCTTTTAAAAAGTGTGATTGTGCTTATTAGAGTCCTTTCAGTATAGTGCCTGGATTCAGATTTTTCATAATCTACAAGTAGATGTGCTAGGGAAAGAGAAATTAGTACTTATTATATGCTAGGTAGTTCTCATTTATATATAAGTATAGTTGCTAGTTTATGTTCTTTAAGATTTTTGTCAGTGTTTT
Source organism: Mustela erminea (assembly GCF_009829155.1). NCBI lineage: Eukaryota > Metazoa > Chordata > Mammalia > Carnivora > Mustelidae > Mustela > Mustela erminea. Next base: position 34,398,053 of record NC_045627.1, on the reverse strand, counting down.
TGAATGTGTTTCTTGATTTCTTAAAGTTTGGTATAGAGTTTGGTATACCAGTTCACCAATATCCCAGTTAGAAAAAAGTTTCTAGATCTTAGCAATCTTCAAGTTGAATTAATTAAAAATAATAATTGCTAGAATATCCTATGTTCAGAAACTGTCCCATAAAGGAGAAGTCTAGTGCAACAAAATTATTTGGACATATTCTTGATTTTCATTTTATTTTTATTTATTTATTTATTTATTTTTTAAGATTTTATTTATTTATTTGACAGAGAGAGATCACAAGTAGGCAGAGAGGCAGGCAGAGAGAGAGAGAGGAGGAAGCAGGCTCCCTGCTGAGCAGAGAGCCCGATGCGGGATTCGATCCCAGGACCCTGAGATCATGACCTGAGCAGAAGGCAGCGGCTTAACCCACTGAGCCACCCAGGCGCCCTTGATTTTCATTTTAATGGGATTATCTTTATCAAAAACCAGTGCATTTCAAAATCAAAGAAGTATTAAAATAACCGACCTTTTTGTTAAGGCACTGTTCTCTTTTATCTGTCACTTTGATCATATATTTCATATCAATATTGATATTTCATATCAGTACAAGTAAACTTTTTCATTAAATTTGTATTATAGGATTTTTTTATAGACTATCATTATATTGAATATCTCATCACTTTTTTAAAAAAGTCTGTTTATTTTGAAATAGTTACATTGTTTAAATAACATTGCCTGTGATTATACTGGAAAACATTCCAAAAGAAGTTAATGATTTTAAGTTCATAGTGCCACCAAATGAAGTTATCAATGTAGTAATCCCATTAAAGAATTCTCATTTTCACTCATTATTTATGTTAATGTTTTATATTCCTTTGCTTTCAGGTTCCACAGAAATTACATCCCACCTCTGTATATAACTCACAGTCAAAATTACATTTTAATTTTTGGAGTAATTAGTCATAGATACTATTATGTCACTCTGGTTTCTATTCATTTATTCATAAATCTTTATTCTGCTCTTTTTATAGTTACCAGAGTGTTCCCCACCAAACTTGATTTATCTATAATCTATTTTTTTTCCTCTTGAGCACAGGTAAATCACTAGGTCATTTTGCAGGGATGTTCAGTCTAGGATATATTTCAATCATTTGCTTTCATTTTCTCTGTGTTATAACTTACACAGTTGCATCCCTCTGTAATAAATTCCTCCAATGGATCAGAAATAATTTTTTTCTCAGCAATTACATTTTTATGATTGCAACTGTAGGCATCTGCACTTTATCACTTTCAAGACCCAGGTTTGGCAGCGCAGTGCAGAAAGTCTATTTATGCAGAATTGCGATTAAAAGAATTTACATCTCTAAGTCGTATACTCTCTGAAGGATATACAAACTGCTAGATCATGCTATAGTCATTATATAATAGAACCGTCTATAATCTTATTTGCCACAGAATATAATTTTCTATGTGTCAGATTCATGTTGAATGTGAACTAAAAGAATTGACTTATGCCAAAATCTTTTAGGATAAAAACATTAGCAAACTTCTTATGTGTTATCTCCTATAAAGATTTTTTGGAGCAAAGATTCAAATGTATTTTATGATGTGTATGTATCCCCTGTTTTCAAGAGGTAAAGACAGAGTTAAATCAATAGTAATAAACATTATTTCTCTGGCTCTTACTCCTAACTCTTATATGACCTCTTGGCCTTTTCTTGGCTTCTACTTCCATAGTGTCTCCATTTATTTCTGGGAGTCCCTTGGGGATGGTTTTATTTATTTTTATTTTTTTTTAAAGATTTTACTTATTTATTAGACAGAGATCACAAGTAGACAGAGAGGCAGGCAGATAGAGAGGAAGGGAAGCAGGCTCCCTGCTGAGCAGAGAGCCTGATGTAGGGCTTGATCCCAGGACCCTGGGATCATGACCTGAGCCGAAGGCAGAGGCTTTAACCCACTGAGCCATCCAGATGCCCCGGGGATGGTTTTATATACTCAGTAATACTCATTCAGACTAGTTTAAGAGTACCTGCCAGTTCTTTTATGAGTCAGCATAAGCTAGGTTATGCTGTGATAAGACAGATCCCAGGGTGCCTGAGTGGCTCAGATGGTTAAGCGTCTGCCTTCAGCGCAGACATGATCCCAGGGTCCTGGAATTGAGTCCCACTTTGGGTTCCCTGCTTAGTGGGGAGTCTGCCTCTCCCTCTCTGCCTCCCCCTGCTTGTGCTGTCTCTTGCTCTCTCTTTCTCAAATAAATAAATATTTTTTTAAAAAAAGATCCCAAATCTCTGAGGCTTAATAAAAGTTCATTTCCAGCTCAAGCTACATGTAGAGTGTGAGTTAGCAGGGGATTTCTACTTAGTACCAGCACTAGGGACCCAGGCTCCATCTCAGTATTTACTTCCACTGTTGTAACAGAAGAGAACATAATGTATCATGCAAAAGTGTCCTAAAATGTCCACCCAGATGTAAAATGTCCACCCAGATGGGATATATGTCAGTTCCACTACTGCTTTAGTCAAAGCAAGTAATGTGGTCATTGTGGATACTGGATGTGTGATCCTGCCCTGTACTCAGGAGAATAGGAAGACTGTGAAAAGCTCCAATAACTACTACAATCTTCCCATTGCCTTCTATTTAGGGCTTCCTTTTTTGGTGGGCAGCTGACTTACTCATACCAAGGAGTATCAGTTGGCAAGAAGCCCGAGGCAATCTAGCATGCAAGCCTTGCCTCTGGGGGAAGATGGTAAATTGGTTCCATCTCCATCCTGTGGTTCAGGGATTCACTACATACTGAGAGTTAAGCAGTTGGTACCTAGAGGTAAACGTTCTATCAGGTGCTAAACTAAAGACAAACAGAGAAATAGAGACATGGAGAAGAGTTCTAGTGGAGCAGTTTTCAAGTTCAGATCCACAAACTCCTGCTGTTGAGGGACAGTAAGGTTACCTATATACCGGAGTTTTAATGTATCCTTCCAGTTTCCAAACCACATTGTGTCTCAAAACTCTAGCCTCTGTGGGGACTCACTGTTTCCAGTTCCCTTGAACACTGGCCGTGTAGGCCTGATGCTTGTTTTCCTTATGTAATCTGATTCTCTGGCCTCCTACCTTCTGTTCCGAAAGTTCTGAAAAGTTCAATACAAGTGGCTAAAGTTCAAAAGAAGTTCCTTTAGCAATTTAGGGTTCCTGTAATTGTCCTCATTACTTGTAGTAGAATGGGGATTTTCCTAAAAGCCTTTCTTTTGTTTTTCTCAAAATTTGGATTCTCTGAGGTATGACTCACTTGTGTTTCCAAAACTATCTGTCATGTTTTCCAGTTTTGTCTAACTTTGTCTTGCTGATGATCCACTGCCAATGATGCCCATCATGAGGCTGGGAATGACATATCAAGGTAGCCATGTTCCAATGCCTCCAAAGCTGCCATTTCTCAAGGTGGCGAAATGGCACTGGGGTCCTACAAAGGAGGGGAGAATGCATCTCTTCCCAACTGTGCTGTCACATGGGCACCAATGAAGCAATATTTACACATAAAGTCACAGAAAATTTCCATTTCAGCTCCTTCTGCAGTCTCCTTCATTTCCTTGTTAGAGTAAAACCCAATGCAAGTGCCTGGTTGGTGAATTCTTACTCCTCTAAGCACCATATTTTTCTTTCTTTCTTGGATCCTATGCAGAACCTCCCTGCCACATCCTACTCTCAATAGAATTTCTTTCTCTCCTTCAGCCAAGGGGGAAAAAAGCAAAAAAGGAATTATTAGATGGTTAGATGTCCAAAGGGTTCATTTCTCTATGTTCTATAGACAGATCTGATTTATTTTCAGGTAGCTGAGAGAATACATGGTTTGGCTTCTTTGCCTCCTAGAATATAATTTCCTTTTTTCTTTTGGAAAAGAATTCAAGTTTCATTTGTTTGTGGTGGTTTTACTGTCATTTCATAGGTCATTTTGAATAAGCATGTTGCCATTTACTTAGGTTTCCTTGACTTTATCACCAAACATCTTTTCAGTAACCTTGCTGATTATTCTATCAATAGAATTTATGTCAGAATTAATCTTGAAGGTTCCAGGGAAATCTGAAAGACAGATCTGCACAAATATAGTGTTCTTATAGTTAGTTTATATGCAAATATTGGAGTTTGGACTGTGATCTCAACAAGTAACCTCAGAAGTTCGTAAATAAATGTCTTATTTAAACACTTAAGGTTCAAGGCTTAATAAGTATAAAGATATTATTTTTATGGTAGGATAAAGAAATAAGCTTAATTCTGCCTTAATAATGTTTTAAAGTTTAAGGTGATTCAGTAATATTTGAGTTGATTCTAATAAAGTTAATGCTTTAATTTCTGCATTCATTTACTGCCAGAAAACTCCCATGGGAAAGTTGTGATGCTAAGTTTCCTTGAGAAACAAGTAATTGAGAAAAAGGAAGCCACTTTTTAAATTAAAATAAGGGTAAGAAAAACTAATAGCTAATTGATTAAAAATAGCACGAGTCCCACAGGATTGTGCATGGCTCAGCATATACTGGATGCTCCCACCACCAGAATTTGGTAGCTTTGCGATTAGCTGTGAGCCGATGTCAGTCTCTGCATATTGTTACCTCTTCTCACTTGCTCCCTAGACGTTTTATTCTGTCAGACTCTGATTTTCATTCTACTCCAATGTTGCTGCCATGTTGTTCTTACTTCTCTGACCACCCTCAATCCATTCCACTTCTGTTAATAATTTATCTTTTGATCACAGCTTATCTTTTCTTCCACAAATTCAGACAGATCCCACAGATATCCACCTCTAACTTAGCTGTGGAATAAGGTAATTTTCTTATAAACTGATTTGATAGGCAGCCAGGTGGTATAGACCGATAAGACCAGATCCAGTTGCCTTTTTAGTGGAACATGCTAGATTGATGGGAGCAATTGTGGTTCAGCTGGCTGAAGGGATAGGAGTACATATCTCCCCAGATGTCATCATTTTCATTGCTCAGAGTGTGATTCTACCCTTCACAGAAGTTCCTGGTCCATTTCAGAACACACAGCTTGTCTCAGGAAATACTGCCACAACTTGACACTCCAGGAGTCTAGACTAGTGATTGACAAACTTTGTCTGTGTAGGTACAGATAGTAAATAGTTTTAGCTTTGACAGCCACAGGGTCTCTGTTGCAGCTCCTCTGCCATTTGAGTTTGAAAGCAGCCATAGGCAATAAGTAAACAATGGGTGTTTATAATAAAACATGGCTGTGTTCCAATAAAACTTACTTAAAAAACAGGCAAGTGGCTAGATTTGGCCCCGGGTGCTTAATTTGCAGGCCCCTGCTCTGGACTGACAATTTTTTCATGGATATAATCTGTACTTACTGATTAAAGAAGGGTAAGAAACGGGCAGTATCCCACACACAGTTGGGAGCTCCCTGTGAGAAAATTTTGATGGGGTGATTTGTGGCCAGCCCTGTGAGACCTACAAAAACCTCACTTGGGGGAAGAATGCTAACTAGGCAACTTAGAAGTTTCCTGTTGCTATTGAGATCCCGTTAGTCTAGTGGTTTTCAACCCTGGCTGCACATTAAAATCACCTGGGGAGCTTTAAAATCCTGATGCTCAGGCCACCCAGGAAACCAATTAAATCAGAATCTTTGGGAGTAGGACCAAGCTGTAATTTTAAAAGTTCCCAGAAGATTACAATGTGAGAAATGCTGTGCTGGCCTTAATATCAGCCGGTAGTGAACCTGGTTCTGCGTCTTGGCCCAAGGCTTGCCCTAGTATAGTGTTCCTTCTGTCTCTTATTTATGGGTTTGGTAGTGCTCACCTGGAATAAATTAGTAAGGAATTTCTGGGGCTCACCAGTTTCTCAGCTCTGATACTTATCTGTTGCTCAGCTCTGAAGAGGTGCCCAGGGGTGATTGTCCTGTTGTGAGGGACCTATCCCATTTTTTTTCTGAAGAGGATCTGCCTCTCCCATACTCTGACTAAGCCCATGGTCACCAGGCTTAGTCATGACCTGAGAAATGAGAATATTTTCAAGAGCTATTGTTTCTCCCTTAGGATATTTGGAACCAGGACATAGTTTGTTATAATCTAGAAATAATTTTTACCTTTGGATATATATATATATATAGTTTTATGGTACTGAGTGCTCTACAAACTAAGGCTTAACAAATGTGGTTTGAATTTTCAGGAGTCCTTTCTTCAAAAAAATTTTTTTTAAGTTTATTTATTTAAAATCAGTATATCCAACATGGGACTTAAACTCATGACTCTGAAATCAAAAGTCACATGTTCCCCTGACTAAACCAGCCAGACACCCCTGAGTTTTTTCTTTTAGGAAACAATTTGCATTTTTAACCCCGATAAAACAAAATACTGGGGTTATTCACTTTAGACACATTTTTTCTACCTCACATTTTTAACATTCTGAAATTAGGATATATTTTATGACAGATATGAGCATTTAATTAATGTAGTTTTCCTTTTTGATGCTTACAAGGATTAACAAATTTACTCACAGTCCCTTTTGGTAAATACTCAATCTTTTTATTATTTTATTTTATATTTTTTATTAACATATAATGTATTATTAGCCCCAGGGGTATAGGTCTGTGAATCACCAGGTTAATACTCAGTCTTTTTAGATAAAATGCTCAGAAATGGTGGTTGAGTGAGGGTTTTGCTTATGTGACTTCATGGGAGTGGGAGATGGATTTAGTGCCTTTTGCTACAGAGTGGCTGGTCTGGGATACCTTCTGGACTGGTGATCTTTGAGAAATGGCTGGACTCATGCATAGTTATCTTGTGGATGCCTCTGTGTATTTCTTCTGAAGTCTAGAGCTGATAGAATTTGTGGACTACTCCCTGTCATCTTGGTAAGGGTCCTTGGTTCTCTCAAGATGCTTGGTACTTGATGGTCCTTCAGACCCTTAAATCCCAGCTTCATTCTCTGTCAGGCATTATCTTCATTCTCTGTTTAGCATTATCTCTCTACTTCTCAGGCTGTGCTGCAGGATTACCTTGCTTCTCACCATGGTGGGCTCAGGGTAGGCCCACCAGTCTTCAGCACAGCCACATTTTTATTGTCCTTTATGGTATCTAGGATGGTGTGGGAGGTTATCCATGCCTCATGGGAATAAAGAGTGGCTTAGGAAAGTTAAACTTCTCTTATAATTATACTGTGATGCCAAGATGACACCATGGCTATCCCAGAGTTTGTGCAGGGAAACACAATTTCCTGTCTTTTTGATAATAGCCATTTTAACAGGTGTGAGGTGATACCCATTGTGGTTTTGATTTGTGTTACTCTGATGATTAGTGATATAGAGCACATTTTCATATAGCTGTTGGTCATCTGAATTTTTTTTTGGAAAAATGTCTGTTTAGGTTCACTGCCTCTTTGCAATTGAATTGTTTTCTTGCTGTTTAGTTATATGAGTTTTTTATTTATTTTGGATATTAAACCCTTATCAGATATATGATTTGCAAATATTTTCTTCTGTTTGGTAGGTTGTCTTTTCATTTTTGTTGATTGTTTCTTTTGCTGTGTGTAATCAATTATAAACATTAACCTTTAAATCAATTACGGGCTGTAGTCAAGCCACATATGTTTTATTTTAGAATTTTGACCATTGTGCTCTACAAATTGAATCTTTATGGTCTTTCCTATTGTTTGTTGTCTCGTATTCATACATGATTAGCAGGTATATTTCCCCTGGATATCTTCAGTAACAAGGAGTTTTGTGTTAGAAGAGAAAAGGAATAAATCTGATGGTCTAGGATAGATGGGAAAAAAGGAATCTGGCAATAGACAGTGGGAGTAAAACACAACGGAAGTTTTATAAGATTGTGTTGGCAAAGCATATGGCATAGTTCATTCAACTTTACTTTCAATGGGGTTTTAAATGTTTATTAAAACAAAACCAAGACACAGAATTTGGGGTGGAAATGCAAACCCCACCATCAGCCACTGCTGGAAGTGGAATGCTGGACTGGATGGACCATGTCACATGACTAAATTACTGCATGTGAAGTCAACCCATTCTTTATTTTAGGCCTAGGTTTGGCTTGATTGGATTTTTCACTTATTTTGTTTCCTTTAAGCAGTTAGTGGTTATTGATGGAAAAGAATTGTCCTGTTCCTTTTTTTTGCTTTTTTTTTGCTACCAGTTCTTTGAACCAGTATTTTACTATAAACTATTGGTTATTGATTCACCAGAAGGAATAATGGTTGATTTAGGTATACATAACAATATAGATATATTTTCTCCTTAATTTGCTTAATTCAGTATGTTGATAGTTTTTTCATCACAATTTTGGAAACATTTGTTTGCAGAGAAGGACACTGTATGATTAACATTATATTTTTTTCACTGAAACCTAAATTTGCCTTTGGGTTATTGCTTTGTATAAAACAAAACAAGTATATTTTCTAAATAATAGTCACATTCAAAACATTCAAAACGGCAACAGTCATATATCCTATGATTACTAGGTTAATGGTTGGGCTTCCTAAAAATACTACTTCTACAGGTTGGGGTGCCCAAATGTTAGTCCTGCAACTTTTCTAGTGATACTTTGTTTTTGGGAGACATCATCTAGTCTCATGAGTTAAAAAAAAATACTGTTCTCAAACATCTTTGAAATTTTGGTAAGACCAGTAAGCCATTTGTATATGAATAGTTACAATGAAAATGTAATCTATAAGAAACATACTTCCTGCCCTAATCTTTCTCAACTTGAGAATTGTATACTAGTTTCCAACTTAGCAACTCTGATGGGCAGTCTTAACATGCCCAAAGTTCAGCTCTTGATTCTTCTTCCTTCTCATGTGTCCTTAAGTAAATATTACCTGCATGTACCCAGCTATTCAGGCCATCTACCATAGAGTCATCTTTGATCCCCTTTTGTGGCCCACATCCAATCTATTAGCAAACCTTGGCGACTTAACAAAATTCTGCCACTTCTCAACAGAGTCCACCATTGCTCCCTGGAACAAGCCAATGTGGTCTTCACTTAGGCTACTCTAATAGCCTCCTAACTGCTTTTCCTTCTTCCATTTCTCATCCATCTTCCTTGGTCCCTGTCTAATTCCCAGTCTATTCTCTAGAGCAGACAGAATGGGCCTTTTAAATTTTGGGTCAGATCTTATTTCTTCCTAAAATCTTGAATAGCTCCCAATCACAAGAATAGAATTCAGAGTGTTGATGGTGATCTACAAGGCCTGTAAAATTCCCTGGATTAGAATATTTAGCTACAGCTGTTTGTGTTTGACATGTAAATCTCTTTGCTTTGTTATGCCATCTGCGTGGCCCAGAGGGTTGATAGAATTGGAGAGGGATTGACATGTGTTTTGTTATCATCCCTCAGTAGCTTCAAGTAATACTTTGGCTAGCAGTGTTATTAATCTAACAAACAAAACCCTAAATTATATTTTAAAAGATGATGGTTGTTTTATACTTTTTGTGTCATTAGCGGTAACAATTGTTATAGGCTGAATTGTATCCCTTTCAAATTCATACACTGAAGCCCTAGTCCTTAGTACCTCAGGTAGTGACTGTATTTGGAGATAGGGCCTTTAAAGAGGTAATTAAGTTAAAATGAGGTCTTTAGGAGGGCCCTAATTCGGTATGACTGGTGTCTTTATAAAAGGTGATTAGGACAGAGAGAGAGAGAGGTACCAGGGATGTGTGCACACATAGAAAAGCCATGTCACAGTGAGAAGATAGTGAGAAGAGTGCAAGCCAATGAGAGAGGCCTTAGAAGAAACTGACCCTGTTGACACCTTGATCTTGGACTTTCAGTCTCCAGAACTATGAAAAAATAAGTTTTTGTTGTGTAAGCCACCCACTCTATAGTACTTGCTATGACAGACCTGGCAAACTAACATATGGTTTAAAAAGTGAAAAATCAGTGGGGTGCCTGGGTGGCATAGTCAGTTAAGGAATGAGCTCTTGGTTTTGGCTCAAGTCATGATCTCAGGGTCATATTCTTAGGGTCGTGAGATGGAGCTCCTGAAGTCTGCTTAAGACTTTCTCTCCCTCTAACCCTCACTACCATGCTTCTGTGTGCACACTCTCTCTCAAATAAATGAATAAATCTTTTTTTCATTAAATATATATTTTTAAAGATTTTATTTATTTATTTGACAGAGAGAGAGAGAGATCACAAGTAGGCTGAGAGTTAGGCAGAGAGAGAGGGGGAAAGCAGGCTCCCTGCTGAGCAGAGAGCCCCCGTGCAGGGCTTGATCCCAGGTCCCTGAGATCATGACCTGAGCCGAAAGCAGAGGTGCAACCCACTGAGCCACCCAGGCGTCCCTCATTAAAGATTTTATTTATTTATTTGACAGAGAGAGACACACACAGTGAGAAAGGGAACACAAGCAGGGGGAGTGGGAGAGGGAGAAGCCGGCTTCCGGCTGAGCAGGGAAACTGTTTCAGGGCTCAATCCCAGGACCCTAGGATCATGACCTGAGCTGAAGGCAGACGCTTAACCGACTGAGCCACCCAGGTGCCCCATGAATAAATCTTTTAAAAAAATCTTAAAAAAAGTGAAAGTCAGTAATAAAATTTGTGTGCCTGTTCTTTGTACCTATAGTTTGAAAATGAACTATGTAAACTGTCTTTTTTCTTAGTTTTGGCCTGAAAAGAAGAATGAATATAAATATATACTTGGTTGTAGATCACTTTGAATTAATCAGACTTCAAATACTGTATAGGAATGCAGACTTGCTTTTTTATGATAGTAGACATGGGAAATGACAAAATATCCTTCATTAAAGAATTCCTTTTGATGAAAAATACCATGTGCAATTACTGAAATTAAATTTTAATTTTGGCATAGCTATCAGGTCTCTTTATAACTGAGCAAATCATTCAATATTATGGCTCCTGGTTTAAGGTCTCTAAAATCTAGGATTTCATCTTTTCTTTAAATAAACCACTACTTAAGTAAACCACTACTTATTTATTATTTACAGTATGCTTGCTCTGGTTTTTTAGAATGGTATAAAGGTCTCTGCCCTTATTTAGTTTCATCGTAAATCTGGGGAGGTGGTATGATAACAGCTAATTACAGAATGTTATAATGAGTGGTATGAGAAGTGCATATAAGGGGCTGTGAGTGGTCGGTTGGGCTGGGGGGATGCTCTAGGCTGAGGAGGCCAAACATTTTTTGTTCTGGGCCAAATACGTAGTTTGTGAGCAGACGCCACAAATGTAATATGGGAGTGAAATTCAGTCACAAGTGAGATCATAAATTGCCTCATAAACCATGCTTTAGGCTTTATCTAGACCATGCTTTAGACTTTATCTTATGGGCTGCTGGGAGGGTTTTGAGCTGGCACAAGTATTTCAGGTTTGCATTGTAGAGAGATGGCTGTATGGAATTATGGGATGGGTTTGGAGATGTGATGAAAGCCAGAATCAATGCATATACTTTTTTTTTTATTCAGTTGGCCACTTTATAGTACATCATTAGTTTTTGATGTAGTGTCCATTGATTCATTAGTTACATATAAGACCCAATGCACATCACAACACATGCCCTCCTTAATACCCATCACCCTGTTACCCCTCCCCGCCCCCCTCCATTCTGAGACCCTCAGTTCTTTTCCCAGGGATCATAGTCACTCATGGTTCATCTCCCTCTCTGATTTCTCTTCCTTCAGATTTCTCTCCCTTCCCCTGTATCATCCTTGTTATTGCTTATGTTCCACATATGATTGAAACCATATGATAATTGTCTTTCTCTGCTTGACTGACTTCATTCACTTAGCATCCATGTCAGTGCAAGTGGTAGGTATTCATCATTTCTGATGGCTGAGTAATATTCCATTGTATATGTACCACATTTTCTTTATCTATTCATCTGTTGAAGGGCATTTTGTCTCTTTCCACAGTTGGGCTGTTGTGGATATTGCTGCTATGAACATTGGGGTGCATGTGCCTCTTCTTTTCACTATATCTATATCTTTGGGGTAAATACCTAGTAGTGCAGTTGCTGGGTCACAGGGTAGCTCTATTTTTAACATCTTGAGGAACCTCCAGTAGTTCCTTGAGGAACTATTTTCCAGAGTGGCTATACCAGCTTGGATTCCCACCAACAGTGTAAGAATATTCCCCTTTCTCCACATCTTTGCCAACATTTGATGTTTCCTGTCTAATTAATTTTTGCCATTCTAACTGGTGTGAGGTGGTAGCTAATTGTGGTTTTGATTTGTATTTCCGTGATGGCCAATGATGGTGAGCATTTTTTCATATGTCTGTTAGCCATTTGTATGTCTTCTTTAGAGAAGTGTCTGTTCATATCTTCTGCCCATTTTTTTGACTGGGTTATTTGTTTTTTGATTGTCGAGTTTAAGAAGTTCTTTTTTTAAAAAATTTTATTTATTTGACAGACAGAGATCACAAGTAGGCAGAGAGGCAGGTGGAGAGAGAGAGGAGGAAGCAGGCTCCCCGCTGAGCAGAGAGCCCAATGCGGGGCTCAATCCCAGGATCCTGGGATCATGACCTGAGCTGAAGGCAGAGGCTTTAACCCACTGAGCCACCCAGCCACCCTAAGAAGTTCTTTATAGATCCTGGATATTGGATCCAGGATATGGATATGTAATATCATTTGCCAATATCTTCTCCTATTCCATGGGTTTTCTCTTAGTTTTGTTGACTGTTTCCTTTGCTGTGTTTCCTTTATCTTGGTGAAGTCCCAAAAGTTCATTTTTTCTTTTGTTTCTCTTGCCTTTGGAGACACGTCTTGAAAGAAGTTATTGTGGCTTATGTCGAAGAGGTTACTGCCTATGTTCTCCTCAAGGATTTTGATGGATTCCAGTCTCACATTGAGGTCTTTCATCCATTTTGAGTTTACCTTTTGTGTGTCAGGGAATGGTCCAATTTCATTCTTCTGTATGTGGCTGTCCAAGTTTCCCAGCACCACTTATTGAAGAGACTTTTTTCTATTGGATATTTTTTTCCTGATTTGTCAAAGATTAGTTGACCATAGAATTGAGGGTTAATTTCTGAATTCTCTATTCTGTTCCATTGATCTGTGCCTTGTTTTTGTACTAATACCATGCTGTTTTGGTGATCACAGGTTTGTAATATAGCTTGAAGTCAGGCAATATGATGCCCCCCACTTTTTTTTTTTTTCTTTTTCATCATTCCCTTGGTGATTCAGGGTCTTTTCTGGTTTCAGACAAATTTCAGGATTTTTGTTCTAGCTCTTTGAAAAATGCCAATGGTATTTTAATAGGGATGGCAATGAAATTGTAAATTGCTCTGGGCAGGATAGACATTTTTAAAAATTAACATATAATGTGTTATTTGCTTCAGGGGTACAGGTCTGTGAATCATCAGTCTTACACAATTCATAGCACTCACCATAACACATACCCTCCCCATTGTCCATAACCCAGCCACCCTACCCCTCTATCCCGCCCAGCAACCCTCAGTTTATTTCCTGAGATTAAGAGTCTCTTATGATTTGTCTCCCTCCCTGTTCCCATCTTGTTTCATTTTTTTCCCTCTCTGCCCCCCATGACCCCTCACCCTGCCTCTCAAATTCCTCATATCAGAGAGAGTATTTGATAATTGTCTTTCTCTGATTGACTTATTTCACTTAACATAATACTCTCTAGTTCCATCCATGTCATTGCAAATGGCAAGATTTCTTTTTCTTTTTCTTTTTTTTTTTTTTTGATGGCTATATAGTATCAGGATAGACATTTTAACAATGTTAATTAGTCTTCTGATTCTTGAGCATGGAATGTTTTTCCATCATTTTGTGTCTTCCTCAATTTCTTTCACAAGTGTTCTGTAGTTTCTAGAGTATAGATTCTTTACCTCTTTGGTTAGGTTTATTCCTAGGTATCTTATGGTTTTTGTTGCTTTTGTGAATAGAACTGATTCCTTAACTCCAAAACCAGGCAAAGACCCCAACAAAAAGGAAAATTACAGACTGGTATCCCTGATGAACATGGATGCCAAAATACTCAACAAGATCCTAGCTAATGGGATCCAGCAGCACATTAGAAGGATTATTTACCATGACCAAGTGGAATTTTTTCCTGGGATGCAAGAGTGGTTCAACATTCACAAATCAATCAATGAGATAGAGCACATTAACAAAAGAAAAGAAAGAACCATATGATCCTCTCAATTGATCCAGAAAAAGTATTGACAAAATATAATATCCATTCTTGATTAAAACTCTGCAGAGCACAGAGATAGAGGGAACATTCCTCAATAACATAAAAATCATCTATGAAAAGCCCACAGGGAGTATCATTGCTAATGGGGAAAAGTAATGAGGAAAAGCTGAGAGCTTTTCCCTTAAGGTCAGGTACATGACCGGGATGCCCACTCTCACTACTATTGTTCAACACAGTGCTAGAAGTCCTAGCCTCAGCAATCAGACAATAAAAAGAAATAAAATTCATCCAAATTGGCAAAGTAGTAGTCATACTCTCTCTTTGCAGATGACATGATACTTTATGTGGGAAACCCAAAAGACTCCATGCCCAAATTACTAGAACTCATACAACAATTCAACAAAGCAGCAGGATACTAAATCAATGCACAGAAATCAGTTGCTTTTCTATACAATAACAGTGTAACTGCATATACCTTTTGTAACAACAGAGTGAAGGATAGGACCAAAATTGAGGCCCTGCTTCTGTGTCATTAGGATAGCATGGAAGGAGTGCAGGGAGGGTAGTTAATCAGAGAGCAGGTATGACAAATAGTGGCCCTGGGCTGAAGTGGAGATGACAGAAACTAAAGCTTTTAAAGAGACATTTTAAAGTACCTAGAGAGGAGGATAAGAGAGAAGGAGTAGCCCAGATGACCTCTGGATTTCTGCCTCAGTTTAGAGGTGTCAGTCCCTCTCCTTGAGGTAAGACATACAATAGAGGAGGACTGTTTCTACCTCACAGTCTGCCAAACTTGATTATCTGCTACTCAGACAAAAATAGTTTTAGTCTCTGCCCCTTTGCACATGGTTCCCTTCACTTGGCTCTCTTTCCCTGCTCTCTGTCCTGGTAGAAATCTGTCCGTTCTTAAAGGCTCTTCTTGGAAGCCCTACTTAATCCTTGTGAATGTTTGCCATCTCTTTAGCACTTTCTTTGTACTTAAAAGTCTAAGCAGTTACTGTCCTGTTCTTTGTATTACAACTAGTTGTGTATTCTCATCACTGTACTGGAATGTACTCATCTTTACTTTCTAAATGTCCAGGGTATTGTTTTGAACATAGCATGTGCTCAGTAAGTGTTTATTGGCCCAAGATGATCTAAAAGAAGATTGTAGTTGGTTTAAGGTGAGTGTTAAGTGTTAATTCTTTTTTTTTTTTTTTTTAAGATTTTATTTATTTATTTGACAGAGATCACAAGTAGGCAGAGAGGCAGGCAGAGAGAGAGAAGGAAGCAGGCTCCCTGCTGAGCAGAGAGCCCGATGTGGGGCTCTATCCCATGATTCTGGGATCATGACCTGAGCCAAAGGCAGAGGCTTTAACCCACTGAGCCACCCAGGTGCCCCTTAAGTGTCAATTCTTTTTTTTTTTTTTTTTAAGATTTTTTTTTTTTTAATTTATCAGAGAGAGAGAGAGAGAGAGAGAGCAAGCACAGGCAGACAGAATGGCAGGCAGAGACAGAGGGAGAAGCAGGCTCCCTGCTGAGCAAGGAGCCGGATGTGGGACTCGATGTGGGACTCGATCCCAGGATGCTGGGATCATGACCTGAGCCAAAGGCAGCTGCTTAACCAACTGAACCACCCAGGCCTCCTTAAGTGTCAATTCTTAATGGAGTCTCAGTACTTCAGTCTTCCACAGTACTTTAGTTAACACAATGAAGGTTGTTTTTGGTAGGAAATAAATAACAGTTGAAATTATCAATAACTTGAAAAAGGGACCCTTCCCTCCCCAAGAGTAGATGGATATCTTTTACTTTAAAGGATCACTTGTTTTACTGTAGACAACTGTCTATAGACAGTTTTATTTTTCTACCCTTTGCTTTCCTTCGTAACTCTGAAGTTTTTAGCTCATTAATACAACTTAAATGTCTTCTATTTTATTTCGCACAATAAAATTAACTCAAGGAAGCAAAGGTAGCCCTGAAGGTTCCTGTGAGCTATTGGAGGAAAGTTAAAATTCAGTGTTTTAGCTAATAAACAAAAGAGGAGATGGTGTTAACATGGCCTTTTTATACTACAATAATAATAGAATTAGAAAGATAGATTGGGAAAGAGCATGGTTATAGAATATATATGTATTAACCCAAGTTGGCATTTGGAAAAGACTTTCTATAAAGCTAACATTTGAAGTGCTAAAGACTTTGTTTTATTAATGCAACAAATCAAAGTAAATTAAGCCTCATGCCATATTCTGCAGTGCTCCTATTGTATACTAGTGTTGCTCTATATAATGACAGTTGATAGCTAGGTTCACTAAACATCTCAATTTAATTATCAGTATCTTTGGAGCATCTAGAGAAGCACATCTGAATTAGGAAAGATTAGAAAGATTTTTTTTTGTACTTTGAATTTCAGTGTATAAATATTATACAACATTAAAAATATACCTAGTTTTATGGGATTTAAATGTGCAGAATTAATAAAGCAGGGGATTTCTTCTTTTCATACTATTTGAAGTATCTAATGTAGGACCATTTCAGTAGGGAGCTCATTTCTGTATGTATGTATGAAGGTGTGTCTGTAACCTACGTCAGATTTACAGACTAAAGAAAGTGAATGAACCCAGGGTCTTTAAGAGACTGCAGGAACCAAAAAATTTCCACATGGCAGGGACCCCCTAAGATCTGAGAAAGAGAAAAAGGGGAGGGTTGTGTATGTGTGACAAAAAGAAAGTTTAGGAAGACATAGACTATGACTTAAATTAGAATCATCTTTGCTGTTAATTCCAACTGAAGTTTTTTGTTGCTTATAAAAATATAACTGATTTTGTATAAGTGAAAAAGAGAATGAGGAAACAGAAATTATTTTACAGCATATCCTGAAAGCTAATTTTTACTGATTGCTGATATTTCTTCAAGAGATGGGAGACTTTTTCAGATAACAAATGCACTCCCAACCTTTGTTGAGAGTCATTTGTTACACTGGGTCACAGTCACTGAGGGGAATTGGTTAGTTCCTATAGATAAGTAGAGGTTAAAAAAAAAAAAAAAGTTTTTTTTTTAGTCTTCTTTTCCCCCCCCAGAGGATTACCAAACCATCTTTACTTTCTGAAATAAAGTGAATCATTGAAAATGTCACTTGAGTTTAATCAATATTAAATAACTGTATTTTGGGGTATTTCAGAAGACATAGGTATAAATGATTTATAAATGGGAATAACTTGCTGGTTGCAATTGCATTTATTTTGATGGAAGCACAATGTTCTTATACAATGTTCTTTTCACATTTCTTGTTTGGCATTTATTGTAAGGAACAAAGCATTTCTGGAATGCTCATTTTAATTTCAAAGCTCAGGCTAGTCTATGGAAAATATTTGGCACATGGAGGATCTGAACAATAATAGAGGAATGTTCAGTGGGAAGCGTCATGAATTGTGGCACCTAAAATACATTCTGAGGGAACATTTACACAATGAAACTTATTTTTCATTTTAAACAAAGATTTTAAACTAGGTGCTATCATTTGTCTTAATCTGAACCAATATCTTTTAACTCTTGATATATAAATTAGACTGACAATAGTGAGAAATTTGCCTTTTGGAGTATGTGAAAATCCATAATAAGTCAGACATATTATCATCTTTATTTAATACATAATAAAGACACTTGGCCCTATTTGACTGCTTGCAAAACATACAGAATGTGTTCTGTTAACGGACTTCATTACATTTAGCACAGGGGACCCCAAGAGCAACATGAGGGTAGTCCCAAGAGAACACCTCTGACAAGGATCCCATAACAGATTTTCTGTATCCGCGTGGGGAATGGACTAGAAAATGTGCATTAAATGTCAACCAATATCTGTGTCATGTTGTGAATTTTTTTTTGAAGACTTTATTTATTTATTTGACAGAGACACAGAGAGAGGGTACACAAGCATGGGAATGGTGAGGGAGAAGTAGGCAGGGAGTGTGATGCAGGGCTCGATCCCAGGACTCTGAGATCATGATCTGAGCCGAAGGCAGATGCTTAACAACTGAGCCACCCAGGCTCCTCATGTTGTGGATTTTGTAAGACATTTTACATATTTAACCTTCACACAGTCATAGGGTAATATGATTGTTCTCATTTTCTAAGAGAGGAAACAAGGACTTGCTACAAGGTACTGCACTATGGGTTGTGAACATGAGAATAAAGCAAATTAGCATAAAGCAAGGGGTCTATTGGATGGAGAAAGAGAAGGGCAGGAAAAAATTATTTTCATCTACATTATTTCCCCCATAACTTATAAGTTCTTTCTTAGTTGCTAGTTAAAAAACTGGGTCCAGATATACAAATAAATATGTTGTGCTCTATAAGCAATAAACAAGTCAAACCTCTATGAGCTACAGAACAGGAAGGGTTATGTATAGCACATTGTCAAAGATGTGGTGAATGGTTGTTAAAAGCCTTGGCTATTTGATGATAAGTTGGAGTCTAGCTTTCTATAGGAGTTTCAGGTCTGCCATTTTAAATACTGGATACAACTTTTTTTTTTTTTCTTCCTCTATAGTGGGTATCTTCCAGCTTTGCCTATAAAAATATTAACCAAATTTATTATTGGGATTCAAGGTTTAATTAATAAATGGATATTTTTTACAATGTAATTTTGTATGAGATTTAGTTTCCAAATACAGATGCTTAATTTTTTTTTTAAGGTTTTCTTTATTTGTTTATTTATTTGAGAGAGAGAGAGAGAGTGTGTGAGTGGGAGAGGAACAGAAGGAGAGGGACAAGCGGACTCCATGATGAGCATGTAGCCCAATGCAGGGCTCAACCTTTCAACCCTGAGATTATGACCTGAGCCGAAATCAAGAGTGGACACTCAACTGACAGAGTCACCCTGATGCCCCAGATGCTTCATTTCTATCCCTAAATAATGGCCTTATTATTAGCTTATCCTTTTTTTTTTTAAATAAAAATGATTTTATGTATTTATTAGGGAGAGCACAAACAGAGGGAGTGGCAGGCAGAGGGAGAGGCAGACTCCCCACTGAGCAGTGAGCCTGCTGTGGTCTAGATCCCAGGACTCTGGGATCATGACTTGAGCTGAAGGCAGACGATTAACCGTCTGAGCCATCCAGGTGTCCCTAGTTTATTCCTATTTTAAACATATTTACAAAAGGAATAATGCTCATTATTAATGTACTTGGACAATTCAAAATATAAAGATTAAAAAACCCCTCTTTTCTACTATCCTGTTCATGAAGCCATTTATATAATACATATTTTATTGGACACCTACTTTGTGCATTGTTCTGGGTGCTGGAGGAGAAAAAAACACATTTTCTGCTTTCATGGAGTTTACATTTTAGTATTGGGAGCACGAAATAAACATATAAACAAAAAAAATCAGGTTCTATAAGTTTTGTGGAAATATAAAGTAGGATGAGGGGAAAGATTGAGAGAGGGTAGGGATGGGATAATCAAGAAAGTCCTCTTGATAGGAGACTTTGAACAAGACCTCTTTTAGAGTCCTAATGAGTTAGGGGAGAGTGTAGGAGACAGGTAGGACAGGTTACAGAGGGCCAATATGTAGGTCATGATTTGGGTTTTGTTCCTCTGAGGTAACCAGTGTTTTATGTTTGAGTGGTTCTGTACCCCCTCCATGTTAATAATCTCTATACTTAGACTAATACTTACTAATACTTACTAACCGAATTATGATGATTTTTGCCACCCTCTTAATATAGATTGCTGGCTACAAAGTGCTATAAATAATTATTATATGTAAATATTTATACATACATACAATACACACACACACATGCACACAGTGCATTGTTTCAATAGTAAAACTTGATAAATTTCAATCTCTGTGGCCCTTCTTTCCTCTAGTCCTCTCTTTCTCCCTTCTTACCTCCTTCCTTCTTTCCTTTTTATCTTTAGTTGGAAATTCCATAGTGGCTGATAATATTGCTCTTAGTGTATTGACTTAACTTATGAGGGTGTACCAGTAGTACTGGGAATAAATCATGTTTCTATGAAATACTTTCTTTTGTTCTAGGCTGTGATGTCCCAGGACTGTGTTCTCACAATTTGTCTAATGAGTGGCTTGTATTTTTCCAATTTTAGGTTACTACACTTGTAAATTGTCCCCAGAATCCTTCCAACAGGAAAAAAGGACGTTCAAAACGAGCCAGAGTCCTCCTAGCTTCTGTGGAGGAAGCAACTTGGAATTTATTAGACAAGGGGCAGAAGATTGCTCAGGAAGCCACAGTTTTGAAGAAGGAGCTTACTACTGCACTTGAGGAAGTTCGCAAAGAAAGTGAGTACTCTAATTCTGGTCAGGAGCAAACTGTATATCCTTAGGGTGTTAGTTATGGAATTAGATTTGTGAGTGTTTTGTTTTTGTTGACTTGAGTTTATTAGCTCTACAAAGACCTCTGAGGAGCTAGCTGTGGGAGGCAGAGTGGCTCATTAGTCAGCTCTACGGCTCAGAGTACTATTCCTGGTTCTTTCCTTCAGTTGTTTAGTCCCTGCAGGCTCTTTCTTCCCCTCACATGCCATAGTTTATCCATAATAAGCAAAGAGAAGTGTATCCTGTTTTGTCATAGATATAATGAGAAATGACTAATGAAGCTGAAGGTGTATTTTCCCATACATAAATAAATTATAAAGTTCCTTGTTAATAGTTGGAGATAATAAATTACAGACCTGACCTCTCAGGAATACATTTTTTATTTTTCTATTTTCTAGTTTAGATTTACTAAACTTAAAAATAAATGCTTTGCATAAACTATGCATAACTCATGTTATTGCTAAGTTAATATTATAAAATGAAAGTGTACATTTTACCTTTTGATGTATTTACTTATGATACTACAACAGTTTTCTAACAAATGTAAATATCATTCACAGTCTGTTTTTAAAAGAACTGTCCTATTTATGCATCATCTTGCTGCAAGGAACTATTTTGAGAGGATAAGAAAACTTAAATATTCCAGTTTGGCTGTGTGTTGAGAGGATAAGAAAACTTAAATATTCCTGTTTGGCTGTGTGAAAGAGACTTGGGGTGTTGAAATATTTCTCTTCCCAACATAACTTTATGAAAATCAGGAAATGTTTGCTAATTAAATAATTAAGATGAATATAGTAGCTATAATAAACTTTACATAAAATATAAGGGAGGTATTTTTTATTTGCTATATATTGTTATATGTGATTTATATTTTATAGAGACTCTTCAGAAAATATAAAGAAATCATAATGCCCAAGATAATTTCTCATGAATTCATCATTCCTCCCTCCCCCCTGCCATCTTAGACCCACTCTTTGTTCTGTCCTCTCTGTTCTGGTACCATCATTCACATTAGTAACCGAGTCAGTTTGGACTCTTCTGTCTTATTTCCCTCTCCCTTCCAGTTAGTCTCTAAGTTTAACAAATTCTGTCTCCTTTTGTCTTTCAGATTTTTCCCTCTTCTCCATTACTAATGTTGACTCCTGAATTTAGGATTACTGCATTGGCCTTACCTTATACCAAAACCAAATATATCCTTTAAAGATGA
Organism: Mustela erminea; assembly: GCF_009829155.1. NCBI lineage: Eukaryota > Metazoa > Chordata > Mammalia > Carnivora > Mustelidae > Mustela > Mustela erminea. Next base: position 34,376,425 of record NC_045627.1, on the reverse strand, counting down.
AAATATACTCATTTTGCTTCTGTGCTTAAAATCCTTTCTGTAGCTTTTGAAGGATTAGAGGGACTGTGTTTCTGGATCAGGTTCAGATGTTTAAACTTAGCTCCCTCAGCGTTTCAGAATTGGGCTTCTGCCATTCTCTCTCTTCTCATTTCCTGATTCTGTCCCCCCTCAAACTTTCCTCCAAACAAGAACTTAAGGTATCTTGAATGGCCCATGTTGCACTTCTGTTACCAGCTGTTCCCTTTACCCGGATTCCCCCTCTCATTCAGCCAATTATTCACTGTAGCAAAGCTCAGCCAAGGTCTTTTTCCGGGAAGTGTGTATTGACCTCATAATGCTGATTTAGATGTCCTTCTTCTCTGCCCCCACAGACTCTGAACATCTCTCTTTCATAGGCTTTACTACCTCATACACCAAACATTAATTTACTTGTTCAGTAAATCTAAACCCTTAATTTCTTGAAGGTGGCAAATACCAGGTCTTATTTGATGAGCAATGCCTGACACATAACAACCACCTAACAAGTGTTTGTTAAATAAAAAAAATGGAGCATCATTTTTTTCACTTTATATTATATAATTTTATAATGATTTTATCTTTGCACTTGTGACATTATCTCATGGTTTCTTTGCTGAGTCTTTTGATAAGGAATATGAATGCTATCCTAGTACTGTTTTTATCACATAATGTGATTTATTTTACAACATAGTTTTTATAAAACACCTAATAAGTATATATAACACAGGTCATTCTTAGGGAACACTAATAGCATAAGTTGTCATGAAATGGTATATCTTTAAAAAAAGTAAAATAATAAAATTATTTTAAAGAGAAGGTCTCAAAGAGAAGTACATTTGAATTCTAGGATTATGTTATATATCCTTCACTATGTTCTATTATAATGTGTGAAATCATATGATGTGATATATATGGCATATGCTGTATACACAACAGATCTATTTGGTTAAAAATCACCAAGTGCTTTATACTAGGATTCTTTCTGACAAACTGCCAAATTGAACTCCCGCCACTTAAGTGTGGGAGGAAAGCAGTCAAATGGCAAATGGTTCTGGAATTTGGGGAATGGCCAATGCTTATCCTATGGATAGCAGAGATAGTAACAGTAGAGCACTGTTCCGAAAAACTTGGAAGGAATTTTAGCTCAGTGGGGAGTTGAAGAATCAGGAGATTGAATTCTGATTCAAGCAACCCTTTGATACTAGAAACATATTTTATTTTCCTGCCTTTTTTTTTTTTTAAAGGGCTTTGTCCAGTGGCACAATACAAAGGACTAATGAAGAGCAAATAATAAGTTTAAACTATTTGGGAAAGTTAAAAAATATTGGAGGTAGAGGATATTTTTCTTTGTATATTTATTGACTTCTTTTCTTTTCTTTTTAAGATATTTATTTATTTATTTGATAGAGAGATAGAGAGTGCATGAGTAGGTAGAACAGCAGGTAGAGGGAGAGGGAGAATCAGGCTTGGGATCATGACCAGAGCTGAAGGCAGCCACTTAACTGACTTAGCCATCCAGGCACCCCTTATTTTCTTGACTTATTTTCAAGAAGAATTTGAGAGTAATTTAGAAAATTTATTCTTCTACTAAAGGCTGTAATTTATGTAGCATTACAACAGGGTTCTGTTTTAATCTGTTTCACTGACTTTAGTGCTTTAATTTGAGACCTAAAGTGATAAATAATGTGGACATTTGATTACCTAAAGAATTTGCCTATGGACATGAATAGTATTAGGGAAGGATGGTGAAAGGAAAGGTCATATGTGGGTAGAACTCTAGAGATCCAGCAAAGTTGGCCCACATAGTGATTATTTTTCACTCATGATCTTATAGCTTACCTCTATACTTACATCTAAACAATGGCAAAATATTAAACCCAGTATTTAGTTTTAGAGTATTCACATAACAATTAGCTAGGAATTAGCTAAGAATCGTTTACAATGCTTGCACTACATGTTTTGCCTTTGGTATATATGCTACCTTCATATAGCCTCTATTGTACCCCTATAATGTACAGACATTGCTTCTAAGTCACATGATTGGTTATATTTAAGGTTTTATTTAATGATTTACCAAGGATAGGAAATACAGGAAAGTGCATACATTATTGTGAACAACTCAATACAGTTTCACATTGTAAACACTCGGGTCAAGAAATAGAAACTTACAGGACGCCTGGGTGGCTCAGTTGGTTAAGCAGCTGCCTTCGGCTCAGGTCGTGATCCCAGCGTCCTGGGATCGAGTCCCACATCGGGCTTCTTGCTCAGTAGGGAGCCTGCTTCTCCCTCTGCCTCTGCCTGCCATTCTTTCTGCCTGTGCTCGCTCTCTCCCCACCTCTCTCTCTGATAAATAAATAAAATCTTAAAAAAAAAAAAAAAAGAAATAGAAACTTACCAGAATCCTAGGAGCACCCCTTGTGCCTCCAACCAGTTATTTCTTCACCTCAGTGGTAACAATTATTCTAGGTTATTACATGTTAGTTTTTTGCTTCTTTTGAACTTTGCATAAGTAGGATCTA